>NC_080643.1:8060000-9310000 GCF_027579445.1 Ammospiza nelsoni
CACCATGCCCATGTAAAATGTCCCTCTCTCTCTCTCTCTCTCTCTACCTCTCCTGTGGCCCCCTTCCAGTACTGTGAGGTGCGGTAAAGTCTCCCCAGAGCTCTCTTTCCTCCAGGCTGAACAACTCCAGCTCCCCCAGTCCTTGCAGAGATGTTCCAGCCTCCTCTGGACCCTCTCCAACAGGTCCCTGTTCTTGTATTAGGGGACCCAGAGCTGGATGCAGTGCTCCAGGTGGGACCTTATGGGAGCTGAGTAGAGGGGAGAAGGAAAAACTCTTCTAAAAGCTTGGAGTTTCATGAGGGGAGTGATAGCTTTCATCATGCATTTGATTTGAACAATTTTAAGCTGACATTGATGAAGAATCCAAAGCTTCCATAATAAAATAATGGGGAGGATGAAATAAAAGATGTAATCATTCCTGTAGTTGCTCAAGTTATTTGGTTAGTGTATTTTGTCATATTTAACTTGGAACATAGATTAAAACTGAACTACATCCCTATAAACATAACAGTACATATCCCAATCATAGTCTCTCTCAAAATACCAAAGAGTTTTCAGCTGGAAGACATTGCTGGATTTTACCATGTTTTTAGTGCAGATACAAATGCACAGATTGCTGCTGATTTAAAGCATGTGGAAAAAGCCCATGGAGATTTATATTTCTTTCATGATTGAATGCTGGTACTTGGTGTTATGTGGAAAAGCAGTCACTTGGTTTAATAGTTGCACAGCTGGTGTTATCTGAAAAATAATCATTATGATAGAAAGCACACATTTTTCATGTTTTTTGTCAGGTCTGTCAGAATATGTTCTGTGCTAAGTCTACACACTCCATCTGACATTCCTTAAATTAATATATTAACATATAATACTTTTAAGAATGTCAGTTATAAAATGTGACTGTAATTGAAACATAACAGAGCATGGCTGTGTGAAACAAAGCAATTTGCAGGACCCATAAAGTGAGGAAGTCACTGTGATCTGTGTTTAGAAACAACATAACATTATTGTCCGGGAAGCAAGTGACAAATTGCAAGAATGAAAATTATGCATAACCAGTTCAGCTTGGTAATATGTACTGATTTGTACATCTTTAAATTACAGCAAATATGAAAATATTAATTTGAAGTACAAACCAGCTTGATTACAAAATCTAGATTTCTCTTTGCTCCTCTGTACCTTATCAGGGCTTTTCAGCAAGTGAGGAGAGGCAGATCAATTCAGGCTGTAAATGAGCACATGATGTCACTTGTGAGGAGCTGGGGACTTTTGCTGGATGTCCATTATTTCTATCTGTGGTAACTGGACAGCTGAACCTTTTATCTTCTCAGTGCCAGAGGCAGGGGTCAGCCTGGGAAAAAGAAGCTTATTTACCCAGTCTTCTCTCTTTTTTATATGTTAATGGACAACCACTAACACATAATTCTGTCCTGTGTGGACTCCAGCAAGAGGAGGAAGGATAAGGAGGGGTTAGAGTGTGAATGCAAAATGATCTGCAGTGGCACAAGTTATAGGGAGCCCCTCCTCTTGTCACTTTGTCAAATAGCAGAGGTTTAATCTCCCAAATAAAGGGATTGTGTGAGCTCCAGAAGGAAATGTTTCTAGTTCTGAATTTGAATTATCTCCTTTTAAACTCGTGAATGGAATGTGAGTGGCCCCATGCTGGATTGAAACTCCTCACTTTTACAGATGATTGTGGGTCAGGAAGGAAAAGTGGTGAGTTAAGTTCCATGTGCTGGTGCCTTTTCCTTGGCTATTCCACATGTGCAGTTCCTACAAGAAACAAGATCTTGAGGAGGAAGAGTTTCTGTAATGGAAGAAGCAGCACACTAATTCTGTACTCAGAAAGACTTGTAGAATTTACCTGAACCATAAACCTTAATGTGTAAATGATATTGAATGTAATCTGTTGCTATCAGAAAATCCAAAGATTTGACTTAGGAAAACTCATAATATTTATATTGCTTGCTTTTACATTGCCATGACATTTTAAAACTCTTCACAGTATTTAAAAGCTTAACCCCACACTAAAGAGGTTTCTCTTTTTTACCATGAATATTTCATACCAAAGAAGAATACAGGAAGCTCAATTCAAATAGAAAAACTCAGGATTTACATGGATGTGTTCCAGCATATGTTATTGTTCTAGTTAGCTGCTTCAGGAAAAATCCTATAGAAAATTCACCTTCCCTGACATTAGCAGAACTTTCCAGGCACTCATAGCCAGGGTTCATTTGATGAAATAGCAATGAAATAGACTGCCCACTTTTAGTTTTCATACAGGTAGCAAATATAAGGATAATAGCAGAAAATATAACCTGTAAGTTATAAGAGTGCCAGTGATCCTCAGTTCCCCACAGTACAGGCAGAAAAGAGAAAGTGTTTATGATCCAAAATGGAAGAAATCTTAAATATGTCCTTAATATAGAAGACAAATGCATTTAAATGTTGCGTTCAAGAAGTTCAGTTCACAGAGATGGCTCTTTTATTTTGGTGATTGAGTGGTTCTTTGGAAAGATAAAAAGTGTTCTGCACTACTGAAAAAGTGAGGTTCAGTTGCCATGGTGGCTTTGAGATGGGTAGTAAAAGGCTGTTTGTTTGCAAATGTAACTATTTCCTCTCTCTCTGCCCTTGCTTCAATACTTGGCAATTTCCAAAGTGAATCTTGAGTTAATTGCTGATATTGCATTAGTGGTTTTTTCACCATATCTCGT
This sequence comes from Ammospiza nelsoni, assembly GCF_027579445.1. Taxonomy (NCBI): domain Eukaryota; kingdom Metazoa; phylum Chordata; class Aves; order Passeriformes; family Passerellidae; genus Ammospiza; species Ammospiza nelsoni. The sequence continues at coordinate 8,062,715 of NC_080643.1, forward strand.
TTACCCTCAGAAACACAATGGACACAAAAGGAAATGGTTTGAAAGAGAAGGAAAGTCCATCAGAATGAATTCTGATCTGTTTAAGCAGCACTTATTAGCAGTGTTCACCCCTATTGTGCTGTTTTCATGAATTAATTTGCCTTTTCATGGCAATTTTCAGTGCCCTTCACACCCATTTTTGTCAGAGTCTTAATTGAAGACACCAAGTCATGATGAGCCTGTGCAAGTGCTCTGACAGAAGGAGCTGCTCTGGTCCAACAAGGGAAACACTGTGGTTGTGTTTGTCACTAATTGTCATCTCTACTTTTTGGTGAGGGGGATGAATGGGCTGCACTGTGCCAGGCCCTGCTGTAGCACAGGACTATTGCTGTGAACTCCAAAAATGATCCTGAGGGAGCTGATCCCAAGCAAATGTGTGGTAAAAGTGTTGAGTTACAGTAGAGACACCAAGGTAACAGACCTCATGTTTAAATAAATGCATAGTTTTGAACAGCTGCCTCATTCCTGTATTAATTTTAGTGCTTGTGTTTTAAAGCATTCTTATTTCTTGTGTTTTTGCAACACAGTGATATCCTGCTGTGTGTGGATCAATCCAAAATATTGTAATTAGTCAAGAGAAGTTTGACTTGTTTCTGAAAAGATACTTGTAAATCTAATGTGCTGACTTTTCTTTGCAGTTAGAAATTTACTTAATACTGTTCTGGTGACACAATGCAGTGCATGCTCATTCTTAGTTTTTCAGCAAAATCTCAAGCAAGCATATTTTGTTCCTTTTTTTTCAGGACACAGGAATTTAAATATATGGAAAACAAAGACCCAGTGTTGTTTTTTTCATATTATAAACAATGGCATCAGGAAAAACCCAAGTTAGAAAAAGACGTTGTCTTTTAAAATGAGGTGATCCCTACTACTGTGTGTTCTGGCTGTGGTTTCACATACAGAATTCTTCTAGAATTTTCCAGGAGTATTAAGGATGAGCCCATGCTTCCCACCTTCCCAGTTGCTCACAGATGAGTTCAGCCAGCATGGATCCAGCTGGAAAGTTGCTTTTGCTTTGATCTGCAAGAATACTGGTGATTACACTTCCTGTGACACGAAGCAGGAGTCAGGATGTCCCTTGTTGCCTGCCTGGCACAGCAGGATGAGCTTCCCTCTCCCCATCCCATCCAGGACCTCAGGCCTCCCTTTGATCCCGGCGCTGGGCTTTGCACTAAAGCCTTTAATGCTTTTGAAGTGAAAGCTCTTCTCTCCCTCTGTGTTTGGGGCCTAGCACACACTAAAGAAAGAGCAGAATTTTGCCCTTTTATGTTTATATGATGGATTTTGTCTTTATAGATCCCAAATCACTTCACAAAATTTGTAGTTTGCGAAGAGACCTTGAGAGTTTATCCAGTTTATCCCTCTGCCAAAAGGGAGCCCAAATTATACCTGATAGATTCTTGGCCAACTTAAACTTTTGCAGTATTTCTAGGACTCTTATCACTGGACAATTACAGTTCTTTTCAAAACTGAGTGCGGTTTTGTTTGATTGCTTTTAATTTCTTTGGCATTTTGTTGAAGGTATTTTTTAAAAGGGTCATCCCTGTACTCGTTTAGGAATTGAAGCTCCAGATAAGAATCAAAGAAAATTATGTGCTCAGATTTATTTTAATAAGTAGTTGTTTTTCAATAAGTGGGGTTACTCAAATATGATGTAAGTCAATCCAAAGTTTGTATACTTGGCTGGACAAGACTTTAATATCCAATATTGCAATTTTTTTCCAATGCTTATGAGATTTTTAGTTGTTTATTATAAACTGTATATTCTTTTCAAAGATTTCTGGTGTCACTTTATATATAACATTATTATTTATTGTCAAATAAGGTCACTGGATCTGTTCAGACTAATCTGTCCTGAGTATTGTAAAAAGGTTTCAGATTGCTTTGGGGTTATGTGTTTCTTGTTTCACATGCAATATTTTATTTCTTTTTCATAAAATATGGGGCATTGAAAACACAGATTGATTTCCAGGCCTATTTAGTTATGGGTATTGATCAGGTTCTAAGTTTGAGAAGAAAAGTACTTTGGATAAAGAACCTTATATAGGAGTTTGGATAAAGAACCTTATATAATAACAGCCATGGCCATAGGAGCCTCATTTCTCCTTATCCTGCTGCTGTATTAGTGCTGAAAACAGTACAAGGATCTTGTAAACCCCCATTATTGAAATACAGCTTCTGCTTTGGTTTATCTTGCTAAATACTATGATTTATGCTTTAATATTTTGGAATATAGTCAGAAGATTTTCAACTTAAAACAGTTTTACATTAATAGAATACATTTTATCCACCTGCGATGTAGAAATGTATTTTATATATTCCTGAATTGCTTGATAAATATGCATGGTGAGAGAAATTTGGTTTGGAAGCGATGTGATAGGAATAACTTGCCTATTTCCGAACACAAAAGATGAAACCTCTCAGGGATGTGTGTGTGTGTGAAAGGGACTGGTGGGTGCTAAACACAGCTCTCTGATGTGAAAGCAGTTTTGGGCTCATGGGACTGCCAGCCATCCCTCAGGAGATTGGTTGAACGATGGTTTTCTGTGGGAAACACAGCTGCAGCCAGAGGTGCTCCCTGGAGCCCCAGAGCTGGGGCACTGCAGAGGGTCTGGGGCTGTGCAGGGGAACTGGGCATCCCAGAGGGGCAGAGACAGAGCTTCCTGCTTTATTGCCCTGCACCTGTGTGTACCTGGGCATGTCTGCACTGGAATCCCCCAGGAAGCCAAGGGAAAACTCTCACATAATGAGGGAAGTGCAGTTGCAAGGCAGAGCAGAGACAGGGATTGTGTAGGGATCAGACCCAGCTGGAACGGCAAAGTTAGAATCTGCTTTGGTTTTTTTTTTCCCTTTCCAGTAAGTTTTTTATGTTGTAGCAGAAGAACACTTGATTTATATCACTGGGGTTTTTTTTTTTTTTTTTGTCCTCCTGGGAACATGACATCACTGTTACATTGGCTGACTCCTTTGCTGAGGATAAAAAAAGAATCCAGTCTCAAATGTACACCTGTGTATGTGCAGCTGAATGAGCGAGGATTCATTCTGCATGTTACAGCAACCCAAGAAATTAATTATCATGTGTACAGCCTCACTCCAAAACATGAGCTGAACAGAAAAGCTTTATTTGTTTATAGCAGTGATGAGAATCTGAGCTAGATTAATTTTGGGACTGTATGAGTGTGGAATTGTGTGGTTGTAGGATGGTGTAGAGAAAGGGAGCAAATCTTTTGTGGAAGATTTTATTGAGCCAGCCAAGCCTAGCATAAGATTATTACAACACTTTTGTAGTGTATAACAGTGGGGTTTTTTCTCTTTCTCTCTCCTTTTTTTTTTTCTTTTTTCTTTTTCTTTTTTTTTTTTCTTTTTTCTTTTTCTTTTTTTTTTTTCTTTTTTCTTTTTCTTTTTTTTTTTTTTTTTTTTTTTTTTTTTTTTCATAATTAGATATGAAAACAGCACAATCAAAACATTGTGTCCCAAGCTGCCAGGATTGTATTGGGGTTTCATTTCATGCTTGTAGTTTATTGTAGCTGCCTTGGTTATATGCCAGGTTATCTGAACTGTTGCAAAAGCAAATGTTTTGGGCTGTTCTAAGCACTTTGAGCTTTTTGAAGGGCAGTTTCCTTTTGTGTGCTTAATTTGGGCATGGAACCCTGACCTGGGCTTTGAATGAAAGATTTCTAACATTCAGTGCTCTGCCACACTCCCAGTTTCTGTGCTCAGGGGTACTCTGGCACCCCTTTCTCCTCCGTGCATTTGTCTTGAGGAGCTTAAACCCAAATGGCAGTGCCTGATTTCAGCACCCAGTTTTGGAAATCTGAATCTACATTAAAAAGCAGTCTTAGTGGGAGGACCACCAGCAGAGTTTTGAGAGTGTCTTAAATTACCACCACGGCAGTTATGATTAATATATTTGTCTCTTTAGGGCTTTTGTGGCACTGATAATATTTGCTGTTCTCACTAAGTCTCGATTAAATGAGTGCCTGAGACTGACGGGCAGTTTGTCTGTAATGACAAGTGCTTTACTGTAGCAGAAAAGGATGAGCTGCCCCAGGGAGACATCACCACCCACTTGAGCGAGATCCATGAAGGGTTTATGACCCGTTTGAATCCTGATTGAGCATCGCTGTCTTGACCCTCAGGGAGCCAATTGTCTGGAATACTTGCTCTGTCAGTCTGAGCGATGTGCTCAGAATCCGTCTGAAACCTGGATGTCTTGATTGTGTGTAATACACACAGTGAATTATCAAAATGGTATAAAAGGTAGGGAAATGTTTTGTCACTGGGTAGCTGGGTGTCATTATTTAGAGAGCACACTGTTTTACTTGCCAAGTAAAATGTACTGTGAGTTAACTCTTTCAGGAATAAATTATTTCAGATCTGGCATTTAATGTATGAAGGGTGTCCTTTGAGGCAAATGTGTCTGATAGGTGATTACTGAATAAAATTAAACTCCTTGAGGCAGAAAGTCTGTGCCTGGAGCTGGGGAACCTGCCTGGAGTTCTGGGGAAGCCTGGAAGCCTCTAAAGCCAAATCCAATTGCAGGGATGGTCAGTGCTCCTCCATGGGAGCCCGGGTGGGCACAGGCTGGTCACAAGTTCTGGCAATAGAGCAGCTCTAAGGGAAAGCCAGGCTGATGGGGAAGGCAGGACTTAGCACAGACACGGCTTCATTGCTTCTTCTGGTCATAAAGAAGGTTTTGTGAGTCCACAGCAAGAGTGGAGCTGGAATCCTCTCTCTGCAGTGGGGACTGTTGGGAAGGGGCAGTTCAGGAGGGTGTGGCAAGTTCTTTTTCTCTTATTGGTGTCATTGGCCTTCCAAATCTCAAGTGTCCTTGTACCAAACTCAGGATGGTCAAGTCATAACCCCCTGGGAAACAGGAGAGGGTGCTCCTTTAATAAATAAACTGTGCTTCATCTGCCGGGCAGCCTCTAAACTGTGTGTATATGTAGTAGGGAAGAAGGAGATAGTTGACTGTTGCTGCAGAAATTTTGGAAGAAAAAAAGCTTCACAAAAAATCAAAACCAAAATTCAAACAACAAGATCACAAAAAGAAACCTTCCTCCATTTTACCCTCATCCTGTAAAACCAGAAAACAACACACAGTACGAGAAATGGGGAAAAAAAAATCCTCCTTTGTTTTATAGTTGTTTCACAGCCAGCTAATCTTTATTATTATGGCTATTGAAGCAATTAAACAGATTAAACAGAATTAACTGTTGTTTGTCTGCTAACATAAAGATGACCTCTTAATCCCAAATGCCCTTTTTTCTAAGTAAATTATACTTTCATTCCTAATTCCAAGAAGATTGTGGTGGGGTATGTATTTTTATCTATGCAGGTACTGTTGCTGTAAGCAACATTTTTTAAAATGACCAACTAGCATCTGTAACTAAAACCTTGTTAAAAAACTCATTAAATCTTAAAAATGGTTAGATAAATTAAAGGAAGTAGTAGCAGACTGCTGTATAACTCAGTACAAGAGAACATCAATATTGTTCATTGAACAGTCTATTCTTCTAATTTGAAAAGAACAACTATTTGTCATGGTTCCTGTCCTTGGGCTGGCAGTTATCTAATTAAATGCATATGAAATTCAAAAGCCTTTACTGAGGGACAGTAATTTTCCTTGGTTGTTTTTAAAGTCACCAAGAGGAAAGAAGAATTACATTGAACAGATAATGGATAAATTTCTCCATTGTGCATTAAGGTCTTGGATTGACTAATCATCCCATGGTTATTAATCAATGTGTTATCTTATAATTTGAAATTAGAGGTTCCGTTCTCATTATTGCTGACTCCAGGTAATGATACTTCCAGTCCTTGATTACCGTGACAGGCCAATGCACTGCCTTGCAAAATACCACAAAACTAATCAAAACCAGGTCAGATCTATAAAGAGCATCCCCAGTGCATTATCTTTACATGACTCTTCAGCAGGGTATTTTTCAGTCTAGGCTCTCCAGAATGCCCTCTATGCTGTTTTCACATTGATCTCTGTCTGCTCCTTTTTCCTGATCACCATCCAAATGGGATGTGCTGGTTTATATTTGATGGTATTGGAAGATAGAAACACGGCTTGATATCTTTGCTTAAAGGAGGTGATTCCCTCAGTCATTCCAGAACAATTCCAAAGGGGGGATTGTTGCAGGGGGCCAGTAAATACATGTGCAACATAGACAGAAAATAGCATTTTAAAATTGTGATTTCTGTACTAAATATAATGCAGTGCTCAAAGGGAGTTTGCAGACACGATCTAGCCCTGACTGCACCTCATGAAGGTAGCCTGGCATTAGAAGGCACAGCAATATGTAAATATATATATATTAGCACAATTAGGCATATATTCTGGTATTTCTGAAGACCTGTTTTTGACTACTGATTGTATATAAAGATGAAAAGATATTAAAGCAGGAGATATGAGGATGGACTCATGGGAAGGTTTTGTTACTTTCACCCCTGTATTGTTTTCCTATTTCTTTACTTCTCCCCTAGGGTCAGAAATCCTCAGATTTAGTGCACTTGAGGACCTTCTCTCCTTCTCTCCTATGGTTCATACTGAAGTTATATTATTTAGAGAGAAAAATAGTCCCTGATTCTGTAATTGAAGCTTTTAAGGGCACGATACAGATGCAAAGATCTGACTATTCATGTGCAGCTGTGGAATTGGGATATCAGAACTAGATATTAGAATTGGAACAATCAAGTTTAACAAGTCTTGATCTGTACCCCAATTATAGTGAACAATCCAGAGGGTGATGTTGGTTTCTTAACAGATCTGTGGTATTATGTAGTTTGAATTCAGCATTAAAAAATACACTGGAAAATGTTTCTCATCAATGTCAAAGACAGTGCACTGTTTAAGGAGCAGAATGCTGCTTCTAACCCAAATTATCATTTAGTGAACTGCCAATAATGATCTCGGCTCAGGAATTTCCAGTATTGAGCCCTTTTGATGGCAGAATAATGATGCTATGAACAGACTCCTTTTTCTGGTTTTGTCTACATCAGTGTCATGTTCAAAAGCAGTTAAATAATTCTAATTTTTGGGCTTGTTGCTGTGTGAATGCACACTTCTGTTGCTTTTTTAAATACTGGAAAAAGGCACTAAAAAGTCATTTCATGAATAGTGCATGTGGTTTAAAGCTAAATATTTTAGAGCTCTAGCATTCAACAGAGGTGAATAATGATAGACTTCACATTTAAAAAGTGAGGTATCCATTGTATTGGAGGAAGTCTGAGAAAGAGCAAGTCATTATGCACAATCAAATGAAACAACCTTTCTGTGGTGTGTTGGGATTCATATCATCTACTTTAGCAGATAAGCTACGACACGGCAGAGATTAATCAGTTATTTTCTGTAATTAAATCACAAAAGTGCTTCATCAGCTTCCTGATTTCAGTGCTCTTCCACTTGCTTATATCCTGTCTGTGCTTGAGCCAACACAAACGTGGGAAAAAAATGAAGTCTTTGAAAGAAATTATATCCCAACATGTCAGAGCTAAAACCTCCACAGTGTTAAAATTATACCCTGCTGAAACTTATAATGTCCTGGAGAGATTTCATTATGCTATGTGCACTGAAGTTTGTGCTGAACTCCAAAATACAGTTCACACATCTGATAAAATATTAAAGAAGGACAAATGTAGGGCTTGCCAAGCTGAGGTGCTGTACACTTGTCCGTGCATATTTGGCCTTTCATGACTTCTCGTGCATCTTTATTTATTGTTTCCAAACAAAGTGTATTGTCACGAAAATGACATTGTACTTGGAAAAATCCTATCAGGCAAAGTCAACCCCTAAAATAAGTGTTATAATAAATATGCAGAAATGTCATTCTTTACATTAGCCCAAAGGTTTTGTATAGCTTAAGGATATGTGCAGTAAGCTAACTATAAAAATAGAAGCTTGACAGTGGGGATGAATGTGTGTGTCAAAATAATATTACTCTTTCTGGGAGGATGGCAGAAAAAATGACACTACATCCACCAGCATGATTTTTATAGATCTGCCTCTTTGCCAGATGTCACCTTTTATAAACTACTTTATAAAAACATGACAGCGTAGTGAAGTAGTGTGTTTATAGCTTGATAAACTTTTGTAATAAAGTTAGGATTGGCTGAAAATTAAAGCCTTAGAGCCTACTCATTAAGCATTTGAGACGCTTGCTCAGATTTAAAAAGGAAAATATTAAAGAAATATGCAGAATGAGTCACAGGGAGTAAGTGGTCTTTTTCAGGAGAGAATGGCTTATGGTTGTGTTTACCAGTATGCCATGCAATAACCTTTCCAGATATATTACTAGGATTTTAGAGAATAAAGTTTGCATTACTTTAAATGTAAACACACAGAGACAAAATATACAGTGTGTATTAAATTATATGTTTCCAAAGAGTGCTGTGAAGACATACAGGATTATACTATAAATATCAGCCCAGCACACAATTGTTTTATTACATAATAAAGGTCTGTATATTACCCTCTGCTGCACCATGCGACACATAATTCAGATTTTTCCTGACATGTCTAATTTATACAGGTCTCTGGCTCTGGAAATCATACAGGAATAATATCTTATACTCAAACTGTTTTTAGTCTGAAAGACTTACAACACTGGAATTGCTGTCCCAGAGCAAACACTGGTCTGTGGAGGCTGGGGTCACCTCTCTGAGTGCTTCACTAACTGCAGTGCAGGGAGAAAAGTCCTCTCTGGTCTGCAGGAAGCTTTGACAGATACCTTGAAGGCAGAGATGCAAAGACCTCCTGTATACCCTCTTGCCTCTTAGAGAATTCCTGTCATACCTCCCTCCTTCCTTCTTCGCCCAGAGAAACTTTTGAAACTATTCCAGCAGATTTTATTCCATCCATATTAACACTGGTGAGGAGAGGCCATGGGCAGTAGGTGCAGGGTCTTGGGCATCAGCTGCAATCACAGGGGGGCTCTCCTGGACAATATGAGGTGAAATCCTCTGTGTGCACATGGATTGCTCATAACTGGGAGTGCTGATCTGCTGAGAAGTAGAAATGCCACCACCACTTGAAGAAACAAACCCATGTTTATTTGCTCAGCCACCTCTTTTTGACAGACACAACTTGAAGTCAAAATCATCCTCTAACATAGAGAATCTTCTGTACAGGGTGAACCATAAGCAAGCTGCTTTTTCACAAATCATTTCTATACCTGAGAGTTTTCTAGCAATGTGAAACATATTCAAGCCGATGTTGAAAATATTACTATCCTTTTAGTTGTGTTTGAAGTTCTTAACCTTTCCCACTTCTACCCCTCTAGAGATGCACTTTCTTGTGCAACTTCAAACTAAACACAGTCTTTCTCTTGGGCTATGTAGGTTTGCATTTTGTGGGGAAAAACACAGACAAACACGATTTAGAATCACAGGAAAATAGGCTTGGAAGTCTCCCAAGAGGCACTCGGTGCACTCTGCCATCCCATGCAGTACCAGCCTGTGTTGGTTTATGCTGATGCTCTGCCTCTCAAGTGTTTGTTTAATCCTTTTTCCCCACAGATCTTTGGTGATGGAAGCTCCACAATATCTCCAGGAAAATCCATTCCAGTACTATACTATTAATTTGGGGACATGTTGGGGGGAGGGTTTTTTACCAGGTGTCTAACCCAGCCCAGTGAAATTTCCAGAAGCAAACAGTTTGAGGTTTTTATGGGTTTTCTCAAAGGGTTGGGTTTGGATTTTTTGTAGTTGTAGTAGGGTTTCTTGGGGTTTTTTTGGGGGCAGCATGGGTGTGGGAGGGGCAGGTATTCGGGTTTTTTTAAGCCTAGTTAAAAAAAGAAAAAGCTGTTCTATCAAATTTTACTAAGCCTAATTTGTAGTCCTTATGTATCCCAAGCAAATAGTGCAGCACAACAGCAAAAGCACAAATTTGCAGGACAACTTGAAGCTGATCTTTACTTTAGTATTTAGTATGGAAATCAATCTAAAGGAACCTTTTGTTCCATAATACATCTAATGGATGGGAGTTCTGCTTTGGTTGGCATAATAGGAAAAGTGGCTTGCTCATGTGATTAATGGTCTCTTGCAGGTACAGTCACAGTGGGTGCCTCTCTAAGTGGGAAAGCTCCCACAACAATATGGAGGGCACAGGACACTGGGTTTTCCTGGGAATTGTTCCTAAAGCTGAGTACACAAAAGCATGATGAGGGAGGGCATCTCCTGTTCTGCCTGCAAGATCCCAAATGGCACCAATCCCAAAACCCCTCTGTGACCCATCAGGTAACAGAGCAGTGAAGGAGTCACCTGCATTACAATGCCCAAGAGGGCATTGAAGGGCTCCTTGGGAAGGAGAACATGGCAAAAGCTTGAAATGAAGTCTCACAGAAAATAGCACAGCATATTTTTTCAGAAAACAGCACAGACTTCCTTCAGCCCATCCTCTCAATGAGGAGCAGCCACAAAGGAGGTGCTTCCAGGGCATGTCCTTCCTGTGCCCATCTCCTGGACCCCAATCTGTTGATAGCTGATGTGTCTCTGAGCAATTTGCTGACAATTCCCATCTCAGGAAAAACGTAGATTATGCTAGAGACAGATCTGCTCCTTAAATTGTCTGCCCTATGAAACTTGACCTCACAGATTTTGACAATGGCAATAGATTTTTGGGGAAGACACATGGTTGTTTGGCCCCAGTGTTCCTTATGTGGCCCTGAATTTATTCTGTTATTTACGCAGTGCTCAAACTGCTCATGGTACTTATCAGACTGTTAAGCAGCACAGTCCTTGCCTTAGAGAGGCAAGTGAATGCTCTAATGGAGGAATATGAGGTGCTCTGGTAAATATCTAAGTACACATGATTGGTTGAAATGGAAATAGAGGAAAATTACATTATGGTATTAGAGTGGGTTAGATCTTATGATACATTTTTTGTGTGGTGAGGGTTAGTTTTGTTTCTCTAAGACTCCATGTAGTTTTAAACATGGGATCTTAGAAAACATTGATTTTACTGCTGATCGTGCTCTCTGTGGTTTAAGTAAACAAGTTTCACTTGTTCCCTGTGCTGAGCTTCGTGCTACTGCAGCCAAATGCAACTATCCTGAAACTAAATAGTTCAGACTTGAGGTTCTTTGGCTTGACTGCTTTTCTGCTGATTTTGTAGACTGAGTGGACTCCCTGAGGAGTCACATGAGCAGTGGGGTCAAGTGCACTGTAGTTTGTCCAGAGAATTTTTTGACTGTACAATTATTTACATGTTCTAATACACCTGTAAATTTCTATATTCAGGTGTTGGCATTGTAAATTAAAGAATTTCCAGATGCATGTGTTCTAGTAATGGAAGGAAGTTCTTATTTTACAAGTGGAGCACTTAAACAGCATTGCCTATTTTCTTCTAACATTCTGGCTTTTTCTTGATCTTTCTCCTGTCATGTTGCTTGTTGTGTTTTTTAGAGTCTTGGCAAAATGAAATACTTTGTGGCAAATGTCATTTTTCTGTGCATGATTCCAAAGGGATGGGGCTGTTTAGACTTTTATCTTTGCTTTGCTTAGTTCTAAAGAAAAAATAGGGGGGTCACCCCCCCCATGTTGTACTTGTGAAGACAGATCAAACTTAGTGTAACAGCATCAAAATTACACTGTGAATTGTGTAGCCATTTCATGCATTCTCTGTATGTTATGTGTGTTAATTTGCACGAAATTCAGTCTAAGTGCCCTTGGAAAGGTGTAGGCGCTCCCATGTGCAGGAGGTTTAACTCTGGCTCTGTGCACTTCATGGGCTCCCAGCTCAACCTGTGCAAGTCCTTCACAGAGTGTCCCAGGAGGGGGCTTGACCTGTGGGTTTGTATCCAAAACTGGATTCAAAGCCCAGAGGAATGCAGAGTGTTTTGTTTGGCTTCTTTTAGCGGAAGGTGCTCGCTCCCTGCCAGCTCTCAATGTCAGCTGTAAAGGTATGGGGTGATTCTGCACCACACACAATGCACTGCCTTGTTCCATTCCATTTATTCAATACTTTGTCCTTTGTGTTTCCACTCTCTAGTCCTTAATGGTTCTTAAGAAACACAAAGTGAGGTTTTGTAGCTGATTTGGGAAATAGAATTATGAAAAGTTCTGTCAGGTATATTATATGATGATTTGATCATTTCCCATATCTGCTACTTCATTTCTTCATGTTAGTTTGAAAAACGAGAAGAGATTTCTTTAAATTCTACTTGCAAGTTATTTTTAAATTGATTATGCACAAAATATGAAGTAATTATAAAATAAAATGAAATCAAGTAAAAGGATTACAGAGCCTTCCATTGTATGCCTAAGCATTAGGCAGGAAAGATTTCAGCCAAACTAAATATGTAGCTGGCCATTTCCTTGTTTGAATGCTGATTTTTTTTTTAAATAGAATTTTATTGTACTTCTCTTGAAGTAACTTTGGAAAACAGTAGTTTTCCATGACTTGTAGTCAGTGAGCGCTGTCTGGATCATTGTCAGGTATTCAGGCTCCTCAGCTGGGGTTTCTTATGCTGAGTAAGTGCCTTCTGAAATTTAATGTCACAGTCTACCTTCTGTTACTTTTGGAATATGTTGCAAAGACAAATGGAATTCAATTAGTTTTAACCCACAAGCCCCACTTCTTTTGTTCAGCAGAAAATCTCTCACCCTCTTAATCTTCTCTTGGTTGTGGGAGATTGAGCATGAAGGCATGGAAGCAAGGCAGCAATTAGGAAATGTAACTAAAGATCTCAACTCTCAGAGAAGGAAAGATGCTAGAAAAACTGTACTTTATGTAGAGGAAAGGTGTTTGATTAACTTTATTGGACTTAGTATCTGACTCAAAGTAGGTCAGCAGTGAGACACTGTGTGACTGTGTGATGAGATTGGAGAGAATTATTCCAAAAGCAGGATAATCTCTGAATTAGAAAAAGCACATGGAGGAATGATTTAGAAGGGGTGTAAGTAGAGTGTTTTCCAGTATATTAATAATAAAACTTTTTAGATTATTGTTTCTGGTAAAAGAGACAATGATCTTAAAACTAAATATGTTTTTTTTGGATGAGTACTTAGAAATTTGTGGCAATAAATCATTACGTAGTTGAGAAAATCCTGTCAGAAAAAAAGAGGGATATTTTGATAGAAGGAAAGCTTTTACAAGTGATTCATTCTCTTTAACTTCAACTTGGATAGCTATGAAACTCATCCCAGAGATGTTATTGTCTGGCATTGTCATTTTGGTGAATACTTGAGCGAGGCTTACTGAGATGAATTATGCAGGTGCCATTTAGTATCCATAATTTTTTCTTACTAGTTTGGTAAATAATATTTAATTTTATTTATAACTGAAAAATACAACCAGCAAAATACTTAATCTTTCCATCTTAATATTAGCTGAAATAAATAATTTTGTTTGTATGTTACAAAGATATAGGCCCCCTCTGTTTCTGCAGTCTTTGGCGGATGCAGAGTAGAGTTCTTTTAAATAAAACTGCTTAAAACAAACAAAAAGCATGTCCAGAAAGTAAAAGAGGCTGTGTAAATCATGGCCACTTACAAATTCAGAATCTAAGGATCTTGGTAAATTACTTCCTTTGACTTTGAAATTTTTGCCTGTGCATGTGATTGTTTTCTTTTACAAAGAAAATTAAGTGAAATGATCAAAGCACCAATTTTCATTACTCTTGTTTTCCTGACTACCCCCAAATGATGATGATTGATGTTTGTATTTTAACAGCTTCAACTGAAGGGTCCACTTAACTGCATCTGTTTTCTATTTTATAATGGGCCAAGGTAAATGATCTTTTTCTTATATGTACAGTCTACCTTTGTTGGGTTTTTTTTGTGGGCAGAGGAAATCTACTTAAAATTCCATTAGTTCTTAAGAGCTGGTTCTTGAGACCATATAAAACCTGTCCAAAAATGTGACCCATGAACATACCAGAGCTATTCACCCCAGCTGTCAGAGGAATATGTGTTATTCCTCTGTGTTCCATGCTTTAAAATAAATACTTTGTGGTTTTCATTTCTGCAGTCTCTGGTTACCCTGGAAGTGATGTTGATCTTGGCCACACGGTATAAAGACAATAATTGTTTTCCACAAGGTAATAATTATGTTCTGTTAATGTTATTGAAGTTGATTAACAAATATTTTACTTGTGGAATTCTGCTTTTCCAAGTAACAGTAACTGTTCCTCTGGACATATAATATTTTACGTTTGTGTGGTACAAACTACTCCAGTATAGGTGATTTCAATTTTTTGATGGGCTTCAAAAGAGAGCAACAGGGTTCACCTTGTGGAGTTGTAATTTCAGGAATGTCAGTTACTGAAATTAATTTTCAGATAAACCCAAAAGAAATATAGACAGAGTGAAACTTTGTGACTGATTAAAAGAGTTTGTAGTTCATCCCAGTAACAGGAACTAGGCAGCCAGCAGGTTTGAACTTTTAAGAAGAAATTTCAGTTCAGATTTTGATTAAGAGACACTTCTTGGTCTGCAATTCAAGGACCTGTTCATATAAAAGCCCTGGAATTTCATTGCAAACAGATTTGAAAGAGAGAGTTAAACCACCTCAACTTCAACCTCAGACAGAATGGATCTTCTTAATCATTATGAACCCGTGCCATTAGTGCTGAGGTGGGTGATAAATATCCTGTCTGATGTCTCCATCCAGCCATCCTCCCTTGTAGCTGTGCTATTGCAACACTTTAAACTTCCACTTCTTTCTGGTGAGCTAGGAGACCATAGATAATCACTTAAGTTGAATTCATATTAATTATATTGACAGCAAAATGAAGTATCTTAATTTCCCACAATCGATCAGAAGATTCTTTGTGAGGCTGCAGGGCTTGGATAGCTGTCTGTTGGACCTGGTCTTCATGCCAGAGGTCTGCAAAGTGTCTCATATGCAGCCTTTTGCTATCCTCCATAAAATCTAATTTCTCATTTGATAGATGTTTTGTGTACTGACCAACACTGGGATATGACTTTGTGCATTTAAGGGGTCAGTCTGTAAGGCACAAAAGGAAAAGTAACCCATTTATATCAACCTGGAATGTCAGCTAAAATCTCATGAGGAGCCAGTGCAGCTCAATGTGTGTGAAATGCTGCAGATGGAGCTCTGGAAAGCATCCTGGCCATGAGTGCAGCAGAATTCTTTTCCTGAAGGTGGGAGGTTTTGTAACAGCCCATTGTTAGCAAAGTTCTTGGTTTATTTGTAATTAATCATGTGCTGCTGTTTGACAGTACCTAATAGAACTAGAAAGCAATCACTTACAACAGGAAGCAACTGTCAATTAATACACTAACACACTAATGAATCAAGTTTACCAAAGGTGGAGTGATGGGAAAAATGAAACACTGAGCTTCTGTGTGCAGAAAATTCATCCTTTAGCATTTCACATCTCTTTTCGCGGTTTTCAAACAGTGGCTCCTCCTTGTCCTTGCAGTGCTCATGTTGGTTCATGCTGATGCTGAACTTGCACAGGTTTAAACTTCCAACGTGATTAAATCTCACCTCTACAGCTCAGAAAACCTGTGTGTTTATTTTAGTGAAAACATGAGAAGGCTCTGAAGCCAGTGCTCAGTTTGATTCAGCAATGTTTTTATTATTATTCAGGTAGTCATTGTTTTCATAAGAGTGAGTCACATAATAAATGTGGTGGTGTACCAGACATTACCTGTAGTAGGTATTCCTAATATTTGACAGCCAGACAGATTTATTGGTTTGGGGGCTTTTTTTCAGATCTGGCATATCACTGGTATTTGCACACAGAGTCCAAAATGTGCTGGGGTATTTCTGTTTGCAATTCTGTGTGCTCTGCCACAGGTAGGTGAAAACAAAAGCCTGAGACATTTCCATTTCAGAAACAGACTCCTGGCAATTTGGTATTGTGCCTCAAGGTTTCAGTAACCCACATTTCAGATTTCATTACAATGTATTCTGTGATGTTGTTCTACATTATTTTTGTTTCCTGTTTAAAAAAGAAAGAAAAGAAAACCAAAAAAAGAATGCAGTGGTTTTGTGAGCCTTAAGATGTCTTTGCAGTAAGAGTTGGCAAATCTCAGCACCCTCCCTGGAATCTAGGCATGGATACCTATTTTTTGGAAATAAATCCTGCTGAATTGGCATCAGATGCACTGTGAAGGGGATGCAAACAATGAATCTATGAAGCTGTCAGCACTGTATATTGCCTTGTGGGCTGGGGTGTCCAGCAGTGCACAGTTCTTTCCATCTCCATGGAGGAGCAAGGCTGTGGAATGCCATATATATGAATTAATCTCAAACATGCAATTTATGGTTTTGAAAGCTGCTGTAAATTTACCCCAGTGTTTTGCATTGAGGTGATTTGTATCTTCAAGCAGGAAACTGTGTGTATTTCCTGGACAAATCACTGTGATATTTTAAGTGTCCTGGAAGCAGTCTGGCACAAAGGAATGCTGCAGGAGTTCTGCTAATGGAGTTTGCCAGCTGTGGACATTGTGGTCAGCAGTGAAACCCTGGGTGTGGTGTAATTATGGTTTTGGGTTTATTTCACTGATTTTAATTCATATAGGCACCTGTGCTACTTAGATTTGGGTTTTTTACTCTCTTGATAGAAAATAAATTTAGATGACTGTAATTATGTTTGAAGTAAAATGGACACAGCCTTTTAAATTGGCTTGTCCTGCTGTTTCAGGAAGGGGTGTTCCGTGGGAAGGTGACATGTGGTATGAAAATGTCAGTAAACCAGCACTTTTTTCAGATTGCCACTGTGTGTTCTGTACATTAAAATATTTAGAATTAGCTTTTGATTTATGTAAAAAATCAAGTAAGGTTTGGCCCTATATTGTATATTTTCGAGTAGTATGTTTTAAATATTTTGCTTTGTACCTGCTTTAAAAGTAGCAAAGGCAGCAAAAACCTATTTTATTATAAAATTTGGTTTAATTATCTATGCTGAACAATTCAGCAACACAGCATAAATAGGAAATAATATTGCTTTTATACTTTAAAATATATATATAAGTAGCCTTGTAAGTTGTTCTCCTGCTTGAGGCATTTGGCAGTTTATTTCTTATTTCCTGAATATTTCAAGATCTAAGCTTTTTAATGTTCAAAAGAAGCAGGGCCATAAAGCAAATTGTTTTGAAACTCCAAGATGAATGGACGATTGCAGACATCGTTCCTTTAAAGCACCAGCTGGGAGACTCCATTAAGTTGTGGCAGCAGCACACGGACCCACATGGAGATTTCTGCAGCCTGAAATATTGTTATTGGCAGGTTTCTGAATAATTTCACAAAGGCACTTCAGGCCAGGAATCTTGTTAGTGGAACCCAGTCTTTATATCTCCAGCATGTAAAACTCAGCTGTATCCTCCTAAGACTCCAAGTATTATTTTTTTTATTCAATTCACTGGCTGTGATTGACAAGGACCTCTTCATGAATATGTTAAGAAAGAACTGTTTCCTGGATATTATGTCCTTTCATATCTGTCATAACTAGAATATTCATGATGCTGTTTTTAACAGGCCTTCTATTGTAAAAGAAATATCACGGAAACATATTCTAGTTTTTATAAAGTCCAGGGAAAAATGAATGCCTTTGAGGCTGATAGGTAAAGGGGTTTTTTTAACAATTTAGAAATACAATGTGACAGCTGGCAGAATATATATCAGTGAGCAGAAAGTTCTTAAATATCGCAGTCACAGGCCTAGAATTGATAAAATGGTAGGAGTTGTATATGTATTTTTGTATTTTCTGATAGCTATAGTTACATAATAGTTTCTGGTACATATCTCCACTTAAAGATGCAATTATGAATCAATTTCTTTACAATTTTTATTTCTGGCTGCTGCGAGCCTTTTTTTCTGTAAAATCCTGCCAAAACTTCAACATGCACAGCCATATGTCTTTGTTATAGAGGAACATTGGGCTGCTGAATGCCAGCTGCCCTTTGAGGTTCAGTGCTGGCATCTCCAAGAGAGGGATTCTGTGACAGAGAAGAAGGCAGCAAAACTGAAAGCCATGAAGAGCAGCCACCTCTTCCCTGAAGAAACAGGCAGATACAACACCCCCATGTTTTAAAGCAGGCTGAGTTATTTGTGGGAGATATTTTCTAAGCAAAAATATGATATTGTCAAAACAAATTTTCTGTTTAATAGAAAATATTTATTTGGTCAAAAGGCTTCTTTCAATAATAAATAGAAGAGAATGTTCTAGTGAAGATGTCCCTGCCCATAGCAGGGGGTTCGGAGCTAGACAATCTTTAAGGTCCCTTCCAATGCAAACCATTCCATGTTTCTATGATTTTATGATTTTGACCTAACTTTATTTTGACTTGCAAAGGTAGTCTAATGTCAGTTTTTGAGATTAAAAGACAAATAAGGTCCTTTTTTGTAGTCAGAATTGAAATTTTGACTTTCAGTATCATGTGACTTTGATCTCAGTCAAAGGTAAACACATCTGCTTTTTAGAGGAGTTAATTATTTCCCATGAACATATCCTTCTTATTTGTCTTAGCTCAGAAGCATTAAAGCTTCTTCTAGGGAAAAAAGGTTTTTCTAGCCAATTCTAATGATTTCTAGTTCAAGAGGCATTATGTGTTACTGAGCAGTTCAGCTGTGTTACATAACTTTGTTAATGTTGTACTGGGCATTTGCAGCATATTTCCAAATCACTGATGGCGACACTTACAAATGTGTTATCCACTTTAATGCAGATGAGGGGACTTCCACCACTCTACCTGAGGCTGGAATTGTTAGAATTCAGCTCATTATTTCCTGGGAAAAGATTGGTCTAAGTGTTGCATAGATGCAAGTAACTCTTCTCTAACTGCTGGATGCCATCAGTTTATTCAAAATACATTGCCATCTTTTTATAGGTGAAAAAAAAAAAGAAGAAAAAAGAAGCTTAATGTGTTATTGGAGAAACATTGTGTTCTCTGTGGCTATTCATAGCATCTTTTTGGCTGGATGTGCCATGGGCTGGGTGCTGGGGGCAGATCCCTGCGGGCTGCAGCAGCGATTCAGGCCCTGTGGAAGCGCGTCTGCCACCGCAATTCCGTGCAACAAATGGGGCAGCCCCGTGTTTTCTTTTATTAATGTAAGAGGAACAAAGCTGACAAGAGCACTGTGTTCCACCTGCTCTCAGTGCAGCACTTTCCATCAGCAGGATCTGGTTCTCCCTGGGCTGAGCACTCCTGTCCCCACCCGAGCTCGGAGCATCCCCGGGGCTGCAATGGTCCCTGCGGAGCTCAGGGCATGGTGCGAGATGGAGCTGCATAAACTGGGCTCAAATTGAGCACATTGACCTGCAGGTGAAAGGCTCTGCATCCTATCAGACACCTTAGTGTCATACAATCCCCCAAAGTAAATAAGTCTTGATCAAAATGCAGGAAAGCTGCCCTGCTTAGAAGAAGCGCGAACTTATTTTGTGGATCAGCGTGCTTAGGGAGGTTGTGCCTGCCTGTCTCTGGGAGGGAGTACAGCTGGGTATTTACTCTGTCAGAAAGAAAAAAGATGTCTGTCACAAGGAAGAGTGAGATGTTTGTTCCCTGCCTTGTTGGTTTCTCTTCAGATGTTTTCTCAGGGCTTTTGTTTTTGTAGGGAAGTTGTATGGCAGTGAGAGAAGCTCCAGTTCACTTTGAATGTGCAATGATCCTGGGGTGATGGGAACTCCTGAAAGAACTAAGAGGCGCTGGGTGTTGCTTTGTCTCCAAAGAGCTTTCAGCTGGCACTGGCCATAAAATCAATATAACACAAGTTGTGCAGGCTTCACTTTGCTTAATGTGAATGATCCAGGCAGCACAAGGGAAATTAGAAATTAGGGGTGCTCATTTTTGCTGTGTTGCCTGTATAGATGGGTTTCCCACCTTCATGTTCAGTGGGATCTGTACTGGCATAAACTAGATAAGACTGACCCAGTCCTGCAATTCACTGTTCATGTCTTAAGGATGCTCATAATAGAGATATTAATATTTTATTTCTAATAGCTAATGGAGTCCTAAAGACTTTATAGGCACTTTACCCCTTTATGTCACTGGTTTTGCATCGTAAGTTGCTGGTGATTCATTGGGATCTGAGCACAGGTCCACAAGATTCCTCCACAGGCGTCATTGAACTAAATATTAAATTACCTTTTTCTTGCTCTTTGTAACCTCTGTCTGTAACTCTTATGGCTAAAGGGAAAAAGAGAAAACTGAGCTGGGATGAGTTAAACCTGGATGCTGTCTGTCTAAAACATGATTAAGTAGAAAAAAAAGAAAAGCAATCAAAGTGGTGTTTTTATGCCAAAAAGCAGTGAATAAAGAATGCTGCTGGCTTCTGTCTTAATCCATAAAAATTCCACAGTCAGAATGTCTATGGAATAATCCTGTAAGAAAGAAAAACAGGAAGAGAGAGAATTCACGTTGCCTTATAACAATGCATGGGTGTTCATTGTGCTCATCAGCACAATGAACCAAATACAACACCACAAAACCAAACAAACAAAGCCCCAGCCAGCCAGGTTGGCATCCTTAGTGCTTGTGGTACTTAGTTCATGTGTGGGTTTCTCTTTTGGTGTGCTGCAGCTACATGTCTAGCTCTTGACTGATTTGGCAAAATTATGATAAATGAAAGAAATTATGATCTTGTGTAGTTTGGTTTTTGTCACATTTGGGTTATAAATATTCTCCTGCTTTGAATAATTAATACAAGCTAGTATTTACTGCTGCATAATGATCAAAGAAACAAGGATGAGGAGGAACTGTATGTTTTCAGTGAAGAAATTCTTAATTTCTATGCAGGTTCCCTCATTTGGCCATTGATTGGTTAGAGACATGAAGGGATAAAACAATCTGACCAGTTTCACAGTGCTTGTAAAAGATAATTCACATCCCAGGTAATACAGGCAAATGTCCTATTGTTGTGTCTGTTATGCACAATAATGTCTCTATCCAATGTTAATATTCTGAGATTTGTATTTATTTCCTCTTAGACCCCTGGTTTTGTGAAGCTGCAGACACCTGATGAAGTATCAATATAGAGACATGTGAGGTAATTAGAGCTGTGCTTGACAAGCAAGTCTGTGTTCAAAGCATGCACAGCCTGGGTGGTTGGGAAGTGCTGACATGAAGGGGGAAGGGGAGTATCTGAAATAGCAGAGAATGAGTGACCTCATTGAGATGGTGAAATGGTGAAACAGGAGAACTGGGGGCTGGGAAGAAGGGAAATGGCGTTGAGAGCTTTTGGACAGAGGGTGATGAAATGGAAAATTCACATTCAAATGATCTTGAAGGATAAAGCTTGCAAGGCTTCTTGGGGTGGGAGTTGTTTTACTATACAGCAGCTTTTGCTGCATCTTGCAGACCCAGTGGGGCCATGTCCCACTCCTGTCCCCAAGGTGTCCCCTGCCTGCAGTGTGGCTGCTGTTGGAGAGGTGCTGGAGGCATTTGCAGCTGATGTCCCTCTCCATTTTGGAGCTGAAGGAGTGACCCAGAGTGACAGCAGAATGTTCATGTGGGATAGAAAACATGGTTGGGAATGACAGTGCCTTGCTGATGGGTCAGCAGAGCCTCAGTTCCCAATAATGTCCTGTGTCCATCCTGAGCCAGACTCTGGGAAGTATTCTAGTGGTACATTTCTGAAAAGAGATGGTAACTTTATTTTTTTTTTTAATTTATTTTTAGCATTTTCCTAAAAATGATGATGTGAGATTATTGGAGTAGAATGTGGGTGGAATGTAGAATACAGTGATATCTCCCCCATGTCTCTGAACAGAAAACGGGAAAACAAATCACCAAGTAACTATTTTATCAAATGCTACAGTTCATCCACAATAACAGCCATCTCATAAAATGTTCACCTAAAGTCTGGGTTTTCCTGGCCACCATTTTAGGATATGTTTAACAAAGAACATTGAGTATCTTTTGTACAGCACCTCCAATACTGAATAATTAGAATAGGAAGACTTTCAAGTTGGCTTCAAGTTTTAGGTTGTTATATAAATAAGTTCACAGGAATCTCAGATGCTTTACACAAATCTGACAGCAACTATAAAAGGCTTTTGAACATTTTTGTTGCCAAAGTCCCAGGGATTGCTGGAATCTTAAATAGCCTGTTTTAAGCTTCAATTCAGAAGCTTTTTGTCATGTTTAATAATGTGGTGAATAATTCCTTTTCTGTTCTTAGTTTTCACATTTATAATCCACAAGGATCTTTGAGGTATGGAATAGATGCTTTCCAGATCCATAAGGGTGAGGGGTCTTTCCTACCCCAAACTCCAAACTTGCTTTCAAGCTCTCTTTGTACTTGTCTTTGTCTGTATCTGGCTTCTTCTAAAGGGCTGTCATTAGAAGCTGCTAAAATCAGAAGTTGTTAGTAGTCTGCAGAATTATGCTTGAGATATCAAAGTGAGAGAGACTAACCCTGACGATAAATACTTTGTAAAACCAGATGTGCAACATGTAGCCGGATTAGGGAAAGGTCTGAACAGCAGAGGGTGGCACCCATGGTTTAGGTTCAGTCCAGCTCCACTAAACTGCACTGATGCATTTTCAGAGAGAATTGTGCTGCAGTGCAACAAGGCAATTAAAGCAAAGAACGTGCTGGAACACACGGTACAGACATTCACAGAGGCTCAGAAATGCCAGCACCTGTCATCCCTGGATGACACAGCGTGTTGTTCCTGCTGTCAGTGTCAGCCCGGGAGCTCCTAGAGCTGCAGGGTCAGAATTTCATTTCAGTGTAGTAGAAATGAGTAGAGCTTTGCCTGGTTTAGCTGTATTGAATGGCATTCTGAATATGAATTACACACTTCCCATCCACCAGCCAGGTCAAGTTTCAAAAGTGGCCTCATGCTAACTATTGTAGTTCCTTCAGCTTTTGTGCAGGCTCTGAAATTGCACCAATGTTTGTGTGTTACATTCCCAAACCTGGTTGTTAGTTTCAGGGGTAAGCAGGTAGGTTCTCTATATAATTTTCCTTTTAAAAATTGATTTTGAAAGGTAGAATTGTTGGAGTATGCCTGAATTTGTGATTTGTGAATAAGTCTTGGGAATATTAGGATTTAAGACAGTGTTTATGAAGATATATCTGTGTTTGAGCTAAACAGTTTTCTTTGAAGTTCCACTTCTTCTTCTTCATCATCACCATGGGAAAACACTATTTCTCAATGCACTGTGAAGGAATCATTATTTAGCAAAATCATTTCAGAATGTATCTTGCTATGTAAATATGTGGAATAGGAAATGTTCTTAAAGGCATATCTTTTTAGGGCTGAACATACCAAATGGTGGCTTATTTGAAATAGTTTAAGTCCACACTAAATCTATCTACAAACTTTAGAAATATCATTCTAGCACACATGAGTATTCTGAATAGCTCTTTTGATCCAAAACCATGGAATTTGTCACAGGCCTTCATTTTGTAATCAAAACTTTAAGAATTTTAGGAAAATGAAACGGATTTTTAAATTACTCTAAAATGAATCTTATTTAATTAGACAGCATTGTGTAAATTGGGTTTTCATTTTGTGATCGAATGAAAAAGGTTTATCTGCCTGTTTTTATACCTTTTGCTGATTCTGCCTCAACGATATTAATGCCCCACACTGTTGAGCTTTCATCAAAAGATGCAATAAAATGGTTTTCTTTTCATGAATAGCTCTGCTGTTTTGCAATCAAACATCTCTCTGCCATTTGTCATTGTATTTACCACCCTCCAGTTTCACTCTTTAATAAGCTTCTTGTATTTGCTGTTGTACATTTTCTGAGAATAATTTTTCTGTTTCAGAATAGAGGTTTGGTTTACTGTAGTTTTTCTAATCTCATTTGATTTTACAGACTCATAGAGTGAGATTTGTCTTTCTTTTCTCCCCATTTTATTGTATGGCCTTCTTATTACATGGTTCCTACTATTTTATGACACACTCTCCTACTTCACTTTGCAGTTATTTCCAACAGATTTAGCATTTAGCTGTCCACATCCACTTTATGGCTATGTATAATGTATGGATGGCAGTACAGTGCCATTAATTTTTAATGAATTGGCTCTTTATCTAGTGCTATCTAATAAAGATGATCATCAGAGTGCATTGTCATACTGCAGGGCCCAAGAAACTTTTTAATATTCCTTATTGCATATGCATATTCCCAGATCCTCTCTTGCTCTCATTTGGTTCACCATGGCTCAATCACATTTCCATTATTTAGTTGAAAATCTGCATGTTTCATTCCTAATACCTTGCAGCCTGTGTTGAGCAGTAAATTGGCAGAGGGTTGTGCAGAAATATTAAAAGTTCCGGTGAGCACTGACTTCTCACTATAGTTTTAGTCTCTGCTTTTCTGGAACTGACAATTACTAACTTAAACTGAAAATTAAACCAAATGAGTGCATCTGTGGTGATCCATTAAAGACTTGGCATTTCCAATTGCTTGGCTTTCTTACTGCAGCTTCTCTGATGTCTCCCAGGTAACTCAAATGGGACACTGTGGTGGGGCTGGGCAGTGGAGGAGGCAGAGTTACATCTGCTGAGTTAATTGAGGCTCTGCAGATGCTCTGGCAGAGAAACCCTGAGCTCAGAGTAAATAAGTATTTACTCACAAAATTATTTTATTCTGTCTCTAAGCTCACTACATCTGCCAGCAGTGAATTAGCTGAATTTCTTTCTTAGAAAAGCAATATTTCAAGTTCTCAAAGAGCATAACCTGTTCTTTGTGCCATGCAGAATGCTTTTTCCCACTGCCTTTGTACCTGTCTGTGCTGTGCCTGTGCAGGTGTGGATTCAGCACTTTTAGAGGTGAGAGTGAGCAGTTCCAGAGGAGGAGCTCAGTGCAGCCCAAACCAACCTGCACAGCAGGCCCACATTGTTCTCATTCCAGAACCAGTTTCCATGAATCTTGCTTAGCCATGGAACTGCCAAAATGGCAAGAGATTGCAGCTGTGCTGTGACAGCTGTCCATAAAAGCATGGAGTGGAGCAGGGAGTTAATTTAACAGGGGTCATGTGAATGCCCCCCAACCTTCAGTCAATCCTGAATTTGATCCAAAGATGGGAATGGAAGCATTTGTATTACAAATGTTTGCTTTCTGCTAGTGCACAGGTTTATACAGTAAATGTAAATACTCTATTCAGGTTTCATGTTGAGGACAGGTTGCCTTTTATAATTGACAAGGAGTATTTAGCATTAAAATGTAATGGGCTGCTGTTAAACTCCCTGAAGTCAATTTTATATCATCTCTCTCCATTCTGGTGTTGGTGAGAACAGTAAAAGACTTCAAATCTAAGGCTTTAATTTATATAATTAAATGTGAACCAACCTGCTGCATCAGATCTTGGACTGTTCTGCTGATAACTCTCATATCCCCCATTATTTCTCAGTCTTCTTCTGTGGCTGATCCAGAGGCAATCTCCCCTTGCTTCCCTGCTGTGTGGCCTGTGGAGCCATTTCTCACCTCCTCTTTGCCTGTTTCTGAGGCACCTGCTCTTCTGAGGAGCAAAAGGAAATGAGAGTGGACTTGAGGCATGCCCAGAGGGTCATCACCCCTCTCTGTGCTCATGGCAGCACCTCAGCACGTCCCAGGGAAGGTGTAGGGCCACAGGACACAGTGCTGCCATCTGAAACCCTCCTCTGGCCTCCAGTGAACATGTTAAGGCACCAGTTTTATTTTATTGCTGTAAATGCTAGATGTTATCATGTTCTGATAGTCACATAACTTAATAATTGATCTTCAGATACAGACAATTCTCTTGGGAATATACTAAAATTACCATTTGGGTTCTGAGTGGTTTGTAAGTATTTGAATTTGTTTCTTTTGCTAGAACTAAAGTGCCATCTGTGTGTCAGTGCATATATAAAGTCCCTTTCTGTTAAGTAAGTGGCTCTTAAAACCCAGGAGATAATATTTAATTGCTGCCTTGAATGGGTGCTGTCACTATTATTAATGTTGACTGGATTTGTAGTTTTATTTGAAACATTGGAAAACAGGTTTTGTTGCTTAAATAAAGGCACTTCAGTTCTAATTTGCTAAAAGACTTTTTCATTTTAAGCCTTCTTTATGAAGAAAATAATAAGACTATTACTCTACTGGTATATTTTCTATATGTATATCCATACCAGATCCAGCTGAAGCTGGGAACAAAGGTAGCTGTGCTCATTTACACACATGGTATGTGGGGAAGCCCTTTGGTCCTTGCTCAGGCTGTAAGATTTTGAATTACATTTGGTTTTCTCTTATATTCAGAGGACTTTGTGCTATTTCAAGACATTGTAAGATGCTATAAATGCTGCTGACTTTTTGGTATCTGCTCTTAAAATAGATGTTGTGGAATAACATTTGGCTTCAAAGAAGCACTTTGTAAGTGAGTCTTGACTGCTGGAATGAGACAATGGCAGCTGAAAAAAGAAAAACACTGAAGTAGTTCATGGATTTCTGGCCTTATAGAAACACAGTTTCCCTGGGAGCATCTATATTGCAGTCACTTCTGTAGCTTGCATCAGACCTGTCCTGGCTTTAGACTGTTCATAGAGAGCTGTGGTTGGCATGGCTGGGACAGGAGTGCCATAAATCCCAGGAGCACCGGTGGGCAGCCCCACTGAGCATCAGGGCACTGCAGCACCCAGCCCAGGCAGGGCTGGACAAGCT
Organism: Ammospiza nelsoni; assembly: GCF_027579445.1. NCBI lineage: Eukaryota > Metazoa > Chordata > Aves > Passeriformes > Passerellidae > Ammospiza > Ammospiza nelsoni. The sequence continues at coordinate 8,089,304 of NC_080643.1, forward strand.
GCAATTCCTGCTGTGATTCACAGCATCTCCCTTTACATTTGTACTCTCACAGCTACTGAGCATGTGGCTTGTGTGGTTTTATCTGGCATCTGCTGTTTCTCATCCTCTGTTCCTGCATATAAATCATTTAGGGGGCAGGCAGAGGGAGTGGGGAACTCCTGCAGTGGTGTTGAATTACAGCTGTGTCTAAAATCACAGCCAGCACAACAACCAGAATTTAAAAGCAAATCTAATATCTTCTTTTTTTATCTATAGTTTGTCTTAATTGTTTTAGAATGAAAAAGAACAACCACAGTTATTGAATATTTGCTTTCACAACGATAGAGTTCTTTCCAGCAAAGCAGATAAAAGAACACTCCCCAAACCCACTGGAATACATTTTGCCGTCCCATGCAGCATTGTTATGTTATCATTATCCTCCCTGTCCTTCCCCCTTTGCCTAATAAGGATGTTTTTATATGACCAAAAAAAGAATGTCAGGTCTGTCATAATAGTAAAAAACTTGGTACATGCCTGTATATTAGAGTGAATAAGGATGCTTTGCAATAGCATTTTTTCTTTGAAATTTTGTTTCAATGGTCAAGGAACTGGCAGTCATAAAGACTGAGGTGATAGTGAAGCTCTGATAATGCAGCTATTGATTTCAGTGGGGCTGGGGTTCCACTCCAGGAAAGAATTATTTGACCATCATTCTCCAAATGGGAGGAACACGTGATATTCTCCTGCTGCTGAGTATAAAATATGTTCATTTTCAATAAATAAAACCTTGTCTTGAGGTTTATATTGCTATGTGTTATATTAATTATCTGAACATTCTCCACAGAAAGTCCAAGGTGGAATGTTCTCAGATTTCATGGATTCTTTGCAATTTCTGTTTTCGGGCTGAAACTGTTTCAGGGATCAGGGACTTGGTTAGTTTCTTTGGTACTTTGGATGTAGGCTTCTGGTGTTCTGGGAAATATATGGCATTATTTCTGTTTCAGAGCAATCTGCTTGGTAAGTAATGCTGTCTGGTTCTGTGGAATTCTTGCTTCCTAGGGTTATCCCATTAGCTTAACTGTTATCCCATCAGGAGGAAAAGGACAGTTATTGTAGGAAGCTATGTGAAGATTTTATCTCTCCTTAGCAAAAAACAAGTATTGAGCAAGAAAAGGGGAGAAATCCCTGAGAATACACAGGAGCAATTTCTGACTGCACTGTCCCCAAGGGCAGCAGCCTTGATCCAATCCAAGTCCTTTTTAACTCTGTCCCAGAACAAACATCTACCTTCCTAAAAAAAAAATTTTAAAGGGATAGTTGTGTCACCAGCTGGACAATTTTCAAAGTGAAAATAGATGATTTCATGAGAGATGCAAAAATCTCTGTTGCATGTGCTTATTTGTGTGCCTGATGCCTTCTGTCTTACCCTCCCCATTCCCTGATCTCCAACAGCAGTGACATTATCCCAGCCAGCACTAGTTTGACATTTCCTAATTAGTGAAAGGAGCAGCCTACATTACTGTTTTCTTAAATGTATATTTTAGTATGCCCCATCATCCTAAAAACAATGGCAGGTTATGCAAATTACTTTCAAAAAAAGAAAACAAGTTCCTTTTCTCTGGGGTCAAGTTTCCCAAACCCGATTACTGAGGGTTTTGTGTGTAATTTGCACTCACAGAAGCTACTTGTACAGGAAAATATGTCATTAGTCCCCTTAGACTTGCAGCCAGTGGTGGCCAGCCAACTTTTAACTCAAATATGCTCTTTTTGACAAGAATGGTCAGCTCCCATTCTCTCTCCCAGGGGCACAGGCTGGGCTGTGCAAGGCTCAGCCAAGGTTTGTCCCTGGCTCCAAAGGCCACCTGGCTGCCAGCAGGTCCTTGGGGTGGGAGCTTTGTTCTGGGCTCCAGGGGGCCTGTAAACATCTGCCTGCACATATCAGCTTATGCTGGTTCAGTCTGAATTAGTAGAGTTTTCAAATGAGCTGGCAGAGTGTTTGATCAGAACAGCTGTGATTTTTCTTTTTTCTTTTGCTGTCACATATACAGACATTTCTCTTTGCTCCAGAACTTTGTCTTAGTTTGTAAATTCTCAGGAGACAAGCAAACCCAGAAACTTCTAGAGCAAGGATGTGTTGAACCAGAAAAAACAGGACCTGCAGCTTTGAGACACTGAATCTCTCTCTTGATAAGAGCTGAAGCCCTGGGGCATACATATATATAGCCAAACCCACAATAAATATCAATGCACAAAATGTGTCACCAGGAAAGGAACTGAGAACTCACTCTGGGAACAAAGATCTGCAAATCAATAAAAAAGGGGAAAAGAGAGATTTCATAAGAAAACATACTGTGTTTTAACAATTTCACCACCTGCCCCACCCAGTGACAAAGAGCAGGACTTTACATTAAAAGCACTGCAGAGATAAGTTGTGCTGTGATTTGCTCACACTACTGCTAATTTTCAAACTTTAAATACCATGACTATAAAACTATCCTGATGAAAGAGAATGGTATGTGAGCCTGGATATACTGCAAGGCAAGCACAGTGGCAGAAATGTGTTTCTCTTACAGATAGGCACCCTCAGCACTATACTGAGCTTTTGTTCAGAGACACTGCCTGCTGTGGAAATCACGGCACATCTGATGTCAGGACCTCCAATGGTATTTTAATGGTATTATTTACAAATGTATGCAGTTGAAGGCTTGACAGCTGCTTCACAAACAAGTGTGTTGGGAGGATTGCAGCCACATGTGGCTTCTCACACAGAGGGCATGGTGAAGCCAGGGCAAACATATTTAGTGGGAATATTTGCCTGTCAGTCTTAGTCCCAAATTGTTGGGTTTATTAGCTGGAACAGGAAAGCAGCCTAACTAGATGCCTTTAAGTAGAGGAGCTGTGCTCAGGAAGATATGGAAAAACTGGGGGTATCTGTGTATGTATATAAAAGTTAGGCATGAGTGGGAGAAAGCAAAGACCTTTCAGAGTATGGAGCTGAATTATTTGGGCTCAGGAGGATGGGAGGGTGAGAGGAAATGTGTGAAGAGAAGGAGATGATATTTGAGAAAGCAGAGTGACCCATCACCCTGAGCAAATCCAAGTGTGGAGTGCAATAGTGGGAAGGCAAGTATGTGTGTGGAAATGAACAGGTCTGCTGGGGAGCTCTGAGCTCAAAACATGCAGCGTTTCTTAAAGACTATCTAAAATTAGGCATACATGTAAAATGGAGGAGAAGAGCTGGGGCTGACAAAGAGCAAATTAAGATATTTTGATATTAGTTCTCCTAGGAGAAGTATTCCAATTATCTGTAACCTGGTCTGTTGCCCACAAAGAATTTCCTTCCAGGTAACAATGTTAGTTTGGTATTTGGGATCAGGTCCACTGGAGGAGCTCACTTTTAGGGACAGGTTCCTTATACCAAGCTAGTCTGGTTTTCTTATGGGTGAGGAGCTTGCAATTTGTAAATGCTCTTGAAGCGCCCTGGCTTTGTCAGTGGGAGAAGTGACCACAATGGACAAGTGATCTTGGCCTCTTCCCCCTCTCCATCCCCTGTGACTGTCTTTTAGAATCATTCATAAAAACAACCAAACAAAAAGCATTGTGAAATTGCATACTATTTTACATCTACACTTATAAAAAATCAGATATGACAAAATGCTAAACTAATTACAGACAACTCCTGTGCTTATCAGGATATCTTATCAGGTTGTTCATTCTTCTCTGACCACTGCCTACGTGACCTGAATTTGTGTGCAGCCTGGGCACCTCCTGGGTGTGCCAAGTTCTGCACAGATCATTTGTGTAACACTGACTTTACAAAGGAAACCAGTTCTGCCTTGTTCAAACACTTTTCTATATCAGTAAAATATTATCAGAGATCTAATATAACCTGATTCAGGATTTCTCTTGGTCATTGTAACCCTAGATTAAAGCTAATTACTTGATAGTATCAGTCAGTCAATCAAGGAAGCCTTGTAAAATCAATATAGCTCGTAACATAATAATATCCTTTGTCCAGGCTCTTTATACATCATCTGCCACCTTAATTGGTACTGATGTCAAGCCACACAATGGTTCAAATCTGGGCTGATTTGTTTTAGCAGCAACATGTTACCCAGCTAATGCAGGATCATTAACATCATTTTCCCAGTTACTGACCTTGGGGCAGCTGTTCATAGTTTGCTTATGAAAATTGTCGTTACTCTGTACTTGTTTTTATTCTTCTACTTCTTTCTGGATTACTCTTGACAAGAAGAGTCCAGAGCTAAGTTTCAGCTGATTGCTGAACTTATTTTTTCTAGCTGCTATGAATTATTTTGCAGCAATGAAGTTCTTATGATAACTAAGCAAAATGAAATCTCTTCAGTGTGTGACCTCCAAAATGATGATTCTACACATCATAAGGCTTATGGATCAGCAGCAAGAGCCTGGAAGGAGACTATTGCTTAACTTATTCATATCTTTGCCCCTATAATGCATGTTAATATAGAATCTGACAGTTGTTGTATGGACATTTAAAAGGCTGGAGGAGAAATTGTTTAAAAAATTCTTAGGAAGCCCTTTGGATTAACCAGTTTCCTGTCAGCCAGTGTGCCAGATGACTGCTCAGACTATAGAAATTGCATCCTCCAAAACTTTTCTGTGCTTGAGAAATTTATCAACTCTGTCACATTTAAGAAATTTCTTTCCCTGCGATATGAACATTTCTTCAGGGATTTACAAATTTAGCAAAAGCTTTGCAAATAAATGGGATAAATTCCCTAGGCCAAATCCAAGTCTTGCTGAAATCAAAGGAAATTGTAACAATAATTTTTAGACACCAAAATGAGGTTTAGCACGTAGCTGTATACATTGGAAGCTGATGTTTACTGGGAGACAGTAAATAAGATTACCAAGAAAAATGAACATAGGTAGAATTTATGTTGCTGCATGAAGATTACATGATATCTGCCAAATAGTGATAAGAGTGAGCAGCAATCAAAATATGTACTGTAGGATATGACCTGAAATAAGATACTTCATGCTCAGTGAAAACTCTCTGCTAGTTGTTACCTTAGAATGTGCCATGATAGCAGGCAAAAAAATTGTTTATTATTATTATTTTTATTATTATTATTAGGAAATATTTGTTTTGGTTCTGCTAAATGATCCTCCAGACAGAGCTACCCATTTAACACAAAACCTTTTGGTAGTGTTTTAGGTTTTGATGGCTTTATTTTCTAGATAAATAAGTGTATGTCATATTAAAATGTCAGACAGTGTCTTACAGAACCTATTGAGGGTTGAAGTACTCTGTTGGTAATAGGGATAGGGTTTATACAAGACATGTGAAACATGATTTAAATATAGATATACATGAAGAAATTTTCCCTTTAGATTTCTTTAAATATCTATGCCTGCCAGTTAAACAGTAATGCTATAAATAATAATAAAACAGTAGCAATGGGAACATGTGACCCTCAGGTCTGTTCAGGTCCAAAGCGAATTCAGTGCTCATGGACCTCATTTTCAGCACTGCTGCCAGCACCTTCTTCTGTGCCCTCAGGCAGAACGAGTCCCAGTGTACTCCCATAAAATGATGTTGTTTCTCCTTCAAAACACTCCTTAAATATCTCATTTTCAATGGAATATACACACAAATGTACTGGTTATTGGCAGAGGTTGCTTAGGAGCTAGAGACAGCTGTGGAGATGGTGGACAGCAGGTTTTTGTTGTGTGTTTCTCCTAGGGTTCCCTGTATTCTGCTGGATGATGAGGTTCTCATGCAAGAGGGCTTTATAAATCCTCCCTGAACTGCTCCCACTCTGGGGCTTGTGACTTGTTTCCCACATTCTATGTTAATGTAAATTATGAGGGTGGTGACAATCCTGGGTCCATCTCTTCAGGGCCTCACCTGAGCCTTTCCAAAGGATGGGGTAGAAAGCCTGCTGCCCTCCTTGTGAGGATTATTGGCCATGAACCCTGCAGGAGCTGCTGAGCTCTTCGTGCTGCTCTCTGCAAATGCTGCCAGGTTGCATTAGGACCTCCCTCAGCCTCACAGAGCCTCAGTGAGGAGGTTTTGCTGCTTGCAGTGAAAAGATTAAAAATTACAGCACTGGCAGTGTGGCCATCATCAGTCCTTCACACTTACTTGGTGGAAGAAACCAAGGGAATTTGTTTAGATATGCACAACACAGTCCCAGGATTTTAATTTTCTGTACACATAACAGAAAAATTCCATTAGATCCAAATCTGAAGGAATACAGGTATCTTACTTCATCAGGGTCTATTAATTAGATGCAATTTACAGACTTTAAAAGAGAAGTAGATGTAGCTGGTATTAGTTTAACATTTAGCTGTCATAAGTAAAGAAAAACAACCTCAAAATAACCTTCCTTTAAGTCTCCCCAGGCTTGTCTACCACATTTCATTCTCATATTCACACAGGATGAAAAAAAAATAAAAGAAGGCTGAAACAGAATATTGCAATGATTCAAACCCCTTTCATCTGAGCTTCTCTCAGCATGTTATTCACCACATCACAACAGAAATGATCACACCCCTCAGATTTAATTGGCAAATCCCATTGTTATGAGGCCTCAACATATACTAAAGTGTCTCTATTTTGCAGTGAGCTTGCAATGTGCTATTCTCTGCTGAGCACAATGAATATTTATATTCTTCCACTCTGGGAGATTCAGAATTGTTTTGCGGTAGCTGCATCCTTCAGGACTCTTTCATTTTGTTTCCCATTTCAAGCCTGAGTATTTTCAGTGATTGTGAAAGTGCCTTGCCAGTTCCTTCTGTCACTGTCAGGTCTCGGTTCTTAGACTGATGCCTATGGTATATTTCTGGGAAAAACCCACTTTTTCTTTGATATTGTTATTTAACATAATGAGAAACTGGAAGATGAGTTGTGACAACAATAAAAGCCACCTTAGAAAAAGTTTTGTTCCATGCAAAGGATATTGCCTCCTCTTCCCTAACAGTGAATTATCATAAGGATAATTTAGAATCTCACCATCAGTATGTGATTTGTGAAGCTACTTTGTTAGAGTAGATGCAAAGAGAATATAAGTATTTTACCTTAAATTAATCCCAAAAATTCTTAACTTTCCTTTGACCATGGGAAAAAGAAAAAAAAGTGCCATGTACATGGTAACATACAAAATAATATTCATAATTACTGCTTAAAGACCCTCTGTATTGTGCTTGGGAATATGATAATCTCAGAAGGTATGTTAAATACTGCACAAGTGCTGGAATAATCCCAAAGCTACCTGCTACAGACAATTCCAACTTTATTTAAATTTGTATTTTCACATGGATATCACTGTCCTTTCTGAGGGATACAAGGTTTTACTATTGATTTTACGGGTGGGGTTGTCAAGAGTATCTGTAAAGCTTGAATTGATTTAATGTCAAATCCAAATACCACATTACTCCTCTGGAAATCTAATTAATTCTAATACATGCTATTTTAACATATTTCTAGTGAATGCTGTTCACCAACACTTGTAACAAATAGTTTAGCTTCATTTCCCAGGGGAAGAGACATGAGGATTTCTTGATAATGGTAAAGAACATTTTCTAATTTGCCTCAGGATTTGCAGTGCATAAAAGTTTTATTCATGTGGCTACTTATGGATGGAACTACATCAGGATATTCCATATTCACAGTGTCCTTTTTCACATGTCTTGCTAGGCTGGTTGCAATGTATTATACCCATGTACTAAACCCTCTCTCCAAACAGCTAAAATGGAAGCAGAAGATGATTGGTGAATGTTTTTGATAAAGTCAGCTCTGATGGAAAACTCTCAAAACTGAACAAAAATAAAAATAAATTAGTTGGCAGGCATCAGTGTCCCTGCATTGCTGTTGTGAGATCTGGTGATACAGGGACTTGGAACCCTGATTCTGTGTCAAACAACACTACATGTTATTGCATACTTATACTTTATTTGCATACCATACCTGAGTTTTGAGACTTATTAGAGGGAAAAAAATGCAGTAAGACCTAATTTATGTCAGAATCCTTGTTTCATAGTGAAACCCTGAAATTAGTGCCTCAGTAGAAAGTTTTAGCTCAATAATTTTGGGGATGGCAGTTGTCTATGGACATTTGATGTGTAATAATAACATGGTTGGAAACTGAAATGGAACTTTTTGAGATCTCTGTTCCTGGAACTCTTCCATTGTAGACTATGTGTCACTGTACTTCTTGAGGTATCCAAGTTATCTCTCAGATTATCTCTTTTTAGTCTTCAAGATTTCCTTTTTGCCACAAAATTAATTGGGAGAAGATTTCTAATTACACTGAATAATTTGAAATACTGGAGGCAGAATGTACCATACTTTAAAAAATAAGACATTTTGAAGATTTAGACATGTTTTTTTCAGGCTGTTGCATCTAAATAGCAATCCCACAGGCAATTATTGGTGTTGTCTGTCTACTTCTCATGGGATGCTTTGAAAAGGCACACCTCTGGCATAATGATGCAGAGATACAATAGCATGCTGTCATCATCAATAATACTTATTTTTCCTTCAGAGCTGATCATCCATACTGACAATTTAATGATTTTTCTTGGAGACTCCAGACGGGTGGAAACTATGTATGTATTGTTTAGTTACCTCATTTGGAAGATGGCTACAAACATCAATATTCATTACCCTGAATGCAGCAGACACCCAACATTAGTTTTAGTTGGAAAAAGTGGATAGTTTCCTTTTCTGACCAACATAAATTAGAGCAGTTGGAGGGGACAGCCAGGAGAGAGCAATGCTTGGTTGCAGTGTGGTTATTCTGAGCTGTGCTCAGATGTGGCTGCACTCTGGCATGCCCTGCTCTGCTCCCCCAGCTCTCTGCAGGAGCTGCTGCTGCTGCCCAAGCTCTGCTGGGAGCAATGGAGTTGTGCTGGGGCCAGTGGGGCTGATCTGGGGCCAGTGGGGCTGAGCTGGGGATGGTGGAACTGAGCTGGGGACAGTGGAACTGAGCTGGGGGCAGTGCAGCCGTTCTGGGGCTATGGAGCTGAGCTGGGAGCAGCAGGGCTGTGCTGGGGCCAGGGGAGCTGTGTTGGGCCCATGGAGCTGAGCTGGGGCCAGTGGAACTGTGCTGGGGGCAGTGGAGCTGTGCTGGGAGCAATGGAGCTGTGCTGGGGACAGTGGAGCTGAGCTGGGGACAGTGGAACTGAGCTGGGAGCAGTGGAGCTGCATTGCTGCAGCACCGTGCTGTGCACGTGCCTGCCAGCTCACTCGTGGCTCCAACAGATGTTTTACTTCTTGGCCAATGGGAACTTTGTGAACCAACTTTTCTCTTTCTGACAACAAATAAGAAAGTAGAAACAGCTGAAGCAGCTTTTTTTTTTTGTGAAATAAAAGTGACTTTATATTACCATGACCACACATCCTTTTGTTTCTCTGTGGTTTTAATATCTTTTTCCAAATAACAGACCCATCAAAGTATTTTTTATTTTCTCCATATTGAAACAAGGTGGCTTTAAAATAGTGCATATGGAATTTCGAATGAAATGTAGATCTCATTTCCATATCACTGTTTTCTTTACTCTTTTTTTTTTCTTCAGAAAACAGTTAAGGAGTCATTATATTTTCCAGCAAGCTGTCTTGTACACCCTGAAGGGAATATTATAAGATTAAATGCAGAGTAGCATTCCTCCAGCAAGGTGAATGTTTCTCATTACAGAGATCCCTAGTTGATCTCCTAAATATAATTCCTTGTAATAATGTGAAACTTCTGAATTATTTATTTTTTCATATTAGATCAGGAGTATAATTTCTGAAAATAAATTTATTGTCATGAGCAAATCAGCTTATGAAGGTTATCCATAACCATGGAATGAAAGAGAACAGATGCCATGTTTTGCAAGACGATCTATTGTAGCCACATTTTGGTTTTCAGGAGGAAGCTATGAATGTGGACTTAAAAATTGATGAACCACGATTCTGTTAATGTGCAGGCTCAGAGTCATAGCACTTTGTGTCTTTACTATTGTATTTGATTGAATAAGAACATCTCTGAGTGAAGGTCTGTGCTTGGCTGTGACCCCCTGTGCCTGCCCAGCCCCAGGGACTGCCTGGGCACTTGGGGATGTGGCAGACACTTCACTGAGCACTGGCTCAGCTCCCAAAGGGCACAAATCACGAGTGACTCAGCAATGCCACCATTTCACAAACCTCTGAGGGGTCTGTGAACTTTTAATTGAGTCTTTTCAGGAGTTACAGGTTCCTTTTATTCACACAGTCCCCACTCCTCCAGAAACAGAGTAGCTTGGACCAATGTGTTCCAAGCTTCCAGCTCCATCAGATATTTCCTTGCCTTCTGACAGGTTCTTGAAGTGGTCTTTGATGGCTGTTCCTCATAGTGATTTCTGGCACTGCTGGATCTCTTTCAGTGCAGTGAAAATAACAAAGGGGAAATATTGCTGAGTGCCAGGGCATGCCAACCAAGGCCCCTGATCTTGGTAAAGATGGACCTTGGTTCACATTGAGCTTCCTCTGGATATATTACTCAAGGTGCTTGGGGAAAATTGAGCATTGAAGGGAGTGTCTTCATGATGAGTGAAATTTCTCTCATTTTTCCAGTGCTTCTGGGTTTTTTTTCCCCAATATGTTCACCCTCTCTTTGTGTTTGGGTGTTCATTTTCAGTCTCCCCAGACTCGAGGAGCAGATGAGGAAGCAAGATCTGTGCTTACTAATAGGAGACAGACTAGGACAAGTTTTGGGTTCTCCTGGCAGAGGCAGAGCCCTATTTCTGTACAGGTCTTGGCACTGGCAGCTGACATTGGCAATTCATCTTCTCAGGGGACCCCCAGGAAGGGGTTAAAAAGCTGCTTGTTGACAAATCACAAGCACAACTGTGTGTCAGCTCATTAGTAAAATAAACAGCGGTGTGCAAAATCAAACTGGTTTTTAGTCTGACAGACAGCACTGAGAAGCCTGTGAAAAACACTTCCACAGAATGATTTCTTCTCCAAATCCTGGCCTGTTTTGCAGAGCAGGCATTTACTGTTCTATATCTGATCAGACACTTAGGAAAAATGTTGCCCATGTTAGGCTGAAGGACTCAGCAGGTGAAGTGTCTGTCTCCTGTCTGGGACAGAGGTTTAAGTCACAGTTGAAGTTTCAATTAACAGGACCTCGTGGTTTCCTGCTGTGACTCTAATGGATAATGGTTCACATTAAAAAGAACTAAACATAATTTAGCACATTTTGGTGCAGATGGCTGTCGATGTTGAAGAGATGGCCACCTGGTGACTGTATTATTTTTCACCCCTGAAGAATGGCTGCTGAGGTCAAGTTTTCAATCATTGGCAGGGATGTGGAGGGGAATTTGTGCTGTGACTCTGTGTGCCACCTGGCCTCTCTAATTAAGGACTAACATTGTCTGCTTTGATATCCCCTCTGCCTTGGCGTCCACAAAATTCAGAATGATTACAGGCATCTCAAACTAATGAATGCTCTCCAGATCTGGGGAGGAAAACATGGTGATTTTTTTCTTTGTTCATTCTTTGTTTAGTAATTAAAAAATATAGAAGTGAAGAAAAAATGTTTTGTTCTGCGCCTGCCTTGAAGTATCCTTCAGGGAATTGATATAAAGTTGAAATCATGCCTGAATCATTGCAGCTGAGAGAGAGCAGGCAACTGCAGACCTCCTGTGTGCAGCAGTTTCCTTAGCTGACTGTTACATTGCAAAAAATTCTTCCAGGCCATTTATGCAAGAATTTTGTTACAAAATGTTTTAATTATGAACAATTAAGTAGTTGTCTAAGAGTCAAAAATTACATTTCTTCTATCCTTGTGCATCTATTTTATCACTCGGGTAAAGCTTTGAATACAAATTCCAGAAGAGGAGTTTACATAATGCATGTGAAAGACCTTTCTTTTTAATATTAAAAAACAGGAATTATAATTTCAGCACCAAACTGGGAAATGATTAATTATTTGGATAATCAGAGAAACAAAGATGAGCTGGCTCAGATGTATTATGATCCCTTTTGTGAGATTCATTAAATGGAGCCCCTGATTTCTAGAATCCATATCAGTGTTCTCTGTCTTAGGGGGATTAAACTCTGTTATAGATTATATTTCATTCAACCATAGTGGATTAGTTGCAGTTTCTACCTTTTAATTAAACAGCTGCTGTAACTAAACACAAATTTGAATTATTTAAAAGTCCACAGAATTTTAGTCAACTTACAGTGCTTGGATTTTTTAATTATATGAAGTTATACATTTTTTATGATGAAGGCTTTAGTCAGATCAATCAACAGTCACTAATAACTCATCTTTTCTAGAAGGCTGCAGCGTTTTCCCAGTGCATGAAAGTATTTAAATTAAATGAAAAATATAAAGCTTTCTAAGGAAAGGCCTATGTCACCTAAATTTTGTTTGTGGCTTTTGATGAGATGTTTGCGGTGTCTTTGTAGTTTTTAAAACTATTCTATTGGCATGGTGTGTTGTCTAATTTACAATGTCTGTCTCATTATATCCAAGTGTAAACACTGCAGCTAAGTTTAAAAGGTGGTTGTTGTGCTAGATTGATGAGTATCATGCTCAGATGAAAATGTCATGATACTGTGAGTGTGTCAAAGCAAATATACCTTTGGTAGTTTTGTTTGTACTAATAGCTGCTGTGAATGCACAGACTACTTCTTTATGACATACACAGAGCAAATCAATCAGTTGAGTAACTGTTAGCAACAATAATTTGTACAGCTGAAATAATCCCTTACCCGTGGTTAACTTTTATGTCTAAGCCATTGCTTACTTTTTAATTTCTTGGAATAAAAATGGCTGAATAATTCAGAGTATCCATGAAGCCTATATGTTCTAAAAGAATTTCTGAAGCAATTATAGAAAAACTCACTTAAGGCAAGAATGTCAAACTTCTGGGCAGCGGTGATATGAAGGGCAGGTGTGAACCCCTTTGACCAATAGGAGGAAAATATAGTGAACTCTGTGAAAATACTATTGACAAAATATAATTAAGACCATTAAAGCCAAACAAATTCCAGGTGCATGAAGGGTACACATTAGTTGGAGGAAAAATCTGAAAACTCAATGCTGAAGTGGCCTGATATATAAATACTGATATGGCCAAATTTGGAAACAGTGTGAATTTTTTTGTCTAAAAGTAATTTCGTTAGGAGAAAATCTCTTATTTGGTATTTGATTATATTGATAGTCTCAAATGGTACAAATGTTTTTCCATGTTAGTTTGTTGATCAATCAGAAAGTAAGTTCAGAGCCTTATTAAATCAACATTAATTTTTTTAAAATTTAAACTGTTTCAAAATAATTTATTTTAAGACTAATAAAACTAATTAAAATCTGAATATTTATATGAAAACTATAATATTTTTAAATAGAGATTATGTTGTGGATGGGATGAGAAAAGCTGGAGTTTGAGAGTTGGGCAATTTATAGAATTTCCTGGCTGGTCCTACTCATAACTGCAGAAAAATGAAACCCAGGATCCAGAGTCTCAGTTCAGAGGTATCAGTTCACGTTGCCCTTAGGGGTGACTCTGCACACCTGGAAGTTTCTGACTTCCAAGCTCAAGAACATCAACATGTGGGTGGCTTATTACAGAAAGGTGAAGTTCAATGCTTGGATTTTTTCTCATGTTGAAAAATTAACACAACAGAATTCAGGCAGCAGGGTAGTCACTCACTCCTTTTTTATCTACCAAAAGGGTTTCCACTCGCCATAGACCTCCAGGGAAGGAATTGGCTTTCCACTTGAAACACATGTCTTCCTCTGAAACTAGAAAGGTCATTATTGAAGGATAACAATACAGAGAATTGAAAAAAAAAAAAAAAAGTTTCATTGGTAAGGATAACTAGAAATTCAACCAGACTCTCTGTGTCTTCTTGAAAGTGCATTGTCCTCTGACCTCTGACACAGAGGTTGCACACAACAGATGCAACTGTGACCAAGCAAAATTATTTCTGTCATCTTTTCCTTGCAAGATTTTCAGCATTTCTTCTACTTGAACCTAACACCATGTATGTGCACTTCTGTGAAATACTCTTTGCATGCATTAACTGGTGGTTTAAGTCCTCAGGAGGTCACAGGCTGCTATTTCACTCATTTTTTTAAAGGGGCATGCTGTACTGAGGTGTTTGTGTCCTTGATGAGGATTTGTCCTGTACTGTAGCCTAATCCATGTGAATTTTGATTGCCCAAACTCTGAGCATTCCTACAGCAAAAATGTGCACGTGCCATGGTCATTATGAAAAGCAGAATAAGCCTGAAGCTGTGTTGGCTGTAGCTTGGAAAGTGTGGCAGCGTTTTGGTCTCCAGGCTTTTCAGCTGGGTATGATCAGGTGCTGTTGACTGCAGTCCTTGCTGAGCTGGGCTGATTTTCACTGCAGTGTGGGTTCTCTGGTGTTGGTGAGGCTGTGGGGCTGGGAACAGCAACTGGGGCTGAACCTGCTGCCTCTCTTGTCCTTTAGCTTGGCATTCCACCACAGAGAGCGCTTGGTCAAGTGACCCCTTGAGGTTTGTTCATTCAGTCTTTGCCTGAGAATATGTACCTCAGTTACCTCGTTGGAATGCAACTTGGGAATCTGTTCCTGTACAACAAAAAGGGTGTTTGGGGCAGCAGTGACCTTCAGAGTGTGGGGTCTGTGTAGGATCTTGGTGTGTGTTTTGGCTGAGCAGGGTATTTAGCCTTTAGGAAGGCAGTTTCTCTGAATGTAGTGTTTTCCCTTGATACCAAAAAGCAGCAGGAGTGTTTGGGTCTGTACTTTTGGATAAAAATCCCCATAGAGTATGATCAATGCACATTCTATGGATTATTATTTATGTATTTTTCTTTAAAACCTACGTGCTGAGGCTCCTCAGGGCTGTAAGACTGCTGATGTTCAAGTTACATGTTCAGTGGCTGTTTAGTTAGGGTTAACCTAATGCATTACAACAAATGTATTCTGAAAGGAATGCAAGAAATAAAAATAAGAAAGAAAGATGACTAAATATTGTTGGCACTTGAATAAAACAAAAAACATAGAGTAATAATTTCCACAGTCCCTGCAGTCATTCCTGAATTTTTAATATTGCTTTGTTTATTGTACCTTTACATTGCAGTCATGTTGTTTACCAAATAATTTCAGGTCATTGTAGTTGGAGAGTGATGGCTTCCCAGAGTCACATTTTCTAGATGTCAATGTGTGGTAGAAGCTCCTGGCTGGGCTCTGTTCCTATTTGATTTATTTGATTGTAGGCTGTCAAATTTGGGGGATTTTTAAATAATTTTTTCAATTGTGAGGTTATAAATGAGTCATTTTGAAGTGTTTCCCTTTCAGTGTTTTTAATGTTTGGGAAAAATAAGTCTAAAAAGGTCTTCATGTTTTCTTCTCACTCTTTTATTACCAGATCTTGGAAGTGAAAGTCCTTTTTACAATTACTTTCAAGACATAATTACAGCCCCATACATATAATAAATAAAAAGTTTTAGAATTCACATGAAGTGCAAGCTTCAGAGACATTTCAACTGCAATATTATTGCATTAGGGTTGTACTCCCTTATTTTGGTGGAGGGACCCAGAGAAGTTCATTTTAGGCTCTCTTCTGCCTGAAGGAGCACAGATAACCCTGGTACAGCAATCACAGGTTCCAAAAGGGACCAGCAGAACTGGGCAGGTAAATAGACACATCCCCTGAAGTAATTCCCAGTTTCCAACATGGATGTTTTTTCAGGATAATGACTGAGCTGTTAATGTTGTTGAAGGAGCAAACAGCAAGGGCCATGCACTACACCTACACCTCTGGGAAAAAAGTGTTTGTAAGAGAAGATGCCCAACCAAAGTGACCAGCTGTACTTTTAATTTGGCTGCATTGCCTTGATGGGAGGCACAGTGTTCCATTTGTGTGTGTATGAGACACACTCCTCCCTCAGCTGCCTTTGACCCTTTCTGCTGCATTTCAGACCCTTTCAGCAGTGCAGAGGGTGCAGGCTGTGTTTATGCTCCTGCAGCTGTGTCCTTTGCTAAGAGCGATCTGAGCACAGTGGAGATGGAGAGCTAAACAGTGCAATCTCCCAGTGGCATCCTGCTCCTTGTATGCCAGCTCCTCTGTTCCTTGCTCAATTTTCACAGTCGTTACAGAAGTAATTTTCCTTTGACCTATATAGGTGTTTGCTTGACTGAAAAAGGAGTTCAGGTTCCAGATTCAGCTCACTTGTGGCTGAGATGACAAATAGACTGAGAATGCTGTTACATTTGGGGTTACCATGTGGAAAGGGTGAGTCTGGTTTTGCTTACACATTTAATTTGTATACACTCATAGCTAATTTTTAGAGAAATGGATACATGTTAACCATAAGGAAAATGATAATTGATACCCATTCTTTTCCCAGGGTATATATAGGACTGTGAAAATTATTCTTCTCTAGTGAGTGTTCTGTTACATCCATAGGTCAGGATAATTTGCTGGAATGTTTTTTGACCAGCAATGTCAAGAACCTCCAGGCTTTTTTGTCTCAGCTGAGCATCCTTTATAATGGGGACAATGTAGAGGACTATGCTGCAATCATAGTTGACTCTTGGATTTTCAGACTAGAAAGGACCTTTAAGATAAGGTAGGCTGTTCTTTTGAGTAACACAGGCAGTGGATGGATCACAGAATATCCTAAGCTGGAAATGATCCACAAGGATCATTGACTCCCACTCTTAACACCCATGGTAGCCCCTTCAGACAGAAATTGCTTGGTCTGAGCTTGTTTGCTAGGCTGGAGCATGATACCAACATCTCTTCAAAGAAGGCTTTGGGCATTTTTTATTTAAACCTTGGTGAAAGAAATTGTGCATGCAAGCAGAAATCTATACCCTAGGCCTGTGTAATAGGAATAGTAACATAAAGTTACACTAAAGGAGGAAATTCATTATCATGCAATGTAATCAGGTATGGCAAGCTCCTGGTCATTAGTTTTTACATGTAAGAAGAAGAAACCATAGTTCAGGAAGATGCACAGAAAGAATAATGTCAAAAAGAGCTAAATTGTACTTGCAATTAAAGTAGTACAAAGAACACAGTATTTCTCAAAAGATAATGTATATAAAAAATGACCTCTGCAGAGGAGTGGGGGACAACAACCAGGCATGAAAGTCCATCACAAATCCTCATGACAGCAGAGAATCACCCCCAAAAGAAGCAGAAAATTAATTGATAAAAATCGTAAAAATCAATTTTTTAAGCATCATGGAATAACTGAAGGAAAATCAAAGTGTGCTTAATATGCTGAGGTTGCTTAACACAAGATATGGCTTTTGCACCTGAATATAAAGTATGCTGAAGTCTGACAGAGGAATATTCCTGTAAACCTGCAAATACATATTTAATAATCAGGACATGGTGTTATACATTTACCGTATGAACAAACAGCTGCCACATAATGTCCTCACACTGCTGAAGGGAGCCTATGAATTCTTCTTCATCTTTCTGATTAAAGTGAAGCCAGACATAGCCATTAGAGCTGTCTGCAAATGAAAGCTTTTAAATATACCTGCTCTTTCTCTGGCTCAAATCTTCCCTGGCTTATTTTAATCTTTATCCACATCTTGGTCAGGCAGAATAAGGATATATTTTTTATGTGATGGTTCACAGGTACTAGGGAGCCTTTCAGCTTATGGAGGAAAAACTGACCTAGTTTATAGGATGCTATTTATCTCTAAAGTATTTCTTCTTATTTGGTATCTGCCACATAATGAAGAATTTTGCCATAAATGTTGTACTTTGATCAGAAGTCACAAAAGGAGCCTTAAACTTACTATCTTTCAGGGAGATATTGGAACTTTTGTTCTTGTGAATAAGGTAGGTGGTTAATACTACAATAAGAAATACTGGGTACAGCTAGAAACTAATGCAGAGTGTAGGAAAAATCATCTGAAAGGAAGGAATAAAAGGAAGACTCATCTTTCTCTTAGGATCTCTAGGCATTTTTAAGCCTCAGTTCATAATTTTAAACTGCTTAAATAAAGGTAATTTCCAGTTAGAAGGGGGCCAGCCATTAAAAAACATTATCAGTATCTTCTTGTATCTCCTTTGTAATATTTTTTGTGCTTTCCCTAGGACAGTAGAAGGTACATTGTATAAAATCTCATTTGACCACAAACATGATCAGTTTTAAAACTTAAAAAAGGAAAGATTTATGTGCTACCTTATTGTTACAGTTGAATTCCAGCTGGAAATGCAAAGAGGAACAGGTACAATCAGATATTGTCCTTATGATTTTCAAACTTATTTTTCAGAACTTGCTCTCGCTTGGGTTTTTTTGAGCCAACCCTCAACAGTTTAGATAACCCACTCCATTTTTTTTTTTTTCATAACTATCAGAACAAATAGCTTCAGGTCTAGTTGTTTCAGGGAATGGTGCAGTAAGCAATTGTTTTGATGTCATTCTGAATAGGCTCCATTCATAATCCTGTGTTGAGCCTCCTGCTTGGTGATGGGGAGACAGGTCCATGGAGAAACATGAGTGGTTGTTGTGCCACAGACATTTTTCCTTTGTACTGTGTGTGTTGGGGAAGAGATATTTCTAGGTAGGAAGTTTGCTTTTTTTTTGCTGAACATGTTAGCTGGGTGTTTGAGCCACACATAAATGTGAAGTTTTCTCCTGGGAGAACATGTGCCCAGTTTATTTTTTGTGTGCCCAAGCATCAAAGCTATTGAGAAGTTAATGGAATGCAGTGTCAGCAGCACCTTTAGGAATGGGGAGTTTAGGAACAGCAATGACTCTACTGATGCATGTTCTCCTTCTCTCTTCAGCTAGAACGTGCTTCAAATGAAAAATTGCTCTAGGGGAATTAGGAAAGGCTGTTTTTTACCCATCAGTGCGTTTAAGTCTATGCGTGGAGGGTCACACATGTAGGAGGTTTCCATAAAATTTATAATCTCAGAAACACCATACCTACCAGCAAGCAGTTAATATTAAAATGCTTGATTCAGTCTTTGATGTTCCTCCTAGCACACAAGTCCTCAAAAAGTGAGATATGGAAAGAATAGAAAGAAAGCAAAACAAAACTTCTCCATTAGACCATGTAACAGAAAGTTATACTTTTGTATTCACCTGTAACCTTATCAGGGGATGCCAGACAGTAATTCCTTTCTAGCTGCCACATAAAAATATCTTCAACAAACATAGTGATAGCTTCCCAGGAAGCTAATCTTTAATACAACAATAAAAAGGGCAAGGAAGAGAGAGGGGATGGTTGATGTATGAGTAATGTGTAGTATATTGTACCTGCTCAACTTTAAAACCAGTTAGAGCACAAAAGGCACATGTACCTCAAATCCTGGGCTGCAGAACAGGTGAGGGAGGGGATTCTGCCCCTCTGCCCTGCTCTGGTGGGACCCCACCTGCAGAGCTGCTTCCAGCACAGGGAGGACATGGAGCTGTTGGAGAAAGCCCAGAGGAGGCCACCAAAATGATCGCAGGGATGGAGCACCTCTGCCATGAGGGAACTGGGATTGTTCAGTCTGGAAAGGAGAAGCCTTTAGGGACACCTGATTGTGTCCTTCCAGTACCTGGAGGGAACTTGAGGGAAAAATAGAGAGAGACTATTTACACAGGCAAGAGTGAATGGTTTTAAACTGAGAGGGGGTTTAGATTAGATATGAGGGAGAGAAATTCTTTCATGTGAGGATGTTGCTCCACAAAGAGAAGTGCTCAATCTTCCCACTATCCTGGAAAGCCAATTGCTGTTGGCACCCTGGCATTTTTCTAGCAGCTAAATCACAGTAACCATCAGGGCTCTTCCTTGACATTCTGTACTAACAACAGTGCCCCACAAATGGAGGGTGGAGGAAACTCTTAATTCATTGTGGCCTGATTTGCATTGTCCTCTCATCTGTGCCCTAGAATCCCCAAATTTCTCCCTATTTCCCTGTAAGCCAGAGCAGGGTCTCTTAAGAGGCTGTGGTGCAGGTGTTGCATTCATGCTTTTACTGATCTAGACTCTTCCGTGGCTTCTCTTGTGTTTTTACCACTGATAATAAAGGTGCTGTTATTGCTATGCCCAAGGTTTCACTCAGAGCAACATGACACCATTTTAATTGTGTGGTATTATCATAAAAGTGACCCAGAATTCAGTGCAGAGGCTGTGGAAGATCCTGATTTCTCTCTGACCCTGCACAAAACCATCTGAGGTGTCACTGGAGCTGCCTCTCCACAAACTTAAACAGATTTTTCCAGAACTAATGTTCTATTTTAAGGTTTTGAAAGTGCATTGACTTAAGGATTTGTACCTAACACTGTTTTCTTTTTCTCTAAGCACCTGTAGAAATGTTTTTGTGAAGGAGAAATCTAATGATCTTATTGCAGAACTTTGAAAGAAAATTGAGTTGTCTTCCACAAACGAATGTCTCTTATTCACTACTGTTGAAACATCACAAATCTTTTTTTGGTGTGAGCTAGTTCTTATGTAAATTGTAGTAAATAATATATGTATCCACGGGCCAGCTAATGTAGGACTATACTCTGTTTGGTTTTGAGGAATGTACACACTTGGCAGTGCAAAGGCAGAGAGGAGGGAGGAGGAGCAGTTAGTATTTCATATCCATGCATTGCAGGAAATAAAAGTTAACAGCTCTAGTAAAATTCATATGCTAGACAACTGTAGAGCTGAAGAGACAGTGAATCCCAGAGGGTTAACTCCTCCTCACCTAAGCAAAGTAAATTATTTGACTTTTTGAAATGTCTTCTGAAATGTAATAAAATCTGAAGGGGGTAAGGATCTTCATCTCATTAATACAGGGTCCCAGCAAATGTCATTTTCTAAGCTGCTTTGGGAAATGGGATTCTTTTCAGATTTCAGCGAATAGTTCACAGTCACAGTGTATTACTTTAGCAGCACATTTCTCTTCCTTACACATTACATGCAGCACAGTTTAAACAGTAGAGTGAGCTTATTTTGGCTTCATTCCTTTATATGAACAGAGAGAATTTTGATTTGCTATATATTTCACTGCTACTGTAGATTCCCTTTCCATCTTAAATGGTAGTTTATTAAGATTAAGTGCTTTCTTATGTAGATGTATTGAAAGGACCTTTGATTTGGTTTAAATTAAATTTGATTCAATTAAAATGTAAGATAGATTGAAGCACATTTGTGAGGAGAAAATGAAAAAGGCTCCACTAAAGAGAACCCAAGCCATAATAGACATGGAATAAGGAGGTTGCTATCAGGTAGGCAGGTTGTGAAAATTGGGTACCAGAACATTACTTTCAATGAAGAATCCAACCTTGTGGTATCTAGGAGGGGATACAAAGAGCAAATCACGTGGCTCATGCCCTAAGAAATTATCCAAAGTGACTAACTGGCTGGGTCAGGTCTTGTTAGCATTCAGCACCACTGCTTGGGCATGAAGGGAGAAAGAAGAAAAGAAACATGAAAGGAGACATTAAAGGAGAGGAATGAGAAAGGAAAAAAGGAAGGATTTGTGAAGGCATTATGAACCCAATCCTTTCTTCTTTGTACTCTCCTCGACCCACATTAAATCCAGGCTCTAGGATGTCCTCTGGACAGGGCAAAAGAGGATTGTGTGTAGCTCATCTGCACTCAGATCACTGCCCGACACCTCTGAAAAGTTTGCCTTGGTGCTGAACCTTGGAGTGGTCTCTCACCCTCACCCAGGTGGGTTTGTGAGTTCAGAGCCACGGTGAGCAGTGGGTTTGGAGCCCAGGCACTTCTGTAAAACACTTGTTCACTAAAACATGAGTGTCAGGCACCCCAGCTGTGCCTGGGAGGGGTTACAGCCTGCAGAAAAGAGCCGAGCCTCTCCTGGGAGCTGGCCCTGACCTCCTGCCTGCTGAGAAAACTTTCCAAGGTGCAGACCTTATCCACTCCTGCAAAGCCACTGATTTTTTCCACACAGACCATGTCACATTTAAGCAGCTTTTGGTCATTTCCAACACAGACCAAATTTAAATCGGAAGCCTTGAAATAGGAACTATTTTATTTTATTGTGAGCAACTAGAGCTGCTTAGCCCTTTGCATAAAGTTTAGAAAAGCTTTCTTTTTATCCCCTTTTTTTCTTTGCATATGTATGCTTCATTTCAGACCTGGAAATGCATAAAGGCTTTTGCATTCAGTAGCATTATATATAGATAAGATATTTTACTATTAAGTCATTGTATGGTTATTAGTCACTATGATCAATGTAGCAGAGATGTTGGTTTAGCCATTCCAATACTAATAGGCCACCAAAGAAACAGTTCATTTTGTCAGTTATGTATAAACTCTCTTCTCATTTGCATAATTGAAATTCTTTAAAATGGTTGGATATTTTTTCCAGACTGTCAAAGTTAAATATTTAAATTCTCAGCACTGCTTTGAAGATTTTATTTCTTGCTTTCTGAGGCAGTCACAAATATGAAGTTTAATGTTAGAATATTGATTTTAGAAACAGTCATCTGTAAGAACGCCAATTTCAACACTTTGTCTTGATTTAGTGAACTGCATTTAGATATTTTTCAGTCTGTTTATTGAGTAATATTACATATCAGATATACTTCACTTGTCATGTTGACCTAGATCTGATATTTTTCACATGTATAAAGTTATTCGAACTTGCAAAAGTTTTTTTCTCTTTGCTGCTTGGTACCAGTTATTGAGGCTTTGTCCCTAACTTGCTATTAATGTGCTATTGTTAAAAATTGGGATTTGGATGTTGCAAAATGAAAGAAAACAGTGTGCATGAGTGTCCCTGGGTGTGCCTGGGTGTGCACAAGTGTGAGTAGTGTGCGTGAGTGTGTGAGTAGTGTGTGAGAATGTGAGCAAGTGTAAGTAGTGTGCAAGAGTGTGAGCGGGTGTGCCCAGGTGTGCAAGGGTGTGCATGAGTGTGCCAGGGTGTGCCCAAGTGTTCCCAAGTTCATTTTTCAAAGGCAGTCCCTAGATTCAGAGCTGTCTCTATGCACGCTGTTCCTGTAGTGAGTACACAGATCTGTGACTTTCTCAGCAGAACTAACTCATGTTGTGTGTTCTGAGTGCACATTAGGAAGAAAAAATAGACTGTGGAAAAATGCATTAGGTATTAAATAGGTCACTAATATATAATGTGCATTTCTGTTAATTGATGTAGCCAATGTACAGTGTAATAGCTGCAAAGGAGCTGTTGTGGTGCATGCTGTGAAGACATATTAAAACAATACACAATAGTAATTTAAATTCTAATAAGTCCTTTAACATACAGCAGTATTGGATCCAAGAGTATCTCTATGATTTCCCTCTCTCAAAGGGACAAATTGTATAGTTTCATTTCTACAATATTAATAGAAAAGAAATTATGAGCCCAGCTACTTCTAGTGTATGGACTAAATGATGTGTATGCATCATGTTTTGGTGTCGTGTAACCTGAGTTTATTTTAGGTTAAAGAAGATTGAATAATCTTTGTGCTTTTAGTAGGAGCATCTAAATAGCAGTTCCTGATAGTACAGTGCTGATATCTACTTTAAAGGGTCTTTGCTGATTAAAATGCAGTTTGCATGATTCTTTTAAACAACTCTATACTTACTTGCCCATGTAATCTAATGCACTTCAAACATGGGAGATGTTCATAGTTTTTGACCTCAGTAAATGTGATAGCCATGGATAAAGAATTTTTCAATTACTAGAGAACAAAGCTTTGTGGCTAGGATAATACAGTGATACAGTAAGATACAGTATTTGTGGCACAGAAGGAAAAATGGGCACTGAACAAGGAGAAAGGATAATAAAGGTAAACACAAAGGATGTTATTTCCCTTGTATAATTCTCTGGACGATACTGTATCTTCAGGAGCATGATGCCCAGAAGCAGTGATCGCAAATTAATCAAATATCACCTGAACTAGGGCTGAAAAGGATTGAGTTAATAAAGCAGAGGGGGAGCTAAAAGTAAGGATAGCATGGGAAGTGTTGTTTGTCTACTGGAATACAGCAATAAAGATAAAGATGAGTGTTCTAAAAACTGCAATAAGTTCATATCTCACAAAGAAATACTATGATATTTTTGTAGTTCATATATTAAAAAGAATAAAATAAAATCTGCCTTTAGGGATTTATACTGTAAAACCATAGAACTAATCCTTTTATAGGATCACCATAAAGGAAACCTCCTAATCCTTGTCAATGACTGTGTATGCAGTTATTGCATCAGTTCAGAATATTTTGACAAATTTTGCTGCAGCTAGACTTGTCTTGGAGCAAGATATTCTTGGATGTCTGGAACAGGCTGTAGAAAAGCTGCTCTTTCAGTGTGAGACACTGTATAGACCCTTTGAAAGTTCATCTAATGAATTTTGGTTTATACTAAAGAACTGTTGCTACTTAGCTGTCACCTCCCATTTGTCTTGAATGTAGCACTGCAGGACTGAAAGTTCAAAGGTGTGTACCAGAATTTAGAGCAGTGGCAATTGTTGGAGCTGAGTTTAAGGTAGACCTCCTGGCAAGATTTACAAATGTGTCCTAAAACTCAATTTTCACACCCTTTAAATCATTCATAATTAGATACGTTGATCCCGTTTGCTTTTACTGAATGGGAAGAGTTCAGTTGGCTGAATCACTTTTAAGGAGACAAAAGATAATTTGTGCTGCAGCACACGGAGACAGTGTCAGTCCTACTCCAAAACTAAACCCTATGGCCATATTTGATTTCACAGGAAAAGTACCCCACAACTTGCTTGTAGTAGCAAGCCTGGACAAGAATTTCTGGCTTGCACAAGCTAATTTTCAAGCTATGGTGCTTCAGTTTGGAAGGAAGGGAAAGGGTTTGCTGGTCTGTGGCAGTGCTTGTTTCTTTTGGCCCAACAGAGTTTTTCTGCTTTTTGCAGCCCTGCTGATCTGCAAGCTGCCAAGCATTACCACCTCTGTCTCTTTTTAAAAAAGAGCTAATATCACATGTGAAGGGGAACAAGCAAGTGCCTTCTACCCAGAGAGCAGCAGAATGGAAGAGATCACCATGGCAGCAGTGTTATTAAGTGCAAAACCGCTTTTCAATCATTTTCATTATATACCAGCTCCCCAGCTGGATTCTTTTCCCCTAAAGGTGGCAACTCTGTTGCAGGCTGGCTGCCAGGTCCAGGTGCCCACTTCAGCAATGCCTCACTGAGGTAGCTCTGAACCCAATAAAAACACAAAACCACTGCCTTGTAAGATCTCTGCTCCAGGTGCTGCAGGGACAGATGTGCATGTGCTTTATGGCAGTGGTGTCACTTCACAGGACTGATGTGTTGCCCTCCCCTCTCTGCTAACAGGGTATGGGTTTATTTTTTCCCTTGTCAGTGCCTCTTCTTTTCAGTGAGACACAGCAGGGAATAAACTCATGAGTGAGACACCTTAGGAGCTAGCTGCATGAAATGCACTTAGATTCCTCATAAAGTCCTGGAGCTGCAATAGGTTTGAGATAATTACACCACTATTATGCTTGATTGCTTAAATATACTTTAAGAATTCATAAACAAGCATAGACTCCTCATGAAATAATAATGAAATAAACATGGCAGATGCAAATTTCCATTTCAAATTTAGATGAGGTGCCTCTGAGTTCAGCTTGTTATTAATTTTACTGAAATACAGTATATGTAATTTGGCTATATAGATGCAACATTCTTCCCTGTACCCTCTGGCCTGCTCTGTGTACACTGCCTGAATGTTGCACTGAACCCTCTGTGTCTCATGGCACATTCCAGGCAGGTTCTGCTGTGTCTGTTCTGTTAAACTGGGGCACAGGGGTGGCTGCCCCATCCCTGGAAGTTTCCAAGGCCAGGTTGGATGGGGCTAGAAGCAATCTGGGATAGTGGAAGGTGGCAGGAACTTGAATGAAATGATCTGTAAGGTCCCTTCCAACCCAAACCATTCTGTGATTCCACTAGGTGTTACCAAATCTGCAGGGAAGTGATGGGTCACATTCTGCCCATACCTTCAAAAAAATGAGCTGTTTGTGTCCATCCCTTACTGTGGTCTTTGCTTGGTAATGAACTTTCCATTTTAGCTCAAATAATGATGGAATGACAGGGACTCACCTGTGTTTTTTAACCTCCTCAACAGGTTCTACATCTGTGTCTGCTTCCTGATTTCTCCTGTGGCAGTGAGTGCAATGGGCTGGCACTGGAATTCAATGTTTTCACTGCTCTCTGGACAGCAGGACTCACTCTCTTGGGGGCTATAAAAAGAATGTAAAATATCCTGTCTGTTGGTCTAGGAATGCCATGGCTTCTACTGGCTGGGGTGCATCTTTTACCTTCAAATGTCTTTAAGGATAGCACCATTTTAAGCAAAAAAGGCAAACAAATTGCATAATAACAATACTAGAAGAAAAGAAAGGACAACACTGAAAGCTCAAATTTAGTATTTCCATGTGAGTCTTTCTAATATCTTAATTGAAGCAGACAGAAAGAGAAAATGCACTGTTCTTTCTGTTTAAAAATGAATAGTACTGTAACTATTCCTTTTTATTTCAAGGAAGGAATAATTGCAATGACTTAGTGTTTGAGAGCTCTTGGCAAAAACTGTTTTCTTAAAACAGTAACTGTATTGCCCAAGGAAAATAAAAAGGTTAAGTTTCTCAGAGAAACCTAATTGAAGTGTGCTTTTGTTCTAACAAGCTTTCTGCATATTAGTGAGCAGAACAGACAAACTTATTGGTTGAAATTTCTTATAGAGGACATGGTGATGGGATAAGCAGGTATCCATCACCAGGGAGTTATTTTAGTAACTCAGTGTGATTTGCCTTTGCTGGAAACACAGGACATGTAGTTCACCGAGGGATTCTTTTGATTTACCAGTGGTTGAGAACAAAAATTATAGGTAATTTTCCTTTCATCTCTTCTTGCCCATTTATATTTCAGGGTCATCATCATCCCCTTAATATCAGGACCCCTCCCTGGAGCAATATGTGAAGATTACTCTTATTTTCTTGGAGGTAATGCTATGAAATTACCTATAGTCTTCAGGTAATTTACACAGTCATGTGGATGAAATCATATTTTTCCTAGAGAGATTGCCATCTGCTAGTAGAATGCTTTGCTGCCATGTTGGACAAGATTTACCAAAAACTCTTGACAAATATTTTTTAATCTTCTATAAATTCAGTATTTTTAAATGTATTGTCATGTTGTCTTGATGTGTAGTATTAAGTTGTATTTGGTTGTCAAGTATGAGAGCTGACTTCACTCCATGAGGATTGTGAGATCTTTTAAAAAGTTATTGTAGGTGTAAAAAAAGGAAAAAAGACAACCGCTATATTTTTAGTAAAATTTGCTAACTTTAGTTTCACATTTTAATAGAGTATTTACATCTAGTTTTTATCCCTCACAATGAAAACAAGCTGGTGCCAGTATTCACCTGGCAAGTATTTATACAGCAATTAGAAACTGATAGAGAAAACTCTCCTCTTGCTAGCCAAAGAAGGAGTGCTATTAGATTGCAGATAATATTATCCTCTGTGCAGTACATTTTGCATTTATTTACCTTCAGATTTTTTCCCCATTTTATAATTTCTGATTTCCTGCACTGATTTCAGGAGAAGTATGCATAACCTTATGAATGAAATGAAATTCATGTCTAATAATGGTTCTGAGGCTATGTATAGCCCCAGCAGTGTGAAACACCATTAACAGGAAAGGTTAATGAAGGCACAAAGAAACAAAGTTGTTTGCTGATGCTGCATTGCTAAGTTTAGGACACAGGAAAGAAGTTGAAGTAAGATTGCTTCTCTTTCTGTCAAATATCTTAATAAAGGGATTTCCTCATTCCTGTGGGAATGTAACATAGGACACATTGCATTAACATTTGTAGGTATTGACTGTGAGGTCACTGAACACCAC
The DNA here is from genome assembly GCF_027579445.1 of Ammospiza nelsoni. NCBI lineage: Eukaryota > Metazoa > Chordata > Aves > Passeriformes > Passerellidae > Ammospiza > Ammospiza nelsoni. The sequence goes on from NC_080643.1 coordinate 8,117,087, forward strand.
ACAGTCCATAACTAAAAGCACTCAGCGGGACAGAGCCTAATGCCAATATTTGTAATTGGAACAGGACTTGTTTAGACAAAGAAAAATGTGAAAACCAAATAACCCTGATTGATTGTCCATCAGGAATTGGACATCAGCCTCCATTCAAAAATTCTGCAAAACTTGGCAATGAGGCCTTATTTAGTTACATTTCATTGTGGGAGCCAGTGCTGAGTTCTGCTGAGTGAAAGCTGTTCCCGTCCTTATTTTAATATTTGTAATCCATGGCATGGATTGACACTGCTAATGTTCATTTCTAGTGTATATTGTCTATATTGTGCATTGTCTATCTCTTTTGCACACACACCTACACCTCCCCTCTAGTTTTGGTTTCCATTACATGCGCAACTTGCCCATTGCAAGAAATTGGGATGGATGGAAATTGGTGCGATGCTGTGTAGAGGCTGTCTAGGTAAGCCCAGGCACAAGGGGGATGTGCTGGCTTCATTTTAACATCCTGGAAATCTGGTGATGGAATAGCCTCACCAGCTGAGCCAGATGTGTGGGAGAGGAAGGGGAGTTAAACAGGAGGGTAGGCAGCAGCTTCCTGTGCTGGTTACAGGTTTTGTGACATTGGGCTTTCCCCAGTTCCAATGTAACACACTCGGTGGGTGTGCAGGAGGTCGTTTTATGGCTGGATTTTGCTGTGTCTAAGGAAGGATTTTATTTATTTTTTTTATAAGAGAACATTAAGGCAGTATTTCAGTTTTCAAGGCACTTCGAAATCTCTGAAAAGGACCAACTGAGAAAGGTCCCTAGCAGTTCAAGCTAAAAGAAGTGAAGATTGTAGTTTCTGTGCCCTTACTACTTTAGATAACTTCTTATTTCAATAGATTTAGGTATTAACAGGCTTTTGCTGTACCCTTTCAGATTTTGAATTTCACTCCAGGCTCATATCAATTTTTTAAAAGTGAATTTACAAATAATATTTTGTGATTCCAGGGCATCCTTGGCTCACTTCATGCTGGGCAAGACATCAAAGAAATTGGTCAAGTTCCCAGCAATGGCACACATTTATATCACTTTCCCTATAAGAATGTGATTAATTTAATAATAATGGGGTTTTGCCCAAAGCACTCTGAATTTCTTTGATTTAGCATATCTTCACAGTGACATGTTTGGCTTTCTCATCATGTCCTTTATGCAGATTAAAAGTAAATATGTCCTGAATGATTGATCAGATGGAATCTATACTCTTTGAATGTGTAATTTTAGCAGCTATAATTTAGCAGCCTCTGCACGTGTGTGTTGATATACAGCCAGGTATTTAGAGACAGCACACACCTCTGCTTTTCTGTGTGCCCTCCTGATGCACACATGGTACATTCTGTATATATCCTGTCTCACTGGATACTCTCCAACTTTCTGTCTGGTAGCAGGCTGTGTCAGGTTTCTCTTGAAAATATCTGTGTGCCACAGAGATTTCATCATTCCCAGCCAAGTGACGGATTTCACTGCTCAAATGTAGTACTGAAACCCAGGTCAGGGACCAATTGAGCTACTGTGTTTTCCAACACACCAAATCTTACCTAGAGTTTTTCATCACTTGAGCAGAAATTTCTAAATCTTTCTGGACCTGTCAGGTGTGGAGAAAATTAAAAATTGTTGTCATTTTCATGTTAAGAGATTACTTTGTGTCGTTTCCACACAACCAGGCATGTGAGATGGAAATAGTCACAAAGAGCTTTATTCACAGAGGCTTCTGTTTCTGTGGGCCCACAGCAGTTCTGGATGAACATCAGATCAACCACACCAAAATTAGAGAAAGACATTTTTAAACTGCACTCCTGTAAGGTAAAGAGTACTGAACAAAGTAAAGCAAATTGATGAATAGCTGTTGTGAGTTACTCATTTTAGAAGCTTCTCCCAAACTGTCCAGCCAGCTGTGGAGGTGGGAGATTGTGCAAACCCTTTGTCCCTGAGGGCTTTGCAGCTCATGGTGCCTCTGTGAACACCCTTGGGTGCTGTGTGGTGTTCCCCAGGACTGGGCCCACTGCACAAATGCTTTTGAATACTGTCAAAGGACCATGTGGTGGCAGCAAGAACTTCAGTACTAAAAAACCTCCCCCAGATTTTTGATTCCATGCATTTATGGGTGCTCAATGCACCTTTTAACCAAGAGCTGCAATCCTCCTTTGCATGGAGGCACACTGGTTTAAAACCTTGGGGGTTTTTAACCTTGTTTGATAACACTGTATCTCCTCCTTATATGGAAAATGTGATATTTTAAAAACACAAACTGTAGAGATACAGTGGAGTTTTATTTACTTTGCTTGGGCTACCAATGAACCCACAGTCAGAACATCCCAAGTTTCTGATAGTAAGCAAGGCCTAGTTGAGCAATGCAGTTGTTTGAAGCTTTTTTTGAGGAAGTTATCATCCTTTCATCTTTCTTTACTTCCTTCCTGAATCCCTGTAATTTACAATGTGTTTGCAGAAGAATTGGGGTTACATGGCTGTGGTTGGAAGCTCTGAAAATTAATTGTGCTGAGCAATCTCTGTATTTGTTTTCCTTTTGAGTCTATAATGCAGTGTTCTGCTTGGGTCCTCTGAACACGGCTGCAGTCGACTTCTAAAGACAAATCTGCCACCCCTCTTATCACTGTAACACATAACCGTTCAAAAGGAAGTGACAGAACTAATTTGAGCTTTTTCCCTAGGAGATGTCAGCTAGCAATCTTTGTTTAAACACTGTGATTATTATTAAACTTAGCCTTTATGTCATTTTTAATCTTAAAATTAGGCAGTCCAGCTTTGAATCCATTTCCATTGAGAAGTGAAGATTAGGTGTATGTCTTGAGCAGTCAAACAGATTTGTAATCTGCTGTGTGGCTTTTAATGCAGTCCAAGTACTGTGCCATTATGAACCATCTGAATCATGAATTAGTAACTCTGAACATAAATATACATAATATATACTATATGTGTAATTTGTACTTCGTAGATAAAATCCAGCCAATGAAGACAGCACTTGTACTGCTGTATCCTTGCTGAGAGTTTTAGGAGACTATATTGTCAATTGTCATAGAAATATCTGACTCTTGCACACAAGATTCATGGCAGCAATGGGGTACATGTTCTCACTTAACAATGGAAATTCAGTCTTGCAGGGATCTTGGAGTGTCATTTTACAGAGGCATGAATTTTCATCCTGTGTCTAGTTCATGTAATGGTGTAAGCAAAGATTAATTTGACATGTCAGAAGTTGAAAGGATAGCTACATTTAGGACTATAATCTTCCCTTATAACATATTAATGACAGTTTTATATCTCTGTCAAAAGGAAAATGTACCTCTTATTACTCTTAGTAGTAGAGTATAATTTATTTATTTTATTGGTAAGACAAAGGACACAAGATGTGAATTGGTATTTCAGCCAATTGTCTTAAAAATTACAGAGTGTAAGGGTATAATTTCTATCTTCCAAAATGCTGGTTGGATTTCTTAATAATGCCTAAAGGTTGTGGTGCCACTTGGAGCAATTACTGTTGTGTCTCTCATTGCTGCCCTTTAGCATGAATGAAGCCAGAGGCCTAACTGCAAAAGTCAGAAAAAAATACCAATCCATTAAATTGACTATTCTGTTGTAACTACTGGAGATTTAACTGATGTCTTTACTGCTTTGTTGAAAATAATTGATTTTCTGTAATACCTCAACTTCTTGCAATAGGTGATAAAGGCAGAATGCTGAGATAAATTCAGTTATTAAAGAAATATTTACTTCACACTTTAATAAATCAAACCATATTTGAGTATTTCAGATCAAGGCTATTGAGAAAATTAATCCCGAATTATCTTCAAGTTTTTTGAGAAGATTGAGGTAATTTCATTTATTCTTGAATGAAGTCATGTAGAATGTTAATATGGCTGGCAGGAAAACTCCAGTTCCAAGGTGTACAAAAACATGATACTGTGAAATCAACTTCATTTTCACTGGAATGAAAAGGCCTTTTGAGAGATTTTACAAAATACAAGTGCAAGTAATCTGCTGCTCTTCAAAGTTACTAAGTGCTTAGGGTATTCCTTTGGCAGGAACCAGGTTCAAGCTACTGAGAGAAACAGCAAAGGGATGTGAAGTTAGGTTTTCTGCATCCTAAATAAGTGTTCTGGGTTTTTTTTTATTTTTTTTTATTTCCCTTCATTTCAGTATGTTGACTGCTGAGTACATTTGTTCTACACATGGGGCATGGACCATTAAAGGTGTGGTGGTTTCCTGTTGTCCCTTGCTAACAGGGACAACTTAAAGAAGTTTCTCCAAGTGAAGCGTGTTCAGATGAACAGTTTTGGCCATCCCTTGAGGTCTGTCCAAGCTGACTTTGTTTGTTTGTTTGCCACTCTGCCATGTTACAGCCCCACGTGCAGCTCCATAGCAGGGGTGGCTTTGGGGGGGATGTCCTGGCTCCCTTTAGCTCAATCACCTTCCTCACAAAGCTCCTCTGGGGTAGTTTTTCTTCTGGCATGTCCAAGCTGCAAATCCATGGAATCAGCTGGAGCACTGCCTCTTTGCTCTTTTGGCCTTGAACCTGTGTTTCCAAGCTTTAAGGAAAAGAGCACCAGGGATGGGATTTTTTGGAAGTTGTCAGGAGGCAAAAATTACCTCTCAGCTCTCATGCTCACTCTGTATCTGATCTGTGTTTCTGTGGGGCATGAGGAACCTTCTGCAGGGGATGGTGCTGGAAGCTGGGCAGATCTTCAGTAGGAAGACAGTAATACCAAGTAAGCTGAAGAATTAGAAATGCTCGTGCTTTCTGGTAACTCAGAAAGGTGATGACACCCTGATGTGAGCCGGGCTTTTTTTTCCCCCCCTATGGCTACTCCCATATTTGAGGGGAGATGCTTCAGAAAAGTGTCCCCTGTAAATACATGTTCTAAAATTCTGTCTCTGCTTTGGTCCCTTTCAAAATTGAATGGGAAACAGTTAGTAGAACACTTGATAAAATTTTCGGTTTTCTATTCTAAAAGCTTTCCTTAGGCTGCCTTATGATTTCTTAAGTGGTACATTTCAGTGGCTGATTATGCTACTAGTTATGCAGTACCTAACTTGTAACAGAAAAAAATCCATTATAAGGCTGTAAAAATGCATATGGGCACTGCCCTTAGCTGCCAGATCCATCTCAGCCATGCCACATCAGTTGATATTAAAATCCTGGTAGTTTTATGTTTTGTGGATTAGGTGCTGATAGTAGAGGAGTGCTGAGTTTATCAAGGTTTTTTTCTTTTTTTGCTTTATGAACATCATGTAATCTGTGAAGAAGAAAAAACAACAGGTCAGTAGGAGACAGGACTGGCCCCAGCCCTGTTGTCTGAAGTGGGCAGTGTCCAGTTTGCTGGTGCTGAGGGGCAGAGCCAGTGTGGGACAATGTGGCACAAGACATCACCCCTCCATCAGAGCTGCAACCTTGTTCTCTGACCTAAACCAAAGCTGGAACCCCACAAGCTGCACAAACACAAAAGAAGGGATTTAGAAAGGACTGAAAGCTCAGTAAGTGTAAGACACAAATATGGCAGGAGGACAGGCAGAGATAAGATGTTGTTTGGAGAAGATGGTAAATGAATGGCAGAGCTCAAATAGACTCAGGCATCCTGACATCCACACTAACGTTCTGTCCCCTTCACTGCATTGCTTGTGAAAACATCCTGCCCTGAAAAATGGCAGTAGGTGCATACTGAAGTAACCTGTGTCAAGCTAGATGTTTCATTTTATTTTCATTTATAATTCAGGAAACACATTTTGCAGAAAAATGTCTCAATGGTTGTAGTCATTACAAGCAGTGTGTGCTGCAGGAGGCTCATTCTGGGCAGAGAAATATTGTGCTTGCCCTCTGGATCTTTATTACAGCAAACAACCATCTTAAGCTCTGAATTGAATATTTGTGATTAAAGATATGTTTAAAACTGGAAGAGGCCAGGTAAATGGAATAAATATTTCCTTTGAGCATGACAGGTGATGCCATTGCCATCTAAATATTTAGCATTCCTTTTCTGACATGTTCTTCTGACTGCAGTGACACCTACTGAGATGATATTGGATTCTTATTTGACAATACCCTTTTTCCAAATTAATTGCCTATCCGTAATCAGTCAACCATGGCTGCTGTTTGCAAGCAACATCTCCTGTACAACTCTGAACAAGTGAATTAATGCCAATTAATTTCCAGTTATTATTCAAGAAACAGAATGATAGTTGGGGCAGTAGTGTCTCTTGCTGTCTTTATGAACAGTCTCTTGAGATCCTAAGGTCCAATGAAATAAAAAGAAGCAGATAGGAGGAGAGCACCATCACATGCTTTGTGAAAAATGGTGTTTGGTGATTAAATGCTCTTCTCATGAAGGGAACTGGAGTGCTGGGTGTCAAGAGGAAACTTTAAAGCAATAATCCCGCAGGCTGAAGAAGGAGCATGACACTGCACAACATGCAAAGGCTCCCCTTTGAAAACAGAGTTCTGTTAATAGTCACATAGTGATGTTGTCCCTTGCTATAGGTGCCTTTTCTTTTTAGGAAGATATTTAGATATTTGGAAGTTTCACCTATAGATTTTTAAAAGTTATTACTCCCAGGGATTTTTTATTCCTACCAGGAGATGGTCCAGTTTGCAGAGGATTTTTTGTTGCTGCATCTGAATAGAGATGGAGTTTTAAATGGAGAAATTTTTATCTAAAATATGTAAAATGTGATCTGTTTGGACATGGCTGGATGGTGGAGGAGAATTGCAGCCAGGCCAGCCAAAAAATGAGGCTGTGAGAGTGTGGCTCCACCTGGGATCAAACCAGGATGGCAAAGGCAGGAGAAGTTTTGGGCTGGGCTGTGTTGGGAGCGCTGCTAAGAGGAGATGGAGCAGGCTTGGGATGGAGACAAGAATCAGTGAGAAACAAAGTCTTACTGCTGAGGATGCAGAGATAATGGAAAGTGACAACATAAGGTGATGAAAATTAATATATGTACATATGAATATATAATTGCAAAAAGCCTTGTTAATATATTGGAATTTATTCCCATGCTGCAACTAAAAAGCCCACTTAGAATTCAGAACAGTCCTCTTGCCATCAGAGATGAACTGGCTCTGGAACAATCAGACTATGCTTTTGTCTTTAATACTTACAAGGCTGAATTAAGCTGCAAAATTAATACAGCTAAAATCATTGCTGGGTCTATACTTTTTAAATTTAATTTTTCTTCTGTCTGGGTGAAAACTGAGAGATTTGTTTTGTAAATGCTGGTGTCCCTATATTCATCTCACTTTCATTATTGCCCATCAAGGCATCTAAGACTGGAAAAACATCAGTATCTCCCTTTGAGACCAGTGCTGAGCATGTAGGGCTGGTTCCTTTGGGTGGATTTTCCTTTCCTGGCTTCAGGGACATTCTGCCTTTATCTCTTTTCATGTTCATTAAACATCCTGCAGGTTCTTTGTAACTTGAGGAATGTTTTCTTACAAAACGGTCCAGAATTATGATTCTCTGAATTGAAACCATTGATAGAAACATACAAACTTGTGAAAAAATTTGGGTTTATTTCTTGTGACTCACTTGAGCTGTGATATTAAGTGGATTCCTATTTATTATTAAAGTCAAGAATACAAGAGGGATATGAGTCTTTCGCTGGAAAAGATGAAATGTAATGAGGAACTGATCCAAACAAACTGAGAATAAGGCTAATATGCTTTCTGTTTCTTATTTAAATTAAAAATAATTCTTGGGGAAATAAATTTTGAACTGAACTATTGTGTGGCTATTGAGTTAGAGACAGAATTTGGTACCGTTTTTTAATTCATAGATCATAAATTATTCCTATAAATTTAATGTTTTTTAATGTAATACCTACATTCATTTTAAAACAATTCTTAAAGAAAACATTTTAGACATGTTTTGAGTTATGTGCAGTTTTTTAGAGGGGTGTATATATATTGCTGTGCCTATTTTCCTAGACAGGCCTATTTCCTAGTTTGTTGACAAGGTATTCTTTTCCATCAGGCTTTAATTTGCTGACACATATGTATCTGTTGCTGTGTGCAGCAGCTGAGTTGTTCTATCTAAATGTAAAGAGTTTTCCTGGCTGGGGTGCAGGGCACAGGATGAGCCAAGCCTCTGGGGTCTTGCTCACAATCGTAAGCTGACACTGAGAGCATTTTGCAGGTGGTGCCTGGGTGGACAAAAGGAGTGAACAGATACAGATCTAATGAACGTGCTGAATTGGTTTCTGTTCAACATTTCTCACTGGACTACCATAGAAAGGAAATTAAATCAACTCACGACAGCTATCTTGCACATCTCACCTGGGAAGGTATGCATGAGGTAGGACAGGCACTGCTTAACATTAATCAGTCTCCTGAAGTCATTACATTCATGAGGAAATGTAATTCACATGTGATTACTTTTTAATTTACTCTGTAATCACATTCCAAGTGAACAGGGCAAGCTTAAAATGAAATTTAAAAGTCAAATACTGCTTTGTATTAAGAATTCACAATTTTTATATGCACTTAGGTTAATAAAGATTTTACAATAACCATTTGTGACTGAACATATAATTTTTTGATGGAAGCTGGTGCCATGTTTTGGATAAAATGTATTTGAATTTTGTCCAAGCATTGTAGTGGACCCTAGGACTTTAAGGATTATGCTTCATATCAAATTTTCCTCTTGCTTAAACTTTCTTATTTTAATAATAGAACAAAACAAAACAGATATATCCCAGATCTCATTTTGCATGAATTAATGCATTTTTAATTTCTGCTTTGCCTCTGAGGCAAATTAGACACTTGTTATATCCATCATCAGGAAAGGCAGGCAGGATTTCCTAGAAACAGAACTGATTTTATAGAATGGCAAATGTGGATGTACAGTCATTTCATGCTTTCTTCAAGAGTTTCTTACACTTTTGTTTTGGTCCTAATTCCAGTGAATCAGTTGTGAAATTCCTGTTTGTCATAAGCTCAGGGCTTTTCAGAATAACAAACCTTGAAATCACCAAAACTTTTCATCACTTTTAGCTCTAAGCTTATCACTTCCAAGGAATTGTTGTTTGAAGTGAGGTGGTCAGAAGATAGTTCAGTGTTACTGCAGCTGAGTATTGTAAGGGAAGGTGAGTGCTGGAGGATGTCTGGGGTAAATTAAAGCCAATTTACCTTGGTTTAGTTTAAAAGCAAAGTGAGCTCTTTCATGTAACACTGGATTTTTGTTTTGTTGGTGCAAATCCAGCCCTCCCTGTGGGCTGTGAATGACCTTGTTATGCTTTCCCAGAGTGTGCAGAGCACAGTGGTGTGTCCCAGAGAGCCCTGATCCCCATTTTCCTAGCCTGGGAGAGGGGCTTGGTCAGCAATAGAGGGAGGACAGAACCATGAATTCACCTCTATACACTCACAGAGCTGAGGATGGAGACCAGATATCACACTGGCTGTCACTGGGGATTTGATTCTCTGAGTTTTTGGGTCCAGAAAGTTGAGTGGGGAGCTCTCCTTTCAGCTGGACTGCCCAACCTGTGGATGAGGAGAGGGCTGGATGGGCGCTTAGTGCTGAAAAAGGGTTGCAATTAGGTTTTTTTCTGGTTGTGTCCCTTAAAAGAATGAGAAAAAACTTTTTTTTCCTTCACAGTTGGCTCTGTGGAAGTGTTGATTTGATACATATGTTATAAATGATCTCTTGGCAAAGAAACACTATGATTTAAAAAGGTAGCAGCCACCTACATACAAATACATGCAGTTTAGAATTTTGGTTCATTTTCTACTGAGAACACTCCCTACACTCTTTATTTCTGCACAGAGTGATAGGGACACTATGAATTAAGATGGAGAAATTCCTGTTGTCTCCACCCTTCATCAAGCAAGAAAGAATATTCTGCCAGTAGAGCTTTCTGAGTCTCCCCAAAGTCTTCTGCCCTTTGGTTTGCTTTGCAGCATCTTCCAGAGTGAGAAAACAAACAGAAAAACCTCACCTGTGGATCTTGTCAGGTTTGTGCAGTCCCTGTCTTCAAAGCTCTCTGGCTCTCTCAGAATGTCCCTTGCTTGGTGGGCACTCCTCATGCCCTGTGTCACCTGGGACTGGGATTTGTGCCCCTCCTGAGGGAGGAATCAGGGGAATTTGGGACATTGGTTTTCACTGACACCTTTTCATGGAGGGAGACTCATCTGAATCTCAAGTTTCCTCTGGTGTTCAGCTTGTGGCTCACTGCTGGTTTGGGGATTTCTGATCCCAGGGGCTGGAAGTTATCTGCAGAAAGGAGACCATGCTGCTAACATGTAAAATGTAAATACAGGTTTTTAGCTTGTGAAGCATTTTCATCTTTGTGGCCATCAGTATAAAATAGATGTTTTGGTAGCATTTCTTAGTTGACTAGCAAGAGCCTGGTTTTTCATTTTGAAGGCTCATTGTGTAATATGGTAAAATGTGGCTAAGAACTGGTTTAAACTAAAATCCTCAGTCTCCTAAAATGGAAAATAAACATCTAAAAATCCTTTAAGAAAAAAAAAAGAGAACCGAAACCATGGTTGCATGATCCTTTCTGGACTCTTTAAATCTTTGACTCCTTCATGTTTAACAGCACAAACTGTTGTTAGATGAGCCTTCAGGTCAACTTCTGGATCTAAGCTGCTTGGGAAGTTTTACCTTCAAAGCAGAGATTGTCAGTTAAATCAGGCTTTGTTGTGTCCCTTGCTGTTTGTGTAGCTTAAGCTATCATGATGTGTTTCAAGCTCCAGTAGTGAAAAACTGTAAAAGGACAAGCAGAGGCTTTATATATTTCTAAGGCAGATAACCTTCATAAATAAGGGCACTGAGCATGCTGTTGCTAAATTACACCTAAAATATGGTGAGATAGTTGGAATTAGGTTTCCCATGTGCTTGATCTGTGCCCAGCTCTTCGTATGGGTTTATGGAGCATGGATAATGAAAGAGACTTTGTACACTAACATCTGGAAAGCCATAAAAGTGTATTTATCACCACTCAAGACAGCAAAGCTGAAAAGTGCTGCAGACCTTGCATGGGTTGCAATAGTGACTGAGGAGGTGACTTTAATTGATAAAGCTCTCCTGAGTCTCTTCTGAGCTATGTCTCTTGTCAGATTATTAGAATTGCAATTATGATCAAGATAATTATTGTCTTTTATTGTCAAGGACTGGGTGAAATGCAGGTCATGTTCTGCTGGCTTTGGCCAGGACAGCATCTCAACAGCTGAAGGTGGGCTGTGAAGCATGCCAGAGGCTGTGCTGTAGTTGCTTTGCTCATCCTTTCTAGGGAGAGATGTGGAAATCTTTCAGTAGTGCCAAGTAATATGTAAGACCTGGAAAAAAAATCCATCTTTCAGGCCTCAACAATAAAGTCTGTAAGGAGTTGTGGTCAAAATGTAGCTGAAAATCACCTACAGTGGCAAGTTGCCCATTCCTGAGAGTATACAAATCACCATAGGAATGAAGAACACCAAAGCTTCAGGTCCAATGTTTTGGTGCCAAATCTTGGTCCTCAGATTGACTCCTCAGCCCCCGCCTGTCCTTTCAGTGAGATCTGCATCTGTAATATTTCAGGGGGATGCCAGAACAATCACCTCTCAATCACCAGGGCTTCACCTGGTGCTGCTGGATTGGAGACCTGCCGTGGGATCTCTCCTGTCCCTGCATTTCACTTCAAGTGAAATGGCCTTGTTATTTTTTTAAAATCGCTTTTCTGGGGAGTTGATATCTAGAATTCAGTTTGAAAATATTAACCTGTTAACTTCAGGGGACAAACTGCAGGTTGTATGACCACAGCACCTTTTGTTTTGATGAATTTGAAGCAGTCATGCTGTCAGTGGAGCTGCTGAAATGATTTCCAAAGCCTTTCACTTTCTCACTCATCACATCAGGGAGGCCAGTGCTAGGATACCATGCTCAGCTCTGGTGCTCAAAGGACATTGAAAAACAGTGAGACTGCAGAAAAGAACAATAATAGTCAATCAAGAAATGTAGAAAATGCCTGCAAGTGTAAGAGAGTAATGTATATATAAGAATAAGGCAGAAAGAGCCCTCAAGGACCAGCTTCAGAAGGGGTTGCTCATGTCTTAAGCTGTGAGTAACAAAAGTCAAAGTTTATCACACTATTAGTTAAGAGAGAAACAACAACCAAATAGTTTCATACCACTTTAAGCAAAGATATAGAGGCAACTCAATTTGTGGTTTTCATTTTTTTCACACAAAGAGCTTATCTGCTGCTTAAAATGGTCAGTGAGAAACATGTTTCTATGGTTAGCATGCACAGCTGTAGGAAAATATTCCTTAGATTTGACATGTTATAAATAAAAAATTTCAATTTTTGTTTTAGAATGACATTTTCTTCTGAGATCAGTCTGATTTAATTAAGCAGGTTCCATCATCACACATGCATCCTAACATGGAAATCATTTAGTAGGACTTGAAGGGACAGCTCTGGTTACCCTGGGAAAAAATGTGTCATATCGGATGGTTTGGCTAGGTTTTTTTTGCTTTTGTTTTAATTTAAAAATCCCCACATTTTACATATTATGACACTGTGAAATTATAGATTCTCTGTTTGTTTTTATTTTTTCTCCTGTTTAGACAATGATCTCAGGAAGAAATTATTTAATAGCTCTAGACCACCTTTACCTGTTTTTTTTTTTAAAGTTGTACAAAAGATTAGGAGAGAGCAGAATAGCAGATGAATGTGAATATCAGCATTTCTGTAAGACTTTAACAGTAACTGTAATTTCCTGTTTTCTTTGGCCTGTCCAGGCTGCACCAGCCAGGTTTTGCTCTTTCCAGTGAGCTTCAATAACTGCATTTCATTTGGGAGCAGAAGACAGCATTCTCTCATAAAACACATCTGGTGATCTGAAGGATCAGTCATGAGCTGACCTAAATGTGGGCTGGAAGTGCTCCTGAGGGGACACTTCTTTCTTCAGTCCTTTTAATCTTTTTTAAATCCTTAGAAGTGGCAGCCCAGCTCTATAAGTAGTTCCCAGTCCTAATTAACAGCCCTACCTGGTGGATGTGGTTGTATATAGACTTTGCTAAGCCAGAATTCAGTGAGACTGATTTGTGTTTACCTTTCATTAGGTCAGTGTCTCTTCCATCACAGAAACCCTTTTCTTGGAGGGAGCAGTCACAGGTAAATGTCACACAGTTTTTAAAGGAGACTTTCTTCATGCATTCAAGTTTAATTAACCCAAATCTGCTTTGAAAGAGTGTTTTCAGGGATTTCTCTGTAGCTTGGCAAGGTGTCCCCAGCAACAGGTCTCTCCCAGCAGTGTGACTTTGCTGAATCCTATCAGATTTATGTGCAGTCCTGTTATATAGGTGCTGGAACAGAGAGGGGAGCAAAGTTGTGCTGCTCAGCAGAACTGTCCAGAACTAGGAAACAAAAGCTGAAGTGATTGATTGGGTGAAGATTTCTGCAAATGATACCAAAATTAAAACATTAGGCTAATGACTTTAAAGAAAATTGCATTGCCATGTGCAATTTATTCACTAGAGAGAAAGCAAATGTGGTTTTACTTTCACAAAAAAAAGACTTAAATAAAATTGAGCAAAGAAACCTTATTTCCCTCCTTCTTTCTCTGTCTGCTTCTCCCTGGAACTTCAAAACTGAGTGGCTGTCAGAATGTTTCATCCATTTGACCTGTCACAGGAGAGGTCAGCAGTGATCAGTGACTACACTTTTTAACAGATGGAAGGCTGTAATTGACAATAATTCCTCAGCAATTTGGGAGGCAGGGGTTGTTTCAAACTGGCTTTCAAAGGCAGTGCCTGAATGGAAATGTTAGAAACTCTGTAATCAGGTGAATCAGGTTTTATTGGTGAGGCTGCAAATTTCTTTTTTACTTGGTTTCTGGGTGGTTTTTTTTGTTGTTGTTTTGGTTTCTTGGGAGGGAAGGAGGGGGATGGGTTTTGTTGTTGTTTTTGTTGTCATTTGGTTTATGGGGTTTTTGTTTGCTTGGGGTTTTTTTGGAGGCATTTTTTTTGTTTGGTTTTGTTTTGTCTCTAATGAAAAAAAACTGCAGAATGGCAGCACTCGCATTTTAAACAACCATCTATTTTCCAGAAATTACTTGAAGTGTAATCAATTTTTACCATCTCCTGGGGTGCCCTGCAGCTCAGATGAGAGGGAGCCCAGAAATGCAGTGACAAAGAGCTGAGTGGGAGGGCTCAGATGCCCTGGGCTGGACATGTGGCCCACACAGCTGATGCACAAATGCCCAAGCAGCTGCTGCACCCTGGGTTAATGCTCAGCAAGAGAGGCCAGAGAAGAATTTTAGAGCTTCTCTGGAATACTACTTGCAATAAATGACTTTATTTGTTGAGCACTTGGTGAGAGCCAGGGAGCCCAGGTGAAGCTTCTGAGGCACACAAATGGGTTAAGAACTGCAGTCTGTGCACAGGATGGAGGGAGCTGTGGCACTTTGTGCTGGCCTTTGTGCAAGGGTGAGCCAGTGAGCACAGGGGAAGTGTCCTAACCCAGGATTTATAGGAATTGCAAGGGAAATGCACAGATCAGTGTTGGGGGCAGTGCCCAAAGCCAGAGTTCCGTGGGGGCTGATAAGGAGCCCAGGTTTGTGCTCACTCCATCCATCTCCTGAGGCAGAGCAGCCCTTGAATCTGAGCCACTCCTGTCCCCCGCCACCACCTGCAGCCAGGGGCACACAGCTGTGCTGGCCTGGGTATTGGTGTGACTTTTGGGTGGCTTTTTGAATGATGAGGTTACATATCTTGTGTTCAAGGACACATTCTGCTAAATGCCAATCTATGGCATTTTCTCTCACTTCTTTTCTGAAAGTAGCAATTGGTTCTTTAGATAGAAATCTGTGAAGCATTGATGGGTGTAAGAATTTGGATGGCTCAATACTGCAATATCTCCAAAGTCCTTTCCTACTTTTTTTCTTAAAGTAGTGCATGTGTTTGTGGCTTTTGTGTTTGGGTTTTCCACAGCAGCTTGGTTCCTTGTAAGAATCCTGTTTGGATTTTGTCAGAGATGTTGAGGTCCCTGTTCATTAGGTGCTGACAGGTTTTAAGCCTGTAGGAATTTTAAAAATATAAAAATTTTAATGTTTCCTTTTCTTTAATCTTTCTCCCAATCCCACCTTATTCAGCTAAATTAATCCCTTTCTTTGTCTTGCTAACACTGTGTAGAAATTTCAAAAACTTCAGGTCATTTGAATACCACTAACAGACTGCAAATCCTGAATGAGAAATGTCTGTTAGTGCTGCAGTTCCATACATTTTCTGTACTTACACCTGATTATGTAAATTAATATGTTCAGCTTGCTAATGTAAATTGAGTTGATTTAGATCACAGCCCAGGCTGAGTACAGTGACTATTTGGGGTTATTTGGCACGATACAATATCATTCCCTTCCTCTCCACTGGATATGACTGCATGCTCCCCACAGGCCAGAGCACAATTAATTTAGAAACATGATCAAATTCTGCAATCATTACTGGATGTTGTCCACAGTCTCCAGAGACCACTGATAAGAACAACAATAGACTAAGACATGATAGTCCTCTCATCCAAAGTCTAATTACAAAGTTACACACTTCAGTTCTCAAAGGAAAACCTTTTAGCACAACTTCAGCATCTTTTGATTATCTTTTTGCACGATATCTGTAATTTGATCCATCTTTATTTCTTTCTGTCTTTTACAAATCATAAGAAACAGGGGCTAAATGTGCAATAATGTGAGTCCAGAGTGACACAATTAAGGACTTTGTCCCTTATGGATTTGCTGCTGTGATTTCTGTATGTGAGTGACCGAGAAATCTTTATTTTATCATCTGGAAACAGACACAGAGAGAACAGGGAAGTGATTCAGAATTCCTTCCATTTCATTTCTCGTGGTGCCCCTGGGACAGCAAAGCATTTCTTTGACCTTGTCTTGGATGTAATTGCTTCCTACAGACTGTAATTATGATCACTTTAAAATAATAATAATAATAATAATAATAATAATAATAATAATAATAATAATAATAATAATAATAATAATAATAGTGATGGCATCAAGAGCTCTGGGGCAGATAGACCAAAATGATCACATAGCTTGAATAAAGGGAAAAGATTTACTTTTAGAAACTGAGAAATGAGATGAAATCACAATTTAAATATCACCTCTGAATCATTGTCTCAGGCAGACTTTAAACTAAAAAACCCTGCTAACATAATTGAAGATATCTTATTTATATATGATAAATTTGTTTTCCTTAAATTTTAGTGTTCTGAATATAAGATAGCCTTTCTAATCTTTGTTATATCAAAATACCCAAATATTAATTTATAAAAAAATTCTTACCGCTAGATTTGCTATCCTTCATCCAGATGAAGAAATGACTTGAAAAACAACATGAATACAAATATTGCTACACTCTGATCTATGAAAACATTTTTACTGGTTCCTGAATTTGGAATTTACACATTTTTTCTGGAATTCAGAGGTCTAATATGAACGAGTCAAATCACAGAACAAAGGCTTCTAACAAATATTGATCTGTTTGATTTGAGCTCCAGCTGCCCTGGTTGGCAGACTGGACCAAGAGCTGCATTTGTGCTTTTCCATGAGGCAATTCCAGGAAGGAATTCCGCAGGAATAGGACAGCCTAGGAAGCCTCAATTCCCAAGGCAGCACCTGAGTTACATTAAATGGACATTGAGGATAAATGCAGCAAATCTTGACTCAGACTTCTCTCAGTACAGGAGTAGAGGAATCCTTATCTGTATTAGAATAAGTCACTCTTCTTGTATTGCAGCTGTGTTTTGAGCTTCAAAACATCCAATCTTTAAAAAAAAGTGATTAATGTCAGTGAATGCAATGATGGGACTTTTTTCAGTGAGAAAGTAAAATGGATTCTTTTTTTTCTTGCTGTTTTTTTAAGGTTTTTGGGGAGCATTAGCTGGAATTACTGTGCTGTATAATGACACATCCCAGCTAATTCTCTGTGCATTCATAGCAGGCAGTTCTGTAATGCAGACTCTTAGCACACATTTTGATTGATGTGAAATAAAGAAACAACTGGGTTACCTGGAACAGGTGTAGTGGAGCAGAGCTTCATTTGGCAAAAGCAACAATTAGTGAATGTTTCCATTTTGGAATGTAAAACATAATAATTTTAAACATTTACTTTTTTCAGTTTCTAAAATTAAATCTTTTCCATTTTCAGAATAAGGTTTCTTTCAAACCATCTCCTTAAAAGTTAGCACTTCTTTACTTAATTTTTATAAAGTTCTAGACTGAAATGTAACATTTAAATTTTGTTAAAGAGAAACCTTTATTCCACTATTTCTGATCTGCTAGTTTTAATAATTGGGTTTTTTTGCTTTGGTTTGGTTGGTTTTTGGGGTTATTTTTTGGTGTTTTTTTTTGGTTTTTGTTAATCAAAATATCTGGCTTGATTTTTCCCTCTGACTTCTATTGTGTGAGAGTTTATTTTAGTATACACAGAAAGGATATTAATTCTAATTAAGTTTTTCTCAATAGCTTTATATCTAGAATAAAATTTCTCTAGGGTTTTTAAAAACACAAACCCCATGGAAACCTGGTTCTGAGGTCCTGCTGTCATGGCAAAAATATTGGTAAATATAAAACATACCATTTGGCCCATCAATATCTCCAGAAGGCAGAGAGACAAATGTGTGGGATGTCAAATCATCCTTGGGATTTTGCACTGCAACTTCATCTAAAGCTCTGTTACTTGTTCTAAGTATTTTTATTGGTAAAGCTGTACACTGAAGTTTTATTTATAGTTTCATCATCTTTATGCTGAAGTGCTAAGGGACACAGACTCAAAGATGTCATGTTAATCTTCATAAAAATCCTAGCCTGTATGGCCATACCCCTGATCTGGGTTTTTAAGAGAGCTTTGGTTTGATTATTCTGGTTTGTTCAATTCCCCAAAAAGAGGCACCAGTAAGAAATGTCTGCTTTTTTTTTTTTTTCTTTCTTCATTCTCTTATTTTTGTAAACATAAATTTTAAGGGAAAAAAATTGCTGAAGTCTCATTGCCACTAAACTGACTTTACAAGTTAAGCTGGAACAGAGCTCAAGATACCACTTGAGCCATAAATGCAGTCACTCCTTTAATGCTATTAAAAAGTCTCTGCCTAAAGAAATCCATTGATGCTCTATATTCTAATTTACAGTTCTGTGACTCACATTTGTAGCTATCAGCACCAGCTGCCAACACAGTCAATTCCAGCAATTCAGAGTATACTGATTTATGATAAGATTCCCCTGGAAGAAAGCTCAGAAAAACAGGTACTGGAAAAAATAAATGTTATTGTATGTTGCAAAATGATCTTGTGTTCATTCCTTTTTCCAAATAAGATTACCAAACAGGCAGGAAAACGATGTCAAGATCATCTGATTAAAATGACTATTAAAAGTTAAAGGTGCCAAAGTACCTCCTGTAATTTTTCCCTGCTGTTTGTAATAGCACCCTGTGAGGCTTGAAATTGGAATTGGATTGTCATCTGCAACGTTACTGTCCAATGCTGCTTTGCAACTTCTCAGCATCTTTCCTGGGAGTGCTGGTGCTGAGAATGGCTTGAAAGAAACACATTGCACTAAAATCTGCTGCTCTGCAGGGCCATGGGGAACAGGGCAAAGGCAAACGCTGAGAGTCTCCTCCTGCTGAGGTCCATCAGGTGGAACTGTTGCTAAACTCCCAAAACAAATCTTTACAAGCACCTTTGGGGGTTCTGTGAGCACAGTCGTTGTAAAATTGTATCCTACATGCAAGAGGAGAGAACAGTGGGCATGGGGAGGTCAGGCGAGCAGAGCCCTGTGTCCTGAGCAGGGTAAGGCACAGCAGGGATCAGGAGCTCCAGGCACCTTGGCCTTGCACTTTAAAGAATTCCTGCTACTTGCACAGCCTGCATTTCTTCTAACTGAGGCCCTTGTAGTGGTGAGATACCCTGAAATACTGAAATGCTGAAAGGTTTATACATGTAGGAGTGGAGACAGAGTGAGCCAGTATTGCTGTCAGTGGCCAAGGCTGTCAGTGGCCAGTGCTGAGGAGTGCACATTCCAGATCTTTTCATTTTGGGATGAATTGCTGTATCAGTAAAACCAGGGCTGGTTTTGTCCTATGCTTCCCATTCCATATCCCCAGTGAACCTGTTCTCATGATGCTGTTTGAAAGGATTATTCAACTTTTGCTCATTCTGACATCTTGTTTTCAGTTTAAATCCGTTTTCTGATGCCTTATTTTGGTGAGCCTTTCTGAAACCATTCTTACTGAAAGAATATGAATCTATTGGCAAGATTTGTCCTTCCCTCTGTTTCCTGCTGCAAGGTAGTTTCATATCTCTCCCTTAGTCACATCCATCATTTTGTACTGGGGAGTTCCTTCCCTTCTCCACATTTTATACTAAACAGTTGCCGTACTCATAAATGGGATTAAAGGCTCTGCATGTGGGAAAGGCTTTTCAGTAGGGCTCTGCTGGTGACTGAGGGCTGTCTGCTGCTGTCCCTGTGAGCAGGGAATTCAACCCTGTCACTGTCCAGCAGTGAATAATAGCTGTGTTATGGACCCATGTTTGTGGCTCTGATTCTGCAGAAATTGAGATAAACACTCCAACCCACAGTGGTGTGAGCTGGGGTGGTGCCAGTGTTCCCCACCTTGACTCACTGGTTGCTGGATTCCTGCCAGTGACTCATTTGCGACCCAGCCTGTATCAGAGGTACTCGTGTGGGAGCATTTGCAGGATCAGATTTTGTGTTTGTGCTCTGAGGTCATAAATCTCCCAGGGAAGTCATTTTTACATGCTGTTTTAGACATAAAATCTGTTTGATGTTTAGGGTAGAAAATTTGATTAAAATTCAAAATTAAAAATTTTAGTACCTCATCATTTGACGGTACCTGTCAACTTCCAGCCCAGGTTATGCATTTCAAATTCATGGGATATTTACTTGGAAATAAATTACAAAATTATGTTGTGTGTGGGGTTTTTTAACTTCAGAATGTAGCTTGTGTATCCCATTATAGAATATTTTTACCATCTCCTGTTAACCATCAAAAATGGATTTGTGTGTAATTGGTATAACTGGAAAATAATATGCTAAGATGTAAGTTGTTGTTTTTTGTGGTAATAGCTCAGTTAAATCGCTTTCAGTTATTCCTGCTGTTTGCAGAGTACTTCAAACCCCCTGCCTGACTCTGGTTTCTGAACTTCTTTTTTTCTTTTTATGCTGTGTGCATCATTTAAATTCTGTTTTATGCTTTGTAAGCGAACACTAATATTTTGTATTTTGCAAAAGACAGCTGTGAGGCTCCTTATTTTTCTCTTCAAGGCTTTTTACAGTTTCTTTACACATACAGTGTTAGAATACTTCCCTTGTCTTCTTCACCATTGAAATGCTTCTGCATCCAGTCTGACAATTTTAAGCTCAACTGGGCTGTTTTCCCTTGCATCAATTAATTTGTCAGGAAAATCTGTTTGTTTCCCACTGCACTTGATGAGAGACTGGTGAAATGACTGGCCAGGAATAAAACCAGACAGATTTTGGTACATTTAGTGATGCTAGAACCTCCCTGCACTCCATCATTAGCCACACTGATCCTGGTATCATACAACAAATGGCATCACAACAGGGTCCAGGTGGAATAATTTCAGCTGAGACACTGCCCTTGAGCTTGCCTGAAGAGAAGCCAGTTGTCGCAATCTTTGTGTTAGAGCTGAGGAAGGATTCTCATCCTTTTCTGAAAAAGGGAAATCATGTGAGAATACACATTGGGGCAGATCACAGCCACAGCTGGGAGCTGCTGCTCTGCTCAGAACGGGAATCATAAGAGCCTGGGCTCTTCCAGTGCAAATCACAGCAAGGTGGCCTTAAACAGTTGAAGATGATTTAAGCAGAAGTGTTTTCCTTTGTGCTGAGCTGGAAATGGGTGCCTCACATGCCTGGTCACTGAGTCTCAGCTGAAGGGACATAGATTAAGGTTGAGCTGCCTGAACAAGGTTATTGCCCCAAGAGAGAGGCTGCTGCAGTGTCTCAGGGGAAGGAGAAGCCTGTAGAGGAAAAAGGTTCAGCAACACTGAAGTGCTGGAGATGTGACTTACCAAATACCAGTATTTTAAAAGTTCCCATATTAGGGTGGTTTTAAGCAGAATAACCTGATGCTTGCAGTGGTGATTTACAAAGTAGCAGAAGTTCTTATAGCCCTGGTCACTCTCTGCTCTAACCTGTAGCACTTGTAGTTCTTCCTTCTATGTTTCCTCAAGTCACACAATGGTGAGGAAATGAGAAAGGAGCAAATGTGTCTTTCACTTGGGAAACCAAAAGCTTCAGGTCACTTCATGATAAGTCCATTCCTGGTGAGAGGCAGGAGGTTGTATTATTTTTAATATTTTATTTATTAGAAGCAGCTCCCCATGCATCTTATTTTTAGGCACCATTTTCCTGCACTGGGCCTGAGCTGGTGTCACAATATTTTCTGTCTTGAGATAAAAATTAGAATTAATATATTTTTAATTAGACCTTGTAACTGATAACAGTGTAACACAACTGCAGCTAAGCTTCTCCTGCTGCTTTTGGCTTGTGCTTCTTTTAGAAAAGGTTTGTCACGGAGTGAGTTAATTTATATGTACCTGAGTGCATGGGCTGTCAAGAGAGGCCTTGTAATTTGATGTGGTCACTGCATTTCTGGTATGACCCTTTTTATCACCTCTGTAAATCCCACTGAAAAGCTTTGCATTGGTCATATATATCTATGTTTATTGTGAATACATTACACACTGTGGCATTTCTTTCTCACCTGTCAACTAAGAGCAATTAAATTGTACCCTGACAACAGAACAAATAATCTTAAGCAATATGAATATACCTCATCTCCCAAATCTGAGAGCTGTTGCTTTCCTGTTGGTTTACCTACTCGTGCCATAATCTGAGAATATTTTTTGCTTTTCCTCCTGTTTTTAGAGTGCAGTTAGTTTTGCATTTATCTACATAGCAAGTGTGGGAGAGCACATAGAAGAGAGGAATGGAGTGTCTTGACCTACATTAACTCACAGCTGGGGAGCAGCAGTGTTTCTGATTTGATCTGACAACATCTGCTGAAGCTGATGCTTTATCTTTCCTCGCTGTTACTTTTGGAGATCACGCTCTGTGATCTCCCCTGCCTGTCTGTGCTCTCACCAGCCCTCAGCTGCCCAGGGCATTTTTGTTCTGGGGAAGATAGTGGATGACTGTGCAGGCCCATGACCCTTCCCCAAGCTGTGTAGGAAGGGATTCTGGAGGAGGGTAGGCAGAAGTGATTTCTGTTCTCAAGTAGCAGTGCTGCCTATTTGAGAGCCTTTATTATGTATGAACTGCTCTGGAGTTTGAGACAGAGAGGTGAGGAAAGACACAGAGCTCTGGCTGCCATCCTCATCCTCTCAGCAGAGACCCCTCTGTGGTCACAAGGAGGGATGGATGGATGGATGGATGGATGGATGGATGGATGGATGGATGGATGGATGGATGGATGGATGTGCACATCCCTGTGGGTTCTTCCTGGATCTTTAACCCTTTCTGAGAAGGGTTTATTGACAGCCCTGTTTCCAATAATCAGCCTGTATGTCTTTGTGTTCCTGACAATTCAGCAGCTGTTGTTTGGGCAGCTTTACCTCTGCTCATGGCAGTTACCCACAGCCTGCTTTGGAGCACTGAGGATGTCCATGTCAGCTCTGGGTACCCTGGCAGAGTGCAGCTGGACACTGCTTTCACTGAGAGAAAAAAAGAGACATCAGCTCCACTGCCTGTGTGCTGGATGGGCCAGCAAGGGTGAGACACAGGCAAGCAGCTGAGAGTTACAGAGATGGATTGTGTCAGTGGCTCCTTCCAGCTGGGGATTAAATACAGAATTCCAGTTCTGAGGAGTAACCAGGGTGTGAGCACTGCCCTTTGAGAATGAAGCTCAGCATTTTTTCTGCAAGTGCTTAAATAGGCAGTGTATCAATCTTAATCTTGGCCCAGTTTAGCTTTATTTTCCTTAACCACATCTGATCTGTGTGAATGGGCTTTTTCTGCTCTTAGAAAAAACACCAGTAGTATTTGTCTTGTGTTGGCACATTCATGTACCTTTGACTTTCAAGATGTCCACAGTTTGTTTAAGAAAGCATCTGTCTATGCTGTTGGCACTCCTGTAAATGCAAACACCTCACAGAGCATCACAGCAGACCAACACCCTCCCACAGGGTATAAAACACTGCTCCATCTTAGTGAACAGCTCTCCTCATTTCACAGCCTTAACCTGAAACTGCAGCACAGCCTCATAGCATGCCTTAGAAGACAATTGATGTGGACCAAAGGATTGGAGGGAGATGTTGGTTTCAGCAGTCTGTCATCTGCTGCAGACCTTCATGTGTGCTCATGAACCCTCTTCAACCTCCAGGAAAGTGTGCAAACACTTCTTCCTCTTGCCGCCCCTCTTTTCTCTTTGTGTCTCTGCTATATGCCTCATTGCCTGCTTTTATTCCAGATGAATGCTGCCTCTTCAGCTCTTTGTGTGTTTCTACTTGTGTGACAGCCTCCAGCTCCTTTGAACACTTGTCTTTGTAATTCCTCCTTTTCCCCACAAAACTCTCCTTCTACTGATGTTCTGCTCCTATCTGTTGCCCATCATTCTGCACTTCTCTCCACATATTTACCTTTGTACTGTATCCTTTTGTGTGTCTCTTCTCTCATCTGTGCAGTGGAAAATCCAGTGCTCCTCTTCCTATTGATAATTGTGGAAAGAGGTGAAAGTTATGGAGAGGAGTGATGGTAAGTTTGGAAATCCTCCTTGCCAGACTTAATATGTTGGCCTCTTGCTGGACATGGACATGGACATGGACATTTCCCCATCTCTTACCCAAAACCACACATTTTTCTGTATGGCATCTGCCTTCCCAGATGTTTCTTCTTTTCTGGCATGCAACTGCTGGTTGTCAAGTGTCTGTCTGGGTCTTGGGACTACAGTGTAAGTCAGCATGGTTTCATGTTCAGTTATTCTGCTTTGAGCAATTTCTAGTGCTTTGTTCTTTCTAGGCTGGTTTTGTCAAAGGCCATCTTTGAATTTTCCAATAATTTATATCCCAGACTAGTCCTGATGTCTCTGAGATAGGCTGCCCAGAATGTCTATGAAAATGGAATCCCTCTCCTGGCTAGTCATGTATTGTATTTAAACTGTTGTGTAATTGCTACCAGCTTAAGGCTGTGGTAGTTGTGTGTTACTGTGCAGCTTCTTGAAAGATTTGTTCCTGAGAATATCAGCTGCTCTCAAACTTTTAATGAAACTGTACAGTGTGTGTTTTTTCAACCTGCAAATTTCCAGCCCAATGTTCCTTACCATATTACTCTCAGTGCAGCCTGTGAAAGGGTTTCTGTATATTAAATCCAGTCCCTCCGATCTGAGCTATGCTGTGTAATTTCACTAATGTTGCAGTCAGATTCTCTAATGTACACTTAAGGTGATTAGAAAGAGTTTAGTGTTCTTTCTCTGTCTCTTACACTCTCAATTTTTTCTGTCACTGCTACCCAAAGGAATTAAGAGCAGAAACTGTATGGAAACACTTCCCTTGTTACATCATTGCTTCACGTTGTCAAATTCCCTATATAATGTATTCAATACCCTGTAATTATTCCCACTGTAACACTGGGAACACAGCTCTGGTAATTCCAATGCTCTGTTTCACCACTGAAGTAACATTAGTTTTGGATTTAATAGGACAGTATATCCAAGTTTAGTGTATCTCACACTTTTACAGCATTGGCATTCAGTGTACTGAGATTATCCATTTTCAACTGCTGCATATTAATGTTGGCTTTGTGTGTATGAACTTCTGTTTTATGAACATGCTGCAGTGCACTGGGCTGAAATTTGCAGATAGGCCTAACATAGCATTTTGGCTATGCAAGATAAAATTTGAAAGCACAGTAATAGCACAGCTTTCTGACAAGTGTAAATGCTGCTTGGAGAGAGTGCAGCAGAAAAGCTGAGGAGACAACCAGGAAGATTGTTCCCAACCATTAGGGGAGATTGGAAAGAGAAATCCTAATCCTTGTGTCACACACTGTTCTTGCTAGTTAAAAGAATTGCTGAGAACTCAGGTGTCTGTGAAAGCTCCTGCTCAGGCTGTGGTTTCAAAGTACAGGTAAATATTTAACCAAAATCCAATGGAACAATTACCCTGTGATATTGCTGTTCAAATGAATGCTGTAAATCCTTTTCAGCAGCAGCCTAGTGGAGCCCAGTCCATGGGAGGGATGCATGGGTATCATTAGAGACAGCAGGATGGAAAGGGAATAAATGTCCCTTGGGTTTCACCTTCAGCTCTATGCATCCCTAGGTTTCTTCACAATTTGTTTGCTCAGCAATTGCCTTTCACATGTGACAACTGTTGCAGACTGCTGAGGAATCAAAGCTTGACCAGGACTTTCAGTCTTGTAGAGTAAATGAAGATGTCCTGGGTTCTACTAATTCCTGAAAATTGCATTGCTCTTCTTCCTAAGCCTGCTGAACATAATGTATAAAATGTGATATCCTGGGTAAATTGTCAGTTTCAGGATTACATTCTATTTTATCTATATTCCTCCTCCTGCACTATAATTACCATCTTTTTCTTAGCTTCCCACACAACAATATAGCCAGTGCAGATTATACACAGTGGGTTTTATGGTCCTTGTACTGAAGATCTGCAGCCCTGCCCAGTGAGGTTTGGAAGCTCTGTGAGAGGTACTGTCAGTGAGCTGGCTGCACTTTACCTGAGGGTATCCTGATTCTTCTGTGTAAGTCAGAAGGGCACTTGAAATTAAAGGCATTATAAAAATGCAATTTGCTACTTAGAAATCTAAGCATGTCTATAAAATCAATCCAGTTTTATTTTTCAATCCATTGATAGTGTATCATTCTGGCTGTCTTTACTCCACCTGTGTTTCCCACTAATGGCTCTTTTGGGGCTCTACAACTGGGAAAAAAAAAAAGAAAAAAAGGATAAAAAAGCAACATCCCTGCCATCATTCACCTTGTATTGATACTGCCCTGACTACCAGCCTAATGGCACACACATGACATCTTAGCTACCTTTCTTGTACCCAAGTGGTTTTTGGCATTTCTGAAGGTTTTCAGACACTTTTCCTGCTGAGGTGAATTGCATTGCTTTGGGGTGAAAATAAACCACTGAAAAAATAATTGTAAAATTTGATTGACAGGGCTTCCTTTCACAATCCCCACATTTCCAACTCCTCCTCTGCAGGAAGCAACCATAAAGAACAGTTTCTACCTGGTACTTAAAGACCTAGAAGCTATGTTTTTACCCTCACTGCAATTTCCAGCCCAGGTTGCTTTCTGGGATTTTCAAATCACATTTTGAGGGCTTAGATCACATTGGCTAAACTCAAGGATGTTCAGCTGCCACAACAGTTCATTTAACAATTTTTCAAATGTTTCCCTGATGCCAGTCTCATACTAGAGAGAAAATGACATCTCTTCCTTATTAAATCTGTGCATTCCTTTTCCTTTTCTGTCGAAAGGTGATGTCTAGCATTGGCCTGGTCAATGTTTTTCTCTGTTTTTCTCTGGTCAAGCTGTTTTTCTCTGTTTAGGTCACATCCATGCTTTTACCTGGTGTTACAGAATGTCCTGGCACAGTTTCAAGCAGTACCCAAGGGCTGGACATCTGATAAAGTTTGTTTGATGATTCCCAGCACATCAAGCAGGTCTTCCTAATTGGATTTCTTCAGGGCTTGTGGTGCTCTTCCTTAGGAGCTTTAAAACATAATTCAGTTTTTATTTTTTAAAAGAATGAGAGAACATAACTTATCAAACTCGAATTTTTTCTTAGAGAAAAGTAGCAGTTGTTAAAGAAGGACCCTCTGACTTTTTCAAATGACTTTATGTCCAATTGTACTGATAAGCTACAGAGTCCAGATGTACAGAAGTTGAACACAAATACTTTAATTGGCAACAGAATAATATGTGCAATCATTTGGCTTTATTCTTTTTTATTATCTTTTATTCTTGATTTTGACTACTGAATAGTCAGTAGGCACAACTACTACTGAAAAAGAATCTTTTATTGGGAAAATAGGCTGGGCCTGCAAAACATTTCAAGTGAAATGTTAACACATTGGGGTTGTAACTCTTAAGAAGACAAACAAGAGGATGCCTCTGTGTTTTGGATAGAAACTATTGCTGGATTAGTGACTGGCATTGGTATAGATTTGGAGCAGAAAATGCAGTTCAATACAGATGGGTTTGGAAGCTGTGTGCTTGGAAAACATTTTATGCTTGGAATTGTGTAGAATGAATCAACCCATTGAATGGTGACTGGAGAGTCTCTCACTGGGTATTTGAGTAACATCAATTTCTCATCAGTCCTGGTATGTTTTTTAAAGATCAGGGCTTGTGAAGAGTTCTCAAAGTGTGGTGATGTCCAGAGAGCTAGAAAAAGACATTTTGAAAGGTGTAAACTCAAAGGGGAAACAGTGGTTTCCCAATGCATATAAATAGCTGTAAACATTAATTTTGTGAGACTCCTGGCAGTAAGGTCAAAAAGGGTTTCCTAAGGTGTTTTGATTGTCCTCTAAGTTGTCAGTTCTGACAAAACAAAAAGGCAGCTGGAAATGAGAGGAAACAAAAGCCGATCTTGTCTGAGCTCACAGTCATTAAAATGAAAGGCAGGCATCCTGCAAGGGACAGCAGAGCTCTGCTGCTGCCTCACAGGCTGCTGAGGGAAGGTGGGAGCAAACAGCACTCAGCAATGTTTATTCACTGCTGGCACAGGGAGCTCTCTGGAGGACTCGCTGTGCAAGGTGTAAAATTCCTGGCAATATGACCTTTCCTGAGGTCTTCACAGAGAATTCTTCAGAAGAAAGCTCTAAAGGCAAAATAAATATATTAAAAGGACTCTGCTAACAAAAGCATTTCTATACCTATTAAATTATCCACTAAGCCCCCCAGGGCACAAGGGTTGGTGTACATTATCATGTCTATCAGATGGGAGCATCTAAGGCCTTCAAATGATTTCTTCTTAAAGTAAATGTAGCTGAGTCATGTCATCACATGTGTTTATATCATCTTTAAGAGATATCTGTAGGTATATTGAACATTTAATGTTTACAGAGGCTGCTTAGTATCAAAAGGCTGTATATTCAAGTCTTTTTGAAATTCCTTTGTATTAAATGGACCCTTGAGGCACAGTCTAGTAGAAACTGGGAAATCCAGTGTAGTAAATGCTTTTCAGCTTTGCATTTATTGTTATTCAGAAAAGTTTGTAGATAAAATGAGTGCGTTGCTCTGAACTTTCAAATCTCCTTTCAGCCATGCAGTAACACACTGAAGGTGGCCCCTGTTTTGAAGTTAACAGAGGAGCTCTGGGCTCATGAACTCACAATATATTATTTGCCCTTACTAAGGTCTGATTTCTCTGGTATATGGTTATATGACTTTCTCTGCTACATTCTCTGGATCTTGGTTGTAAGTGAACTCTGTTTGGGTCATAGAGAAATCCATGGAGGCATCTGCAACTATGAGCACCTTCACTTTGTGCCCCTAACAACAAAGCTTTTGTCCATTGCAGTGCCTGCCAGGTACCTGTGTTGTGCCTGAGGGCAGAAGGAAACACTCATTTGAGCCAGAGGCACTTTCTAAAGGTCTGCACAGGACATGCCTGAGGCTCTGGGCTCTCTGAGGACACAGGGAGAAAGAGAGGTCCTGGCCAGAGGAGA
This sequence comes from Ammospiza nelsoni, assembly GCF_027579445.1. Taxonomy (NCBI): domain Eukaryota; kingdom Metazoa; phylum Chordata; class Aves; order Passeriformes; family Passerellidae; genus Ammospiza; species Ammospiza nelsoni. The sequence continues at coordinate 8,145,789 of NC_080643.1, forward strand.
AGAACAAAAATTAGCAAAAGAAGTTCAAACATGTTTAAATTACTGTCTGGTTCTCCTCAGAAAAGGGTATTCTGGGTAGCATTTCCATGTGTGCTCACACAGAGATCACAGTGAGAAAAGCACTGTCTGAGCACTCCTGAAAATGTAGCTCTTAGTCTTGTTTTGAAGTGTTTTCAAGAGCTGTGGGAATAGTTGGATGAATGTTTGAATCTCTTAAACAATGGAGGAGAGAAAGAAAAGGTTAGAAGCTAGACAGTCTTCCACCCCACTCTTCAGACAGCCCAAGCTCTAAGAGGGCTGCACAACCAATAAAAAATGGTGAGATTTTTCCTCAGCAGACAGTTCAGATCTCAATTTTAATTTAAGTTCAGTTTATTCAGTTTAGTTTGCACTTGCCTTTGACCTGGGTTTTTTTTCATGATCTTCATATGTTTAGTACAAACTCTAAAAGCAGGAATTGTGCTTTTCTGTCGTTTGGTGCCCGCCATGGTGATTCAGCAGCGGAGTGGCATGGGAAGAATAGCAATGAGCAGGGCTTTAAATGTGGGATACAGAAGGTTTTACTTGCCTGCAGTAGATGGTGTCCCACTGGTGAAGGACTGACAACTACTTAAGTGTTTTCCAGAAATTTTGACTCTCTTGGATTGGTATTTTCTAACATCAGTCCAAGGGTTGAAATCTTTATAGGAAAGCCCAACAGCCATAAAGCCATTAAATCTTTCTCCTCCCCTAACACAACAATATTAGACAACTCAATTAAAATCAACTTGGTTGAGATAAAACTAAAAGGACTTGTGTGGTGGCTGTGTGGACTAAGTCTCAGCTTCGAGAAATTTTGTAATTTGAGTATAAACCCTTGCAAACTGGGACTCGCACTGGTAGCAATGGTGCAGCCTTGAGCACAAACTGGTTTTTTAGCATAGCCAAGAGCAGTTGAACTAAGGGAGCAAGGTCAGAGTAGACTCCTTCTCTGGGTTTTCCTTTTGATCACTGAAAACCACCCAAGTACAGATGGGATGCAATCTATGTGCCTGAAAGTACCTGCATTCTAAATAATTAACATGACATTTACAAGGCTGTTTGCTTACTCTTTTCCTCTATTTTTCTACTTTTTTCTTTTTACCAATTACTTCCAATAATGGTAGCAAGTAGGTTTCTGCTCCTGACTGAGTTAGTGATTATAATGTCAAAGGGGCTTGTGTAATGTCTTCTATGTCTTAATAAACCTGTCAGCTGAGGTTACATTGCTTTCTAATTTTCACCAGTGTAACATGCTGCTGCACAGCTGGGGAGAAATGGCAGACTCAGGAGCATTGTAGCCTGCTGCTGTATTTTATTATTAGATTGTGTCCTGATAAAACCATGCAAAGTGGTTAAGCTTTAAGTTTACAGATTAATCCTACACTTTAGCAATCAGTCTGCTGCTGTCTTTGTGTGCTTGGTTTGGAGTGTTTGATCTGTATTGTCAGCCTTTTGCATCATTTTTCTTAGTTTTCTGGGCAGTGCCTCATTTTAACATGCAGAATATAAATTCTGGTTGCAGCAGGGACAAACAATTAGTAATCAATAATAATAGCAGCTAGGAAATCCTAATGAATTGCTGTGGAATATGTATGTCTTGATTTGTCTCTGTGTGTGTGATGTTTTAGAGCAAACTAAAGCAAGAAGTTATGGGAGGAGAATCCATAGCTCTGCAGATGGCTGGAAATAAAAGCATCTTATTGCTAAGGTGGATGCAGTGGGAGCATCAGATTAATGGCTGCACTGTGTGAGTTCAGTCCCTTATATTTACTGTACATAATGATTTGCTTATAAGTAAGTGAGGCCTTGCAAACAGGTCTGCAGAGACAGTGCATTCAGATAATTGTGGTTTCTACCAGGCAATTCTCCCCTTTACTGAAATTTCCAGGAGATCAGCAGGGGCTGTTTGAAGGGGAACCCAGGGCAGCTGTCCTCAGATTCCTGTGCTGGTGCAAGAGCTGCATTCCTTCCCTCATCAGCATCCAATGCTGCAGGGGGATAGAATATAAGGAAATAAAGATAGTGTAGAAAGTAATCTTACCCCTAAGGAGTTGCAGCTGGGCTGATTATCAAAGATTAGGAACAGGCCTGACTTTAACAGGCCACAACTGTAAGCAATGAGGAGAAGAGTGCTATAAAAGAATGGGGTGGCTGGGTGAGAAGGGAGCTGGAGTTAATTGGCTGCTTTGTGAAGAAGAAAGAATCAGAGCTCTGAGGAGATGACCATGAGAAACACCAAGGAGGTGTGAAACTTGGTGATAAGGAGACAACAGCATGGAACCCCTGCAATAAGATGACAACACGTTGCCACTGGATATTTATTTCTTTTTTTACTCTGTCTCCTTCTTTCCTCGAGCGCAATCTTTGTTATTCCCTGGCTTGTTTTTCCCCCACTCTTGCCACTATGGGTTTCCTCTTTGTTTCCTCAGGCAGGATCATCTTGCCTGACAGTGTCACCTCTCCTGGGCACTGGGCCGACCCCATCCCCCACAACATGCATAATTTCCAAATTAATGACTTAATCAGCCATAGAAAAGATCAATGGTACCCCTATCAGGATTAGTGCAACTCTGAGTATATAACAAAGGTTGAAAGGACCTGGTCCAATGTGCTGGACGTGAATTCAGCCTGCAAAGGGGGCTGGATTCAACACTTCAGTTAATTTTGACAAACGTGAGAAATTTCTTTCCTCTTCTTCTCATTACATTTTCAAATTTGCATTTCACAGAGTTAATCAATTATTAAAAGTGCCTCAAAATCTTCTCAAGACATATGGGGATTATTGGCATCTGTGTGTTTAAGGAAGCAGGTATTTTACAGCTTGAAAATAGCATATGCCTAAGGTTCTAATGTAACAATTTAGTTTTCAAGAGCTCCAGCAGCAACACAAGTGCCTGTAACTCACCTACCATATGCTGTGGTGTGAGGGGACAGCAACAAACATGTTACATATCCTGTTTCTTTGCTGCAGCTAGCTAAAAATGTGTATTGAAATGTGTTTGGGTGTTCAAAATAGAAAATAACATTAAATTTTTTTTTTAAATTGAAACCAGAGTTTTAGTGGGCTGTGTTTAATATAGAAATGAAAACTGCCATGATGTGTCCTGAGCAAGCTGGGTTTCTGCTCGAAAGCATGGAGTCCAATGGATGTCACCAGAATTCTGTACCTTGGTCACTAAAGCACCATTGGCAATTCCATCTGGAAGCCACTATTCCATGCATTCCAGCTTCCATGTTTTTCAAGGGCTGTGAGCCTGCAAACATCGATCACAATTTAAAGCATTTGTCCTTTATTTAGTTAACAAGAAGGCACAGCTGTTTCCCTCCTTTGCCCACCAATCCCTTTTGCAGCAAAGCTGTCTCAGAGGACTGAGCTTACCTTGAGTCTCTCCACTCATGTAATTCTCCGTATGTTTGGGGAAAGCATTTCCCCAAATACTTCCCAAGCATCTTTCTCCGAATTAAAAAATCCAGGGTATACCCTTAAATAAGGTGTGAGCCAACCAGCATTTAGGATTTTATGTGATCTTAACAGGTTGCTTAAGACCCTGAAGGCAAATTTTTCCACTTTTTCTTGAAGCCTGACTTTAAGGTAGAAATTTGTATTTTAGTAATTTATTTTATGGCTACTTTCCTCCCAGGTCATATTTTAGAGAACATTAAAGCCATTGGCCCAAACACACACAAAGACTATAATCTTTCCCTTGGAGGAATGCTGGCTGACAAGGCTGCTAATGTGTCACCTTCTAATAATCTGATAATTATAAATGATGCAAACAGGAGCGTGGGGTGGAGGAGCAGCAGCACACACCAGGCAGTGCTGGCCTGATGACTGCAGCACAAAAGGGAGGGGGATTTGTAAGCTACAATCCAAAGGCTGTACTTGAAACACCAGGGGCATGTTTAATTACCCTGCAAGGCACAGCCTGTCATGTTCCATTGCTATTGCAGGTGTATTATGGGAATAAGGTGTTATTTATACATCACAGGACTTATTGTAAATTATATTCTGCCTTTTATGAATTTAGAAAAGAGGTTGAGTTTTGTCATCAAATCTGGCGTTCTGTTCTTCCAGAGGAAAAAAAAAGTATAATTTGTACTTTAATTAACATTTTTTTTCTAGATTGCAGCCTGTTTTGCAACTAAGAGAGTGTTATTGGTTTGGAATTGATTTTGGTTTCATATGTTGTCATTTGACAAAAAACAGTTTTACTAAGCTGTTTGACATTCGAACAGCTGGTAATGTCACTTTTGTTAATGTCTTTAACCACATTTTTAACAAAACAGCAGATGCTCATCACAAAAGCCATTTTCCTCTTCCATCCAAATGTGTAAAATCAGCTAACTTACTGCTTCAATTAGAGCTGAACCTTCTAAACAAGGGAACTGACCTGAAAACAGGCAACCCTTTAAGGAATGCCCTTTGGGTGTATATCTGGTTAACCTCTAATCCTAGGAAATACCTTTTTTGGAGAAATCTGTTCTTCAGTACTGCAAATGGTCCCCAGACTTGCTACCTCTGAATGTTGAAGGATCTCTTTCAGTGCTGAAATACTCAGCAGTCATGGAAAGAATTGTTAGCTATGTATATAGAGCTATATGTTTTAACATCATAGAATATTTACAACTGAATAGTGGAGGAGCTAAGAGGAGCTGTAGTCTGGGATTTTGTATTTGTCAGATTGTGCCATATGTAAAATTGTTTATGCTTGTAAAATGTGACTGCATTTTGTTTGGTCACACAAAAGAGGATTTCCAGCCAGAGCTGCATGTCAGAGATGATTCTGACAAGCAAGAACTTCCCCAGAACTTGATCCTTTTTTTGGTGAGTGCAAATTTTATACATATTTGATTTAAAGTGAAAACAAAATTAACATGCATTTAGCAAACACAGCACACATAGGTAATTCTTTATGTTAGGTAATTCTTTGGAGTTTTTCAGACATCAAAAGTCCAATTTGGCTTTTTACTGGGGTTCAACCTGGCAGGCAGCTCAACACCACACAGGCACCCCCTCACCCTATCCCACAACAGTGATATGGGGAGACAGCTGGAAGAAAAAAGGTAAAATCTGTGGGTTGAGATAAAGAGAGCTTAATAAGACAGGAAATGGAAATGATGATGATTATCATAATAATGATAATAATAAAAATTGATGATGATGATAAAACAATTAGACTATACAAAACAAGGGATGCACAGTTCAATTGCCAGCACCCACTGACTGATGTTTGGCCAGTTCCTGAGGAGCAGCCCCCAGCCAGCTTCCCCCAGCTCTGTGTGCTGGGCTGTGTGGCCTGGGATGTCCCTTGGGTCATTTGGGATCCAGCCAGCTTCCCCCAGCTCTGTGTGCTGGCCTGGGTGGCCTGGGATGTCCCTTGGGTCACTTGGGATCAGCTGTCCCTGCTGGGTCCCCTCCCACCCCCCTGACCCACCCCAGTTCCTCACTGCTGGGATGGCATGGGGAGCAGCAAAGGCTTTGATTCTGTGTGGGCACTGCCCAGCAATACCCACAACACCCCTGAGTTACCAACGTTATTCTCGTCTTAAATCCAAGGCACAGCACTGTACCAGCTACTAGGAAGAAAATTAACTTTATCCCAGCAGAAACCAGGACACTTTTGCTGTCAAGGTGACAGACTCATCCTCTGTGTCGTATTTTAGCAACACTTCATAAAATCTGAGCTTGGATGGTGAAGTGGGAAATGGCTTAACAGGTGAATTATTTAACTCTTCCAGTCATTTTATAGGAAGCAGTTTAAACGAACCTTTAGAAATGGTGGCAAAATAATTTTAAAATAATTTTGTATTTTTAATAGTGCAATTCTGTCTTCTTGTCTTTTTCCTTTTTTATATTTTCTCTTTTTTTAGCTGAAGGTCAGTTACAAAACTGTAACTGTTACTAGGCAACAATTAAAAATGCTATTTCTACAGTTTATAAATCCTGTTTATTACATAGAATATATTAAGCCTGCACATGCTTACTATAAAAAAGAAATTATTGGGTTCTCTTTATATGTGTGATGACAGCAAGAGATACCAATATATCATGATCAAGAAACATTTAGTTCATATTCTGAAATTGACCTTAAAAAATAATCTGTGTTTGTACCAATCCCTGATAATACAAATTTGTTAAACTTTGTCACTAATTGTTACTGACACAAAATAGTAAAATTACCAGAATTTAATGTGAATGAGGTAAATGTTTTTCCAATTTATCATTTTTGTGATAATATTGTGGATCTAACAGTACTCCCTTTGTGGCTGTTATACTGTGCTCCAAAATTTCTGCTGCTGTCTTCTTCCATATGCAGCCAAGTGAAATACCTGTTTGTATGTTTACTCTCTCTGGGATTATTACTTATTATTTGATTATTTACTTTCTCTGGGATTATTATTATATATGCACTAGGCAGACTAACAGTAGGAAAAGCAAGTTTTTACCAGATAAGGCACAATACTTATGGAGAGCAAAATTTATATTCCTAACAGTGACCATTCATGCTTTGTGCTGGATTACAATTGGTACATGTTTCAGTTACAGAAAGGAGATTTTTAGGTGGCCTCAATTTAGTGGCAAATTAAAATAAACTGATCCCAAATGTCAGGTTCTGTACATTTACTATGAACTGTATCTTACACTCTAATTCCCTGAAAAATTATATCTGTTCCACCTTCTGAAGGCATCCCATTGACCAGCTAGAACTATAAAGGCAAATGATAAATGGTGGATTTAATAACAGCACAGGCTAAATTCAAGTTGATTTACTGTGTTTAGACTTTCACTCACTTAGACAAATGAAAAGTAAAAAGTTTTTTGTTTTATTCTTTGTTTATACATTACTATCTTATGCATTTTCATTACATAGAAAATACTTCAGCAGAGTAGCCTGTTTTAGTTGTTAGAGTGTGGCAGAGCAGGTGAAACTTCAGTGTTTGCTGGTAGTGTGTGACTTTATTCTGAGTTTATCAAAGGATGGCTCTTGTAGAAAGGCTCTTAGGCCCCTTATTTTCACATTTACCTGACAAATTTCTTGTCAGTATTTCTCTTCCTTACTGGGTACAGTTTAGTCCACTTGTGTCCAAACCATCATGGCTCAGTTCCTCTTCTCTTGCTTCTTTGACCCAAATAATAGCCCTGAATGCTGACTCATATTTTCTGCTCAGTGATCACAAATTGTTCATTCCTTGCCTACTTCTCTTTTTTACCCAGAATGACATTCCTGCAAATAGAGGAGTTTACTTTTCCCATGATTTTAGAGCTGACTTTTCTGAGTAGGTTTTTGTATCAGGTTTTAGGCGCACAGGAATCACAGTTTTTCTTGAAATCACATTCATGAGTATTTTCCTCTGCTGCTTTAATTAATTTAGAGTGTTGGGACAATCTCTGAGTTTTGAGTCAACGTCCAAGAAGTGCTTCTTGTTCTTACTCTGAAGTACAATTTCCCCAAAACCTTTTAGATGATGCTGTGGTGTGTGTGGTTCCTCACTGCTTCCAGCTGCTGCTCCTTCCTTTCTGCCCAGATCATGGACAGTCTTTCTGTTTGGGCAAAAAAAATGCTTCAAGGAACCCTTTTGTGTTTCCTCCAACAAAGGTTTCACACACTTAAAATATGTAAAATGTGTGCTATAAACATCTACAGAGATGTTGACTCACTACAGGTAATTAACTATCATTTTGTTAAGATCCTTTAACTTTCTGAAGAGTATGACCTAAAGGCCAATAACCAGCTTTCCACTGACTTCAGCTTGTATCAGATCAATTCCAGATCAGTATCTATATACTATAGAATAATTCAATTGAGTTTAAAGATGGGTTTTAATTTCAATATCAGTGTTTTTCTTTAAACCTACAAATAAATGATATTTGAAAGTGGGAAATGAAATCCCCAAAGTACATCCTCCAAAAGAGTTGTTTATTACTATCATCTATCTTTTGGTAATAATAACAACAACTCAGAAGTCAGGAAATACTGAAGATTAACAAGCCTAAAACAAGTCTGAATAATGTGTGTTAGTTCTATTCAAAGTGGTTATTGAATGTAAGCTGACAAGAAGTCAAGGGGAAATTTGCCATAAATTATTCCCAACTGTTTCTTTTGTTTTCAGAAAGTCAATCTTTCTCTCAGAAGTCAAGAGTAATTGAAGTTGTTTCTCTGAATTTTCATGATAATTCCTTTTTAAAAAAGTGGTTGAGGTAATTTGGGTAAATAACTTAAATATCTCAAAAAAGTGACAGATTTCTATAAATGATGAAATGCATGCATTGCATTGGTTGTTGGTAACCACCTGTGCCTGAATGTAGCTGAATTGTTGAACTATTCAACTTTATCAAACATCAAAAGCCTGAACTCATTTTTTTTAAACATGATGTAATTTATATAGTGCACAAAACTATTTTAGAAACACATACTGAAGTGGAGTTGGAAAATTCTGAAATTAAGATTGCCTGAGCAATTGACTGGGAAAAGTTTCTTTGCCACTTGGGTCCAATCACAAAGTAGAACCAATGGACAGTGTGGGGTGTCTGGTTTTAATTCCATTGGGATGCAAACCTTGCATGGCCCATCCTGGTGGGATGTTGCTTGTGAAGGGATGTCCCACACAAACAGGTCCCTCTTGCAGAGCCTGTAATGGATTGAGCCACAAAACTCCAGGAAGAGTCTACTGTAAAGAGCGTCAGGGAACAAACAACAGTTTTAGTCTAGATGTTTAATGTGCTGCTGGGAGAAACTGGTCTATTATGGGACTAATCATTACATAAAAATGGTGTGTGTGTATATATATAATCTCTCTATATAAAATATATATTCTGGGTTTACAACTTCAAGTGTTTCAGCATTTGCTTGTGTGGGTCTTTGGTGAATTACACAACAAATCCCTTCTCTAGCAGCTTGCACAGCCAGTCTGTATTTACTCTCTGAGTCCTCAGTATTAGACTTGAAGTATTTGGATTTAACTGATAGCTCAGCCCACAAATGCCTTTCCCTGGAAAGACAGATTCCCTTTATCTGCTCCATTAGCAGTACCACCACCAACCTGCTCTCCTTCTGCACTTCAGGAAAGTCTCATAAACTGCACACAATTTTTTGACCTGAAGTTTTCCTTGATCTGTGTGACTTAAGAGTTATGTTGTGAAATGACAAAGTTTAAGCTGCTTCATTCACCTGAGTGTGTTTCAGCTGAAACCTCCCTGGTTCAATGAACTTTTCTGCATATGCAATAATATTGGAACTGTCTGATCTGGCTGAAAAAAAATGTTAATATCTCTTTTTCAACCACAGCTGCCTGTGAGCCACAACTACCTTTTTGCCAGCTCCAGTGCTGATCAAATTCACATAGAATCACAGAATAATTCAGGTTGTAAGGGACTTCACAACTTCAATGGGATCTTCAATTTGTCTAAACTTCAATCTTTTACTAGACTGCAGAGATCTGGGAATAGAAGGAAAGGAAGTTTTTCATTTGTCCTGCAGTTTGTGACATGGTTTGGGGATTTGTGATTTTTCTTTTGTCTTTATCCAAGAACTGTGAGCATGAAAGGTAAATGGAGTAAAAGATGTGTGACACCACAGAGGAACAGGAGATAACAAGCATCCTGAAGAGGAAGGAAGTGCATGTGTATGCAGAGATGTTTGGAGGGAAGGGCTGAGGGATCCTGGCATGGCTGGGAAGTGTGCTTTGAGGAATTAACATTGTCTTTGGGGAGAGACAATGCTGGTGGCAGAGAGAAATATGAAGGTGAAGAGGAAAGATATGGAGAAGAGGAATACGGATGAAAAGGCAGAAGGGATGTGGGGATGTTTGGGACATGGTGAGCTGTCTCTGTCTAGGAAGGAGAGGAGGAGGGACAAGCTGTTCCCCAGCCATGGAGGAGGGTTTGTGGGCTTTAAGCAGCCCCAGTGGTGTGGGGAAGGAGGACCTGACCAGCCAGGAGATCAGTGTGGAGCAAGGGATGGAAACAAAGGATGGAAGTTCTGGACTTCTGCAGAGAATTCAGTCTATGGAGCCAGACCCACTGCTATCCCATATTTCTTATGGTAACTTCACTAAAAATCCCAACACCTCAATTCTGTCAGGGGAACCCTAATATTTCATATTCATTGCAGAGAGTGTAGATCTTTGAGTGCATAATGAGTTTATTACGTGTTGTACCCAAAGCTGGTGTCACATTTTGCTGAATAGCACATAAGACCTTTTGACATAATGCAGCTTTCTTGTTCCAACCTTTCAGCTAAATACTGCAAAGTAATAACAACAAGAAAATAGTTTCTGCAAAGAAGCAGAAGTATTTTATGACAAAAACAGCATTTGGAGTAACATTCTAGAAGAGCAGAGACTGTTTTTTCTCCTTGTCATTCTCATTAAGGCTCTGAGAGATTTTTTTGTACTGTCTCTAGCTGTTGGAATACCTGTCTCCAAACAGCTTTCTGTAGTGGAAAATCCAATTTAATCTCAAAGAGTTTTATCACTTCTGCACTACTTTTTTCTTCTATTGGAAAATAAAAAGATCATATGTCAACTAGACTACAAGGTGTAAAGCTTCTGAGCTTGCATTAATAAATGTATGCATCAATTATATGCTTGCACATTCATGTATGTATAGCTGAAGGCAGCCTCTTTGTTGCCTAAGGTTTATTTATGCTGCATAGAATATATTTTTCCAATTTCTAGTGTTCTTGAAAGGCAGATTTTTTCCAGAGATTGTCCAGCTTTCAAGTCTTCATGAGATGAAATTTAATTTCTTTTCCGGGGATGAGGAACATGGGAAATTAAATAAACTTTCAGTCTGAGAATGCTACATGCATTTAATTACTTTAATTCAAATGTTCACCTTTTTTTTTTTCACTGTGTACTCGAGCTGGTGAAAGGGGTTGCATGTACTCATTTATTCTGTGCCTTCTACAAACTGGGGTGGGCTTGGAGAGCCCAAAGGAAGAGCTTACAGAAGACTTTTGTTTGAGCTCTGCAATTCACAATATATTTCACACAGAATTCACAGAATGACCAGGTTGGAAGAAACCTTCAAGATTATCGAGTACAACCCATGCCCTAACACCTAACAATATATTTGAACAGAAGGATCTCAAAATTGCCACCTTCTCCTTCTCTCTGAATTAAGGCAGACACGCCTGCCAAGGCTCCTGCCCCATGTGCAGCCATCTCCAGGGCTCTGATTGTGCTCAATTCTCCCAGGACCTCCTCCCACACCCTCTCAGCTTTCTGCCCTGAGGTTTCATCTTAGCCCTGAGCTGTGCTTGTGCCTGTGTGCAGCCCTGGGGGGGTTCTGGTCTCTGGTTTGCTGTTACTGGGATGGTTGAAGGACTCTAGAGGAAACATCTTTCTTCTCTCCCCTGCTTTTAGTGGCCTCACACTAGTGATTTGCCTGTGGCACCTTGCTGCCTTAAAGCAGCATCATGGCAGCTCTGAATTTCATATCCCTCTCTGCCTCCTGGCTCGGGTGTGTCCGTCAGCTCTGTGGGTTTCCCTACAGCTGTGCAGGGAATGTGCTGCAGGAGGCTGGAGGGGCTGCCTGGAGGAAAACCCCTCTCTGGCTGCTCCTGGCCTGGTTTGGGGGCACCCCTGTTACCTCCAGGGCTGGAAGATCAGCTCTCATCCATGTGAATGTAAGAAGGACTGGAAAGAGAAGCCCAGTTTCCTTTCTAAACAGCAGCTGTGTAGTTGTACCCCTAGGAGAGAGTGCTTACCTTGGCTGTGAAATAATGCCTGTAGCTAAAAAGCTTTCGGCATTGTAAATGATCACACACTTCATTTCAAGGCATTTTCCCTCTCCTTTGGGCAGTGTTGTACAGCTCTATTCCTCAAAACATGATGCTAGTTAATACTGCATCAAACACTTGGAAAATAACACTAATGCAACAGTAGAAATAAAAAGTACCCCAAAGTCAGGGAATACCAAGGGTCTTGCTACTTCTGGAGCCATTTGCTTTGCTATCCTCTACCCTCTTACATATTTTATGATGTTCTGAGGTATCACACTGCTAACACATTTATAAGGTCTAGGTTTGTGAAAGAGCAATGGAGACAAGCAGGTGAGGCTTCAGTTAAAATTTTGAACCTGCTGGAGTTTGTCAGTTCTTGTAGTAAAGCTTGCCTGAAGACCAAGTTCTTTGACCTTTAATCACCTGTTTGAGGTGGATGCAAAGCTTTGTTTGGAGGGACTGTAAGATGTCAGTGTTATAGGGCTGCCCTGGCTGGGCTCGTTGGCTCTGACTGTCTCACTGCAGCTGTACCTGGAGGCTCAGCTTCCCCAGACAGTCCTGGTGTATGGTGGGACTGAGCAGCCTCAGGGGCAAGAAGTGGCTGTGGGGAGGTGCTGGCCCTGCTCAGGGCTCTGGTGGGTGCAGGAGGGATGAACACTCAAAGAACAGAAGCCATCTTCATGGCTCTCCTTTGGATACTCTCCAACAGCTTAATGTCTCTGCCTGTGGCCTGTGCTCTTACGGAGATTTTGAGAGGGTTTTAGCACATGTTGGTACCCAAAACAGGTGATACCAATGTGCAGGATGGGAAATTCCAGGCCAAGAGATGCATCTGCCACACATCCCCCTCACTGCAGGATGGCTGGGAGGGGACCTTGTGAGTGGGGACTGGGGCTCAGCTGGAGATGAGGAAAATCCCATGGCAGATCCCATGGAGCAGCTGTCAGGAATCAGAACCTTCAGCTGATCACAGGTGTTACATTATTTTCACTTAGATATTAACTGGTATTTGGTATTTTGTGTGACCATGTCCTGCATTTACTGATCCTGAAACCATCAGTGGTCTTCACCTCATCATCTGAGCTGTGCTTCAGGTAAAGCCATCTTTGCCTGTGTTGTGAATGGTTTTTCTTACCTCTACTGTTTGTAAACATAATTTATAATGATCTGCTGCTGGTTATTATCAAGTATGGTGTACTCCTTTGTGGAAAATAGTATAATGTATTAGGGTTAGTAGTGAATCTTCTCAATAATGTGTGTGTGGGCATGCAGTTTGTCATTGGTTTTGATACAAAGGGGGAAAAAAGGGAGACTAAAACAGTAATGCAGATGACACAGACAAAAATACTCCACAAGGCTTAGCTGGTGGTATTTTCACATTATTTTTTTAAACCAGGCTGTAAAGCATGATAAGTGCTAGAGCTGTGCTATTGCATATCATTCTGGAATCTGTGTGGTGCCTGATTGGAGAAATTTTTATACAAGCCTAAGCTGAAGAAAAAGCTATTTGCAATAAGTGCTGGTGATGTATAGACTTGCAGTGGTAACAGCCTTGATTTTCACAGCTTTAATAGTAAATCTACTTTATTTATTGCTGTAGGTACTATGTATGTTAAATGATCAGTTAGGGGACTTCCATGTAAGAACACTTTGGTGTTCTTTAAGGAGATCTGAGCCCATGAGCTTTTTGAAGAAATTATTTAAAATGTTTTGTATGATTGAAGTGGACTAAGCAGAAAACATTCTATGTAGTTCCTGAATAGAGTAGAATTTTCATGCTGACAATCTGCCTGATTGCTGGGTGTCACTGGAATATGTTCATTTTCTTTGACACGTACAGCAGAAATGAAAAGTAGCCTCTGATGTGGACAATATCAGTGTTTGGCTGTCACATCTGACAAACAACAGCTGAGTCAAACAAGGGCCCTTAGCTCAGCTAAATGCATCTGTGTGCATCTATAGCCAAATGTGTGTCCAAGCCAGCTTCTATTTGCTCCTTTGGCCTTCAAAGTCACCTGCAAACTTTGGCCATGACCCTGCTCTGCATGGGCAGGTTAGGGAAGGGTATCTCACAGGAGTGGAGACACACTGAGGGCCTTTGGGATATCACTGGTACAATGATATCAGCACTCCTTATCACTCTCTTGCATCCTGTCCTCTGCCAATATTTACTTGATTGACCGAAATTACACTTAGGTAAAACTTGCTATAACAGCAAAAACAATCACAGGGCAAGTGGCACCTAGTTTGGGTTTTCCTGAGCTCTAAGCATCTGTTATGTGTATTTAAATAAACACAGCTTCCTCTGCCCTTTCTCTGTCCAAGGGGTTGATATCTTTCTCTCTTTTAGCCTCATAATGATTGGGTGTGTTGGGAGATGTGTGCACGTCAGTGTTTAGAAACATCAAAAGAGATGTTGTGCTCGCATCAGTGATCAGCACTGAGTATCAGGCAGTATTTGGGAAAGAATCTGGCATATCCCTCAGTGACTTATCTGGGAAGTGTGAATGGCATTTAATAAAACAGATTTTCCAGCAAACGACAGGCCAGAGCCTTGAAGCAAAAAGTGCTTCTGCCCCGTGCCAATCATTCACTTTCTTCCAGCTCAGTGATTTCTCCCATGTAAAATGTTCTTGTATTTAAACAGCTCCACACTGCAGCATTAGTAAGGTGTCAAACCCCTCACTGAAGCCATATAATAAAATATGAAAACCTGACCACTAACCAGAGTTAGGTTACTCATCACTGCATGGCCTGCCTGCAGCCTGTGCCAGTGCTTCACCATGCTCACAGGACAGGATTCCTCCCTAATATCTCATCCAAATCTACCTTCCTTCTGTTCAAAGCAATATCCCCTTCTCCCATCACTACATGTCTTTGTGGAAAGTCCCTCTCCAGGTCTTCTGGAGCCCTTTTAGGTACTCAAGGGACCTCAGGGTTTCCCCAAAGCCTTCTCTTCTCCAGAATGAGCAGCCCCAGCTCTCTCAGCCTCCCTGCATAGCAGAAGTTCTTCAGCCCTGTGAGCAGCTTAGTTCTTCTCTGGACTCATTCCAACAGATCAGTGTCATTCTTGTGTTGGGGACCCCAGATTTGGACAATCCAAAAGCATCTCTTTACCTTTCCTGCTCCCCTGTGCTTACCCTGGGTTTAGGTTTTGAGTTTTCATTTCATTCCATTTACCTCATTCTTCCTTGTATTGTTCCTAGTAACAATAAGCTTGTTGCCTAGTACACCTTTGAAGCTGAAAATTGTAGTGTTGACAAGATACTTTTGAATTTTAATATGCACTGTGCATGCTAAGAAAGCATTAGTATTCTGTCTCGTTTGCTTCCACTAATAAAATTATAATAAAAGTATAGTTTGCCTTATCTAACCTGATTTTTAACACATTAGATACCTCTTAGAAAATGTGTTCCTTTCCTTTTTCCCCATAAAATTGTTGTTCAATGTAAATGATGCTCTAGCCACCTTTTCAGAGTTTAAATCATACTGTCAGGTACATCAGCATTGTCCATGACAGAAAATAATGCCCTATTGTTCCAAGGTCTTGTGCTCTTTTTTACAGATCGTGAAAAAGTAATGCACTGCAGAATATTGTGACATTAAGCAAGTTCCGTTGTGTTTTGAGGTTGTTAATTACCCTTACAAGGTGGATAAGAATTCTGTGGGGAATCTCTTAAAAGACAAGTGCTTTGCCCTTGGGATGTGTATTACCATATGGAAAGAAGGCTTATGTTCTTAGTTAATTATCTTTGTTGTTTCAGTTCATTTAAAGGAAGTGTAATAATTTGTTGGTTGTTAGTACCTGTGTATTTTAAAATGGGAAATTGTTAGAATAATAAACATCCCAAGGGTGTGCTTACAGTGCTCCAGGAAGACACTTTCAATTATTTTTTCCCAAGGCATTAATTTTTTTAAGTGGAACTGACAAAAATATTAAACAAAGGTGATGTATGGCATCTTTGGGAAAGCTTATTTCATTATTATTGCTATTTTTTGCAGATGGTTCGAAACTTTTCTCCCAGTGATAATCACATTCTTAATACTTTCAGTGAGAGTGGAATCACACTGAATTTGACAGCTTTGAGCAACAAAATATCAAAGTAATAAAATTGAAATTGGATAGGATGATAGTCTTGTCTCATGGAAATGTGAAGGTCTTGGAAATAGGTGAGGGAAAAGCTCAGCATTATAGTAAACAAGTGGATATGGGCAGGATCCTACTGAAAGGAGAGCCTGGGATTAGTTCTCCTGGCTGGTAACAGGATGGCATTTCTGTCACAGAAAATAGAATTCCTTGCTGTGTAAGGTGTTCGGAAGCTCTCTGTTATTTGGGCAGTGTGCATCCTGCAGAGCTGTGTGGGATGCTGGTGATTCTGCTTTTCTAAAACAGTCATATCTGTGCCCAGGACTGAGGCCATGCTTGTTTTCATGCTCCTACTGCAGTTGTTGCTGCACAGTTCTATTGACTTTTGGCATTATTTGGAAAAGAATAATTTTTTATTCTTTAAGGTAAAATTCGAGTAACTTTTTCCTTTCAGTCAAACTAAAATTGCAGTTGATTGTTATTTATAATTTGTAGCTTTTGCTAGTTGAGTATTTTTTTATGTAAGCTTCTGAAAATGAGGGTCAAATTGAAGAGGTTATTCTACTGATTTCAAGTACTTGCTTTGGATTTACCTCCCTGAGACTGAGAGCAAGAAGCATCATCTAAATAAAAGAGCAATTATTTCCAAAGCACTCAGAAATTAGTGGGTTTTAGTGTGTTTCATTTCCTAGAAGAAAACATAATCATGTCTAAGCATTTCCTTCCTCAGCATTAGCTCATCATTATTCTCCCAAGCTGAAGCCAAAAATGGTTGGGAGCTTGCTATACATGTCACAGATTTGGTGTACCCATTCCACCTGACACTGGGTTGCAGTAGGATGGATAGACCTAATTTAGGAGGAAATAAATTGAACAATTGGCATCTGTTGCTTCCCATGAACACTAGGAGTCTTATGGGTAAGATGTTCTGATATGGAAAAAAAGCCTGAAGAGGAATTAAAGCACCCCATTTGTCCCTGTGTCAGCAAACAGGGAAATCAGTGCTGTGCACAGCTCCCCTGTGCCAGGCACTGGAAAAACTGATGGACCCTTTTGCCAGTGTTCACAGGCATGAGTGGAAGTGTTCAAATGTGTTCCCAGAGGGGTTACTGGAAGCTTGGAATGGACTTCATCTAGAAGTCCTCACTTAGACTCTCTTTTCAAACTGCAGCAGTTTTTTCCTCTGCTTACTACAAATAGCTAGTTACAGAATTGCTTTAAAGTTAGAAAAATCACCTCAGAATGTCTTGGCCAACAAACCACTCTTGTGTTCATGCTGAGCCACGTGTGCTGCCTTTCCCACATTTGTACTTGCTTTGTATTCCAGTCAAACTTCCAGAGCCAGGATTGCCCAGGTGTAACTGAGGGCAGGGTTTGGTCAGGACAATCTTGCTGCTGCTGCCATCTCTGTGGTGGGAGCCAGAGAGCACAGCTTGACTTTCAAAGGCCTAAGGTTGAGTTTGCAGAAAGATGAGCAAATTTGCTCTGGAAATGCGAGTCGGACTGATGCCTTAAGTTTTCACTTTTATATTTTTCAGATCAGTACTGCTTTAGTGTATAACTCTATACTCCATAGCCTGTCAGCTATTGTTCTCCCATTTTATTCAGACAAAACAGTTTTTCTCTAGGCCTGAAACTCCAGGACACCTCACTTTCTCAGGCCTCAAAAATGTAAACAACAGTGAAGTAGGGGGGCAAACTGGGGAAATGTGACTCCATTACCTGAAGCTGTAATTGGACAGTTAACATTTGATACACAAATAGATCAAACGTATATCTGTCCATAAAACCTGCAACCATCATCTGTCTTGGGTATAGCCTTTGTGAGACTCCTGCACTGCCTGAGGTGTATCCTTTGAAGGCCTTTCAATAAATACCTACTTTTATCTTTTAGCCTCTGTTCTAGGTAGCCTCTCCAGGCATCAAGACCAGAGCAGAACTGTGTTTTACTTTGGTGAAATGGCCAGTTCTGACTAGCCTGGGTCTGGCAGTCTCCTTTCAGCATTGGTTTGGGCCTTCCTTAATCAGAGCATTTTAAGGTAGTAAGGCATCTTTAGCAAAACAAGTTTTGTTTTGTTCTCTCCCCTCTGATAATTTGTCACATCAGTTTATTAATATCTTTCAGAAGAAGAGAATGCAAAAACATATGACATGGAATGGAGGTAATTCTGCTGTCTTTGGGAAAATGCTTTGGATGTGTGTGGGAGTAGAGATTGCACTTAGGTATTTCATGTTCCCAAATCCAAGCCTGCCTTGTTGGATGGGGGCTCTGCCAGGCTCGTGGGGTGCCATGTGAACTCTATCTGAAAATAGACCCATTTGGTTCTGAACTGTAGTTCTCATCTAGTCTTTTAATTAAGTGTCTTTATACTCCAAGAAGCATCCAGCCTTACACTGTGAAGCTCTTACCTGCCTGATTATATTCCGGTTTGATTTCTATAAAATCTACTCTGAAAAAATCAATTGAATGTAAAATTATGCTGGTAATACAGACAAGATTTTCACTCATCATGAGCTCTGATTGGAGATTGGCAGATGGTCATTTTACAGTGCTTTCCAGATATGGTGGCAAAGGATATATTTATATTCAGAACTGTTATTTTAAACATCATAGCTACAAATGAGAGTGACAGTAGCTTGTAGTTTAGGTTACTTAGGACATCCCAGATTATTATGAAACAAGCACATAGGCTGAGGTTAAACACTGCCCTGTTTTTTTAGGAGAGCCACCCATATTTGTGTGTAAAACTAGGAGATCTTGGCTTAACTTGTCTAAATAACTATTAGCCACTGCTTTAATCTTTATATAAGCCTTTCTTCTCAATTAGCAGGGTATAAATTTGTTTTCAAAAAGTCTTTGTTTTCTCTCTGGTGTTGTTTACTTTCGCTTAGATGATCTCATTTGATCAATAGAAATGTAGTTATGGAGAAGGGAAGGACGGAAGGAAGGAGAAAATGTAAATAGCATGTTCATTTGAATGTCACCTCAGTATGGTGAAACAAAAGATTGGTTGCCTTTACAGCAAAAGGGAGTTTCTCTGCTGTCCTATTTCATATTTCTCTCAGGTGATGTGAAGGTTGCTGTGTAACTCCGGTCAGGAGCCAGTGAGCTGCCAAATGATGCCCAAGCAGCCCCTGTGTGCTATAGTGCTTCTCTGTGGCAGCCTCCTCCTCCTCCCCAGGGTGGCTATTGCTGGTCAGTCTGGTTCATTACTGCTGAAGGAAAAGTTTGCTAAAGAGCCTTGGTCAGTTGTGGGCAGCTCAGGTTCTTGGTTCAGGGTAGGAGGAGATAGTCTGGGCTGAACTGTGGTCCTGAGTAGAGATCCAGCATGTATTTGCCTGAGCAGATGACTGGAATCTGCATGTGTGGACAACTTCAACACTTTAAATAGGCCAGAAATAGTAAATAAGCAAGGTATAAGCTTTATTCTAGCCTTCCCAAAAGGAGATAAAGCTTGATTAGAGGTTAAATGACACTCAGCCTCCTTTGGGCTAGTATTGCCTGGAAGCTTTGTCTGGTGTTGGAGGTAGCAGACAGAAGGGAAGGCAATGTAGCCACCATCAGCTTTGCCCACAGGAGAGTTCAAAGAGCAAGATGGAGAAAATAACTCATTCAAAGACATCCAACCATTTATCTGTGTGGACTGGAATGTGTGAGAATGTCCTGCTGTGTGCTCAGCAGCCTGCAGGTTTTTCACTGTGAAGTGAAAAGCACAGCAGCAGCTCCAGGAATTAACTCTTGAGAAGTTCGTTCTCCTTACTGCTCCTTGAAGGATTGCTGATAGGAGAGGGAGGATTCAGGACAAAAGATTTATCTGAGATATTAAGCTATATCACTGAAAAATGGACAGGAAAACACCTCAACAAGCTGTGTGAGGAACTCAAAGGCCATTTAGCTGGAGAGAAGCTGCAGGGTATTCTGAGCATAGAGCACAGAGAAGCTGAAGAGATACTGTGCATTAGACTTTAATGAGCATTACACAAGATCTTCCTAAAGTATTGATTAGCTAGACATGAGGGACTTTTGAACCTTAAATGCCTGCAAAAGCATGCAGGGTTTAAAAGACTCATCACTACTCCACAGAATAAGAATCAGGTTCTGGGTAAAAGGACTGAACACGGCAAAGGCTTTGGTTCAGCTATTTTGGGCTACAAAGAGCCTTTGAGGGCTCAACAATAGCATCATGTTCAGAGCCCAAGAAGGAAAAAGAACAGACAAGCCATATATTGTGAAAGTCATCTACATGGCATTGAAGCTTGGCTGGGAGAGAATGAAAAGATGCAGATAAAACATGGTGCTGCATGAAAAAGCCTTTCTCTCATTTACATCCTCACCTCCTATTTGGAGAGACTTTTTAGAATCTAGGGCTATGAGAAGGAAAAGACACAATGAACAATATGTATGTCTAGTGTTTTCAGACCTCAGTACTTCATGGTCTTGGGGCTGGGATAATTTTTATAGTCTGGTAGTACTTTACAGTGGTGCAAATGTGCTCAACTCTTCACCCAAAATGACAGCTCTGAATATCCATAGTCCTAAAAATCAAGGGTGCCTGAGTCTGCTGAGGGTTGGGTGTGCCAGGAGGTTAAGGTGACCCCACTAAAGAGACAATAGGAGAAAGCAGTTATCAAAATTATAGACTTGGTATCCTTGGTATTTGATGTGTTCCACCTACTAACTGGTTTGGTTTGTTTTCTTTCTCAAAAGCTTGTAAAAACAATCAGAAAATTTAAAGTAAATTATGAATGTTGTTATTTTGAAATTCATATAAATATCTGCCTAGATCTAAATATATATTAAATAGATATAGAGAAAGATGTATGACACAACAAGAAGTAGAAAAAAGTTACAGTGGATGTAAAAGAACAGAGTGCTAATTAAGAAGTCTGTGATGACTTGGCCAAAGAAGATGAGCATCAAAGATAGATGAACATTATTTGAATTTCCAAACAGAATAATGAACCAGTCTTTTTCACTTCAAATATTCACATAACACCTGTTCCATATAGGGATGCTCAAAGACATGGAATAAGACTGAAGTTGAAAGGACAAAATTCTAGAATTATATACTCTCTTTATATGGAGGAAGGAAGGAAAAGAAAGAAAGAGAAAGAAAGAAATTAAATCAACTATACTAAATAAAACTGAAGAAAATGAAGTCAAATAAGCAGAAGGTGAACCTGTATTTGATGGGGCATATTTGTGCAGTGAAACACTGCAAGCCTTGCAGAACATGCTTACTTTAACAAAGAGATGCTGGTGCAGGTATAATGACCTGGGATTGGTCCAGTACTGGAAGGAATGATGTTGGGACAAAGTGTGCTTGAAGCACAGTTTGCATAATTACTATCTTTTGGATCTTTATGTAAGAAATAACTTGCCATGTAGTGCAAATTTTGTGGTTATGTTTACTACTTTTATACACACTTGGGAAAATACTGCTATTTAGATCTGGCTGATCTGTTATTTCACCACTGGTTAATTTACCCAACATGGATACGTGTCTGATAAAAATATAAACCTTTTTTCCAAATACCTACTAAGTTTTTATGAGACGAGACATAATTTGAATTAATTCCAAACTAAGCAAAAGAAATTAAAGATTTTTTTTTTAATTCTGTCTCCTCAGCATTTTACTGAATATTCAGGGATTTACCTCTGTGTAGTTATATATATATATATATGAGAAACTGCACTGTGTGAGAATCAATGGGTAGTCCAACAAAGAATGAGCAAAACATCTCCCTGCCTCCATGAGGATGTGCAACAGGCATGAGAAGGGCATGCAAACATCCCTTCTCAGCTGTTATTTGTTGAGGACAGTGAAAGAGGGACAGCATGGCTTATGCTGGTGTATATTTGCAATTAACAGCTTTCACAGCTAATGTGCATCCTTATCTTTCTGTGACATTTAATCACCTGCAGAAAGCACTTTTTCACTTGTATATTCTAATATGAATGTTATCCTTTAATTGTAAACAGGCAGAAGTCAATTACCAGCAGCAGAGAAAGTCACTGCAGCAAACAAAAAAGAGAATATGTAGTCAAAAGATTTCACTTAACCACCATTGCTCATTTTTCTACCAGACCTCCTACATTTCAGCATGCTCACTTTCTCCTGGGAGCTTTTTAGTCCATTGTCAGTCTGTAAAATTAGAAAGAGGAGTGAGTTAAAACCTATGTAGAGACTAGAATTTTCCTATTAAAAACCATCTCTGCCTCAGTAGAATATCTGCATACCCATCCATTACCAACTGTTCTAAAACCTTTTCATCCTGTTACAATATTCTTCTCACAATACTTTAGTGCATTTAACAACTACCCAGTTTGCCTGGGTAGTGCTACATAAGTGAAAGTAAATTCTTATGAGAGATGGAGAAAAGGTGAGACAGGCAAAGTATGACAGGTCTGAGATGTATGCAAAGTTGATATGCAGAGTCAATTCCTACCAAATAAACAAATGGCTGAGCAGAGATAGTGAACAGGGCATTTTAGCAGATGATTAGATTGTTATAATATTAAAAGAATAAAGACTCTATGGCTCTGTTAGTCTTGTGTACATTGGACTCTGTCACATTTCACTTAGATGAGATGGTACTTGGGCAGATTTATGCACAGGAAATATGTCAGTTGTCAAAGGCCAGATCCTGCAGCAGGCTCCACGGTGGGGCTGTGGTTTGCTAGAACAGGGCAAAGCCTTTCCTTTGGGTATATAAAGTGTTTTACGTAAAGGGGTAGTGGAGCAGCTCAGCAATCCTTTTCCATAAAGCACAGGACTGGATTAGTTGTAGCACATGACATGTGCAAACACAAGTAAAACAAGTAAAAGTCTGAGGAGGTGGGAAATTAAAGCATCAGAGTCTGTTTGTAAGGGTGGTTTCTAAGCAGGAGCCTGGTAGTCCAGAACACTGAACATCCCAGTAATCCACACTGCTGGGACTTGTGCTGCTGCTATTGCAGCAAGGATTAGACTATCACAATAGGATGATGAATGAATAAATATAGGAATATATCCTGTTAGTGCTGCATCTCAGGGGAGAGGAACAGTGAGGTGGAGAGGTATTGATTCAATTATTTTCCTAATTAAACAAGAAATATTACAGGTTACTAAAGACAAAGAAAGAGGGAGCAGAAATGCCCTCTGTGGAAAATGCACACAATAGAGTTGCTAAATGTGCCAAGGACATGGTGCTCATTCAGTCCCATCTGTGCCCTGTGCATGTGGGGGCAGTGTAGGGGAGAAGATATTTAGATTGCTCTGGATTCATTGGCACAACAATGATGTTTTCAGAAGTTTTTGTGGCCAGGATTGCCTAGCAGAAAGATCACCATGACACAGAACTTTCTGTGACTCCACATATAATTTGGTTAGTAGTTCTTTCAGATAGATATTTTCTGAGCAGGTACCAGGGCTTGATTTAGCAGAAATACCAGTCTTTCAGTTAAGCTGTCTTGTTTCTCAAAGGTATATTTTAATTTGATAGGGTATTTGAAACAGTAGAATTTCTTACATGATCAGGCAATTAATTGTCCAGTTTATTCAATTTTATATGAAGAAACAGTGTCAACAGGATAACAAGATCCTGTAGCTCAGCACTGGCATGGGGTTTGTAATATCTGAATTGTGCAAATGTTTTAACTTAGAAATAAGCAGTCCTATCTCAGAGGCCCTGATCTGTACATTCTAAGTATTTCAAGATAACTCTTAAATGGGGTTTAAACACATTTTCAGGGCATCTCCTGTGACATCACGTGGAGGCCTTGCCCCTGTTGACAATCAGAAATGCTGTTGCCTTGCACAGGTAAAAGCAGTATTTGGCAGCATGCAGAGCACAAATGCTCTGTGGGTGTGCAAAAGGAGGAGACATTTTTGCTCATTGTCAGTTCTCACCTGCCTGGGCACACTCAAGGTGGTGTTTGAGTCTCCAGGTGTGTGTTCTGTACTGCTGGCATAGAGCTCTGCCACAGCCTGCCTGATTTGTCTGAGGACATGGTACTTATTTTCTTATCAAAAGATAATTCATGAGTATTATTAAGACAATGGATTTGACTTTTCAATGAGTTTATGTCTTTAAGAATAGTTTTCAGAGAATGAGTCAGCCATATGTTAAATCAAATTTAACATCCATTATGAAACACTGAATCATACTTTATATCTCTGTAATGATAATAAATGATCATCTCTCCCATGTTCCCCTCATTTGTACTACTGCTCATCAATCTTGCTAATATCACAAAGATTTATTAAATGAATAATCTTCAAAGTATAGCTGCTTTAATATTAATAGCCCCCTTTTATGTTGTTTCTCTTACGATAATTCCATTTGTGTTTAAGCATACTGACTTTAAAAGTAATAATCCTTTTTACAGTGAAATTTAATGAATAGAAAACCAGTAAATCAATAATAAAGTCCTTCTTAATGAGATTTTGTAATTATACCAATACATTACGAAATACAGGAAACTTCTGAATGCCCTTCACATGTAGGAGAATCACAGAATTAACAAACTATACAATGAAAGCTGAGGTAGTGCTTAAATGGAAGAGATGCTGAGATACCATTGTGACCACATGCAGAGGAATAATATATTTAGTCAATGTTTAACAGTATCCCAAGGTTGTTATATTATGGTCAGTGAGTTATGACTCACCTCACTTCAGAGTAAACTCTGTTAAAGTACATTCTGCATGATTAGCTCTCCTGACATTAACACACCAGTCCTGGTGGTAGTCATAGTTGGCTTGTCTTAATTTTTGTTCTCCAAGAGTCTTTGTATCCCTTAGTTGTATTTCCAGGCTAATTGGAGGGAGGAATCACTGCAGCCCTCTGCTAATACAGATATATAATCTTTAACCCCACAACTGAGTGATGTGTTAAGCATCTTCTTAGTAAAGTTTCTCACATTAAAAAAATGTTCTATTCAATATCAAAGTGGTGAAATTTTTTAAAATTATTCTCATTCTAAACTAGAGAGCTGGGATTTACATGTGTGAATTGGGTGATTTCTAGGAGAATTGAGAAAGCCTGGCCAGTCTTGAATATTTTCCTTTTAGTGAAATAAATAGGTTTGAGCAGATGAAGAGTGGGTCTGCTGGCTGAATTTGACAGGAGAATCCCTGGGCTCTGGGATGGTGTGAAGGCAAATCTGCTTTTTCCCAGGGTAGGGGAAATGAATGTTCTGATGTGTAGAGCACCACACAGTGCTCAACAAGTCCTGAACCTCTCTCTGCCATGTCATTAATAACCAAATAACACCCAGAGGGGCCAGATCTATTTCTTGGGCTCACTGCTGGTGCAGGTATGGAGAACTATTATTAGAGGTGGGTTGGGAGACAAGAACTGCATTTTGCTGCCTTGCCTGAGGTTCTTGTTTAGCTCTCAGCATGGGTGCAGTGGGTTGTGCTCACTGACAGCTCCTTATCCCTCCAGCTTCAATATTTTTGCTGTGTTGCAGTTTGTGAAGTGCCTGCTCTGGAAGGCATGTGAACAATGTGTTTTGATAATCCAGCTGAGATGTAATGAAAGCATGAATGACAGCCTAGCACCCTCCTGAGACAGCCTTGGTTGTGGCTGTACTTACTATCCTCTGCAGATGTGGAAGTTTTTGTTATGTAGCTAAACTGATAATCAAAAGCTGGGCTGATATCAAAGGTGACCTCTAGGTCAGGAACCTTCAAACCAGACACTCTGAAACTTCCTTGAAAAGGAGCTGCAAAGGATGAAGTGAAATTCAAAAGGTATCAGGCACCAGCCAAAATAAGCTCAGCATTTTAAAAATCTAATTGTAGGGCATGTTATTCTGATACCCACAGCTAAATGTCATTTAGGTGTTTCCTCAAACAGGAAATTACTTTCCTTGGGTCACCTGTTGCAGGAAAATAAACCTGGCCTTAGCAGTATAAGAATAGTTTCAAATTATACCTCTCAGCCATAGTTCCTAATAAAACCCTAGGAACACATGGCAGGCGCCCGTGAATTTCAGCCTGAGAGTCTCCAGAGCACATTTCTGGAGAGAAAAAAAAATTAAAAGGTCTTATTCTGTCTGTGCCAGAGAAGACACCAGGAAGGCCACTTGGGATGGGGCAGTGCTCCAGTGCATGGAGTTAAAAAGGAGTGGTGAGGTTAATAAACCTGGTTAACAAATCTGGTTAATAAAGCAAACAGGGGACTTGAGGCTGAGGATCAGTTCCCTGATCCATGTGTGTCTTAAAGCCTGTCCCATAATTTACTTTTGCTGTTCCTTTTCAATTAGGATTTTAATGAGCAGGCAACATGAAGTACAGTGTAGCTTTTATCAGAGCTGAAGTCTGTCACGTATTCTATTGCACAGGTGATGAAATAATTCCTCTCTGTGTTGGTCTTGTTGTTTTAACCTCATGTACTTCCCGGATAAAAATGTCCTCATAAAGGTATCTATTTTTCCCTTTAAAAGGTTTATACCTTAATTCTACTGTCATTTTACTCTAAATTTTAACTGATAAACTGAATTCCTGAGAACTGGGATCATGAGGTTACAGTATCATAACAGCAAATTCCATGGGTTTGGTTTTGGTTTTTTTAAAATGTAAAATCTAACGGAGCATTTGTGTATAACTGACCTTACAGGAAACCTAGCTAACAATTACTGACAGTTTCTAAAAGCTGAAAAGTTGCTTCCTTCTCACCAAAAGGAATTTAGCAGCACATAAGCTCTCTTGAGCTGCTGCAGTCAAGCATCACAGCTCCTCACTTTGCCCTTCTTCTAGTCTCCCAAGCTTCTCTGACTTCCTGAAATCAGACATTTTAGATGACTTGGGCCTCTAGGGCTCTCACATTTTAAGAAAAACTCTTCCCCTTCTGGACCTCAGAACTACCTACTGGAAATCTTATCATCCATTTAGTTCAGCTTGTATTAAAATTCGGCAATTAATTATCTGCAGTTCTAATCCAGCGAGTCTGTGCAATTAATATCTGGGATTCAGCACATCCTTTTGCTGACTTTTTAATTTTAGGACTTGGAGACAGTAGATCCCCTCTCGGGGAACTGAAATAAGTGCAAGTAACCTATACCTGGAATTTTTAATCCTATCTTAGAACCCATCCTGTTACTCACTGGCTCTCTAGTACCTTAATGCTTCTGAGCAGTTCCTTTAATGTGTGACAGCAAACTTGTGTGACCTGAAGTGGTCTAATGGATACAGGGAATGTGGAAATGGGGATTACTCTGTTCTCCCTTCCATAGCCAGCAGGTGACATTGGCTTTTCTGTCCTTTTGTAAAATGGAATCACAGAATCATAGAATGGTTTGGGCTGGAAGGGGCCTTAAAGACCTTGTTACAATTCTCTGCCGTGGGCAGATGCACTGTCCACTCGACCAGGACGCTGAGAGCTCCATCCAGCCTGGCCTACTCTGAATGCTCTTTGTGTTCTTGGTATCACATATTCAATTAATAAACAAACTTTTCCTGAAAACCTATTACAGGATGTTATAAATGTGGGAAAAAAACCCCTGACTACTAACATTGGCAAAAGCTTCTTCAACCCTGCCAATGGAGCTTGGTTACATATTCATAGAATCATAGAAGGTCTTGGGCTGCAAGAGACATTAAAGATCATCTGGTTCTAGTTTCATTTAGCAGTCAGGGCATTTACTATTAAACAGAAAGACAAAAGAGTAGAAACAAAAATTAAAATTCTACATATGCCTAGTCTTTCATTCTGAGGAACAAGGGGACTTCATTTCTAGGGAACAGCAGTACACAATGCAGCTATTTGTTTCACAATAGAAAATGGTAGGTAACTCCCTTCTGGAAAGGACTATTCTAGAAATGATTGTAAGTTTCTGAGCAGTCCAGCACGCAGCCATACCTTATTCTCAAGCAAAGCATCATCCATTCTCTTCACATCTTTTATAGGCAAAAGTACTGTTCAGGACACAATCCTATTTTTCGCATTATCAAAGAACCTTAACTGCATCAAAGGAAAAATGGACATTTGTCCTTCATTCTCTGGGTGTTTAGATGCAAGTTGCACCTGTGTTACTTAAAATCCTACTGACACCTAAAATCCTGCTGACAAATCCTACTTAAAATCCTGCCCACAATTCATAAATCCCTTATTATTCAGCTGTGGTGAAATGCAGTGACAACAAAATGTCGTTTACAAAATGACACAGCAATGTCCTGGTAGAAGCCATCACCAGTGATGACTCAGGTTTCTTGGGGTAAGGTCCTTTAGCATTTAACTTTAATTTTTCAGTATAATGTGTTTTTCTTTTGAAAAGACACTTAATTTCAATTATGTATTTGTAGTGAAGGAAACATTTTTGCAGGGGATAAAAACCCACTTTTTTTTTTTCTTTCTTATCTATACCTTTCTTGTACCATTACATCCTGCATCTGTTCTTCTGAAGGATTTAGCATTTAGGATGGACTTGAGGTAGATTATCTGCAAAGGTGAGAATTGGCAGGTTTCTGTGTTTCAGTACTGGTTTTTTCTCTTGCCTGAAATATTCCTGAGCACTGTTGGAAGACCTTGTCAGAATATGTAAAGGCATAACTTAATCAGCCTTCACATCATATGTGGATGTGCCACAGAAGGAAATATAAAAAAATCTAGAATTGTGTAACTTCTTACAGATGTTCAGTGATTTACAGGATTGTATCTAGAAGCTAGAATATCATGTAGAAGGTGTGGATTAAATATTTAAGAGCTAAGAGACAAACTCTCTTTAGTCTCTCTGTTTGGCTGCAGGCGTATGGGTAACACAAGGGAAGATGAACTCCTGTGTTTTTAACTCTGAGCTTTTATTGTGTAGTGATGGCTGTGAGTCATCTACACGGGCAAAAAGCCTGAGCCTCCCCAAGGTGGTGTGGAAAGGAGTGGGCTGGGGGCTGGCTGAGCTCAGTGCCCACCCTGCAGACTCCAGCTGAGCTCAGTGCCCACCCTACAGACTCCAGCTGAGCTCAGTGCCCACCCTACAGACCCAGCTGAGCTCTATGCCCACCCTGCACACCCAGCTGAGCTCAGTGCCCACCCTACAGACCCAGCTGAGCTCAGTGCCCACCCTGCAGAGCCCAGCTGAGCTCAGTGCCCACCCTACAGACCCAGCTGAGCTCAGTGCCCACCCTACAGACTCCAGCTGAGCTCAGTGCCCACCCTGCAGAGCCCAGCTGAGCTCAGTGCCCACCCTCCAGAGCCCAGCTGAGCTCAGTGCCCACCCTACAGACCCAGCTGAGCTCAGTGCCCACCCTATAGACCCAGCTGAGCTCAGTGCCCACCCTGCAGAGCCCAGCTGAGTTCAGTGCCCACCCTACAGACCCAGCTGAGCTCAGTGTCCACCCTGCAGAGCCCAGCTGGGGTTTATGCTCCGTGTGCTCAGAGCCAGGCACAGCTGTGGGCTGGGAAGGGGCTGCTGCATCGACCCTGTGGAAAGGAGAGAACAGCCAGGTACCAGGCTCTAGAGGCACCTAGCTGAGCAGTCAGTTTGTAATTCCTGAGCAGAACCCTAGAGATAAGAAAACATATTGAAATTGTTTTGGGCTCAAGAAAAGTAGGGATCACAGAACATCCTGAGCTCTAACATGGAAATTCTTTTTCAAAAGGGGAGTTTCCCTTAAACCATTATTAAATGGGCTTAATAGTGGAAATGACAACCTTCAGGTTCTGGGAAGCATGGGCTTGCCTTTGAAAATTCTAAAAATTGACTTAATAAAGAGATTCAGAGGAAAGAAACTAACCTTGGACTTACTATTGTTTGTGTTTTAGTTTCTGAACATTTTGGGTGCATTGAGATACGTTTTCAGGCTTTTCTTATCAATCAGGAAGAATAAAAAATAAGACTTGTGTTTGCAGTAAATAGGAATATTTGAAAGCAATTTATCCCAGTAACAAAAGAGAAAATCCAACTGTTGCAACAGTGAGCAGCTCTCCTGGAAGATGAAGCATGAGACTATTCTGCCTGTAACATTCACTGAGACAAGCTATATGAGTGGTCCAAAATGGATTTCACCCATGTATTGTCCATTTGAAAAGTGAGATTAATGCCAATAAAAGCAAAAGCCTTTACAGAGAACAACAGAACTCTGTCTATCAGAGATAGGTGCTTCTACCAAGCACTGTGGAGGAGCAGCCTCCTTGTAATGACCTAAAGAATGCTGTCATCTGGCTCATTGCTTGTTCTGTTTATTTTGTCTTTCACCTTTGTGTTTTAATTAGCTCCTTTTTTTTCTTCTGTTGTAGTGATTTAGTTTACATGCCGTGGAACATGCATTTGATTTTAGTGCACCATGGCATGCATGCAAATAGTACTCAGGTAGGTGCTGTCTGTTCAGAAGTTGTAGGGGTGTGATCCATTTTCTCACCTTAATCTCTTTGGAGGAAATAGATATATGTAAAACAATTAAGAAAATAACAGCAGACCCTTATTCATTTAGAAAGGCAGATGTAATTTAAAACCAGGAGCTAAAACTGAAGGACCCAAGGAGTACTGACCCCTGCTCCTTTTGCTGTTATTCATCTTTGAAGTGTCCTGAGTTAAATACCTGTTTTTTGAGACAGAACTCAGTGACTGAGTTTCAGCAGCTGCTGGTTTTGCATAGCTGTATGTTATCAAGGTCTAAGGATGTGGTGCAGTTGTTAAAGGCTGGGAAGGGAAGGGTTGGCTGAACAGCATTTGCCTTGGAATTTAAAACTGAAACTTCCAGATTTATAACATGCTAAGTGCAGCACCTATTAACTGGAGTGCAGTGTGATAATATAAGCATTTTTCCTCACTCTTTCCCCAGACCTTAGTGCTTTGTAAGCCACCCTTAGCATTTACCTCTTTGTTTGGGATTAATAGAAAAACACAGGGAGCTTGAACTGAGGTCAAGAGCAAAGCCTGCCAGCATCCATTTTCCTAATGGTCCTAACACTGAAAGGAGGAAAGTTGGTAAAAGAACATATTTAATGCAGCTTAGAGTCTCTGTAGAGGACAGCACTGGTTTCCATAGCATCACCAGAAACATCTTTCTGAATATGGAAGAGGATGTTTGGGCTCAAGGTTCATCTGGTTTGGCAGCAGGTGTGGAGTTAAAGCACCTCAGTCCAGAATGCTTTTTCCATGGCCAGTGGGCACACAAGGGCATTTCCACAGGATGAAAGCATTTCCTAATAGACCATTGAGATCACCCAGTATGAGGAGGCTTCTCTTAAGAGGCTGATTTTAAAGGTGAAAAGAAGTGGGCAGTTTTACAAGCATATAAACCAACTGAGATACACATATAATGCTACAGTGCCTTTGACGCCTGCTCTTTCCTCTTGGCAGCTTGGCTGCTGAACTCTTTTGCTTCATGGTTTTACAGGAAATATGCCCCATTTATTTCAGCTGGGCTGTGGTTTCACATTTAGTCACAGCTTAATGGTTTCTGTCCTTGATGTTGCCCTGGTTCCTGCTCTCCACTGCAAGCCACCCATTGTGTGTGGTGGCAGAGCTGGTGACCTGGATCAAGGGACTTTCCTGGCAGATTACAACCCATTATGTGGATCCCCAGCCTCACAAAGACAGGCTCAAAACAGCCAGGAGATTTTCAAGTACTTCTTCAAAAAAGGAAATCCACGTGAGCAGAGAGGGGGAGATAAGGAATCTCTGCAATGGGAGGTGCAGACAGAATTTTTTCCAGGGTTAACTGGCAGGCTGAGGCAGAATCTTTCTTCCCCTAGAAGTGGAATACACAACTTTGTATTTTCATCATCTTTGACATTAGCAGTCTATATGACTAGCTCTGGCTATTGTCTTTACACTTCCACTCATGTTCTGCAGGACTCTTGACAATGGATTGAAATATCTTTCAGTTTAAAATAACTTTTTCTCTATAAATCTCTGCTCAAAGATGTTGTGGGCACTAGTTGATCTAACATTTCCTTCTGGCTAGTATATTATAATTATAAAGTGCAGATGATTTTAAGATAACTCTGATTAAAGGATATTTCTGTCTTTGCAGCTGCCATTAGAGAAGCAGCACAATACAGCTTTGGAGAGTCACATATTTTGTGCATGTGCACATCCAGCTGAGTGCGACTTCTTTTTAAAACTATTTTTTTATCTGTTTAGATATTGCCAGGAAAATAAAAAGTAAACAGCAATATTTATTCAGTGGCAGGTCTCTCTATTCCTGCTAATATCAAAGGCATGAAGAGCTTCAGGGAAATGACCACTGTTGGTAACTTTGTCCCTTTCACATTGCTTGTGGTGAAGGTCAGGCCTAAGGCCCAGAATCTCATCTTCAGTGTCCGCTGAAGGGACAGGAGGTGCTGAGCCCAGCTGCTGGCCCTTCTGGCAAGGGAGGGGCTGCAGGTCACTGAAACACCAAAAGGGGAGGGAGGAAAAGGCAGGGGACATGTACATACATTGATATGTGTGACGTGCCTGCATGTGTGTGTACAGAAAGTAAATGGGTCTCTTGGTGGATGTTGCTCTGTGGCCTTTCATATAAAAGCAGTCATTTAATATTTTCCTCTCTGGAGAACTTTACACTTGTTTTATTAGTATGTATTTTTTAATTTATCAAGTAAATATATAAATAACTGGAGCAGATATATTATTAATGCAGAACACTTGTGTAAGTCACTGAAAGTCGCAGATGTGTCATAAAAATAGATGGCAATCAATAGTCACAGGAAAATGTTATTTGTTTCTTGCAAAGCTGCAGCTATAAACTCCCCTTCCTGCTAGTAGGAGTGTTACTGCCAGAGCTCTGCATAGGTAGTTCAGAACAGACTGTATCATTCACAGTTTTAAAGAAATCAGCTTCAAGAAGCAGACTTCCAGGCAAATGCAGCACTGGCCTATATTGCAGAGTAGGGCTATTTAAAAACAAACCAGAAAAAGCTGCCCAGGCTCTGAAAGTAAAGACATCTTTACATGGAGATGAATATTGCCTGTCCTTAATGTATGCACAGTTTTGGCCACTGTTTCCATTCGTTTTCTCATGTAAGTAAAGGTAATATAAGAGGGAAGAGGGGATTTACTGAAATTTACTTATTGCTGTAAAGCTAGGACATGTTTAAGCAGTCTTGCAAGCTCAGAGATGTGCATGGTACCTAAGTTATTCTGTGACTGCTTCATTTGATAACACAGATAACATTCAGACAGCCCCTCTGTGTGAAAATCTTCCCTTTAATTTCAAGGAACAGGTATTTAAAAATCCCTTTTTACAAAAAGGAGGCAGTGCTACACCTGTGCACATATTTCCTTCCTGTGGTCATGGGCCCATGTGCAGATTAGAAACTGTCCGTCTTTGTGATTGCTCCACTTTGCTCAGTCCCTTTGATAGGTCTCCTCTAAAATGCATTCACTAAAGATTATTTGTTTTAACCTGTTGGTGTGGCTCAGTTTTGATGGCTTTGATTTTTCTGAAGTGATTTCATTGTTTGGTGTCAGTGTGTCTGGCACTCACTGGGGTTTTTGTAAAGGAAAGGGAGCTTAGGTTTCTGTGTGTACCCACGGAAAATAGGTGTGAGGGAGACCCCATGGAGAACCTGCAGGTGTGGGGTGTCTACATGCAAACTGCGCCTGTGTTACTTAAAATCCTGCTGACAATTCTGCTGATATCTAAAATCCTATTGACAAATCCTACCCAAATCCTGCCCACAATTCATAAATCCCTTATTATTGTGGGATTTATGGGGTGCTGAGCTGAGGTGTTGATTTGGCCACACTTCAGCCATCTCTGCCTCTCTGCCAGGTGAAGCACAAATTTTCCCCTTCCCACTGCCCTGTGTAAATTATTCCAGGGTGGGATTACACAGCTTTTCTTAAGCATGGCTGGGCAGGACCTGTCTTTACATTCAAGTCTAATTTTCTGCCAAACAGGAAGTGTTGGTGTGTAGCTGCCACCTTCTTTTCATAGGTATACAGTTTCTGTGACTTACGAATCATGAAATATGAAAATGAAAAACCCTGTTGTGATGTGCTTTTGGCATCTTATTTCTTTTCACGGATTTCTTATTACACTTTGACAGGTGTCTGACACAAGAAACTGTCACTACTGTGATTTAACCTTGCAGTAGCACCTCCAATTTCAATGCCTAGGACTGTGAAACAATAGAACTCATCTGAGCTGTTGAAACATCAATAAAATTGCTTTTAATGTTTTTAGAGATGCTCTGTATGTTGCAGATTTTTTTAATCCTGATGCTCAGGATAGAAGCCAAATTTGTACACATTTTGGTGATTTTTAAGTTATCTTTTATGGGAATTTTTCTCAGAGAAGTCAGCTCAGACCAGCCTGATGTTTTGCAAAGAACTCAGTAAAATAGAGACAGTTCCTTGCTCCTTCCTTATATAATTGTAAATTGATTCATTATAAATATCTAAGCTGTTAATACCAAAACAGTGTTACATGGATAAATGTGAAGGAATCCATACAGGTATTTTTTAGATAATTTATTCCCTCAGAAACCCACGGTGAGTCAACAGCAGTCTACTTGGGTGCAGCAATTTTGTTTAATTCTCCAATTCCCAGAATCTGTGACTAACAGGAAAATGCCTCTTGGTGTGTTTGTGACTCTCTGGGGGCTGTGGCAGCACCCACTGCTGGTGTGTTCTGCCCTGCCCTGTGGCAGTGCCAGAGCTGCTGCCCTGTGATGCCCCAGGTGAGGTCCCTGCTGTGCTGCAGACAGGGGCACCAACAGCCCCAAACTGGGCTCCTGAGGCTGCTCTGCAGCAGAATCCTGTTTTGTGAGCCTGAGTCCAGACCCAGCAGTGCCTGGCCCAGTTTCCAGCCTGGCTTCCAGCATTATTTCCTGCAGAGTGAGGCCCTCAGTGCTGACAGAGGAGCACCTAATCCAAGTCATTAGCGATCGTGGCACTGCGATTCCTGCCAAACTGGAGCCTGGCACTTCAAAATGTGCTGCCCTGTGTCAACCCCAAAGTATCAAAGATGAGGCTGTTGTCACCCTGCAGTGCTGGTAGGTGCTGTAGAACAGGCTGTCATCTGGGCTTCATTGATCACACTAAGCAGCTTCTTTACTTTCAATTACTCACGGGTGTCAGGAGGAGAAAGAGAACACTGGAGAGGTATTATACGTAGTGGCACTTCAAAGGTGATTACTCTTTCTTCCTATCAATCATGTTAAGGAAATTCTGCTAGTGCACTTAATAATCCTATTTTCCTTTGAAGAAAAGAAAAAGTCTTGATTCGGAGCTAGCCATAGAATTAGCAGTGTCATTACACATTTTTGAACTCATTAGAGTATACTTAGTATGCCTGAGATGTAATAGATTTGAAAAGCAATTTCTCCAATGATGGCTTCAAGTGGATAACAATTTTTTCCCAAAACAAATCGTGAATCAACTCATCATTTTTTTTTTTCCTCGATTTTCATGTACAAATGTATCACAGTTCTTTAGCTGTGTGATTCATGAGGGGTTAAAATTATAAGGATACAATATAGCAAATAACATACATAGCATACATTTTGATTGAATGCAAGTTCTTTTATATGATTTCTTAGCCTGTTGTGATGGATCAATTTTCTATTGCTTAAATCATGGTACCTACACACTTAGATTGAATCCAAGATTCACGTACAGCCAATCTATACAGAGGGGTTTGTTTACTTTGAAATCAATAGATTTGATAAGTGTGGGGTGGAGCAAGATTTGAATCTTAATAAAGATAAGGGATTTATTGTCAGCCTTTTCTAATGGGTTATGCCTATTCCCCTGGCACTTTGCAGAGAAGCTGTTTTGTGAGAAAATGACACTGACTTGTCTGCAGCTGGAGCATTGAGGTGATGCATGTGGTGCACATTGGAAAAACTCTGCAAAAGACTAATTGTTCACATCCCATGGCTCTTGTCTTACAACAAATCTCAGCAGAGACTGCTGGGTTTGCTGCAAAAAGTGGGGTGCCTCTTTGAAGGCTTTTCAATCAAGTCTTCCAACTTCTCTCCTGTCTTTATTTCCTTTATTTTATAACCCTTTCCCACTTTATCTTACAAATGTCAGAAAGCATGAGCCCCTTGAGCTTTTTAGGGACCACTAATGACTGTGTAAGCGAGCCCATTTGATTTCCCTCTGGGCTTGATTACATGCCTGACAGAGCAGAAGCTTCCCAAGGGGTCAAAGAGTCTGAGGGGAGAAAAAATTCAGACAAATCAAGAGAATTTCAAGCACATCCCCCTGCTTCATCCCCCAGGCAACATATGTGAGTCCGGCAGTGTTTTGAGCTGGAAACAAATGGCTCACTTTGAGAGATTTCATTTGTTGTTAGTTCCTCTCCAGACTCAGCATGGTTTGGACACTACAGTCAGGATCTTCTACTAAGAATGTTTGCTGTTCTGAGTGCAGCTGCTGGGAAACATTTTATTTTTATTCATGTATTAGTAAATAGGTGGAAAATACAGCTGACTGCTCTGCATAATGACCAGGATCACCAAGACTGTTAATTTTCCTGGAATACCTAATCTGTCATAAACCTCCACCTGATTTACATAGCTAATTTATCTGTAGAAAGGTGGCACCCACCAGGTCCTTCATTTCCAAAGCCTTGTGAGCTGATCATTGTGTATGACTGGCAACCAAGGATGCTGAGACACAGAAGAGATGGATTTCCCAGTGCCACAACAGAGAATCAGGCTGTGAATAGCTCAGTGTCCATCCCCTACTCATTTCTAGATATAAAGACCTAAACAAAGGACAGTGCTTGGAGAGAAATCATTTGAACCAGCATTCTCAACAGCTTTTGGTTACAACATGTTGAACTGTTATAACACAAGCACATCACACCAGTTGGGCAGAAGTGTGAGTGTGAGATCTGCAGAAGGCTGCAAACATTCTCAGTGTATCACAATTATAGCCATCACAGCACCCAGCAGCACTGTGAAAACACAGCCTTGTGCAACCTGCAAGTTCTCACATCTTCCCTGTGCTGGGGTGGATTTTGGGTAAAAATAGGACAGCACAGGATAAATCAAAAGGATTTTGGATTTGGATTGCCTCTCTCCTTGATGAGGATCTATTTTTGCTTTGGTCAGCTCATGACAATCCAAAGTGAGAATCAAACCCTGCCTTTGATGTGATGGCAAAATGCCTTAATCACTCTCCAATGTATTGAATTTCTAAAATCCATTGTTTTTCGAACTGTTTTGGCTGCCTATAACTGCTGAGAGCAGCTGCTCCTCGAGGGCTGGGGACAAGAACCTGCACCCAGTGATTAGTGGCTTCAGCAGCAGAGACTCATTCTCTGTCCCTGAGAGCTCTGCCAGCCGTGGTTAATGTCAGTGCTTTGTGATCCTTTGAAATCTTCTGCCCCTCTCTGCGGAAAACCATTGTTTTTCCGTGGTTTGATAAACACTGAATGAGTCTGTTTGGGCTCTGTTAACAAGTAGTTGGCACAAAAGGTGTGTGGGGTTCAGCAGAGAGATTGTTTTGCCAATCTGCAGCAGATCAGTGCTCCCACAGCTGCCTCTGCAGGAAGCAGAGGAAGATACCAAAGATCTCAGACTTCATTCATTTCTGTTATTGGCATAGCCTGTTCTAGCAGATCCTTTTGTTACTCAGGGTGGTTTTTTCTGATGTGATAAATGTTAGGGAAGAAAGCATCAGGCTCTTGGCATTGTACACACTTTTAACAGGTTTATTTGTTTGGTTGGTTTTTTGTGGTGACTTTCAAGCATGCTAAAAGCTTAAATCTTACATACAATCTTTAAATTATTTTAAAGAGATATGAAGATATTAGCCAGAAATACATAAGACCAAGATAAAATTACTTGCCTGAAGAAAATATGGTTTTGATAGGCTAAGAAACATTTCATCTTGTCCATGGACAATTGGTGAAATACTTGATGGTCAGGGAGGCCCCCAATGGCTCCTTGTTCTGCAGTCATCCAGGGATACTTGGCAATGAGGTATAAAATAGTAAACAAATACCTGTGTGAGCTGTCCTTCACACCCAGGGTTGGGTTGGAGTCATTGCCTAAACGTGTAAGAAAAGATCTGTCTCTTGATTCAGGTGGAATTTCAGAGATAATGATTATTGCTGATTGCAGGCTCAGAGGCCAGGGGAGATCAAATGCTGTTTAAAGAATGGAGTGACTTATACTGCTTAAAATGATGGGGAACATGAATGATTAGAATTATGTGTTTTGTTTGCACTTTTTTGCACTTTGATATCCTCATACCTTTGGGACAGGCATACATCTATTTTCTCCTTCTGTCCAGTGCTGAATACATTGCTGGCTGTTTGCTCTCTCTCAGCAAAAGATGAGACCTCCCTTAATAGAACGCACTTAATTATGGGCCTTACCATATGAAATTCTGATTTTATCTTTTGGGTTTTTTTCCCCTACTAAAATAAGAGAGATGACAACTGGTTTGTAGCAACTGTTTCCATAATAATTATAGTTGCTACCTTTGATGGAAAATTATTGCTTTTCCTAGAGATGGGTCTATAGTAGTTTCTGGTTTAAGGTTAAAGAGAATTGCATTTTAAAAATATCAGAGAAGCATTTTTCCCCCTAGATTTTGCTTTTGGGAATTAACCCAGATTGTATTATCAACATAATATATCATTAAAAT
Organism: Ammospiza nelsoni; assembly: GCF_027579445.1. Taxonomy (NCBI): domain Eukaryota; kingdom Metazoa; phylum Chordata; class Aves; order Passeriformes; family Passerellidae; genus Ammospiza; species Ammospiza nelsoni. Next base: position 8,184,169 of record NC_080643.1, read on the forward strand.
AATGACACTAAATGATAGTTTACAATGTTCAGTACACACTCAAGTGGAAAAATATAATTAGCACATCTCTGTTGTAACTCTTTATTAGTTGGTTTAACACCAGTGTAGATTCTGGGAAGGACCCTAAATCACAGACTCTGTCACTGCAGTCCTGCTGCCAATAGGTGGTTGCAGCCTTTAGATGGGAATTACCAAGTTTTCTGTGCCATTTGCTTTTCTCACCTCATAGTCAGGGGTTATGTTTTGCTGTGACTCCTTGGTGGCTAGAAAATGTTGCAGGGTTCAGGGGGAGCCATAGAAATAAGTTATAAACTGGAGTGGGTGCAATCTTCAGATTTTTTCCATGCCTTTTCCTTTTTTCTTTATTATCTTTTTTACCCTTGATTACTACTTCTTTAAAAGATGAGACAGAAAAATGAGAGGGTGGGACAAAAAACATTTGCAGATGACAGCAGAGAAATAGATGGGGAGGAATGCAGAATAAATGGACAGAAAGGTTCTGGGCAGGTAGAAAAAGAATGGAAGCAGAAGGAAGGAGACAGGATGATGTCCTCAGAAATGAAATGAAATAAAACCTTCTGCCCCCATTGGCCTCATGGTGCCCCTGAGTTGCCAGCCTTGTGTTGTTATTTTGCAAAGCTTGTTTGTGTGATGGGATTCACAAGCACAGGTCTGACCAGGGCGTACAGGAGGCAGCAGATTTGCCAAGGAGCTCAGTAGAACCCTCAGTGCTTGCCTGGCCCTGGTAGATAAAACCTCTACATTTTAAAAGGCACCATCACCTTGTAGCTTGCATTTGTGCATTTCTGCACATTTCTGCACTAGCATCCGTAACAATTTGCTACAAAAACACAAGGAAATTATTTGTAAAAATGTATTTTCTCCTTTATCTCATGCAGTTGTCATTAGTGAGGTACTTAAGCACGGTGCCTGGGCTTAGAACTAGCTAGAGGCATAAATCAGTGGAATTGCTGAGAAGGTAGGCAGCACCTGGAGTCTGGCAGACTATTTCCTCAGGGAGGGGAAGCTGATGAGCCAGACTGGATTTCTTTGCAGCCATCAAGTTTATTCTGTGACCTATTTCTCCAGACACATTAGACAGCAGATAACAAGGCTACTTCTCTGTGAAGCCAAGTCTTTCTTGGTTAGGGCTTTAGTCAAAGGTTCTGTGTGTGGTCTCACAGGGCAAATTACCAGTTCTGTTCCTAGTGCATAACTTTTGGGATGTTAGCACTTCAAAGCTTTAAGGTGTTTCTCTTCTTTCTGCTTTCTACATGCGTACATGTCTTGACATTATTATCTGGCAAAACATTTCTGTCCATATAGGCTGATTCCTAGCTTTCCCCAAGGTTTCTGTTTGGGTGGATGAGACAAAGCACAAAACCTTGCTGGTCCTGGAATTACATGGATATGTCAGGCCTGGATTATATCTCTGTTAAGCTTTTTGCTATAGCATATTAATCCTGGTGTTCCCATATCCTCTTGCTGGTTTCCAGTACTTCCTGAAAACCATTGAGCTGGAAATTTGATCCTTCCATGTTAGTGGTGTCAAAAGAATAGCAGAGATAAAAGGTCTATTCCAGCTGTGCTTGGGCATTTCTGATTTAGCTGAGGTCCCTTTCATGGCTCATTTGGACAGCACAGGAAAAGAGGGATCCTAAAACCAACCATAGGCACTTACATTCAAATCAATACTGGTTCTTCAGACTCACAGTAAATATGTTGTTCCTAATAAGATGACCTTGAACCTTCAGAAATGAACTGGAATGGTACAGCCTCATTTTCTGTGTATAATTATGGGCCAGAAATCCTAATATATTACTCAGGTCTCTTTCTGTATCATGATCACATCAGATGATCTTTCTTATTTCCCCTTTTGCATTGCAGAAAACTAATTTGAAATATAATTATGTTGCTGCTGGAGATCAGCGTGGCTGTTGGGCTGCAGAGTGCTCGCCATTTGCTGGGTGACATTGTGTGATATTATCTCCTCATCTATCACAGTCCCTTCCTCTCTCATCCTTGCACAATTCCAGCTAATACCCCAGCCTCTGCCTGGTGAGCCTGCATGGATAATGATAGCTGTGAGTTTATGCTTGTATGTTTTTGTTTTGTTTCCTTTCATCCCAGGTCAGCAATGATTGCACAATGCTGCCTTAATACAGGAAGAAACACAAAGGTTTGTAATCAACCCGTGGTTCTATCAGCACAGAAATTGGAGCTGTTGTATTCACCGACACTTTTAATATTTTTTAGGAAGGATTTTTTAAAAAGTCATTTGAAAATTAAAGCTGATTTTCCTTTTCCTTTTTAAAAAAGTCCCTAATGTTACATTGGCAGAGGGAGGGTGTTTTAATGAGAATGCTTCAGTGAGGGCGCCTGCTTTTCTACAGTGCATTGCCTGAGGATTTGATCCCATTTCAATCTGTGAAAGCATCACTTCCTTATCATGCTAAAAAATAGAGTTTTTTTGTTTTAAGAGTGCAACTTTCTGACACCTGTATATGCTTTGCTGTTTCCTTTTCTTATTTTGTTATGGGTAAGCCTTGGTATTTCAGCCTTTGGTTTTGTTTTGTTTTCTGAATGAGCTTGTATGAGGAGCACTTGCAGTGCTGTTTCTGCGGTGCCCAAAAAAGCAGCTGGATGGTGGGGAAAATGGAGCATTGGAGAAGGGAAAAGTCAGTCTGGGGGCTTTCACACCCTGGACTATATTAACATATGGAGCTGTCCAATTTTCAGTGTTTCTTGAGAAAAACAGGATAAATTTTCACTTGAAATATTACTTGTGTGTCCATGCTTCTGCTTGAAGAGATTCTTTCTGAATGAATCTTAGAAGTAATTGGCACTGCGTTTAAAATCTTTAAATAAAGACAACTCTTTCTTCTCCTCCTCAGGAGATGAAAGCCATGCTGAAAGCTATGTCTTTGAAAATGAGTTTCTGCAGTTGATGGGTCACTTGATGTGGTTGTCCTAAGAACCAGCCAACCCTGTTCTACGGACTGAAATTACACCTTTTTGAAGTTGGGAAAACATGTCAATATGTGTACTAAATCTTGCAGTTGGAAGAAAACAGGCTGTTCCTTTCTGCCTTCCTGGGTCTCTGGGGGGGAAAAAGAAGGAAGACCAAAATCCTAGATAAAATCATGGGGAATCTCAGGAGTGCCAGTCTGTAGTTTATCCTCTGTACTTGGCAAAACTTCCTTAGCTGTCTTGGCAGCTCTGTGTGCACAACGTGCCCAATGATGAGACCAATTTGACCTCCTTGCATCAAATGTCTCTTTTATAGCCAGTGACTCTCAATTGTTTTAATTGTTCAATGGAAAATAAAACATCTTTTGAGTTCTCCTCCATAACATCTGCTGTTATCAAGAATTGATGCATTCCTCACCTTGGTATGGGAACCATTTGCTAGGGCTTTTCCAAATCTTACAGCTTCCCCATCATGATGAATGCAACATGTGCCAGAATTATATAAAAAACATTCCAAAGACATTTCAGGTATTGTTTAATCTGTTTTCTGTCCCAGAACTTGTCACCTATGCTTTTATCAGCAGTGCAAGGTCCCTCAATCTCTTTGGAAACATCTGTCCTTGAGCCCTACTTGGTAGCCCTCAAAAGAAACATTTTCTTTTCTCCAGTGGTCCCTTTGTGCTGCAGTTTAAGTTCATTATGTTTTCTGGCCAGACACACCAAGAACAGTGTTTTCTCTTTGCAGTAGATCTATATATACCTCAAGATTGCTATGTTCACATATTTCCTTCCTTAGGTTCCTCTAGCCCATTACCAGTGATGTTATTTAAGATTTTTATCTAAAGCCTTCAGCATCCTCCCTCTAGGCAGAAGAAATTTTCCAGAGCTCAGTGGTCACTGATGGGTGACTGCTTGTTGTAAATGAACACCACTAATAGAGGCGTTGTACGTGCTGACCAAAACCCGATAAACAGAAGTAGTAAAATTCTTCTGTTGTCAACTTTATTCTGTCCTTCCCGTTACAGGTTTAAATGCTCACATCTTCTAGATGTTCTTACATATAGCATGGAGGAAATAGCTGCCCTTGTTGTGATTTCTTTGCCAAGATGTGAAAGATCTCTTTAATTTTGCAATAATTCTCTCCAAGCTCATTATGTCCTCCTGTGGACAGCTGATATGTGTTGGTTGCTTCAGCTGTGCCAGGATGCTTTGCCTGTATTAGCAGACAGTGAGTTCAGAAGCATTTTGGTTTTATTAGCATGGGCCTGCCACTCTCCTGCTCACATAATATTGTGCTTATTTGCTGTAATATACTGAAAATCTTTCCTACCACAAGAAGAAAAGTAAAAAGGGCAGGAACAGCAGGTTCACTATGGACACTCCTGACAGCATGCAACTCCGTGGAATTTTTGCTGCTTCAGTGACAGAGTACCTTAATATTTTAACTTGCACCACATTATCTGCTGTATTTCTCAATACTGGCATTGATGTGTTTTTCATGTTTTTCTTTTTCTTTTCTTTTTTTTTAATCCCTGGTGCCAACAGAGGATAATGTGCTGTCCTTGCTGGTTTTGCCTACAGCAGAGTAATTTCAATATGCCATTCTTCCTTTGGCAGAACAGGAACAGATGACACTCATAAAACAGATCTTTGCATTAGTCCTGAGCCCTTCTCCCACATCCCTGGCACCAGCAAGATTTATTATTCTTCTAAATATCTCCTGGCAGGCTACTCAGAATGTTGGAGAAATTATAATAAAGGATTTTAGTCTGAGCACAAACCACATGCTTTGCTGCTCAAAAAGTATGGTAAACTATATTCTTCTGCCTGTTAGGCAGACACTCAAAGATGTATCATGAAATTATGAATAACTGAGATGCTGTGTGGACCCTTAGGTTTGATCTGGCTGAAATGGAGAGGAAACTTTGTCTAAACTATGCAGGACCTCCAAAGTCCCCAGTTATTTGAGCTGAAACCCATTAAAATAAAAAGGAATGTAAAAATGATAATTATTCAAGGTCCTGTTGCCCCATCCCTATGGAGCTGGCAATTGCCCAGAGAGCCCAAGGGAGGCTGAAGGATGAGGACATGGTGTGATGTGCTCTCCAGTGCCTCTGGTCAGCACTTTAGCCAAGACACCTTCTCCTTTCCCTCTGCCTGTCCCATGCTGCTCTTTCACTACAATTGGATAATTATTGATAAGTATTAACAAGTTTTTTATATATATATATATATATATATATATATATATATGTAATAACCTGGAAGCATTTAGACTTTCTATAGAATAAAAAAGCAATTAAAAGTATTATTGGAGACTCGGGAACTTCCAAATCCACAATCTGTATCATCCAAAGCAAAATTTAAAGGATTTTTTGCCAGTTACTTCTGAAAATACAACAGTTCTGCTAATAAATGCAGTGCTCTAGAGTTGCTATATAAATGGAGTGTATAAGCAAAGCAGTTTTGTATTCTTGAGACAAACTTTTTTCCCTAAATTTAGGATCTCCAGAGGTTTTCTCAGTTAGAAGCTAAGTTTGGGCCTTGATCCACTGGATCCTTTGATCCATTGCAGATTACTCTGAGAAGAAAAAAAAAAATAAATAAAATCCTGCACTGAAGGAATCAGCCAAAAAAAATTTGCTGCTCATGGCACCACTACCCCAAAGTTTTTGTCTCAGGATCACTGAAGTTGTGTTGGGTTGTGCTTTTTGTTTAATCTGTTTCTGACCTTTCTGTCTTCCAAATGTGTGACACACATGAGTCAAATGATCAGAAAACTTATTTTTGCTTGTGTGGAGGCACAGGTCTGTCCCAGGGCTGGAACCTGTTGCAGTTTTTTCCCCCTGAGTCTGTAAGTGAGCTCAGTATCCCCCACAGGTATCCCAAATGAAGGGCAGCTGGTATGGTCATCACTCTCAGCAAGGTTCCCTGCAATGCACCACAGCATTAACAGGTTGTACTCACAGGTTATTTCCAGTACCACTGACACAACATTGGGTTAATGTATTCATTTAATGGGAGCCCAGAGGGAAATGAGATGGGGGATGAGAAAAGCCTCTGCAAATATGACAAGATGTTGATTCCCACTAGTAAACCTCTTTTGGGTAATAGTATTAGAGAGTGTAATATCCTCCCTGCTGAAATAAAACAGTTTTCCTGTTCCCAGCTGCTGTGGGTTGAAGAGTTGACGTGGCTGAGAGAGCTGCTCTGATCAGAGAGGCCAGAGAATGTCTGCTCTGCTCAGAAATATTTATTCAATATTGCTGCAAAGTGCAGGGTGCTCTCTTTTGGCAGTGTGCAGGAAGGTGGGAGATGCAGTGCTATGTGAAATCCAGTTGTGATAAAACAAGAGCCATGCAAATTTTGTCACCTGTGTAAAGCACCTTCCCAACAAGCAGCACCAATGAGCAAACAGCAGTTTGCTGCACCCTGCAGGCCCTGCCTAATGGGGACGATGGTTCCAGTTTTAGAAATTTCTTTCAGTTATGTGACATTTCAAGGGAAATCACAGAGGGAATGAGAATGGTCTGTTCCTTTTCTAATAGTCCTAATTAGGGAGTGAGTGTTGCTTTGAGTGCTAGGGGGATGATGCATCCCTTTCTCAGAAGAGGGCTATTGAAGCACTTTGCCTACTCACACACCTGTTTTCTCAGAAAGTCTGAATGTTCCCATTCTCCAGGTTGTTGAATATTTGTCTTTAGATCTTCAGACTCTCCAGGTTAGCTATAGCCCTCAGGGCACTTGTGTTGGTTTCTCCCAAAATCAGAACTTGTGATGGGGGAGTTTAGAAATCCACATTTTGCATCTCCCCCTACTGCTGTTTGCAGTCTGAAACCTAAACTGCAAACTTCTCAGAGCAGCTGTCTGATCATAAATGGAATAACACATGGAGCACACATCCTGTCCTACATCCCTGACATTCCAAATGTGCCAACAGCCCCAGCAGCTCTCAGAGGCTGTGGCTGCTGCTGTCCCCAGCCTTTCTCTCAGTGTGATGTTATCTCCAACACTCCCTTCTCCTCCTGCCAATTGCTGTGGAATACTTGTGACTTTTTATGTTGAGAGTGTTCCTTGCTGAGGTGTATCAAACCCCAGTGCTCAAGGTCAAGGCATTTGGGGATGGGAAATGTGGGGAAGGGAGGCTGGTGCCCAGAGCAAGGGACACAGAGCAGGTTTATTGCCTGGGCTTCTTCCTCTGAGGACATCAGGAGACTGCAGCACACACAGCAGTTAGATCACATAAAAAATTCAGGTAAGACCTGCAGTCTGAGGGAAGGACCTTGCTCTTTTTCTTTACTATCAGGCAAAAGAAATGGACCAAATACTTTGGGAAAAGGATGCAATTCTAATGAGATGCAAGATTTCATTCATGTTTCTCTTGAGAGGCTTGTAACACTAATAGCCAGCGTTCAACTCCTCCACAAAACTTCTCAGAAAAAATAAAGTTTCACTTATTAGTAAGCAGTGCATGATTTCTAGACATCTGCTAGAGTTTTCCCAGTTTATTTAGTTGGAAGTGGTAAATGTCACACTACCCAAGGTGGAGGATTTCTCCTTTGGAATTCAATTCTTCCTTAAAACATTTTCACAGTATTTTATGAGCATTAACTATTTAATCATATTTCTTCATTAATAATTTAAAGGGAATTCAGCTCTGTAATTGTACAAAGAAAAATCTTGGATTTTGTTGTTTTGGAGTTTAATAGCATTTAAGGTCAGTGCTTGAAAAGTAAACATTTCAATGGTAAGATCATTATGAAAGTGCTTTTGCTCTGCCTTGAGACACAGTGTATTTAATAATCTTGAATTTAAGAAATATTTATTTAGTAAGATACATTCTCAGATGATTTCCATGAGAATATGGAGCCAACGTACAAAGTAGTCTTGAACTAGGGATTGCTTTCCAGCTGTGTGGGGAAAGAATGTTCTTAGTTAAGGGGCTCTTCTCTGGTAAGAGAAACTCAAATATTGCTGTAATTTCATTTCCTTTAGCCCAGCCTTTATGAAGAGGTCTCATTTGGCATGATAATGTATGATTAAAGTTATCAATTTTTCCCAGTATACTCTGCTGGCACCAATATGGAGAAATCTCCAGAAGGAACCCAACAGAAATAACTTATGTGCTGTGATTTGCTACACTTGCCTTCTGTAGTAAGGAAATATAGATTACAGGGATAATTCAGCTATTGAAGAGGACCTTCTGTTGGAATACACTGGCACAGGTTTCCAAGTTTCTGCATTTTCACTCGGTTAAGGATTCAGCCCTTCACCTCCCCAGAAAAATTGACTTGGAAAACGTCGCACCTTTTGTGATACGTTAAAGATGCATTATGGAAAAGCAATACAGAAGAAAAATGGGAGAAGTTAAGAGCTCCTGTGGCCTGTCCCTGTGGAGTGCCTGTGTTTGTTCATTTTCCTTGGTGGGGATCAGGGCAGGTTGTTTAGAGCAGGAGCAGGCAGTGCTGAAAGGCCTCCGCGTGCTCTGCTCAGATGCAGGGCAGATCCTGTTCAGGATGGAAGGAAATGACAGAACAGAGCAAAGCAAGTGCAGCACATTAGTCATAGTTACACTCCTTCATTACTGCTTCAAATTGAAAAATGCCAACCACTGCACAGCTCGCTGGAGTAAGTTCAGAGAGAACTGCACACATTCAAAGGTCAGGAAAAGGAAAATTATAAACTATATTGTTTTACTGCCTCCACAAAGTGATTTATTTTTTCTTTGTCTTTCTTTCAAAGTTTAAAAGAGAGAGGGATTTTGCTAGGGAATGAAATTTTAGAAATTAAATTTACTTGCAATGCAACAGCTCTTTTATTTGAGTGGAAAGCTGTAAAGCAGGGCTGTATTTAGAGGCTTCCTTTGGGAACTGAGCCTCGCAAGGTGAGATTTGAGAAGTATTGGAGGCTGATTTCTGCATATAAGGCATGATAATCTAGCAGGATAGTGAGAGTATTTGCTTCTCCTAACTGCCTAATTTAATTTACCATTTTTTATAATTAGCTATAAAGCACTTATGTTTTATGTGATTTCCATGTTGTGGGATGAGATTATTGTGCACACTTGAAATGTTCCTAATTCTTTTTACTCTAAAAAATAGGATGTGAGAAAATTTCACTATCCAAAACTTGTTCTGAATTGTTGGACTTTGTTTTCTCTCTCTCTCTTTTTTTTTTTTTAAGCTTTGTTGTTGTTCTTTGGTGGTTTTTTTTTTTAGGTTTCTCTTTTTATTTTCTCTCTTTTTTTTTTTTTCTGGCACATTCTGTTGTTTGACTGACTGCATGCTCTGGAATTGCATCTATTTATAAACCAAAAACATATATATGTGACTGTGCTGAGAATCTTATGGGGTAAAAATTCCTGTGTTGTTTGGGTTTTGTTTTCATTGCATACTTCTGGTGTAAATATTTTTGTTTGTACAAACTTCACAGTAATGGGTCTCAATGCAATTTTGTCTGAAATTTGCTACATATCAACAGATTTCTTTTAGTCTTTTTGAAAACAGACAAATATAAAATCGACATTAAAAGTGTGCTCTATTTCTGGTTGAGGCTATTGTGTTAACCATAATTTGTAGCACAGTCCACTGGTCTCACTGACACAAAAATGGGCAACTAAAACATCCCTGGGGGATTCTGATATGAATAAAATACTAATAATTATTATTTCAGATATAGATAGCAAACAGTTTAGATATTCTGAGTGATTGCTGTTTAAAACCTGTTGGTTATGTCTTTATAAAGCAGTTGTTATTCCTGTATATGTGGTAGATTTTTGGATTATTATATTTTATTCTATTTTTCTCAAAGTACGGCTAATTAATGCATCCTCCAGGATTTGAAAGGTTTTAGGCTGATTTTTCTCAAGTTTGCCCTGGGTTTTTCAGCCAGGGTATTGGAGACCTAAATGCAAGACCAGAACTTTCTTTGTCACTGGAAAGTTGATCTGTGGAGATGAAGATTATTGATGGGGGACAACATTTGTTTAAGTGCTGTTTTCAAAAAAAAAAAAAAAATTTTGTACCCCCTTTAATATTTTCTGAGAGTGAGGTGCAAAACTGAGAGAAAAACATATTCTATCATGATATAATTTATTAGCAATACAATACGAGTGGCAGTGTTCTTTGTATGTAGTGCAGTGAGTCACTGATAAAATAAGAGATTGAACTACACAAATACAATGTAGTCTGTTTACAGGGTTTTAGCACAAAACAGTCAAGCCAGTTGTCTTTATAAAGTAGAAAAATATAGTGATTTTTTTTTTGGTAGAGTTTATTTGAATAATTTTCATTTTAAATTCTCCTTCTATGTTAGAAGATGTAGAGGTCCAATTAGCATCAAGCTCCCAGAAAGACTGAAATGACAAGGAAGCAAGCATGCATTTCATATCTCCAGCTAAGAGCATGAAGCCTATGAATTTTGTAACATGCTCTCATTTTTGAGATTACTTTAATTCCTTATGTAATCTATTCAGCACTGAATCTTAATCAGTACACAGTTTGTTGATTCTTATTGTGTGAATTTGTAAAAATAACTAGTAATTGTGCCCTGCATAGTAACAGGATGGTATTTTCATGGATCAATAATGAAGGATTCAGTGATCCTTAGTAAATCCCTAGATATCGACTCCATGATCTAATTCATTTTAAGTTGATTTTTCTCCAGCTTTACGGTAGTGCTGTCCTCTGAAATCTCAGTGGTATTCCTCATTTATTTTATTAATATGTATTACACAGTAAAAATATGTCAAATGATTCAAGCAATTTAAGTGACACTTGATTGCTGAGATACATGTTTGGCTTGGGGTGGTTATTATTTCCTTCTAATCATAATAACCCATTTGCTGTGAAACTTCATCTTTTTATTGTTCAAACAAGGTATAGAGCTTTCCAAGGGTTATTGTGCAATTTCATGTTGCCAGTGTCTGTCAACCATAAATAATTGTGACTGTCTTGATTTTTCTTTACACATCTAGATAGATTGCCCAGTGGAGCAGAGAATACCAATTTAACACTATTTAGGACAGGATTGTGAAGTGTATCTTGAGCTATGAATTATCACTCAGGAGATGCCAGTGGGAAGCTAAGTTCAAAAAGGATGTTCCTCAGAATGTGAATTCCTTAAACACAGTTTCTGTGTGCTGATTAGTTGGGTGCAAAAGAAGAAGGTGCATTCTTTGGTGGCCTTTTAACAGAGCAGAGGTTTTCCATCAGTGAGAGATTATCCTGAGTTCTTTCTAAAGTCAGCCTGAAAGCAATGAAGAATGAAACCACCAAAGTGTAGGACTCCAAGAGGTGGAATAATCAAACTGGGTTTTATAATGGAAAAAAATACTGTCTGAGATTAAACCAAAACTGATTAAACTTGGGGGAACCTGGAAGAAGAAAGGTTGGACACTGACTTCCAGAAAACTTAGGCACAGAACTTTACAAAATGTAGGAGTCTGACATGTCTTGAAATTAGCTCCATAAGTTACATAATAGTTGCTCAAAATGGCTTTCATGGTAGAAGTTTGACTCACAATGCTTCTATAGCCAAGTTTGCTGAAGCCAATAGTTTAATTCCTAGCTGTGAGTTGCCACATACCATAAGTTAGTGGTGAATACAGCTGAATGAATTACTCATTCTCTTTTGGTCCTTAGAAGTGGCAATCAAAAAACTCCAAAACACATATAAAAATATTATATAACTGTATTTGATACAACATTCCTACTTTCAGAAAAGTAGTTTGAAGCTATTTAAACTTTGACCTCTGTAATATTTAGACAAATGTTGGATTTTGCTTATTTAGTCAATTGAAATGGTCAGCTGCTGGCACCCAAACTGGGTGGAATTTTTCTTGGAAACATCTCTCCTGTAAGTGTCATCAGCCTAGTTTATGTTGCTGCCATTACAGTTAGTGAAGTATTAGGTACATAGTAGGAAATAGGTTACTTAGATAAACCTTTGAAATATGAAGTGCACTTTTTAAAAATAGTTTGTCTCATTTATATTTTACATGATATGCACAACTTTGTTATTCAGATTTCACTGTCTCGCTTCAGGGAGATATTATGAACAGCTGAGTTGTTGTTTGTTATATGCATATTATTTATACTCCCATTTTGTGACACATTATCTGCTTGATCATATAAAGTAACACAATTTCAGGAACTATTTAATATATTTTTTCCCTGCCCCTAAAATCAGTAGGTTCAATTCCCTAGAGGAAATCTATCACTGCTTGTTCTTCATCTGTTGCTTGGAGCTGTGCTACTCTTTAGTCAAAAAAGCTCTGTAGGACCTGGCCTGAAATTCAGAAAAAATTCACTGAAAACCTTTCTAGTGACTTTGGAAAACTCTCAGAAAATTGTAAGAATGGTTAAAAATATCCTGTTTTGAAAAAAAAAACAACCCAAATCTCAGCAAACCAAACCCAAACCAGTAGTCAGGCACTAAATAGAAAGCTCAGTCTGGGCTGTCAGAATCCAGCAGAAGTTAAAACACCTGTACTTATGTAGGTGTGCAGGGATTCCACTTTGGGAATACAAGTGTGGCAAAAAAAAAATCAAATTATCTGGGGCAGTCAGGAAAGCCTCAGTCCAAAACATGACTTTTCATTGACTGCTGCCCACTAGGCATCTGCTGAGCATTGCTTGTTTAGCCTGATTAAAGGAAACCTTGGAAGGATATTTGGCTCTGTATTTCCATGTATGTGTAAATATAATGAAATGGTAGAACAAAAATTAATTGCTTTTTGGCCTTCTTCCCATTTTTGTGTAGTCATTCCCTAGCTCTTTGAAATCAGCCTTGGTACCCAATACTGCTACCAGGCAAGTGTGGTGAGCTATGGATTAATTTGGCTGAAAGAGAGACCCAAAATATGGAGTGAAATTAAATTTCATTGAGATTGGTTCTAGAAATTCATCATCTTAGGCTTTAAGTTCAAATCTGTGTTATAAGTTTGCATTCTGGCTTTTGAAAACAGAATTAAAAATATATTTAGATAATTTGTGTGCTGTCTTGAGAAACCCCCATCTAAGTGTAAAAGAAAATGTGTTGTCACTTGTTCTTGATTGGAAGACTGTTTGCTTTAGTTCTTGATCTGAAGTCTTGGCACAAAAGGTATTCACTACTATGCCAAGAACAGCAATGAAATAAATTTCATTTTAAATCACATCTGTATTTGAAGAGATTGAGATCACACTGGTTTAAGATGTTATGCTGCAGACCCCTATTGCTATGGCAGTCTCACTGCCTTACCAAGTAGAATTCTTTGGACATTCTTTGTACCTCCTCAAATCCATTACTAAAACACCTTTCTTTGCTCTCTCACCTCAAGCCAAATGTCTTTCAGCTCTTCATGAGGTTACAGATGTACTGATGTGGACATGATGTATTTAGCAGTATGCTCATCACTGCCAAGGAGATGGCCAAAGAGTTTCTGGGGCTGGGCAGGAGGGAAGTGTTGACCTCTGTTTTCTCTTTAAAGATGCTGATCCTCAGTCTTGCTGAGGTCAGTCTTTTGCTTTTTTGATTCTTATTTCTTATACTTCTCTGTATTTTCAAGTCAATGCTTTTGTTTGCACGGATAGTAATCATCAACTCAACAATTACACTTTGATCCTTTTGTTCTTATTTTGCATGGCTTTAGCTCATGTTCTCTATTCCAGTTGAAGCAACAGTTTAATCAGTAAAGCTTGACCAAGGTCACCCAGCAATGTTGCTCCAACTAGTCCTTGGGCTACAGGTATTTGAAACCTGGCCCTGGGTTGTAATTTTGGCAGAAAGCAATACCTGAGTAGTTTAGCTGGCTGTGCAAGTGGGTGCTGTGCTGCTCCTGGGCTGGGCAGAGCACCCTTCTGGCAGCTCTGCTTAGCTGAGCTTCTGTTCTCAAGTATTTTATTCTGGAATAAGCAAAACTACCTGAAAATGAGCCTGAAAGTACTGAGAAATTGCAGATGTGTTACTGAGAATGCTGTGCACAGTACAGGCAGTGCAGAAGGGGCATAAAGCTGGGTCAAGAGTGGAATTAGAAAGTCTTAAGCATAAATGGCAGCTTTTCTTGTGGTCAAGCTGTCTGGCTGCTCAGTTTCTCTCTCTGTGAAATGTTTTTTTCTGATATGTATTACAGAGCAGACAGTGAAGATTATGTGATTAATGCTTTGCATGGTATTTTGTGAATGCAAAGTGCCATCTATCTTCTAGATGAAACTGTTAGAAGCAATATATAAACCTGAAGTGCAAAGATTCAGTTACAAGTTTATTATTAGCCCTTATCTAAACATTTTAATTCAAAAAACTTGACTATATATAGATTTGTCTTCAGACTAAGGTATTTAAAAAGCACAGATCTTTCTATCATGTTATACTGCAAATCATTTATGTTTAAAAATAGGATTCTGATCATGTAACATCTGGCTTGATTAAGTTTTTCTGACTTTCCATCAAGTTTGTATTTTTATTTTAAAATGCAAAAACTATCCCACTCAGTGTCAAAATCTCAATATTTTTGGGGGAGAGCTTTCATTTTTGTCTATTCAAAGTGAAAACAAATGGTGAACTTCCAGAATTTTCCTTTAAAAGAAAATTTCATTTTCCAGTTCTTTAAAATATTTCAATAATTTTAATGCCAGAACTGCCCTGTTTTCCTGTGACTGACAGTTGCTCTACATGTAGTTAGAGCAGGTCCATGGGAATTGTTTTCCAAGGCAAGGTGGGCCACTCTCAACATTACTCAGTGTGGAAAGAAGCTCAGCTGGTGCAGGAAGCAAGTTCTTGTTTAGGTTCTGGCCATTATATATTTTAAAGCCAAAAGAATTGATTGGGGAACATAAGTTGTCTTTGTACCAGAGTGAAGGATATTCAATAAACAAATAACTGCTTATTTTTGTACTCAAAGAATGAGGGAACTGGAAGCTTATTCAATGGCCATTGTGATGGATTTCCTGAGTGTTACAGACATCTCCAATGTGTAATTCTGCTCTTGAGTCTTTGCACAAAGTTTTATTTGTTCATAAATATTCTTGTTACTCTGTAGATAGATTTCTTTATACTTTAAATATTTGTATGGAAGAGAGAAAACCTTCAGAGCAATGCCACTGGGCTTGAAGATTCATAATCAATGTGGAGCATTAGAATTGTGCACCACTCACCACATTTCTCATTGCCTTTTCTGGGTGGAGGATTCTGTTTTAAAATGCTCTCTTCCATCTAGAGACTCATGTGTCTAGAAGAGTGTTTGACAGGAATTTTTTTCTCTTTGTGCTAAGGCAGGGTAAAGTGACAAGGAGATGCACACTAGAGATGTCAGTTCATAGCATCCTGGATCTGGAATTGCTAATGAAGTCTCTTCTGTGCCTCACAGAGGATGTGCCAGTGCATTTCAGCTTCAAGAGGAGAGAAGTACAAAGCAGTCAAGGGTACCTTCCTTATCACATAAGAAGAGAGGTTAAAAATACAAAAGAATGAGTCTGTAATTCTGAATGGGAATGTTCTATTATTCATAAAGTATTTTGTTTCTGTAGAGAATCATGAGATGACATTCAGATCTTATTACTCCTTTTGTTACTGTTGTGCTGTGAGGCTGTTCCACATTAGGGGGCTTCTCCTCCATTTGTTTTGCAGAACAATCCTTTTTCAGCTTTTTTCATATTTTAAGGGTGTGGTAAGGCAAGAAAATTTGTGCTTTCTTGGATTTTTTGTTATTTTAAGAACTATTCATCATTTCTCTCTGAGTCACTAAGCACTGTGATTGGCTATAAGAAATTAATACCAGAATTAAAGATCAGGAATAGCAATAAGAGATATATAAAGAAAAAAAAATCTTCAAAGTGCTGATGAACTATGCATTTATAACACTCTTCATATGTTGTTATACCCTCCTGCATTTTAATTGTGACACTTCAGGAGTAATACAAATGTTTTCCACAGCTCATTTGTATGCAGTGCAATAATTCTCCCCAACTTTGTGGGGCTTCTGTTCCAAGTGGGGAACAGGAACTGCCTCTCTACACCTGTATGATGTAATTTCTGACTTCCAATTAGTAAGAGTAGGTTTCTCTGCAGAAAATTCTATTCTCCATTTCATTTTAAGGCTATTTTTTCTTCTCAGTCTGGCACTGTGATTACCCACTGTATACCTGAGCAGAAATTTGGATAAATGCTTCTGAAATATAGTGCACTGCAAATCAGTACAAAATGTAGATAATAGGTGAGTGACTGATTTAGATTTTCTGTTCAGGTCTTGAGGGGCATAAACATACCTCAGATTTTTCTCTGTAGTGCATCTTATCCCTATTTGTAGTAGCACCATTTCCAACAAACTTGCTATTTAATGCTGGGTAGGAAAAAAAACCAAAACACTGCACTGCAATTCTGAGTAGCTCTGGTGAATAAAAAATATTTAGTCTTAGATATGATTTCCTCCCATGGAAAGGAAAATGCCACTCTTTCCACAGTGCATCAGCTTAACAAATGCACTGTGAAGGGCCAAAGCTGGCACAAGAGGAAGCAAGAGCTGCAATTTCTTCATGCCACTTGGTTTTTCAGCAGGAGCAGCTTCATTTGTGGTCCCACCAGTAAGCTGTTTGGATACAAGCAAAGCCAATCATGCATAAATGCATGATTGTGGGTAAAAAATTGTGTCGATGATTTGAATAGGAAGTAATAAAAAAGGCAGTCAGGATGCTGTAAAATACAGAGCTCCTGGAAGTTTTCTCTTACATATTCAAGCACACTTATTTTTGTCCCATAACAGACATCATATAATCTAACTGTGATCTTTATATGGTATTAAATAGCAAATATTTGCAATTTATCAAGCTAATGAAACAGGGTCAGTGGTCTGACACACAAACCTGTGGAACCTGACAGGTTTCCAGAACAAGAATTTCCATGCTATGGTACAAAAGTCTGAAGTTAGAAATGAAAAAAGAAAAACAACTTTGTGAGCAGGTGAGATGTGAGGTAGGAAATACAGCCTGTCTTGGCATGGACACATGCACGTTTCAGGTACTGCAAGTTTGTGTTTGGCTTTTTTTAATGTGCATTAGTGTTCAGAAAATCAAAGTCTAAAGTAGTACAGGAAGAGAAATATGCCATTTTCTCAGTCCTTGTGATCTCTATTAATAGCTTTCATCCCTGGTGTGTGCTGGGATTTACATAACAGAGACAAACATACAAGAATCTCTGAATAAGAGCACCATATTCTCCATCTCCAGCCCTTTGAGAACTCTGTTCCAAAATAATAGGCACTAGGCAAAACAAGATCGTACTGCTTGCAGTGGGCCACAAGACCCTTGTTGTTTGCCACAATGTTTAATTTGTTTCTTTCTATCTCCTTGGCTGATAATTGGAATACTCAACCTATGACTTTTAATAAGCTGCCAGTCCCAAGGTTAATAGACTGAAGTTTTGTAGATGCTTTGACTTCTTGTGCTTGGAATAAATTGCCCACAATAGAAAATGTAGATCAAGACCTCAGAAATCAAATTGACTAATTTTAGGAAGAAATGAGAACAAGAGAGACTGTTATTTACAATTACTGTTTCTCTTTGCACATTTGATCTCCGTTTCTTTTTGTTAGATAAATACCTATGCAGGCAGATATATTTATCAATTTGAACATGTATGTGGTTCCTGCAAATATATCTGCCATTCTGCTTCCTTGCTTTTACTCTCCCTCCCTGAAGCTTTATATCCTAGTGATTAAAAACATAGCTAGGTGTCTATGGAAATTTTGTAACTTTAATATGGAGGGAATCTTTAAATTTAATTATTTCTAAACTTTAAATTATGATCTGTGACAAAATAATTAGGAAAAACCAAAACTATCCCAAAGTTTCATGGGACTTTAAATGCTTGGTATTTTTTTTGTAAATCAGAGCCCAGACTGGTAGAAATGTGATGTGGGAAGGATAAGGACAGGTTTTCCTGGTAGTGTTATTCATCCACTTCTACATTGCAGTGATTGAAACAGGGATTACCAGTTAGGAACTTGAAATTTTGCAGAATAGTTTGGTAGTCAGGGAGAAGTCAGGCATTGTTTGTTTTTATTTGTTACATTTAATATGTAGCTTGCATTCTTAAGCTTTTTAAGAGTTGACCATTAATGTTGACTGCTAATAAGACTGAAGACTTTGATTTCCAGAAGAGTAGAGTAAATCTAATGTTGTGGTATTATTTAAAAGTTGTAAGCTTGGCTTTTGTGACAAAATAACAGAGAGATTGATGTAAGTTTTAATTAATAGTGCTGATGAAATGAAAAGATGATGCTTATCACTGTAAACTTGGAGCAAATGGTTCTTATGGGACTGGCTGGGCAGACTTAAATTTGATTTTAAGCTGATAAAGCTGATAATACTGCTGTAAGATTTCCATGTATCCTTCAATTGGCTTCACTTTTTGTTCTGGTATTTCTGTCAGTGGTGGGGATGAAGGCAGTGGACTCTGACTGCTCAGTTTTGCAGATTACACAGACCAGGGTGACACAAATAACAAAGAGAATGACTTGCTAACACTGAGCACACCTGGACACAGCACCTAGTCTAAGAGTTAGAAATCAGGACCTACTCCCAGATGTTTTGGTGCCTTTGTAGCACACACTGCGTGCCTGGCTGCTGTCCTGAAACACTTGACTGTAATTCAGCACAAGTTCATGACACCACCACCATTTCTGCTTTCTGCTGTCTGTAGTTTGTCACTACAGTTTGTGGAAGACAGGAATTGATGATTTTCCCTTTTGTCTGGAGTCTGTAGGATCTGGTGCTGTTAATCTTCAGGAGCCAGGGGCAGCCTTTTCTTCCTTGATCAGAAAGCAGTCCTAGGATGAAGCCATGAGCCAGGCAGAGTCCTCTCATCCCCTTGCTCCTCCTGGGGCAAGCTGAAATCTCCATTTGCTTGCTGGGCACAACATCCCCTCACACACTCACACCCTGTAGTACCCAGCCCTTCCTTTCAGACGGGTCAGCACTGGCAGCCATCCAGGCTGGAAAGAATCAGATTCCAGCAGGCAATTCATCCTGCTTGCCTGAGATAGCTGCCACAGGACAGGAAAATTGCATTCTAGAGAAATCTTGCTTTTCCCCCTGAGGGATGGCTATAAACTAGATTTACACACATTTAAACTATCCTAATATTTAGATGGCTAAAGTTAGGTGAAGTGAGCAAAAGGTGTAGCATGGAATGAGTGGGAAAGTTTAAGACTTTTATATTTTCATATTTAGGACCTAAGGAGAATTTTCCCTCCATTCACCCCGCAGCATCTATTGGATTCAAGATCAGAAATTTTTCTTTCTCAGCATCTTGAGAACCAGCAGGATGCTGCCTGGGCTAGAAATGTTTCTAAACCACTGCTCTCAGGCCCTTCCCCTGCCCTCAGTAACAGAAATAGCTCTGCCATTCCAAGTGCTACTGAGCCACACTTGCAGCAGCTCCTGACTGTCTCACTGCCTGCAAGAACATTATCTGGGAAGAACCTACTTTGCCCAGATCCTTAGGAGCCCATAACAATTCCTAGAGAATATCACTCAACAGGGACACCTAAAGAAGAAATAAAAGATAGTTTAGCTACTCCCCAAGTTGAGAGTTGCTTTCAAGTAGTGTCTAAAATTCAGTGTCAGGTAACAGGCTTTAGGATTAACTCTTGGGACCCTGAGGAAATGGCAGGGACACTTGTTTTTATTCTGTTCACAGTTAGGCACCTGGCTACTTGAAATGCTGCCCACACAAACGTGGCTTTACTCCAGAGTAACCCCCAGGTGTGGTAAAGGCACTGCACACGTTTGTGTATCATCAGGAGCACGGTGAGAATGAGCCAAATAAGGGAGTAACTAAGAAGCCTTTGATGGGGAACTGTACTTGCAAGTTATAATTTTCCCTCTGTTCTGATCCCCATGCAATTTATTCTGAAGTCATTATGTAAAGAAACTGCAGGCTTTCTGTCAGAAAGGTGCCTGTGAGGAGCGTTTATTAGAGCAGCAGAGAGGAGTGACACTGAGGGTATTTGCCTGTCCTCCTCCTTTCCTCCCACAGGGAGCAGGAGCAAACGTGTCTGTGGCTGCTTCTACCTTACACCTCTTCAAAGAAGTTTCTTTGAAAGTCTCTTACACAAGTCTTCTGTAGAGAGCTAAATATGCAGGTGGAAGTTAACTGAGTGCACTGTGTACCACAGGATACTGGACTTGGGTGTTTATTCTATAAACACAGAACCCCTGGCAGGGAGCAGCTCATTTATGTGGAGCACTGGCAGCCAAGCCAGAAAAGCCCAGGCCACTCTTATGGGCAGCACTGGGCCATGTGTGATGGTGCAGCTTTGGGGTGCTTTTAGCATTTTGTGACAAACTTCACAGCCTCTCTGCACAGGGCACAGTCCATACAAGATGGCACATGGACTGGTATTTTATTTCCCTTCATCCACAGCTCTCTGCTGGTCTCACATGAGCAGGGCTTGCTCCAGTGCTGAAAGTGTGAACTGCTCTGGTGGTACAGCAAGTGATCTGCACTTTGTGTAACTGGAAAAAAGCAGGGGGACAGGGTTCTTCATGGGTTTGCAAAACAAAGACAAGACTGTGATGAGGTGAACACACAGCAGCATGTAAGGGCTTTCTAGACCTCATAGCTACACAGGAATATTTCCCTGACCACAATCTAAGTCCCTTCTATTCATTGAGGGCTGCTAGAACATGCTATATGGCTACTGTGATTCAGCTGAGGTGTGGTAGCTTTGTGTTCCTGGCAGTTCTGCAATTATTTGTTGTTTACATATTATAAAAACTCAGGTAATGAGCAAACATTGTATGGCTCAGGATATAAATGTTTTGTAAAAACCATGTTTAGTCAGCTCTTGATGCTTGGTAGTCAGGCAAGTAGCAGTCAGGTAGAGAGGTGGCAAGTTATGCTGCCCTAAAGCCATGTAGACTTATGTGAAAATGTCCTACTTATGCAAATGGATCATAAAAAAGGACAGAGTCTGGCCTCCAGCACATTTAATAGCATTCTTAGACTTTGCCAGGCAAGTGTTGCTTCCTGCCTCATGGTTTTGATAGATGGAAAGTTACTGCTAATGCATTTTTAACTCTGAGTATTGTAGTGAAAATGTCACCTACTGAAATGCATTCTCTCTTCTACGTGTGCTGGCTCCCTTAGCATGTCAAACTCTGCTAAGCAGATAAAAGGTGTGACTGCTATGTTCTGCCTCTGTTCTCTCAGTGTCCAGAATTTCTCATATCAGCTCCATCCATCCCCCTCATTTCAACCAGGATCCATTGTGACCCGGAACCTCAGTGGAGCCTTCTTATTCAAAGCAGACAACATGTTTTTAAGTACATTTCCTGCTAAAAAAACACATGGGGATTATTAAAAGCTTATCCATGTTTGTCTCCTTTCTCAGGCAAATGGTGCAGTTGATTTTCCTGTACACGTATGATGTGGCATATTTTCTGCAGTCCATCCTTTTTCTGCATGAGTCCTCATCAGTTACAAGAATGTTTCATTTATGAAAATAAGGACCTTTAAATCCTTGTTTAGGGCAGACATTGCAAGTATTCATTATTTCCAGCACTGTCTGCTTTTAATTTAGCTGGAGCAGAGCCTGCTAGGCTGTGCTGTCATGCAGGGGGCTTGTGGGGAGTAACTGTGGCCAGACACCTGATATGTAACTACTCAAACTTAAATATTCACTGAAGCATTTTCTTGTCTGAGAGCTCTCAAATCTCAGGTATGTGATCTGTGTGCTGAAGCTGTGCCAACCAAATATTTACTATTAGTCTACTGCTTCCTGAAAAAAATTAGAGTTCATACATATTACAAAAAGTAGCATTTTTGAGAACAGACATCACTGAAAGATGTGCTCTATTAGTTAAAGTGGTTTGTTTTGCACTATTGTAATTATGGTTTAGCTCAGACAATGTTTTCTCAGTAGCCTCATGTTGTTTGAATAATTCAACTATGAAGAATATTCTGACCTAAATTCTGCTTTAATTCCAGCCAATTTATGAACCTTCATTCAAACACTCTTCAAGATGCCACCATTTTAAAATTAAAATAATTTGCCTTTCTAGTTCCTGATTTCAAATATCTTCCTTCTGCTTGTCTAACATCCTTTGTTTAGACTTAAAATACAAAGTGACATAACATGTTTTTGACATTTTTATCTGATGGAAATAACTAAACTTTGGTGCTGATTTGCTTTTATGTTGTCTTAAAATGAGTACACATGGATAGGAGGGTTCACATTGCAAACACTGCTGGGTTCTTTAGTGATCTGCAGCACTGTTCTGCTGAGCTAGACTATGGAAGATGTTTAGCACAGTTTCCCTAGGAAATGACATTTATATTCTAGTGTTGCACACCTCTGCTTTGAACATGTGCTTTATTTCTTCTCCTTCTGTGTTCCTGTCCCCAGTCTCTCCTGCATGGTTTCAAAGCAGGGACTATTTCCTACACCATCTGTGCAGGACCTCACACCTTGCCTCAGGTTTAGCTTTTGGGGCCTGAAGGGATTTTAGAGTGCAGATAAAAAAAAAAAACAAACCAACAAACTGATGTTGATGATGAACCATCTGCCTTGCCTGCCTTCAAACCAAGAGAAAAACTGGATTCAGATCCAAGCATTCCCTGGAACTTTGAGCACATTGACCAGCTTTGAGAGGGGAGTGGTCTTCAGTGGTAGGAGGAAAAGGGAGAAGGGAATGTCCAGAGGTTCCCTGGTGACCATGTGAGATGTTTGGGTGCAGGAGGCAGACTCTGAGTATCCCTTCCCATCTCCCTTTTCTCTCAGGGAGGGCTGGAAGTGTGAACTGACAGCAGTAAAGCACAGGCCCTTATAAATGGGAACCAGCAGAGAGGAGCTGGGTATCAGTCTGCAACTCCTGCACAACAGGGGCCAGGAGTCTTTGAAATGCAACCCAAAGCCAGACTGCTGCTTTTTAAGCCTTCCTTGAATTTGTTAATAAACCAAATTTGGAGGAATTCTTTCTCATATTAAAAAAATATAATTTTATTAATCTTTAAAGAAAGTCCTTGTTTCCTTGGCCTGTAATTCCACCATATCTACTACTTTGGAGGAAGGACAACATTAAGTGAAACCAAGCCTGTAGTAATTTTTAGGAGCAGTGCTTACCCAGTGAATTGTGAAAAATAGAGGGATTAATATATAGGTCTTAAACCTTAGGGAAACACTTTGGACTTCTATAGGCAGCTTAATCTAATCTAAAGGGTGGGCATGGTTCTAAATGTGTTTTCTAGTGAGCTCTGTGCTCCTGGAAGCAGTAGAGAAAATTGCTTGACCAGTTAATGGGATTAGCCAACCACATTCAAAGGTTTACAGTCCACTATGGAGCATCTAATTGAGTAAGATGGATATTTCTAATATTCATTGCTTTAATTTTTATGTTTTATTAAAGTATGAAAGGCTCAGTGCCTGCTTGTAAGATAGCTGGAAGGTCTCCTGAGAAAGGGATTGTTTAGGGTAAAATAAACCAGGAAGACAGTAAAAAGAGGCAGAGAAGAAAATGTTCTGAGAGCTTCTATTGTGCTAGGGATGTTTATGCATCCATACAAATTACTCAACTGGACCATATTACCTTCCTGTGATGGTGTCTTGATGTGGGAAGAAATTGTGTCTTAAGAAGAAAGAATAAAGGATTATGGAAATAATAACTGTTGCTAGAATTATCTGAAAATGCAGCTGGTTTTCCCTATTTGCAGCTGTTGTAGTCCTTGCAAGAAGAAACAAAATGCAAGGACCACAGGCTGAATCTTCCTGTGCAGGATTCCAGCTGCTGTAGGAGTGGAAGGATGGTTCTTCCTGTCCTTTCTTCCTTCCCACCATGTCTTCTCTCTGCCCCTGGTGTCTGAACAAAATGTAGCTGTAAATGCATCTCTGTGTCCTTATTACCTCTGGCCTGGGGACGGAGATGACAATGGCAACAGTGGTGACAAGGTGACAATGTCAGTGTTTCCCTGCAGGGTGTGGGACCAAGGGTGCCTGAAGCAGCCTGGCCAGAGGCCCCAGCACAGCTGAACATCCCCAGGCTCAGCCAGGCTCCATGGCACTGATATCAGACTGATATCAAGTCCCGGAGTGTCAGACCCCCACTCTGAGTCATTTCAAGGCTTTTCCAGTCAAGGGACAGGGACAGCTGCGAGTGGAGAGAAGCAAACCCCAAACACAAACTGTTCCTCACTCCTGAGGGCAGCACCAGAGGGAATGAAGCGTTCCCACACGTGCAGGGGGATGGCCAGAACTGTGGGAGGTCATGGCAGCCTGCAGGGCAAGAGAAATTCCTTGCAATGAGCTCTATTTGAGCATTCCCAAATCTTGTGGGTGGGAGGGCCAGCCTGCTGCGTGTGCACTGAGGCACCTCTTGCTCAGCTCTGAACAAGGGAGGCAGAGGGCACACAGAAATGTACATTTAACATCTCCAGTGGTACATTGTCCAAGTAAGAATGGAAACAAGCATGCTGCAGGCCTTAGGAAAGAAAGAAAGAAACATATTTGAACAAAATCTCTAAGATACTTATGCCATAAACACATAAGAAGTCGTCCTAATAATGAACATACAGAAGGTTGCAAAGATAGTGGGGAATTAACCCCATTAACTTGGAAGGAGAAACAAAAGCATGAGTCAATAAATATTTACTCTCCTTCTGGTATTTGAAAGTGTTCTTATGTGCAGAGCAAACTGAAATCTTTTCTGTGGGATTTTGTAGAAGTAATATTAATATTAACTTTGTGTCTTTGTTGCTTTATTTTATTTCTTTGAAACAAGTAGTAAATTTACCATTGCAAAAATGAGATTTTTTTTTCAGTTGTAAAATTTATCTCAGCTCATTTGTCATGAAAATTTGCCCCTTAGGACTAGTTTGAACAGTATCCCAGGTGTTTAATGTTGTTCACCTAATGAAGGCACAACTCATGAAAACAACTATTGAACTGTAGTACACTTCATGAATACTGAGGAGGCATTCAATTTTAAAATGCATGTAGTGGTAACTGGGTCTATAAACTGCTGCTCCTGAAGCCTCAAATGCTGGATGCATATTTCTCCAAATGAATGTTTTTCACTTGCATGTTTTTCTATTTACTGAAGCAGTTTGTAGATCTCCATTTAGCTTCATCAAGCTGCAGAGAGTACAGTTATAATTAGTTTGGCCGTGGAGGGCTTGGCAGATTTTTTTGTGAAATACTCGACTTCATAACATGCCTTACTAGTCACATTTCTGTCCTCTTAAATAAGAGGAAATGAATCGTGGTCGGATGCAAATAATGGAGGAGAAGAGGTAGTAGAGAGCAAAGAAAGAAGGCTTTTATACCCAGGTGTGAGGGCCTGCTGTGCATCACACTTTGTTAAAAGAGCGCGCTGTGTGAGGAGGAGGCAGGAATATTGGGTGGATGAGGAGGAACCTGCTGAAATGTGTCCAAAAGGAGTGTGAAAAAAAGGAAAAGCCTGACCCAGTTGCACCCCTTAGAGAGGAAGGGAACCAAATAAAAGGATCTGTGTAGACACTGAGCACCACAGGAGCAGCTTCTGCCAGGGCAGAGCAGGAGATCTCCTGCACAAAAGTGCCATTGAGATGCTCCAGCAGAGCTGGAGGTTCTGGGAAGGGAGGGTGCCTGGAGTGCCTGCCCTGGAGGATGTCTTGGGGTGAAGCTGCTGTTGAAATGAGATGTCACCCTTACTACAGGGGAGCTGCAGCTCTGTCAGTCATTGCCTGAAAACAGAAAGTCTGTATTCCAGGGAGCTGAAATGAAATAGCTGTCGTTGTCTGCCACCCTGATGACAAACCCACTTTTCCTTTCTTTTCTTTTCTTTTCTTTTTTTTTTTTTTTTTAAGCTTCATTTTGCAGTGCCTGGCCCAAAGGCAGGGGGATTTTGCTCTCTTCTCTGAGCTGATGTTGCTTAGCTCTGCTAAAAATGTGTATCAGCATTTGCCAGACGCAAATCATTGTTCTTGACAGATTATGCAACTTGGATTATAAAAATCCAATGTTTTTCTCTTTCTGTCTGAAAATTCACAACTTGCCAGCATGGTGGGAGGCATTAGTGTTCTCATTTAATTCTGAGAATTAAGCATATCTTCAAATTTAGGCTGGCTAAAAGTGAGAATTCTGTTCTGAGAAAAAATGGTTGATGTGCTTCTGTCTGTTGTTTCTGAAATGGCTGTTGAGTTTCTCATTAAAAATCACCGTGAGTGTGTAACACAGCACAGAACAGTCAGGATGCTCATAGCAGGAGACAGGTTTCTGTGCAGAATTACCAGGCTCCAAATAAATGCTCAAATGCCCATATTTTTGACTGATCTGAGATCACTTTGAGTCTGGAATCTCAATTTTTTTTTAATTTTATTTTTAACTAGCAATTGTTTTGTAACCCTGAAAACCATTTACTTGTGAACCATCACTAACTGCATCAGAAAAATAAAAAAGAATGCCAGATAGCTCTATTCTTCAACTTTTACTGTCTCCCAAAATAGCTCTAGACCTCATTCTGCTCTGAGATCTGCAGTGCACATCTCTGCTCTGATATGCTGCTCTCTGTCCTGTATTTTTAGGGAAACCAGTAGGAGTTCAGAGCATGTGGGGCTGCAGAATCCTCGATCTTCCTTGCTGACCTGAGACTAGGCTTTCTTTCTGTGTTTGAAATGGATGTGCTGCTGTGATATTAAAAATGGCTGTGGAAATTTTCATTCTTGCTGCAACCAGGTGGTCAGCACTTTGCATTTAGCCCTTTGTGTTTCCACTCAAAGAGCAAAGATGAACTCCCGATTCTGGGGATTTATTTTACTTTTGTTTTCATATTGAAAACACTGCAGATTCACTACATGGTGTCACCTCTGCCATGATTCCTGTGCCTGAGATACAAGCAGATTTTTATTTAAAGAGCCTAAACGACCACAGAATCACAGAATCACAGAAATTCTAGGTTGGAAGAGACCCTTAAGATCATCGAGTCCAACCCATGTTCTAACACCTCAACTAGATCATGGCACCAAGTGCCACATCCAGTCTTTTTTTAAACTCTTTGAGGGATGGTGACTCTACCACCTCCCTTGGTAGATGATTCCAGTATTTCTGTATATGATTCTGTATATTCTGTATTTCTGTATTTCTTTCTGTAAAATACTTCCTCCTTAATTCTAGCCTGTATCTCCCTTGGCGCAGCTTGAGATTGTGTCCTCTTGTTCTGTCACCAGATTTGGTAAATGATGTGTCTCATGTATTGAAACGGTGAAAAGTGAAATGGTGAGCTGGTGAAGAAATCTTATTGGCAGATCAAATTTCTCGGCTGTTTTGCTTGAAAGCCAGACACTTAACATCATTTTAATGCAGTTTTTGTGTTTGAATTGATATAATAAATGTCAATGTTGAATATCATAAGGTCATATTTTACTACTTTGACCACAAGTGCAATCTTCCAGGATTCAGTTTTATTACTATTATAACAGTCAAGCTGGAGAAGGTCACCAATATATCTTTCAATAGGAAGTAACATATGAATGAATAGTTTATACCAACTTTATTCTCTGCAATGTGCTGTGAGCTGTATTGACAAGGACCTGCCTGGGAAATATTCTCTGTAACTCTGGAGCTGCAGTAATTGTGTGTTGCTTATGATCATTAGGGCCTTAGTCTTTGCAAAGAAATGAACCTTTGAGGTTTGTACTCTGCTACTTCAAAAGAAAAAGGGCATTTTCTTCAGCAGTATAGATATTTACTCTGAAAAGCACAGCTATGCACCACACAGCATGATGAAAATGATCTAGCTTTTGCATACATACATTTTGGTTGAACAACAACAGTCCCCAGCAGGGCCAGATTTCAAAGGTAATACATCAAGAGAGTGTATCAAAACCTGTGTGCACCCTCTCTGCTTATAAAGAGAAAGACTACACTGATCTTTAAAGCTGAAGTAATTGGACACCTACCTGCATATTTACATTGCCTGACACAGTGTTACAATTACATTTTTTGTGGCTTCCAAGGTGCATTTGTACAAGATGCAATAGATACCCTTGATTTTTGATTTTTCTTTTGAGTGAAGGGCTGTGTTCCAAGTGAGGCCATCTCTGTTGCCCTCTGTGGAAGCTCCAGCACTACTGATTTTCTTCTGTTTGGGATTCATCCTGGTTTGTTTTCTAAGTAATTTTTAATGAATTTTTATCATGTGAGGATGAAATGCTCCTCAACTTATTAACTTGTATATCTTACTTCCTTAGAGAAAAGTCACCAGTTTTTGTGGCAATGGAGAGTGGGAAAAAATGAGGGGTTAAAAGGTTTAGCAACATCCAGTGCTGTACTAAATTATGTAAGGCAAAAATATTAAGTAATAATATTTTTCTTATTGCACATAGTCTGTTTGGGGATTATGTGCAGCACGATATATGGATCCCAAGCTCCTTTCTTTACTTTTTTGGAGGCTTTAAAGCATTCTTGTAGCTAAAAAAGTTGTTACTTTGGAAAACTTTTTTGCTTTTCTTTTTCTTTTTTTTTTTTCAGTATCTCAAGGGTTAGCATTACTGAACAGTAAAACTATTTTGTAAAGCTGAAGTCCCCAAACTGTTTCTGCTTTGTGTGGTGTTGAGTGCACAACAAACAATATCAGCTTGCTGCTGCTGCTGTCAGTCAAGATCTCCTATAGCTGTTGCAGAAGATTTGTGCATCCCATGCCAGAGGAGCTGGGTTTCAAATCTTGTTTGACAGCTCTGGAGGAGCCTGTGCTGTGCATGCAGCTATTTCTGTGCTGAAAGCTACGTAATGTGGGATGTTAGCTCTTTCAGGTGGGTTTTTCTGTGGCTGGATTTGTGCTGTGGGCTCCCTGAGCACTGTGAGGATGCCCAAGATGAGACCCCCGAAGTGAGAGCTGTGTCCCACCGTGCTGCACCCTCCTGCCCGTGGCTCTGCTCCCTGGCCTTGCTCTCCTGTGTGCCAGCAGCACATCCAGCCCTGCTGGGGCTCCCCTTGCTGTGCCCAGGCAGGGGAAGGGGTCCCAATGCTCTCCCACCCACACAGGTGTAATGGGAAAATGGAGCTGCAAATGTCCCAGCTGCTCAGCCCAGCCTCTTCTCCATCAGTACTAAGCCATGTTTCAGAAAAATATTTTGAAATCCTTCTCCTTGAAGAATCTGAATCAAGGTAAATAATTTTCCTGACATCTGCTTCCACAATGTTTTGTTTGCCATTATGTGCAGATCTATTCTATTGCATAGCACTTGCCAGCGTGGGAACATTTTGTGCTCTGATGTATTCAAAATTATGTTTAATGACTTTGGCCTTCACCTATTAGGGCTTTTATTTCTGAAAAATGTTTATAGCGTGCAAACAGAGGAAGCAGGTGTGAACGTGCAGGCACATAAGCTAAATCTCCAAAAGAGAGTTTTAGTTGTTGGTAAATTTTGGAAGTTTTGTGATAGATCAGTCTCAGAAATGTCATCCTCCAAAACACAATTGTGTGCCTACGTGAGTTAAGGCAAGAAAATAATTTTTAAAATTTTAAAATTGTATTTTGAGATGCTTATTAGGACTCTCTCCTGCTTTGTTAAAAGTGATTTCCTTTTGTCCTGTAGGTTGTCCTAGAGCACACTTGGGGAGATTGGAGATGTTTTGATATTGGAGTTCTGAACAAGGAAACACGCTGAGTTTCAATGCACGTACACATCTATATATCTATAGCTTACACAAGTTTAAAGGAAATCAATCAGCAATTGACTATTGCGGAGCAGTGGTGATAGCATCTGGAAGTAGGGATAGTTTTCTAAGTCTGAGCAAGGTTTTGAATGTTCCACTACTTTTTGAGGGCAAAATAACTCAAGGAGGAAGCTTGAGTAATTGCAGAATTTCATTATTTTAGTATTTCTGTAAGTGCAGATGAAAATGCAGAGGTGTCACTTGTCACCAAATGTTTCCAAATCCAAAGTCTGTAAGACAGAGCTGCTCTTTAGGCATTCTCTAAGTGGCCCCCATGGCTTTGGCCTCTGTCTGCTCCTGTTGACCTTTAAAGTGTGCTGGAGGGCTCATCCCTTCCCTGGGCCTTGAGGAGGGAGGCATGGCTACCAAATGTAATTCATGGTGCTTCTTTTCTGCTCAGTCCTTGTGGTTGGAAGGCCTGGGTGAAACTGCCCAAGGGCAAACACACTGTTCTGAACAAACAGAGAGAAAATGAAAGCGTGTAAAGCAAAACGAGTTCGACCATTCCTTCTCAGCAGCAGAGTTTGCTCTTAGCTTTATTCAAACATTGGCTCCCCATTCCTCCTCCCACTGGAAAACATTAAATTATTATAAGTGATACTGAGTGTTCCATGCATTTTGTAGCACCTCAGGTCACAGAGGTTGCCAGTAAGTGCAGTGTTTTACTGCCAAGCTTGGGCCTCTTGATGTCCTGGCTGCTGCCACTGGAGGTTTGGGTGTCAGAATTGTGCTGCATGTGTGCTGTCAGCTCTGCCTGTGAGCACAGCACAGCTCCATCTCCCAGCCTCCTAATTGCTATTAGAGAGGACAGCAGCAACCTTGCAGCTGGCATCTCATTTCATCAAAGTAGTGGTAAACTATATTCAAAAAATCCTCCTCTCACTTCAAAATCCTTTAGTTTTGCTGACAAATGTTGGGGTATATTTGCATACAAATCCTTTTCTTCCAGGAAAAGGCTGATTTTTTTTTTTTTGCTGGTGGTGTTTTTTTAATGCTTTCTAAACATAGTTTGTCTGAAAGTTTTATGAGCCACTCCTCTTTTTTTTCATACACAGCCTGATGTGCTGTTTGCTTCTGGAACAGAAAATACTGAAACAACATTAAATTGCTTGTTGGTTCCTCTTTTGAGGGCAACCTAAGCACGTTTTGCTATAGAACAATTTCCCTTGCCTCTTACAATTCTTTGGCTTCTCATCTCCATTCATGACTTTGCTTATCTTGCACATATAAATTAGCAGTACAAATATAATTGGATCTGGCATCATGGCTGCAAGGGATTTTTAAAATTTTTCACTATTGGTTTAACTTTTTTTCAGGTTTGGTTTAAAAGGCTGGGGGTTTTATTCATTAACTTTCCATTCTAATCAACTGTCCTAAGAAAGTGGCAGTCAAATGGAAATTTTGTTTACTCTTTCTGATGGGAAATATGGTTTAAGATAGGTTAATTTTCTCCTACTGAAGATCTACCCTGTAGAAGCACTTTTATCTCTTGATGACTGGCTGCATGGCAAAAACATCTCAGCCTAATCTATCGCATTCTTGGGCACCATTTTATCTCCTCTGCAATCGAATTTGTCTGTAGTGGAACCAACATTCTTTTTATCACCCAAGGTCTGATCTTCCAGCTTTCACCTTCAAAAGCACAGCCATCCTTAGGCAGACTGGTAGCTCAGAATGATTTATAACTGAGGAGAACTTTGAAGTTCCTATAAATAACCAAAAAAAAGCAGTGTTTTCTGCCTTTTTTAGTTATACTGCAGTTTGCTTGCTTATGCTTAGGCATCTCTTGTGTCTTCCATTCTCTATCAGTGACATGCAGCCAGTAATGACTGTGCCACCAATTTCTGAGTGGCCTGATAAGAATCCCAAGATAGTAATATAAAGCCCAGGGAAAAATGATTCTCAAGTGTTTTTCACACCAGTGGTAAGGATCAGTGTGGGGCTGCATGTGAAATGCAGACACCACATTCAAGGGGACTCTGTAGAGAGCATGTTTAATTTCCAGAGCAGCAAGTCTGCACATTACTTTTGCAAGACTGAGCTCTCCAACTGCACACAGCCATCACTGACATGTTGGGAGGCTGCTGAGTGATTCACATCCAGCAGCTCAGCAAGGGGAGGCTGAACAAATGACACTGGAGATGCTTTCATTTGGAGGAATACCAAATGTTCCTGCTCTCTCAGCCCCTAGATATGGGATATCTACTTTGTGACCTTCAGAAAGAGAAAGAAATGCACATTTCTCAGCAAGATGGCTTTGATGGTGATCATAAACCCCCAAGATATGCTGTGTGCTTGTAATTTAAGGAAGAAACAGAGAAATCTGGAAATTCATATGCAGATACCAAATTCAACATCAATTTTCTCCCTCACATCCAGGATGAAGTTGGAATACTGTCATCTTTGTTGGATTTTTGTCTCAATTGTTTGTTTGTTTTTGGCATATATTTACTTTCTCTTTTAACACTGATAGCATGTCAGTTTTAAACCATTTTTTTCCTTCCCTCCAGGGAACTGTCTACTGGAAATAAGTGCAGTGACATATTGTTGTTATCAGCTCGTATTATGGTAACACAGAGAGTTCCAAACCAAAGATCACAGCCCAAATCTTTGGGGATATGTAGACATGCTGTGGAGCTCTAACAGCTACTCAGATCTTGCTACAGTGAGACTTTTAGGACTGGGATTAATTGGGAGTGCACAGGGATCTTGCAGGTTGTCCCACTGTTTCCAGCAGTGGAAAGGGAAATATCCACTGTTGAGGGTGAGGTAGGATGTAAGGGTTGAAGGGCCATAAAATCAGCTGGTTCTCTTAATGGACATCAGCCTAAAGTATCTGAAAACCTCACACTCTACAGCACTTACAGGCCGCTACATGAAATTATTGAGGTTCATAAGGGTGTTTCCATCTGGAGCTTTGCAATAAAGTGGAGAAGGGAGGAGAGCAGGTTTGAGTCTCTGCAGAGCAGAAACCACACTAGTAAACACAGATTTCACCTCTGCAAACATCCTTTCATACCTCTTGTATGGTTGATTTTTGTGTTGATCTCACACCTACAAGACATTCAGTGTCTCCCCTTGCTACTTGTGTGTTGGAACATTTGTTTTTCCCAGAAGTGACCCTGTGCTAGGCATGAACATCCTTGGCTGCTTTCAGTAGTGTCAACATAGGAAGAAAACATGTGTGGCTTTTACAAGAAGCTGATGTCATGCAGGAGACCATTTTTAGACTTGGCTCCTCAAGAATGTGTGCATTTCTGTGCCTCTCCACAAAGGCTGGCTGTAGCTGACACCAGCACAGGTGGATCTGCACCCAGCTGCTTTCCTGGAGGTAATGGGCTCATGGAAGTGATGGGAGTGGAAATGCTCCTGTGGGCACAAAGCCATGCCAGCTCCTGCTGCACAAGCCCTGAAGGGATTTTGTGCTGCTTGTGATGGGGCTTGGCCCTTACAGAGGGCAGAGGAGAGGGAGGAGATGCCTTCCCCCCATCTCCTCCACAAGCACCTGTTAAAGAGCTAAGCATACGCTGTTCTGGATTTGCAAATCATTATAATGACAGACTGTGACAATAAAAAGAGCCATGAAAATAGATCATGTAAAGAAGTCCTGGATAAAAAAATCCCCTGGTACACTGGGACATGATAAAACTCCACTAAGTCAATAATCTGTGCATTAAGAACTCCTCTGGTTATGTAAAGGAACTAAAACAGTCTGTTTTTCTCAGTGAGCCAGAGGAAGCAGTAGCTTGGGTATGTAATAGGATGATAAAGAGTGCTTGCTTTTCAGTAGCCCTTACAGTGTAACTTGATTTACAGATCAGATCTCTGCTGCTGACAGTAGAAAGACTGTAATGATGCCAATGACCGTGTCTAAGAGAGTCTCGGTTGTGTCTTTATTCCAAGTCCTCAGAAAGGAAATAATAAAAACAGATAATCACATTAAAGTAATGGTTTCAGATGACACTCACACAAAATAAGGTTATTCAGTTAAGCTGCTAGTTTGTCTTCTTCATTCCCGTGTTCTTGAATATTGCAGGAGTTCTGGATGAGAGTATGAATTTATGTACCGTGCATGGCAGAGCCATTCAGCAGAGATGGAAACAATGTGCATTAATGACAATAATAGCATTAGAACAGCATCTACAGAGGCAATCATGACACAGGGCCCTGTTGTCCTTATCCAAGAGAGCTTATTATGCAAGTGAAAAACAGGAAGGAGACCTACTTTCTGATTCCCCCCTCCTTTACAGCTTTCATTGTCTTGGGTGCTTTGTAAGCTATATTTTAGCATCTCTGCTTGAGTTTTATTTTGCATTAAAAGGAGTGCTCTGTACAGATAGTTTCATGTTGAAGATGTACTCCACATCTGTTTAACATTTTCTCAGCCCTTAAGTATGACTTTCTCAAAACTGACTCCCTGGCAGGTGAAGAAAAATGCACCTTTGGGAGCATTTTGTCCTGACACACACCCTCTCTTTGAACCTTCTCATCGACACCAGGCTTTTTGTGTTAAAGCAGGTATGAAATAAGTTGTCAAAATTAAGTAGCTAAAGAATAGTGGCTTAAAATAATTTCTTTTCATGTTGAGCTGCCTCTTAGTCTCTGCTTAAATGATATACAGGGTCTTTGATATTTCCACCCCACCTTTCTCTCTACTGCAGCTGAGTGAGAGCTGATTCCCTGCTTAGCTGCGCTTGTGGGTTTAATCCCCAGAGACATAAACTACAGAAGAGACTATTGCTCTATCCCTTTTCCTTCTGAAGTACCTCTGTCAGCCCCCACTTGCTTTCCCTTGTTTACCCTTTCAGTGTCCTTGTCATGCAGCTATTGATGTTTGCAAGGGTCTCCTGACACACAGAGGGGTGTGTGTGCACCTGGGCCTCTCTGGTGAATGCTGCAGAACTCCTGAGGGTGCTAACAGGGCTGCTCTCTGTAGTCCTGCTGAACAGCAAAGAAATTTACATTTACAAAGCCAGTAATCAACTCTCTTACTTAGAAAGACATTTCTCTACTACATCCACTTCCAACAGTGGCCAATGCAGTAGAGATGCGCATCCATTATCATGGACTTTGCAATTTTAAGATTCAAAGGAAGTGATGAAAATACACTGGGACATTTATCACATCAAAGATGTGATATTGCAGGGCAGAGATATCATAGTTTGTCTCTCTGTCATACATGTGTTATGAATGGCTCTTTCACAAGGGAGACAGAAGATTCTGTCATTTTTTGGACTGTTCCTAAAGATGCTGATGCTTTAACAGAGGGCTAAGCCATACCTGCAAGGGGTGTAGTAATTTAGGCTCTTCCTACTCTCATGGAATAGTTCCCTGGAACAGCATAGCCCATCCCCTTGCTTTAGATGCAATTTCAGTAATTAACTGTGCAAAATATGCCATGAGCATTCCCAGTTCAAGGCAAACACAGCTCTCCATTGACTTTAATTGGAGAAGTTTTCTGAATGCCCCAACAGAACCAGGTGGAAAACCAATCCTAGAAATTAATGGGAATCAGGTGGTTTAGTCCATTTAAAAACTTTGAAAATCCCAGCATACATTACATTATTCTTTGAGGAATACTTAGTGTAAAAGATAGCCTGAATTATCCAAATTCAGTTTTCCAAAACTCCCTGTTATTCATGTTTCTCATTATCTATAAATTACATTCAAAATTACCTTAATTACCTGAAACCTTGGTTATCCAGACATGTTTGTTGTCCCCTGTGATGCCCTGGTAATTGATCTTGTACTGCATTGCTCCAGCTGATGCTTCAGTGGTTACAGAATGAAGGCACTGTTGGTCTGCCACGTGCTGCTATGGGTTTGTGCTGCTCAGTATAAAGTTGGTGCAGAGCCACAAAGAGTACATGGGAAGTTCTTAATCATTGCATTGATAGGTATTTGGAGAAAGTAGAGCTGTTAGCAACCTCTCCAGGTCTAACAGGACCTTCCTTGACTTATCTTAAATCTGAGAAAAACAGAAGAGGATGAAATGAAACTTCCTAAGCAGCAAAGGACTTCAACACTGCCAATTAAGATCTGGCTTTTCACAGTTCCAGATCCACTGGTTTACTCTGGTCAAACCAATTTGCCTTCAAAATTAGGTGAGAGAAATCCCAGGGTGATTCACCAATTATTAATCTGATTGATTTACTACTGTCACCCACCATAGGTGCCCAAAACAGAAAAAATATTTTACTTTTGAGTGCCATAGACAAAAATGTCACTAAATGCTTATGGTTTGTACAGAACCTTAATTCCCACATTATGTGGTATCTTTCTACCATGTAAAATCTCATTTCCAGGAAAACTTATTGTCTGGTATATGGCATCCAATAAATTTCAAGAAAGTATATTTGTCATAACTAATATTTAGTAATTAGTTATTCCCTCATTATAGCTCCTGAATCATGACCTAGAATATAGCTTCATAATGATCACATTAGTTTCTGAATATGATGGTGCTGCAGCCTTAATTAAGACCAAATGCTGAAGCATTTTCTCACAATATTCTCAGGTGGAGGGGTTGGATCACAGTTCACTTTCTCTGTTTGAAATGAGGCATTGCAATGGCATGTTAAAATGTTGTAATTCCAGCAGGGTTATTTTGGTAAATTGAATTTTTCTGGTGGTACAGGTCATTTGGACAAGGCTTGTAGCTGCTGAGTAGCTTTGCATGAATAAATCAGTTACTATGACAAATGCCATCACTCCAATATTTAGGCCAAAACCCTGTTTTTGGACTGTTGCACCCCAAATGTTTGGTCTCTGCTATCAGCTTTGGGTGTGGCTGTTTATTTCAGTGGTCTTGTACATTTATATTTGCTATAGGGGCATTGATAGCTTCATGTAATTGTGACCAGTTTTGTCATCCATTTAGAAAAAGGATGCATCAACTGGAGCAATAAAGATGTATTTCTTAGCTGGGATGGGTTGCTGTACAGCACGATTTCTTTACAGGATCCCAGAGCACCACAGCAGTTAGAGATGACATCCTTCTATATTGGAATTTCTGCATTTCTGTGTTGGTCCCTGGTTATTTATTGCTTTTGGGCCTTCCAAGATCAGAAGCTTGCTGTGACTCTAGGACTCTAGGAATGTGGTCGTGATTCCTGTTACAAATGTAAGTTTAGATCTTGAGTAAATTTCCACCAGATGGGACTTGGATCAGAGGTGGTTTCTGAGCCACAAACTCCCTGAGCTGCTCTCTCTGTGGTTCCTCTTTGGTACCTGCTCCTGCCCCAGGCTGTCCCTGAGGCCAGGAGCCAGCAGAAAAGGACAAATCCTGCAGTAAAATACCACTTGCTATGAGGAACTGAGCTTTTAGTTGACCTACTTGACATACCCTAAAGGCATTTAAAGGGAATATCAAATATATGAAAGACTTGTTTAAATGAAAAGTGAGCAGTTCTGAATCTCACATTTCCCCACTGTGGCCCTGTGTCTTGTGGAGTCACTGTACTTTGTGTAGCAGGACTTTGTACTTTGCTGTGCTATCTAGCAAGATTCAGACTATAAGCCTTATCTATATTTAAATTAATAAGCCATATCTATATTTAAATTAGATATATTGACTTTTAAAAGTAAACTAATGTGTATTGTTCATTTCTTGGAACTATTGCATGTTTCACTGACATGAAAAGTTGTTTTAAGTCCTTTCAGTGGGGTGAGAAGATCAAGTAGAATAAAAACCCCTCTGTATAAAAGCTGCAGTGTGGTCTTCAAAGAATGTACTTCTCATAGTGTGGAGAGATCCATGTCAAAGATTTGCAGTGATTGCTCTTTGTTCTAGTGGAACCACTAGTTCTCTGATATATTGCATAAATCTGATCTTCTGCATTCGTGTAAACATGTACTGAGCTGCCTTATCAAGATCAAATTATTTAGATAATTTGTCTTATCTTTATGGCTTTTTTTTAATTAATGCTAATATGTAGCAGAGCAATATATAAAAAAGTTGTATGTGGGTTAAATAGTCTGAAGCAATTTTTAAGTTTTCATTGTAACTTTATTGCATTTGCATTGGTTCTTAATCATCTTTAACAATCTTCAGAGTTGTTTTTTCCCAAACTAGCAAACTCTGAGATGTACTACTATTTCCCATATTGTACCAAGGCACTCCTCTAACATATATTTAAATACAGTTCTACATGTAAAATCCATTAAAGAGTTCTCCTTCATGCTTTCCTATTATGAGATACTTACTCTTGATCCAAACACCTCTACAGATTTCCTCCCTAAAGTCAGTCCCTCCAACTTACTGAATAGGTCTTTTTCTGGGCTGGGGGAGATGTCAGGTTTTGCATTGCTACAGGTTTATGGGTGTCCTGATTCTGTGGCTTCACTGGGAACTGAATGGGTGCCTTGACATATTGTTTTAATGAAGCAAAATATGCATTTGATTAATTTTTAAAGGCTTTTTTGATGCCCTCTGTGTGTACAAGTGTGTGCTACTTCAGTGTTCTCTTCCTTCCTAACTCCTCCTTTAAGCAGCATCTCTGAAACCATTATTGTTTTCCTCACACAGAGAAATTGCTCCCATAGCCTTCAAAATTTGAAGAATTGTTCAAGGGCAGAAAAAAAGATAAATGACTGGCAGTTGTTTTTCAGTTATATTAATTTTATTAGTCATGCATTCTCCTGTGTTTTTTCAGAGCTTTGGGATTTCTTTCTCTGAGCAATTAGAGCTTTTGAACAGAGAAAACTTCTGCTTAGATGCAATGATGAATTTAATACCCCTGCCCACACTCCTCAGCTGAATCTGGGGACATTGTGGTGGGTTTTAGTACCTGAAGCTTTGTCTGTGTGATTCTCTCTGCTTGGGGCTCTTGATGCAAATTCATGTAAAACAGTGTAAGAAGAGAATCATCCCTCCCTCTGCCCCCCACGGCACACTATTTCTGCATTCCCATCAGCCTAGGGGTGTGCAGAAGGGTTCTTTCCTGCAGATGCATGAAATAGTTGGAAATAATCATTTATTACAGTTTTCTGCAGCTGGTTCTCCCAGCCCCTGAGCTCCCAGCACCACCCAAGGCAGTGCCCTCCCTGCTCAGTGAGGGCTGGGCTGGTTCCTGAGGGACATCTCCCATCTGCAGCAAGCTCTTGGTACCAAGAGATGGTGGCAATATCCCATCTGCATTAACCCCAAAGTGAGCACAGCCCCCATTCCCAAGGCAGGAGGAAATCCCAGTTTGGGGCTGCTCTGTTAGTGACTGGGGTGTGTTCAGCCTGCAGGGAGAGCAGAGGCTGCTGGGCTTTAAGTCACTTACCTGAGTTTATGAAATGCATGCAGGAATATTAGGTCTCTATACTTTGGGACAGTTTTTTAATGAAAACCAGTTAGTCAAAACCAAAGTATTAATGAAAAAGTAGTTTTTGAGGTGTTCACCAAAATTAAATCATTAACGAAAATTTTGAGTATCAACTAAAGCACTTTTTTATGTAAAAAACTAGAGTGCCAAAAATATGTATTTAAGACTTTTTACAATTTTGGAGATTTTATTTTAAACTTTCAGAGATTTTATTTTGGAGATTTTGACTTTTCATCATTAAAATATGCCTTTGGTTGTTTTTGTGGGGGGTTTTGGTTGCTGTTGTTTGGTTGGCTGTTGTATTGCTTTGCTGTTGTTTTTTAGATGTTGACTCTTGCACTCCCTCTTGTGAGAGGGAAGACTGTTTAATGAAATGGGAAATGTTTCTATTCTAATGTGAGCTATGAATTCCTAACTGTGTGAAAATAAATAATTTTCCTAAGTTAAAAAATTTTATAACAAATGGTATAGAAAGCTAACAATATTGGTGAAACCCAGGAGCTTCGTAAAGTAGCAATTACCCTTTCACTTTTAGATATTTTGCCTTTTTTCCCTTATATTTTGTTCATTTAAAGCCTCACATATAAAGAAAACCTGTCAATTTAAATGTTTTTAAGTGGTTCCTCAAAAAGACAAAGAGAAAAAAAAGAACTTTATTCCTATTGTTAGAGTGTCAGTACCTGGAAAGCCTTTAATTTTTTCCTTTTTAAAGCTTTGAATTGTTCTGTTTGAAGTTCAAATTCAGGAATAAAACAAGAGTCAAAACTGAAAGTATGTTTCTGTATAGCAAGTTAATGGACTTAACCAGGAAAAAGCTGTGTTCAGCTCTAAAGCTTGTCACAT
Source organism: Ammospiza nelsoni (assembly GCF_027579445.1). Lineage (NCBI taxonomy): Eukaryota > Metazoa > Chordata > Aves > Passeriformes > Passerellidae > Ammospiza > Ammospiza nelsoni. The sequence continues at coordinate 8,223,961 of NC_080643.1, forward strand.
TAAAGGAATTTTAACCTCTTTGGGATTTCTTTTTTTTGGTTTTCTTTCTTTTTTGACCCCCCCAAAGGCCATTTTTCCAACATTTCAGAACTACAGAACGTGTGTACCTTGATAGTTATGTGTGAAAATTTATAATAGGCACTTTGTGGGGTTGAGTGGAGTCCCATTGAAGTGAACAGAGAGCTTGGCCTAGGCCTTAAATACACAATTACAATAATTTAAGCTTCTAAGTCAAAATCCATATAAAGCAAATAAAAATTACTGCTGAGCCTTTGAATTTCAGCCTTCACTCTGTGGGTATTAGTGGAAGGAAAATTACATTTGAAGTGGTCACCATGCAGATGTTAGATGTTAGCCAGGAGTTTTGATTTTCTTGTAGAATCTCATTCTTGTCTCTCTGATCAGCTCAAAGCCAGCGTGCAGTTGGCACGTGCTCACTTTTCAGTCATGCCTCAAAATCCCCAGGGTGAGCACATCCTTCAATCCACAAATCCAAGGGGGATTTTTCCAACATAGATTGATTTGTGTATGCATATTCAGGTGTTAGGGAGAGGAGTAAGGCTGTTGAGAGACTTCTGCAAGATTTAGAGAGAGAGAAACAGTTGTTACAGATTATAATAAGGTGTAAAGGTTTTTCACTCCCTAAAATGGAGAAGCTGATATATTAAATTGCATGTGCTCTGGTGATGTGGACTGACTCAGAGAACTTGAAGGAAATAACAGCTGTGCACATCAAAGCTTAAAAATAGAAACTTCATCAGTCAGTAGCAGTTCAGAATGAATGAAGAAATCAGAAACTTATTAATTACAGTGCTTAGAGAAAGGAAAGCTAAAGTTCAAACTTTCTGAAGGCAGAATGCTGTCAGCAGTGCTGCAGCACGTCTGTGCTGGGTGGCAGCACCTTGTCCTGCTGAGCCACTGTCACAGGGGGCTCTTGGACACACACGGGCACCTGTGGCCATTTCAGACAGCCCAGGTGGACTCAGGGGTCCCACCTGAGCTTTGATGTTATGGTGTAGGGCATATGGGAAACTCCTGCCCTTCTGGAGTGGCAGCTGGATGGCCTGAGGCATCTCAGATGGCAGTGGATGCTTCTGTCTAAGGAGTAATTGCACATAAACATAAGCACAGACTCACTTTCTCTCACATTTTAATACATGGACACCTGAAGTGGTTTCATAGCAGGGTTTGCAGTGGGTTATTGTAGAAAGCAATGAACAGTTTATCTAATTTTAAACTTAGTAAGAATTCTGAGGTGAATAGAACAGGTGTACAGCTTAAAATCAAAGCAGGTATAAAATTAAAAACTATCCTAGTGTCAAAAACTTTAGTTAAAAATTATGTTTTAAAGTTGCAGTGGATGGTTGTTTTCCTAATGACCTCGAATTCATGAATTCATTCTAACATATTCCTTTTAATATATTCATAGTTAAATATAACTTGAATGTTGTCCTAATTACATTCTCATGTTAATGTAGCTCTGATTCAGAATTTCTCTCATTATTCTTTGTAGAATTATTTTGAAATGATGGAAAGTTCAGAGAAGATGCTCCATTCTATGATTGTGCCTTTGAATTATTTATCAAATTCCGAGACAGAAATATAGCTAAAATCTAGTTTGGGTTGTAAATGAGTTTTGGTAATGTGAGGAGGAAGTGCAAGTCCTTTTTGAGGAATGCCACGGGTGCAGCATTAGGTGCTGCAGGAGCACTGGGGGCCCCACATGAGCAGAGATGTTCTTGGTTAATGAGAAACCTCCACTGCACCAGCTGGCAAGTGCTGTCTAAGCAGATAAGACAGATGATGTATGGAAGAGGACAGAAAAAGAGAGATACAGAGAACCTGCAAAATGACAGTGCAGGTTAGTGATAAAATTAAGAGAAAACCTGTCCTGTTTTGGCCAGAACCAGCCATCGCTCCCTCTGCGATGTGCCATGGAAACAAAAGCTCTCCCAAGAACTGTTTGCCTCACCTTTTCCACAACCCATTGCAGTGGCAAACAGTACAGTGCTAACATCAGATTGTAGGAACCAGCATTAATGCAAAAATTGTGGCTGTGGCCCTGAGCTAGGTAGAGAACAAACAATTGCTGGTGAGGCATGCGCGAGTCTGAGAGGGTGAGACGCTGCTGGGGAAAACTCAAAAGGAGAAAAGGAAACTTGTCCTAATGTAAGCAGCAGTTTTGCTAGAGGTGAGGGGAAATTCTTCATTTATAAATGGTTCATTGAGCCATGATAATAAAGCAGTGCTGCAGAAGAAGGATAATTATCTACTAAAGTATCAGATGCCCTAAGGGTACAAGCTTCCCTTCTCTCCTTTGGAAAAATGAGCTCAGATTAAACGAATATCCTTTTTCCTGTTTTAGTGTTGACATGGATTTCCTTCTTATGAGTAAAATTAATTAGTTTTTCTATTCCTTTATTCCTGGTATGGAAATCAGGTCTGCCAATCAACTTTGCAGCTCTTCCCTTGGGCCCCAAGTTTAGCCAATAGCATCATTTATGGATGTGCTCTGTACACTGCACTGGGAAGGCACAACTGAATTACAAGGGGTTTACTATGCCTGGTAATTTACCAAGGGACACAGCATTGCATAACTAAAACCCCACAAAAGGAGGGGTTTTGTATCCAGCCAGGATTATTTTGTTTCCAAGTACCTGCTTTCTAAATATATTTTTCTCCTTTCTTAAATGTTAATAACATAAGCTGTAACAAGCAAAAAGGAGAATAGGGGTGGCATAGCTGATTCTGTACAAAAAACCCCTGAGAGACAGATTTTCAAAGCAGGTTAGCACCCACAGCTGGGACCAGTCTCCTCCTGTTCTCTTGGGAGCTGCTACAGGTAGAGCTTGCTCAATTCTGCTCCCACTATAGCAAATATCCATTACAGACTTGTCTGTTCTCATCTGGATTTAGAAAAATGATCAAAACCTGCCACTATATCTTTACTTTGAGAAAATGTCTGGTTTTTTGTCCTATCAGAATGATAAGTGTGATTCTTATAATACAGCCTTGGTGTATGTAAACATGTGTTGTCTCTGTGTTTATGGAAATAATTGATCTTTCACATGTATTAATCTCTCCTTATTTCAAATGTCTCACATGGTTCTCACAATCAGGTTGATGTAACCTTTTTGTGAACCTGTTAACTGCAGAGCAGCTCCTAGTTACCTTTCCTGGATTATAGAGAATATTCCTGAACACCTGCAGGCTTCAAGATGCAGTAAAAATAGAGATGACTGTAATACAATGGCATGGAACTTAATTTTCTTCAAATAGTCTTTTGAATACTTATTTTAATACTGGAAAAAATAACTTTCATAGCCTTTGGTCGTGAAAGTTCAAGTGATGTTAAAGGTTACTTTAAGGTCTTCAATCTGCAAATTCTATTCTGTAAGTCAGCAAAGAATCCTGTCTGCAGGGAATTGAAATGAGAATCAAGTACTTGCTTGTTGGATCTACACAACTGAGGCTCTGCTAAGAATTCTGGACCATATTAATATGCTACATAATTGACATTCAAGTGAGGAATCATAGCAATTATTAATTACTGTGAACACAGCAGATCAGATGACTGTCAGCAGCATCTGTGTACTTCCATTATTTAGTTTATAGCTTCATTTCACTGACTCTCAAATCACAGTCACCAAGGTAGAATTAAATCAAAGTATATTTACAGAATTGTGAACACTGTGCTTAAAAGGAAATATGTAATGTATTTTAAAAACATGTTATAGTTACAACAGGTGAGCATTCCTTGTGAATTGTAAATAATGTGTAGAAATAAGTGATCTGCTATGATCAGCATAGTGCCAGCTTGTCATATTTAGGTGCCTAAAATTAGAAGTGTCAGATCAAGATTTTCAAAAATATATATCACATATGGGGAAAAGCATTGTAAACTGCTGTCTCAGACAACACATCCAAAGCCCTCTTAAATTTCTTTGTCTTTCCTCCATTTTTAATCACAAAAGAAAATGTCTCTGGTTTTCACAGGAGATAAATACCAGCATTTCTCCATTGAGATGGTAAATTTGAGTCTGTGAAAAATTTATTTTTCCTTAAAGGTCTCAGTATAACGCAAAAGCCTTATTAATTTTGTCAATATCTGATGGGTTTGAGGAAAAGAACTCTGAATACAGCATAATATAATTCCCTGTATTAGCCCTGTGTTTCTGATGCTCTTGCTGTGTCACCAGAGAGGAAGAGCTCAGGTGATTCAAGGGTGATCAGAACCAGGTTCCAGGCTGGGGATTGAGACTGTTATGTCTCGGGGTCTCTAGCTGGTCAGAGTGACCCTGAGAAATATCAGAAAGTCTCTTTTCCTAGCCCAGTGGTCAAAGAAGGAGCCAGAGCTCTTCATTTCTCATTGTCAAGGTAGTTTATTGTATTCTATCTAAAATTCTTTCTCCAACCCACCAAGGTCCACTCAGCAAGACACTCTAAGGCACTCTGCCTTTCCTGGGGCAATGTTGTCTTTTTATACTAAAAACTACGTGTACAATATTTACAATTACTTTCCAATACCTATCACATGTGTTAGACAGTGAGATTCTACTCTAAACCAATCCAAAAGTGCCAACATCACAGCAGAAGATGGAGGCTAGGAAGAAGAAGGAAAAAGGCTGGACACGCCCAGATCCCTCCATCTTGCCCCCTGAACCTCCATTCTAAAAACCCCAAAAATCTATTTTTCCACTCTTTTTTTTCACTATCCTTCTACTTAAACTTTTGTGGCTTGTAATTCTTCCTATAAAGGTTGGTAATTGTTTTTTCCAAGGGCTAAATCAAAGGCACAGGGGTCTTGGGCTCTGTGCCAAGGTGTCTGAGCCCCCTGACAGGGTCTCGAGTCCTCCAGGGCAGCCAGAGGAATATCCTGGGTCCCTACAGTTCTGGTCCACTCAGATTTGTGTTTGAGCCTTGACATGGCCCCCTCAGATGTCCTTGTGTGTCCCCTGCGGCCGGTGGAGCGTTTCCGTGACCTGCGTCCCGAGGAAGTGGCTGATTTGTTCCGAACGGCGCAAAGGGTCGGCAACGTGGTGGAGAAACACTTCTGTGGCACCTCTCTCACCTTCTCCATCCAGGTTGGTAAAACAGTCAGCTAAGAAAGGTTTAATGGTTTGTTTTATCAAGCTTTCAGCCTTTTTCCCCAGTCCAATCACAAAAGGAACTTCAAGGGGCAGTAAATGCAAAATAACAGTAATAACAGACGTGAAGCCAAATAACTGCATTGCAGTCCTCCAGATTTGCCATTGAGAAATCTAAAGAGGAAACCAGTGGGAAAGTGCGGTTAATTAATTACTGCAAAACCTTGGATAAAGCCAGCAAACACTCTCAAATGCTGTGCTTGTTTGTGAGTATTTCAGGAAATATTCCTCTTTCAAAGAAGTGTTGGCAGGGTTGGCCTCTAGAGAAGGCAGTCACAGCCCCTGTTGCACACGCAACCCACTGCACACACTGGAGATAGGTGCTCCCTCCTCACAGATATTTATATGCAGCAGAGAGCTGTAGCCATGTAAATACATTATAAATTCTGACCTTTCAGTTGTTTTTGCTGGGTGTTTTTATACCAAAAATGAACTCTGTTTAAAGCAAACCAGGAGACTAAGCCCATTCATTAGAATCAGAATTTAAGCAAGCACAGTTTGATTAAATTCTTACTTCCATGTGTGATTTTATGTTCACAAGGATCAGAAATCTATTGCTAGCTATTGAAAAACATAATCTGAAAAAAATGAAAAATAGAAACTGTTGTTTTTGTGATATGACATAGTTTCCCTCTTTGCTGGGGTCTTATATGGAAAGGAGCTTTGTCCAAAGACTTAGTGTTGAATGGTCCTCAGGAAAAATATGCTAATTTAACAGACAGTGTAATTGTTGTAAATGATTATTAAGTAAGATTTCTGAAATCCTGTGTGATCCTTGTTAGATCCTCTAACCTGAGACTTTTCCCTTTGCTTACAGGATGGCCCTGAGGCTGGACAAACAGTGAAGGTGAGTGCTTATTATGCAGAATACAAATTAAGACACAATTATAGGAACTAATAAAAGATCAAAGCTCGTCATCTGCAGTGTATTGCTGTAGTGTTACTTTATCCTTGAGATCAAAAAATCCCAAGTGTACAATAGCAGTAAATACTTTTTATTGAAATTGCATAAGCTAATGTTTACACGTTTGCTTCCTGGACAAAAATTTTCAATCAAGAAAATATCTTTTCTAAGCTGCTGGGTGTATTTATGCAAGGAAAGCCTCATGAAAAAGGCATCTGGTTCTGTTTTTTGTTTGTTTTATGGAGAAAATATTGCCCTTCCATTCAGGATCTCTTTGTTTTTCTGTTTATTGCCTAATGAGTTGTAGCTAATTGTAGGAACAGTTAAACTGAACCACATTATGAAAATATACCTTTTGTCTATGCTTTCTCTCAGTGTATTCATATCACATTCTTGTTACTGAAGTTCAAATGTAATGGGCCCAGTGAAGCTAAAAACCAGATTTTAAGTGTACTTCCAAAAAAAAGGTGGGAGGGTGGAAGGGAAGAGAAGGATTTATGATTATATTCTCCACTTGAGTAATAACACAGATAACATCCAAGATGTCTCTCCAGCCATGTTTCACTGCCTCATAATGCAAATGCAATTGCGTGTGTAGTTAGATGATATGCCTCAACGTTAGATAAAGACTATTTTTTACATTTGGAATCAGAGGAAAGTCAAATATAGCTATGGGTTTGCACTTTGTAAAATCAAATTAGATGTCTCAGAGAACCTGTTTGAGTTGATTAAGATAACTGTAACAACCGAATGATGGTGGATAGGAACATTTTGCTTTTTTTTCAATTTGCTGAATTGACCTTATTTTTCCTTCTGCCTTTTGCTGCCTGCTTTGAATATTTAACAGAGAGGTAATAGGGAGAAAGAAGAAGAAATTAGAATATCATGAAGCTTGGGATGTGATGAAGGAATGTAACATGATTTATTTCTGTACTGGGACAAAACAGATTCCTTGACTCATGACTTTGAGTGCATTGGGTGGGTTTCACTGGCAGGGTCTGTTGATAGTTGAAATAATAAGTTAAAATACTTTTGAAGTAAATTTTGTTATTATCACCAGTATGATTTATGAAGAAAATATGAGGATTTATTTAATAACTTGGATGAGTGCTTTTCTCTCTATTAAGAAAAGGTATATAGGAATGGTTATATATGAGCAGAATTATTTATATGAGTGGGCAAAGATGTAAAAATTCCCATCATCTGTGACTGTGAACAGTAACAAATGCTTATGCAGACCTTAAAAAGGCAGGAAGTTGTGTATTGCTTTGGGTTTGTACTGGAAACAAAGAGCTTTAAGTGTTCATTACAAAATGGCAGCCACCCTTCATGCCTCCTTCTCACACTTTTAATAAACACTGAGATGAAAATGACCCGTGCTTACAACTGTGAACCCTAGACTTTGCAATTATGAGTGTGTATTCATAAATCAGAGGTTATCAGTTTAAATTCTCTACTTTTCTGCATCATTGGGCAACACTGTAATTTATCATCATCGCTTTGGGATGTTTATCATCCAAAAATGCCTACAACTATTTTCTTCAGAGAATTTAGAGCTTTCAAAACTTCAATCAGGAAAGAAATTACTGTGATCAAGATCTTCTTTTAAGTGAACAATAGGGTGGATACATAAATAGCTGGTTTCATTTAAACTTTTCTGAATCACAAAGCTTGAAACAACACCTATGTGACCTACAAATAATTTATGAACCTTAAATTCAATGTGTCATGTTTCTGGATGTGGATTTATTTGGGGTTTTCTTTTCATGTATGAGAATCCACAATAATCCAGTCTCCTCTGAGAGAGCTTTTAATTAAAATTTCTGGAACAGACCAAACATTAGAAAAACATTCTAAAAGTAAAAATAGCAAAACATCACAAATATCCAAGGGAGTTTGTGGAGACTGTTTAAGTAGGGTAGGCAAGCGTATCTCAGGAGCTAATTAGGTGTAGCTGATTTTGATTTGAATGGGGTTACATACCAGATGGTTTCAAGAGTCTTCTCCAGTTGTATTTTTTTGTAATTCTGTATACCTGTGTAAATATATAAATAAATACTGTATGTGTTATGGAGGAACAGAAATACGGGAAGCAGAGGACTATTGACTTTGCAATTGCTCAGTACAAAATTTTGCTACAAAATGGGAAGAGCTATCAGCCTGGCTGAAGACAAAACCAGAGAAATTTAGTCTGAAAAATATTAAGGAATTCTCCTTCTTTGTCCACAAGAAGAAATGATAATCCATGTACAAGAAAAATCTTGAACCTGAATATGAGTCTCATGTCTGTCTTAGTAATGGAGATACTGAAAATCATATATGCAATGTATGCAGCAGGTTGGAAGGAGAAGACCCTTTCCATGTGATTTTGGCTAGAAATCAGTGATAAGATTGTCTGCCAGTGTTACATGTCCCTTTGGTGGTGTGAAAGCTGTTAATGATCTAACTGTAGTTTCATTATTGCTGTACTCTGTTCCTCCTTTGCATCCAAGGTAGCAGAGCCTGCAGTCAGTGTTCTAGGGCAGCTGATGGCAAATTCCCCTTCACTGTGCTTTCACTGGATGGGTCTTTGGAAGTAATTGTACCTGACCCTCAGTTCACCAATATTTGTGAGTATAGGTGGGTCTTTTCCCACCCTTTAGCAGCTGGAAATGTGCACATGGTAAGGAATTCTGAACCATGTCCCCAGTCTCAGACAGCAAAATAATGCAATATATTCCTTCATAACATTTTTCATAGCTTTCCACCTATTGTACCTATTCCAGCCCTGTCACCTGTTTATGAGAGAAACAATTGTCCTTCTCCAAAGATAGTCACAGAATTGCACACTGTTTTATTGTGAGAGGTTCTTGAACCTCTCACAACAGAGAACTTGAGCCTCTCAGGCACCTGAACAGAGTGTCATCAAGCAAAACCTTCTTTTAGCATTCGAGAGATTTTGAATACTTATTTCTTATTATTTGAGAAAGGGAGGAAATTGTGCTTAGGTATTCCCTTAAAGACTATTAATCTCTGCAATTTTGAGCTCTCTTTTTATTGGAGAACACAAAACCCATGGTGTCCTTGTGCCAGGAATGGAGGGTGAGTTTCATGCTGGTTCTGTTTGAGAATGCCTTAAATATCCAGGCAATTTCATGGATCAGGGAAATCAGCTCTGCATCTTAATGCAGGGCTCTTATTGCTATGTCAAGTGAGCGACGTTTCAAGATTTCTCTGGTATGTTTTATAGCCTTCTTTTCATCATCAAGTCAGCAAATGCTCTGGCTGCCTGGGTGGATGTATAGCTTAGTGTAGAATAAGCTCTCAGGTTTACCTTTTACGTGAGATTCAATCACAAGAAACTCCATAGATTCTGTACTCTGTAAAGGCTAAACAAATCAAGCTGGCAGGAGCATGAAGCAACTAATTTATCTGTAGAGACAAGATAATATTGCACAGCAAGTGTCCATTGCACAAACAGGTATGAACACATCCTCTATTTTGCAGCAGTGGTGAAGTCTCCAGCAGCTCAGCACCTCCTCTGTTATCCATGAGAAAGGAAGGGCCTATTTGCCAATTTAGGTTTCCCTAAATAAATGAGAAAGCAAAGCTGATGGTGGCAGTGTGGGTATGTGTGCAGAAACTTATTTTACATGTCACACATTCCACTGGTTATTTTACTCTGAGAAGACTGTCTCATGATTATTTTTGATGTACATATTTTTCTTTTCCAGATGTTTTTTAATGCTGTGTTAAATCAATCCACCTGGCTTGCATTCCTCAGAAATCTTAACCTGAGCTGTGGAGCCCAGGCTCATTTAAGCCCACAGCAGACTTTTCTTTCATCCTCTTTGTCTATTTATGTCTTGACCCAAAGTACTGGACTTGAGGTTTGAGTCTTTAAATTTAATCAGATCTCATTGCAGACTAATTGCATCGGAAGGATTAAATTCAATAACTGCCATTCTTTTGATGCCTCAGCCTTCTTTCCCTGCAGACCAACACAAGTGAACCCTGGTTTAGTGAAGTACTAGAAACCCTCTTTTGCTCTCTTAGAAGAACAAAAAAAAATCTGGTGTTTGACAAATGTGACGATTTTTCTTACCTTTAAACAAATCTAAAAACTCAGATACAAAAAGACATGGAAGCAACAAATTTTTGAAAACCAGATTGTACTGAAACGTGAACAAATAGTCTCCTGTGCTTTACCCTTAAGAATGACAATTCTCTTGGAAGCTTGTGAGACATCCAAAAATGATTTGAGAAAGTGCAGCAGTGTCTTTGAATTACTCTGAGAACCACACTAATAGTATTTGGTTGGAGACTATGTAATATTGTGAACAGGTAATTGGTACAGCAAATTCAGTAGTCTCAGGGCTGCTATGTCTGGTTTGAGCTCAAAATTTTCTTTCTATTTCAGTACTGTATTTAGTTTGGGGTGGTTTGGGGTTAGTGATGTATATTTTCAAAGCTAGGATTATACTGCCCCTTACAGAGACAGAGAAGCAGCAGGATCATCCTGATAGTTTCTCCCCCCTTTCTTTGAAGTCTTTTGCCAGCTCTATGGCTCCTACTCACTCTAAATAATAATTCCTGCCCTTTCCTTCAGGGATTTTTTCAAAATCTGCCTTGTGTTGGTCTAAATCTCCTTTCAGTCCTTTGGCCAGACGTGTGTTTTCTATAATGCAAAATAAGTCCTAATAAGTCTTTGCTTTGTCAGGTCCTTCCTTATGTTCATAACATGCAGCATTTAATTTTGACTGAACAATAAAGAAAAAACATATTGGTATTTTGTTTGCCAGGCTTATAGATTTAAGAGGCACTGGTAAATCTGTAAACCCTTCCCCAAAACAAATAATAATTTACAGGGCCTAGAATGAAAACAGTTCTTGTGGCCCCCATAATTTGAACAGATCAGTTCCTGTACTTCAAACAGGTGACAGAAGTGAGAGGTGTCTGTGTCCAGCATATACCCATGGAAAGTTTAAGAGATTGTTTTGAAGACTGAAGAAGATGAAAGAAAAGTGGGAATGTGGAAACAGCCCAGTGATTGATGGACATAACACCATCCTAGCTGTGAATACCAAAGGCCCCAAGGCACTGATAAATTGAAATGATGACCTGGATAATGAAGTCTGATCTAGAAATACTGGGTTGTGAAGTTCCCTGAAGGGATGGGGACTGAAATTTTTGAAAGGTTCTCTTTAGCAGTGAATTATGATAGTTCTGAATCTAGATTATTTTGAATTTCCAGTAGTGAATGTCATGGCATGCTGTACCTCTGACTTGTAAAAGCAATATAATCCTCTGTCTCTGTACAAACACAGAATAGTCTGTGTAGACTATAAATATAAAAAACCTAACGAAACAAACAAAAAAAATCACCCAAAAAATCATTGTTAAAAATAGGCTGGTATAAATGAGGATAGTAAATGAAATTTCCAGGGATTTAAGTTGAAGAATGGTGATGAAAAGGAACACTTTACGATTCCATGCTAGCAGTTCTACCCTTCTTTCCTGCCATATGGATTTCTTAGATGAATGTTCTCTTTAGGTAGTTTAATTCCAAAAATATCCCCAGAGCTAGTCACAGATATTGACACTGTCTAAATTAAACTATAATAAGCAAGTAAGTGGGTTCAAATGCTTGTTTAAATTGCTTTGGCATGCAGATATTAAAAGTCCTGCAGCTCTGCTGGCCACATCCAGCTCCTCCTGGCTGGGCATGTTCCCTTCAGCCCCAGAGCTGCCACTGGGGCTTTCCTCTCCCAAAGTCTGGTGAGTGGGAGCTGGACTGTGACCGTGTTCACAGGGGTCTGAGGATGAGGGAAGAGACGAGGATCTGTCTGCATGTTTCAGAAGGCTTGATTTATTATTTTATGATATATATTACATTAAAACTGCACTAAAAGTATAGAAGAAAAGGTTTCATCAGAAGAATAGAATAGGAAAGAATGATAACAAAGGCTTGTGGCTCAGACAGAGAGTCTGAGCCAGCTGCGATTGGCCATTAATTACAAACATCCAACATGGACCAATCACAGATCCATCTGTTTCAGTCCACAGCAGCAGATAATCAATGTTTACATTTTGTTCCTGAGGCCTGTCAGCTTCTCAGGAGGAAAAATCCTAAGGAAAGGATTTTCCATAAAAGATGTCTGCAACTTTGCACCATGGAACCTGCAGCTCTGTGAGCCAGGAGGGGAGTGAGCACTGCCAGGAGTGTCCCTGGGAGGGTGATGTGCCTGTCCCAGCCTGTCCCAGCCTGTCCCAGCCCCAGCAGCCCCATGGTGGCTCAGCAGAGCCCGGGGGCTGTGCCAGCAGCTGCTCCAAGTGGAACCCAGTGGTCGCCTTGGGTGACCTCACTAATTCCTGCAGGAAAGGGTTAAACTCTGCCAGGGCTCTTCATTCTGCCCCTCTGCAGCTCCAGGACAGCCTGCTCCTGCTTTGACAAAAGATTTTCAAATATCCTCTTTTCTTTTCCTTTTTTTTTTTTTTTTTTCTGATATATGTTCAGTTATTTGCATGACAGAGGAATCTTGAACAAATCGGTCTTTTTTTTATTCAATAAACAGAGTTACATTTCCAAATGAAAAAGTATTTCTTGCAAAAAGGTAGAAATACTTTTGTCTGAAAATGCTATAACTGAGTATTTGACAACAAAAACTTTTCCATTGTGAAAACGAAACCTCCTTTGGAAATGCTGTTGTATTGAATTGACATGTTTTGACCAAAAAAAAAAAACAATAGAGGGAGGGGTGTTGAGAAATCCATGACATGCTGCTCTTTATTTGCCCCACAATGACTGAGATTAGGATCAAAAATCCTCTGTTTTAATTAGAAAGTATCTTTCACTTCTTTGTTCCCCTGTTACAGCAATATGTTTTGCATTTAAAGCATTCTCTGTCTCAGAGTATGTGCAATCAATCAAATGCCACTCTTGAGTACAGGTCCTACAAATACTGTATTGTATTTGAAATGTAAAACCTTTTGAAATCCCATGCATCAGATCTAAAATCATTAATAGCACAGTCAAAGCTGTCTGATTAATTTTTGTGTGGTTAGTGTATGAATTTCTTTTCAAGCTCCATCTCATCCATGATACTTCTCTTTGTCAGTCTCATATCTTATAAAACTCTTCATCAAAGAGGGGATGTTTGGGTTTGTTTTGTTTCTTTTTTTTTTTTTTTCAATTTTGTTACAAAACATTGTTTTTCAACTAAAATGTATCTCACCAAGAAACGTGCAAAATTATTCCTGTTTAATTCAGATGTGTAACTTGATGTTTTTCTTTGTTCTGTAGTAGGTGAAAATTGTTTATTAAGCAAGTGTTGTAAAGCTAGATTTCAGCTAAATAGGTTTCTGAGTAACTCTTTCTTAAAGTTATTATAATGCTTTAAAGTGAAACATGATGTGATTGTGCTCTGATCTCATGTGATTTTGCACATTTGTCTTTACATTCTTACCTCCCAGGTACTGCTTTTCCCAAGATCCACAGAAAATTATTCATTTGCTGACCACAGATTAGAAGGGATGTGACAAGACTTTTCTGCCACATGCCAATGTGTGCCTTCCACAAGCAGGCATTAATCCTGAATATTCAAACTGTTCATGGTTGGGTTTATGGGGTGTTCTTACCCAGGGGCATTTTCAGTTGACTGCTCTGAGCTAAACTTTGGTGCTCCAGTGTCCGGATGCTGTGACAGGGCAGGGTCAGGGTTCTTTGTGCATGGTGCTGACCCAGTTTTGGCCTGATAAAGGCAGCCACCCACTAGAGCCCTGGGTGCATTATCAGTACAACAAGAAGGAAAAAGTTGGCTCCATATTTTTCCCCCTGAAAGTCACCTCCTCCTCTGAAAAGGAAAGAAGTGTGTACTTAAAGCTGCCCCTGCAAATTTCCAAAGAGTCTGCACAGCTTGGAGGAGTTTGCTTCTTAAAAATGTCCAAAAGAAGGAGTGTATGTAACATTTTTGCATGTAATAGCAAGGGAATGGAGGCCTTTCCTTGCCCTATGTTCCTGTGCCACATGAAAGTGGTTACACTGCCCTGTAATCTGTGGCAAGCACATCTGAAATACAGGAATATCTGACCTAGCCCATTTTAGTCTGTTCTGGCAGCACCATGTTAGCCCATGCAGGAATTTCTTTCTTAGAGAAAAGTCTCTGCTTGAAGTGATTTAGAAATGGAAAACTAAGGTTAAAATAATAGAATAAAACTTGCTCAGCAAGCTCCAGACAGGATGACAAGGGTGAAAAGTAGGTAATATTTTTACTGTTTAAAAAAAAAAAGCCAATAATTCAGGATACTGCAGTGTGTTTCAGTTCATGCTCACACTGGACAAGCCAAGAGCTTCCTGCAAAACAGCAAAACCCCCAGTAAAACAGGGAATCTCTCAAGCCTCATTTGCCCCATCTCTCCTGAAGCTGCTTGGGTGCCACTTAGGCCACTCATATTCTGGGTCTCTGCTCACTGCATAAAGCTAAACTGTCCTTCGAAAGAATTTGAAATATGCCCTTAGAATCCAGTCTCAGGGAGCTTTATCCTGAGCTCCTGTGCTCACATTTTGAATTGGCCTTTCCCTTGTGTGCAGGGATGGGGTAAAACCCTGCCCTTGTGCAGTGCAGCTCAGCTGGGGCTCCCCAGGGCAGGGTCTCAGCCAGGGGGGGTTTTGGAGCTCTGGACTCCCCTCTGCCTGCCTGGTTTGCAGGGACAGCTGCTGAGAAATCCTCTGAGAAATCCTCATCTTGCTTTGCCAGGCAGGTGAGGTGCAGCACTCTCTGCAGGGAGAAGCACCCAAACCTTCTCTTTGGCACAAATCTCTCTCCAGGTGGATTGGGCACACACACAGGTACCAAATGTTAGGAGATGTGCCTTTAAAAAGAGAAAGGAACAGTCACAAAACATAGTCTGATTCTTCCATAAATGTAGGCAGTTACCTGCTAAAATCAGGTTGAGATGTTTGGCCTCTTCTCAGCTTTGGATCACATAAAAGAAATCAACATCTATGGGTGCAGTTCAGCACAGCTGCCTGGCTTTTTCTGGAGAGAAATTCCTGGTAGATAACTTGGCAGTTCAGGATTAGGATTCTTAAAATAAATTATTCTGTGTCTGAATAAGGTGCTGCTGCTCGGGATTTTCTTTCAATACATAACCAGTGTTCAGTCCCTTGCTTTTGAAGGAAAGAAAAATTATCATTTAAACGTCTGCATAGCGAGTTCTGTAAATTAAAAGCATCTCTGGGTATTTTAGTAATGATGCCACAATTGACATAAATTGGGGAAAAACCCAAAATTAATCTATCAACAATTACACTGTCTCTTTAACTGAGATTACAGACAGAAAACTGTGAGCAAAGTTATACTTTTTGTGAGACACCACCGTCATTGCTACCATGAAATCTTCATTTCACATCATCTGCCTGGCATCAGTGATCAGAATTCTCTCTGTGAGAGGCTGAAAGAAAATAAACTAGAAAGAAAATAAACTAGACCAGATGGAAAGTGCTCATGTGAATGATTGTCTTGATCTTATTTGTAAAGATGTTAAATCTCTAATGATGAATAATTCCTCTGATTTCATGAATGTTGAGTTTCTCAGATTTCAATTATAATTTTTAGGATTTGAAGTAAAGATAATGCCCAGAGGTAACACTTTTTTTTTAATGGATCTGTGAATGAGCTTTATTAATTCCCCATTGAGAAGGTATAGAAAAGTTAATATCACTAATGCCCTCACCTGGCCTTCCAGCACCCAGGTGGAGGGGATTTATCTTTAGGGAGTGGTCAGCCTGCCCAGATTGAGGAGTGCATCAGTTCACACTGCATTTAATCAATCCTTTTTTTCCTGCAAATAAGTCATGTCTGTGCTCAACAAAAGCCATTCTTTCAATTGTGCTTTTTGGTGAGGCTGCCCTGAGTTAAATGCAGAATTATGATCCAGCAGAATATGAATTTATAACCTGTCTTCGACTGTCTGAGCCTGATGTAAGTAGCACAACCTTGGTGTCTGGGGCAAGATTTTTCTCTGGTATAAATGGTTCAGCTCACTTGTGAAAACATGTGAAATAAATCAATGGGGCTTTTTCCATTCCTTTACAAACATTTTTGATCCTACAATAATAATACTTTGATTTCATATAGTGTATAATTTAAGCCTACAATTATTAGTGATGTGTGTAAATCTAATAATTCTGAATGAAAAATAGCATTTTGAGAAAATAACCTATGAAGCATAATTCAATATAACATTTTTTATTTTCTATTTAAATATGTTTCACTTCATCTGGAGAAGTTCAGTTATAATAACTATAAAGTAAAAATAAAATACAAATAAAGAAGGAAAATACCAGTATTTATTATGTTCTAATAAACTCCCCTCAGTGCATATCCATTTAGTATCTTTTATTAAAAATTATAAGAATTGTGCATGGATCCTGGGAAGAATAGGCCCTGTTGTTTTATTTCTCATCTTTGTTTTCAGTATTAAATCTTGTCCTGCAGTCAGTTCCATAGGGCAGACAGGCATTCCCACTGCTCAGCTGTTTCCTCTGCTCAACACATACAGTTTGAGCACCTCCTTTAGCACAGTGAAGGTAAAAAGTTCATAAATTAAAAAAAAAAAAAAAAAAAAGCTGACAGAATTTGTGGCCACACATAAAAACAAGGGATATGCAAATTAATGAATTAATAGATTGCTATTGATTACCAGTAAGGCCTAATTAAATCATAAATTTTCCCCCACACAATTACTTGTTTCATGTTATTCAATGATCAAATCCATAACTAGTTTGGAAGCTCAGACTCCCAGAATTAAATGAGGTGCTTAAGAGAGCAAAGTTGTGTTTTGGAGCAACCAAGACAGAGGCAGGTTCTAGTTACATGGATTTATGATTTAATTTTCTATGTAATCTAATTTAATGTAACTATTGAGTTTCTAAAAAAAATGAACTTTGATTAGATTTTGTTGACAAAAATAAATACAAAATACAGGGTAGTTTATTCATTATCTGTTGCATATTGAAAGAAGTGGCTCATGGGTATTTCTGTACCTCAAGGGGCTTTTTTTCCCCATTTCCTCTGCTTTTAGCAGTCCTGCACAGCAGGCACTCATCCTCCAGAGCCCATCCAGGTGCAGCACATTCCAAAGGTACAAAATCAAAAGGATTCAAAACTCATTTCTGTGGGATCCTTAATTCATTTTGTATAACTAACAGCTCCATCACTTCTCATTTCTGGATAGGCATCAATATTTCACAGCATTAATTGAGTCCAGGAAAGGCTGCATTGGAGAAGGAGAGTGAGCAAATCAAACTCTCCAGTCTGACACACTTTCAATTAATTGGGAGCTTTAAGAGCCGATCATGGGAGCAGGAAATGAGTCTTTCAGCCAATTCCCTTCTGTATAAAAGATGCTTGGTACCAAAACAGAGCTATCCTGGGGTGAGATTCCTCAGCCTGGGGCTCAGGGGGTGCCTCCCTGGCTGGCTCTGGAATTTGCAGCACACTTCAGGCAGACCCTGCATCTCATGGATCAGCTTTAGAGATGTTTGGTCTCTTCTCAGCTTTGGATCACATAAAATAAATCAGCCTCTATCGGTGCAGTTCAGCACAGCTGCCTGGCTTTTTCTGGAGAGGAATTCCTGGTAGATAACTTGGCAGTTCAGGATTAGGATTTTAAAATAATTATATTGTGTCTGAATCAGGTGCTGTTGCTCAGGATTTTCTTTCAATACATAACCACTGTTCAGTCCCTTGCTTTTGAAGGAAAGAAAAAATTTTGCTCAGGTTTGCTGGACTTGCCTGGGGTGGAGAGACAAGGTCTTGTTCCGTTCTAGGATTCGACATCTGCATGGTGTGGTTTAATCACAGGACTGGGGCAGGGCTTAGGAGAGCCCAAATGTTTGTGCAGAGCACTGTTCCAGCTGGGCTTTATTTGTGTGATGCCCTGGGGACTTTGGCTGGCTGTGCCCATCCTGGCCTGGGGCTGCTGCAGGGGCAGGACCCTGGCTCTGCCCATGGTGATGTGTGGGGGATAGAATATAAGAAAATAAAGATAGCATAGAAAGTAATCTTACCCCTAATGAGCTGCACCTGGGCCAATTATCAAAGATTGGGAACAGGCCTGACTTTAACAGGGCACAGCTGTAAGCAATGAGATGAAGATGCTATAAAAGGGTGGGGTGGCTGGTGGAGAAGGGAACTGCAGTCAGTGGCTGCTTTGTGGAGAAGAGTCAGTGCTCTGAGGAGCTGCCCACGAGAAACACCAAGAAGGTGTGAAACCCTTGTAATAAGGAGACAACAGCGTGGAACCCCTGCAATAAGATGACAACACTGATGGTTCTGGAGAGAGGAGGGATGGCCTAGGGATACAGGGATTCACTCAAAACTCTCGGGGCCCTTTGAACAAGCTGTGTATGGGAAATGCCAACATTGTCCTTCCCTGAGAGCTGGAAGGGTTTGCTTTGCTTCTTCAGCACATAAAATGCAGGGACCCATTTTTAAAACCCCTCTTCCTTGTCTTTCCATTTTCTTGTGATTAGCATATTCAATTTCTATATGAATCTTTCTGTTTGCTGAATACCTGGATACAGGAGCAAAAAGCAGTTGTTCTGTAGTAGTCTGCCTGGGTGACTTTATAATTAGCAGCAGATTGCAATGAATGACATCCTGTTCCTTAATGGGCAGGGCTGTGTTTTGCCGATTTTGGGTTGACAGGGAATATCTGTGTAGAAGTGAAAGGCAGAATATTTGCAGTAACCCTTGAGTGAAACATGCAAACAAATTTCAGTAGGCAGGCACAGATAGGTTGCAAACCCTATTGGGAAATGTTTAATTGCTGTTAAATGTTGTAATTATCCCATGACATTCAGGACTGAAACTTAAATAAATTTTGCTGAAAACTTTAAAAAATAATGGAGAGCAGTAATATGATTTAATAAATTAACCACAGAGTAAGGAAAAAAAAATAGAGCACAACAAAAAATTAATATTTATCTTTTACCAGTATGTAACAGACTTTGTTAAAAATTGTCAGAAAGTGAAGAAGAGTTTGTTAGACAAATTATAATTTTAATTGCAGACGTAATTGATTATACACAGCATGCTCATTAGGTTAAGGGAGAATATGAGGCAACTCTCAAGGTCATTACAGTAATAGATATTGTAGGCATGTAATTTGTGATAAGCTGGTTCCTGAACATCTAATTGCTCATTCATGGCAGTGTGTCTGGCACTTTTACTCCCCAAACACCTCTTTGTCCAATTTATTTAACACCCCTTAATATTCCAGGGTCAAATTTACTACAGGAGGCATCAAGCAGTGAATTTTCAGCCGCCAAATGAATACACCACCTCACCCTTTTTGTGCCTCAAAGACAGAGCATGCATTACTAAAAGTTAGTGGTCTGGCACTAAGCAGGGTACATACAAATGGAAATTCTCACCCACAGAGATGAGCTGGGATTTCTCATGGAAAACAGCTGTTCCCTGCCCTCCCCAATGGCAGCCAGACATTGCAGTAGGATGCCAAAAGAAATGTTCTTTTTTAAAATATGCACTAATTAATGAGAACTTTGTATTGTTCCCTGAAAGAACACACACTAGCAGTGCTTTGTTAACTCTTTAGTTATTTTGTTTCACTACTTTGACACGAAGTCATCAATATTAGCTCAATATTGTCTCCTTGGATGAACATTAGTTGGAATGTCACTCCTCAGTTCTTGCAGGCAGACAAAATAGAGAGAAGCCCTTACAATGTATATCCACATACAATATATATCAACTGTAAGTGACAACCCTTCCTCACTTTGATATCATGCATTATATTCTTAAAGGGAATGAATCACTGTCCTCATTGTTGACATGCAAATAGTTGAATCCAGGCCACAGCACCAGGATGGGACTGGAAATTTAAGCCAGACATCCTGAAGTGCAGATTGAATGATTTTCTACCTCCTCTCCAGTCATTCCACCTTAACCCAGGATCATGCAGTCCCAATGAATTAATCAGTGCCATCAGGTTATATAGCATTGCAGAGTGGTGGCTGACATAAGACAACCAAATTCATTCTCTTTAGACTAAAAAGTAAGGAGAAAATGCAACTTTTGATTCAAATATCTTTGGCTGTATTGTCAAGGACTCAGAGTTTTAGTTAGGATTTGCTTTTTTGTTTTTAATAAATAAACAATGAAGCTCTCAGAGCAGCATAACTTTCCTTTATAATTATTACCTTATTTGCAAGATATTATCTTCACTTAACATGACATAGTCCCTAATTATCTGTTGTTTAATGCTGAAGAGGGCAGTAGATACAGCTATAGATGTTTATTCATATACCAAATGAATCCCAGTATGGTTTTATAATCATTCTTTGTTAATATTATTTTTAAGATTCAGAGGTTTGAAGTCCTTCAGGAAAAGGATTCTATCTAGAAGCATCATGTTCCATTACTGGTTCTACTCTTGGTACTATGGTTTTGCTCTTTAAAGAATTGTCCATAATGATATATATTTGCTAAATCTCTCCTTTGCAATATAGAAATTACTCTGTTGACTGTCTGATTGATAGTGCAAAAAATAATCCCCATGTTCACCAATATATATCAATCCCTATAACTACCTTGTAGATTGACCTGCCCAAAAAAATTGTTATGCAAACACACTGCCATCTGTTGTGTAGTTATTCTTCAGTAATAGAACATAAACTGGGGATATGTCAAAGTAATTTAGTAACTCCACAAATGTAAAATGAGACTTGGTAAATATAGTGTGTTACACTGAGTTTATAAACCCTTGTCATGTGCAACCACATAACGGGGATACCCAATGTCTGCAAGGCTGGCTTGTTTTGTTTCATCCATCAAATGCTGGTGCCAGATCTAGTTATGAAAAACATGATGTGAATTACAATAATTAATTTTAAAGTAAGGATTTAAAGAATTCTGTGGCTGATACAAAGCCCACTGAAAATTCTGGGAAGATCCAAGCAATTTATAAGACTGTCAGTGAGTTCTAAGCATCTTCTTTTAATGAGTTCAGAGTGGACAGTCACATTTTTACTGGTGGTTGTGCTACCTGTTCAAGAATGTATATGTGGATTTGTTGCTCATTTTAGCAGTGAAACCAACAGTACCCAAATAAAACAGCTATATCCTGGAAGTAGGTGCTGTTTTTTAATTGGACAATTACAGTAAACTCAATAGATTAATGAAAAAATTATTATTTGGATTCTGGTTCTGTAAGTGCAGTTCTCAAAATGGTGTTTAGACATCGTGATAATTAATGAAGAGGTTTCAAATGAAGCATTTTCCAGTATCCCTTCCCTTTGCTAATTTCCATTTTTTTAATTAAGAAAAGATAAATTGTATGCAATTATTGAAAATTATGTAGGTCATTATCTTGAATGAAACTGCAATTAAACTTGGCTTTCACACAGAAAGAGGAGGTTATCTTGTCACAGGGTAGGTGCTGGTGTCCCTGCCTTGGGGCCAGGGCCACTGTGGGGTCGGGTCCTGCCCCAGCCCCAGGAGCTGGGTTTGGCTGGGGCTGTGCTGAGAGACTCCCGAAGAACTGGAGCCCAAACCCCACTGGGTGCAGCCCAAGTGTTCACTGTCTCATAGCAGCTTTTGTTTAAGCAACCAGCAGGGCAAATCCCCTTTTTCCTGAGCAGAGATTCCGCTTTCCCAGGCAGAAAAGCAGCTGGGGTGTCTCTGTGGGGTGGGTGTGGGGTGATCCCTGCCCCAGCTGCTCCCCAGAGCTCGGTGGGATCCAGAGCCAGGCTCCTTGTCTGAGCCTGGGCACCAAGGCACAGATTTTGTGCCAAAGGACTGATAATTCCCTGTAAATGGAAGGGGACAGGGTGGTGAGAGCTCTGCTGCATCCCACCCCTCCTGCTGCTGGGAGCCCCTTTGGCATCTCTCCCTCTTTGGCCAGGCAATGGGCACAGGTGCTGGGCTTGAAGGAGGAGAGAAACCCTGCAGGGACCTGTGAGAGCAGAGAGAGAACATCCCTGAGCAGCAAAACTGAGAGGAAAGGACAGGGAGAGACAGTGACCCCAAAAAACAAGCTGAGCAAGATTCTCCTGCATTTAGCAGGTCTCTAGTTCGACCCCAAATAATCTTTTTCCTTTTAGAATAAACAAGAAAAGCCATCCAAGCATGAAACCAGGAGAATTTTATTGAAAGAATTAAGGAGGGCTACAGGTTATTTAACTGCTTACATTACTCAAATTGCTGTACCTGAGGAAATGTAAAGAAACTAAATTTATTCTGTTTTCTAGCCAATTTTAAAAAACTAATTTAACCCTCTGCCTTATGTTAAACTGTTTTAAGGTTTTCATACTAGATTCACCTTAGATTTAACTCTGATTATTACAGGCTTGGCTGCAATCATTGGTAATTACAGCTTCCCATCCTTTTCCAGAAATATAGGATGTGAAGTGCTTTGCACTTTAAACTTTTTTCTATTTATTGTTCCCATCCAGTTGGATGTACTAATAAGCATTAACATGCAAATAATTATCACCAATATTTGATATTCATAGAGAACAAATGCTAATACAGTTTATACATCAAAACTAAAAGAGGCTTTTAATTCAAAAAAGAAAAAAGATTAAAAATATTAGCTTTTTATATAAAAAAGCATTTGCAATGATTATAAATTCTATTGAGTTTGCAGAAAACTTGAGCTTTGAGTTTTCAATATCTCTCATTAATGTTTAGCCTCAAGACAGAGTTTATAATAAAGGGACTTGGGCAGACAACAGATAAATAGAAATGATACAGCCAAGAGGGTTGAAGAGTCCTGGGTATGTTTGTTGTCATTCTACCATGCTGATTTCCATCAGAGGTGCTGAATATGCTAAGAGTTATGTAGAAGACAAAGTGAAATGCAATATGCATTGATAACAGCTCAGCTTGGAATGCCAGGAAATTATTTTCTTTTGATTCTCCTCTAAGTTTCTTTTTCTTGTTATAACTTCCTGTGGGATGGAACAGGTTAGCCCTGTTCTTGCAAAGTCAGCTGGTTGGGCTAAACCTGCAGATCTCAGTGGAATGGTAATTGGGAGGAATCTAATGTGCTGTAAAACAGAGGTCAGTGTGGGTAATCTGGTGTCCCCTGCTGGCTGTAAAAACTGTGAGTGTCTCCTGCAGATGGGAGGGAAATGTTTCTGTGTAGGCACTGTGTGGATTTGCTGCTTCTGTGCACTGGAATCCAGGTCCTTCTGGGTGGGACTGGGGCTTTAGTGAGGAAAAGGGATAAAAACAAATCTTCTTTGTTTTTATGGGAAGGCTGAGCTGAGTAGTTTGCTCCAAGGTGGTAAAACCAAAAAAAAAATAATTTAAAAAAGACTCTACCATTTGTTGCAGACAGAATTTAGTTTATACTGGGAGGAATACCTGAAGTATGAGGCTGGAAGTGAAGAGAGGATGCTCGAGAGCAATAGAGGGGGACACAGAGCTGAGATTGGGTGGGAGGATCCTGTCTGCAGGTTGGCTTGGATGTGGCAAGAGCTCAGCAGGGAACACTGAGGTATTTGGGCAAGGTGCACCACCATTTAAGCTAAATCCTTGCAGGTCTGGGATCAGACCACTTGGAAATTCTGTGTGCTTCTGTTGAGTTGTGTAAGTGTCCCTAAATAACATCTGCTAAAAGCAGTCCTCAAATGAAAAATGAAAATGCACCAGAAGTATGAGCAATATCAGCACTTTGGTTTCACAGTGTTTGCAATAAATGCTTTCGGTGTTCTGAGGCTGAACTAGGAGAGTTCTTTTTCTAAATAGATTGGGTTTTTTTTATAGCCTCGTCAATAAATGCTAGTAACCATAATCTCTTTCCCTAAGTGTCATTATGTTTTATGAATTTTTAATAGAAATTAATCACTGAAATATTTAAGTCTTAATTAATTAATTACACCAGAAATTTACAACCAATGTAGTGTGATGTCTGTTAGAAAAAAATATTTAATAGACTTTTAGTCCTGCCATTGTTCTGCCTTATCAATGAGTTACTTAAGTGTCATTTGTTAAATAAGTTAGGTCAATAAAGTTCTTTAGCTGTTTTTCAGAGAGTGAGCATTATTTCCAGATAATGTATATCTAATTCTCTTTTTACTTTGGTCTGTCTGTAATGGCTAGTGTGGGTTAGTATTAATTAGCCCTTCAAAGCAAATTAGGCAGGAGAGATCATAACACAGTCATACATAAAGGTTCACAGTGACAGAATTCTTTAATTAGGAAGTGTGGGTTAGTGGTGAGCAGTGTCCTCAAATGGATTGCCATCTGTTAAATTAAAGCTGCTTTCCTTCATTTGCTTATGTAATGTTTCTAAAGAAAGTGGCTCTTTTTATTTATGGAAATTATATATTCCCTTTCATTATTTTCTCTTAATTGATTCTGCATTCCTGTAATTAGTAAGCAATGGAAACTCAGTGCAGGAGGAGAGCCACAGTAATGGACAATATGACCCTGTAGTAATTGCCATATGAACTGGAGAATATCATTCTGCTCTAAGATGTTCCTTTTGAAGTGTTCAGATTAAATGAATGTAAATTTAAAATCCTGTTTCCAGGGGAATAAGCTGCATCAGTTTGTGTCCTTTTTTATTAGGTTACAGCAAACTCTGGAGTGGGCCTAAATATGCAGCCTTTTCTCTTTTAGCTTTTTTAGACAAAGATTCTTGCTTTCACATTCTTTCACAATGTACTGATTTGGTTTGTAAATGACTGAAATAATTAATCCTGGGTTACTTAAATAATCATAATGTGCTGGGGGCCAACATAAACAAGGAAATTCACATAAGAGAAATTGATTTTTGAAAAATTTCCCTGGTACTCAAGGACATCCTAGAAATCTTGGACTTTTATTGACAGCTTTGGTGTCCATAGTTTTGTGGGGTTGCTCTTTTGCACAGCAATTTTCATGAAAGAACATTGAAAAACAAAACCTCCTTGAGCTGAAATTCTCTTTTCCTCCTTTCTCTGATTTCTTTTAAAGAAGGAGCTCTCTGGTCCTGCAGTAATGGCTGTGGAGGGAAGGCAATTAGCACTCAGCCTCTGATAGCTGTGCGGACACACCCTTCTCACCAGGGAAGGAAAACCCTGCTGCTGTTGTCAGTGGCTGCAGTAATGAACTCAGAAGTTTGGATCTAATGTTGGGCAGCTTCTGTTTGAAGCATGGCATCTGTGATGGCACAAGTTACAAATTATAGTTAAATCAAGGATTATATCTCCAAGTTCAGCAGCTATTGATTGCCATGTGGAGATATAAAGAGCTCTTATTTCTCCCGTGGATAATATAGATAATTAGATGTGCTGTTAAGAGATATTCAGCTTCTGCTGCAGCATCTGGCAATTGCCAGTCCCACAGCAAGAGATTGGCCCTGACGGATTGCTTGGCTGGCTGGGGGGTGGTGGCACTTTTGGTGTCAAGGGTGTCACAGGGTGGTGCCTTTCAGGGGCTGGTGTTAAAATGGGATGTGCTGGAGGCCTTTCAGAAAGGAGCAAGGAAAGGGTCTGAACTTAGTTAAAACTTACCTTGTGCCAGAAAATCCCAGAAGCCTCTTCCACTGCATCTTTGAGGGTTTCATATGGGCTTTCCTTCACTTGTGCAACATAGATATGGTAATTTGTGCATTATGTATTGAGAAATGGATCAATTAAAAGCATAGAAACAGAATTAATCAGATGTTCACTTTATTTATGAACATATGTTCCATATTATTTTTCCACCGGGATATCTAATGAAACTAAGTCAGAAAAAGAGCAGTTCCTAACATGCTCCTTATATGTTCTTCCATCTCTGCTTTCAGTTAGAAACAAAGTTGTTTCTAGTTTCTTTGAATTTCTTTTTAATGTGGTACTTGATGTAGCTTTAACAAGCAAGAAGTACTATAGAAGTCTCTGCAAAGCTCAAAAACATTTCCTTCACCAACAAGTTTAAAAGCAACAGAAGGAAAAGAGTCAGAGAGAGATTAATTTAAAAACTCAATATACAATCCCTGAAGATACCCCCAAGAGGATAAAGGAATCACTGAGGAGAACAAGTGCTAGATTGCAAATAAAAATATTCTACTTTTAAGTTATCACACCACAAAAGGGTCTTTAAATTGGGGCAGAGAAGCTGAGCATGTGTCAAGCTATGGACAAGGCAATAATGGCAGTTTTTTGCTTTGGTTTGGTTTTTGTCCTCTTGTGTGTTAAGATCTGATGGGAGAAAAATGCCAAGACCTGATACAGAACAGAGAAAACACCTGGAAAGGAAAAAAAAAAGGCCTTTATGCTGCTAGTGGAAAGAATTAATAAAAGTATGTGCATAGGTAATATCTTCTCTAGCATTTATTTTCTCACTTCCAAACGCACTTTACTTTTGAAACAGACAGGTGAACCACAGAGAGACAAATAGATTGTAATTTTCTTCTAATAGTCCAAACTCTTCCTGAAAATGCAACAAAGCAACTCAGCAACTTTAGCGCCAGATGGATGGGAAAAAAATTGCATATTAAGCTTTCTTTGTTAATTAAAAATGGAATACCAAGGTTTAGGTTTACAAATGTCTCCAAACAGGGTGGTGTCTTGGGACAGGGTGCTGCTAATGCACTCAGTATTGGCCTTGGATATTGTTTTGTTTGAATGTTAACAAGGTGATGTTATACAAGAGTGAAAAGAAGGTACACCAGGAGCAGGTAAAACAGCATTTCAGTGCATACCACAGGAAGCAGTCCTGCAGGGTAGGGGTCCACACAAGACAGCTGCAGAATTTTGTTCTAGGCCTAATGCTTATCTTCCTATTTGAAGTCTGTTGCATTTATGTCAATTTAATGATGCTTAAGTTTAGCCCCCCAAGCGAGAGATGGGCAGAGAGCGCTCACACGCACTCCCAGCAGAATTCAATTAGGGCTCTCTGCAATCCAGAGCCCAGCTCACCCTGCAAGGCAAAGCCTCTGCTGAATTTACATTGCTCATCTCTGCACAAATGATTTAGCTGAGGCGTGCTGTGGGTGCAGTGTTTAACTGATGCTCCTCAGCTTTCTCCTGTAGGCCCAGCAGTATTCAAGGTGAGAGAAGTCAGAGCTGCCTCTTTGCTGCATCTCAGATAAAAAGGGGAAGCTGTTTGATCAGAGGGAGGATTCTTATCATGATACACTGGTGGTTCTGTTTGTCTTGTAACTCTTGCAAATCACATAAGGGCTTGGTTATAGGACTGGATTTGGTGGCAGGGTGGGGGTGCTACAGGGGTGGCTCCCAAGAGAAGCTTCCAGAAACCTCCCCTGTGTCTGATGGAGCCAATGCCAGCATTTCCAAGAGGGACCCTCCAAGGCTGAGGCCATCAGCACCAGGGGCAGTGTCTCTGAGAGACCCACATTATTTGATTTGATTGGCAATAAATTAAATCAATTTCTCCAAGCCAGGTCTGTTTTGCCTGTAACAATAATTGGTGATTGATTTCCCCCCATCCTTATCTTGACCCATAAGACTTTGTAGCTGTGGAAAGTTAGTGCTAAGTGGCTTTGGTGGGCACCTGCCATCCAGCCAGGGTCAGTGCACCACATATTAATATATTCTAGTTTTTCATGCAACTACACAGTCCATGTGCTGAGTTGGCCACTCTGCAGTGTAGTAGGGAGAGAGCTTGACAGGAGAGCATCAGGTTTTATGCCACCAAATTTAATGATAAATGCCAAAATAATATCTGCAAAGTATCAGGCAGTACCAGATCAGTGCTGACATTTTTTTTCCCCCTGCACAGCAGCTGAGTGTAAAGAGATGAGTGGTTTTGCTTACCTTGCAGCAGCTCCCAGGTGACAGCTCTGTTACCACCCAGCAAGTCTGACACAGAACTGGCTGCAACAGATTGCCTGTTCCCACATTCCTCAACTGCTAGAGAGCAGTGGATTACTGTATTTTTAGAACAAATGAGGATAAAAGCCACACTGTCGTTTTAGAAGGCCAGTCTGGGGGTTAAATTCTGCTGTTCAGTGGAATTTTTCAGTAATTTCTACTCTAAAACAGGAACGAGGAATGAACATCTGTCATATGTAAAGGAAATAATGCAGAGTTACCCTCTAAGAACAGAATAAGTATATTCCATAATACAAATTCAGTGGATGAAGATGGATGATATTTCAGTTTCTGCCTATCAGAACTCTCTATGTGCCTGGCTCATGTAATTTTGTCTGTTTGAAAATGTTGGCAGAAATTAATTCTTTACTAAAAAGCATAAGTACATCCATTTCCTTTACTTAAAAAGCAAAACAAAATTATTGCCAGGCATTGCCTCTGTCATAGCAGAAGTCTTATAATCATGCTTGCAATTATACAAATGTTGTCTTTATCTTAAAATAAAATATTTGACAGCAGAAGTGAATGCAATAAGGAAGTGATAGAGATGTCTCTCACAAGAGCATAAAACTTTAGTGTTTGGTGAAATCAACAGGAGACAGTGAACTCATGCAGGGATGAAAAGAGGGAAGCAGGATGTTAAAAATAACCAGCAAAGGGAAGGTATTTACAGGATTTGGGGCCGGTGGAGATGAGATTTGCTGTGATCTCAGGCAATGCCCTGGCCCAGCGAGGCACCAGTGGCTCTGGGCTGGCAGGGAGGAGCTGCACTCTGTCCCTGGGGAGTGGGACAGGCTCTGCACGGGGACATCACCCAGGAAAGGGAGGGAGCCGAGGATCCAACGGAGCATGGAGAGGGAATGACAAGGAAAGTGAAAGATTTTCTAAAGATATACTTAGAGAAAATCGAAGAGTAGAAAGTGACCCAAGAGAAGACTGACTTTTACTGGCAAGAGAAGGGCAGGATTTAAAGGAGAGTTCATTAAGAAAAGACAGCTGGAAATACAACAGCCAAGAACTCCTCACATTATCATATTTATGTTACAATAAACTATGTTTATGGCCAGAAGGGCTTATTAGAAATCCTGTTGATCTGTAGGTTTGCTGAGATCTGATTTTTGCTGATAGCTGAACAGGAATCTGTCCCTGAATGTTGCATTTCTCTCCTAGTGTCTCAAAGCCTTTTTGCAGAGGAATTGTCATGATGCATGTCAGAAAACCAACCACACCAGAATATTTTTAGTTTTACAGGAGAAAATACACTTTTTGGTTTTGCTAAACATAAAACCAGGAACCATAAGCCAGTTGGCAAAAGAAGGAGGTAAAAAAGAGCATGAATTATTTAAAAATAAAATCATAGTAGAAAACTTATTTGACAACATAGTTAGCTTCATTTGCTAAAACACAGAAATAATCCAGCCTTTCCCTCTGCTTCCTCTGGATATTGCCTTACAAAGATTTTTTTAAAAAAATAATTTTTAGCATTGCCCCTTTCTTATAATACTATGTCAGAACTTTGCAGACATTTTTATTTTTATAATGACAATACTGAAATTTAAAATTTGAGCAGAATAAATTATATTCTGTATGTTCTCCAACAAAAGATATTCCTTTATATTCTTACACAATATTGATACTTCCAAGGCAGATGTGAGAAGAGAGATTTGTCTGAATAGTGAATTTATTGTTTCATCTTGCCACTAAAAGGATCAGCCTTGAGTATATCTCTGGTCCTAAGTGCTGCTTGTTCTCAGAGGATTTCATGTCAACTGATTTTTAATAATAATCAATAACTTTTTCTACTTTTGCTGATCCTGCAGTTAGTTCACACTCTTGAACAGATACCTATGGTCCTGATGGGTTATCAATGTGGACCAAGGTAAAGTGAGTTTTGACCTCAGTAACAGCATTCCTCAGTAAATCCTTTGTGTGTTCCACTATTTTTTTTTACTTTATGGATTTTTAACTTAATGTCATCTACTTAATGCCCATTTGAATCACTTATTACACACGTGTTTTATCCACATACCTGGTTTCTGGTGATTTGCTGACTTTACCAAAGCTTTTATACTTAATTTCTGTTCTAAGTTAATTTTAAAAATTAAGATGCTACAAATTTTCTCTTTTCTTTGTTCAGCAAAAAAAATTTTGCCGTACTACCCTTTTTTTTCCCGTGTTGTGAAGCTGCTTTGTCAGTGCTGTGGGGGTGAGGCAAAGTCTCCACAGTGAGGTCCTGTCACCTGATTTATCTTTCATAGAACTTTACAGCTTTTTTCCCATAGCTTTCACAGAACTGCTCTGCCTGATGTGGGTGTTACTTTGGGTTGGCAGTGTCCAGCAGAGGTTTAGGTGCTGAGCTGGTGCCCAGCAGCTTTGGGGCAGAATTCCTGCTTTTGTTTTGCCCTCCAGTGAGTCCCAGCCCAAGGATCCTGGCACACAGCAAGCGCTGCACTCTCTGCTGCATCCTTGGGAAGCAGCAGGGTGTAAGTGATGCTCAAGTGAACATTATGTTGCAGTGATGTAGCTGTGCTATAAACCTTTTCATCTGTCCTGTGTTTTAATTACGCTGCAGAGCTCCCTGGTGAGGCAGGTAAAATGATATATTAAAATTATTCCATCTGTCAGAAAACAGAGGCACATCTTTGGAAAAATACACTGCTATCATTTAAAAGCAGCTCAGGAAAAGGTCATAAGAAAAAGCTGATGGCTGGTTAAAAGGTGGGAGAGTGGGATGTAAATCAGGAGAGGTATTTCTCCTTCACTTGTAACCTGCCCAAGATGTTGGTGTTTATAGAGAATAGAGGGCTGGGATCTAATCTGGGAAGAGCAGGAGACAGAAATTCAGCCTTGTAGCTTTGCTGAGGGTTTGTCTCTGCCTTTTTACCTGCAGCTATTCAGTTTCACATCATTCACCTAGTTGATATTTTTGTGCATAGAAATCTCTGGGTGGAGAGTTGGTTAATAAATGAGCTTTCTGCTTCTGTAGATAGCTGGATGTGACAGATGTTTTACCTCCAGCCACTCTGTGATCCAAGGCCCTTTTCCACTCATTTGCAGTTTGGGGGTTTTGTCTCTTGTAGCTTATCAGTGCCATATGTAAGCTCTGGGGACATGTAGCAACCTTTCACCTTTCCTACAATCCTTTTTTGGGTGAATTAACATTGTTCTGCATGAACAGATGAGCCTAATGAGCCTGAGTGTTTCAGGAGGGGTGAAGGTGATCGAGCTGCTCTCCATGCTCTGCTCTTTAATCACTGCAGACTTCCTCATTCCATCCCCATAAGCAGTAATTGCTCCTTATGCCACTGAGACAGGCATGAATAAATGCACTTTTGGCACTGTTCGGGCAAACTTTCAGCAGTGACTCTGTGGGGGATCCCAGGAGGGATCCCCATGGTTATTGTTGTGACATGCAGGACAGCTGGAGGAACTGAGCATCTCTCAGGGTGAACTTGTGCTGCTGATCCACAGCTGTGCCAGCACAGGCTCGTGGAGCTCCTGAATCCTGACCTGTTCTGCAAGGCTCCAGTGCAAAACCCTCTGGGGTAGTGTGAGTGCCAGGAAAGGGCTCTGCCTGTGAAAGGGTGATGGAATCAAAGCTCTGGCTGCAGGCAGGGCAGTGCCACTCTCTGAGCATTCCCATGGACCAGGGCTCTTTCCTGGACTCCACAGTGCCTTGCTGCTTGTCCTCTCTAAGTCAGTGGTTGGTGGTGTGACTGTGGGCAAGCCATCCCTCATTATTTCCTCTCCCACCCTTTGACTGTCTTGTCTGTTTAGGCTGAAAATAAAATGTTTCTTCAGGACAGTAACTTGTCTCTTAGGATGTATTTGTTCAGCAAGTACAAATAAGATGAAGGCACCATGGCTGGGGTTTCTATGTGCTCCCACAGCATGAATAATAAATAATAGCAGAGGTAAACTGATTGTGTTAGTACCATTTATGTGCCGAGGTACTATTGAATGAGACAACAAAGGAATACAATGGGAACATTCCCAAATATTGCAGTAGAAAATGATGATTTTTAAATAGTGGGGGGGAATTTACAGAGCAGATGTCTGCTTGCAAATGATGCAAAGATTGCACTGTACTTGTGTGGTAACAGCAGTGCTTTTAATCTCATATATGGAAATTCTGTTGTTACTATTTCAGGAACGGAAAAAAAAAAATTAAAAATGCTGGTCTTCTTGAGATAAACAAAAAAGGACTCCTCACCATCAAGGAGGGTTTGACAGTAGCTGAGATTTAAACCTTTGAGTATTGTGAGTGTTATCTACTTCCACAGAAAGGCTGCCTCATTCCCCTTTGGGACTTCTGATCCCAGCCACACGCTAAAACTATGCATGGCTGGATGCTAATGTTGCTATCTATAGCTTTGAAGTGATTGAACTCCCACCAGAACTTAGATTTTAATCATCACTTTGATCTGAGGCTCTGCTACAGGACCAGTTACAAATGTGTCTCGAATCTGTAAACCTCAAATTGTGCAGGTCTACTACATGTCACCTATTTCAGGAACAGTGCAAATGATGGTATTTGTGAATCAAAGTCAAATTCAAGGGGAAGTGTATGCAAAGTTACTAGAAATTCTTAAATAATCTCTTTCAATTCCTGTTCCATTTCTTCAGCTAGAAATAAGAACATTCTAAAGATACTGTCAACTTTCTATGTGTTTACTTTCTGAAGTAGGAGAGAAAACTAAGTTCCTCTTATGACAATGGTCAATGAGTTGATGTTATTGTATATTTTTTAGTGAAAGGATATTTTTTGAGTGTTTATCATCATCCTATCACCCCTTGTCTGACTTCTGCAATTACACTTCCAGCATTTACAGCACAGGCTGAATCCAATGCTGATTATTTCCTTAAAAGCTGCCATAGAGTCCATTCTTGACTCCACAGAAAAAACTGCCAGATACCCATTTGATGACTTCAAGTAAGCCAGTATTTTACTGTTTTCATCCTACACTAAAGCTAATGAGCTAAGTGGAAATTTCATATCTGATCAGCCACAGAACTAAAAGGTGAAGGATTATATGCTCAGGGTATTGTATCTACACAAATAAAGCCAGGACAAATGCATATTTTCAGAAAACTTTTCTTAGTTATAGAAGCATTGGGGTTCCTTAGCACTACAGCAGGATGAAATAGTTGAAACAGACTTTCCAGATTAATTCTTTCTTTGGAAAATTCATTTTATTGTTACTGAGTTTATTTGTATTACAAAGAAAAAGATCATTATTGCATGAAGGATCTTTCATGTCATAGTTGAAACAAGGCAGAGAGACATGAAGGGCATTCTCAGCAAAGCAGTAATGTTATTTGTTTGGGGATGTTCCTTGAAGCATGCACAGAAACCATTCTGGGGGGTAGACAGTTGTGCACTTCACCATTTTAGAGAAGTTTCTTTCTACTTTCACAAGTTTCTAATCAAAAGCTATCAAATGGATAGACATGCTTTTATATATATTTATATTTACCTTTTCTATAAGCATTTTGATGTATCAGGAGCATAAAACAAATAAATGAGGGTGGGGATCAGACATGGAGGCTGGATACCCCCATGTCTGCCAAGCACACCTGACTCAGGCTTGAGAGAAGCTGAGTGTGAAATTAATACCAGAGTCCCAAATGGCTGTGGATGAGACACTGGTTCACCACTTCATTTCAGGACAGGAACTCTGATGTTTTATCTGCATGGCTTTGGTCCGATTTGTCTGATTCAAGTTGCCGTTTTTGAGGGAGAGAAATAAGATTGTGAAGCATTCAGAGCATCTGTGGTGTGAGCATAGAGCTCTACTGTGAGAAGTCCTTTCTGTCTTATTTAAAACTGAATGCTGAAGCTAAAAGAGAAAGGAACAACTCGCACCAGTGTATGCTGAAAAACACCAGAGTAAGGCCTGACTAATTCTGTTCCTTTGTGGAATTATTTTGGATTTTCAGTACCCAAGAGGCAAGATCAAATTTTGGGTCAATCACTGAGGATTTCAACTGAAATGCATTGCTCTTTTCCACAGACCCATAGGGAAGGCCTTAGGGCTTCTCTCTGGAAGGTGAAAGGTTCATGCTAATTAGAGTAAAAAAAGGGAAAGTGTGCTATTTTGACTCAAATGGTTTTCAAAAAAAGTTATATTTAACAGGAAACTGTCAGTAGAAATAAGAAGTCAGGGTGCCTTTATCTTCCATAATTTTATCTTACTGTCTTTGTAGACTTGGAAGTGAATTCTGGCTGTTGAGAATTGAAAGGCATTGCCCTAAACTTCAGACAGGGAGCTCAATGAGCCTTCCAAAAAAACAAACCCATGCACACACAAAAAGCAATAAAGTTTAAAGGTTAGGATTTCTTCTCCATTTCAAGGTTTCTTTGTATCTTTGCCCTGGTATGATTGTGTTTCCCAGCTAACAGTGTTTATTCCCCAAATACTCTACTCCTAAAGTCATGCAGGCCCCTGAAGCTGAGGGGCCTTTCATAGATTTAGGTGGGATGAACTTGGTAAATGAACCCTGTTAAATATGAAACAGAGAAGATTCTTGACAACAACAACAAAAAAAATCCCAAACAAATAAAAAAGAAAAACCCCAAAAGACTTTTCTGTCCCAGTTGTTCCTGCATTGCGCTCAGCATTACAGCTGGCCCAGGGAGCATTCACAAAATTGCAAAATTTCTGCCAAAATGCAGAAAACAACAAATATTAGGAGTTGTCTGAGAAGTATATAAAAGAAAGGATTTGCTCATTTGGCTGTGGCTTGGTAAAATCTCTCCACATCTGCTATCAAGTGTAGCCAGGCTCAGTGGAAAGCATGCTGGACACAAGAGGTTGCTCCAGGTATTGGGGTATAAACTGATCCTTTCAGGTAGGAATGCAGCTGTGCTTGACAGACTGAATTTGTCCACTTGTCATAGAGGAGGGAGCTGTTGTGTTACAATTTCCCATCCTACACTAATAATACCTAAACAACAGCTACTCACATTTGTATTCAGTCAAATACAATCAATAGACATCTGTTGGTACACGAATGACTGTACACTGGTACCTGTTTACTGCTAATTAAGCTTCATTAGTGATTAGTTTGTCTTCAGAAGGGGAAAGAAACAACTGTAATTAAGGGCTAGCATTTTATGTGGTCCCATATTTTCCCTTTTCAGAACTTGCATTCTAACAGGACCATTAGTCTGCAGTGCATTTGTCTGTATTTAAGTGTAACTACATTTCCTTGAAAAGACCATCTGTTCATAAAGACCATCTTTTTCATGCTCCCTGCAGTAAACTTTAGAGAGTGGTAGAATTAGCAAAGGACTGTATTTAAATGAAAATATATGTGGATTGAAACTAGGTAAAGCTGTTCTGTACACAGAATAGTTCTGTGCTGGAAAGATTGTAATTATCTTCCTCCTTTACTTTTACAGAGTTATTAATCTGCACTGAATTTTGCCACCTTTGACTGAGTAATTTTGTTCTTTCTACCTACACCTGAATGGAAAGTACCAAGTGGCAAATTATTTGAGTAGTGATTGTGGTGAAGGTGGTTTTACTTTGCAGAAAATGAAGCACTTATATTTTTCATTTTGCTTGGATTGATCATAAATAGTCACATTTTAAACCTGCAATATAAAGGTCTGGATTTCACCCTACCACAGTACCAGTGAGTGCTGCTTTATTCCACAAATTTTCCTGTTGCAGAGTTAGGTAGTATTCAGTTTTAGAGTGACCTGGATGAACAGCAGGTTGGTCTCTTTTAAATAACAATTTCAGTTTAAATTAATCCTATACATAAACTGGGAGAGCAGACTAAAATGAATGTTAGTGAGGCAGAACTCACCACCATAGAGATTTCTATGAAAGAATGTGAAATACCCAGCAGTATTTTTAAAAAAAAATACATAGAAAATTTGTAAATGTAAATGTTTTCATATTGCATAAAACAGATCAAGTATTCCTGCTAATTCAGTGTAGATTATGCAAATACAGCCCTTGAAGATCTGCACAAACACAAGAATGACAATAGAGAGCAAACAAGATAACATTATCTGGAATGCAGACAAGAAGGATAAATGTTAACTCCATGAAAAAGTTAGGATAAACTTTTTTGGTTTTGTTTAACGGTTCATTTCTTGTACAACTAAACTGTGTATCCTGGGCTTTCTTAGAAACCTCAGCAAAACACACAAGAACTTCAACCAGAAATAATGAACTGAGCACTGCTGAAGTACTTGGAAGGTGATTAATTTTTTTACCCAAAGATGAAAGAAAGATCTTCTCATTAGCTAATAGCTGCTTCTCATGCAGTAATCAGTGTAACCAAAAATAAGGGAATCCTGTGACCATGAGTTCTATTGAAATGCCTCACAGAAGTAAATTTCTGTTTAGCAGACAAAAATGAGTTTGTTTTATGGTGCAACCAAGTGACACCTCTGCACTGTGGGACTTATCAAACCTTCGATATCAGTATGACCTTCTGTGTACTCTTATCACAAGCATGTGCAACTCTTCCATGGCAAGATAATTCTGTATGGCAGAGAGGCTGCCAAAAAATCTCATTGCCTGTGTTCTCCACATGCTGTTATCTAGAGGAGCTTCACATTGTAGGGGGATAGAATATAAGGAAATAAAGATAGTGTAGAAAGTAATCTTACCCCTAAGGAGTTGCGGCTGGGCCAATTAGCAAAGATTGAGAACAGGCCTGACTTTAACAGGCCACAGCTGTAAGCAATGAGAAGAAGATGATATAAAAGAGTGGGGTGAGAAGGCTACTGGAGTCAGTGGCTGCTTTGTGAAGAAGAAAGAGTCAGTGCTCTGAGGAGCTGCCCATGAGAAACACCTGGAAGGTGTGGAACTTTTGTGATAGGGAGACAACAGCATGGAACCCCTGCAATAAGGTGACAACATCACATAAGAGGTGAGTTATGTATAAATGCAAAAAGTTTCCATTATATTAAGAGCTTCTTCCACTGGAAAAAAAACCATACCTGGGACTCTGCTGAGCTGCAGCTCAGGGGATACAGGGCAGCACTGGTCCAGAAGCCCTGAGGCTCTGCTAGCCCCATGGTGAACCCCAGTTAATGAACCTGGAACCCTGGGCTGGGTTCTCTCTGGATTGTGGTCCTGGTGCTTTGATCTACCCTGGCCTTCATCCCACTGTCTGGACAGACAGAGAGCTCCTGTATTCTTCAAAAGCTGTAGATGGACCTAAAGCTGGAGGATGAGGCGTTTTGACAGGAGGTATTTTCTCCTTTCTAATCTAGAAGCATTTTCTAAGGCTTATTTTCTGTAAGTGGGTTGATAAGCTATGTATTATGGTTCTACATATATTAGGCAAGAGAGGAAACTTTAATCAGCATTCAGATTTCATCCAATACCTTCTACCTCTCTGGCAGTACTATGCCAGGAATGCAGGGGAAGAAGCAATATTACAGCTCTTGGATTTGTCCAGATTTGACATTCGTGTTTTGAAGATACATAAATAATAATAAATAGGGCAGAAAATTGAAAAATATTAGGGTTTGGTTGGTTTGATTGTTTCTCTTTACAGATGGCATAGTTGGATCAAAAGTGAAGAGCACTGGGTAACAGTCCTTAAGAAGTGCAGATGGATCTACTGAAATTACAAATGTCTGTATCTGAGTGTGCAATTTCAACACTGTGAAAAAGCTCAGGAAGTGCTAAAGTAAATTTTGCATTACAAAGATAGCAGGCCCGTCTGTGCCTGCAAGGAGTGTATAAACAAGTGAGGTTTAGTAGGAATATGTCCTTGAGCTTGCTTTCAATTGCTCAGCATTACTAAAAGCCACATCCTTTCTCTGACATGAATTACAAAAATCTAAATCAGCATAAAACAAACTATACAGCTTTGATTTCAGTTACAAAACTGTCTATTTATTTCTCTTTATGGTGCTGTTCTGCTCCCATTGTGCTGGTGATGATCTTGAGAGTGTTTTCAGTTGTGATTCTTGCTGCTGTTTGATGCCTTCTAGGTGCATCAGACTTGGAGATAACATTTGTTTAATGCCTGTGAAGTTCTGTGTCAAGTGTCTCTGCCTGCAACTACAAAAGGGATTCAGTCAAAGATTGTTCCCACGTGGCTGATTGCAAGTCCCTTTTCCAGACACATTTCAAGTCCCTTTTCCAGAGACCCCCTGTTTTTCTGTCTCTTGCCCAAATGGGTGGCTCAGCTTGCACTGCTTGGTTTTGTGCTGCTCAGGTGCTCCTGTGTTCTGCAGTTGCACTGTTTGTCCATGTAACTCAGCTGTAATTTCAACAGCTTGCAGATGCCTGTTAGAACTCCCTAAATAATGGAAACACCCTGCTTCTGTGTTCTCATTTCTGGTCAATTTTTTTAAAACAGTTTTTCACGAAGGGTGGACAGCTGTTGAACTTTCAGAAAAGAGAGGCTTGTCAGAGCTGTTGAAATGGTGCTTGTTGGAGTTCCCCTCACTAATTACACGTGTTTATTAGCACTGTTTTAGAGACGTAAGAAACATAGGGGTTATGTACAAATGTGCACCACCTTTTCTCTCTATACTCTTGCTGTCACCAGAGGAGCCTCCATCTAGAGCAGCTTTGCACACAGGTGAGAATTGCAATTACATGCCTCAGAAACATCTCTGCAAAATTAATCCTGTGCTCTACATATAAGCCCTCCATCATAAGCAACTAAACAAATCCTGCCCATCATTTCTGTGATGTTGCTCAGAAAATGTGTAACAGGAAAAGAAATCAATATAATATCAATGCAATCGTTATTAGATGCAACTTCTTAAAGCTAGCATGAGATTACCTGAAACAAATCTGAAGGCTGTAAGTTTGATGTTGATGTCCTAAATCAAATTAAAATTGAGCTAGAATTGAGCACAGCATAAAATCTTATTTACACAACTTACATATTCTATTAAATCTTATCTCATTACTTTAATCTGACTTGATAGCACCTCAAAATTTCTAATTTTAAAAAGATCCAATGTTCTTATTTAATGAATATAGCAATTAAATGTAATGCTATGTTATGATTCATGGGATCATTCCATTAGGATTTACTGTGCTAGTATACTGGATGTAAATTACTCTTGCCAGAGATGGGTGAATTATTACTGATGTGCAAAAACTACTATGTTTAAAGGAAGTTAGAACTGTAAAATTAAACTCTGAAGGATTAGAAAAAGGCAGAATTAAGGCTGTCTGTGTAGCTTTAATTTGGAAGATGAATGTGATACAGTCTTAAAGACTTGATCACAAGCTGCTACTTTATTCTGTGCTCAGGGTGGACAAGATCAAGTGTTTATTTTTATCTGCATCGTTCAGTGAAGTTCCAGATGCCATCCAAACTCTGCCCTGAATACAAGGTTATTAATGTCCTCTGAGCTTTCACACAGAGCCTCTCAGCAGAGTATCTGAATGGCTCTGAAGCATTAATACACATATTTTATACTTTAAGTAATGCTCATTCTCTTTGGGTGACAACTTAGCTTTAGAGCTTGATTTCTTTTGCATACTTAGCAACCTAAATGACAGATTCAGCTTATGGCTCTTAGAGACTACAGTTAAACTTGTCATTGCTCAGGGTTTCTGCAGACCAGTCCAGTGTGTTTCATGTGGATGCCCAGGAGGTGACCAACTGAGATGTTCTGGCTGAGGTGACTTTCCCAGTGGTGCAAAATTGTGGCTGAGAGAAGGATAGGCTCACTTCTATGAAGTGCTATCTGATTACCTTATCCATGGATTTATCCTTAAATAAAGCAGCCTCATGCACAATTTGCTGTGCTTTCTGAAATGCCTCTATCAGACAGAGCAAGGATCAAATCACAGAAAGCCTCACTTAACCTCAGTCTGCTGTTAGAACTCTCTTGAACCTTGCATGATACCACACCTTTCTTGAAACAGTGTTTTCATTGTTCTTGCTTTTGATTAATGCTTTAACTGATAGCAATGCAGTATAGATGCATAATTATCATCATATAGACGATGAAAATTTAATTTTCCAACGTGAAGCTGGTTCAAAGCCAGTGTGGATCCTGGTAGGCAGAGTCTCCTTGGAACAGCCCCTGGTTAAAACCTCTGCCCTGCAGCTGTTGAACTGGATTCTAAATGGCTCACAAGGCTTTTAAGAAATGCTGCTCATCCCTGGTGTGAGCACCTCAAGGACCTAATCCTCTGTAGGATCATGTGCACCAGTTTTCCCTCTCTGGAGGTGTTCTAAGCATGTTGTAACCCCTGGAAATGCTCTTGTACAGGTCTCTGTTCCAGTGCTGGTGACCCTGGATCTCTGTGAAAATGTCTCTGCTCTTTGAGAGGACAGGATCCTTTTGGTTTTCCTGCCTAGCTGTGATGCAGGGCTGGTTTTGGCTCATTTCATCCATTATGCAGCTCAGGGGGAACTTAACTGAGCAACACATTTTTGCAGTATTTCAACAGGCAGGGGAAGCACAGTCAAAATTTCCTTCTACAGTCTATAATGACTGAGGTTGGGAAAACTCCAGCATTGTATTTGAGAAGCACTGGGATTAAATGATGTCATTTAAGAACTCATTAGCCTGTCTTTCAAGTGTA
The DNA here is from genome assembly GCF_027579445.1 of Ammospiza nelsoni. Classification (NCBI taxonomy): domain Eukaryota; kingdom Metazoa; phylum Chordata; class Aves; order Passeriformes; family Passerellidae; genus Ammospiza; species Ammospiza nelsoni. The sequence continues at coordinate 8,264,365 of NC_080643.1, forward strand.
TGCACTTTGGGGAATAATCATCTTTCCTCTCCTGCTTTGCCTTTGAGTTGTTCGTGTGTCATATCTCTCATGCCTGGGAACTGCAGCTTTATGGCACTTTGGATTGGATAAAACCCCTTAGCTTTGAAATGTTAAATCCTTCAATTAGTTCAAGTTGAAGACTAAAGGCCAAACATTTCAAATGTGGGCACCTGAAGTCGACAGGAGCTGGAGGCATTCATCACCTTGGAAAATCAAACCAGATCATTTAGAGAGCTAAATTTAGACTCAGATACCTCACTTTGGCCAGCCCAGTTTAATCACTGAGTCCTATAGTATTACTCTGGATCATATGTTTTTTCTCTACCCTTTGGAGTTCTGCTTTCCTTTCAGTGGAGGGAAGAGGCTGGAATTTATGTTAGATATTCATATATAATGTCCTCCTGTCCCAGCAGGCTGCTCCCTATGAAAAGCTCCATCCCACTCCTTGTGCTGAGATCACATTCTGGGTTTAACAGTCTAAAGCTAAAGTAGGCCTCTAAAAATTGCTTAGAGAGGTCTACATTTACCTACCAAAAACAAGTACTAGTTTACATTGTCTGGGTGAACCTGTGGCCTGTTTTTCTGTCATCAGCCACTATCCCTCCAAGATGTGCTTTCTGGCTATCAACAATGCATGTCCTCTGGTCAGGATGGTCCAAAAAACATCTGTCTTTCTAAGCCTTCCCTTTGAAATGTATTTGGGCACTATGAAGATTTGTATTCTACTCATAAGTTTTGATTTTCTCCATAGTTTTGAAGGGAAAAAGTGATCAGTTGAGGGTTGTGTAGTTTGAACACCTGCTTCTAACTGTACACATGGAAAGAATTGATTTCTTTAACTGATTTTTTAACTGAGGCAGAAGGAGTATGGACAACTGGGGAACAGTTTGCTTGTGCAAATTTAGGTGTGTAGTGATGCAACTGCCCAAAGAAGTAAATCCACAAGTAAAGAGAGTTTTTTAGACATTTGTATTCATAAGATGAAAAGCTTCTGAAAGAATGCAACAACTCTGGGACTCAAATGCCTTTCCATTGCCATGATCTTCTGCTTCTGCTGATTGTGAATGCTGAAAGTCTGCTCTGCTTCCCCAGAGTCCTGATAGGAAATTCATTGTCAGAACTGGAAAGGCAGAAAACTAGCGGAGACAAAACCCCAAACAAACAAAACTCTCAAACCCCCAAACAAGGAAAGGAGATTTCTTAATTATAGTTTACCCTAAGCAGATGTTAACAAGTCTATTTAAACCTGTAATCTGCTGCTGGCCTCCTGTCCTCATCCATGGTGGCATTTCCCTGATCAGCTAATTCTGCCCTGATTTGCATTTCAGAAATTGAAGGGTTTTGTCAAACAGCTTCAGGAGCTGCTTCGGAATACCCCCTTGGGTGGTTGGTTTTTGTAAGCTGCAGATTACAAAGGATGATTTCCCAGCCTGCTCTGTTACATTTATTCTTGCTTTGATTTGGAATGGGAAGGATTTGTGACACTGAGATGCCCCTCCCTGCTGGACTTTGCAGTTTCACTGCCCCTGCTTGGATGGTCTCAGCCTTGCTCATTATCCTGCTGCCATCCCAGCATCAGCCCCTCGCTCCATGTCCTCCTTTCTAGGCAGGGCAGTCCCTGCTTCTCTGGGTGAAAAACCTCTCTAAAGAGGCAAAGAGATATACCTGTCCTATTATCTCCCCAGCTTTTCCCTTTTGAGGAGGGGGCAAGGATCTGGTTCCATGCTTGGAGAAGTACAAAATTGAGAGTTTCTTTCCTCATAGAAATGGGGGAGGGAATTTCTTTAAATTGTTTTCAAGTTATTAACGTGTTTTTTTTTCCCATTAAAATTTGGCGAAAAAGCATTCCCTTAAAATTCTTGCTAGATGAGGATTTTGCTGTAACTTAATTCATTGCACTTTTTATTTTCTTTGTGGAGAAAGAAGCTCCTTCTTTTTCCCTGGCCATATTTTGTGTGGTTTTGTCTTCTTTCCTTGGACTTGCAAATATGGACCTCTTCCTTTCTCATGCCTAAGAATATGGAATACATAATCCCTGTTTTATCTTCTTAAGCTCTCCTTCTGCCAATACAAGAGTATTCTATGTCCCTGGATATACCATGTGCTGCTTTCCCACATCTCCTGCTTGTGGCAGTTCTCCTTGGAAAATACATTCTTATCACCCAAGAAGAACTTCTTTTCCCATAATTATCAAGATTCTCTTAATATCTGGTCTTGCTCCCTCTCTCCAGCAGCAGCAAGAGAAGGTTTGCTTCAACTCAGTTTGGAACAATATAGAGGTAAATGTTCCCAGCAGCAGAGGAGTCTGTGTAGTGCTATTTTTAACTTGAAGCTTGTCTTCATTTTACTTATCTGAGATGAAGGTCCTGTGATGACAGAAGATTTTTTGATAAATAGACACAGTGGGATTGATCCCAGTTTCTTTATAATTTTGGATAGATTGAACTAGAAAATAATTCCCTGTGAAAAGGGCCTTGACGTGTCTCTAAAATATTCAAAGAATAGCTTCTGAAGTGCCTAAACACCGTTTGGAAAAAAAACCACATATAGGTAGAAGTTTTCATGAGTTTTCATTTTCTTCTTAATACAGATGGAAAAGGGTTTTCAGAACTGATTGGCAATAATGCAGGTGGCTAATTTCTTTGAAGTGTGCTGAATGTTGAAGTGCTTTGAAAGTCTGACAAGACATGTTGATGTCAGTTGCTCCTCATTGCTGAGTGAGTTTAGAAACTTGGCTTTAAATCTGGATGTTTGATGATCTGGCTTAAGAGCAATGGCTACCTAAGAAGCAAATAAACCGATTTATTTTTGCTTTCTTTTCAGGTTAGATGCCCAAGGGAAAGCTCTTAAGTGATCATTTCTAATTTCTTGAGTTGTGATTTGAGTTTCAGAATATCACCTTGCTTGCTATTTGTCACTTTGCACACTCTAACTTCTAACATAGAGGCTAGTTCTGTTCATGTTGTTTAGCAAATTCCTATGTAGTAGGAATGCCAATAGCATCCACTCTCTGTGAGCATGGCTTCCACTTCAGGTTCCTCCAGTGTTTAACTCTGAAGCTAAAATTTGGTGTTATTTTTATGTTTACAACTTGAACTGTGAGGTTTTGTATTTATTGCATTCTTAATCTGCTGAGATGCCAAGAGAGTGCCATGATATGATTCACACAACCGGGGTTTTGCTTACTTGACTACAACAAAATAATAGCAATAAAGACCGAGCCTATCCCTGATGCACTTCCTGGAAGCAGGGACTGTTCTGATGAGGAGTAAATAGAGCTCATTAGGAGTTTCCCTCTGTAGCTGCTGCTGCTTATTAGAGAGTCAGAACTGCTGCATGCAGAGCAGCACCCCAGGAGCATTACCCTTCACCTTCTAGAAATGTACCCTCATGTAAAAATGCCTGTCTGCAGGTGCTGTTCTGGCACCTGGCTGCAGGGAAGCATTGAGCTGCTGATGCTGGAGAGAGGAACAAGTAGTTGGCACCTCTAAAATTCAGGCCTTTGCTCCTGGTGAGCTGAGAGAAAACCCAAGACTGCAGACTGATCTGGGGAGCTTCAGACTCTCAGAGATAACAGAAGGTTTGAGGGGAGCTTTGGATCAAGTCCAGTCTTAGCTGACCTGATTTGCTTATTCCCAGGCAGCACATATTGCTCTCTGAACATCCCTTGTTAGGAGTGCAGACTACATTTCTGGAGCAGCAGCTTCACACTGTACAACTAGCACCTTTTTTTTTTTTAATGTGTAACTGGCCTGAAAGTTGGAGTGCCCAACTCTGCTAATTACATGGAACTCTTTAATGTGATGCTGGAGGTGTTAAACAATCATACCTGCATTAAATATGCTGTGCTTATGCAAACGTGGCACACAGATTGCAAGTTCTAAAATTTATCAGGCAGACTAATTATTTAAATGTGAGCTATAGGTTACATAAATAAATAGCTCTCCCTCAGTAAATGGTAAGGTGTCATGGTGTTAACCACGTGGCTTGTAGCAGAGTAGAATTAATGTTAACACTTCTGTAGCTTTCTTTCTCTGATTACTAATTCTTTCGATGTTGGTAGATGAACTGAATTTATGAAAGTTTTGCCTGCCCTCTAGGTCCCTATTTTGTATTCCTTGTGCATTGCAGCTTGCTTTTGACTCTGGCAGCAATGTTGGATACTAAAAACCATGGATAGCTCAGGCTGCCTGCTCAGCGTGTGGGATGAGGCAGATCCAGACCAAACTGGGAGCTTTACTGGGGTAAGATCTCCACTCCCCCAGCTCCTGCAACCTGGTCCTCCAGCTACAGAAGCAGCCAAAATATAATTAGCAGCATTTATATCTTAGAGCAATGACATAGAATTGCATATATGCCAAGAAAATAGAGATCACTCTGGTAATGAATCAAGAGTTTGCTGTGATGGGCTCCTGACATTTTGCTGTTATATGTGTGCTGCAGAAAAGGTGCATTTGTGCTCACAGAGGCACAAAGTGATAATATGCTGCCTGCAACTTCTGAGAATGGTTTTTGAGCGCAGAGTTATGAAAGCTCCAGAAAATCCTATATGAGAAAAGCAGCTCTAGCTAGTCAGAGAGAGTTTCATTAAAGTTTCTTGCTGTTATTAGTTTTAAATTCACTTATGTCTCCTTCAGTTTCATTTCCGGAGGCACCTGCTCTGGTGGTTTTCTGGCAGAAACACTGCAGAGGGTGGGGAGTGTTAAGTGACAGGTTGCATATTCCTCCTTGGTCTCCTAGAATTGCCTTTTTTTTCCCCTCCAGTCATGCTAATTTACGCACAGCTTTCATAATGAAACTTGAGCAGGCATCCTTCCCCATCTGCCCCAATTCCCAGTGCTTTTCTGCTGCACCAGCCGAGTTGCCTGATTTCACAGAAGTGAAAGGCGGGTGAGTGTTTCACACTTCACCCAAGGGCAGGCTGTGGGTCTGATCCTGCTGCCTTCAAACGCTGCTCTGGCAAAGCACAAGGGAAGGAGCTGAGCAAAGTGCTCAGCTCTCAGAATCTCTGCTGGTCAGAGTGACCCCGAGATATGTTAGAAAGTCTCTTTTCCCAGCCCGACAGTCAAAGGAGTCAGAACTCTTCTATTCTTGTTCTCAAGGTTATTTGTTTCTTATCTATAAAATTCTTTCTCTGACCTACCGAGGTCTGTCTGGCAGGTTGGGTTGAGGCACACTGCCCGTCCTTTGGGCAGTGTTGTCTTTTTATACTAAAAAATATGTGTACAATATTTGCCATAACTTTCCAATACCTATCACCTATGTTAGACAGTGAGTTTCTCTCTAAACCAATATAAAAATGCCAACATTACCCAGAAGATGGAGGCTAGGAAGAAGGAAAAAGGACAGGGCATGCCCAAATTCTTCCATCTTGGGACCCCGAGCCCCCATTCTAAAAACCTCAAAAATCTATTTTTCACCCCGTTACAATCTATTATTCAATTTAAACTCTCTTGACTTGTAATTCTTCATATAAAGGTTGGTAATTGTTTTTTCCAAGGGCTAAATCAAAGGCACAGGGGTCTTGGGCTCTGTGCCAAGGTCTCTGAGCCCCACGGGCAGGGGCTCGAGCCCTCCAGGGCATCCAGAGGATTTTCCTGGTTTCTGACACCCAGCCGTGTGCAGGCTCCCAGCCCAGGCACTGCTGTGCTCTCCTGCATCTCAGGGAGCCTCTTGCCCTCCCGTTTCATGGTGGATTTCGGAGGAATATCGTGGTTTCGTGGCAGTCATTCAGCAGCAGCGCCTGCGTTGCCGTGTCTCTGGAGGCAGCAATCGGATCAACTCCGATAGTGCAAGGGATTAAAAGAAGCCAGATGCTCTCTTAATGGACAAACATACGGCGAAGTTGCAAAGTTGGCCTTTTGGGGGAACTGAAAGCAGTTTAGTTCAGGTTCAGCTTAAAGGGTTGGGAAAGCAATTGTCGATTAGTGTCAAACCGGGCTGACAGCGCGCCCACACCGAGCTCGCAGCTGCTCCGGAGCCGCCAGGCCGAGCCCCGTTACTGTGAGGGGCCTGGGGCTGCTCCTCGGCCTGGCAGCACAGCCCAGGCATCCTGGGCAGCACCTCCCGAGCCCAGCCCTCAGATGGTGCAGGCAGGGCACGTCTGTGCAATGGCAGCTCTCTGCAGCCCGAGGCAAACCCTGCAGTGCTGCTGCTGCACCGAGCCCCACAGCGCCGGGCTGGGAGAGCCGGAGGGGCCAGGCTCGGTCACCTCAGCAACCCGCGGCCATCGCTCCTGGAGAACTCACCGGCTTTGGGCCAAGCAAATCCCTTCCCAGCCGCCTGAGAACAGGGAAAAGGAGGCAGGTTGTGAGCTCGAGTTCCAGGCTGTTCGCAGCTCTGATCCCAGGGCAGCAGATCAGCATTCGAGGCTGGTGGTAGAGATGTGCTGTAACCCCTCACACGTCACCTTTGTGCTCAGTGAAAATCCAGGTTGCTCTGCTAGTCTTTTCCTAGTTTGTGGAAAGGGAACAGACAATAATGGTGAGTGCAGCTCCTTCTGTTTTCATTTTATTCTGTGAGCAGCCACTGGTCAATCACGAGACTGTTGTTAAAGTGCAGTTACAAGTTCTACATAAAGTTAGAGTGTTTAAGTTTCCTTCCGTGTCCTTCCGTGTCCTTCCGTGTCCTTCCGTGTCCTTCCGTGTCCTTCCGTTTCCTTCCGTGTCCTTCCGTGTCCTTCCGTTTCCTTCCGTTTCCTTCCGTTTCCTTCCGTTTCCTTCCGTTTCCTTCCGTTTCCTTCCGTTTCCTTCCGTTTCCTTCCGTTTCCTTCCGTTTCCTTCCGTTTCCTTCCGTTTCCTTCCGTTTCCTTCCGTTTCCTTCCGTTTCCTTCCGTTTCCTTCCGTTTCCTTCCGTTTCCTTCCGTTTCCTTCCGTTTCCTTCCGTTTCCTTCCGTTTCCTTCCGTTTCCTTCCGTTTCCTTCTTCCCTTTGCTTCCCTCTCTCTCTCCCTTTCCCTCCCTCTTGTTTTCTGAGCAGTTTCTCTATCATCAAGGTGTTGAGCTGCAAGCACAGAAGGCCATGCAAACAAGACCAAGGCAGGTGCACAAGTTTTACACGCTTTAATTAAGTTGTGGGGCTTCAGAGGAATTTGGCTTCAGTTTCTGATGCTTCCATGCCCTGTCTTCTGTTCCAGTGTGGATGTTAAATCGTGCAGAAATGGACCATGACCTACCTTTCATGCCAGCTGATCTGGCTGTAGCTGTTTTTGTGTAACTAATTTAAAAAGATTGATTGTTGGTTAATTACATTAATGAACTGAACCAACATGGGCACAGACCAGAGCTCAGCAGTCTCCTAAACAGTCATTAGGAATAGACATCTATCTTTTTACCTGCTTGTACAGCCTCCTGTTGGGTGGCAGAGTGTGTGGAATGGTAATTCTGAAGGTTAAATGACTTAGGGACGAATCACAGACTGTTCACCTCTGCTCCCCCCTGCCCATATGGCCCTGCTTGTCACAGTCAAAGTCCATTTGGACAAAGAGTCTGTTGAAAAGTCTCCAGGACAGCAAGTCTGGTGGTTTCAGCTGGCCTCCTGGCAAACATCAGCCTGTGTTACAAATCCACCAAAGTTCTCTGTTGAAAGGCATCTGTGGATTTAAACAATTTTGAAATAACTTCTCTCCCAATTAGGGTAATTCATGTTTATTGAGGTGAAAGTGTACTGAGCAGAACAGTTCACTCTTCTCTCTAGCCAGCTCATGAATATGAAGAAAGATTGAATCAATAATACATTTCTCTAATTAAACTGGTAAGTTAAAATGATAGAGTTCTTGTTTTAGAGGTGCTCAATGGAAGATGCATTTCTGGGTGTTTATCAGTGTTGGCCTTGCAGCCATTCACCACACCTAGGTGGGAGCTGTGCAAATGTTGCCTGCCACACAAAGGCTTACAAAAGTACCCTAAGAAGTTAATAAAATACTTGAGAGAGGGATATTGGTACATTTTCCAAACTAAGTTGAAAATATTGCACAGTGAATAAAGGCAATGGAGTGCATTTTATTTGCACTCCATTGGTGAAGTCTGTGGACACACTGTTATATATCCTTTGCCATTATTAGCCCATCTGTTTGTCAGATTTAGTCAAACCAGGAAGGACTTCAGCTGAAGTTAATAAGTGTGTTGCCACTGGCTTGAGCAGAAAGAGAACTGAAACAGGGCTGGATATTATGAAAGATGGTGAGAAAAATCCTAGTTATTTGGGAAGTCAGGGACAGTACTTTGGCACTGGTAGCCTGAGGGAAGATGTTGGTTTCTAAAGGCAGTTGTCAGAATCTTCAAAGGTGTCAGTGCTGCTAGCACAGTGTTCTGCAAAGCCTGATCCAACAGGAACCAAGGAGTTGTTGCAGGGATTTCAATCCCCTTTGGGTGATGTTCTAGGTGCCCTATGAAGTCTAATGATTTTCAAGGAGACTTTTTGGTACCCCAAATTCAACACTGGGGGAAGTAAGTCAAAGAAAAATGGGATTGACCTGCAGTCATAAGCTACAGGCTGAAAATCTGCTTTCGTCATTTTCAGCTCCCTCACTGATATGTCATTGAAATGGTTCAGGTGATGAGGGAGGAGACCTAATGCTGAGGGGTTTTTGGAGACTGGTCCATTCCCCATGGTCCCAGAGGCTTTTGTGGACTGTTGAGGGGTGAACACCTGGGTGGTTGCACAAGGGATTTCAGGCATTGGTTCATGACACCTTAAAAATACTTTAAATGAGAGGCAAAGAAGTTGTGGAATTAGGCATATGCAAATAGCATTAAATTATGGTTTTATGTAAGATCTTGTGTTTCAAGCTAATTGAAAGACAGAGGCCATTGCTGCAGGAGAAAAATATGAAAAGAAAACTATACTGAAACATAAAAGTGTTTCTGATCAAGTAAAATTCTGTTTCTGTTGAATGTTTTATTTTGTTACAGTCACATAAATTACCATCTTTGAAATACTAAAACTCCCACAATCAGCTTTTTATAACAGAAAATAATTTACATTTAAAAGGTTTAACTGAAGCAGCTAAACCTTAGTGATGAATGTGCACATTTGGCAATAAAACAGGGAAATAGCCCATGTTTTGGAACCCATAGCTGCTATATATAATTTTAATATTATAAAGAACTAAATACAGTCTAGTGAGTGCTACAGGTATGCACTGAGATATTTGCTAGTTCCTGGGAAATGTATTCTTAAGGGTATATAGTACTGACACAGAGCTTTGGAAATCTCCTTTAACACTGATGGATTCTGTGATGAGAGGCAGCATGGCTGGAAATGCATTTCATCCTCCACAGAAACTTATGAACTTGGTCGCCTTGCCATCATCAGAAGCCATTTCTTTCTCAGGGCAGCAACACCTCTCTTCCATCTTGTGGTGGGCTGGTCCTGGCTGGACACCAGGCACCCACCAAAGTCACTCTGTCAATCCCCTTCCTCAACTGGACAGGGGGGAGAAAATGCATCAAAAGGCTTGTAGGTGGAGATAAGGATGGGCAGTGATCAATGACCATTTACTGTCATCAGCAAAACAGACCTGACTTGGGAAAATTAATATAATTTACTACCAATCACATCACAGTAGGGTAATGAAAAATAAAACCAAATCTTAAACCCACCTTCCCTCTACCCCTCCCATCTTCTTGGGCTTGACTGCACTCCTGATTTTCCCTTCCTGTGGCACAGGAGGATGGGGAATGGGGGCTGTGATAAATTCATCCTACTTGTCTCTGCTGCTCCTTCCCCCCACAGGGGCAGGACTCTTCATGCTGCTCCCCTGCTCCAGTGTGGGATTCCCTCCCACAGGAGACCAGAAAACCTGCTCCAGCAGGGGCTTTCCATGAGATCTCAGCCTTCTTTGGGCATCCCCCGTCCCACTGCGATCCCCCATGGGCTGCAGGGGCACAGCTCCCTGCCCATGTTTTGCACCAGGGGCTGCAGCAGCTCCTGCTGCTTCTGCTGCTGCTCCTGCCCCTCCTGTGGTGTCTGCAGGGCTGTTTCTCTCACATCTCTCTCTGGCTGTACTTGTTTTTGTACAGGGCATTTCCCTCCTCAAATTTGTTTTCCCAGAGGCCCCACCCCTGTTGTTGATGCTCAGCCTTGGCCAGGGGTGGATCCATCCTGGAGCTGCAGGAATTGGCTCCACTGGACATGGGGGAAGCTTCTGGCAGCTTCGCACAGAATCCACCCCTGTAGCTCCCTGCTACCAAAACCTGGCCACACAAACCCAATACACATCTTTAAATAATGAAAGAGGAGACAGAGACAGTGCTTTCATTCTGCAGGAACCTAGTCATCATCCTAGAAGAGATTGCAGCAGTTGTCTAAAAGGACCACAAAATAGCCACAAAAATTAGAGATAATGATTTCCCTCTCAGAATAACTGGCATGTAAGGCTTGTCTTCCCCCTGTCACATCCATTCCTGATTTATTTTCTCTTCCTCTCCAACACTCCCTGCATTAAAGGGGAGTTGGCCATTGCTGCTATAATGCTCTTATTCCCTGCTAGAGCAGAGAAGATATATTTCAGTTTTATGCTCTCCTCAAATGTACTCAGACATATGGAAGAAATACCTTACAGGTGTTTGTATTCTTGCAGAGACTCCAGAGAATTGAAAACCCTCTGTATTCCAACAATAATCTTTCCCTTGACCTAGTGTGCTTTATATCTCATGTGGGAGGCTGAGTCCTGCTATTACTGGAGTCAGAGAGAAAATGGGTGGAAGTTTCAGCAAAATGGGGATGAGACCCTGGGTGTTAATTGTGGGGCTGCAGGGCCCCGTGGTGGGAGCAGCTGTGCTCAGCTTTGTGCAGCACTCAGCCCGCCCTGACCAAGCTGCATGTTGCTTTACATCTCCAAGATTTGCCTGGGGGATTTGGTCCTTCCTCTTATTAATATCAGAAAGTAAATTAGCTTTATGTTGCCCTTCATATCAGTCCTTTCAGGGTCTCCTATTCTTTTAATTTAGCCTGGGTCTCTGAGGGAAAAACCCAGTAAAAACACACCAGTGTGGTGATTAGTAAGCACATTTTATATAATTACCGTGTTGGCATCTCAAGGGGAAAATGAAAGTTTGTGCTGTCCCTTTAACAGGACAATTTGATAATCCTCTTAGCATTTTCTCTTTTAGTTGATAATATTTCACACAATTTTACTTTGTAAAATATTCCTAAAGGGAGGCTTAAGCAATAATGCACAGATTATGGAAATGACTCTCATTAAATATAGGCAGAGACTTCAGCAAAGCCATGAACTGCTTCGAAACATGTAACCCCCATTAGGAGCTTCATTTAAATGTTTATTCACAGAGCAGTAAATGTTTATTATAGAACATTTTATTGAAACATAAATTAAAGAACCCTAATTATACATATCACAAGTATTCAAACAATATGCATTTATCAAGACTTAAGTAAAGATCAGAGGTGGAGGAAATGCAGTTGTGCTTTCATTTGGCATTTTGTGCAATGCCAAATTTGCACAAAAATACCTGGGCAAAGTGACCCTGATGGAAGGCACAGGGCCTCAAGGCAGGTGCTTGCCAGCTACCCCTGAGCATGTGCCACCTTCTAAAGTAACTTCAGAGACACCTTCACTGTTCATTCCCATCTGTAAAAAAGGCTGGGGCTGCCAGGGTTTTGGGTTGTTTTTGCAGAATAATGGTTGCTGCTCCTGCAGGTCTGCCCAGGTGAGTGCTGCAGAGGGGATGGACAATGAGTAAAGGCAGGTGATGGTCCTTGGCCTGACCCTCCCACCACCATGCATGGACCCTCTTTCCTAGACTTGCAGAGCAGCTTAGAGGTCAGGAAGTACAAGTTCAAAGAATCAGTCGACCTTTATTTCCAATTATTTTATTCCTTTGCTGCCTTTCAGAGGATCTCTTAAGAGATGTTCAAAGAGATGTACATTTGGATTACCACTTCCAACCAGCAGGCTTATTACCCTCATTATTGTGCCAGTTTTCTAGGGTTTGGGGCTGAAGGGGGGGGGGTTCTTGCAACTGCTAAAGCTGCCTTCAGCCATGGAAGTTTTAACTCCAGATATCAAGTGGGTTAAAAAAATCTTTCTGTGCTTGTTTTCATGAGGTCTACATCCCTTTTCTAGCTCACCCACAGCTCGTTTCTTTAAACTTCATAGCAGTTGACATATGCATTATTTATTGAGAATGCTGAATCTGCACATTCTGAACCTACATGTTTAGAGATGTACCCTGCTGCAAGTCCCCCACTTGGTTTGGCTTCTGAGACATTTGCACATTCTCTTAATTTTGTTGCTTTCCAAAGTACTTCTTTTCTGTGCTGAGCAAGTATCTGGATAATTACTCTTCCAGAGGCAAATCCATGGTGTAAGTGTTGGTAGGGATCATTGCAAAGCTTTATTTTTCCTCCTAAGGATGTGTGTACTGCACAGTGTGATGCAGATTTACACAAAGGGCCCTCACTCTCCAGCTTGGTAGCACATGGACAGCTTCTGTGACCTTCTCTCCCAAGACTTGTTCTAGTTTCTTTATTTCTTTGTAGTCTCTTTCTGTGCAACATTTTTGATTCACAAAATTTTGACCATTGCCTTTGTTCTATCAACAGCTTCAACCCTCCCTTTTTTCCAGTGGCTCTTCCAGTCCATCCTCACATCTGTCTCTGCTGTTTCCCCTGCTGCTGCCCTGGGCTTTGAGACAGGCATGGATTTCCCTGTCCTTCCCTTGCAAGCATCAGTCTGCTCCCCTGCACATCCTGCTCTCCAGCCTGGCAGTCTGTGCCACTCCTTTCCATCTGTACCACGTCCTTATGCTCCTCACAACAGCAGAAAAGCAAACCTCAGGTTTGTGTTTCAATAAACCAGAGCCAGGGGTGCCACAGGGGTGTGTCAGGCCATGCAGCCCCCCTGGATTTGGAGCAATCCTCACCCCCAGCACTGCAGAGCTGCCAGCTGGGGAGGAGATGCCCGGGGCCTGCACCTGTGCAGCCTCGTGCTCAAGGCTTCAGCAAAGCTGGAAAGGAAAGCACTGATTCCTAGAAATGGGGTGGTTTTGTAGGAAAGGAATGGTTTCAAGCAGTTTCCTGTCATGTTTTATTATTTTATAAAAATTAGCTCCTTTAAAGTGGTCTGTCTTTGACTAATTTAGAACTCCTAAATGAGGGAAAAAAACACTACTAATGCAGGCAATAATTTTAAAGGCTGTTAAAATTGAGTGGTTTAGTTGTCCAAAACTATTTCCCTAATGTTGGATAGGACTTTTTAAAATTTTTTTAAATTTGTTTCTCCATCTTAAACCAATTTAGGACTTGGAAAATAATCAAGAACTCATAAATACTCACTCAATAGAGACTGTTTTCCCACAAAGATGTCTCTGCCAGGACTTGCAGGTCAAGGGCCCTGGGAGTGAGCTTTCAGTGCCTAGAAAGAGCAGTGGTACCAGGTGTGCCTGTGGCTGGATTTCAGGGGCAGCAGAGGGAGAGCTTCCTGCTAATGAGCTGAGGATATACAGGCAGGGCTTTCCATGGAATAACTTTGTAACAGGGACAATTGAGCAGTTAATCAAGAATAGCAAACAAGGGCTCCATGGAAGCCCAGTTTACAGAGAGGACAAAATTGCCCTATTTTTCATGTGGCTATCTCTGTATTATGGCCGATTTTCTTTATCACCCACTAACAGTCTCACTTGGAGAATGGTTATTAGTTTGGAATTTCTACAGTTAATCTGGTAGTTTAGAAGAAGCATTATCACAGCCTCCCATAGGAAGCCCCTGTCTCCGTAATGGACAGGGCACTTTGCAGCAAGTGAGGTCTTACCTGAGAGCACCATCCCTTTTCCCAGTGAACTGGCTGCTCAGTGTCTCCTGGCCAGCTGCTCTTGCTGCCTGGAGCTGCAGATTCCCCTCCAGCCCTTCCTCCTGCCTGGCCACAACCACAGCAGGTCACAGCTTTTCCTGTCCTGCTGAGCCCTGAGACCGTGGAAACCCACAGCTGCCAAGCTTTGATGCAGAAAAAATGAAAAGTAACAAGGGGAAGGATGAAGCTGCTGAAAGCATCTGGTTTTGCTGCAGGAAGGCACAGGTCAGCCATGCTCTGCTTTTGCAGATGTGGGGGGAGCAGCCCCTCATCCTCAAGGTTGTATGACCCTTTGCAAGCTTTTATGTGTTCATGCTGTAAGAACATCTATTGCTGATAGACCCTGGGTGCTGAGCAGCTCATGTGCAGACTATTATCTCCATTTCAACTGGAAGCTGAGCTCTGTTGCTCTGCTAACCAGCACAGCAGCTGGGTGAACACAACATAATGTCCGTGAGTTATTGCAGGCAATGCCCATGTCCTCCCCAGTGGTGAGTGGCAGGGTCATCTGCTCTTCACTATTCTGGTCTACCTGGGAAATCTCTTTCACTGTCTATTTTTGTCTGGTATTTTCACTTTAAATCACATGCAGTGGTGACACGTTGGTTATTTGACCATAATTCAGTGTATAAAACCAGCTGTTACCAGTTACATTGCTTTCTGCATGGCCTTGAGTGCTGAAGTACAACTTACCTGACCTGAATGCTTGTTCCTCCAACAACACAAGCTCCAGGTCTTTTGGCTGAGACTTTCTGGGCATTTTGCAGCCCTGGTTCACTGGAGAGCAGCTTTAGTGGTGTAATCCCACAAATGCCTGTGATGCAGCCAGACTTTGGCAGTGGTGGGATGAGTGCTATGAGCAGCCCTGTGCTCCCACAGTCCTGACTGGAGCCATGGAGCTCCTCAGAGCATCCTCTTGCTGCAGTGGGAGGCCAGAGGCATCTCACCCTGGCTCTGGCTCATTAGTTCCCCATGGTGCTACAGACCTGTTCCTTGCAGTAAATTTTCTGATGCTCTTGTCATTCTGTATAAAGGCCTTGAAGAAACTTGTCTTACAAGTGATTTTGCATCACCTGTAAACACTCACCATTAGAAGCTTCTCAAACTGAGATTTTATATACATTGCAAAGCAGGGAGAGCTGCAGTCCCTACCCTAGAAAAATGTCAGTCTAATTATTTTAATTTTGAAGGTCCTATAAAATCCAGCTCCCACAGCCTCCTTCCAACTACTGCTGTTCTAAATACGCCTGAGTGGAAATCTTGCCCCTGGTTTCAGAAGCAACTAGCAAGGCTCAGGCATCTTTAACTCACACAGTCCCCCACACTTGGAGATTTCTGCTGCATCCTCACGTTGTCACTGTTGTCACACCCAGCCTGGCAGTGTCCTGCTTCCTTCATCAATGCCTGAGGAGCAGGGGATGGAGCTAAGCAATGCAAGTGTGTGCCTGCATTTTCCTGCCCTGATGTGGGTGATATTGATTGGTCCATTAATGTAAATGTCTTGGCTGTTGTGTGTTGCTTTTCTTGCTTATTAATCAAAATCATGCAAAATGAGGGGAAAGCAATTTTTTTTAGGGAAAAAAATGAAATGCCATCAACAGTGAGTGATTACAGCCTGCTGGAATGTGATGGGGCTGTCTGCCACCCACCAGGCATGAGGCTCCCCACAATAACTGGGGAAAAAAATTAAAATGCTTTATTTTGACAGTTTTGGACAATTCTAGATGTTTTCTGTTCAAGCAATGTTTTGATTGAAGGTTTGCCTAAATCTATTTGTTTGGTTTAAAAAAAAAAAAAGCATTCCAGTGTTTTATTTCAGTCAATTGCAAATGGGTTTTTTTGGATGTGCAGGTTTTTGTTTTGCTTGGAAAAACAAATGAAAGGAAACAACTTTAATTTGTGGGCACCTTGAAGTTATTTTTGCTACTGCCATTTAGGGAGACCTCTCTGTAGCCAGCAGTGGATGGAAAACACTGAGACATAAACAAAACATTTGGGATGTGAATATTCCCACTGAAGCAATGCATAGGTTGGAAATGCAGCTGGTGCTTAAGTGCCTTGGTGAATTGAGGCTTTAGCAGTAACAAATAGTACTGAGGAGTAAAATGATCAATTAAAGATCTCCTAATGAATCAAAGTATCATCCACTCTGAGTCGAGAAGGGCAGAAGCTGAAAGGCAGATTGGAGAAGGTGTGAAATCTCCTGATCAGTGTTTCTGACTGCATGGTAGCCACAGCTCTGCACTGCTTGTATTTCTTGGTAAAACTGAATAGAAGGGAAATATATGAGACACTGCTGCTGATCCTGTTTGTTTCTGTTATACAAACAGTGGGGAGAATCCAGATATTTATTTCTTTCCCATACACAGAATTAAAAAAAAAAAAACACAAAAAAAAAAAAAAAAAAAAAAAAAACAACAACCAAAAAAAACCCAAAAAATCAAACCAAAAATGAATGACTGGGAAAAATTACTCTCTTTTAAATTGATTGTTGTTACTTCAAACCTTGGGAATATTCATTTGTGTTGTGATACAGTTGATGGATTCTGCTGTGCAGCCTGGCAGTGTGAGAGAACATAGTGCCTGTAGTAAAGGTGACTAACCCCTGAGAACATCCCCACCGATGCCAAGTGGCCCATATGCTGTCATAAACACTTTTTATTCTTTTTTATTTTCCACACTGATCATAAGAGCCCATTTTGGGTAGAAGATCACATTAGGCTCGTTCATTACCTGCTGTGCTGGTCTGTGCATCTGCAGTGCAGCATCTCTGCTCTGAGCTTTGGACTCATCCCTGAGTGTTTTCTGATATTCCAAATCCTCTGTCACAGGCATACACAGATCTTCTCCTCTGTGTGTCCTGGAGCATTCTGCACCAGAGATAAATATTATTCTTAAAGGTGGCCAAACTTCTGGGGAATATGGTTGTTGATAGCTGATGTTAGGTTTTATATGTATCATCAAGAGAAATTCCTGCAAATTGATACTTGTAGCTAAACTATCATTCCTTGTAGCCGAAGAGAAGGAAACTGACTGCAGATGAACTGGCTCTATTCTTATGAATAAATTTAAAATCTAATGAGAACAACAGGTGTGTGACAGTAGTGAAATTTTACAGTACCCCTGCAAACTTTAATCTACACTTTTATTTCTCTTGAAGGTCTGTCCAAAAGTGAAATTTCAGGCCTAGGGCTACTGAAGACTGTCTTTAAAGTTGCTTTGTGATTTTGAGCAATACATCATACCAGCAGTGATGTTCAGATGATACATTGCACTAATACATCACAGGAGCACTTTTGCTCTTATGATATATTAGTATAATACACTATCAGAACACTATCACTGATATATTACTCAAAAAACACAGTTTCTGACCCTCAAGATTCACCCTCATCTCTACTCTGAATAGACTGAAAGGTGTGGATAATGATAAGAATAAGAAATCACATATTCAGTTTCTCTAGGGTAAAGCTGAGGAAAAAAAATAGTGTGGTATTTGGAATATTTCATTAACTGAAAAATCCTTGTGTTTTCATTTTATTCACTGAGCAAATGTTATTATGGATAGAAGCTAACACAATATAGTTGTGTTTGAATTTTCTTACAAATAGCCTAAGAAAACCTTTTTTGATTTCATATTTCCATATAGAGTTAAGCCATGTTTTGAGAATGTTTCCATGAGGTGCAGGAGTTTCAGCTGATTTCTACCTCATCAAATTGAATCAGTTGCAAGCTATCTAAATTCTTTGCAAACCATTTGGTGCCGTTTCTGATTTTCAGTCATTTTTTAAAAAGGATTTAGGCACCATCTGAAAAGATCTGAAGGTGAATAAACGTGATCTATCACTCAGATTATTTGCTGCCTCTCCTCACTGAGGTATTGGGCTATTTTTCCCTGAAGAATTATTCTCAGTTATTGTTTTTCTTTGCTAAAGAGTGAAAGACAAAGGGAAAAAGAAAAAAGAATGCATTGCAATTTTGTTAGTAGCTCAACTTAGTGCAGGAAAGTATTTTTCCCAGTGGAGTTTGGGTCTTGAGGACCTTCCTTTATGGCATGAACAGTGTCAGGAAAAAAAAAAAAAGGTAATAGTAATGACACAACACTAAGGGGTCCAGTCATGTATTTGTGTTCTTGCCCATAATTTTGTTTGTATTCCCCAGATCTCATCAGCACTTTTGATGATAACACATCACCACTCACCTCCTTCCCAAACTGGGTAACCCAAATCTGCCTTTCTGCAGCCATTGTGCAGCTCAGTGCCCAGCTCTGCTACCCCATGGGCAGTGGCCCTGTACCAGGAGAGGGACACACTTCAGGCTCTGCCAGACTGGGCTCATAACCCTTGTGCCTCACAGGTTTTGGGCCACCTGGCTCTCTGTCCCTGCAGGTGTGTCCCCAGCATGAGCCTTGTGCCCCACAGGTTTCAGTTTGTTGTGTTTGGGCTGCATCCTCCAGGGAGGAAAGGAAGCATTGAAGTGTTTTTAACCTTGTGGGAGGCTCTGTCCTCTTCTGCCAGCCCTTGTGCCCATGTGCTGTCCATGGTGTGGCAGCTGCTCTGTCCCCAGAAGGGAGCCCTGAGCCCAGGCTGCCAACACGAGCTCTCCCCCACATCCCATCTCCAGCACCTTCTTATTCCCCTCTCTTCCAAAGCCACAACACTCTGCTCCAAGGGACATTGTTATTTCAAAGCTGTGCCTAAATATGTCTCTGACTGACAACTATGAATAATTCCACAGAGCCCCTAAACTTCCAGGCATTTCACTCTGAAGCTCATATAATACACCAGGGCTGCTCTCTCATGTTTTTCATCTTTTATAGTCTCCAAAGAGTTGAGATACAGTTATGGAACAGGTTAACGTATTTTCCTCTGAATATAATGCTGTGGGAGCCTGTGCACGGTTACTTGTGTGTGTTGAGAATAATGCTGACAGTTCAGAAAAGAAAGTCATGAACTTGATAATGACCATTATTTTGTTTCACGTTTTCAGCATGTTCATGTCCATGTGCTGCCAAGGAGGGCTGGAGACTTCAGCAGGAATGATGATGTCTATGAGGAGGTAAGAGTTACTCTCCATCTCTTCTTCAGAGTTGGTTTTGCTGTTAGTAAATTGTTTTAATTGTCCAGCCCCTCCCATGGGTGGAGGGATGGGATCTCTGCATTTTTGTTGTTGCAAATATTCTGTGACAGCACCAAGATCTGTACTGGGATTTCCTTGTGAGCTCCCTCTCTGAGGGAGGATACAGTTGACACCTTTGGTACTTCAGTCTGTCACTGCACACAGGGTGCATCTCTACAAATAATTGTGGTCTGTTATTTTGAGGGCACAGGGAAAAATGGTGACCACATGGTCAGCCTGGCATGCGGGGAGGGTGTCCTGCATCAGCTGCTCGCCTGGGGTGCCAAACCTCCCTCTTCCAACCAGAGAAAACACAGGCAGCTTGTTACAGCTCAATCACAAGCTGCCTTCTGGCCAGATTTTGGTAGGGCTCTGCTCAGCTCTGGACAAATCACATTGTAGCCCCAAAGATGGGAACTAAAGAACAACTCTGCATATGCATGTGTGCAGATTGTGCAGCAGAGCTAGGCTCATGAGCTGTTCCAGTGTGACTGAATCACTGGCTTTTGTTTAAATGAACAATTGTACTGGCATTAACAAAAAGTTTTCCCCAGTTTGACAGCTGTCATAATGATTCTATGAAAAAAATCTCACTATTGTTAAATTTATGGCTTGTTCTTCGTGGGTTTGGTAGAATCCTTTTTCTGAAATATGACATCTCCTTCTCTTCCTGAAAGTAATTAATATAAACTTGTTCAGTGCTACTGTAATACCATCTGCTTGAAAGAGCCATCGTGACATTTTCTGCTTTGGTATTTTTTCCTTTGTGATATCTACATGATGACAAGTCCCCACTCACAAAAAAAAATGGTGGAGTGTTTTAAAGTTTTTCAATTACTTAAATATGCAAAAATGGAGAAGAAAGCATATTAGTGACAAGTTATATGAAGTGTAGTGCCTGAAAACTCTGCTAGTAAGGGTAAAAGCTTAATGAGGCTGCTGAGCAAGGAGATCCAATGGAAGTAAATGATGGCAATCTCTGCTGATGTGGTGGTTAAAAGCAGTTGAGTGAGACAGAAGTTAGCAGGGTTAAAGGGTTGTCAGGCACTGGAAGAGGCTGTTCAGGGGAGTCACCATCCCTGGAGGTATTTAAAGATGTGTAGATGGGGCTCTCAGGGACCTGGGTTACTGATGGGCTTGGTTGGATCCGGTGACCTTACAGATGTTTTCCACCTAAATGATTGTATGGTTCTATGATCTTTTCCTTTTCACATGTGTTAAGGGGTTTCAGATGCTGCATCAACCCATCAAATCTCTTTCCATTTCTGTCATATTTACAATTCCATTTTTTTCTTTTTTAGCACAATGATTTCTCCCTTGTTATAGCTGAACAGAAACAGGCAAAACTCTGATGAACTAGACTATATATTTAGTGTTGTTAGATGCAAAAGGGTGGCAAATTGGGGAAGAATTTCTTTTTTATTTTGTCATTTCCAATTACAGCAATTGTAGGTGTTGCTTTTAGCAAACAGGAACCATAAATATTTAGACATAGATGTGATAATGCATCTTTTAGCAGAAGAATGTATAGCCTCAGAGTCTAACTAGCTATTCTTGAACACCACAGAGCTAACACACTTTTGTACAGACTGTAGCTGAAGAAAGATTTAAATTTTTTAGGATGCCAGGGAAACAAAAACACATTTGCTGCTATAAAAATTTGGTGCTGAGTTCTATCACTGTCTGGATTGAGGATGGAGGGACTTAAGAAATTTGCCATCACAAGTGAATAAAGCTATTTTGAAAAATGAAAAAGGGACAAATTATTGAAAATACAGCTGACTTTGGAAATAATTTGGAGCTTATGTCAGTACAGCAAAAACGTTTTGATTTAATGCATCTCTGTGATGTCAGCAAGTCATATTCTTTTGACAAGAAGATACTTTAAAAGATTTAGGAAGATATGTAGATCATGGTGGGGCAACAGGCTGGAAATTGACATGGGATAAAGTACCATTAGGTGAGGTGTGGGAGCTGGAGAGAGCTTTAAATCTATTTTTCATGAAATTTATACTTTAATAATCCAAAACCCGTTCATAAACACTTCATTTCCATGTATTTGAGTGATAGATGGAGTTGTAGTTTAGGCAGCAAAGACCACCTTCCAAAATCATCCCATTGGCCTTTTCCTTGTAAAATGTGACATGGGGGCTGATCAGCCTTTCTCAAACACTCTGTGCAATTGTGAAGCACACTGAGGATAAATTGTGCATATTGCAGTGCCTGGGTTAGCTACCACAGCTAAAGGTTTAACAGCAATTGGGAGCAATTTTCACAGGCTCCAGGTCTCAGCTCTGGCTCAACATGTCTTTTGCAAACCCCTTTCTATCTGTAAGTGCCTTTGAGCTCTCCAAGCTCTGCAGTTGTCATCTGTATATGCTCAGCAGATTGCTGATAAATCCCACTGCTCTTAGTGTCTGACAGTGAAAGGAATGCCCAGATGTTGAGACATCACTCCTCCTAGGAGCCTTCTAGAATTGAGACAGCCAGAAAGTGCTTGCAGTCTCTCACTGTGTGCCTAATTTCTCCCATTCAGTTTTGGAGTGACCACTCATCTGATGCAAAAGGCAGAAGAAAGCACATCAGGTTGTTCCCTGCTTGGTCTGTTTGCTGGGCTCTGAGATCTTCAGGCTTTTGGCTCTGAAGCTCTGACACAGCCCTGTCTGAAGCAGTTTTTAAGAGTAAAAAGTATAATTAAGGATAAGGTGTTTCTTAGCACTTGTATTTTAATCAGGTATCTGATGGACACAACTGTCTGCTGATTTCTGGACATATTTTTAGATCTGTGATAGTGGAAAATTAATTGTGGAAGGAATAAAATAGGGTCTGACACTTATTTCACAGCACCTTCTCTAAGGCACTCCTTGGTAGAATGTGTCACTTAATATTTTAGGTTTTTTTACCTCAGTGCATATGAAAGAAGTCACTGTGTGATTTTTCCAAGATACAAACAGAATAACTAATAGTAAAAAAAAAACAAAAAAAACCAAAACTTCATTCAATATTTTAGATGTAGCTCTTCTGCATCTTTGCAGGTCTATTTCTTGGAAGACTATTTCCTGGGAAGTGTTAGTTATCCACTCTCTGGGCTCACTGTAGTGGAAAGCTAAAGCTATAGTTTATCAGTTCTTAACATTTCTCTGCAATTATTTGAAGCCTAATCCTGCAAGTGTGCACATGCCAAAGTTAAATTGGTCTTACAGGATTTTTTATAGGATCAGGCTCTTCATCTTTTACTATTGCTAGATTACTTTTCTCATCTTCATCTTGAGTAGTTCTTATTCACTGATTCTTTGTTTCTTGGACAGCAGAACAATAGCAGCTAAATATTAGGAAAACCTTTTCTTAGAATAACTCTTTATACCTCTGCATTTTCTGTTTGGTTTGAAAGAGATTATATTTCACATTTATTAATCAAGAAACTTTAAAGCCTCTTATGAAGTAGTTGCTTGCTTTGAAGTAGATGAGTTCTTTGCTATTATAAGGGCATGTCACAGTGACTGATAAGAATTTGGTATGAAAGAACATCTTTACTGTAGAACAGCCCCCAGTGTTCTTGCAGGCAGCACAAGTGCTGCAGTTGTTGGAGGTCATCGTGTCCAAGACATTCAAGAACATTATCCTGAAAAGCCTTGGCACTTCTGTGGGCAGCCCTCATTCCGTGGGTGTTTGAAAAGTCCATAGCACAGCCTGTCCCTGGTCTCCACTGAGTGGTTAGCCATTACTGCAATATAAATAACATTCATCATCCTTTAGGCTGGCAGGTAATAGCTGTGCTGGGCCAGAGACGATGGGGCTCTCTCAGAAAGGAAGACTCAATCAAAACTCTGCACTGCTGTTATGAGTGCTGACCTCAATAAGTTAATTCTGAGCCTGACAGACTCGGATGGGTAAGGGCAGCCTGGCCTCTCAGTGGAACCCTGGGCATCCCTGGCATGCTGAGATGGGTTTTGTGGTGCACTCCCCTGTTCCTCCCCAAATTCTGTGTTTCCCTTGGTGCCTGCAGCCTCCTGTAGCAGATGCAGCTGCTACAGCAATGCACATCCAGGGCTGTGCATGCAGGGCAAAGAATGCCCAGCCCCTCCCCAGCCTTGCTCTTGTGCCCTCCTGGTTTCACTGCCTGTCTGCAGTGCCCAGCCTAGACCGGAGAGCACTGAAAAAGGGGAAAGTGTGAAAGACAGAGGTTAACCCAAACCCCTGTGTCTCCATCCTCCTCTGCCTGCCAGACCTGCATCATGGATCTCTTCTAATGAACCTGAGTGAAACTTCCTACTGCGAGTTCTTCAGTAATTTATAAAATTTTGTAAAAAGCCAGCAAAAGAATTTGCTTCATGCTATCCTCCTTCCCCTCTGGCATTCAGGCAAGCAGTGAGAGACTCACTTAGGAAAAGATACTTTGACTTAGTGATCTCATTCAGCATGTTATGCTAAATCATTTCAGCACGAATACCTATTAGTAATCATTTCCAGTTCCAGGAAGGATGAAGGAGGCATTTTGGCATATGAGTCATGAACCTGCTGGGCTGTTTCTTCAGGCTGGCAAAACAGTGGAACTCTGGTGAATTCAGAAGTTTAGTCAAACAAGCCTGAAGTTTAATTCTCCCTGAATGGCTTTGACTGTGACATGCCATCACTCCGAGCTGCAGACAGCATCCTGCCTGCTGCTGGGCACTGAGCCTGGCACAGGGCTGGAAACCTGCACAGCTGCACTGAGCTGCTCAAAGGTAAGGAATGAAGTAAAAAGATAAATAAGCCCTCATCCAGGTCTGTGAGACAAAATGGAAAGATGCCCAACAGCTCCTGTGAGCATCAGATTGAACTGTTCATGAAAATTAATGGCATGCAGAGCTAATAGGCTGTTCCTTGGCCTCAGAATGATATTGTACCTTCTGGGAACATATTGTAGCCTGCTGGGAGATCAGTCTGCTGTGTCTGAACTCCCTTGGGGTCAGACCCTGCTCTCTCTGCACCCTGCGTGGTTAAACCATAGAAAAGAACAGAGGCAGCACAGGATCTCAGGAGTTTTATGGGGTGTTTTTTAAAGCTCTGCTTTTCCCAGGTACAAGTTTATTTCCTAATCTCCTGTTGCAGCAGCAAATAAATTCTTCCCAGTAGGCTTCAGATTTTACCCTGGTCTTGCCAATGCTGCTTTTTCTGACTGCAGGCATCAGAGGAGGCTCTCCTAGCCAAGGAGTATGAGCTTTTCCCAGTTGATTCCAGAATCTTGTGATATTTTAGTGACTCCAGCAGGGCAGGGCAAATGAACTGTGTGTGAATATTTCCAGCTGGGAGTATTGCAATAGAACCTAGAACTGTGCCAATAATTGTGGTTTTGATCTCGTAGATGGATGGACAAAAAATCATTTTTAATTAACCTGAAATAATGTTTTTTTTTTTCCATCAAATGAATTTCCTTTTTGTTTTAAACAGGATAATTTATTTTCTGGACCATAATATTTTGTCTGAATAGGATTGGAAATCTCCTGGATAATGCTGGCATGCCCTGCAAGCTTATTCCATATCCTCAACCTAGATGAGGCAAAACTGACAAATTTGTCAGTAAGGCCCAGTATCAATACTGGAAGACATCCTAGGGTCACATTTATCTCCCTAGATGAAAACCCCACTGTTTGTGGCATTTTCTGCCCTTACCAGCTGTGTCAGGTATTTGACACCTGAAATCTCTGAGACCTTCCTCTATGCTGTCTGTGTTGCTGCTCTTACTTCAAGATAGCAGGATATCATAATGTGATCTGATTAAGAATCATTTCATTCATTTCTCTAGATCCTATGGAAGATCTTCTGTAGGATCTAAAGAAATGGAAAGAGCTCAGCTATAGAAAGGAATTAGAAGTGGTAGAAGGTTTCCCATTGAGGCAGCCATCTCTCATGATCACACAGTGCCCTTTACACCTAGGCTTTGTCTGGAGGGCAATGTACATTTGGCATTTCACACACCATGGATCAGCCTCATTGCCCTCTACTCTGGCTGTCCCTCTGCATTCCATCACTGCTTTTGATGCTTCTTACCTTTCCTGCTTCAGGGGTTTTACTGTCATTGTCCTCCCAGGTTAAAAGGCATTGGCTGCCAGGATCCACTTACATTTCATCTATAATATAGTAGATGCAAATTTTTGTGACCATTGCAAAGGATCTCTTGGCTCCTTGTGTAGGATGTTTGTTGTGTTTAGCTCATGGAGTATTTGCTCTGCTGTGTCCTTGATGATACTTCATTGGCAAGTGACTTTGTGACAAAAAACCTCCAACCAAGGACAACTTGCTGATAAGAAGATTAAAGTGAACATGGTCTCTGAGGCCTGATCATGCTGTCAGTGCTTAGACTTGCTCAGATGCTTCTGGTGTATTCCCAGCCCTGAGGTAAAACTGTCTTCAGATCTCTGCTTATCCTTGGAGGCGCTGTAGGTTGACCTCATTCTGGTGGGAGAACATGCCCCATTGGTATCCTAGGTGCTCATGTTTTTGGAATTGATGATATGGAAACCAAACAAACCTATCAGGGAGCTGCCATTTTCTAAAGAGAGGTTTTTCTTTGCCAAATTAAAATGCTGCCTTAAACTTCAAATGGTATGAAAGAACATCTTTACTGTAGAACAGCCCCCAGTGTTGTTGCAGTTCAAATGAAATGCTCCCCTGTTCTCTTTAAGGTTCAGGATATTGGAGGAGGTAGTTGGTAAGCACAAACCAAATCACACCGAAATCCAGTGCAGACCTGGCAAGGGATTAAGGCCAGAAGAGAAGAGAAGCTGATGGTAAAATGAGGATAGAATGAGAATGGATTTTATCTTTTGTTGCAGTGGTTTTGCCAGGAAAGCAATGCAAAGTAACCAGAGATCTGTTGCCATATTGGGGGCAAAGAAAGTGTTATTTCAGTTGGAGAAAGGAAATTTTAATAATACATTGCAGCAGAGTGAGAATTTAGTTTAACAGAGTGTTAGCATAATTGTGCACAATTTGGTTTTATTTAAATACATTAAGCACCATTGTTTCTTTTCCATGTTAAGGATTGACTTTGGTGCTAGGTTGCTGCAGTTTTCCTTAATTGCTTTAATCCTTGGCCTTAAGAAAATGAATATTTTAAATTCACACTTGTTAAGTACACTGCTAATGAAGAACAGGCTTTAGCAATCTTTGGTGAGCCCAAACTATATGTTAAAAAAAAAAAAAAAAAGAGAAAGCAAAGAGAAAAAAAAGGGAGAGGGAGAAGCTAATCACCAACCATTCTGTTAATGCTTATTTTAATCATCTTGCCTGCCCTTGCTGGCAGACAGAGCCATTTGGCTGCAGAGGCAGGAGGCAGCCATCGCCTCAAATGGCACTGATGTTGAGAATTGGGCCCAGGAGGACAATCTGACTTGTCAGTTTATATAGACATAAAGCTTCATTGTTGTGCACAGACACAACTAGCTTTTTAAAAGCCTATTTCCCTCCTGATGATGTGAGAATCTGCTCCCCTCTCTCCTACTGTTCTCCAGCCCTCAGATTTATTAGACTGTGTTTGTAGCCCTGCTCAGTGTTTCTGTGGTGCCACAGGGGCAGGTGGGGACCAGCAGTGCCACAGTGACCAAATGCCCAGCTTTGCACCACAGGGACCTGTGCGGGCTGGGGGAGTGAAGAGCTGTGACTGCACACTGGGTGATGTCTCCTCAAGAGAGTTTTAACACACTGATATCCCCGATGGAATATTCTCTGTGGAATTAAGTGTGTGTTTTAAAACGCACAGGATGCTCAGAAGTGAGGAGCTAACAGCATTTCCTTGGGGGCCAGAAGAGAAACATCTCCAAAATTCAATTAATTACCAGAAATGTATGATCTGTTTTCAAAAACAGCTCATGCTGCTATTTTGCATGTGCAGGAAACTTTTATCTTTCTGACAACTAAAGAGTTGCAGCTAGCAAAGTGAGCTTACAAATTCTTCTGTCTGCCTGTGCCTCCCCGTGCTGCAGGGAGCCCCTGGAAGGGTTTCAAGTAGCGCAGTGCAGCATTTGTCCCATTTCAGCTTTTGTGTCCTGCAAATTGGAGAAAGTGACAACTGGTGCCCACATCAAGCAGTGGCATTTACTGCTCCAAGGAAAAGAAAGCTTCAAAATCCCGCTTGGCTGAGTTACAACCCAATTTATAGCTATCCAAGCACAGGTATTCCAAAAAACAGGGAAACAGGGAAGTAAGGCAGCCTTTGTCCCACTTTGCCTGGATAGCTGGAGCATTGTGTATGAGGTTGCCAAAAAATCCCCTCCTGCATTTAAATGCAGAAATTGATCATAGGTTTGTGGTAAACATACAAGCAAATGCAGCTAAACATTTGTGTCTCCCTTTTGCTACATAAATTACTTCAGTGGACTGGTATCTTGCTTCTAGGGGTTGTAATCTCTGTGGAAGTGGGAAGGTCTTGCAATAAATAGAGTTTTAATGGAAGGCCTGTTTTAGAATTTCTCTTTTCTTTGAACGATGACCTTTTTCTTTTTTTGTAAGAAAAAATCTATTCTCTTTCATTACATGAGTGTCTCTGAAGGGGCAAATGCACACAACTGCCAGGCCACGTACAGCATGGGCTCTGTGCAGGGTTCTCTTCAGCGGAGGCATGATTGGGAGCAGTAATTGAGATTAGCTCCCTAGGAGATGGGCCTCTGCTCTCCTCCTGGCTTTTTTCTCAGTAAAATAGTTGCATTTAATGCATTTATGAGTAGACTATAAGTGCTAAGATACTTTCTTCCCATACCCCTGCCATTTCTGTGGCAGGCTTACTGAAGAAATAACAATACATAAAGCTGCATAAACACTTAAGGTCTTCAGTGTCTGCTGCCATTGGCACTTTCATATTTTCTATTTGAAGATAATTTCATTTCACACTTTTACATCTGAAGAGCCAGTTTTTGAAGACCTCCAAGTATATTTTTAATGTACATAATTGAAGTTTCCTCCTGCCTCTGTGATTACATTAAGTAACAGTATTAGCAGGTTTGATGCAGAGAGGTGAAGGGACCTTGTGAAGTTCTGGAGTGAATCAGGGCAAAACAGCTGAGTGCAGATACATCCCTGAACAAGCAAAAGGTGGATTGATGACCCATCTACAGCTATATAGAGTAATACAACATATGAAGCCCTTGCTTCCCTGTATGAAAGTATGGTCCTTATGAGAGCTGGTAGATATTCCAGGATGTGCTCCAAAGTGTTGAGCAACATTGAAAACTGGAATGACTCTCAAGAACTTTGCTTCTATTTTTGGGTTTGGGTTTTTGCTTTGGTTTTGTTGGTGTTTTTTTGGTTTGGTGGGTTTTTTTTGGTTGTTGTTGGTTTGTTTTTTTTCCATGAAGAATAATACTACTGACATTTAAAAATTCAGATTGTCACCTGGTAGTGCACTGGCTTCATTCAGCCAAGGCCTGTGAGCAGCAGCAATTGCTGCTCTCTGAAGGTGAACACCTCAGGTATTTTACCAAGAGGTGACATGTTCACCCAGCTGTACAAAAGGGGGTCTATCTTCACTGGTATGGTGTCTCCTGGGACACCAGGAGGGAAATGCTTAGGGAAAAATGAGAAGAATGAACATATGTATGAAATGGTGCAGCTTTTTGTCTCCAGAAAGGCAGATTCAGGGAGTCCTTTGCCATAAGTGGATTCTCAGGTGATTTTCTAAAAAAAAGATAAGCAAAGCAGCCACTGACTTTCAACAAGAGTGAGATGTCTGAATGCCTTAAAGACTTTTGAAAAGCCAGCCCTTTATCCTCTGTATCAGGTTCAGTGGCAATATTGACACTCAGCAGGATGTTATTGGCATGTGATTTTCTCTTTTCATCTTGCACAAGGGCATGAGGCAGAATTGCCCTCTGCTTCTGCGTGAGCAGAGGAGTTGTGGATTGATGTATCAGCACTTCGTGTTTCTGGGCTGTTCTCAGGAACATGTGCAAAAGGGAAATAACAGCAGAACAAGGACACTTCCCAGGTTAGGTAATGTGCTCCACTGACATCCTTTACTTTGCTTTTAAGGGTGATAAGCATAATGAAGCTGAGAACAATCTGGTGTTTTTCCACCACTTTTAGCAACTTCTTGTCATTTTGAGCTGCTGATGTTTCTTCTCAGGTGCTACCTGGTGATCCTTTTAACGTGTTTATTACTGTTGCTTCTTCTCAAGAAATAAATTTGCTGAGAGTAAAGAAAGTTGCTCATTAGGGCAATGTAATTAAAGGAAAAGTAGACATCATGCCAAGTTCCGTTTTCTCTACAAAGCACCACCTTGGAGATTGCCTGAAACTCAATTACTCATTGCTATGCTTATTAGGGAGAACAATGTGCTGAAATGATCCCCACTTCTAACAACCTTGTTTTCTACATGTGAATCATGTTAATACTTTTTGCTTTAGTGCCTTAATCACCATGTGTAAAATGGGTCTGTTTCTAGAGGGGGAATAGGGAAGGTGGGCCACATGGTGGGTGTTCTCTGAATTGCCACTCTCCATGGAGAGTTTCTTGTTTCCTGCTGGTCCACAGTCATTTTGTGGCACTTTTTCTTTGTTGTTGTTTTTTTCTTTTAATTACATGGAACAGTATTTATTAACAGATTACATCTTGATAGTCGGATTTCCTCTGGTGAAATGAAAATGTTCATCCTCTGCCTTGCTCTCTCTCTTTGGGGGAAGGAGTGTTCGGTATTTTTCATGTCTCAGTCTCTTCTTTGTTACCTCATGGCTTCACCAAGACAAATCATTTCTGCAACAGAAAGCTGGTATTAACACTTGCTAAATAACCTTGTTCTGATAATCAGTCTGGTGCCCAGTTTTTTTCCTTGATCAGAGCTACTCTGATACTTTCCTGCTGTCCTCCTAACATGATGTCTTCAGCTTCTCTGGACAGGCTATGGCCCCAAAAATCCTGTGTGCCCCTGCAGGTGTGTTAGAGGGAGCTGTAAATACCAATATTCTGTCCAGGGCTTTGGAAGAGACCTGAAGCCATGAAGGAAACATGATGTTCTTCCATCCAGCCCAGAACATAATTACCCTCCTTAGCTTCATGCTCAAGCCTTCTCCTCTAAACACGCAGGAAACCTTTGTTAATGGGGTATTCCATCAGAACTGAAGGACAGAAGTCTTAATCATGAATCATGCTAGTAAGGACAACCAAAATTGCCATGGGAATGTAGGGAAATTGTTTGAGGTTCAGGCCCAGTGGTGGCCAAGTTCATTTAAGATACCAGTAAGTTTCCCTAAGATGCTTCTTCAAAAATGCCACAAGCACTCATAAAATAGTTGGGTGCAAACTTCACTTTTGATCAAAATCATGGATGAAACCATGGAAGTGGCTGGATGTTGAAAATATCTAAGGGAGAGAGAGAGAAGTCATTTGTTCCGAAGCAAAAAACTTGACTGGCAAAGCTTCACTCCCAGAGTGGAAAAGAAATGTAAGGCTGTTTTCTCTTTGGTGCATTTCTCCATCCCTGGAATTGTTGAGAGCTATATTGCATGAAGCTTGGAACAAACTCATCTAGTGGAAGGTGCTCCTGCCCATGACTGAGGAGTTGGACTAGATGATTTTTAAGGTCCTTTCCAACCCAAACCATTCTATAATTCTATGATAGGAAGATTAAATTAGTCCAGGAGATCAATTCATGTACCACTGGTGTCTTATATATCATGTAAGACAGGTATCCTTGTTACCAGCTATGTCATATGAATATTAAGAAATCACTGCTCCTAAGCAATTCTGTGTGTTCATCTCAGAAGGAAGTGAATGGCTGGACAGTTAACCATTCCTTCTTCTCCTTTCATGTCAGAATATTTCAGTCCTTTTATGCAGCGCACAGGCGGACGTGATTGAAAAGGAAAGTCTTACCCTTTGATGTTTGTTTGTTGTATTATCCACTTTTCATGGCTCTATTATTCCAGAATCCTATTGAGCCATTCATTGGCAAGTGGAAATTTCCACTGCAGTCAGTAGGGTATTTCTGCCTCTAAATCACTTAATTTGGCCCCTGATACTTAACTTGGGGCCAGATTATCAAAAGTGTTGAGCACCAGCTTTCTGAAGGCTTAGCACCTCCCACTGAGGAAAGATTTTCAAACTGTTCTAAACAGAGCAGCTCCTGTTGTGACCCTTTAAGGACAGATTTGCAAAAGAACTCAGCAGTTCCATTTCACCAAGGAGCTGAGTCCCTTCCAAAATATGTCCAGCTTTGCTTGGTGCCAGGCTGGAAGATAAGAACTTTTGAAAATGTAGATTTTAGCAGGCTCTCTGATGTGGAAAAATACTAAGTTCCAAACATTGGGAAGGACTTGAAACAAATGCTGGCAAAGAGAAAATACCTCCACGTTTCAAGATGTGCCAATTTTATTGACTGATAGAGGGGCTGGAAGAAAATTTTGGATCTGAACAGGTTTTCCCATAATTGCCCACTAGGAGGTTTTCTGCACATTCTCCTGCAGCAGCTGCCAGGCAGAATGCTGGGGCAGAGCACTGCTGTGCTGAGGCAGCACAGCAATTCCTGTGTTCTCAGAAATGCATTCACTTAGCAAAATGTGGTTTGTAAGCAAAGTAGCACAAAGCAGCCATTATTCTTCTACCAATATTTCTGGGGAATAAAAGACACAAAAAAACCAACACAACAAAACAAGACCAAAAAAAAAAAAAAAACCCAAAAGGGAAAAGATTGATTTGAACCTCATAACAATTGAGTGAATTTTACAATTTTATGTTTGAAATTTTAGACCCAGGATTCCCCTTGCATGCTCTATACTGCCTTGTTTTCCAGAGAGCCTTTTCTGGTGTGGCTAGCAAGAAAAGTCTTCACAGAACAGTTTGTGTAACCTTCTGGAAGCTTCTGGGTTTCTAGGTTGAGTGTTGGTTCTTCACCTGAAAGTTATTGTAGGCAGGTGGCAATAGAGGATGTGATGCAGAGAGGATATTTCAGTATCTAAAATTCATGAATTTAGGCTTTAACCCTAGGCAGCACTTAAGCTCCCAGGAAGGCAGTTCTTAAGACTTTCAGAAAACTGAAGGTGATCATCCTACACATGTGTTCTGGAAGGTGGATGTTCCCTCCCCAATGGGAGCAGGCAAAGGAGCACTAAAGCCTCAGCAGCCATTTGGGGACCTGGCACAGCCCAGTGCAAAGCTGACATTTGATTTTGGTCTCCTGTGCTGCAGAAGCCTTGGCACATACAGACTTCAGTCCTCTGTGAACTTAGAGGGTGCTTTTCCTTTGCTTATCCAGCCCCACTTTGACAGAAAGTAGTTTTTAAAATAATAAAATAGATGTAAAAGAAATAAAGCAAAGGAGGAGGCACAGCCTTGCTAAAAGCCTTTACTGCTGTCAGAGGACTGTGCAGCTTCTGTGATTATCCCTTGCGTTGTTCAGCAGTGTATAATTTAATGATTGCATCCAGGGCATGCTATTAACTTTCTTTTCTACTTCTATGACCCCAAAGCTCATTAATTCTTTTTCCTATTCCCCAATTGACACGTGTGTATGTGTATGGGGAGGGCAGTGGCTAAAGAAGTGTTATGGATTTCATGTCTTTGCTTCGTCTGCCACATTATAGCAAATGACTGTTGATTAGGTCTTTCTATAGATCATTACCAATTGTTTTCTACCTTGCAAATGCTGCTATTACGACAAATCTATCATATCCTAGAGATCCTGTGCAGCTTGTTATTTCTGTGTGATTTATTACACTCGCAGTAGAAATGTTGTTAGTGAACATTGGGGAAGCAGTGAATATATTGAGAAATATCAATGTATCCTCATGTTCTGGCTTGCAGTGACAGTCAGTGATCCATCTCACTGACACTTACCTTGTTAACATTTTGATCAGATGGCAAATTTGTCATTTTTCCTGGTAACAAGTATAAGTTTGTACAAGAATTGCAGAAACATGGGGAAGATAAAGGACCCCTCTCTTAGTTTTTTCCAATGTGATGTAATCAGTAATCTTTCTGGAAAATGAAATAATTACTCTGTGAAAAAGCTTATCCACTAGAAAATGTGCCAGTGTTAGAAAGCTCAGATTTCTCTTCATTTGAGGATTGAAAGAGTTCTCTTTGCAGCCATTACTGACACATTGATTAACACACCAAACCAACATGAAATGATAATATAGAACAAAGAGGTTTACAGTCAGATTTCCTCTCCTTGATTATAGTGAGGAACACAAAGATCTTGCAAGTAAAAGGGAAGGCATTATCTCTGGCAACAATGGAGTACAAAATGCTACAAAAACAACGTTGCAAATTTCTTCTAATCCTCACACTCAAAGCTTTTTCTCAGCGGGGCTGTCAGCTCTGCAGCTCTCCTGTTCCAAAGCATGGGCATGAACACTGTGCTCACAACATGAGTGGCTACACAGGGGGAAATTACAGCCCCTAATGAAATAGAGTCACCTCAAAGAGCCAGTGACTCACTGACAGCCCACAAACATGGGGAAGGGGATAAGAAGAAGAGTGGGATGTTGCCTTTGGAGATTTAGAGTTGTTTGCCGTCTCTGTGCATGGCGTTAATAAGGGCTTGTCCATGCAAGGGAATGAACATGGCAGCACTGACACAAAATCATAGAATCAAAGAATAATTTAGGTTGGAAAAGATTTCTAAGATCATCAAATCCAACCATGAACCCAGCACTGCCAAGCCACCACTAAACCATGTCCCTGAGTGCCACCTCTACACATCTTTTACAAACCTCCAGGGATGGTGACTCACCACTTCCCTGGCCAGCCTGTTCAGTGTTTGACAACACTTGCTGTGGAGAAATTTTTCTTAATTTCCAATCTAACTAAGCCTGTAGAGAGGATGTATGTTTGACTCAAGTTTCAGTTCAGGACCAAACCAGAATAAACCCTACACAAATAGTCTTTACTTCAGGACTTGTATGAAATTTTCTTTCATTCCATTGGGGTTTTTTTCAGTTTTATCCAGTGAAAATTTGGCTGCATTATTTCAAATGGCCGGTGCCAAATATAAGCTCTCATTCAACATAATGAAAAAACCAGGGGTCAAACAGTTCTTCATTTCAACCAGATAGCTTAAAAAATAGAGTGGATAGATCTTGAGAGGACTTGTATGAGAGTTTAATTGAAATGATACAGCTTTTCACTCTCATCTTCACTAAATGATTTGGGAGGTCTGATCCTCAGCTGGGTTTGGTTTTATCTTGTTGCTGCTTTTCTAACTTTCTTTGTAGTGTATTGTCAGGTTGTAATGCTGTGAACAAAGGCTCAGATTGTATTCAGAGAGCACACACAGAAGCTGAGCACTGCTTCAGTGGTGTCATTTTGGTAATAGCAGTATAGCTTGGAATTGTTTCATTCCTCTGATGTTATGCATAGCAATGCAATAGTTCAGGCATCAGAGAACTCGAGGAACGAGTCTTAGTGTTCTACATCAGTTTGAGAAAGCACAATGTTTTCTTCTAGAAAGTCTAATTGTTATGATTAATATTTAGCATAGGGAAGTCTGTGTGGAAGGGCAAAGTTGCATCTGCTTGTTGCATTGAATGAGTTATTGATTTTTCATTTCCTTTTATTTTCAGCATCCCACTGAATAGCAGAAAATGTACAAGTACACATTTTCTGTAGCAGTATCTCTTGGGCTGCACCTCTTACAAAGCCGCTCCTCAGGGCAGCAGATACAGGAATGGGGATGATGAGGTGATAGGAGACAGGAGTGAGCTCTGGAGAGGGGTAAGGGCTGGCTTCACTTCTTGAAACCAGCTCTGACAGGGCATCTCACAGATATATTGGACCTGATGACACAATCTTTCTATTGAACAGTCCAGCACCATAATTGCAACTTCCTGGAAACTCTGGTCACTTAGTAAGTGGTTCTCCTCACTGAAAACAAAGGGTCTTTATTAAAAATGAAGAAAAATATGAAAATTCCAAAAAGTATTCCTGAAGAAACTTGGGCAAAATGTTTTTTGAGAGAAAAGCTAACAGTGAAACAGGTGCAAGGAGAATACACAGCAAAGTAAGTTTAACAGAGCCGGTTGACAAGATATTGCTGCAATTTGTCTTTAGGATCACACAGAAGGCTGACAGATTTTGCTAGGTCTTGGTGACATTCATATAAAAAAGTTTCCTAAATCACCAGCTGAAATTTCAGACAATGGTTTCTGATAAAGGGATGTCAGAAAGTTTCACCTTCTGAAATTGGTGACTCATTTACCATTATCTTCATTGAACAGCTGAGATCCTTCCTTTAGGAAGAGAAATGAAAAATTATCTTTGAATGTACCATATTGCTTCCAATTCCAGAGAGGAGAAGGGAATTAATGTTGAGGATGGTGTTGCAGTAATTAGTTTCAGATGCAAAGGGCTGAAAGTAAATCCCAACAAGCAGCAAGAAAGGGATTCACCACCAGAGCAGCTGGAGGGTGGTATTTTTTTTTCTAGAATATGCAATCAGTGTTGTTCATCAGTGTTTTGTTCCTTAATAATTAGAGCAAGATAAAAAAAAAAAAAAAAGAAGAAGAGCAGATTATTGCTGGGAACTCATTTATGGCTGTATCAGGAGTTAATATTGAACTCTGAAGGTGCTTAACCCTTGGTGGAGATAGCATATGGGGTGTTCAGTGCCTGACAGTGGGAATGCAGAGCACCAGCTCCTGCTCAGTGGTTGTGAGCAGTGTGCTCACACAGGCTGCTTGGAGTCCAATCCATTCCTATTTAAACCAGTGTGAAGATCTACTAAGCCTACTTAGAATTAGGCTGGGCTCTTGAATTAAAAATTCTCCATTGAGTACATGTAACACTGCAGAACCCTCTCTTTCCTTTTCATTTAAGTGGCAGAACTCCTACTCAGGGCTGTTGGCATCTCTCTTTTGCTGTCCTTAACACAGAAGAATTTCCTCGAGGACTGAATTTTATCAGGTCATGGGGTCTGCTGGATCTTGCAGAAGAGTATTTTCTCAGACTGTGTTTTATGAGCTGGCAAATTGCAACTTGTGACTCTCTTAGGAGTTTTGTTCAGTCATTTAAGTTTTACCTGTTTCTAAAATAGAATTTTTCAGTCAGCCCAACTTATTTGGGTTTACAAAGAACAAACATGTTTGTCCTCTAATTTGCATTAAGGAAAGCTTTCATTACTCTTGCATTTCATTTCACTACTGTGAAAACTAAAGCCAAACCAAAATAAACCAGCACCACTGATGCAGCAAGAAAGAAGGTGTTGTTTAGTAAACATCTGTGCCTTTGATGGCTGTGGGTAACTGCTTGCTGGTGCCTGGAAAACCTGCCTACAGACTCAGAGTGAGGGCTCCATCCTGTGATGACCCAAAATTGCAGTTGCACCGCCTGGCAGTTGTGATATGCATAAAGCTGATCCACAGCCCACCTTGGGGAACAGAGATCAAAATCTCAGAGACTGAAGAGGACCAGGAAAGAGGCTCCTTACTGGGATCTCTGCATTTGCAGGGAGTTTTCTTTAGATTAAACCCTGCTGTCATAATAAATCCAGTTGGGTGCCTCTCAGTTTCTCAGTTCAGTTCCATGTCTGCTGTGCTGGGGTTTCTCCTCACCCCTGCACCTTGAGGGTGTATACAGGATAAAAGCAAGAGGGAGGTGAGGGCTCTGGCAGGGAACCCTGCTGGCATTTCCAGGCAGCACAGTGAGATCAGCCACGACACACTTCTCTGACTTCAGCTCAGTTTGCTGGGGTCCCTGGCTGACAGCACTCCCTCCCTGCTTCTGCTATTCCAACATTTATTTCACAGTAAAGGCTGTGAAATAAATTTCACAGTTTCATATAATCATCAGTATTCTAGGACTAAAATGACCTCCTTTTTATTTTATTTGTTTTACCAAAAGGTGAAAGGTAAATATCATTTCAGTACAAAGCTGTAAGTAACATGACTTCTGTGATTTTTCCTCCTTCACACATCCTCAGCCTTATTCATAGACACCTGACAAAGAAGCAGCAGCAGATGTTAAAACAGTACATCTTGCCAACAGTAAGATGGGCCATCATCAAAACAATGTTTTTGTATGCAGGTTTTTATTTTTTATTTCTGGCATCCAGTATTGTTGGGAATTTAGCTGACTAGAGACTGGAAAAGTACAAAGCCGTGGCTAAATGCAAGTCTTGCACCTGCAAGATAGCGTGTCCTTGGGCCTAGCTGGGTATGATAAAGAAATAGACAGCGAGACGTGAGAAGTAGAGAACGTAGGCCCAAAGGAATGAGGAAGAGGTGATGGTATAGTTTAACCAATAGATTGCTTGGCTTACAGAATATTCATAAGCTTATTATTTGCTGTATAAGTGTTTGATGCTTTCTTCAATAAACTGGACCTGTGATGAACCATCTGGTGTCCTGGTCCCCTTCCTTCGACACAGTATCAGTAGGGAGGTTTTAATCTGAAGCTGAGAAAGCCTGAACAGGGTCTCCAAAAGCCAAACTTTTACCCAAGTGGGTGAGGAGAGCTTTGAACTCCAATGAGGTTATAGACAGATATTGAGTTTTGCTCATTGCAGGCTCAACCGCCACTTAGCACAGCTTACTGGCCCTTGCTAATGGATGTGTTGTAATGCCCTGCATCTCTCACAGCCAGGAGTTTAGTTTTTAATGGATCTGAGGTCACTTGGGCTGAGAAGTCCATACCCTGACTTCTTGCTAATAGTGCTTAACATTTCTATGAAACTTAGTTGTGTTTCTTAATTTCTTTATTATGGGAGTATTGCACTCATGGCCCTGCTGAAATGAGGGTGTAATGGATTCCTGCCTCCACTTGCAATTTTCCACTGCTGAGCAAGCCTTCCATTGGGAGAGCTGGACTTAGGTTGTTGTGGGCATGAGAGGCATAGCTTAGGCAGGCTTCACAAAGAATCACAAAGGGTTTTGTGGAACTACTGTGGGGTTTGTGTTTGCTTTTTTGCTTTGTGATGGGCTGGCAACTCGGTAACATGGGCTGAGTGGTTGCCCATGTCTGTGTGGTATTATTTCTCTGCAAGTGCCGAATCGTCTTGTCAGGAAATCAAACCCACTGAATATATTTTCATTGCCAAAATTATTGTAAAATTGGGGTTGGGTTTTTTTTTTGTTTTTCTTTAATTTTGGGGGTTACTTTTCCCAGGTTTTTTCCTGGATGTTTGTTTTTTTTTCCCCCACAGGAGTTCTGCTTCTATCTTTGCCTTGCCAGGACCTCCTGCTTTCATTTCTATCCTGGCAGGGCCAGCCTGACTTTGTTTTGCCAGAAATCTGACAGCACTTCTATATTGCAGAGTTGTTATCAGAGTGTTTTAACAGCAGGTGGGGGACACTGGTGGATCTCAGGTGCCCAGGGCACAAACTGTGTCTGTAGGTGCCACAGAGAACCTGCAGACCCTTTCATGCAAAGCTTCAACTTGGTTTGGACACTAACTTAATCAGGGATTTGCTTAGTGTGAAAATACACATTTTTTCACATTTGAAATTATTTATTTGATTTTCTTGAGACTGTGTTTATTCCATGACATTTTTTATTAGGAAATTGGTGCTTGTTTCTTTGGTGTGGTGGCCCTTGGTTGGCATTCTAGTGTGCTGCAAAGAGAAGTCAATCTTCTCTGCCACTGTTTTTCAAAATATTTACCACTAGGAGATAGAACTCAATTTTAAAAAGCATTGAGGGCTTCGCTTATCAGGACATGCTGGATTCAAAGGATAGGAAGCGTGTACACAGAAAATAAGGGGTTAAGTCAGAGATGTTCACTTTTGCTGCAATTACTGGGATGGCTGCCTGCATTCCCAATGAATACCCCCAGTTGGAAAGATTTTAAATAGACTGGGCTGGATACATGGGAAAAGCAAAAAAGGGTTGAACCGATGGGAGCGTTTTGTCAGGATGATGGAGTGAAAAATCCAGCAGGTATTTTCTGTCTGTTAATGTACCAGGCTGTGTAATGCAGTTGGGCTCTCCCACCTGAGGGACGTGTGTGCCAGTTGGCACCAGGCTCCCCTCTGGCTTGGCATGGATGCCTTTCTGGGCCAGCCTCACTGAAGGAATGTGATTTGCTGTGAAAAATGTGTTGATCAGGCTTGGTTTTGTGCCACCAGGCAGATTAGTGAATTGCCTTGTCTGCCTCCCATTGCTTTACTCCAGCCAGCAACATCTAAGCCTTTATGATTTTGCAGGTCTTCATTAAAAATAGCTGTTTCTATATCTGATTACTGAGCCCCATCTGGGGAGAAATGAGCCTTTCATCTGTGGATTATGAGGCCATATCTGAGCACATTGATTCCATAACAGAGTAAAATCAGACAAACTTTCTGTTCAATTGCTTTTCCAGCTCATCTCCAAGTTCTCTATGAGCCCTGTCCTGTCCCCAGCACATAATGTCTGGGGTTAGGGCTTTTATTTTTTGTTTTAATTGCTCTTTTACTGCTAAATGCAATTTTTGTAATTGCTTACATAACTCCAGGGTTTTATTTTTAAATTAATCTAACTTTGCAGTCATTCTACATATGTTGCTCCTAACATTGCCTATTATTTGGATTAATTCCACTAATTTATCACCTCTGTTTAGATATGCATTGTTTTTATAATACTTACAACTGAATTAAAGCACACTTGTTGGGCTAAAGGCAAAGTTTGCCTCAGTAAATCAAGTGAATTTCTTTTCCCTCTCTGTTCCTACATATTTACTTGGACAGGGTTTTTTTTTCTGTCTGTGGTCAGGTAGCTGGCTGTAAAATTAGCAAATATTCTAGTAAATAAATTTAAATTATTTTGATCATAGAATGAAATGAATGGGTAGTGCTGACATTTATTTTTCTTTTTGTCAAATTCTAAAATACTTCTCAAGATTTAAAAACCTAATTAACAGCCAATTCTTTTACCTAAGATTAGCTCTAAAGTTTGATGGTGGCATTAGTGAAAGGAGCAGAACCATGATTAGCTTGAATTTTGAGTTGGTGCCTGGCTATTCATCTCTTGAGTATATTTTTAAATGGTTGGGTAGGCATCACCTAAAAGCCAGTACAGCCTGTCCTCATAAGCAGGAGCTGTGCCACCAGGTGCTTTCTTTATGCACAGAGCAAATGGAGACATTCAATGGTGGTGCTCATCTCTCATCTTCCCATTTTTCCCCACCAGTGCATTGTAAAGGGACCAAGCAAATAATGTGAGACTTACGGGCAAATTACTTTCTTAAAGGAAAATTTCCTTTGAAAATGGGCTTCCACTGTGAAAAGGCTGCTCTTCCATGGGTACAAATACAGAACCAGAAACGCTGAAATCTTTCACTGCCTATACATTGAAGCTGTCTTTAGGGATGTGGAAGAAAGGGTTTTTTTCTGAATGTGCATGAAAGGAACAGCACACAGTTTATTGTTCAACAGCCCCTGCCAAACTCTTTTTTGATGAATACATGCATGTATTTCTGGGATTTGGCATGTGAAAAACCCTTGTGGGATATCTCTTTGGGAATGATAGTGTGTTAAAATATAAAGGTACCAAGTCCAACGTTTTCTCAACTGAAAAACTCCTCCATTGATGGTGACACTGCAAACAGCAGAAATGTGAGCCGAGGGTTTCTCAGATGTGCAGCAGAGCTCAGCTTTCCCATTGCCTGTGAGCAGGCAAGGAGGATTCTTATGGCTACAAAAGGGTGCAGGCTGCATTGGTAAAGGGCAACTCACATTTTGTCTAAAATGAGGAGCAGTCAGGGGTTTTCTTCTAACTCAGTGGCTGATCAATTCAGTACATGTGAAAAGATCTTTTTAAACAGAAACAAACCAATTCCCTTAGATTCCACTATTAATTGCATGTAATACACGGTGTATCTATTATTTATTTTACTATAGTGTTAACATTATTGAGATTGCTTATAGTTATTTTTCTTCCAGCATGTGGCGCTTTGATGATTTCTCACAAATTGCAATTTTTAATCTTAAATTGAAAATGTGTCCAGAAATTTAACTAGACCCAGACTTGCATTGTAGAAAATAAAAAAAAGGATTGCAGCTCTCATAAACTCTTATCCACGAGTAATTATCTTGTTATGTTAAAGTGGTTCTCCTGAATATTAAAATAATTAGGACCAACGATCTCAGCAATACTTTCCTCAGATGTTGTAATTGGCAGGGGGTGTTAACTAATTAAATGTATTTCTATTGCTGGCTGGCTAAAGAAAAGGATGAAGCACTTATAATTGCTGAGATTTAGCAAGAGCACTTGTTTACTACAGTATAAACACAGAGATTACGGTGTTTGTGATGGGCTAATGGCTGAGACAGGAACAAAAATGCTTCCTGAGGGCATTTCTCCTTGCTCAAGGGGAGCTGGAATAAGGGGTGTTGGCAGAGGGATGGGGCTCTCCCGTGAGCTCAGCAGTGGCTGCTGCAGCAGTGATCTCACAGGATGGGTCCCAAAGCACTGGAATTGCTGTGGGCTGCAGGGAACAGGCACACGTCTCTCTGCAAGTCTGCAAGGGCTGAGCTCGTGATGGAAACAGGCTGGCAGGTCATGCATCCACCCCTGAGCAGTGTTTGTGAACCAGTGCTGGGTTAAACACCTGCCCTGAGTGCTGTGTCCTGGGATCCCATTCCTGCAGACATTGTGTTGGTCTGTGCTTCCTCCCCTCCTCTGCAAACAGCCATTGCTGGTGTCTCAGAAAGCTGGTTGTTACTTGCTCTTATTTCAAAAGTGGCTCTTTCTCTCTCTCTTTTTTTTTTTTTAAAGTTCATAGGAAAGACTTTAAAAAAATCACTCTAAAATTCGCTATTGTCTGATCTCTGAAGTAATCAATTTTGGATTCAGCCCCCTATAACAGTTTGACATTTCAGGGTCAGCAGAACAACTTTCTGGCAGATTGAAAAGCTGTGTTTCTGGCCCCAGGGTAGATTAGAGTAAAACTGGGCCAAATAAAATGAGGTTTCAAAGCATCTCACTTCCATTTCACTGCAGTTGGAAAAGGCAGTGAGGGCTGTTTTAGGGAGCACAGATGCCAGAAACCTTGCCTCTCTCCATGCTTCCCTGTCTCCATTTCCCCACATGTGCTTCCTCCTCTTCTTTTGGAGCCATCCCAGGCACTGCACTGGAGTGACCCAGCCAGGCTGGATCAGCCACAGCTCCTCTCCAAATCATCCCTAAACTGGACAGGAGGGACTGTCCCCTTGGAGAGGTGGGACATGAAAACAAGGAGGTGCATCCCCCACCCCCAGCGTTTTCCTGCTTCCTCTCCTCTTCCTTCACTCTCCTTTATTTCCTTTGCCCCTCCTCTCCCCTCCCACTCCAGCTTTGTTCTCTGCTTTTTTTCATTCTCCTGCCATTTCTTCTTGTACTCTCTGCCCTCCCTCAGTCCACACTGACAGCACAGAACAGCAGCAGCCTTTTCCCCAGCTGGGGGAAGCTGGAGCCCTTTAGCTGCCTCAGCCAAAATTCACCTCCCTTGCTTTCAGCCTCCTTATAAATGAAAATTCAGTTCACTAGAAAGGACATATGTTTACAATCCCACAGCTGGTAGGTACATGAGTAGCAGGAGCATGTGCCAAGGTTATATAGGCACATGTCACTTTTATCCCAGAATCCCATTTGGTGCCTGGGAACATCTTCATGCTGTAATGCTGTGGAGGTCATCGTTACTCCCTGTAATCCTCCATGAAGGTTTCCATTTTCATTTATACACAGTAATAAAATACACATCTCAGCATCAGGCATTAGGATTAGCACTGACAAGGCTTAAGCTGAAATGTTTTAAGGATGCATTTCCAATATGGATAGAATAGCTAGCACACAGCATGCAATTATGCTTCATGGAGGGCAGGATTCATGCTTCAGCACTGTTCATATCACAGTGGCACCAACAGCATAAAAGAATTTTTTTAAAAGATGAAGATTGAATTAATTTTTCCATTGTAGTACTAATCTAGTATTATTAATTTATTTTAAGTTTCTCATGTTGATAAGCCACCAGAAGTGTGAAGAGAAATGCCCTTTCTAATTTCATCATCTGTTATTTATTTCTTTGGGGAAGTTGAAATCCTGGGAGGTTGCAATGTGGGGTTGGCTGTGCTCAGAGCAGGGACTGGTGTGTGGTGGCTCTGGACAGAATTGCCTGGGGACAGAGTCAGTGCCTGGGCAAGGCTCTGAGCCTGCTGTTCTTTGCTGATGCAGCTTTGAGCTCTTGTGCTTAAGTCTCTTTTCATCCAGCAGGGCTCCAGCCCCTTCCTAAATGTGTGTGAGCACCAGCATGTGCCTTGCAGAGCTAGCTAGTGCCTGTGCATTTAGAGCCAGCTACACCTGCTGCACGCAGGCCAGGCTGTGCATCCCTCTGTGGGCTGGGAGAGCTCACCCCCTTCCTGTCTCCCATCTCCCCTGAAAGTCACAGCCCTGCTTTAGCAGCCAGGAGAAAGCTGTTCTCTCCCTGCCATCTGTTTCTCTTCCTCAGCTGGAAGGAATAATGTGATAATCCTCTGGAGCATCCTTGGAGGATGCATAAGGACTGGATGAATTGGAAAAGAATGGGAGATGCTTCTGGTGCAGCCAGTGGGTGTGACAGTCCTCATGTTACTGCCCCATGGCCAAAACACGGGGTAAAGCCAGGGCTAACCCAGTAACACAAGGTGCATTGCCCCAGAGGGAGTCCTGCCTCCTGAAAATCCCTGTCACATACTCCAGTCCAAGCAACAGAAAGCTTTAGACCTCTCCTCCCCTATCCCTGCATCATGGAGGAGCAGCTGGTCTCATAACAAAACATAAATTCCCAGTGCAGAATGAATGAAAAGGAGCAAATGGATCCATTAAAGGCAATCATGTTTTGCCCAAATTTTTCTGAGAGCCCTGGTTATTTAAGTGGAGGAGCCTGGCACAAGCGTGGTCAGTGGGTTATGTATTCCCTTCTGGTTTCTGGCCATTCCACACTACAATAAACACAACTGGAGCCCAGCAGGTTCAGGCTGCTCTTACATTGCTAGATTTGCAGTTGCTGGCATACTGGAGATATGAGGAATTGAGAAGCAATTTCATGTATTGCTGTTGCCACTGCTGGCAGTTCCCTGCCCTTCAAGATATTTGTTGTGATAGTATGGAACCACCCCCTCTGAAGGATATATATTTAAAAAGCCCAAGGTGCTGAAGGAGTGATGTAGCTCAGTGTGCTTGCCAAGGTTTTAGTAAATATCATATATATTTAGTATAAATGTCATTATTTTCTGTTTCCTTTTCTAATTTGTAATTGGGGTTTAATTGCAGCCTTAAATGTCTCTTTATTTAGCAGAAATAGAAAAAAAAATACTCAGCCTGTCATAAGAAGGAAAACAGATACAAGGAAACCTAAGTTTGTGGTATTAATTTTTCCCTCCTGATTTCCCCATCTTT
This sequence comes from Ammospiza nelsoni, assembly GCF_027579445.1. Classification (NCBI taxonomy): domain Eukaryota; kingdom Metazoa; phylum Chordata; class Aves; order Passeriformes; family Passerellidae; genus Ammospiza; species Ammospiza nelsoni. The sequence goes on from NC_080643.1 coordinate 8,308,609, forward strand.
GTGGTGAAAAGATGCAATTTGGTGCCTTGCAGGATAGGTGCTAAAAAAAAGGCAGACTTAAAACACCTTAATTCACCAGCCTTGGACAATTCTCCATGAGTACCTACCCCTGACAGTGCTGGGTGCTGAAACTGCCTGAAAAATAGTGTGTGGTGGGGAAAGCCACCCAACCAACAGCTCTGGGGCAGCTCTCCATGGTTTTTGCACTGAGCATGTCCCAGTGAGACCCAGCAGCTGCCCTGAGCAGTGCACAAATGCAGCAGCAGGGGTAGCTGTAAGTGGCAGCTGCACAGTGCCTTTTGCAAAGCACCAGGCTCTGGTGTCATATTTTATGGCTGATGGAAATTCAGCCACTGAAAAGCCAGGAGAAATGTGTATCAGGTGTTGTCTCTAGTCAGACATTAAATAATACAAAGTCTTGTTGCAGTTGTGAATCAGATCTCTGAGTAACTTACTTAGCTCAGCTTTCACTAGAGCCTCAGCACTGTTATTACTCTGTGATGTAACCAGTTTATGGTGCAGCATTGTTTGTTGGTGGTGGGGCAGTTCCCAGGTCCTGGAGGGGCTGGGAATGTCAGGATTATCCCAATGGAAGGGCAGGGAGGCAGAGGCAGCCTGGCCCTGCAGGAGGTGCTGGCACTGTCCCATCACAGCTCTGCACGCTGTCCCCTGGCCATGCTGCTGCTGTCCTGGGCATTTCTCTCATGTTCTTGTCCATTTGGTGGCTGAGATGAAATGTCTCCCTGTGTAGATAAGAGCAATTTCTGCAGCTGGAGGAATGGGGGCACGCACACATCCCCTGAGCTGGGCAGGGTTTGTGCTCACAGCTCTGACACCCCATAAGTGCTGCCAGCTCCTGCTTCCCTCAGACACCATTTCTGTGGATTTCAGGGGGTCATTCCTCCCAGGACCTAGTGCCCAGACCCCAGGGCCTCTGCTCTGCTCCCTACATAAACCCAAGCTCAGGAGCAGAGCACTGTTCTTCATGCATCTTCTGAAATTTAAGAATCAAAAAAGCACATTATCATTGCAATTCATTGTAGTGCCCTACATGTCAACTCGTGGGACAAAGGAAATCTGTGAGCAATACCTGATAGCAGGTCCCTAGCACAATGAATATTTTCCTGGTATAAAAACTTTTCATGATGAAATGGCCTCATCTCTGAGCAAAATCATTGTATTGCCCAAGCTGTTGTCAAAAACTTTTATGCATTGACTGCTTTTTCCACTAGATGATATTTACACTTCTCCATTCACCCCATTGATCTTCATTTTTGCAGGAAATTTTTTGGGGGTAAAATATAACCTTTTTTTTTTTTTTTTCTTAAAGGTAAGCATCCAAGAATTGTACTCAAGGGAAGATATACAGGGTAGACATAGTGACAACTTAATAGCCTGTAGTATATCAGATGTCTTCTATGCTGCCATCTTCTTGGGGAAAGTATTTCTATTCTGTGCATTAAACTATGCACACAGAAAGCTGTATAAACTCCCTCAATTTTTCTCTTTCAGGAGTAAGCATTCTTGGCACTGGCAGAATGTGTGTGGTGTACAGGAGCTGCACAGCTCCTCTCCTGCAGGAAATAGAATAAAACATTTATTCCATTGCTCCCACAACAAGCCTGTAGATTAACTGTCCTTTCACAGAATACTATTTACTCGTTTCACAGAAAATACATTATTTCCTTGATTTAGTTTCTATTTGGTGTGCTAAAGAAATCAAATTTCCATATACAAAAGTATACACAAAGGATAGGACCTTTTAAGTTTAGCAGGGAAAATAACTGAGTGAATGTAATTAATATGCCATATAAATGCCAACAACAACATTAATGCTCCATAAAATCAGGACAGTTAAAATGATATAGTCTGGAAATGAAAAAGTTAAGTTTCTGGTAGCTTCATTAATTTGCTCACATGGTATTTCAGTGAAAGAATCACAATCTCCTTATCTGAAGCAGGAGAATAGATATGGAATGAGAAAATGTATTTTTGTGAGGAGGAAACTGGATCTTGCTTAAGGCTTGACCAAACTCCTGAGGTGGCAGCCCTACTTATGCAGTTAGCATCATTTTTCCAGTGCTTATACCTTTTAATTTTTCCCTAAAACCTTCTGCATGTCTCAGATCCAAAGGCTGTCCACACCTGAAGGTCTGTCAGCAGTAGTGTAGTAAAATACTTGCATTGTCATAGTTATACCACTGCAGTGTATCTTTTTGTAGACTAAATATTTTTTCCTGAACTTGCTTTCTCATAGAGAAAATTTCCCTATCATGTTCATAGTCCCACATCCTCCTGTGGTAAGGGCAGCTTGTACCTGACTTAAACAAAGAGGTCTCCAGGGGAAAAAAAAATGGGTTTTGGGTTTTTTTGTAGTTCTAGAATGCAAAAATAACAGCCAAATTAATAGCTAAACTTTCCAGCAAGGGGTTTACAGTGGGGCAGGGGTCAGCCAGGCAAAATGTGATCCCCACACCATGGGGATGCTGCTCAAGAGCTGAAACCATTGGAAGTCACTCTGCCACCTCTGTGCTGGGGCTGGCAAATGCTTCCATCAGTGCAAGGATGTGTTGTGACTGTCACCACAGCTAAGGCACCTGTCCAGCTGTTCCAGGCTTGGGTTAGTTATTAGAAGTGAAAGAAACGGTGGAGAAAAGCTTAAAATAAGAGGGGATCTATTCTTCCCACTGTGTGTGCCCAGCTCCCATTAATAATGAAATGTTAATGATAGTTATGTGTTCACATCAAAGGCAGAGCACAGCCTTTCATCTCACTTAAATCTTATTCAAATAATTAATAGAAGTAGTTGTCTATGAAAAAAAAAAATATTAAGAAATTCCTTTGTAGAGCATTTCAAACTTTGCTGCCCCTGGGGAGCAGCTCCTAGAATCGAGGATGCTAACAAATTGCATTTAAGTGGGTCTGTCCCTGCTTTCCACCAGCCTTGACTGCATTGCATCCTAAAAAACTGTGAAATGTTATTGGCATTGCAATAGATAGTCCAACAAAATCAAATCAAAAATCCCTGACAAGGCCTATGTTATGAAAATAATCATAAATCTTCTGCTGTGGTAGCTGTGTGTACCAGCATTAAGCATTCTGCTCAGGCCTGTGTCAACATTAAAAAAATAGGGGAAAAGATGTCATCTGAAGTTCTGATATCTGCTCTGCATCTGTTGTGTGGTGTGCCTGGTCCTGCCAAGCACAGGCACTGCCCTTGCTTTGGTCACAGCCACAGGCCTGGAACAGCTCCCCTGGAGAGGCAAAGAGGGATCAAAGCCCAGTCCCCAGCTCTCATTAGCTGGCATCAGAGCCATTCCTGGTGGCTTTTAGCCTTCCTGCAAAGGCTGACATGGCCCCTGCAGCTGGGGAATGCTCTCTGGGATTGCTCTCTGGTTTCTGTTCCAGAATTGCTTCTGGTGGTGCTGTCCCAGGACATAGAGGTGGGAAGGTGCAGCCTAGTTGAGCTGGTGCTCCATCTCAGGAGGGCTCCACATTGCTCATCCCAGGTACTGCAGCCTTGGGACTCAGGGAAAGCTCTTTGTGAGCATCAGGGCTGCAAGAAGGGGCTTGAAGGAGCTCCCTGTTTCTCACAACCCTGACAATACCCACACAATTTCTGCTTCTCCAGCTCCACTCTGCCTTGCATGATCCCCAGGCCAGGAGAAGCTCCTGAGGCACAGCACAAATATTGATTTCAGGGAGAAAGTTTGCTCAGTGTTTTGGTTGCTGTCAGGAGCCCTCCCTACCCTGGGTCACTGCTGTGTGTACAAAGCTGGAGCAAACAGCGTTTGCTGGAGATGCAGAGGCACAGCCTGCCAGGAAATGCTTCCTTGGATATTCATGGGATAATTACTCTGAAAATGATGCTGGTGTGCATAATGTCTGTAACAGAATGTAGTTCTGGGGCAGCAGTTTGGTACTTTGGCATTCATTTATCCATGGCATGTGGATCCCTGCCATTTGCAAACCATGACTCCTTTAATCTGTGACTTCCTCAAAAAAGACCTTGAAAGTAGAGGACAGTAATATATTTTAGAACTTCAGAAATCAGGAAGTTTTTTATACATAGATGTGCGCCATGGAAGTGCCTATAAATAGATATTAAAACGTGCAATTTATAGCCTATCATTTCATGGCCTTTCAAGGCTAGAAATAAAGCCATATTTTACTGTGAAAATGAGATTTGTAGTTTTCCATGGCTTAAAGCTCCTGTTACTAACCCTGATGGGCTGCAAGATGTTGGACAAGATACCTGTCACAGGTCCGAAACATATATTTATATATATAAAATATCTATGGGTGTATATAAATTAGTGGAAAATTATGATGTTTCCACCAGTAAAGGAACAAGTTAAGAGATTGTAAGATAACTTGGTGGTGCCTGGGGGGAATACTTGCAGTGAGAGTAATTTTTATTCCTCAGTGATGGTAACAAAGGCAATTAATCCACTCCCCCAGCAAACGAAGTCAATGGCATCATAACCTCCTAATGGTGCTCCAAGGTAAAATGAGCAATCTCAATGCACTTCTGAAATAATTCTGAAGGTGCAGAAGCTCCTGTGGCAGGAGATCAAGGGTCCTGCATGGAGGATCTGGCTCCAAGGTTGGCTCCCTCCTGGATGGGATGTGCTCACTCCAAGCCTCCTGTGGGCTGCAAAGCAAAAGATTAATTAACAAAATGAGTGACCAAATAAGCAAGGGGCTTGGTTTCATCCTCAGACTTGTTTCTCATTTGTCTCTGAGTGTTTCACGGGGCTCAGTGATGTGTTATATTTGTATTAATCCATGCAAGGGCATGTGCCCTGCTCAGTCCCAGAGACCTCAGCTTGTCCTGATGGCAGGGGAAGGGGTGCTGGACATGTCACTTGAATTAGATGCCTCAAATCAGACTTGCTGTCCTCAAACCTCCTCCTGTTCCTGATTTTTATGTGGGTGTCTCCAGAATTTTTAGACCCAGTTTTCCTTATGAAAGACTAGGATTTGAAAGAATATGTGAACAAGATATAGCTGAGCTGCTAAAAATTTTAGTGAATAATTTAAATAACTTATTCAATATATATAAAAAATTAAATGACTAGCAACAGTATCCCTCCTTTAGCATTACATATTTATTAAAACAATTTGGAGATGTAAATTATAATCAGTCATAGGTATGTGCCTAACCCTGAAGTTAAATCTTAGCTGTTCCATCACTCTAAATTAGTTTTTAAAATGTATGATTTTTTTTCATAATCTAAATCTAGCCAGAATTTTTATTCAGAAGTGTTTTAAAATATAACTGCTGTGTCCCAAACAAGGATTGCAAATGAGATTTTGTCTTTAGCTAAAGCATAGTTTCTGGCCAGATAATTTATTTTGGTGAGATGATAGTTGCACAAGTGCTAAGTTCACTGTAACCTTGTAAGATGTAATAGTTTTTGAAAAAAAATATTCTTACTAATTAAAAAAGGCTGGTCAAGATATTAATTTGAAGTGTAGAAGAATTGATAATTACTGTGCTGTGGTTGGGACACACAACAGAGATGGGAAATTGCAGAAGAAACCAGAGATATTTTTGATATATATTTAAATTCAGCATCCATTGTAATCTTTTTTCCTTTTTCCTCCCAGAAGTCAGTTTTCTATGAACAGAACTTCCTCTTGGACAGATGGCATTTATTATATTTGGGGAAAGTACAGTGCTGAATTTTTTGAATTTAGGGAAATTTCAGTGAATTCCATTACAACAGGAGAAATTTCAGTGAAATCCATTAAACCAGCTTCAGGAAAATCTGCATTCCTGGGAAGGCAGACTGAACAGGTCAAGGTCCTCTGGCTGGAAAAGAGAAAAAGAAAGAAAAATATCCCTAAAAATCACAGGACACCATGGAGGGGGTGAGTAGGAGAGGGTTATACACTATTCCTCTGAAGAAAGGACAGGACAGGACATGTGGAATTCTGAAGCAGGATATTTGATACAAATTCTAGCATTAGGTGGTGCATTATTGAGCTGTGAAGGGTGGGAGCAGTTCTGGGGATATGCTGCATCTCCTGGCCCTGCACGTGGCTGTGGTTCCTGTGTGGGTGAGGATTCACATTTGTCACCCTGAGCAGCTTTGGCAGAGGGCTGGGATGGCCCTGCTGAGCCCCTTTAGCTTTGGAGAGCGAGAAAAGGAGCCCCCCAAAACACAGCCTGATTCCTAAACTGCTGTCTGCTCGTTTAGGATTGTTCTGTGGCACTGACTTTGTGACTGGCCCTTGGATAACAAGTGCTGCTAGGGAAGCAAAGGGTTAAATCTGGGGGGGAAAAAAGCCACAAAAACCCCACTTTTTTGTTAATCACCTCCATTAAGCCTGGCAGAAGAAGCAGAGCAGCCTCCTGAGGGAACCTTTCAGTCACACATTGGTCAGCCCTGGCAAGGACAGTCGCTGGGTGTTGAATGAATGTGTCTGCAGTGGAGTTTCCCCAGGTCCAGGTTTCCCTGGCACAGCCACTGCCACACCAGGGACCTGCTCATGTTCAACAGGGATGCCTTGTGTTTGTCCTCTGAGGGGATCAAAGTGCCCTGACCTGCAAGAGATGTGCAAGGGAGGGGTTTAAATTGAAATGTTAAATTAAAAACTTGGCGAATTACAGGCTCATTTTCAATTTCTGACCTCTTGGGTTAGGGTACTTGCGCTGAGACTGCCTCGTTAAGTGCAATAACTCAGCCTCTAGGATCTCTGTGCTGTTTGATGAGGCAGATATCCTATCTTTGCTGTAATTTGGGAGAAGATATGTACCTTTTTTTTTTTTCCTGAAGGCTGAGGTCCTCTAGTGTTAGTATGCATCTGAATTTTACTGTAATGTGGGAGCTCAGCAAAGTCACAGGATTCTGCTCACTGGATGATTGGTATTTCATGACTTCAGAATGTTTATTCATGAAGCTAGACATTATGAACTGAGCTGGATGGCAAAGGGATGTATTTGTTGTTTGGAAACTTCCTAACAAAATCTTCAAATTTAGAAGTTTGTCTCTAGATGATGAAGACTGGCAGTTTTCTCTCATTTGGATGCTAATAGTTGCTCTTCCTCTTTCATAATTTGCATGGAAATCCTGACAGCTTTGTGTTAACAGTTACTGTTACATTTTTTTCTCTGAAGCAAAACTACTTCTGTCAAAGAGAATTTAGTTTAGAAAAACTTCATCCTCACACACTGTGAGTGCAGCTCATTTCCTCACCTCCAGATGAATTTCTGTGTGTACACATACATATTCTTCAACAGAGGCACAAAGTTGGTTATTGAGGGATGTGAGGGGTGTTTCTATAATTTTTACATTTTGGGAAGAAAGGCATTAAAGATATGAAATATAACTTTAAATTGGCAGAGCAGTAACTAGAAACTTTCCATAGTTATGCCTGTTTGAAACTTGTGGGAAAAAAAGTAGTGGAAGCAGAGGATGAAAAATTAATCTCTGAAAATGCAGCAGTACCAGTAGTGGGTGAAGCAGGGCTGGGAGACAAAAGCTCTTACAGTTCACCAAGAAGGACTTTCTTTGTACTGGAGAACACAGCTCACAAGTCCACAGAAATGTCTTAGACGTACCAAGTTAAAAAACAAAACAAAACCCCACATGTATTTCTGGATGCTGTGGGAGAGGCTGCTTCCAAGGGGGGAAAACTTGCAGCACTGACTGCAAAGAGGAAAACAGAAAATGGACTTGAGGCTCCCAGAGCCACAATCCCTCTTGGAGGGGGAGCAGAAAGAGCCTGGTCCAGCTGAGCCAAATGAAAATGCAAAATGAATCCAGGACTAGACTGTGCCTGCTGGGATGCAGGACCAGGCTCCAGTGCCTCCCCTGGCTGAGCTGTTAACATTAGGGACAATGTCACCGTTGTCACAGCTTAGGGGATTCATTCCCAGCTGACCTTTCTGAGGGTGGCAGGGCCAGCTGTGGCTGTGCCCACCCACAACACTGCTGAGGTGCTCCATCACCCTCAGGTGTCCCCAGACCCCTTTGGATGCCCAAAAAAACAACCCCTAATTTTCACTTGATGCTAAGAGCTGAAAAGACAAATAATAAATTTACATGTTCTAATCAACGTATTTTTACTTTACAGATATTCTAAAGACTAATTAAAATCTGAATTTAGCTGAGCAACTTAATAAATTATTAACACTTCTGTTTAGATGCATAATTTATATATAAATGGAAAAAGGAATTTTGTGATGCAGTTTCAATTTTAAGTGCAGTCTCTGTGTATATGCTGTGTTGCTATCCATTTTTAAAAGGAGCTTTGATAACCATGATTAATCCATGGCCCTGCATTAAAGCTTTTCTCCAATCTCATGTTTTTGCAAATAGTTAAGAAAAGGTACAAATCTTGAGAGAGACAGAGAATCACACAAGGTGCAATACAACCTTGCCATCTCAGAGAGACAGATTAGGATTTATAAACTTTACAATTGCCAGGATAAGAGTGAAAGGAATGAATATTAAACATATGAAGCCAATGCCAAAACAGAATGGAAGGTGTAAAGCCTGCAACATATAAATCAAGTTTTTCTCTTGGTGGATAAATTCTGTTGCAAGAACACCTGAATGCTGGATGTTCCAACAATCCTTGCTGCAATATTGTTTGTGAATAGGTGATGGGCAGCACGATGGAAATGGTGTCAGACCAAGCTGTGACTCCAGCAGTAAGAGAGGAAGGCTCTGAGAGAAAAAAGAAATCCCAGTTTGAATAAAAAGCACAATGAAAGCACTGATAGCAGAAGCAGTGCTTGGAGGACACATGTCAATTGACAAATGAATTCCTGAAATTTTTAAGGAGTTTCAGGATCCTCAGCAGCTGAGCAGTGCTGGAAATATGTATTGGCAATTCTGTGCTGCGTGGCAGAGCTGTGTGGAGAGCTGCAGTGTGTGATGGAACGAGGCACCATCCCCTGCACACAGAGCTGGGGCCTCAGGGGAAACCAGCACTGTGGTCACTGAGGAGGAGTTCAGGGCTAGTGCAAGGCTTAAATTTGGGAGGGATGTAGGGGGATGGAATATAAGAAAATAGTGTAGAGAGTAATCTTACCCCTAAGGAGTTGTAGCTGGGCCAATTAGCAAAGATTGGGAACAGGCCTGACTTTAACAGGCCACAGCTGTAAGCAATGAGAAGAAGATGCTATAAAAGAGTGGGGTGGCTGGGTGAGAAGGGAACTGGAATCAGTTGGCTGCTTTGTGAAGACGAGTCAGTGCTCTGAGGAGCTGCCCATGAGACACCAAGCAGGTGTGAAACTTTTGTGATGAGACAACAGCATGGAACCCCTGTGACAAGATGACAACAAGGGATGTGGGACCCTGTGTTCAGCAGGGCTGTGGGGACCCCCCTGGGAATGCTGCAGCTGAACAGGGACAGGGCTGGGGCTTCCCATGCCTGCAGAGGTGTGGGAATGCACTTTGCCTGCACCTGCAGCAAGCTCTGAAAGCTTAGAGTGCAGTTGGGAGTGATCTCTGTAAATCAGCTTATACCCACAGCACTGTATCCTTAAGTACCTGTATCTTTCTGTGCTGAAGAGGCAAGGGAGATTATCCCTTCTGATGCAGGTTTGCTATTAGAAGAGCAGCTAAAGATGGTAATTTTTTAATCCCCTTTCCGAAAAACTTCAGGGGAAGAAGAATTTTTTTTTTGTTTTGTTTTGTTTTCTGTTGTGGTATTGCTATATCAAAGAGATTATCTTGAGCAAAACAGATTTACTTTGAATAGATCTGCCCCAATGCTGCTGAAAAATTTGGGGATTCAGAAACTGATTGACTCTGAAAATTGCATAGAAAATACAGGATTTTGGAGATTGCTTGTTAATTTGGTGTCCTGGGTGTTCTGCCTTGTAGGCTGAAAATCAACAAAAGCCACACTATCATGCATAAAGATTTAAATGTTTAATTATTTTGTGACTTTGTCAGTAAGGGCCGCCAAACCTTGCTAAGGATCAAGTCTGATTTTTAGCTAAATCATAGTTGCTACAAGGATATTTTATTCTAATATGAAGATCAGATTTTTTTTGAAAATAATAATTTTTACAAATGGACTATTGAATAAATATAATTTAAAATGGAAGCTGTTAGTTTTCCCATTGATAAAATGCATATTTAAATGCTCATTCTCTAGTATTTTTCTGATACTCTTGAATAATCTGTTTCAACAAATGTAATACAGGTACTTGACTTGTTCTTTAATCTTATTTTTAGGCATTTAAGTAAGGGACTGAATCTCCATAAATGCCTATTACCCAGAAATTTTGTTGCCTGAAGGAACTTACAGCAAGTGCCTAAGCAGATTTCCAGGAGAAAAATTGCAAAATATATGCAGAGCATTTATATAGGGGACTTCCTGGAGTTCCCTAGTGACATCCTTTGGTCCAACTTGTTATTGGGATGTTAAAATCCAGAAGTCCAGAGGGCGTTTCCCCATTCTCTGTTAGGCAAAAAAGAAAATGTAACCCCATATTGATTTCTTCCCCTTTAAACAGGGCTGTGTATAACCCTGTGTAATGGAATTCCGGTGTTAGGTGCTAACAGATGAAAATGCTCTGTTTGACCTCCTGTGACATACTTAGGAAAGCAAAATGGAATAGCCTAAAAACATGGAAATAAAAATGGGCAGGGTAACACATGAGAATAAATTGATGGTAGTAAAATAAAATTGTTTTTCATATGCCTTTTCTGACATCCCTCCAATCTGAAATATACAGGGGGCAATTTTTTTTCTTATTTGGCTTGATGACATGCTGCCCAGATTGCTGCTGGTTGCAAAATTATGCAGTGATAGAAATAGTGTTGGATGATGCACTCTAGGAAACTTCATCACCTTTATCTGCTCTTTTGGGTATTTCCATCATTGTCTTCACTCTGGAGTTGAGATGGATGCTGACTCCATTAGTTGTTAATTGGGAGGAGAAGGGAGAGATCTTATTTCAGGTTTTTCCAGACTGCTCGGGGATGTGTTTTCAACCAGTGTCAGGCAAGCTTCCATCTTGCACTAATGCAGGGTTTTCTTTTAATTATTTTGCATCAGTTGTAGCAGAAAGTAGCTAGTCTTTCATTACACTTCTTTATTGGTAACAATAAAAGATGAGATAAATGCATTAGCTGCATTATTCTGTGAAATAATAAAACACATTTCCTTTCTCAGAAAGACTCCACCCAAGCATCCTGCACATGCTGTGGTTTAAATAAGCAGGCTGCCCATGTCAGTCCACCTCACTGAATCAGAAAATGGATTTCAAGCAAATAAAATGCCACTCTTGTTTCTAGCAAGACTTGAAAGCTACAGTTTTATTTAGCTGTAAATTTACTGAAGAAAGATTCCTTTAATATTTTATGACTCTAGTGGATTAAACCTTGTATAAATCAACAAATTAGCAGTCACTCTATATTTGCGTTCAGGAGAGGGCTGGGGAAGGTGAAGGCAAGATTACTCCTTCCTGGCAGGCTGACCAAACTGCAAAGCTAAATTGAATGACTTCAGCATGCTTAGAGCAATGCAGGAGTGAGGTGAGGATGATAAATAATACACACTGGCTGCAGCTAAAGCAGGTGCAAAGTAGCAGGATTTTCATTCTTCTTTGAAGTTTTCTTTTACTCCCCCTTTGCAGTGGATCAAAGGCATCTCAGTTTTGGGGGGTTCTTTGGGAACTCAAAATCCATGACATGGTGACTTCTATGCAACTTTTTCTGCTCTATGTACATCTCTAGTCAAATTTTCAACAGTGTTGCTTGCAACAGCTGGCCAAAAAAGAATTCAGTCTCCTTAAAATATTCAGAGGCACCATGCCTTCTCATAATTCCTCAACTTTTTTTGTTTGTTTGTTTACATAAATAATTTCAATCAGGAAAGAAATGCAGATAGATGAAAACAGGTGCTCCAAGTGTGGAGTGGGCTTTGGGGACTGGTTGAAACAGAAGCAAATGGTCCTTGGCATCTTGTGAGAATGTTGAACAGTTCTACTGTACTTTCCATCCACAAACCAGTGCGGTTTCCTTCCTTGTAAGTAGCAAAAGTGCTCAATGCAGAGAGGATGGCTCTATGTCCAGCAGAGAGGAGCAAATGCCCTGCAGAGAGTTGCTGCTGTCATATTCCATGGTTTGTTACAAACATGGTGTGAACCTGCATGGCTGAGCCTGTTGCCAATTTGGTTTTTGAGATCCAAAATCAGAACGGCACCTTTGGGAGAAAGAACCTGAGAAAGGTGTGCCTACAACACATGAAAACATTTGAAATACTTTAAAAAATTCAAGCCTTAAGGCAACTGGTTTTCTGAAAACAGAGTATCCTACAGTTGGTAGTTTGGAAAATTAATGCAAAAACACCATCTGCTAAACTTCAGATGTATGAATACTATTTGGTCTATAGAGAGTACAGACTGTACAGGAAACTATTGATCCCCCATCTGCCTCAAAATTATCTTTTAAGGATTTCTCTCACTGAATCAAGTACTACATTAGTAACATGACATGATACAGAGCACAGCTTCCCAGTTGCTGTTAGAGGTGCAGAAAGCAGAGATGTTCTTCTGTCACCCTTCAGCCACCAGAGCACAGAAACAGCTCTTGGCTTTCTGCAGGTTTATTTTCTGTGCAGCCAAGAAAATCTCAAGTAGATGCCCTTGTCTGCTAAAATCATGGGTTTGAAAGTGTTGTCAGATATTCATGGGGGGAGACCACACCTTGCAGACAGCGAGCTTCCTTCGTGTCCTCTTCCTCCTAATTAATTAGATAATGTCCAGATGGTGAACCAGTAGGAAGTCTAGTTTTTGTTGCTATACTTCATGAAGTTCTTGTCCCTGAGTGCATTGGGGCTGAGATTTCTGTTCTAAACCTTCATCCCTAAGAAAAATATTCCAACTCCAACTTGTGCCAGTGGAATTGAAGCCCAGCTGAGCAAGGTGCCTCCCTGAGCACAATGTGCCTCTTTCCAAATCCTGCACTTCTTTATATGTAAATACCTCCATATTTCTAGACACTCTTGCTGACCCTGTCATGGGTAGCCATCAAACATCTAAAATCGTGTTCTGAAAAGGAGAAAATGTAATTTGTACTTCATTGTAACAGACTGCAAATGATTAAGAACAGTTAGAGTAAAATAAGCAAAAAAATAAATTACAGAAAGATACCCCCAACCAAGAATGCTCTGCGTGTGTCTCTATGGATTCACAAGACAAGCAAATATTTAATTTTTTTAATTTAAGAGAATACTATTTTATTGTTGTAAAATACATGTGTTTAAAAATGTATTTATTTCTGTTGTTGAACTTCTCCTGGAATAAGATCTGTGCAGAAGTATCAGATTTTCACCAAAACTTCAGAATAATTCTGATTTTGCCTTTCCAATGAGTTGGTTGGCTTAGCATACTCTTCGATTCCAGCATAAACCCACAGCTCTGTCTTTCCAGCCTTTTAGGCCAGCATCCATTTGTCAGTGCCCATAATTTCTTAGGGATAGCATGCAGACTCATCAAGGAGCACTAAATTTAAAATACCCAAAGGGTGTTATGTCTCTGTGGGTTTCCAGCAAGGGCTGCACAGGCTGTCAGTAATCTGTGAACCTTAACTCAGGAAGTGGTGACACAGAATATCAGTCATTCCCTGTAAGATTCACAGCCCCTTTTGCAGATCAAACTGGCTACACTCCATACAGAGTTCCATTTATAAATTAAAGGTTAATATATTAGTGTTAGCAGTGATATATCTGTTCATCAGGGAGCCAGTTGTTATATAGCCCCACAGCTTCAAAAAATAATTATCACCGTTATCTCTAAGGCTTTCTTTTGTTGTGTTTAGGACCATGTCTCATGCATTATATTCATGTCTCTACATATAATAACTATTAACCCTTCCTAGGCTTTTGTGAGCAACTTAGAAAAAGTCTGGTGCAGGAAATTCAGGGTAGGAGGAGTTTGGAGAAGTACCAACATATGCTCAGCCTGCTCTTCTATGCTTTTCTTGGGACCCAATTCCACTGTCTCATGGACACAGGTCCTGGGCTGGAGGGGTTTGTGGTCAGACCATTCTCCCTAATGGAACATCAATCAGGACTCTGAGTTCAAACCTGCATTTGAACCCTGTAAGGAGGGGATAAAAGAACAGGAGTACTGCACCACACAAAAGTGTTAAATGTGAGCCAGGTTGATGCTTCCACTTAAACAGAAACTGTGAGAAATTAAATGTGTTGTGAAATGCATATAAGCCTAGGGACTGTGGTGCTCAAAGACAATTAGCAACTAAACATTTCATTAATGAATAATGATTAATTATAATTACTAATTAAAATTCAGGATTATGGTGTTGGTTTTGAGCATTAACAGGAGTAATAACATTACCATTTTTAAAGAAATTCCAATAAAGAAAATTATAATACAAGTTAAAAAATTAGGTACAGGCAGAAGCAAGATTAGGAGTTATTGTTAAGCCCAGAGGCATAGAATTTTCCCAGCTGGTGAACTTAAGTTAAGTAAATTTAGTGCACTGTAATTTAATTACTAATCACAGTTTTTCTTCACAATGGGAATTGATACTAGGTTTATGTTTTGCAAGAACAAAAATCAGAATTTGAATACCTGCTCTGTGATGGGTGATGACATTCTGCTACGGGCTACAAATAAAACAATATTTTGCAGACTTCTGTATAACATTTGGATTTAGATATATTAGAGTATGATTTAAGTATTATTCATTTAATGATTACTGGATTAGAAATTAAGTAGTCCCTATAGGTTTTTAATACAAATATAATGCAGCCTTTGTGAAGAGCATACTCAATACAATTTTGTATATACATGAAATATATCTTTGAATAATTCAGAGAGGCATAGTAGTAAATGTCAAATTCCCACAAGAAGAAGGAATTTGACCTACATTAATAAAGCTATTTAGGATTCATTAATTGTAGACAGATGTCTTAAACTATTTGCTATTACTCACCTTTTCATGCATAATGCAATATGTTGGCTTAAATACAATTCCTAATTTACATACTGTTGGATCTATTGCTCTTCTTGCTATTCAGTATTTGACTTCTCTTAACCTGCCTGACTTATAGGTTCTCTTAGTAATTTGCTAACTTGTGAAGTTCTCAAATATCAAGTTCAATTAGAAGTTTTGTCACAGTTGGTTGAAGCCGAGCAATGGATGAAATTTCATTTTTCCTGAATTTTCTGGGAGAATAAGGAAGGACTTAATGAAACAATTCTGATGAGAGTCCTGACTCCTCTTTCCCTTGCTGGTGAGGGAGATGGATTCCACAAACGTAAATTTCATTCTGTTGGCTGTGCATGTTAGGAATATAAACTGATGTGAAGAGTTTTGCCAACATTCAGGAAATACATTTGTAATTCTTCAAGCTGAAATATGGTACCCACATACATGCTAAATGTATCTAGGTTCAAAGAAAATTTGCCTAGAGAGATAAAAGACTTTTTATTGTTATTGATATTTATAATGAGGTCTTTGTGCTCCAAAGAGATATTGCAACCAAGACAGTGAGCAAATTGGCACAGAGCGTGCCTGAGTATGTTCAAATAGATATAGAAATGGCTCTGTAGGAAATGTGTGAATCCAGTCCAGCAAAAAGGCTGATGTGGTGGCAGCTCAGGAATATTAAAATCTGTTCATTAAATTTGTCATTAGCTCTCTGGGAGGTTTGGGGCAGCCTCAGCCAGCAGAGACGAGCCATTCTCTAAATGAAGTTGGATATGAAGCTGCTGTGGGACAGGCAGTGTGGAGAGTTGCTACCCTAAATTAATGGTGATGTGAAAGCCCCAGGTATACTGTGGAAGACAGGTTTTTGAGGAATGATGCTTCCTTCTTGTGTTTGGAAAGTAATCAAATCTTCCTGAGAGCCATGGGCTTTCAATCACAGCCATGTGTGTTTGTGTTGGAGCGTTAGAGGGAGATCCTGTCTCAAGAATTGACAACCAAACTTCCATTTCACCATTACTGCTTTTTGCTTTTGGAATCTTTTCTTCTTTCTGTGTTGTGGGTAAAATTCAAATCAACAAACTAATTGTTGTTCTGATTTCAGCAGGTAATTAATTTGAGGAAAGCTGAGCGCATTGCCAACTTTTCCTCCTGATGTTGCTGCTGGCACTGGTGTGTTTTGCTGTTTTGAAGTGACCCAGAGACTGAGCATATCTGTTACCATAATAAAACAACCCCATACTGCTAAGTTACATAAAATAGCATGGAGAGGCAGCAAAGGAAGCCCAGTTTTGCAAACTAGGCTCCTAGGTTTTGTAATTAGTCTGCAGCAAAGATGAAGTTTGACAGTCTTGCTCTTATATTGCTCTCTGGGGTACAAGTGCATACATAGCTTTCCGAGAAGAGCTGAAAATCAACTAGTACCTGGAATACTAATCTGTTATCTGTACCCTTCTGAATGACAAAAATGTGCCTTCTGGCAGACTGGGAAATGCATTGGTTTCGTGCCTCTCCTTTGGTTAGAGGCTGTGTACAGTGGTCACCATGGACAACCCAATAACTGGGGAGTTTCTCCTTACATTAGCATGTTTCCATGAAAAAATTGCACACAGCCATAAAGTACTACTAATACTTGTGACATTAAATATCAGCTCATTTGTATTCTTCTTTTGTCCCAAGAGTCCTGGTCAGGCTGCAGACACTGGGGGTAACCTCACAGACACAAGATCTTAAGTTGAGAAAAATAGCAAATAACTGTGACATCCCATTGTCCCCACTGAGCTGAAAAAATCAATCAATAATCATAGTTGGGTGCTGTGTGCACACATACTTGGCAGGGTAAATAAATACAAAAGGATCTTATTAGTTCTTAGAATGTAAAACTTACAATATGTGATAATTGCAAAAACTTCTAATTGGATATAATTATAATCTTCAAAGCATGTTGAACAGGGTAGTGTTTGATCGTGCTGTTGACCTTTTCACTCCACTTTCAGGAGAAACCCTCAGAAATGAGGTGTTGTAAAATTCATCAGAGAGCAATTAATTTGTGCAATTAGAGGGATATAATCTGAATTAATGCCTATGTACATATCAGAACATAAATGGACTTTAATGTGGCTGCACAGGCTTCAGCTGGTAATGAGAATTCATTGTATGACAACTAAGAGAATACATGAATAGGACCTTGCTCATGCGAGACAGGCTCGGTGGTAGTCCAGGCATAAGTGGAAAACCAGTACAAATTGTCATTGACTATTTGAAACTTTTTATCTGATATGAAAAGGCAAAGCAATCTATTTTCTTAAGCCCAAGTTCTTGTCAAAAGAAATAAACCTTTAATATTTGTTTAAAAATAGGAATTTTCTGTCTCATTTTACATTTTCCAAAGAGTAGGATGTCCTATTTTTCCTTGGCCTGTGTGAATTGGGTCCACCACGGTCCTCACTTTAAAACAGGCTAAGAAAGAGCTACCTAAGCCTACTGCTGCTAGTCCTGTGTCTTTGTCTCAGGATATCATTAACAGATAGCAAAGAGCACAGCAAAACTAGAACACTGCATCATTCATGTGACTCTGTTCACTTTAGAGACTCAAATCCAATCTGCAGGCACCATCTCTCATTGCACTGTTGCTCTTAGGTATAAATTTTGCTTTTCAATTAAAGGACGGGAAGAAGGATATGAGATAAAAATTGCATAAAGCTATAAATAAGAAGTAGAGGCTCTCATGAGTCTGTTTTTCTTTTGTATCTCTCTGGGAAAATGTTTTCTATTACTGGTAACTGGATCAAAGACACAGATTTGATGGGGCTTTTTCTGACTCATATAGTCCAGAAGCACAATTTGTATTAGTTTTAATTCAAACTTCATGATCCCAGATTTTTAAAGCATAATTACTCTTTTGTTATCAGATATTCCTTTCATATTATATTTTTAGATAATATTTTCAATTTATTTTTAATTTACTTCATTAGCTCTTTGTTTTCTGTAAAGTGTGGTCATTGCCCAACACTGGGTACAAATCTTTGCTATTTCAAAATCAAAGTGTGATTTCAGGCTCCTGGTGTGATTTCAGCTGCAATGAGTGCTCATTGGAACTGCCCCTCTGTGAGCATCCCATGCTCCTCTTCTTCCCATTCTGTAATTTTCCCATGCTCCTCTTCTTCCCATTCAGTAATTTTCTAAATTACTGAAGCACAGCTCCAATAAATAAACCTACCTTAAAATCTGTGCCAGTCAAAATATTTTTCACAGTTTTATGTGGAGGCATACATTGTTTTTATGCAGCTGTCTCTTTCTGAACTAATTTTATTGCCATACATCAGGCTTTAAAGACCATCTCATGTGAAACTTTGCCAATGCTTTAATGGGCTTAAAGTGCTAAGTATTCTTATTTATTTCTCTGTATTTACTTATAGGCACTGTAATGACAAGCAAATGTATGATCAGTGGCACAGAAAGCAGTATATTCAGGCTGAACATAATGCACATGAGCACGTGCATTCTGAGTGTAAGGAAATCCACAACCAGGGGAGCCTGTGGCTGTCTCCTCCTCCACTCTGCAGATTCTCATCTCCTGTGGGGAGCAGGAGTTGGTGGACCCCCATACCTGCTCCAAATTCTCACAGTGCACTGGGAGCCAAGCCTTTTGCCCAGCTCTCAGCCCACAAAATCCCCCAGAGCTGATTTGGCCTGGTAGGGGCAGAGGTGAGTGCTGAAAGCCAGGGGCAGCTGTGGCACAGCTGGGGAGCAGCAGCCCCAGACACATCCAGAGCTGCAGTGAGCCTGGGATAAGCTCTTTCTGCCTTGCAACAACAGTGTTGTGACCCTCTAGTGCCAGAGGGTCACACTTCCACCCAGGCTGAGGGATGGAATTTGTGCTGCAGGCAGGTGACCCCCATGGATCACAGCTGCATCCTGAGACAGCTGATTACCTCCTCCTCTGGCTGCTTTGGTTTTGCTGCTGCTCTCCTGCTCTAGAGGGGTTGTTTCACTCAGCCATGGCTGGGTAAGTGGTTTTTCTCCTGCCCTCAGCAGCTGAAGGTTGAATCTGAAAATCTCTGCTCAAAGTGATCCCTGTGGCTCCTGCCCTCAGCCTCACACCCAGGATTCAGCTGGCATTTGAAGGGTACTGTCCTGGTGGAAGTTGTCACGTTGTAAATGGGCATTTCAAATGAGAACAAATGCAGGAGGAAAATTAAGTTGTTGAGACATTTTAACTGAAAGAGGGAAAGGGAGACTTCAGATTGATAAAGCTGTAAAAAGCTGTTCTGTGCATCTCTTGGAAGCCTGAAGCTCACAGTCCTGCTGCAGAGGTGTCCCCAATAACCTGAGTGACCCCATGAGCCAGGCTGAGATATGTGTGCAGTGGTATTCCCCCTGTGGATAAGGAGCCCCTGTCCCCTGAGGAGAGGCATTGTACTAACCTCAGCCCAGTGGCTGAGGGCAATTGCATACATAGGGTGTCATTTAATATCTGGGCCAGGGAAATAAAATGACTAGAGGGTTGGATAGGCAGAAAAAATGGTCAGAACTATGGTTAAAAAGCAGCTGGTTCCATCTGCCAGGTGGCAAGCTTTGCTGTAGCTTGGCCAGCACAGTTGTGCAGCCACAGGAACCCCCTGAGAGGCTCCTGGGCTCACTTCACCTGTAACTCTCCATGCCAGAGTCAGAGGTTTCTCTGCTTGTTTCTGTTTTCTCTTGTACCTTTATAATATTGGTGTCCATTTTCTCCTCACCTTTAAACAACTTCCAACATTTTCATTGCATGTCCAACTTAATGAGAAACCTGGGATGTGCCTGGAGCTGTATCCAGGGCTGTGCTCAGATGTTGAAACCACTGCCTTAAAATTGCCTTCCTATGTAATAACCCAGAGCTCAGTGGATGAGGTGTACTGTGCTGTAGATGTTCTCTCAGTGCAATCTCTTTGAAGAAATAAATTACCACTGTGTTTTGTGTTGGGAGAAAGAGTGTTTTGTTGTTATAAGTGACCCATAAAAATAACAGTTCCAGAATTTGGCACTTTACCTTCGTGGGTCTTTTTCAATAGATTTAAATGATGATAAAGGATTTCTTATTATAAAGGTCTCTGAATTACTTATCTAAATTATGAGTGAGGTGGATGTTATCCTTCAAAGGATAAGCTTTCTGCTTGCTGTGTTCTCAGACAAAGTATTTTCCAACAACGTGGTCTTCAGTGTTTGCCCATTTTTGCACTGTAATGAGATGTATGCCACTACAAACCTGCATTAAAGGACTTTTTAATGCAGTGGGGAGCCACAGCTAACAGGCCTTCTATCAGTGTAAGTGCCATAGCTCAAACTGATAAAGAGCTAAATCCCTAACAAGCTCTAAGTTACAGCATGGAAATAGAAAGTAGACTTTCTCCATACACGTTTTAAGTACCTCATTAGTTCTCAATATGTCTACATGAGCTGAAAGTAATTGATCTCATTACTATGTATGTAAATGTGGCAAATTTCTTAAATTTTGCAACTTAGCTATGTTCAATTAACCGGTTTGTTAAAATATATGACTCTTCAATTAATTGCAGGGGTGAGAGCATGAAAGGGAATGTATGCATATGTTAGGGTCTAGAGGACAGAGATTCTGAGTCTCATCCAAGTCTCAGCTATAGAATTTTTGGATTTTGAAAAAGCCACCCTCCACAGAACACAGAAAGGGGTGTTGGCTGCTGGGGTGGGAGAGCAGCTGTGCCCTGCTGGGTGGTGGCAGCTTCAGTGGTGCTGAAGATTGTTCTCTGTGTTACCCAGAGCATTCTTCACACTATTTTGCTTTTTTTTCCTTCTGAAACTTGTCTGAAAGAGATGCTTTGAGGGCTGGGTGAAGCTGTACCTTCCTGCAGCGTGTAGCCAAGTCTGCCCTGGTGCTTAAACTGGATTTGGTGGATCCTTGCCATGCACCTGCAGCCCAGGTGTGAGAGTTACTGAGGTGAGACCTCTGGTGCAAGGGAGGGTGTGCAATGAACAGCCCTTGTGTACACTCTCTGCTCAGGGGATTTCATTCTCTGCATCTCAGTACTAAGAGTAGATTTTCAGGCTGGATTCCCCAAGCCTGAACACAAGATGGTTCCCTATAAATGCCACAAAATGCAAAATGGCCGCAAAGTCCTTAAACAATCAATTCCTCTACATCCTCTGCATCTCTGCAGTGCAGCAGTTTCTGCTCCCCCAGGGCTGTGACATTTCCTGTCCCCTCCAGGAGAGCCCAGCAAGAGGTGGAAGTTGGCCTAAGGTTTGTGAAAGGAGCAGTGAGGGGATTGTTCACATGCACTCCTAGCCCTGGCCAGAGGCCTTGGAGGCAAAGTGATTTCTGTGGAAGCCATACCATGATGGGCTCTGGGCTGTGATCTCACATTGGGAAAGAGCAGGGTACCTAGGAAACAGCTCACCCAGACAAAAGAATTGGGCTAGAACAAAATAAAACCATTTAAGAGGAAAATGTATGGTAGTACAGTATCTGAGATATTGAAATTAATGTGATAAGGCTGTGAAGTCCATAGTGCAGCCTGTTCAATACACTTCTGTAGAAGATCTGTAACTAAAATTGTAGTAGCTGTGACCAAGTAGGGTGATTTCTAATATTCCTTGAGGCTTTATTTGTTATGTGATATTCACTGATAAAAAATATGAGCCATAAGCATGGGACAACTGACATGGGATTTTTATTTTTACCTTCAGAAGTTCTTGAGCTTACCTGGACATCACGTGCTCCTGGCTAAGGCTGCCCTTAGGCAAAGCTCTCCTTGTCTGCAGTGAAAGCTTTGCCATGCTCAGAATTATGAGATTTGGTTCTGGGGTTATTTCTTCCTCCAATGTTCTGACAAACTGTTTTCCCTCCTTAGAGCTTGTGACTTCTAAGAATTTTTTGAACAAAGTGATTTGTTCAGTTAGTTGCACTACATAAACCATACCTATAAATGTTTGCAGCATGCCCTGCTACTTATTCTTCAGTAATAAAAGAACATGTTCTTGTTCTATTAATTCTACCTTTTGGAGGGCAGGGTGTTATTTGTTTTGTGAGTAGTTTTGTGTGCGACTTCACCCATAAACCAGATGTTAACACAAGACTCCACATGTTTGTGATCATTAGACAATATTAAAAGCTATCACTCAATCACCATTTGGGAACATGAACACTGGGGGTTCTGCTACCTGCAAAGCAATAAAATTATTATCTGACACGTTTACAATCCCAGGACTGGCAATCTGCTTTTACACAGAATAAGGTGTGTTGATACAATACAGTGTCTTGCTGAGCTGTTCATATATAACATTTGCATTAGATAATTTAATTTAAATACATGGAGCACAGTTGTAGGTCTTATAAGTAAGGTAATGAGATAATCTTCAGATAGGTACTTCTGTAAATAATTGTGTCATTCTGAATTAATTCTGATTTTTTTTAACCTGTTTTCTGTTAACTTTTGCCATTTTTGCCAAAGAGATTATAAAAGGCTGGATATTTGCAAACACTTGAGAACTATATTTCTATTTTATTTAACCATTTTTTAAATGTGGAAACAGTATCAGCATATTTTCCCGTTTCCAGAGGGTTTTGAAAAGAATGATAGGAAACCATAAAACTCCTGAAAGGACTTTACCTTGGCTGAAGACTTTATATATAAAGAGATCAATTTTCTGATAAGATTCTCTAGAATGAAAGGACATTTTGTAATTTTAGCAAACATGAATACCAAAACTAGGGAAGGCTGACTAGGACCTGGAGCCTGATACAAACCTCATTATAGACTACACAAAGTTTCCTGGAACTTTTATGGCCTTTGGATCTGGTCCTTTAATGTGTCTGGTAAGGTAATGGTTGAAATAGCTTCAGTGTTCTGGCCTGTTCTCTGAATGTCACAATGCTGCCAATTTCTGTGGAAAGGCTTTAACTCTCTGGGAAGTCATTTCAGAGTGGGGGGAGAATGTTCCAGTGTTAGGAGTAATTACAATGCAATATTGCACCTCCTAGCCTGTCTGTTCCAGCCTAACATCCATAACGAGAAGCAAAGCCTGGTTATATCTGCTGATTACACAGTGACAAGTAACTCCTGCACAGTGCCCTGTTTTCATGGCAGTCAGTCAGTGCTCAGCTGACACCCCTTGCACTAAGGAGACGTGCTCTTGTTCAAAACTCCCACTGAAGGTGCCCAGCCCGGGGCTGTGCTGGCTCTCCTGCAGGCTGTGATTGCTGTGCCCTCATGGTCACCTTCCCCTTGCTCCTGACTGATGAGAAGGTGTGGATGGGACATGAATTTGTGATCATTTTGGAAGGCATGTGCATGTGTTACCCTGCTGTCCTAAACTGGTGCTGGTGATGCCTTTTGTAGTCAAATCTGGCATGTCAGCAAAACGGACTCTTCTAACCCAAGAGCAGTGAGAATGTTTATAGTTGAACAGATCTCCAAAAGCATTAGTATCAATTGCCTTTGTACTGTACTTGGATATTAAATGCAGTGATTTCATCAGAAATTTATGAGTTTTTTTCATTTTGGAACAGAACTAGAAATCTACTGAGATCAGTAGGAAAGTAAACTTGCTGCAGTGCTATTCTGTCAGGTCAGGGCTTCTCTTTTCTCCATGAACTCCCTGAGAAATGCCTGCATGAGTTCAAAGCAAAATTTTCTGTTATTCTGTAGCTTTTACTTCCAGGCATAGGCTGCATGGCTGCTTTTGGCCACATTAGCTGTGTCATAATTAATGCTTTCTGCTCACCAGGAGTAAAGGATGGTGACCAGCCCAGCTTTGCCCCTGACCCTGGGCTTCCTCCAGCTGCACAGCTCTTCCTTCACCCTCCCTTTGCCAAAACCTTGCCTCCAGTGCTGTGCTTGGGTTTCTGGGATTTTTGTGTGTCATTTCCAGCACTGTGGATGCTGCCCTTCAACCTCAACAGCCCCCTAAGGCTCACACAGCTCACCTGCATTGCCTGGTGGGTGTTTTAACCCTATTAGCAGGTAGAAAGTGCAATTGCAATAGGAAGATTTCATTCAGCTGGAAATGTGCACAGACCTTCAATAAGCAGGTAGCCAGAGAAATAAGGAACATGGGATAACCTGAGATAAACCAAAGGGATAATTTTGAGAGGGGAAAAGCCCAGGAAAACAGGGTATGAGCAGATAATTGATACAGTAACTTCCTCAGTTATTTGCCTTGTGTATTACTCAGGTTTCTATTTTTTTTTTTTTTAATGACTATTTTTTTGTTGCTTGGTTGCTAGCTGAGTTTAACACTTTTCCAACAAGAAAGGCTCCTGACAAGGAGGTGGATTGTATTGCGGGTCGAGGTCCTGGATGGCTGCCATGCAAAGTGGTTTAGACAGAGAGGCTCCCACTAAGTGCTACAGTAGTTGCAAATTGGCAGATCTTCTCTGTGTGGATGCCAAATAGCCAATTCCCATTCACAATGTTGAATAATGAGCATTGTTTCTACATTCTTTCAAGAGTAAATTCCATTAAGATGCTTGGAATGTAAATACTTCCTCTTAGAGAAAGTAATGATTTTAATTTGTTTTAATTCTATTATTAAGTCTGTTAATAAAAATGCCTATTTAAACTATTTAAGACATCCACTGAAATTCTACAATATTAATTTTATGGAAAACTTCCAAAGAACTCTATTAGTCTTCCTCCATTAAGATAACATTATGGACTTTTAATAGAGCTCTTGGCTCTTAGCAATTTTTATTGACCTAGTTAGTAAATGAATTAATGTTAGTCCCAGTGTCTTCAAAATATGTGATATACTTTTAAAAATAAAGTTAAAAAAAAAAAAAGTATTTAATAATTTATCTGTTGCAGCAACTTTTACCACCCCTTGATAACACATATACATGCACTGGGTGAATTTTAGGTGTGATTTAGTTTTGCTTAGGACTTTCTGGACACCTCAAATAATGATTTTTCATCTCTCCATAACCTTATTTTTTAAGTCGGGCAGAAAAATCAATTCTTACATGATCTCACCCACAAGTTGGTTCCATACAAATAAATCTCAGGACGGGATGTGTTAATTCTTTTAATAATGCTCTTTCTGCTCAATCAGATTGAATAAATGCACCTAGGTTACCTACAGTAGTGGCTGATTTCTCTTTACCAAATTGTGCATGAGCTTTAGCCATGGTTGTTTGCATTTTGTTCTATTTTTGACAGGATTGTTTTTTCTGTAGTCTTGGGCAGAGATTGCTGTGGTTTCCTCAGGGGCTGCACTGAGCTCCTGCCCATGACTCTGAGGAGGACCCAATCCTGTTCAAAGAGCTCAGATCTGCTCTGCTCTGACAGCCCAAGCCCCTGCTCAGTCTGGGGAGCTCAGCTGGATCTCAGCATGGTCTCCCAAGCAAAGGATCATGACTGACAGTATCCCAAATTCATTATGAAAACATACAGTTCTTCTGGTCCTGGGGACATTTGTGTTTCTCTTGCACAGGCATTGGACACACAAGACATTTACATGGTCTTTAAAGCACTGTGCCATTAATTAGTCAATCCAGTGGTCCACTAATGAGAATTTTATTTGAAAAGTAAAAGCAAAACAGATTAATGGTGTCTGAGTTAATAATTAACTGAAGCTTATTTAAAGTCTGTGTTAGGTAGGTTTTCGATGAACAATGTAACTTTTTTCCAAGGGCTATTTCTTATAAAACAGCACTGTCTTATCTTCAACGTGAAGAATGATGATTTAGGTTTGATTTGTTGCTATTCAGTGAATCCATCCACATTGCATTTCATATTCTGGCCTGTCATGTTCAGATTATTTGTGTAATGCAAGTCCTTTGTAATCACCCATCATCCTCAAATCTGAGCATAAAACAAGAGGTAGCCAGAAAAGTGAATCTGTATTGCTGCCAGTTCTTTGCATGCTGTTTTGTTTGGGTACACTGGACAGATTACATCCCTGCCTTGCACAGCTGACACCAGAGAGATGGATGCTTAGCCACTGTGCAGAGTCCCACCAGTAATTCAGTAAGTGACTTGGGCTTTTCCTGAGTGCCCTCTTGAGGGCTTTTAAATTACCTGTAGGTTATTTACTGGGTTTCTGCATAAGAATCAGGCTCATTTCTGGCCACTGAATGCCCAGATGTGCCAGAGTGACTGATTCCATGTTGTAGGAACTTGTGGTTTAGGTCTTGATCTTTTAAACACTTGCTACTTAATTTAACTTTATTCCTGGCCACAAAGTTGCTTCAATTTCTTTTCATTTACAGCTTTATTGGATCTGGCACAGCATTTTTACATTTGGGTGTTCTGCAGTGAGCAAGACTTACATGTACAAGCACTGTAGCTAAATCCTGTTTTGATACACCAGGATCTTCTTGGGAGTGGGCTGGCACAGGCTGCAGATGATGGGCAAGAAAACAAAGCTGGATATGGAAAAGAACAAGGCTTAAATGTGTCACTGCTGTTGTTCTCTGCTTGAAAATGGCACTGTGGGAGCTATGTGTGAGCACTAGACCTTGCTAGTCTGAAAGCCTAAAGGTTGTGGAGACTTGCTAGTGGAGGTCAAGGGAGGGATGTTTATTTTCAGCACTGTTCTCACACTGACAACTTGAGAGTGAAAGGGATCCATGGATGCGTATGCTTGATGATTTCAAGTAGCACTCTTGCCACTTAGTTAGAACTGAGTAATTTCTGGCCAACACATCTATGCCACTTTGCCACTCATGTATCATAGCTTCAGGCCCAAGAGCTAAATTTGAGATTGTTTAGTGTTTGTTTATTAATATTTTTAAAACAGTGTAGCGTAGCGCAGTTCTGTTTGACTTTTCAAAATGTAAAACAATATGGTGATACTCGTGCATCATTTCAGTCTGTGCTAAAAACTCCTCAGGTAGCAGGGTATGTTTAGGGATTGACTTGCCTACACTGTATGTAAAATATGGGGAGCTCATAAGGCAAATCTGACATATGTGTGCAGTATATGTGTACTGCTGAGAGGTCAGGTCAGCTCTGCACTTGGGCAAACATTTGAAACAGAGTTTGTGTGGTAGATAAGTGATTCCTGGTGTGCATGTGTACTCCTTGTGTGGTGCATGGAGATTTCTGTGTGTGCCAGTTGTGAATCAGTGCCTGGCAGAGTGTGTAATTGCATGTTCCCTTCCCTGAATGGGGAAACAGAGGCTCCTCGAGGACCCTCTCACAGCTGCAGTATCAGGAGCCTTCAAGCAATCTGACCATGCTGAGAACAAAAGCTGCAGCATTTTCAGGCTCCCTCCTTATTTCAAAAAGCAGTGATGCATCTCAGCAATGCATGCAGGCTCTGCAACCATGCCATGCTCCTTTGTACATATTCTTGCCACTCTAGCTTAGGAGCCCTTGCTGTTGTTTCTACCATCTGGAGCAGCCTCTCTGTATCTTTCTGCCTCATCAACTCCTCATCTTTTCAACTTTTGTCTTTTTATCTTAAGTAGATTTTCTCATCTGTGTATGCCTCTGTTTTCATTTTTTTTTTCCTCACTCTTTTATTGGCCTTGTTGCTCAGTGCCTTAATTTATTCATCAAACAGTGTCTTGACAGCACTTTACATCAGTGTATCACAATACACACATCTACTGTGCATTGCCTGAATTCACTTCTTCCTTCTATTTAATGCTGTCCATCTGGGAATGCAGTTGGTATGAAAGGCAGTAGAAGTTGTAAAGTTGTATTATATTGTGAGAGAGACAGCAGCATCTGCTGCTATACATATAAATACTCTAACTTTGCAACACTTCAACAAAGCAAATCATTTGGGCTAGTTTTAAACAGGAAAATTATTAAGTGATAAGATGCATGCAATGACTTTTAAAACAGAACTTGAGACTTTTAAGAACAGGGGTCAAGGACAAGGTTTGTTAACTTTTTTTTCATATGTATAATATGTACTAATATATATTTATATATAATATATTTTGTACATGTGTTTGTGTGTACATATATATTATTTATATAATGCAGTATTGTTTAAAATCTGGTTTTGGAGCTTTGGGATCAAAGGAAGCCATTGCTTTCTTCTCTTTTCCTTTGGTTCATCTTTTTGACAATTTTGAAAATTGAAGCTTTCACCAGGGGAGCTCTGCATCTGACTGTCCTGGCTCCCCCGAGTGCAGGCTGCCTTTTATATCTGCACTTCTGTGCTGGAGTTTGCTGTTGGCACAACACCTGAGCTACTCTGAACCTGCTTGTCTCTCTTTGCAGGTAATCTGAATTCCTCAAGTTATAAGACAGATTTGAGAAATGTACCTCATAAAACAAATACCTGTGGCTTTGTTTGTCCAAGTGAGAATTAAATTCAAAATTTGATTTTCAGAAATCTCATCAGTCAAATAACAGCACTAATGCTGTTCTGTCCTCCCAGTAGTGCATTCCTGGGGCTGAAAGTCTCCACCCCTTCAAACCTCTGAAAGCTCTGAGGTTTTCCAACACCCTCAGGATTGCGCAGCTTGTTGATGCTGGATTTTGATCTCGTGAGTCCCTTCTGCTGGCAGGGGCCCTGCAGGGCTGAGCAGGATTGCTGGGACCAATCCATGCCCCAAAGCAAAGGCAATCAGTATTTAGGTGTTAAGGAGACAAAAGCAGTTGAGCATGGTTTGTGCTCAGAGAATCCTGTTCCTGGTCATCCCAGGACTATCCTGAAATCCCAAAGGCTTGTGGGTATGGCTAAACATTACTGTTTTAATAGTGTAACCAATATTTGTTATTCTCTGAGGTTTTTTCTTCACTTATTCAATTTTGCATCCTTTGTCCAAGCTGCTGTTTGTCTGAACTTCGTAAGTTGAACTAGAATAACAAGAGACAACTATTTAAAGAAAATAATTTAAACATGAGAGTGTTGGTAATAAAAAGAGTTCATCTGTGCAACAATATTCATTTGCCATTGTATTTGATTACTAATGAACACAGAGTATTCATCTTAGCAACAAGCTGAAAAGGGGAGGAAAGAGCTTTTGTATTAAATCAACCAAACGATGAAGTGAGTCAGTGGAGGCTGTTTCAGTGTTCCGAATGCAAAATGTGCAGCTCATAACTATGAAATTTACTGTACCTTTTATAAGCATATTTTGATTGTAAATGTGTGAGAGATAAAAATGCTTCGTTTTTAAGGCAAGATGGACAGCTAATTTTTTTAAAGCATGACATTAATGGCTGGAACTGTAATGCCCTTGTTATTCAATCTTGAAAAAGTTTGCTTACAGTTCACTTCTAATGGCTCTTTCATAGCATTATCAAATGACTGATAGTCATTGCTAGCATTTTAGCAGCTTTCAGATCTGTTATAATTTTAATTAAATTGGCTGTGAATTGTGTAAGTAGCAAAGGTTGACAAACTAGCACTCTGCAGCATCACTGCTTCTCAGTGAAGCTGTCACAGGACATGCATGATCTTGATTTCTTTGAACACTTTATGATTCTTTTAATCTGTATCAGATGTTGGCTTGGAACAGTAAGTAAACAGCTCTGGAGAGCAGGATGGGGTGTTGCAGAAGTTCCCCTGAGGTGCTTCCATGGAAGCAGCCTGGTTCAGAGTGCATGGAGCAGCCTGAGCTGTGTGATTGCTGTGGATTTGTGGAGAGCATGGTCTCTGTGCTCCAGGCCAAAGGACTTGTATGTGGTGCACATGTGCATGCTGCCAGCACTGTGCCCTGATTTCCAGCTGCAAAATGTCAGTAGGGTCTCTGAGGCTTACTGTTATTGGAGCAACAGCCACTTTCCTCCCCAGGGAGCTGCAGATAAACCTTCACCAGCTGTGGGCTGCTGCTCGGGCAGCTGCTTGCTTGCAGAATGAAAAATCAGAGGTTTCCCTCTTTCTGATGTGCCATTTATTTTAAAGTATTTAAGTTTCTGTTATCATTATCTTTGCTGCCTTTGTCTCTTTCTGCAAAGCACCCTTCCAAATTGGTAGAACAACACTGCAAACTTAGGAGGATGTGACTCTTCTTGTGTCAAGCTGATTTGCAATGTCTCATTCAAAACTATCTTAGACCAAACTAGTTCAGCCTTCCCAAAACCATGGTACCGTGAAAGGGAAGTAAAGCTGGGATTTTTTAAGAGCTTAGTAAGTCCTAAAGAAAATAAACTCATCTTTAATATTTTGTTTTCAAATGTATGAGCCAAATCTTGAAGACTCTTTAGTTTGTCTTTACTTGGGCAAAACCATATCAGAGAAAAAAGGCCTGAGGAAAAAAGATCTAGTCTAGAGACTGACTTTTACTCAAGAGTTTACCACTTTTTCCCTAATTCTTTTGTTTTCTTATGTCCCTTTCTCTGTGCATATCACTTTCTAAGAATATCCTAACACATTCTAGAATAGACAGAAAACTTCAATTTTTAGAACAAAAAGTACAAAAATCATTAGTTTTCATTGCTTTCTGAGTTTCTGCTTTTACTTGACCCTTGTATTTGGTGTCAATGGGCAGCCACAGTTTGCTTAGAGCTTTGATCCAAGAAATGTGATATTTTCATGCTTAGCAGGCACCTGATCAACTTCTCTGCTTGCTATGGGGCTGCTGGTGGGGTAAAAGGCACTTGTTTGCCATCAAAGTGTTCTGCAGTGATTCAGCCAGGGAAAAACACTGGGGGAAGGTTCTTCAGGGAGCTGCTCTGTCTCATCTTTAGAGCATCACCTGATAACCTCAGGCCTGGCTCAAGATAGCAGTGAAAATTCAGGCATATACAAACAGGGGTTCTTTTTGAAGAAGAAGAACAGAGAAACTTGAATCTAAATTCAGCCTCTACAGAGGTTGCCTGCAGCCAATGGGGTCAGATTCATCCACCCTGCTTCACCAGGGTGGTAGTTTGTGCTTAAATGGATTAGCAGCCATCCATATCCTCTTGTTAGCATTGAAATTACAAATTAGTACAACATAAAAGCTTGGTATAATTGTGCTGGAAATGAAAAATATCTCTTTATGTTGCACATTTCCCAGCCACATTAGCCTTGCAGAGTATTGTGACGATTACTTTTTGCTGAGGGGGAGAGAAAAAGATAAATGACTTCTAAATCACCACATGACTCAGCCTGCAAGCTCTGAGTTTATTTGTGAGACATTTATCTCCTTGTATACTCACCAGGAAAAAAAAATTATCATTTAATTAATAAAGGTAATAGCCTGAGGTATTCTGATCAATAAGAAATAGTTTGAGAACAGGGCCTGATGCAGTGAAATATTGAGTAGTCTGCAGACAAAATCATGATTTTCCTTAAATCCAATCATACTTCTGCCTGGTTAGTTAGGGGAGCCTGCATGGTAAAGCACAGTGCTCTGCTGAAAATCAAACTGATAGACCAGCTTGAACAAAAAAATTGAAGCAGCTCCTTGTGCCTTGAAACAATTTCCCCTTTATGTTTGCTCTGCATGACCTTTTGAGCTTTGTTTCCCTGCTGGCACTGCAGCACAGAACGAGCTTCCAGGGAAGCCAATGGATGCTGCAGAATGCACCAGACCCTGCTTGGGTCAAATTCTGCTGCCAGTGGGGCCTGGCTCTCCTGTGACATGAGGTCAGAGCCCCATTACAGCTCTGCAAATCCAGAGTTCCTGTGCTGGCTCCAGGGCTGATCCTGGATAATGCAGAATAACCAACAGCAAGACATGCCCTGGCCTCGTGTTGGACGTGAGCAGGGGGAGCTGCTGGCAGGATGGGCTGTGTTTGCTCTCCCTCAGCCCCAGGATGATTTCACTCCTTGCCAAGGCAGCCAAGGGCTGAGCTAATGCTTGCTGGGGGAAATACACAAATGTGTCATTTCTTTCGTTCAACCCTGCTAAAAATGTGTCCTTAAAGAAAAGAGCTGTGCAGATTGGGCTTTGTAGGCACTCGGAAACAGCAGGAATTCTTCATCTCAGTTTGCAGGGCAGCTCTGCAGTGGCAGATAGAAATGGAAGCAATACACCTTTTCTTCCAGACAGATGCAGAGAATTAGCTCCACATGTCATTCTGACATCAGTGATAAGTGAAGTACGGAGTTCAATGGGAACATGCTTTAGAAACAAGAAGAAACAATGCTATGGACACCAGAACTTGATTGGGAAGTGGTGGTTCTCAGTTCTTGCTTCCTGCATTGAAAAGCCCAGATGCCCCCATGGTTCTCCTCTGTGGATTAGGTACCTTGTGCTGGGTGCTGCACAGCATCTGCTGGGGCATCAGATTAAACTGAGAGAAAAAGAAAATCATAATTGAGAATGGGAAAAGAGACAAAGGAAAGGAAGGATGGTCAGGATGGTGGTGAATCCCCTTCAAGAGCTGCAGTTCTAGTCTGACAAATATGCTGACCTCAGTGTAGTTGTGGCTGACACTGAATATCTGGAGCAGAAATGAGCCCTCTCTTCACTTCCTCTAGAGCCTGCTTCACCCCTTTTGTTCTCAGACTGCCTTTTGAAGCTCCAAAGTGACATGGAAATACTAGTCAGTGTTATTCACCTTAATTTTCACAAAATTAATGTAATTGTGTAATGAATGTAAATTGTGCCAATTATGATCCACTAATTTATCCTGTGTTAATCACAATATTGAGTTTATACACAAAGCTGTCTTGTTTGGATGAATGGAGGCTCCTCCCTTTCTGTGCTGTTTTTATTAGCAGTGATTGTTGCAGTTTTCCAGATTGTTGTGTTAAACCTTACATTTCCCTGTGCTGAGGGAAACAATTATGGAAGACCTGCAGACCCCAATTATCACTGCAGGTCAAAGGGCATGCTATTGAAATGCTCATGAGTAAACACTGCAGGATGTGGTCTTTCCTTGCTGGGGCTCTTTTTACCCCTTAAGTACCGTGTATATTTCCTATTTTTTTATTAAAAAGATCAAATGTTCATTAGCAACAACTGAAACACGACAGTGGTGAAGAGTCATAATAAGAGAAACTTCTGAAGATGCAAGAGAAGAAACATTAACAATGAAGGAAATGTTGTTTTCCTAAAATTTGTCAGAATGTTTGGGTTTGAACTAGCAAATAATATTTTCATGAAGAATTTGATCTAATGTCTCATATTTTTTCCCTAGTGTTAATCCAGCCCTACATGCAATTTTCTGGCTCACATGATGACTTAATTTCTTTCTCTGTGAGCATTCAGATGTTTTCACTTGATCCCTTTAATTAAAGCAGGAGTCCTTGCTCTCACATGTGGACAATGAGTAACACAGCCAGCTCTGCTTGTTAGGCTCAGAAGGGTTGTTATAATTATAGATGTGCCTACTGGTATTCAGTGCAATCCCACTTTAGCATTTAAGAAGTGATCAGCTTAAGTGAGTTCAAACACCTCTTAAGCATTGAAAGAAAACTTAAATGCTCTGCTGAATGGGGACATGAATCAGCTTCAGATTTACTGGCAAATTTGTCTAGAGAGAATGTCCTTCCTACCTAGGATCTTATTACATGAGTTGGAGATTTTCCTTTTCCTACTGATGCCAAAATCAGCACAAGGTCTGTCTTCACATCACAAACTGCAAATTGACACACACTATTTTGCTTTCTTTAGTTTATTGTCAGCCTTTACTGCGGGGTTTAGGTATATATGGGAAATATATGTCCAATTGTGTCAGGAACCCACGTTTTAAAAAAGGAACCCACTTGCCGTGGCAACTACGTCCAGATACGGACAACACTGGACAAACCAGACCAGTGAAGAGCTTTTTGCTTTTATTTTTTCAGCACATCAGTCTCAGGACATTGTTAGACAATGGAGACAGGATGTTAACAGCTCGCTGATCCACAGAGAATGTCTGAGAAGGTGGGGTGATACAAAATGACATAAAACCATCTCAGTCTAGATTTCAGCCAATCACACATAGAACAACACATATTGACAAGCATTCTATCCAATCTTATAAAACACACGTAATGGTAGTTAAAACTGGTTCACAAGAGACAAAGAACAGAGCTCTATTCATGCTAACCTTCTAAAGATATACATTAAATAACCTTGTTGCCATCCTTAAGCCAATTCTACAGAGGCCTATTGTTATTTGTCACATATGCTCTACTGCTTGGGAAACTTTTCTGCTGTATTTGCAATGCTGACAAAACTTCAGTCTGAGGCCTATACTTTTTTAACCATTTCCTAAAAACCCTCTAACTTTATGGATTCCAACATTTACCACTCCCTTTATTAAAGAATGAACATGAGATACTTGTCAATGTTAATTTTCAGGAGGCTCTTTAGATGTGGACTGTGATTTTTTATTTTTTTAAGAGCAAATTTATCCAAATTTTTATGGATGTTCCAAAACCCCAGAGATGAGTTGAAAGGATCAAAACTCTTGGCTCGACCTGTGCCACTGAAATATTCCCTAGGAGAGAATTTACCGCTTTCCTAATGTTCTCAAGGCTGTCTCCTGAAATGTCTTCAGTTTCTGGGCACTGTCATCTGCAGCCAACTCTTAGGGAAATAAATATGAAACTATCAGCTCAGATAGTGCCAGTAGGCTGTGATAGGAGGCAGTGAATTGCTGATCCATGGGCTCTCTCTGGCTTCAAGGCAGCTGAGAGTCCTGCCAGTGTTTTTTTGGAGGCAGGATGGCCCTGGCTGGCACCAAAGCCAGGAGAAAGTGTGGGAAGGAGTCTGGAGGCTGCATTTGCTCAGGTGGAGCCCCACACAGAGCTTTGGTCCTGAGCACCTGCTCAGGGATAAAAGTGCCCATTTCATGTAAAGAGTTTCTCCCCAGAGGGAGAAGGATCCCCTTGTCTGAGGGGATCAGAGCCACTGCAGGAGCCCAGAGACACTTGACAAAGAGTATGAGTAAAATCAGGCTTGAAACAGGTTTTGACATAAGAACAGATTCATGCATAAATGCAGTGTGGTGTTGGTTATAAATGGATGAAGTGGAAATAGAATGTTAGCAGAGAGTTTATTTTTAACTGCTATTTAGACTTTCCAAAGTGTTGTATGCGATAAAAACCAAGGGCTGGTAAAAATTCAGGTAAGGGCAAAATGTTACAATATTTAGTATTCTCTGAGAGTAGATAAAACACCAGAGAATAATGTTATTGTGGTAATGTGATAAGAAAAAAAATTACTCCATCTAAAAATATTAGTTTATAATGTTAGCTAAATTAAGCAGTTATTGATTTTTAATATTTGTTCTCCTCTTACTGGTTTTTTTTTCCTTTGGAAGCTTTCAGAATTTATTATGGAATGCTCTCACTTTGAGTGGCACAGTGGAAGATATAGGCTCTGCAGCATGCTGGCTGCTCTGCCAGCAAAGTAAACAGCACTTCAGATAAGATTTGGGCTTGCAGCTTCTCTTAATGAGAACATCATCTTTCAGGGCACGGATTTGCTCATGTAACCAAATAGGCCATGCATGCCCCTATTTATTATAAAAATTAATATACAAAACAAACTCTATGTATCTATATGGGCAAGCTATATTATGCCTGTGTCTTATCTGCATAACTTAATTATAGCAGTGCTCAGCAGCTCAGAGAAGGAATGGCAGTGAAGCTCTGTGGCATCACATGGGTGCTTCAGCTGGGAAGGAAAATCCAGCATTGCTGATATGAGAAGGAGCCCTGTGCTGCATCCCCACTGCCACACTCCGCTGGCAGTGCTCCTCTTCACAGGGAGCTCCAGATGATATGCACAGCACAAAATGCTTAGCTCTACACTGAGGTTAAAATCAGTATGGAATAGAACATAGGAATTGGTGCTGTGTGGTATTTGATGATAAACTTAAATTGGATGCCTGTAAGAGGAATAGCAGCTATGCCATATTGCTGCGTGGATGCTGTTATCTTACATGTGTGTTCATTTTTCTTAAATCTAAAATAATGCTGCAAACATGGAGTGAAAGGAAAAATAGCGTCAGATTTGTAATCTGTTCACAAATGCTGCTCCTTTTACCACAACCATGATGCAGAGCAAGAGCTTCCTCTCCATGCTTCCCCATTAAAGTGGGAATGGGATTAAATGACACTGTCTTTTTATAAAATTCACCAGGAAAAACAAGGAAGGGAGAAGAGAAAGGCCATGAGGCCCAGCAGTGCCCTGCTGTTGAGGCTGCTCAGTGGCTCCCCTGTCTCAGAGGCATTTGATAAATCTGTGAGATCTCTGTCAGAGATCTGTCCTTCTACCAGTGCCACACCATCAACAGGGTGTGCTGGTAAAACTTCTCTTTATTTTTCAATACCTTTTTGTATAATTGTAGTTCCACAGTGGCGTAAAAGGCACTGTGTTCTCCTTCCAGACCTATCCATAAATCTGTTGTTTTCCATTTTTTTCTTTTTAAATAAAAATAATTTAGTTGTACCCATTGAGTTTTCTTTCCTATTATAAAACCTTCAACCAAAAAGCATTCTTTAAAACCTCTAGAGATGAAAAATGTAAACTAAACTTTAAAATTTTCTAATTGTAAATTCCTTTGTCTTTGGGTTGCTGCATAGCAGATCAATTCCAAGTAATTATTACGTGAAAAATGTAGGACTTTTTGGTTCATATGTGTATTGAAAAGATGCAAAGCCAATATTAAAAGAATTTTAATTGGTTTGAGATAGTAGCAGGAAATGATTTTCCTTCATTTGTAGAATCAAAAAAAATGAAAGTATCTCAGCTATTAAATTTGGGAAAGGAGTGCGTATTTCAGCACTGCAGTTACTGATGTGTGAAATACAGAAAAATGTTAATTGAGGTAGGCTTGTGAAGTGAAATTAGTTGCAAGTGGACTGTAGATGAGCAAAGGGATTCTTAGGGTGTTGCACCTCAGCCATACTTTGAGGTTAATTCATTACAGATAATTGGAATGTTAAATAGCTTTCTATAAGGAATCGCTGCTACAGTGGTCTAACACTTTTAATCTGATTGAATGAAATGCTAATTACCAATATTCAGATTTATGCTATGCTTATTTATGTACTTGCCACCCTTATTACTTCCTTGACTGCTGATAATATTTTCTGTCAAGGGTGACAGCCCTTCAATCATCTGAAAATAAGGGCTTGAATGAGGGAAACCAGCAAGGGCTGCCTGTCCTGTCTCTATCCATGAAGTCTGCTAAACCACAGGAGCAGCTGAGCAGTCTTCAGTGTTTCACAGCAGATTAAATCCTCACAACACCTCCAGAGCAAATGCAAAGCCTTTGCTGTGGTTTCTGTGTGGGCTTGATAGCATTTATATCCCATTGCTCCAAAATTCCAACAAATGGCAATTCTTGGCATAGACATGAGTGGGTTTGCAGCCTGAGTACCCAGATGTGGTCTGGGTGCCTTTGTGACCCACCAGGACCTGTTGCACTCCAGCCAGCAGGACGGATCCAGGGTTCTGGAAGCAGGGAGAGCAGGTCTGCTCTGCCTGGCTCTGTCCCCTGGGCCGAGGCCATTCCTGTGGGGGGACACAGCATCCATGCCCTCAGCCAGGAGTGAGACAAATCAAATAATGCAGGATATCTTCTCCACAGAACACCAAGGTGAGCTGTCAGGAATGAAGAGAAATGCTGATTTACACCAGAAACCCAAATACAAACCCATAGCCTGTCACAGATTTTCTTTTTTTCTTTCCTTTATTAATGACTGTGGCATAAGTGTCCTCTGCATCTATTTACTCTTACCTGGGGTCTCAGGCTTGCATATTTCATTTGCCCAGATGGGCTGCATCACTCGGTGAAGAATGATCTCTGTGCTGCAGAGGTGCCTGTGCCAGGTCCCATGCATGTTATCTCTTATTTATTGCCTCCCTGGCGGCAGCCTGTCGCCAACCGGCAGATAATTAGAGTGGCTCAGGCTGGAGACCTGTGGAAAGTCTGAGTACTTTCATAATTAGCCCATAAATGCTGTAGGTTTGTGCTAAAATCCTCCACAATTTCCGCTATCAGAAGCTCAAGGTTCTTTCTTCAGTGATAATTTATCTTTTATTCTTATAAAAAGAGGAAATCCTTGCATTATGGATCTATTCTCATTTGTGTTGACTTACTTTTGATGGCTTCCTATTTAAAACAGACAGCTTTTGTTTTCAGAGAACCTTGGAATCATTTAAAGAGAAAAACTGTCCCTCTTTCTGCTTGTGCTCCCACCCTGTGCAGAAAGAGAAAAAGCAAAAGGAAAAAGTAAGAATAGGAGAAAAGTGTTACTAGAAACAGCTAAACCAACAGCATAAGCTGCAAGTTCTGTGCGTACTGTTATGATATCTGAAACATAATTATCAAGCTTAAGTTAATTAGACTAATGCTTAGAAAATCTGGCATGGCAGATTGTGGTAAGTAATTATATATCCCGATTAAAAGATGTAATGTGCAGCGAGCAAAAGCAAAAAGAAAACTCCATTTGATACAGGCAGTGAACACAGACAATTAAGAAGTCAAGTAGATGAGCACCGACAAAGATACTGAACTTTGTGGAAGATGATGGGCAAGATGCCAATTTTTCAGTGGAACAGATTTTTCATAGTATCAGTCAAACTTTTGTTTTATGAAAATCCCTGCTACTGTTTCCTAACTGAAATCCACGAAGGGCCACTTGCTTTTCCATTAGGGCTAGCTGACATGAATGCAAGGGAATGTGCAAACAAGAATGTGACATTAGAGTACTAGTTTACATATATATAGAAGTTGTGTAAATGGCTTTTCTTAAAAGCAATTCACAAGATGTCATATGAGAAATAAAGCTGTGAATACAGTGTCTTCTGCAATTAAGTTTAATAATGATTATGGGTCAGGATGAATGGGGAGAGCGTGTGTGCCTTTGTACCACACAGAATGTGCACAGGAAAACCCTGAAACACACTGAAAACATCTCTTTTTTTTAACTTTTGCTTGAAGAAGAAAGTTTTGCTAGAAGATAGTTTAAATAAAAAAGACCTAGAGAAAGGAGAGAAATGTAACAACAGACCTGTGAAAGAAGTTCGGATTGCAACTTCAAAATGTGTCTAAATAAATAAAATTATTTTGCAAGTTCTCCACCAAGTGTGTGACTGTACAACTGATTCCCCAATCAACTCCCTCCTGAAGGAGGAGTGAGAAACCTGCAAAGCCCTAGTCTGGTAAATTCAGATGAAGCAAGTCCATGCATGATCCATTCTCTCAGCATTTAATCCACAAGTTTTTGACTGTGCTTCTGGAATAACGTGCGAGTTCTTCTCAGCAGAGCCACGTGTTTTATCCATATCTGCTGGAAATTGCTTTCATTTCCGTTGATCTCATTGTTTCCTAAGGCATGAACAAACTGATTGAGCTGAAAGCACAC
This sequence comes from Ammospiza nelsoni, assembly GCF_027579445.1. Classification (NCBI taxonomy): domain Eukaryota; kingdom Metazoa; phylum Chordata; class Aves; order Passeriformes; family Passerellidae; genus Ammospiza; species Ammospiza nelsoni. The sequence goes on from NC_080643.1 coordinate 8,347,698, forward strand.
AAAATTACTATTTTGTCTCTGGAAATTGGGAGTGTTTGGGTTGCTTTAGGTTGTCTTTGTACCTTTCCTACCCTCCATCCTGCATGGTGATGTGCTCCCCCTCCAAGCAGTGTGGGATTTTCTGTAGCTCTGGAGCATGTCCTGTGGATTATGCAAAGAGAAGGTGGTGATCTGCTGCCAGGGTATCATCACCAGAACAGAACTTGCAAAAATATTGCAAACTAAAAAAGTTCCTGTGACTTTCAGATGAGTGTTTTTAAAATATCTGTGCTCAAAGGTTTTAATATTAATTCTGTCCAAAAGCAATGGTACTGAAGTCTACATATTAAATAATAATTGTGATGCAAATGCTATCAGTTTATGATTTCTACATAGAAACATGGGATGTCTGGGAGGTTTTAGCATGGGGAATAGCAACTGTTTTTTCCTAGGCAGTTTAATAATATTTTCAATATATTTTCATCAAAAACACCATTCTACAAGTAGAAGCTACCAGCCTTAATTAACTGCCAGTCTATCCAGCTAAAATTAATTCTTCACAAATTCACAGTCCCTTCACTTAAATTAATTTCAGAATATTCTATTCCATGGCTATTATGCCATCCTTATTTTTCTGCATGGGCATTATGTGGGTACAACTTATTCCCCAGAAGAAGGATTTCAACAGAAGGCCAACACTGCAACACAAATACATCTTTGTGACGTTTGTACAATAGGGAAAAAATTACATGGGCAAAACCTCCTGTGATGCCCCTTAATAAGACAACTTCCTGCATAAGTTTTACAGCAATATTAATGGGCTGGATAAACTGGAACAGGGGGTTGGCCATCTGAAATCTCCAATTCTGCTCCCATATATGCCACTGGATCATTGAGATATGGGAGCCTCCACTGGGTCTAAAAACTGTTCCAGGTATTGAAGATTTTCTTCCCTTTTCCTGCTGCTACTTTAAGAAATGAATTTACAGACTCTGGGGCATTTCCCCTTGATAAAATTTGTTTGGTTCTTATCCCACTAGGTCAGTGGAATATCAATAGATTCTTAATGCAGTCTGTCTTTTAGAGATTCTTTAATTTCTCAGAGCAAAAGTAAATGTCATTCATATTGGCAGGTTGTGATGGGAACATTGAGACAGTAGTTTTTAAAAATATACACAACTTCTTTCAAATAGTCTTTGCCTCTCTCTTGTCTCTTCAATGTGTCTATAGCAATTACAAGATCAGATATCCCTTAAGATGGTAGAAAAAGTAATTTTGTTGTCTTTTCTACCCCATTCCTCAGTGAAATATTCATGGTACAGCTCAGGTATCGGGTTTAATGTTTCGATGCATTGCCATCTGTTTTGTTGTTGAAGTTGTTGTTGTTGTTTTTTCCCTTGGAGGGGGTGAGGGAGCCTGGAGGCAGCAGGGAGGGATGCTGGCACATGAGCACAGACCTGATGGAAGAGAGGAGCAGTGAATCTGCAGGAGCAGAGCAGCTCCTTTGATCCTCACTCTTCTTTTTTAACATTAAAAGTCCTGGTGAAAACCTGCCATTGTGCATGTGGCTCATCAGTAGTAGATGTGGGAGGCTCTGTGCCTCCTCAAAGGCTAGGAAGCCACATTAAAGTAGTCTTTTATATTAGCCTTTTATATTATTTGCAAAGTTCATTTGTATGACAGCACAGGCATTGAAGCCCAGCTCTCACTGAGCCAATGGCATTAACAAGGTCCAAGGTGTGTGGAAATGCAAGAGATTTCCAGAGCGCTGCAGTGGCTCAGGGGCAAAGGGCAGCCAGAGCAAGGATGAACCTGCAAGGGGATGCAGAGCACCAGGAGGACTTTGCAGCAGGTGCCCAAGTCCCTTGGCCACAGCCCGCTGCCACCACCCAGCTGTGACAGACCTGGGGACACCACAAGGACACAGAGACCTGGGCAGGGAGGGTTTCTCTACAGTGAGTTTCTCAGGGGTGAGTTTAAAGCTCTTTTGTGACTGTTTTCACTGTAATGAGAGTGTTTGGCCCATAATGACTCACCAGGATTTTTCAGATTCTTTTTGATCATCTTGCTCTTTTTCAGCATTTCCCTCTTACTGCTGTTGATTTAAATGTCATGACATTTTAAACATGACTTATTATAACAAAACAGTATATAAAACAATATGCTGCATAATAAATGCAGCCATATTTTTTTGAGTGAATGTTAAATGAGAGCAATTTACTCTTCAACCTATTTTACTACCTACTTACTAGAGGGCATTGGCTGCCTAAATCCCAGGGAGGCAATCTAGGTGGTGAAGTAGCCTTGCAAGGCTGAAAGCCAGAGAAGTATTTGAGGGGTGCCTGGGGGAAAAGGCTGACCCTGGGATGTAGCTTTATCCAGCGTTGTGATCCTGAGCCCTGGGAAAGCAGAGCAGGCAGGATCATCCTGTGATGGTCTGTTGGTGATTGAGGGGTGCCCTGAGAAGCACACACAAAATCAGGCTGTGAAGCCCCTGTGGTTCACCACAGTGTCATTTCAGACCCTGAAGTCTCCTTGAAATCCTCCTACAGCCAGTGGAGGGAGTGACTCAGAGTGTGAGTTACTCCAGAACACATTGATGGAATGTTTTCATCTTCATTTCACAAAGTGTTGCAGGGTGAGGAATTTTTTTAATAGCAATAAGCAAATTCCCCAGAGAAGAGGAAATACTCTCTGACCACTATGGGCTCTTCCTGCACATCCCAGAGATGTGGTGAGAGAGGTGGAACTCCCCCCTGGAGATGAGGGCATGCTCCCATTCCCCTTGGTGGTGAGCTGGCTTTGTGCCAATGCCACAGCCCCAGCAGCTGATATCCTTTGTGCTGTCAGAAAAAGACAAAGAAAGCAAATAAACCAAATCAACCTCCTTAACACACATGTGTTTTCCTTGGCATGTCGTGAATCTTATTGAGAGTATGGCAAATATTTGTCTAAAGTTAAGAAGATTACTGAGGGGAGTTGTGACTTTGAAACTCACTGCAGCAGGAGCCAGAATACATCACCCTGATTCAGGTACCTCGAGGTTATCTCTGCTCTTGGAGTGGGACATGCACATCTCTCTGCAGCTCTGACCTCTTGGGAAGCGCCTTTCAGTCAAGTAATGCATGCACCTGCATGAAATTTTTGAATCACTGACTCTATCCTTGATTAAAGTGCTTTTCCTTGATTAAAAATAGCCTTTTTCCAAATGAGTAATGTTGCATGACAGGCTGTGCACGCAGGATAAGGTTTCCTCCAATGTTATCACACTGATGACATTGCCATTTCTTAGCCAGGTCCCTGTGTGACACATTTCTCATGTGCAGACAGCCCTCTGTAGCCCAGGCCATTAGGAAGCTCCCCACAAAAATCCACCTTCTCTTCCCAGGTGAGGAAAACTACAGAGGTGTTCTAACATTATCTGCTAATTAGGATGATAATGGGCATGGTGAAAATCTATCTAAACACTTTTATAGATTCTTGCCTGGATTCAAATCAGGTTGTAAATAGCAGTTCCCCAAGTCTTTGGCAAGGCTTCTTAGCCCAGTGGATATTCCTTCAAGTCTCTTCTTTATAATGTGCTCACTTTCCAAGAATTTTATCTCAGTTGGAGCCAAACTGGAAGTATGTCAAGATCTGAGCTCTTCAGAGTGCAATCTACATATTTCACTGAATGGTAAACGTGTTTTCTGTGCAACTGTCATTCTGCTTGTGGGCTTGCTTGTCTTTTATATTTTCAAAAGCAAATTTCTTAAGATGCCTTTTATATTTAGTCTTTTTTTTTCTTATCAGAATTGTTAGAAACAATGGTTTGCAGCGTTTATTTTAGCCAAGCACTTAAACATGTATGCTTAAGGGTTTTACTTACCCTTTACGTGTTTTCACAAAATTCTCTTCATCTAAGTGCTAAATAGGGTGTAGTTATTCATATGTGAAGTGTGGGGTTCAAGTCTTTCCTCAAAGCACAACAATAAAACTGAAAAAATATTTGCAGTCACTATGACAAAGAGTCGACAGGAGGGTAAAGAACCACCACTCTAAACCACACTTTTGATAAACTGAGGTTTCCAATGGAATATGTGCTTTGCAGCAATATCAGCAGCTGGGAGGTAGCAGCATATTTGATGCAGAAGCAGTAAAACAATTGGAGAAGGATTTTCCAGTAGATACTTTAAAAATTGCCTCATATAAAATGCAGATAATTTAGGCTTTTTTCCCATCTCCTTAAATAATTCAGATTTAATGCAGCATGTAAAACCCACCCCAAAATCAGGGATTTCAGATTCATGCAAACACAGATATCTGTACGATATAGAATCATAAGCAAAGTCAGCAGATGAGAAAATTATAGGTTGTGGGTTTTTTCTGCAGTGTTCACTGTAAATTAGAGCAATTAAATTACAGCAGTTTTGTAGCTGTAATTAAATATGGAGACGGGCCCAGAGATGTGGAAAGCTCTGAACTGCCTGAGCTGCGGCGGCTGGGAGGGGGAAAGGGGCTTGGAAAGGGGTGCTGATCCCACAGCAGCTGCTGGGGCAGAGGGGCCTCCAGCCCTGCATTAACACAGAGTCTGGTGGGTGTTTGTGTGCTCAAGGGGGAGCCTGCTGGGCTCCTTCTCTGCCTTGTTCTTGCCTTTCCTGGGCCCTGGGCAGAACTGGGGTGATCTCAGCTGGGAGACGAGCCCAGGGCTAGGAGCTGCTGCAAGGATTTCCCCCCATGGTTTTTCCCAGGTAGTGGAACAGGATGTGTAAAGGCATGTGGTTCCAGCATCCCTGAGAAGCTGCTTTGTGAAACTGCTGTGCTTCATTCATTATTCTTTCATTTTACATTGCAAGTCAAGTCAGGACTTGAGGCACAGCAGAAGGCAAATGGGATGGGGGCAGGAGGCTCAGACTGGCAGAGGAGGGCACCTACCAAAAAGCTCACACTCCTTTCAGCAAGGCAGCAGAGAGTGAGGAAAGGCTGGAGCATAGCAGGAGGTGCAGATAATAGCAGTAAATGCTGCATTTAATCACAGAGTGCAGTGGGGTGGAAATGAAGTCTTACTCTGAGGTTATAAGTGAAATACAAAGAGAAGTGAAAGGAAAGAAAGCACTGGGGGAAAAGAGCAAAGAGGTCAAGACCAGGGGGAGCAGGGCAAAGGAAACAATTCAGGAGTTAAGTTGTAAAAGCAGTAGCAGAGGAGGCTTACATGGCTGGAAGCCATCACCAGGACTATCCCACTATCACCAAAGGAGTTTTCCCCCATGGGGTGGAAGCTGCCCCACAGCTGCAGTGCAAGAAGAGGAGCAGGGGTGTGCTCTGCAGTGTTTGGGTCACAACTCTGTTGGGGGAAGCAAGGTGTAGCAGCAGCCCTGGGATAAAGTTTGTCTCCACCCTCTGGAAATGGTTACTACTGGTGAGAAGAAATTAGATTTTTCAGCCTCCTCATGCATGGTTCATGTGTTAATCTGATGTTGAGAAATCACTCTGAATATTTCACCACAGTGTGATTTAACTATAGAAAAGATGCCTGGATATCCCAAGATGTGTTGGTAATAATGAACACCAGCAGCTGGGTAATGGCCGATCTCTGATTCAAGCCACTGGCAAAAATTCATTCTTTCTATTTTTTGGTAGCTGCTGGTTTTGATAATACTATATTTTATAATTGCTGAAGCAGCTGAGTTTTGTTATGTTGCTGCAGTTTTGTGTAATTACTCTCCATCACTATAATTTTTCTTTTAGTTAAATGCATTGGAGGTTATAAACTCTTAACTATCAACTGTAAATATTCACGGGGAGTGAGAATAGTTCTAACTACCATAAAAGCTTTTTCCCAATAATTTTGGCTAGTGCTCTGTATTTACACAGGTTGCTTTGCTGATGATGTTATGGCATAAGTAGAAAAAAAATAATATACATATCACTTCAAGAAACAGCCAGTGATAGACCCAGGTCCCCTGTAGTCTGCTCTGCTGAGAATTCTGGGCTCCTCCACAAAGGGCAAGAAGGAGAGGTCCCCCAATGTGAATGTGCTATAAAACAATATTGTTTTTCCCTTAAGAATTGCAGTGATAAAAACATAGCCCATTCTGCAGCACTAGCAACTTTAATAAAATAACATAAAGCACAGCTGTCAGGTCTGCCAGTATCTCACATTGGGAGACATGAGTGAGAAAATGAACACTTTTCACAAGCAGAAATATTCAAAGAGCTCCACTGTTTACATGTAATCAAGACTGACAGTCATAGATTATCGGTGGAAGAGCATTTTCTGCTTGAGGTGAAAGAAGAGGATAATTTATCAGGAAGCCCAAGAAGTCAGACATCAGTAATGATCTGCTTGAAGAAGGGCATATCTTAGAAATAGTGCATTTATTTGTACTGCAAGGCAAGAAGATGTTTGGAGTTACAAACACGAGCCTTGGTGCTTGAGGAATGTTGAGCAGATCCAGTGTGTGATTTGCTGGGCAGCTGTGATTAGAGACCTGACTAATGTGTGTCCCAGTGCTGGTTCAGAATATTAAAAGAAAAACTTAGCATAATACAGACTGTCTAAAAGGGCTGCTTGTGCTCTCTCATCCTGTTCCCTCCTTTGGGAGTTATCCAGGCTCTGCTGAGGGCGTTGCTCACCTTCCTGTTGATGTTCAGGATTCAGAGATGCTCCTGCCGAGTCTCTACAAACAGGTTTGGTTTCAGAGAATTTGGAACTTTTGGAGTTTTGCAGTAAAATATTTTGTCCACCTGGTGCAATGCTTTTGCATCACCTTCCTCTTATGAAAACAGGCCAAGTACTGGCTGCTTTAAAATGGTAACTAATTTGGAGCCCTACAGAAAAGGTTTTATAGGCTCACTTTGCCTTGGTGTGCTGTGAGTTTGCAGAAGTAGAATTGTTGTACAAAAAGTATCACAAACTTCAACTAGTCTGTGTTTGGATGTATCTGAATAAGGATGTCAGCCTAACTTATCCAGCTTTTACTCTGACAGGGGTAGGAAAGATGGATAAATCGCTATTTTTAATGAATTGATATCTGGCAAATAGAGGCACTTTATTGCCATTTAGGTTGAGCAGAACCTTGGAGTGTTCTCGAGGTGCAAGAGAGTGTTCCTTCCTCAAATTAATCCAAACTTTCAATACAAGTCAGACGTTTGCAAAGATTCACAGCTGGGACTTGGATGTGTGTGTCAACATGAGCACACTCTGATGCACAGAAGTCCCCAAGAAACAAGTATGAACTGTTGTGTTTGTTCCCCACCTGAATTCTAAATCAGTACAATTTAAAACTTCAATATCTATGTTCTCCTCTCCTGAATGCAGCTTTACAACTTTTCAGCCGCGTTCAGTTCTCCTCATGAGGGCCTCTGTAAGCTAAAGCTACTTTTAACTTTTTTTTTTACTTTATGTAAAATCATACTTTATATAAATTTTTTACTTCATGTAAAATGTTTTTGTTTGTTTTAATTAAGAGAGATTAAGACAGTCTCTGTAGTATTTTGGCTGGGCTTCTCTGTGTCCTGGGGCTGTGCACTGGCAGCCAGGGCTGCTGGGCTTCCAGGCAAGTTTCAGGATTCATTGCTGCTCTCCATACATCTGTTTTAACCTCAAAGATTGATTATTTTTAAAGGTTAGCAGTTATGTAGCAGAAGGAACCCTCACCTTTGCCAGCTTTGAGAAGTCACTGTGGTCTGTAACTGCGCAGTTTTAATTTAGACAACAACAACAACAACCATTGCAGTTTAACCCTCCTTATTACTACTCATTTCAGGTTTTTTTAAGAGGAAAAAAAAGAATCACCACCTACCAGTCACACCCTCATTTCACCATTCTCCACATGGAGCCAGCCTCACCTGGATTGTGCAGAAATGAGATAGAAGGGAGAGCAGCAGCCAAATCATGTCACTGAAAGCAATTCTGGGTTAAACAAAGAGACCTTGAGGAGCAGGGGCAGGTCTCCCTTGCCTTCCAGCTTTTGCCTGCTGCACCTCCTACCAGCATTAGGCTGAATGACAAAACTCTGCTTTTTTCAGAGAACAGCTGACACCTCAGTCAGATTTACCTCCCCTTGCCTTGTCCTGGTGCATTCTCTTGTGAGGTGTGAGCATTCCCAGTCCATAGAAAGCACAGGATGATGGATACTCTTTCCAATACCTCATGGCCAGGTCAGCTGTGGTGCCTCCACACCCTGTGGGTGTGAGCAGAGGGTGACAGAGACCTGTGGACCCAGGGCATGTGCTGACAGTGTGTACACTGCACCAGTCCCTGCCTTTTAAATCTTTCTCTCTCATTCTGTGGCATTCTTACAAGATGGATTTATAACATACTTAGCACTAATGTAACAATGAAGATTAGTCTTCTCTGAGTCAAACAGTAATACACTTTAATTTGCCTACAGCTACTGCATTGCACTGGCATGAAAGGAAATGGTTTTCTCATGCAGCTTCATCTGCTGAGCAGGGGGAAATCTGTGCTGCATAGTGTAAAGCTACATGGGACTCTAGCTGGCAGCAAAATTCAGAGTAGGAGAAACATAGCATAAATAAAAGTGTTTGTGAGTTGGAGGTGTGCTAACAATCCTAGTTTATTGCTAAACATTCCATATCCAGTAATACACTTTGCTTGGAGCTTCATCATGGCTTCATCTTTTTTTTTTTTTTTTCACCACTTTATCTTCTATACTATAATTTTTCCTGGAACAAGAGGTGTAATATCATTAGTTTTCAAATTTTTTTTTGTGACATTAAGAGGAAGTTGGTGATATGAAGTTCCTTAGAAGCACTGGTGCTGTTAATGCAGTCTGTGCTGTGCTCTAAACCTAGGGAACCACTGGAATCTCAACACTTGGTCTGTTAAGTAAATGTTTCTGCTGTCGGGCGTAAATGCTGCCTTCACTTGACAAGTGTCAGGCGTTCTTTGAAGGGACATGTGCACAAACAGTCACTCAAGTGTCAGTATTTACCCTAATGTGGAGCTTCCCTCTTCAGGAAAGCAGCAAAGCTGTCAGCTGCTCCCTTCTTCTTGAGTGGCAAAGGAAGAAATTATCATGTCTGGGACAATCTCATGTAACAGTTCCTGCATATGGGATAGAGCAAATTTTTGTGGTCATAGTGTGCCAGTTGGACACAAAAATTATATGTTTCTTATACTTTTTTTTCCCAAGAAATCAATTAAATATAATTATGCTTAAAATAGCAGGTTTTGTTTCTAGACCAGGGATGTGTCTTGCTTTCAGCAATTGCAGGGAAGGATTGATAACTTGCATGCAGAGAAGGAATGAAAAAAATATTAATATAAACTGCTGGTGGGAAACATTTGCAACAGGGCCTTGTTATCACAATAGGTCTTTGATAGGAAAGGTGGGCAGAGGAAAAGACAGAGAAATTCACAGGAAATAGTGACAAGGTGTCCAGCTCACTCCATTGGTGAGGTGGGTGCTTCAAAGGACCTGAGTGTTTTCCTGTTGATTTATCTGCCAGCTTTGCATCAATTACCAACAGAGTGTCTGAGCATCAGCCCACCAAGCTGAGCCTGTCCCTGCCTGTCACACCCTGGCACCTGGTGCTGTCCTGGTAAATGCAGCCACTGTCACCACTCCAAACCAGCAGCCTTCAGCCTTCCTCTCTTCATTACCAGGTCCATCCATCCTGAAGGCACATGGAATAGTTAGATTGATTGCCCTAAATTTGACATTAAAACTGGAAAAATAATAAACTGACTTTTTTTTCTTGTCTCCCTCAAAAAGCTGCAGCGCCACGACAAAGATGATTCCCCTGACAAGTGGAGGACAGAAGAAGAAATGGCAGCTGAAGCAGAAATTCTGAAGAAATATTTCCAGGAAAATTAGAGGTAATGATCTGACCATTGACTTACTCCTGCAGCACCCAAGCCTTTGCTCAAGCCTCCAGAGGCTTCTTGAAGGCAACAGGGCAAATATCTAGAATGAAACAAAAGAAAACAAAGCTCTTAGTTTTGTGTAGTTTCCAAAAGGTCACAGCACTCCAGCAGTGGCTGAAATGAGATGCTCCTTCTTGAACAAATCAGCACCATCCTACAGCATTTTGTTTCCAGACAGCAAAAATAATGGTGCATCTAGAAATGAGAATCATCAGCATTTACTGAAGAGGAGTCTTTAACCTAACATATCCTCCCTCTGTTTTAAGGATAGAAAACAGCCCTGGTACCTCTACACAGAGCTAAAACTGCTGTGTCTGTGTACAACCACATATACGTATGCACCTATACATACAAAACTGCATCAGAATTCAGTATAGAGGGCATAAATTCTAACCTCACCTCTCAAGTATTAAATGATTTGATCAGTTCAACTTCCAAAACCAAGCCTGCTGGAAAACTGCCTGTTCTGCTAAATTTTCCACTGACCTTAAAAGAAAAAGAAAGATTTGCAGGGAGGAATAGAAAAGAGAAAACACTTGGCAAACACTAACATTGGTGCTCTAGAAATTGAGAGTTTTTCATTTTGTACCTTGAGTCCCAGGAGCCAGATTCTTCCTGCAGAAATGAACTGGCCCCTGGAGATCAATGTGAGTTGGGCTGGGATGTAATACTGCAGCAAGGATGCCAAATCTCCCTCTCCCCTGCTCCCCATATGCTGTTTGCCATCATCCAGCACTCTCACTTCTCTGTCATTTCTGGCTGTTTCATGTTTTTCCTCTGTAGAACCAAAATCCCAGAAATAACCCTCCTCTCTCTCTGTGACTCACTGCTTGCAGCCTGGCTTGAGAAATCTTGAGCTAAACCCCACATTGTAGGGGTGGCACACTGAGGTGGCAGCTCTCATCTCCTGTGCCATTCAAATGGCAAACTCAAATGCTATCTGGATGGCATTTTGGATGACTCCATTTGGAGTTCCTCAGATTTCCCCTTCCATTTTTTTTTTCTTGCATCGTGACCATGCTCTTGTCTCCTCCAGCCAAAGTAGCTGTGCCAGCCCTTCTGTGGGTGCACAGAAAAAGCCATGGAACACATTTATTCCCATCTGGGGAGGAAATTCCTCCCCAGCAGCTGGGACCTCCAGGGTTTGGGCTACACAGTCACATTTCTGCAGGGGCTGCTGGAGTTGCACTTAGACACCCACTTTTCACCTTCTCAGAAATATGCTGCTGAAATGTGAATTACTCAGGCAGGAAGAGCATATCCTTGGTAATGCATGTGTAAGCACTCTTCTCTAACAGAGGCATTATGTGGTGCTTCATCTATGGCCCAGCAACCAATGAATAGTACTTAGGGGAAAATGGTACATCCCTATTCCAGTGTGATATTGTTTCCCTTTATTGATTTGGTAGGTTTTGGGGGGATTTTTTTTTTGGTCAGAAATAAATTGGAAATGCATTTTTTTCCTTGAGATTCTCAAAGGGGTCGAAATTAAATCCCCACATATCAATAAAATGTTCTTTATCTCTTCTGATACTAAACACAAGCTGGATAGATGATATAAATCTTTTCCTGCAAGCAAATTGGTGTGGCTGGACATCTATTTCCATTTATTATGAAAATGAGTCAGTGTGTGTCTGCATGGATGACCTCTTGATACGTTTCCCGTGATATTAAGGTCATTACCTTTCCTAGAACAAACTGGTAAATTAAATCTTCCTGGCATCATTATCATGAGAGTGCCTAGTCCTTCCAACCCTTGATTCCCAACATTGGGCATCACTGTCAATCTCTTCTCCCCAACATTATTTTGCTTCTGAAGTTTAATGCTCTGAACCTGAGATAAAGATATATCTATGCATTCTGCATTTCTCAGCCTTTGTTTTTTCTCTTAACCTTGCTTCTAAAGCAATGACGATTGAAAACTTTTGGCAAATTAACAAGGTTATATGCATTCTTCTTTGAAGCTATTTTAGCATTTCACCTACAAAGGATTTATTTTGCCATTTGTGGGTTTACCTGACACTTGACTTGAGGGTTTTTCATGCAGCATAGGGAAAGTCAGAAAGAGCTGAATGTGGGTGTTCTGCAGCTAATAAATAGCAATTTTTAAGGCTTTATGCATTATTTTTGTACTTCATTGTTTTGTTTAAAGAAGCCCAGCTTAGCCAGCTTAGCCTGGGCAGGCTGAGCTGTGCTTTAGGGCTTTTCCAGCTACCCTCACATTTATGACAAGTTCTTCTCCACCTGCTACAACTCCTGTATGATTGGACTAGGTCCAGTAGCACCTTTTACATGTATTTAGAGACTATCTAATCAAGAAGGACTTGCAAGTAACTTTTTCCTAATAAATACATGAATAAGTCAAGCAGCTCTTAGTTCTCTCCCTACTTCATTTGCTGGTGCTGTTCCCTCTTGGCTGACTAACTACAGTTAAGTGCTTCTACATCAGTCCCCAGATGACCCAAAATATCCACCCACTTGCTTAAGGAAATGAACACATTTAGCCTTGCTAAGTTTCCACCCTTGAGAAAAGGCTTATCTTTAAATATTTTATCTGTGTGTGCAATATCAGCGAGTGAATTTGTGCTTTTTATGTGTTTCTGCTCTTCCCCTGGGTGTCCCCATGCCACTGTGTCCCAACTCATTAGAAGGACTTGTTCTTTCTGCTCACAGAACTGTGCCTGCAGAGCTGGAGCTCAGGAGAACTTCATGTGGCTCTGGAAGAGAGAAAGAAAAGGAAAAAAAAACGTTCTAGGGGAGGAGGATATTTAATATAGAATTTCCCCAGTTAGTCACTCTCTTGTTAGTAGCACAAAGATTTTACCTCTTTACAGCCTCTTTGGGAGCTGTTCCTCATTCTGTCCTCTGGTCAGCTGTGTTTGATAACTTGGTTGCTTTTTGAGGTGGATGCACAGGGAAAAGGTCCCTACTCAAAGAGCAGGATTTGATGCAGCACCCTAATTTCCAGGCCTATTTTCAGATGTGACTTTTGAATTTTCTAGCTATGTATAGCTGGGTGTTTTGATAGTCTGTTTTGAGCATTTTAAATTGCACATGCCAGCAAAAAGGCTAAAGATTAAAAGACTTTAACCTTCAGATAGTATGTGAAAAATGTTTCTCTTCAAAGGCAGCTTCACTCTGTGTTGCTATTTCTGAAGAAAGAACCAGGCTGCACAAGTTTCAGTAGTTTTCCTATTTTGTGCATAACTGAAGTAATACTTTTATGCCATTAGAAAAGTAGTCAGTCTTAAGTACAATGTCAAAATGTCCCTTTGCATAAAGAAGTTGACAGTGATATTCTGTTGCCAAGTGCTTGGAGTTACAAATATTCAATAGCTTTTAATTGCTTAACCACTTGAATATTTTGTGTCCTGAAACATGCCAAATTCCTGTAGAAATCCCTTCAAATAATGTGTCCTGCACAGTCTTGTAGGATTTCTGATGTCAGTTCTCCCCCTTGTCCCCAGTCTGGCAATGTTTCTGGATAATATAGTCTTTCCAGCTTTTCTAAAAAGTATAAATTTATTTTTTTTTTTTTCCCCCACTCATTCTTTGAGAGCACTCATCCTGCCTCACAGCTGCCTGTTCTGCACCAAGATTCTGCATGTGTGAAAAAATGCTGTTCTATTGCCTTCAGCAGGGAAATTACCCCTGATAGCAGCAGCTGGCCAGGGGGGAATTTAAACTGGCAATTTGACTTGCATCTGATGCTGCTCCAGCACCTCTGGAGTGTGACAATCCCTGCTGCATGCATGAGAGTGAACACCAGAGCAATCCCATCACTTCCCTTAAATTGAGGCAAGTAGACAAAATGCCTTGCAACACCCATCTTTGCTTGTTTTACTGCAAGAAAAACCCTCCTGTCATTTCTGGTACTTTAAACTGCACAGACCCACAAAGAAATGGCTGTGTCTGTGATCCACAGGGTGAATGTGGGATGCAGTGAGGACAGTCTGTCCCAGAAGATGCTGTGCCTGCACTTGCAGAGCAGGCTGTGCCCTGGGTGGGCACCACAGGCATGGTCAGGGGTATTTTCTGCACTTGGTGCTGCCTGTTGGCAAAGCAGGGAGCTTTGAGGAGCACAGCAGGCTGTGCCATGGGAAATGGGAGCAGGGACAAGGCTGCAGCAAGCACAAACCCTCAGTGTTTTCAGAGCCTCACTTATTAAAGCTGAGCAACCTTTTGAGTGCTTACACTGGAGTCAGAGCCAGGTGGTGCCAGGGCTGGGCAATTCCCAGAGGACATGGTCTAGGAGCTGTTTGTGTGTAATCCTGAGGTAAATACACATCCCAATAATCTGCTATAGATTTCCCTGCACTCCAGACTTAAGTGCTATTAATTATATCCCCCACTCAGAAGCCTCTAAGAAGCATTAATTAGAAAGCAGGAGCTGGCAGTTTGCTTGCCTGTGTGAAACTATTATGACCTGAGAATGAAGTATATGCTTCAAAAGAAACACATTTTATGAAGGTCACCTTGAAAAATATCATAAAAATCTGTCAGAAGAGAATGCAGCACTCCAAGTGTGCATTTCAGTGTGACATTATGCTTTAAGTAGCTGGAAATAGCAAAGAGAAGATGGATCAGATCATGGGGTCTGTGCTTTTCCACCCAAAATTCTCTTTTTTCTGCAGTAAGTACATATAATGTTTTTGTCATTTCAATGGGATGCAAGGAAAATTAATTGTCAACACAAATCCAACAAACATAATCTGCCCTTGCTGGTATTTTTTAAGTGTAAAATATCCAGACTCTCCAACTCTGCAGCAGGGAGAAGGTTTATACAGGAATTACATTACCTCTTCAAGGTGTAAACAGCCAGAAGTGGTGCAGTGACTGCACAGCAGTGACACCCAGCCTGGAAAGCTCAGGGCAAAAGGCTTCCCCAAATAAATGTGCTGTACATTAGCACAGCAGCCTCAGTGTTGGGGTTGATTATTTTCTGGTTGAAGCATGTGATTATTTCTTATGAAAACAGAGCTAGAGGAGAGCTAGCTGGAGTTATAAATGAAATGTCATCGTCTTGTGGGAGGCAATGGTGTCCCCCTCACACTCTTTCCACGGCTCTGTTTTGAGGCTGGAAGTAGTACTGTCCTGAAAGTTATACACCTGATTCTCTGGACTTTATACATTATTATACAAAGTTAATACATTTCCCTATAGATGGCCATTTAATTCAGCTGTCCAGTACATGAATTCCATACCGCACTGCTTGGATCCTGTAATTATGGCTACAGTAGAAACATCAGGGCCAGGGACACAGACACGATTGTAGAGCAGAAATGCAAAGCAGCAAATGTGCTACTGTTGGTGAAGGAAGCTGACAGCCAAATGTTCTCTTAACCTGCACATCCACATCCTGAATGCCCACCTGGCTGCCTGTCAAAATCAAATATTGTCAGTGGGATCAGTTCTTGATTCATCATTAGCTTGGTGTGTCACATTGCATGAGAGGAAATGGGGAAGCTGAGCATGGGTGGTGGACATTTGTCTGAGGACCTGGGGTGAAAGAGCTGAGGTGCAGGACAACGCTGAGCTTCAAATAGGATGATATCAACTGTGACTGGGCTTTTTTACACCCAAACCTGTGCTGAAATGGTGCTAATCTCTTGCCCCCAAAGCTGCCAGAGGATGCTCCTCGCAAGCATCCAGACCCTCCTCGAAGCAAAATCCGTGCCAAGCGATTCACAGGCTGCCATCGAACTGTCACTCACCAGGGGCTCACAATGGAAACTGTTGCTCGAAATGTGGGAATGGGAAACATATGTTTCAGAGAGAGAGACAATCAAACAGAGGAGTGGGTGGCTGGGGAATTGCAGCCACAACAGCGGCGAGAGCCGAGCCCTGCGCGCAGCCCCGGGAGCGAGTTCGGGGCCGTGCCCTCATCCAACACTTGGGTAACAGCTCTGTGTTTAATAAGCTAATTTCCCCAGTGTTGAAGCCAGCTCTAAACATGCTCTGAAGTGAAGGTACAAAACTGAAGATACCGAGCCAAAAGCCTATTTCATGCTCCATTATTAGCAAAGGTTTGTATGGTGGTATCCTGTTGCTGTAGCTGCTGCACAATAGAACTGCCCAGAGAGACATTGGAACCAGCAGCTCAATATGACCTCAGAGCTTCAGCACTGCCTTTGTGTGAGTGTCGGTATCCAGGCTGTGTAGGTGGAAAGGCATTAATAACTCCTGCAGTAAGTAGTTATTTGAGAAGGGAAGGGGGTGATGGACTGAGCGTACTTGAGGCTCTGTCGTGTGCCAGGGTGTCAGTCTCTACACAAAAGCAGAGGAATGTCAGGGATAAACTCAAATGCCCCACTTGTGTCAGCACCTGGGGCTGCTGCAAGCCTCCAGCTGCCACTGCAGTAGCACCTGTGCCATGGGTTTGTGCAGGGATTTCACACACAACTTCCACGGCTTCAGGCTCTCAGCATTTCTATTTCTCTGCTTCAAGAACACCTTCACATCTGTCATGGCACCTATTACAGGGCTTTTACTAGGATGGACCACCAAGAGATGCATAAAATTGGAGCAGACATGGCAAGAAATGCCCCATCCATTCTCCAGCGTGGGGGCATTTTCTGGGTGATGGTCCCAAATCACTGGTGTGTAATTCCTTGGCATTAGGCAGAGTCCCATCACATGGTGGGGATGGAGGAGGATAAACAAGAGATGATAGTCTTGAAAGATTATTTGTGGGAGTTTATATAAGAGATCATGAGCCCCAAAGAGTCTTGCATGAGGCTATTACAGCAAAATAGATTTGAAGAGTAAGAAGCTGGATTTGATGACACAAGATGCCCTTTCTAATCCTTTGTTCCTATGAGGAGCGGTCAGCAGAGCTGGGGACTGTGCTGTCTCACTCAGGGACATCAGAGAGGTGGCCTCACTTCATGTTTGTTTTCTGTAAAATGATCCTGACCTCTGTCCAAGGGTGCTTTGTGAGTTGGGAATGAAAAGCCTGATGTGAAAGGCAGGCATTACTATTATTTGCAAGTGCAGTTTATTGAAAAAGCAGATAAGAAATAGGACAAATCTCTTTCTTGCTCTGGTAAATAATTTTAAAATAGTTCTGTGCAAGGCTTTTCTCCTTCCTCTGTTGCTGGGGATGTAATAGGAGCTGCAATGAGCTGTGTGGGGGTTTAACACTGAACATTTCCCTTTGCCTATTGCTGTCAGTGACTCCTGTCAGAACACACTAATGAGCACCTAAGTCGTTAGTAATAAACAGCCTCACATTTTGTCTTTCTAACAAAGATCAAAGCTGCTATTATATGTAATGATCTGTTATGTTTGATACTTCTCAGGTAACAAAGTGCTTGGAACACATCCCACGACACCAGAAAGTCCCCAGAAAGAACAACCTCATTCTCCAGTTCTCAGTGGCCCTGGAGCTGCAGCTTGACAATTTTTTTATGTTCTACAAATATGGGATTCTTCCATGAAAAATTTTATTGGACCTTTGGATATCATCAAGGTTGAATTCCAGCTAAGACAACTAAACAGCACTGGTTCAAAATATTGCTCTGAATTGTAACTCATATTTTTCTGAATTGTGTACTTGGGAGTGAATTTTTTTAAATTGTCCCTTGGCCTAAATAGAAATAAAGTGCCAGGAAAATCAGGTAGCTACTGTGTTTAGGTGCATTATAAAGTGTTTACTCCATGTTGTGCTCTTTGATTCAGTTACTGTATGTAGGCTATTTTATCATAGAAAAATTAGATCTTTTAGCAGTGTGGCAATTCATACAAACCCAGACTTTGTTACAGACTAGCCAAGATAAACTTGGAAAGCTGCTTTTTCTTCAGGTGAGTTCTATACCAAGAAATATTAAGCTTCCTGAGATCTTTTTTTCTCTGTTCTTTTAATGCATTATGAAAAGGCCTCTGGAGTTTTAAGGGATACAAAACACTTCTGTAAAACAATTAATATGGGAAGTTGCTCATGGGATAGTAATCACATTAGGGTTAGGCTGGCAGGAATGGCTGCTTCCAGTCACAAACAACACATGGAGCAATCCCTGGGCAAGAAATGCTGTGCTCAGAACCCTGCACAGGAAGAAACCCACTGTGGGTTAGTTGTTGATTGCAGGAAAAGAAGTCAAACAACAGATGGAAGAGAGAAGAAATGAGTCTGTAAGATGTGCATGAAAAGAGAACCCATAATCCTCCTCTGGAACTGCAGGGAAGCAAACAGCCAAAGCTTTCTGTGTCCCACAAAGTCAGGATGAAAACAAAATGCCCCCAAGTCTTTCAATAAGAGTCATGCTGAGGGAGGCCATGGGTGCAGAGCCTGCCTGAGGGCTTGAGGAGGTCGAGCAGGTCCAGACCAGAGCCTGGTGGAGCTTTGCCTGCCTGGCAGCACAGTGTGATCATGTTCAGAACAAATTCAGCTGCTCCATGATGGTCTGTCCTGGAGGGTTACAGCCTGACCTGAGCACTATGACAATGCACAATGGATGAGTTCTCATCATTTTCACCATGTCTCCCTCTGCTCTCTGCTGCAGAGCCATGCAGTCCATTGGCTTGAAGTCTTTATGCTTGTCAAATTTAAATAGAAATACTACAGCAAAATCACTGATGTTTGATTCCAGTTTTTACTGTCATGCTATTTAAATATTGCCCCTGAAAACCACTTTGATTCAAAGACTTACCATGACCCAGTGTGGCACCAGTATCTTCCATTAGCCCTTTTAAAAACTGTACAGATTGTAACACTATTTCTTTTTCTGTGCAGAAAAAATGAAAATTCCATTTTGATGGAGTCTGCACTTTTTAGACCCTGAGCAAGGGCTGAATAAACAGGAAATGAAGGTCAGGGAACAAGAAGCAACAGAGAAGGTAAGGTGAGCAGACAGAATGGTCAAAGATGCTGGCAAATGGGCCAACATAAATGGTTGTCCTTTTGCACTTCAGCATTTCAAGTTGCTGTGATTTCACACAGAAGGAAGACAATGGTTGTGCTGCTGGGGAACACTAAAGAAAAACCTCAGCATCAGTTACATTTTCAAACCTGCTGCTCAATGGCTTCCTATTTATTATGGAATATTCTGTATTAATTCTGTCGCCTGTGATGAGCAGGCTCTGTGCCAGCCATCCTGCATGGGGGCTGCAGAGCAGATGAGTGCTGAGCTCCATGGAAGATTTCATTTGTGTAAATGAGGAGCCCGTTATCACAGCACTAAAGGTCCTGGTTTTAAAAAAGGCCTCCTGTAACATTATGCACAAAACAACCTCTTTATGCAGCATGAAAATATTTATGTGCTTCGCTCCAGCTTAAAAAGGGAATTTGCAATAGATGAGGGACATGAGAAAGGACTGGAGAGATAAGGAGAGATTAGAAAAGGCAGATCATGAAGTACATGACATCCTGCAGCAGTATGTGGAGTAAACCCTCGTGGTTTTTTTAAGATATGGACCTTGAAGATGCTGTCTGGATCATTTATATATTCTTACAGAGTTAATTTTCCATGGGCAAGGAGCTGTATGCAGAGGTGCCATTGCTGGAAATGTGAGGAGATGCTGTGCTGAAGACACTGATGAACTTTATAACCATCTTTGTCCTTTTCAGCCTTCATCTCTCACCCTCACGGGGGTCATGCCTGGACTGAGGAATGCTGCAGTGCTGAGCTCTCTCACCCAAAGCAGGAAACATGGAAAAGATCACCAGTGAAGGGGCTTAGATGGATGTGGCACAAGAGGAGTGGTCCCACTGGGGTGACTTCCTAAGCTCAGACCCTCATTCCCTGTCCTTACACAGAAGGAAATTTCCCAAATGTTTTCAATTCCTAAGAGTTTTTCCTGAAGCAGCAGTTCCTCTGAAGGGCTGCAAGGGCTGTGTGCCTCTTTTTCCATGAGTAAACCAGATATGCTTCAGCCACAGCTCTCCTCACTGACTTGTAGGGGCAGCCTGGGAGCTCCACACGTCCTCTGAGTGCCCTGGAACTTGCAGAAGAGGTGACTCAGGACACACACGGGAGAGCAGATGGGTTATTGGGAGCTTGATCTGATGGGGACACATCAGCCCATGCATCCACTGCCATGCCAGGCAGCTCAGGTGCCTTCAGCAAAGGCTGTGAGTGCAGCATGGGGATGTTTGTTATTTGTCCTTCTGCAGTTCAGCATTGCTCTTGCTCCAGATGCAGATGTACCAGCTCCAGGTTCTCCATGGGACAGCTGATACCACCCCAGGCAGCCCAAAATGGGTGTGAGCTGACAGGTGAATGGGCTGGGGATGGGCTGTGTCAGCTCCTTGAGGACTTTGGGTGTTAATTCAGAAACCTCTGCTGCTTCCAACCTCCCCCAGCACACACTCACCCACCCCCCAGGTATCAGGCTCTCTTTTGATGCTGTGCTTGAATAAGCCAGTGTTTTGTTTTTAGGTAATGCTGGAGAGGAGGGAAATGTTCTTCTGGATCTGTGGGAGCCTGACTGGGCTGCAGGCTCAGGCTGATGCCAAGACAGCAGGTCCTGGATGCAGTGGGGGGAGTCAAGGTCAGCTCCTGGCATGTGACAGTACCCTGAAATGTGGCCAGGGACTGAGCACTGCTGAAATAAAAATACCTGAATCCACATGGAATCCAGGGTGATCTCATACCCAGCCATAAAGCAATAAAAATCTAAATGCCCAGTACCCACAGAGCTAATGAAACACTCTCAAGCCCAAATACCCACACAGTGACAGCCATGAAAGTTTCAAAATAATTCCTATGCCAGCTTTCTGTGTCCTCCCATCCACTCCCCAGCTCTCACTGTCACTGTGGTCGATGGCTGCTGAAAAGCCTTGTCCAATTCCTGCATCCTGACGTGCAGGCCAGCAGCTCTGGGAAGGAGAAAATGCTGCTGCTCATGTAAGCTGTCCTGTGTGTTGGCAGGGCTGTGAGTTTCAGAGCAGAGTGATATATTTCAGCTCTTGTGAAATTTCTGAATAATCAGCTCATCAAAAAATATCATGCAGAGTTCCCTTGTAGTCCTTTCCAACTTGCCACCTCTCCTGCCAATAGCTCTGTAGGGTGACCACAGCTTGGCAGAGCCCATTAGCACAGCTCTGCACAATCACTCATGAGTAGAGCTGCTGGAAAATACACTGCTCCCTCCTGAAAAAAAAAAAAAAAAAAAGAAAGAAAAAAGATGAGGTGGGGCAGAGGGTGTGTTTGAGGATGAAGAATTTTCCCACCTCTCTCTCCAGAACCCTCTTCTGCTCCCCCATTCCTCCTCACCTTTTTTCCTCCTTTGACTTCAAGAAAATAAAAATTCTGCTTAAAGTAGCAAAGACACTGGATGCTGTTTGATCTGCTGGTGATTCCTCCTGGCCCCCAGGCTTGGACTGGCACCAACACACTGGCACCTTCTCCACCAGAGACTCCTGAGCAAGTTGTCCTTGGACCTGCACATTTTGCTCTGACTGCCCAGTTTCTTCTTTGGAGTTTCTTCAGAAGATATTCTTTAGATAGATTGCTTGAGCAGCACAGCAGCCTGCTGTTTGGGCATCTGGGAGCTGGTACCTTGTCTCTGTGCATGGTGAGATGGGGGTGCTGGAAGGGCCTCAGTGCTGCAGAGACAGGGGGCTGAGCAGCCAGAGTCCCTTCAGCTGCTCCTCACAGTGCTGGGCTGCCTCCAGCCATGCCCCCTGTGCTTCCCACTCATTTTGGACAGCTGTTCCCAATCCCAGGTGAACATGGCTTTGGCTGGGGAGAGCAGAGTCCCTCTGTGTCCCCTAAGGATGCTCAGCTGCTGCACTGTGGGGAGGGGGCTGCAGAACCCCCTAGGGCAGGGGGCAAACAGGTCCTGCAGAGGAAGGAAGGTGGTGCAAAAATCAATGGTTTGTGCATTAGGATCAAAGCTGTGGCAGGAAAGCCTTGTACGACTCAGGTTATTATAATTTTTTAATATTTTTATTATATTTTATTATATTTTTTTGTCTGTGGTAGCTGCATTGGCTGTGACACTTGGTGCACTTGGGTTTAGTACTTGTGTCACTTTGCAGACCCTGTGTGGGACCAAACTGCATCCATCAGCAGCAATGGCTCCAGCACAGGCTTCCTGTTCTGCCCTCCTGGCTCTGTCCTGACCCACCTGCAGCTGCCAAGCATTTGCTCTGTCCCTCTCTACTTGTGTCACCATACCTTTCTGCTCAGGCTTTTGTCATGTCTTTTGTCACCATAGTGACAGGAAAAGAGTGATGATTGCTGGAGTAATTTCCCATATTAGCTAGCACTGGCTTTTCAGCCTAAATCAGCACTTCATTTTCCCTGTGCTCTGGCTGAGCATCACTGGGGAGCAGTGGCACCTTTAAGGAGCAGTGGCAGAGGAGCCTTGGTGTGTTGTGGTGCTGCCAGTGCTCCTTGGGGACAGCCAAGACAGGGACAGGGCCTTCAGGTCACCTTATGTCCCACCAGGAATGCAGAGAGAGAAGGGGAAGACAAAAAAATGTATTTGCAAAGGTTTCTCCCTGAGTGCATTTGCTCAGTCTCAAGGTCAATAAAAGCAGGAAAAAAAGCAGGAATTTGGGCACTTGCACCTGTCCTGGGCAACAGGAAGAGCTCCCCAGAGAGAACTGCTCTCCCTCACTGATGCAGTGAGTGGAAAAAGAACAAAACCCCTCCTGTGCCCCCAGGCTGTGCCCTCTGCTCTGCACAGCCCCAGCCTGGGCTGGGACCAAGCCTGGGCTCCCAGGGGGTGCTCAGTGCCAGATCCTGCTCTCTGCCAGGCCCCATCAGCCATGCAGTGCATCTCAGAGAGACACCCAGCACACACACACAAATAAATACATGCCTAAAAATCAAGATCATTAAGTAAGCAAATGTGTTTAAACAGCAAACAAGCTACTGAAAAGCAGGGAAAGGTCACAAAATGTGAAATGAAAGCAGCTCTTCTGTTCCCCATGCCAGCAGCACTGGTCCTGCCTCAGAGGATATATTAAGAAGAGTCAACCTTCATTTTGAGCACGCTGCCTTTTGTCCTTCTATCACAACATTAACATTATCCCCACATAATTTTATGTATTTAATTTTACAATAGACTGTGTCAGTGAGCACTGCCTGTAAATATTTGATCACCACCGTTCCTCTAGGATTATCTTATCAAGAGTAAAGATATTAAAATAGAAATCTTGTCATATTGCTGCCTTTATACTTCTAGCCTAAGAGTTGATTGACAGAAAATGAACTGCCCGAAGTAGCTGTAAAGTGTCTTTTCACTGAGAGTTTTAATGCCAGAGGCTATAGAAAAAAAGGTTAGCTAGTCATTGGGAACTTATGCCTTAGTTACAGAGCTTTTGTACTGAAGATTAAAAAATATGAATCTGCTAGGGGTATTTTTACAAGTGTAAAATGGCGTTGGTCTTTTTGTATCTTTTTGCCATCACTAATGAGCCTTAAAAAGAGCTTTTCCTTTTTTTGCTGCACTTGAATTTTAGATGCAGCTTCACTGCAGCTCACAGACACAGGCTGAAGTTTTGCAAGAACAAGCTCTTGACTTTCCTAACCTACAAAATTTCTTTTTGGTGATAAAATGGCTTGCAAGCCAGGACTAAATGTTCTTGTCTAGCTTGGAATATCAAACCACTGTAGACAAGTCAAGGTTTCTATTTATGGCCAGCTAAAGACACACTGGTAATGCTGTTTTAATGTTCCTAAATTGTGCTGAAATTGTCATGTGTCTGAAGAGCACCACACTGCAAATATACAGCTGCTCCCTGAGGGCTCGCTCAGCCTGAGCTCCAGCACGGATCAATGGGAGATTTTGCTGGAGTAAGGACCCAAGTGCCAATTCAGGAAGGTACAGCATGAGCAAACTTTAATCACAGGCTTAGAAATCAATAAAGAAGCTGGCTGGGGTGAGCAGACAGGGAGGGGTGTGGGTCCCACATCTCTGCAGCTCCTGCACCCAGGTGGGCACTGGGGCAGCAGCTCCTGGCATCCTGGCATCCTTCATAAATCTGGATTTGTCTTGGCCTGATCCTGGAGGGCAGGAGAGGGTGGTTGGTTCACAGATCTGTCCCATTGCAATGACAAACTGCAGCCACCAGCATTAAACCACCCAAAGTCTTCCAGACATTAACAAAATGTTATTGTGGGATGGCTGAGGCTGGAGTGGCCAGAGACAGCAACCTGGAGCTTTCTGCTTTAACCAAAGCATCCCTCCCACTTTTCTACCCTCCAAGATGAACAATAACTGTATGAAATGAAACTAATTGCACATTCAGCAGCCCGTTGTTGAGCTGTCATAAAGGGATTTACATGGGTGGCTCCATTAACAGCAGTGGGTGGTCCCCTCCTTGCTCTCCCTGGGCTCAGAATGTAGAGAAGCTTGTTCTAACATTTCACTCATGAGAAAGGTCAAGAGCTGTGCTTTTTGTTCAGAGTGCTCAATATATTCAATTAAAATATACTGCTGTGTTCATCAGCTATTAACTGTCTTTGCAATAGCTGTAATTAAACAGGTACTTCCCTGTGAAAGAAAATCTTTCAAGACAAATTCTGACATGGGGAGAGAGTGGGAATTTCTCCAGAGTGGGTTTGCTTTGTGTCTCCACATGAATCCCTCAGGCACTGGGTGTTTTCCTTTGCCTGTTGTTGAAGCAAGGATGGCTTGGAGGTGATGGGCAGGCCAGATCCAGGTCCTGGCATGTCCCTTCCCTGGGCACACTGGGGGTGAGCTGGACACCAGCAGATGCTTGGCAATGGTGGGAGAATAAAACCAGCCAGGCAATTTCTTCAATCAGGCAATTCACTTGCAGAAACAACATTTACAAAGTTCCACTTAGAGCCTCAGGGATAAGAAATGGAGAATGAGAGGAGTTGGCTGCTCAGGAGAGTAACAAACTCAGAGGTTTCAGAGGGTTCAGCACCTGGTGACCCCAATCCAATGGGTGGAAGAGTTAAAAGCCACACAGCCTGCTTTGAAAACTTCCTCCAAAAAGCCTGAAATGAAGAAAAACCCCAAAAGGCAGACTAGAGGAAATCAGAGGAAGGAACTGAAAGAAGAAAAAAAGAAATTACCTGAGCCAACTGTTCTAATTATATACACACAGCAGTCAAACAGTGATAGCAATTGTTGGCACTCTTAAGATGGATAGCAGGGAAATGGAGATACAGTGGAAAATAACACATATTAAGGAATTAGTATTCAATTATGCTAAAGAAGGGGGTGTGTATTTACATTAGTCAGAAATCAGGCATGCAGAGAGATGGGTGACAGCAGGGAGAAGTACAGCGAGAAAGCCAGAGCATGGCTGTGACAGGTTTCCCTGGTAGCTGTGAACAAGGGGGTGCTGAACCAGGCATGGCACCACCAGCATTGCTGGATTATGTCACAGCTTTTTACATCTGACAGCATCCAGCATCAGCTGCAGAAGCCTCCAGGCACAGGGATGGAGCAGGACATGAGGAATTTCAGAGCCTTGGTGCACCACATGGGATAAACTGAATGTTCTCCCTCTTGCCATGGGGCTGTGGGGACAGTGGAGTGCCTCTTACCATGCTGTACCAGTTTTGAGCTCCTGTGTGTTCATGCTCCTCCAGGTCCTTTCACTAAAATATCCCAAATCTCCTTGTGTGTTTGCCATCATCCCCACCAGATTCCCTCAGCAAACAGCCCTGTTCCTCTGCTGAAGCTTTTGATACAGAATGATCAAAGCTGCAGCCCAGTCCTTGAAAAAGTTCTCTTACCATTACTGGGCCCTATTAGCCAATTCCTCACCTATTTCTGAGTTATTTAATTAATCCCCATCTTCTCCAGCACGACTTGCTGTTAGACATTCAGAGCACAAAAGCAGGGGATTCACTGAAATCCTGGAGGAAGGGAACTGTTGGATTTCCTTTATCTACAAGATCAGTTAGGGATTTCAGGTTAATCTTGCTTGATAAATCATGTTGCATTTTATCACATTTGCCTTCATGTCTCTGTAAATGGGCTTTCTCTCAGAAAAATGTGACCAAGCTCTCAGTACTAGACCCAGCAAGCTTTTCTTAAATACCTGCACATGGGACTCACTGCTTGTACAAAATCCACCCCTGAACTTATAAAATGGTCAAGCACCCACCTTGAAAACTGCAGGAGAAAGACTGCCTACTCTTTGCTGTTGGGAACCCAAGCCTGCTCCTTAGGTGCCCAATAAACCCAGCAAACACTTTATTTACATAAAATACCCCAAAAATGTCCTGTTGTAAGTTCCTGCTGGTTGACCAGAATCTATAAAATCCAGCTCAGCATGGGCTCATGTGTTTGGGATTTCATTTCTGCACATCTTTCTTAACCTCCAGTTTTGCTCCAAATCCTCCTCCTTATCCAAAAGCCAGGTATTTTTCCCACTTTGAGGAAGAGGCCACATAACCTGTTCATATACTCCTGCCCTGTGCTTTGAGCCAGCTGCTCTCCCTCCAGTCTCCTGGTCCTCCTCATGCCCTGTGTTTGTAGAAGTTGTGCATTTGAAAAGTCTTCCTCCCAAGGTCTAAATCTCAGCAAGTGTCCCTTCATCCTTCCCTTCCTGACCTATTCACACAGCTTCCCTTATTGCCAAAGCTTCTTTCATTATGCCACTTAGATTCTGCTAATTCTTCTTCTTTTTAATAACATATTTTTCATCCAATTCTGTTTCCAGTTCCTTCCTAGATGTTTTTTTCCTTTTAAACTGATTTGGAGCAGGTGGGACCTGCCTGCTGAGTGACAATGCAGATGGTGGAGTTGCAAAGCTCCTTGGGTGGTCAAGCACTTATGAATTTTGAGCCAGAGATAAATGAAAAAATGGCCAAAATAAAAGTCTTTCCAGGGAGCAGAAAATCAACACAACAGCTTTGGCTGGCTGCATGTAGGCAGGAATGTGTCACTGCCTTGAGCTGCCCAGGTGTGTGTGCCCAGCTGAGTTTCCAGTTACTGCCCCATCCTGAATTTATCCAGCAGCACTTCAAGCCCCACTGAGTCCCCCAACCAGAAGGGAAGGGAACACTGAATTCCAAACCTCTCCTGATGTAAACCAGGCTGCAGATGAAATAACCCATCAGTATCTGTGCTACAAACACTAAACAGAAGATTTCTGGTCAAATCCAGCAGCTGAGAAGCAAAGCATCCCTTTCCACCCTGGGTGTCCTCTCCAAAGGCCCAGCCACCTCTGCTGGCCCTGCAGCAGGGACCTGGCTCTGCCCTGTCCCCAGCCCCTCTCCAGAGCCACTTTTGGACTAGGCTGGGACACTGACTGTCAGGAAAATGAGGGAAAATTAACAGTGGCAAGACAGCAAGCCTGGGTGTGTGCACACCTGTGCATCTCCCTCAGGACAGACTGCAGCACACTCCCTGTTTGTCAGGCTAAACACAGCCAGATGCCAGGAAATGCTCACAGGGGTGGCAGAGGGGGAATTGAAATCTCATTGTTTGTAGAGTGGCATCAGGGGACAGAGAAACAAATACAAATGTTCAGGCACAAGCTCAGCCAAGGGTGTTTGGGGCACTTAGTCACAGTTCCTGAACAGAGGGGCAGCAGCAGCAGCTCACAGAGATGGGGACTTCCCCAGACCTTCTGGGCAAGTGAGATGGGCACTGCTGAGCACAGCTGAGCCAAGCACCAGAGCCACAGCCTCTGCAAAATGCTTATATTCACTAGATATAGATGATACATAGATATAGAATGTGTTCAGGTATTTATATACAAAGATATTTACAAATCTAAACTCCAATGCTTTTTAATGTTTAAAATATGTGCATATATATATATATATATATATATATATATATATATATATATATAGTGGTTGTATATGTATAAAAAGACCTTTTAAAAAGTCTTTAGAGATATACACATGCATATGCATTTACAACACTTTTCTAAATATATTTATACACACACATATTATATCATTATATTATATTATATTATATTATATTATATTATATTATATTATATTATATTATATTATATTATATTATATTACATTATTTACATGTGTATTAAAGATCTCATTTAAACATAAGTATATAAAGGTTTTTAGAGGGCTATATGTGGATATATATATTTATATGCTTTACTTATTTATATAAGTATACTACATTAAATTATTATAAGCAATAAAAATGATTAGATATACATATACTATAAACCATTAAATTACCTAATATTATCATGCATCTCAGAGTATTGAGGAGTCAGTGCTGGGATGAGATGGAGGGGCAGAAAAAGAGGCCAGGATGGATCTGGTACCACCCCACTTTGTGCCAGGAGAAACCACCCAAGTGCAGCCACCAAATGTGCACATCTTACTTTTAAATCCATGGGCTGCTGCCTTTGGGTGTGACAGGTGCCCTTACCCCTCTCTGTTGCTGCTGCCTCCATCAGGAGCTGTTCTGTCTGTCTGTCTGTCTGTCTGTCTGTCTGTCCAGGTGCTGTGTGCTGGCTGGTGCCATGTGCAGCTGGGACAGGGGAGCTGTCAGGCTGTGACATTTCTCTCCTTCTCTGGCAAAGGGATCCTGCTGAAAGAAGTGAGGGAACAACATGAAAACCCCAGCCAGAGGCTGACAAGCAAACTGACATTTAGCAAAAAAGAAAATAAAAGTAGGTGAGGTGGGAAGAAAAGCCTGGGTGGGTAGTTCAGATTTTGTCTACAGCTGCAAATTTTTGGGTGGGCTTTTCTGACTCCACAAATGCACTTGCAGACACTTCCAGCCCTAAAATGCCAGGACAGCTATTTCCCCCTGTTTTTGCTGTCATTAGCAGCTCTCCCTGACCTGCAGCAGCTCTCCCACACCCAGAAGAGCAGCAGCTGTTGAGGAAAGTTTGTCATCAGCTCCAGCAGCAGAGGGAGGTGGGCAGACAAGGGTTAAGTAACAATTTATTTACGAGTGACAGGGGTGTGCAGAAACCTGGAAGATTTTTTTCCAATTTTCATTTGATGACAGACACGTTATGGGCAGTTCTGCTGTCCCTGGGAACGTCAGTGTGAAATGGAGAACTGGTGGCATTTACAGGCTGAAGTTTCTCTTTGTCCTCAATGACAAAATTAAGTGGAAAAATTTAAAAACTAACCTATGAATGTTCTTAACCAGGAGGACCTCCAGCCTGTTTTTATGCCAGCTCTCACTCTGCCTGGTTAGACTCCCTGCTTTCTGCAGAGGGGTCTGGTTGAGCTGCTGGTGGACAGCACTGCTCTCCACTCAAACTATTTCTCACTCACTCATACCCTGCACTTTCACTGTTACAGAGAGCAGATGTGAAGGCTTACCTTGGGACAGATACATTCTGTACACAGCATTAACTTCACACCCATCCAGTCCCCATTTCATTACACAGCCAGTGGGGGACCCAGGATAGTTTGCTGGCAGAGCAGTTGGTTTCATCCGCAATTCCCAAGCTGCCTGCAGCATGCTCACTCATGCAGGATGAGCTGCACTGGAGATCCAGCCCATAGCAGCCAAGGATGCACTGCCTGACTTGAGGGAAAACACCCAAAAAAGTGTAAAACTGCCAGGGCACACCTCTGGGCTGCTACAAACTCCAGCCTGAGTTTCATCTTAAACATGAGTGTTTTGGAGAAACCTTAATGTGATACAAAATGTGAGGCCAAAGGATATTGAAAGGATTTGAAAGACAGCTTGGACGTAGATCACTGAGGAAGTTTGTTTGATCTGTGACCCCTGTCAGGGAAACATCACTGTGACAGGTCCCTGCAGGCTGCATCTCACTGCTAAT
Source organism: Ammospiza nelsoni (assembly GCF_027579445.1). Classification (NCBI taxonomy): domain Eukaryota; kingdom Metazoa; phylum Chordata; class Aves; order Passeriformes; family Passerellidae; genus Ammospiza; species Ammospiza nelsoni. Next base: position 8,377,223 of record NC_080643.1, read on the forward strand.
AAAAGCCTTTAGCAACTCTCAGAGAAGGGCTTGATCAGAGCCTCTTGCTGGGTTTAACAGGTGGCAGAGCACAAGGCAGCATTGGTTTGTCACTGCATTATGAGCTCAGGTGAGTGAGCAGAGCATGGGGACAGCAAAGGGACACTGCAGCAGCCTGGGTGCCATCACCAAGGGCATCACCAGCAGAGACAGAGCAGTCATTACCCCACTTTACCCAGCCCTAGCTGGCCCACACCTGGAATTCTGTGCTTAGTTCTGGGCCTGTGACATAAAAAGGATGTGACCAGGCAGAGAGAGCCCAGAGAAAGGCTGCAAAGCTGTGCCAAGGATGGGGAAGGGCTGCCACGTGAGGCAAGGCTGAGAGAGCTGGGTTTGTTCAGCCTGGAGCAAACAAGCCTTGGGGAAGGCATTTCTAGCCATGCTCCAATATTTAGAGGGTGGCTACAAAGAAAACAGAGAGTCCCTCTTCATAGGATCCCAGGGAAAAAGGAGGGATAATGGCTACAAATCACTTCTGGGAAGATTCCAACTAGACACAAGAACATTTTTCACAGTGAAGCAATCAGCCAGTGGAATAACCTCCCCAGGGAAGTGGTGGATCCCCTGACACTGGACACTCTGAGATTCAGCAGGGCAGGGTGATGGACCATCCTGTCTGACACTGCTTTTGCCAAGAAATGTTGGACCAGGTGATCCCTGAGGTCACTTCCAGCCTGGGGCCCTATGATTTGACACATCTCCTCTTCTAAGTGACATAAGAAATGTCCTTTTGCTCATGCTACAATAAAGCAGGGAAAATTCTAAAAGAGCAGCATTTAATCCATCAAACTCACTGCATCACATCTAGGTAAGGAGACTGCTTCTGCAGTTGTTCCTCCCCAAGGTGAACCAAAAAAAGGGCCATTTTGCTGCTTTCTCCTTTAAATTTTTTTCCAGGTGACAATTGGCTCTCCTGAACCCTTTCTCCACAGCCACTTCTTGTTAGCAGAGCTGCCCTTCTCACTGCCCAGAGTGCAGCTATTCCATCCTCTGGTTCCAGCCCAGGAGAGAAACCATCAATATCAACGTCAGGTGAAATTAAAATTGTCCCTGTGAGTTATTCTATGACACAAGCTAGCACTGGCTATATTAAATCTTATTAATTAATGTTAAATTAATTATTCTCCTTGCCTATAAACACAGAGTGTTACTGTGGAGCACAGAAGCAATTATTATCCAGGATGTTTCAAGGTACAAGTTTCAGCATCACAAAAGCTGCATATTTGTTAGAAACAGAATGACAAATCTGTCACTGTTAGAGCCACTCTACCAGGACAACAAAAATCCTGAATAAACTGCATTAGGTCAACAATTTGCTAGAAATATCAGCTGAATCAGGAGCCTGAGGTTTCATCTCACTGGAACACTACACAATATGTGCACAAAGAGCACTACCTCAGCATAACTCTGTGTCACTTAGCGAGGGGCCAGCAAGGCGTGGCTCGTGTTTCACTGCCTTCTGCTCATTCAGCCTTAATTCTCTGCTGCTCCTCTGCTTTGGGGATGGGTGAGGAAGGGCATGGGGGGAGCTTTGAGGATGGTGGGACAGGCAAACTCTGCCCTTCAGGACTGTGCCCTTTACAGTGGCAGCTGGTGGAGCACAGCAGTGGGCAAGACTCAGCTGAACTGAGCAAGTTTCAGCAGGCAGGGCACTGACTGCTCCTCTCTGCCTGGGAAGGGAGGCAAAAAGCAAGAGAGCAAGTCTCTCTTTGTTTCTGCTTGCTGGGAAAATGTTCTTCCAGCCAGCAGTGCTTTTGCAGTGCCCTTGCTGTGCCCTCCCCATGAAGTTGGTACAGACAAGGTGGTGCTGCCCTATTCCCACAGGATCCTGCAAACTGGGGTGGAGTGGTATAAATGGTCTATCAGGCTGGTGGATAACAAGCCACCAGCTATCTGCCAGCTGCTCACCAGGTCATGGCTGTGCTCCTTCAGGAGGCAGAAATGCTCTTGGTGTCCGTGCCTCCCAGAGAGACTGCTGATGACATTTATCCAGGTCATGACTTTCTCAGTGGTCCTGGGAGACCTGGAAGGCAAAGCTCTCAAACAAAAGCCTTGATAGCCTTTTGAAAAGCTCATCTCTCTGTTTCCCTGCTTGAAGTAGAAGAGGAAAAAAATGCCCCTTTACTGAAGTTGTTATGCCATGAGTCATTTGTGGTGCACAGGAGATGGGCCAGCTTCCCTCTCTGCGCCACAGTGATTTGACTAATTACTCCTATCTGCTCCGGCAGAAGAGCAGCCTCCTCCAGCCTTTCTGCTGCCTGAGCCCTGTCTGTCAGCAGCAGAGGAGGGGGAACTGATGGGAAACAGTGTCCTTCTGCTTTGAGTGGTGGCATTTGGTCTGGTCCTTACCCTGCTGGGTGGCAGGTCCCAAATTCGAGCTCAGTGAAACACCGGAGCCTCCAAAGCCCACACTGGGTAGACTGGTTATTGTGGGCTGGACTGGTTATTGTGGGGCTGTCACACAGGTGTTCTCATCCCCCCAACAGTCACAGTGGCCCCTTTTACACCAGCCCATGTCTCCATGTTCCCTGGGGCACAGGACAGGGAGGATGCACATCCCATTCCCCTGTGGTGCTCCCAACCATCAGAGCATCCCCAGGGTTAAGGCATGGAGCAGCCATCAGGCTTCAAGGGAAACAATGGAATTTTAAGGCAGTATTTTCTTTCAGCTTGCTTCTGATGAGTTCTCATGGAGGATTTGGGGGCTGAAGGGTCACAGGTCTCACTCCAAAACATCATCCAAAACAACTGGACAGAGGGTGAGGATAGGGACACGCATGGGGCTTCTTCCAGCACTTCCAAAATGCTTCAGTCTCCTCTGAGTGCTAAACAGGGCCCAGGGTTTCCAGAGCCGTTAATTGGAGGTGAATGTTATTAAAGAATATTAGAAGGAAAAGACAGCTGCATATACAAACTAATTGTATTTTTACACTTGTTTAAAATCACAACTCTGATTTTTAATTATAGTGGATCAAAGAAAAGAACCATATTAATCCAGTGTAATCACGTGTGAGTTGATAACAACACTGTATTTAATTGGCAGTAAGCTCAGGCAATGTTAAATACAAATGAAAAGCACTGACACATTCTGAAGACTAATTAATATGACAGACTGGTAGCAAATGCATTGTTTATTAGTACTAATTTCCAGTGGCTGGTTCAACACCATTTTGTTGCCACAATCCCCAGTGCTGTGTCCATCAATGCATGATATTTAAAAGGAAAATTAAATACTATTTATTTTAAGAAGGAACAAAGTAGTTCAAAGATAATTAAATTATGTGTTTCAAATACCAAGTTGCAGATAAAGAGCTTTAAAATACAGGATTTTTCTCTTTCCCCTTGATATGTGCATATAATTCACATTAATGTGCCACATCAGTGACAGAAGACATTTCTTTCTCTGCACATTTTAATGCAGTTAACAAATGGAGATTTTTTTCAGGGCTGACACAACTCTCAGAGAAGTAAACAGAAGGATTACCCTCAGGACCCTGCCAAAGCCCAGCAACTCATTGGAAGAATTTCCCTTGACTCCCATGGACTCTCAATCATATTTTAAGCTTTTCAGATCAGGACCTGTTATTTTCTTTTTTCATCCTTAGCAAGTACCTAGCAGAAATGAAGACCATTCATTCAGGTAACATCTTTTAAATGCAGTGTCCTCAAAGTTTGCTAAGGCTTTCCAGAGGTTTGTGTGCATTAAAATTCTCCTACCTGACTGCACCACCTTGCACAGCTGGTTATGGACTGCAACGGCACATATTTGTCACACCTTGTTACAGCCTTGGTCAATAGAATAATGGAATAATCAATCATCTATATTTTAGTGTGAGACAAAATAAATACAGTGCATAATAGTCAATCAGGTCTTCACCAAGGAAAAGTTGAACAATTACAGTGGTTGTCAGTGGTAAACTGCCTATGATAAGTATGCAAACATTGACCCCAAGTGTTACACTGAGAACATGGAAATTAAAACCATCTATCTTACTTGATTCAAAGTCTCCCAGATAACAAGGGTGGTATTTAAGGAAAACCTCAGCTGGACTTGGATTGCTTCTTTCTGTTAGATTAGAATTAAATTCAGTCAAAATTTAGAAAATACTGTTTTAATTAAAGATACTTCACTACCTCATAAATTATACATTCTCTGTCCTGTTGCAAAGTGTGAGTCTGATATTAGGTGTCAGAGCTGCAGAGGATTCCTAAAGGTTAGTTCACATTTATGTGCTGTATAAGCAGACTTTTGGGAACGAAGGAGTAATTATTGAAGTTCCCAAATTGCTACCCCAGTCTGCTCAGCAAGTGCAGTCTCCCAGATTTCAGCAAAAGCAGTGTTTTCTTCAGAAGCTTAGTACTAATATGCAAAATAAGATGGTCAGAAGAGACCTTGGCCAAAAGCAGACATTGGCATAGAATCAAGCATGAAATATTAATAGATAATCATCTAGAAACTAATTACAAAATGTAAAAAGTCCAGCTATCTTGCACAGACCACTGCAAGGAAGAGTATTTCAGTTTCATTAGCACAGTAGCAGAAGGAGAATCCTTGCAAAGTAGTTTTCTGAGCTTCCTACTGCTCATACCAATGTACATCTATGCTCGATAAAGCAATATTCATTTAAATTAGCAGCATAAGAAAATAACCTAACAATGAAGGTAATAACTCACTGAAACATACTTGTCCTGGTTTCAGCTGGTATAGAGTCAATTATCTTCTCAGTAGCTGGTGCAGGGCTGTGTTTGGATTTTGGAGGAGAATAACACCAAGAACACCCCAAAGTTTAACTGTAGCCAGGCAGTGCTCAGTCTGAGTCAGGGAATTTTCAGTGTCCCATGTCCTGGCAGGCAGCAGGGCCATGAGGAGCTGGAGGGGCCTGGCTGGTCTGTCCTGACCTGGCCAAGGGGATGTTCCACATGCTCAGGGCATTAACTGGGGGGAGCCACTGACTGGGGACAGGCTGAGCATCCATCTGTGGGTGGTGAGAGACTGTCCTTTGAATCACTTGGAATAAAATCATCCTGGTTTTTGTTCCCCTCTCTATTTTCTTTTCATAACAACAACAACAACAATGTCATGTTGTTGCTATTATTCTTGTTAATATTGCTATAAAGTTATTTACATTATTAAACTGTTCTTATCTCAACACATGAATTTCACCTGTTTTCCAGGTCTCCTCCCCATTGCACTTGGGAGGGCAGGGAGTGAACCAGTGATTGTGGGTTCTCAGTTGCCAGCTGGGATTAAACTGTGTCAATACTGTTGATACAAATTTAAAAACAAAACAAAACAAAGAAATATTGAGAGCAATGCCTTCCTAAAAATTCTGGATTCCAGTGCAGGTGTTGGATCATCTCTAGGAATACAGACCAAAATGAAATGGCTGCTCATGTAAAGGTGGCAGACTTTGTGACTAGCTTGAACTCTAATCTCATCTTAAAATTCACTTGGTCCAAATAAATTTAAATTATATTTAGTGGGAATTGGCTGGACTCACATTTAAGAATGAGTCAAAAAGCCATCTCTGGACTCTCCATCCTTGCATTGCTCTGACAGCAATAGTGCCAAATTCTCCTGCCAAGAAATCCACACCGGAACTGGTTTGTGCCAGCACACCTAGCTGTGGCAGTCCTTCCCTAATTGCTAGGCCAGGTAACAAAGGCAGCCTTACCCTGAGTGGATTTATTTATGCATTTAATGTCAAGCTTATGCCCCACCTGTGCCCTGCCCTTGCCCACTGTGGTGAGCAAAGGGGCACAGCCACATCCACCACCCATGGTCTCTGCTGAATCCTCTGCCACGCTGCCAAGGGTGCCACTGCAGCCCAAAAGGAGCCTGGCAAGCTCTGCCTTGGGGACTGGGGCTGCCCTGGGTGACACAGATCCTCAGCAGCCTCTGGCCAGGAACTGCAGCATTTTCAACTCAGCCTCCAACACACACTGGCAAGGGCTTGGCACTGGGACAGTGGATAACAGATGCCCATCAGGGCTGGAGATGAAGATAGGAGGATGGGAGAGGTAAACAGGGAATTTGGAGGAGAACTGGAGACATTATTGATTTGCAGCATTGCTGAGAGGCCTCTTTGCTGCTAGGCAGAGCTGGCACTCAGCAAGATGAGACCCTCCATCCAAAGAGTGGCTGTGATTGCCTGAACCACTGCTGAAGATGCACATCAGTGCATCCTGAAACGTCCTTGTACACTGACCCAGAATTGGCAGGCTGCTGGTTCAGAGCAGGGAGCTGAGCCCTCTGTGCAGCTCTCAGCTGCATCCACCACATTGTGGAGCTTTGCAGAGCCACAAAAACCCCTCTGAGATGGTTTCAAAAACCCAGCACTGATTATTCAGATAAGCCACGATGAGATAAGCTGTGATATCATCAGAGAGGGTGCAAGGCACTGTCACAAGAGGGAGAGAGATGGGAAGGATGTGAACTCTATTGAAGCGGTCCCACAGTGAAACAGTTTGCAGAGAGTGCACAACTTCCTGACAGCTCTCTGGGAGCAGCTCCTTTGATTGCACTGCTCTGTGAAAGAGCACTTGTCACTTTTTATTGAAGGAGAGGCAAAGAAAGCAAAGCAGCTTGTTGCCAGGAGAAAAGATGCCACTCACTTTAAGTTAAAATATAGACAGTTGCAATGCCCTGGCTGCTGGTGATGGAGGACCAGCAGAAGTGTGAAAGAAGTATCAATGCAGGACAAGAAAAAGAAAGCAGCAAGAGACTAAAAGCACAGAGCAGGGAAGGATGAGGCTCAGACTGCCTGTTTGTAACTGGGAATGCCTGACCATGCATGAAGGGAAAACAGCAGCCACATGCCCTCCAAAACCAGCAGCTCCATCAGGCTGAGCTGGGGTGCTGTTACCACAACTCTTGTACCCAAACACCTGTGAGACACCTGGACTGGGGTAAAACCAGACTCAGAATGACCCAGAGCAGATGAGCTGTTTAAATCCCGTCTAATAACAGTGTAGTGGGTTGTTTGGCATTGCATTGGTCCCTCCTTACAGCATTATCCTCTCCCAGCAGGTGAGCAGCTCTAATCACCCTGGGGAAGAGCTGCAGCCCTGCTCAGCCTGTCCTGCAGCTCTGCCTGCCCACACCATCAGGCTCAGTGAAATCCCCCTTGCAGAGCTAGAAATCCCTCACCCCAAAGCAAGAGTATTAAAGCTTTGTGATTGTATCTCTGTAACTCAGCAAGCAGAGGAAAACAACCTGGAGAAGGTACAAAAGCTCAACGGGAGCAGCCCCTTCCCCCCCTTCATTTGTCAGGATTCTGCTTGTTCAAGATAGTAATCAGCAAACAGAAAACCCTGCACAAAGAGGCTCTGGTGGAGAAAGCCCAATTTCCCCTCAGCCTCTGATGCTTCTGCTGAGAGTTACTGTGGAATATTAAAAGGCTCAAGAGATGACAGAAGTAACTGCAAAGATGGAGGAAATGACTCTGCAATATAGAACAAAAATGCAAGGCAATATTACAGTATCCCAAGTACCACAAGGCAAATCATTTCCCACTGGAACTGGGAAAGCTGCTATTTAACTGCTGGATCCTGCTGACAAACCAATTTACTTCCATGTTTTTTTACTTATAGTGAAGCAGAAAATATAAATAGCTACTGTTTTCCTAAATTCAGCTTCATCCTTGCCCTATTTGTCAACACAACTGGTGCAATTTCTGGCAAGACTCTTAGACTGCACCTCCTCACCCACACTTTGGGAGGTGTTTTGCAATTCCAGCCACTTGTCCAGTGGCAGAGAGGCTCCAACACCTTGTCCCAGCTACCAGGTTTGAAGGATCATATTCCTGGGCAATATAAGGGTCTGGAGCACAAATCTGATGAGGAGCAACTGAGGGAACTGGGGGTTTTTAGCCTGGAGAAGAAGAGGCTGAGGAGAGATTTTATCCCTCTCTGAAAGGAGGTTATAACCAGGCAGGGGTTCTTTTTTTCTCCCAAGCAAAAAGCAACGAGACAAGATGAAATTTCCTCAGCTGGGTGGGTGTTAGGCTGGATATCTGGAGCTTGGGAGCCTCTGCTCTGGTGCCTGGAGCACCTCCTCCCCTCCTCCTTCCCCAGCCCTGCTCTCTGCAGAGCTGTTCCTCTCCCAGATGCTCCCCCCTCACTCCAGCTGCAATCCTGCAGGGTTTGGTTTCCTCTGCCCTTATTAAACCTGTTATCCCAGAGGCACTGCCAGCCTGCAGCACCCCTGAAGGGCTCAGCCTTGGCCAGGGGCAGCTCTGCCTTGGCTCTGTCAGACACTGGGGAAGCTTCTGGAAGCTTCTCACAGAGGCCATCCTTGTATCCCCCCTGCTACCAAAACCTTGGCACACAGACCTGATAGGACTGCAGGATGGTAAGATTCTAAGTGTAGAAATCACAAATGGTGTATCTGTCCTGAACAGATGAGGGATAAAGTCACTGAAATCCCAATTCATTCACTTTAGAGGCATTAAAACACAATTAACTTGGCATGCTGCAATGGAGGGAAAAGTAGAGGGGCTGATTTTTCATTGTTTCTAGTCATGCTGTATTTTCCTTTTCCTGTGAGCACAAGGGCTCACTCACATTCCACAGGGGTGCCTCTAATGCCAGTGTGTGTCTCATGCAGCACACAGCCATCCATCCTGGCAGTGGAGAGCCCTTGCTAAGGAGTTACACACACTTTTGGCAACAGGCAGTACCAATGTCACCTTCCAAACCAAGGAGCAAACAGAGGAACAGCCTTTCCCTGGAAGCAGAGCAGGCAGAGGCTCCAATCCTGCAGGACTGGGCTGTCATCTGGACCTGGCTGCATTTCCTGAGACTCATTTCTCCTCATCTCAGCCTCTGGCAGGGACAGGTGGCATATGGACACCTTCCTGCTCCTGCCCATCCTGCCAGAGGTCACAGCTTTCTATTCCCCAGCAGCCTGGGGGTGGCTCCTGGAAGCACTGTGGGCTCTTCCCATCCCCTCTGCCTTTTGGGCTCATCAGCTCTCTGCTGTGCACTGATTTTGTGTGTGACTCCAGAACTGTGGGACCTTTTCCTCCAGTGAAACCCCAGTTTCTGTACAGAGCTCCAGCACAGCCCAGGCACTGAGCCCTGGGAGCATCCCCCATCCCCAATATGGGATAAGGGAACCTCACAAGTGTTAGGAAAATTAATCCACAAACACCAGAGGTTTATGTCCAAAAAGGAGACAGAGGAGTCCTTTTAATTTATTCAAATAAAGGGAGAGGCCAGGGGGCATTTCCCTGAGATCTCTCAAAATTTTGCAGGATGCAGCCTCCCTTTTTATCTCAATTTCCTAGATGCATTTCCCTTCTCTCTTTCCCCATTTCTGAGGTACTTAGGTATGAACTTCCCAATACACCTGATACCAGAGATTACCCTCTAACGTATAACCCTCCCTTTTCATTTTTAATTCTTACGGAATTTAGTTGTTTTTTTTTTTTTTTTTCCCATTGTTCCTTTCATCTTTCAATGTCTAATTTCACTTCTCAGCAAACCTAAAGTTTACTTGTAAAAGCAAATATCTTTTTCCATTCATCAATCAGCATAACCCTTCCCATTGATTCTTTTATCTCCCAGTGCTGGTTTTATCTACCAGCAGACCCACGGATTGTTTGTAAAGACAAATCCACCATTCCTGTCATGTCAAACACAGCATGGCAGCAGTGCCATGGCCTGTGGGGACAGGCCAGCGCTGGGGACAGGGCACACACAGCCCCTGGGGACACAGAGCCAGCGCTGTCCCACAGCACCTGGGGAGCACAGCGGGTGTGCCTGAGCTGAGACAGCATCTCTGCTGTGTGAGCAAGTGAAAAGGCTTTTTTGCTGTCTTTTGAGGTTGTATTTTTCTTTTGTTTTTAAGAGAGAAGACTGCAGATCTTGTCTGCGGGGAAATGCGTTATAAAACTGCAATTTGCCTGTCTTGTCTCTTTCACCCCAGCACTGACCCCAAAGATGAACTCCCACGAACAAGTCTAATCCTGTTTTTCATGTTTACCCAGGCTAATGAATATTTATGAATTGTTTCTCCAGAGCCAAAGCATGGCCCTTACAACCGGCCATGATAGTTCAATTTGTTTGCTTGCCAATTCTTCCAATTGTTTTTTTGTTGTTCTTCTTTTTGAAACTTAGAGGAAAAAAAAAGAATCTCATTCCCAGTTGGCTCTTATCAAAGTGTGTGGGGTTTTTGTTTAGTTGTTGGGTTTTTTTTTAAACTCAGCTGGTGCTTGGAGACTTTCCAATCGGCTTGAATGATTAATGTGGTGCCACTGACTTGTTTTGTGTTTGTATTAACAAAAAAAAAAAAAAAAAGCACAATTCATGTATTCCAAAGAGCCAGTTAGGTATCTCTGATTGACCATACCATGTAAGTTTTAAATTGTTCTTTGTATGCACAAAATGTATAGTGAAAAGGAAGCATTTCCACAGAGACGAATCGAAAATTCAGGGTTAGAGACATGGGCAAAATACCTCCTCTCAGCAAGCTGTGTATTAGACTGTAATCATTACAAAGCCAGGTCTTAATATCTTACATTTATTTAGGGGAAAAGATTTGTTCTTTTGCCTGCTATTTATTTAGCTAGTCTAAATTCAGTTTGAATAGCAAAACAGCTTTCCCAGTTTAGCTGCATTATCAAGTCAAGGTCATTCCCCTCAGAGAAAGATCAAGATCCTCTATAAGGAAGGAAAAAAAAATAAATTACTCTCCCCCTGATTGATCTACTGAACATCATTAGCGAAGGGTAAGAGATATCTGAACATGCTCTGCAGCCCACTGATGTGCATGGTGCTTTTTAGTGTGAAACAGAAGGAAGTTATGCAATTACCTTGAGGGAAAAAACTGTTCCTTTAGTGGTGTTTGGAAATAAATAGAGTTGTGAAGGGGGGTATCCTGAAGGACTCCTACAAGCTGCATGTTTGTGAGCCAATAAAGAGGCAAAGAATTGCAGCTCTCTTGATTTGCATTATGTGCCTCTTTGCAGGTGAGAGTTCAGCCTTTTCCAGTGCTTTTCATCCAATGTTATAATAATATCTACAGAAGTTTAATAGCACTTAATAGCATGTATTCCTCTAGAAATAATAACTGTTTGTGCTTAAACTCGTTAGATTAAGATGTGCCATTGTAAGGCCATGGCTCAGAGACTGCTTGGCAAAGCACACAGGGGCTCCACCCAGCAAGGGGAAATGTCACACCAGCCAATAGATATTGCATCATAAACCCCCAAACAACAAAAGTTATCACACTAATTTCTGTTATTTTATCCCTCTGTCAAAAGGAAAAAAAAGGTCATTTGAAACCTGAGAGTGAAGGGCAGCCTTTCCCAAATAGTTTTGCTGCAAGGAGACAGAGCATTACATTACCAGGGATCCTGACATTTTTCCAGGGGTTGAAATGACTCACAAGATATTATGGGGGTCTTGTCCACGTGCTCAGAACTGCCCAGGGTGTGGAGGGGGTGAGTGGGCCCTGCTGCACCAGCCTGGCCAGGGCACAGGGAGATCTCCAGGGCAGGAACTGCTTCCTCTGATTATTTGAGCCAGAGCAAACACAGCTGAACCCCAGAGAGGCAAATGACCATAAGCTGTGGTTAGGGCAGCACTGCAAATTCAGCACAGGGCAAGAATGCAGGGGAGGCTTGCTGGGAGGAGGTGACACTGCTGGGGTGACTGACCCACTGAAGCCCAGCCCGGAGCCCTGGGCTGCCCTCCCTGCAGCCCCCAGGGACAGCTCAGGGCCCCAGGGCACCTCCCTGCCCATTGTGCACAGCCAGAGATGCACACACACCTCAGCCCCTGACAGCTCAACCAGCCACACCTCAGAACTCTCTGGGGAGAACACCTGGAAAAGGTCTGGGAGGACTCAGTCAGTTTTGAACTGTAACTCCTGTTTAACAATTGGAAGTGTAAACAGGGATGGCTGTGAAAAGAGCCTTTTTATCCACAGAGAACTCCACAATCCAGGTGGCTCAGCCCCTCTGGAGGAGTGGAGGTGCTCTGGGTACCTCCACCACACTGCCAGGGATGTTGGTGGGGCAGGGGACTGGTCTGAGAGCAGCTCAAGGCTTTGAGGAAAGGCCAGCACAGCTTAAACTTGTCTGCTGGCAGTGTCCTGCAGAAACCACACCACAGATGAGAAATGGGCTACAACAGTCCCCTCTGCCTCCCTGCCTGGCCACTGCCCAGACTAAGGAGAGAACAGCCCTGCTATGGCTAGCAGTTAAAGAAAATAACCATTTTTTGCCAGCTCACCTGGATCACACCCACATTCACCCTGCTGGTAATGGTGAGTCAGTGAGCTCACACCACCCACGGCAGGAGGAGATACCCAGAGTGGGAGTGATGATAACCAGAACCCAAATCTCAATGAACCATTAAGGAAAAAACATAGCAGAAAGCCCCTGAGATCCATGCAGGTTCCTTGGGCACACACATCAGGCAGCACACTGCTGGTTATCAGTGCTGTAAATCAAAGAAGAATTAGCATCATTTTTCAGGTCTGGGGTTTGTTTTTTACTGAGGTCATAAACAAGCTGATAACACTGGGGGTTTTTACACCACATCGTAATTGTGTTGGCAGCCTAATTTTCAACACTGCGCTCACCTATGCTCAGTCACAACCGTGTTAATGCCAACTTTCTTTGAAAGAAAACCAAATTGTTCCAGGAGCAAATCTGAATTCAGTGATATTTCTGTCAATCCAGTGGGCTGCCTTTCCTTCTGCCTTCCTTAGGAGACAATCATTGCCTGCTGGGACTTTATGCATAGATTGCTAACTTGCTGTGCATAAGCTGATGCAAAGAATGAGCTTTGTAATTTAAATAACAGACTGTGCAATTGGTGACAGACACACACGGTCATTCACCCAGTGGCAGAAATCTGACAGTGAAGGCTCCAGCAGGAAGGTGGAGAAATATATTGCTTTTCTCAGGGAACAGACACACAGCCTGCAGCCATGGACATCTCTTGGAGGACACCATATGCAAAATTAAGCAGATCCCTCCAAAACAGAAGGGTTTACACATATCCTGCTCAGAGCAGAGGGGCCTCCTGTTCTGTGCTGCTTACTCCCATTCCACCTGGCTGGATCTTCAGTCTGCAAAGTGAAGATGTTCCTTGCTAAGGGATTGGAGGAAGAAGGTGGGCTTTGGTAAAATGCTGCTGGTGGCTGCGTGGTCCCTGAGAGGGGCAGCTGGGGAGGATCCATCAGCTCAGGCAGGACAGCCCCTCTCTGCCAGGCAGGGTCACAGCCACCAACAATTCCTGCATCATCACAAGGCTCCCGCAGCCTCCAAACTGGGCCTTTTTCCCCTGGACACGCTGATTTACACCCTGACGCACTGGTGCTGTGTCCCACAGTCCCCCTGTGCCTGCACTGAGCATCCTGGGGACCCTCAGCTGGAGCAGTGCAAGGGGAGGAGCCCTGGGAAACGCCCTGTGCAAAGCAGGGTCATGCTGCAGACCAAATACCTGTTCAGGTAAAATAAACCTCCCTAATCTGGTATATCTCATTTGCATAACAACAAAGTCTTTGTTTTGGGTTTTTTTAAGGTTTCTAAATACCTTTTCTTTTTTTGAAAAGAAACAAAGTCTCTGACAAGGCCTTTCATCATAAAATCAGTACAAACAATATTATAATATATTAGACTTGGAAATTACAACCTGTGATTATGCATCAACTAATTAAATTAGTACTGACAGTTTTCAAAGTGTAGGAGAAAAAGGCAAAATACATCTCTTGCTTTCAGGGATGATTTTTCCTGGAAGAAGTGAAGACAGATGAGCTGCGAGTGCTTTCTGTCTGGGAATGAGGATTCACACAGGAAACTCCCACACCTGAAACACAACCTCTGCTGATGCTTGCCAGGAAATCCATTTCACAAGTGGGAGCTAAGGCTGGTCAGCAGTGAGGAATAAGCAACAAGTGAAAGTCCTGCTAATAATGAAACCCAGGGAATTTGCCCTAGAAAAGACCAGGTACAGCTGCTATGGCACTGAGCAGGAGCCAGCAGCCTTCTGGAAACAGATTGAGTTTCACTGTTCAGGAAGATGAAAGCCTTCACTTGGCTGAGAAACAGCATAAAAACAATTCACAAACGAGCAAGACAGAGTGTATTTATGCATAAGTAGCATTAATAGCCTTTTGAAGGCTCTTCTAATAATTTAGGGTTGCTATGCAACACAGGTCCAAACATGATTCCAGCAGCAGCAGAACTGAGCAGCTCCTCTGGTGGCCTTTACAGCACATGGAGGGAGCCTGCACAGCCACTGGGCTGCACCCAGCAGGGTCCCAGCTGCCCAGGGCCAAGGGAAAAGGATAAAAGGCAGCACCTGTAGAGTCAGTGCTCTGAGGAGTTGTCCACGAGAAACACCAGGAAGGTATGAAACTTTTGTGATAAGGAGATAACAGCATGGAACCCCTGCAATAAGATTATAACAGTTGGAGACCCCGACGTGATTCGGCAAAAAGGACTTAAATACTAAACTATATGACCCCGTGGATTTGGGAAAAAGGACTTAGGTATCAACCAATGTGATCCCATGGTGATTCAGGAAAGAAGACTCAAACATTAAGCAACGTGATACCATGGTGATCTGGGTAGAGAACTGCATGGGGAAAAGTAAGAAGGGGAGAATTTACTAAAGCACCTGTATGAACTGGGAAAAGAATAGTTCTATTATTCAGTCCTAAGTGTTTATTGACTAGTGAAATATATTAATTGCAGCTATTAATGTTTGTTAAGCATGAGTATAAAAGATTTTGAAGATAAGTACTTTGTAAACTGAGAAAAGCTGCAAAACTGAACCAACATTTAGAAATATATATTTGTACTGTAATTTGTTGTCTGAACATTTGTATAACTATTAGTTCTAAATGAAATATATGAATGTGTCATAATATTAATTTAGTTGAACATGGCCTTCTAGAAATGCTGCAACTCCATAATTAAAAGAAAAAGGGGCATTGTAGGGGGATAGAATATAAGAAAATAAAGATAGTGTAGAAAGTAATCTTACCGCTAAGGAGTTGCTGCCAATTATCAAAGATTAGGAACAGGCCTGACTTTAACAGGCCACAGCTGTAAGCAATGAGAAGAAGAGTGCTATAAAAGAGTGGGGTGGCTGGGTGAGAAGGGAATTGGAGTCAGCTGGCTGCTTTGTGAATAAGAAAGAGTCAGAGCTCTGAGGAGCTGATCACAAGAAAACACAAAAATATGAAACCTTTGTACTAAGGAGACAACAGCATGGATCCCCTGCAATAAGAAGACAAAAATTTCCCCAGAGCTCTCACCTGGGCTATGAGGAGATGCAGATCCATCAGGTTTAAAACATCAAACTTTTAAAGCCAACTTTCTGTCCTCTAGTACACATCAGATAAACAAACCCAGCGTAGAACAAATCCAACCTGTACTAAAAAAACTCCTGCAGCCAGCAACTATCTCCTGCATATTTTATCCTGTAATCCACTGCACTAATACTTAACCACCACACCAAGCAGGTGGAAGTTTGAGGGCCATTGAGCACCGTGAATTTTCCCAATGCATCACAATTACCAAAACACCTGTGCTAAATAACTTTGCGCTGAGCCACTGTGAAAATTCACAGAGTGCTCAATAGCCCTTGAAATTTCTCATTTCTACCTGGCAGCAGAGTGGCTGAGCGCTCACACATCACCCAGCACACACAGACACCAGAGCAGGACCTCGGAAAGGCCTTTTCTCCTCGGCAGGATGTTCTGCCGTCCCTGGGATTTTCAGGCTGCTCCTACTTTGTCTCTGCAATTACACTCACTGTGAGCTGGTGAAGTCTGTGTGAGCAGGCTGAGCACAGCCAGGCTCCCCTGTCCCTGCTCCCCAGCCCAGCCCAGCCCTGCTGCTTGTCCCAAGTCCGCCCTTCTCCTGTGGCAGAGCCAGGGCAGAGGCAGGAGAACGCAGCGGCTGTGACAGACTGAACCCCAGCTCAGGGCGGCCTCTCCCCACAGCCCCTGACCAGCTCCTGCACACCCAGAGAGGGACCCAGGGCTCGGCTTCCCTCGGGGCTCAGCGGCAGCTCAGGACAGGCCAGGGCCTGCCTGAGCTGGTCCGAACTGGTTTGAACCGGTCGGAACCAGGATGAACTGGTTTGAACCAGTCAGAATTGGTCGGAACTGGTTTAAACCGGTTGGGACAGGTCAGAACTGGTTTGAACTGGTCAGAACCGGTCGGAAGCTCTGGTGGGGATCTCCAGGTGCTCAATGCATTCCATCTGTCCCCGTCCCTGGTCAGAGATGTCTCGGCAGGGAGCAGCAGGGTCCTCACACAGAGAGCAGTCACACAGGCTCTGCACTCTGCCAGTCCAAGGCATCTCCAGCTGCAGTGGCTGCACACCAAAGGCATTTCTGCAGGGAAATCAAATTGCTCTTGGTGCAGAACTGAGGTCGTTCATTACTCAGTGGAATAATTTACCTGAGGATGACACATTCTCTGTCACTTCAGCTCCTTAGGTTGGACCTCTGTGGGACATCTGAACTCCACCCGAGCACCTTCGTTTTGAAGGTTGGAAAGGCAAGGGGAGGAAGTGTTGCAGGAGTAATTGTTAGTGCAGGCTCTTGGGGCTCCTGCATGTCACCATGTGTCCCCAGAGCCCTGCAGAGCACAGCTGTGTCCTGCTCTGTGCCCTTTGCTGCTCTAAAGGAGCAGGGCAGCAGCAGAACCACTGCTCACGGGTGGGGTGAGCGTGGCCACTCCGTGTCCCCTCTGCCATCCCCACTGCGGGACAGGAGCTGCCGAAATCACAGCTGCCAGGCTGGGCGGGGTTCCACATCCTCCCTGCTCCCCAGCTTGTATTGCTTTCCATTGTGGGCACAGGCAGCAGCTCCCCTGGACAGGTGCATGGCTCATTTCACATCAATAACAGCTCTTGGTTTCCACCCCTGAGCAAGAGTCACCCAAGCAGCCCCTTGGAAACCTGGGCGTCAATGCTACCTCTTCACACACTTCTTCCTAGCCAAAATGCAATCAGAAAGAGGAACAGGTTTGCTCTGTCTCTCCCCAGCTCATTAGGCTGATCAAACATTGCCTATGCAAGCTTGGGATGAATTTGGGCCAACAAGGAAAGAGGTTTTGCCTGCCTTGTAGGTCCACAGATTGGGCTCCCTGCTTTTCACTGCTTCCCAAAGACCCTTCCTCTGCCCCGTGGATGTGACAGTGATTTGGTTAATCCAGAAATGGGTACAATGACAGCTCACCAGCCACTTCAGCTCATCTGTGGGACTGCACAACCTCAGCTTCTCTGAACAGCTCCACCACTTACTTGTAAAATGTTGCCATAATAATGAAGTTGAACTTCTATAGCAAATCTGTTGATACAAGTACTATAAACCTAATTTTCAGGGTTGCTTAGCTCATTGCTAAAAGGTTCACTGCATCTCTAGCAACCTCCAGCTGAAATCCAAGTTATTTTTCAAGAGATGACTTTTTAGAAGCCTGAGGCTTTTATGTTACTTCTTGTATTTCAGAAAAGACATGTTTTGGAGCCCTTGACATAAATAGGAGGTGAAGTTCAATGGTCCCAATTTAAATGTGTTTTAGAGTTAGTGATGTTTAAATATGGTTATTTTTGCTACATTAGCATAAGAATGTTGGGACAAAAGCCCAATTTTCTCATGTGGTTTTCTAGTAATTAGACACTTTTGATTATAAAATTATACAAATGAATCAATTCAGTAATACTGAGTGAAATAATTTAAAAACCCAAACAAACAAAAGAGAAAGGAGCGAATCACATACAGACACAAACACAAATCACATACAGACACAAACAGAATCACATACACACAAACAGAATCACATACACACACACACAGGCAGGGGGGTTAAAACCTGCCTGGACAGGCACAACATCCCCCTTTGCCTCAGAGCTCCATCACACACAGATTCATCCAAACCAGGGGCAAAAGAACCTTCAACACCAAGCTCTGGAAAAGTAACTTCCTGCTAAATCCTCAATTAATGAGGCTGCCTGGCAGATTCCCATCCACACAAAAGCAGCTGGAAAATCCCAGGGCCCCCTGACTGTCCACTCACAGCGTGCACCAGGGTCAGGAGTATTGGAATATTTACCAATATTGCCGGATGGGATGTGCCTGAGCTTGTCTGGCCCTTCTGCTGAACCAAATAGCGGCACTGTGGTGTTTTCACCCCAGAGACACTTTTGGCTGGCTGGATGCTGCAGCTGGGCACTTGGGGACAAGGCCAGGCTTGCAGGAGCTCAGGTTTACCTTGGTGGAGAAGCTTTAAGGTGATGGAGAAGGAAAGGAGTCGGTTCTGATGGAGGGTTTGGATCCAGAGCTTTATTCTGGCCCACAGGGCTCTGACTCCAGCAACAGCTCCAACAGAACTCTTTAACCGTGTGGTTGCTGTTCCTTTTAACCCTGGGGAGAGGGAAGGGGTAGGGAGCCACCAACCAGGTACACAGAAGGAGGTCTTAAGGGACAAAGGGCACCTGAGGATAGAGGACATCAATCTGCCAATCACTCGATGCCCTTCTGGAATGCCAGGACTGAGACAGTGCTGGGAGGGGAAAGGAGAGGAGGCTGACACACCTGGGGAAGGAATCTTCAGGGAGAAACTCGGGGTACCTGAGGCAAACCATGACATCACACCATAACACATGAGCCCCAGCTGAGCTCCAGATGCCCCTGATGAGCCCCACTCTGAGCTGGGGCTCTGTAGGGCAGCACAGGCACCCCCAGCCTGCCTGGGCTCCAGCAGCCTCTCCACCAGCTGGGCTTGTCCCTACCTCCCTCTCCTGTGGCTGCAGGCACCTGGTGAATGTGCTCTTGATCTCTGCCACTGCTCATCTGCAGACAGCAGGACTGTGTGACCTCAGGGCTGCTTCCTAAGTTGTCAGACAACTGCCTACGCAATAAAAAAATTTGTATTTTCCATGTGTTTTGGTGTATTTCTTGTTAGGTAATAACAAAAAACAAACATTACATTGCTCTGAGTACATAAAAGGCTTATTTCACTGATTACCCAGGCTTTAATTTTCTTTAAGCAACTCTAAGTGGGTGGTATTTGGGTGCAATTAGCCATCCAATATTCACAGTGCTGCAGCTAAGAACCATTGCAGGCTGTCCAGAAGTCTCATGACTTCACTATGATGCACGGAGAAGGACTAATCAAAGTCCCATTATAATTAAAACAAATCCAATGGCCTGCTCATTAGGTCAGTGTGGACAAAAGTGACTCTCCAATGTCTGTGCTGGAAGGTTCACACAGATGCTGCTCTCTCTGCAGCAAGCAAGAGACCACTCCAAATGTGACTGGAAGGTTGTGTGCTCTGTAACAGGCACCTGAGTTTTATTTGGCTGGCTTCTAAATGATTCCCCCCTCCTTTCTGATTAGGAGAGCTTTCAGATCTTACACTCAGAGCTCTCAGGCTCTTTGTTCCTCGGGAATTCTTTTCTAATTAAAAAATAAATAAAAACACACCAAAAAAACCCCTCACATCTGTAAACAGAAATGCAGGAAGACAGCCAAAAGTCAGATGCTGAGCATTAGCATTTAGCTGTGGCTGTATTTCACTGTGGGCCTGCACACATCTTGTACAGAGGCAGAGGCCCTTCTGCTCCGTGTCCCCTGGAACAGGAAGTACACATGCTCCATCCATAATTGATGGCCCAGCTCTTCCACAAGCACCAACAACTGCATCTGTTCCTGTCTGCTGAGGCTTGGATCCTCAGGGTTCAGCTTCTCCAGACTAAAGCTCTGCCTGCAAAGCAGCCACCCAGGACACGCTGGAGCCAGGCTTCATCTCCAGGTGATCCAAGGCTGGCTTGGATCCAACCTATCCAGGCTTGATCCCAGGTGCATCCAAGGCAGCAGCAAACATAACCACACTACACTCATCCTCTGAAATCAATGCTGCCTTTGGCACCCATTTTGAGGGCAGTGAGCTTGGCCCCCAGCACACAGCTGTCCAAGTGCTTAGGATTGGGACTAAGGCCTGCTGAACCCTCAAGCAAGCTGAGAGCCCTCAGCACCCCTGGCAAACTGAATTTCTACATGATTGCAGCCCTTGCACTGCCCAGAGACAGACACAGCCCAGACGCAGCCCAGCACTGCAGAGCTGTGCCTGCCCCAGGCACTCAGCACTTCAGCTCCAGCAGGGCACAGCCATGCTCCTGGCAGCCAGGCTGCTGCTAAAAGGCATCCAAAGTCACCTGGAAATGGTTTCATTGCCTTGTTACCTGGTGCATGGAGTGAGAGATGCCCTGAGTATATTTGTTCAGCTGAGGTAACCAGAAAGAAAGCCTCACCAAAGCAGGCTGTCTACTGCCAGAGCGCGGTTTTGATTTTCAAGGGAACACAAATATTTTTTCGAGCACAGACTTGACCTGAAAAGAATTCTCCATTCCTTTTTCTTTAATTTGTGCTTCTCTTCACCCAGTGAGACAGTCCCCTCATGCTGCGCCTTGAGAGGCTTCTCAACAAGAAAAATAAAAGTTTGGGCCCACCAGAAGCATCAGAGGCTCTGGATCTGCCCTAGGAGAGCCCCCCATGCCAGGGCCTTCCATGGCTGGTGGCCCAAGTGTTGCATGGCAATGATCTTCAATCAAAACAAAGCATTCTGCTCAGGGAAAATCCCTGAAAATAACACCCACAACTATAGAAATAAAACTTCTTTGTCAAGAACACCCCCACATGGGTTCAAAAGACATTGGTTGGAAGAATAACCCTGATATACCTGGTCTGTTTTCACCTCAGTGTTGTCTGTTTCTCTTTGTTTTACATGAGTCTTCTGTACTTTGGAGTGATCCATGTAAAACTAAAGGGATAACATGAAGGGAACAAAGCTGGATAAAAACCTTAGAGTACTTGCCAAACTGAAAAAATAAAAGAAAGAAAAAAGGAAAGAAAACATCAAGCCAAGCCAAGCCAATCCAAATATCCCTCTACTTTTGTGTGCTTTGTTATATTAAGTTTATTTAATGATTCATTTGTAACAAAGTAGGGTGGATAATGCAGACTTGCATCACAAACCTCTGCATGCATAAGAAATCACTCATGCTCCACAAAGCAGGGTTGGATAACAAAAATAGAGCCCTCTCATTTGCAGAAGTGGTTGGTGGTCCAAGCCTGAGTGCAGATCTCTCAGAGCCAGTTCCTCAGGCAGTGCTGAACTGGTGGCTCTCACATGGAAGTGGTCAAGTCTTCACCAGAGCACTCCAGCCCTGTGGAGACAGCCCAGCCCTGTGTATTCAGGCTTGCCAAGACATCCTGAAAGCACATCTCAGAGCACAGGGTGGATTTGGGGCAGCTGCCTCCAGGTGGATGGCCCAGGAGACACCCATGTGTGGGGGGGCCAAGAGATCTCCCAGAAAATGCTGGGACATTTCAACCCTGTCTCAAAAGTGCCAGCAGGCAAAGGGCTGAGGCTGCTGAGGTCTGAGTCTGGCTCAGGGAGCTCAGGGAGAATCTTTCAGTTCAGGGTCAGCTCTATCTCCACCAGATCACCCAGGCTCTTTTAGGGTCAAAGCCCAAGATCTCCAGGCTTTGCAAACACAAAGGAAAACGTCCCCTGTCCGAGCTGCTTGTATTTCTGACTGAATGGGTGGACAAACACCAAGGGGAAGCAAGCAGGTGGTGATATCACATAAAACAGACCAGGCTTTGCAGATGAGTTCATTGCCCTTCCAACATGAGCCCCTCACACTGCAAAATTCCAGCATCTTTCTTGTTTCCTTGACATTCCAAATATTTCACTCACAATTCTATGGGGAGTTGGGTCTCAAATATATTAGGCTCTCCTAAAATTCAACATTTCTACATGCTAATCCCTGGCTGTGCCTGCCACTTATGTCCTTCATCCAGGACCATGGAATGCCCCAGGGAAGCAGGGAATAATCCCAGCTCCCACCCTGCTCCCAGGAGCTGCTCCAGGAACGATAACCACAGTGCTGGAGAGGGCATCTCCCAGGTGACAGGCAGCCAGAAATGAGCTGAGCAAGCAGGAAAAAAAGCATCCAGGGCTGTTTTGCAGGAAGGCTGCAGGTGTTACAATTATTGTAGAAGTCTGGCAAACCAGGGGAACAGCACATGTTCCTAAAATGACAGCACAGCTTTTATACTTTCATTGCACATCTGTGCATCAGTGTCTCAGCCACTCTCCCAGGCATTTCAAATGTACACCAGAGCCACACAAAACCTTGGAGTGAAGTTCCAAACTCTCAACAAAGTGATAAACGGGATCAGAACCTGCTCTGCTCCCTCACACCACCCAGACCAGCTGCTGAGGATGGGAATGTGTGGCACAGTGAGAGGTGACTCAAGAGGATGCTTCATGGTGCTGTGGCTGCTAGAGAGAGGGGAACCTGTCCCTGCTGGACACTTTCAGCCATTGGGCTTGTTGAATCCTTACCAGCTATGCAGAAATAAGAGCAGAGCATTCATTTGATGCCTTTTGCAAACTAGCCCTGGGGGAAGAAGTAGCCGACACGAAAAGTTTTCACTTCTGCCAACTCCCCTCTTCCTTTTTTGTTTATTGTTTGCCCTCATATTTTCAAACATTTGCCATTTTCCCCAAAACTCCTGTGTAAGAATATAGATTCTTTTCTGCTATGAGACCCCAGCAATAAAGGAACATTTATTAGAGCAAGTATTTCCCCATCTCTGCTGAAGCAGAATTTCTTCTTTGGAAGGGGAACCCAAGCAAGTTTACCACTTTTGCTTTTCTGTGCATCCTGTAAACACACATTACCATTTCCTGCCCACCAATCCTGCAAAGGGGCACTTACAGTGAATTCAGAATGGTTTTCCTCCCTTACCAGCTCCCTGTGGTCCCATCCAGTTTCTGATCTGAAGGGCAGTCAATAAAGAAGCCCTGCCATCCATCGAGGCTCCCAGTGACAGCAGCAAACCCACCGTGCTGGTTTGTTACCCACCGGCAGCAGCTGGCCTGGGCAGTGCCAGTGCTGGTTTGGACGTTTGTGTTTGAGTGGCACAGCAGTGAGGGCTGGGGGAGCCAGCAGGGCTGTTCAGTGCCAGGCTGCACAGATTCACACCCCGAGCTCTGCAGCTCCAGCACACGACGCTTTTGCCAACCGCCTGCATGGGGGTGGATGTCCATGGCACCATTTAATTGCTCAGAACAGCAAATGGGTGAATTTCTGGCTTGTCAAGGACATTGTACAGAAAAGAGACATTATTAATCTCTCCAAATCCTAGCTGGTGAGCAGGGCCTTAAAACAGCAGAACAGCAAAGCAAACACACTCAGCAAGTGGGCAGCATGCCACGGTGAGGGACAGCATAGACAGGGCTCCAAGGGAAGGTGCTGCTGGCTCCTGAGCTCTTCTCCAGCTATAAATAATGCTAAAAAGCCTGGCAAGAGGCAGCATAAACAGAAGGTGCTGCTCCATCTCATATAGCTTTCAGAAAGAGGGATATATTTTCTTGAGGCACCACAAATGGTTTTTATGCACCCCCGCACTGGCAGTGCCAGCAGCTGCTGGTGCCAATGGGGTGTGCCAGTGCATGCCCTGATGCTACCAGTTAAAAAAGCTGCCTGGCTGGCCCAGAACTGGCCTGAGAGACTGCAGACAGCAGGGACTGTGTAGACAAGCTCTGTCTGCCTCTCCCACAGCCACTGGGATCAGTGCTCTGCAGCATATCTGTGCTGGCATGCTGGCTATGGGAAAGGAGCAGGATGTGATAGGAAGAGCTGGTTTGCAGGGAGCTGAAAAAAGGAATCCCATCCTGCCTCACTGAGAGTTTTAAGTGCATTTTAAATTAAAATAAAACTAATTCTCCAAAGGTTTTGGCAGGAGGGGGCTGTCCTTGCAGGGAAGCCCTGCCCACCCATGGAGGATTTTCCTCTGTTACCTCTCTCCTTGGGTCACCAAGCTCCCAAGTCACTGCAGAGAACACACCTGCACAGGGGAGCAGCTCAGGCCAGGGCTCCTCATCACACCAAGGAAGGTACCAGGCTGGAAGAATCAGTTTAGTTTCATTCAGTTTATTTTATTGAGTTTTTTCTTTACCCAACACACCCACTGGTGGAGGGAGGGGTGGGAGCCCCTGAGAGACACAGTGTCCCCATTTTCCCTGCCTTTAACTCAGCTCAGCCAGTGAGTCTGAGCCCAGGCTCACCTTGCTGCACACCCACTGCTGGACCCCAGCTGCCCTCCTGCTCCCTTTGTCCATCACAAACCACCCAGTCAGTCACACCACTCCCTCAAACCAGTGACTTTTGAACTTAGAATCAGATGCACAGCAAGAGCAGCAGCAGGTTCAGCTCCAGCCAGCACAGCCCAGCACCTCAGAAGTGATGGGCAGACTCTGTTCCAGCAGGCAGCTAAACCAAACATCTGCCAAAAGCAAAGACCTTCCCCACAGAGGTTCTAAACCTGTGTTTGGGTATTTCAGGAGCACAGAGCTCCAACCAGCACTGAGAAGGAAGCACATCACAGGGCCAAACCTCTCCCAGACAGCATGCTGCCTTCTGCTAATGGTCTCAAATCCTTCTTAACCACAGAAGTGCAAGAAGCAGATTTGGAAATAAAGGATGATAGTGGTCACTCAGCAGGGGATGGCATTATCCTAGGTGAGCCTCCCCCAGGAGGGCAGCAGAGATCATTAGAGGAATTGCTTGTCCTTATTTAAGCCTCCCCAACTCTACCAGGAGCCCAGCTGACCTGCTGTTATCTGGTGGGTAAGCACAGATACAAGAGACTCATTACTCTAAGCTAAGGCATTGCAGGTCACTGTGCCACCTAAGAAGTAAAAAAGATAAAAGATTCCCAATTTTCCTGCTTCCTGGGAGCAGCAGCCATTTTGCACCTCCATAAAGCAGGTCTCATCTGAGCAATTTGGCCTATACAATAAGTAGCCAGCACTAACTAGCTGCCAGCTGAACACTAGCAAAAATGTTATATTCCTTCTTCAGTCCTATTTTTAAGCACTGACATTAAAAGAAAAGACACAGGGGAATTAAATCTGTGGGAAGTCTTTAAGAGAGAACACATTTCTTCCACCTGCACTTTGCAGATAACACCCTACATTTCCAGCTTTTCTGATTTATTCCCACTCATTTTTCTCTTCTCCTACCCACCCAATGAGTGGGATATTAGCAGACTAGGCAGACTGCAGACACCTCTCACAGGTAGATAGTTCATCCTACAGATGAAGGTCTCTTTTCCAGCTGCCTTCCAGCTCATCCTCACAATTCTACATCCGTCTCTTAAGTAGTAAATTTCTTCCTCCTACTGAGCCCTCAGGTGATGCACTCCCCATCTGATCTGTCTGTATTAACAACTTGGCTACTCCTAATAGAGGGGAGGTTTGGTTTGGTTTGGTTTGGTTTGGTCAGGTTTGGTTTCATTTCATTTCTTTGGTCTCGTTTGGTTTGGTTTGGTTTTCCAGGTAAATATTCAGATTGGCAGCTGCAGCCAAGAAACAGTCTCAGAAAATTTGGTGGTAAATGGGCACAAAGGAGGAAATTAAACTAAAGGATGTCCTAGCAGACCAGAGACATGCAGGAGAGCCAGGCAGTCCCATCAAAGCCACTGCTGCCAGGCAAAGGCTGTCTGGAGGAGGAGGGACATGGCTCCAACTTTCATGCAGGAAAGTCAGCTGAAAGGAAAAGCAGCTGCTCTCCTTAGGTAGTGCTTTAAACAGGGAGATTTTCTAACAATTTCTGTGCTTTATGACTGTGCTTTACAGGATTTTTGCTTGAGACAAAGCTGATGCTCCAGGCCAAACAGGGCTGCCAGGAAGTGACAGCTCCCCAGGGATTTCATCTGGCTGCTTGCCCAGGCCCTTCCACAACTCCCAGCAGGGCATCTCCCTCTCTCAGAGCCCAAGAGGCACAGGCTTGATTAGGCCTGGCAATTCCTACCAAATTGGATGGGACAGACAAGAACCCTGGATCCAGAGGGTCCATAGCAAAGCCCAGACATGGAGTTTGGGCCAAATCCCACCAGAGGTTTGCAGGGTGACTCAGCTTGGGTCTCTCTGTCCAAACTAGTGTTGGGGCATGCTAACAGCCTTTTCACCAGGTCTCCCAAATTACTAAATTGGTTAGGATGACTGGCAAGGTGGCCCCAGGGCTGTAGTAATTACAGATCCTCTGAACAGAAAGAAACATAGTCCTCCCAGGATTTTAGAAGCAGTGGGAACCTTAGAGAGAAGAATTCAAACAATTATTATCTCTCTTTCTGTAACCATTGTTTATAGATATGGTTCTCCAGAGTGTGCTATTCATAGTCCACCAACAGTGCGAGACAAGATTCCTAAAGGCCAATCAGGTCTTAGGTCCACCATGGTTTCTATCAGAACTGTAGATTTCTAATAATAAAGTGTCTTTTGAGGTGCCTTCTGAGGCCATCCTCAGTGCCTTCTGAGGATGGAGTCTCTGTATCGCCTTTGCCTGTCCCCGATATCCCTTTTGGTGATACAGGGCCACCCTCCTCCCAGGATTGTCCTCCTCCACCAAGCCCATGACACAGCTCTCCTCCTTCAGTGCACTGCAGCAAAGCAAAGGTTGAAGCACAACTGAGAAACTGCTGCAAGGAGGGTCTGTATCTGCCCAGCAGTGCTGCTGTAAGGCTTGGGTTGAGACCAGAGCCTCCAAAGCTGAACTTGCCAGAGCTCTCTCCATGCAACACCTGAAACCCTGGCTGTGGCAGGACAAAGGGCTCCTGCCATGCAGCAGGTTAAATAAATGCCTCAGTGCCATGCTGTGCAAAGCCTGAAGCACTAATGGCTTCCTCTGCTGCTGTAATAGCCTCATCTCCCTAATTCTTATTAAGCCCAAGCCCCATGGATCCAAATCTTCGCTGAGCAGAGCCCCAAGTAAGGAAATCAATCATTCTGCAGCAGGCGCTCCGTCACCGCGTGCTGCGCTGCCATCCGCGCTGCCCAGCGTCATTCAGGCCCTGCAGAGGGGAGCTGCTGCTGCTGCTGCTGCTGCTGCTGCTGCTGCTGCTGCTGCTGCTGCCTGGGGTGCCCCAGAGTGCTCAGCAGCCCTGCAGGCAGCACCCCACAGTGCCACACCCAGCAGGAGCCCATGGCATCATGCCGTGCTAATGGCCAGGACAGATCACTGAGCTGCCCCAGGGCCCTGCTTGGTGCCAGCGGTGCTGTGTCAGTGTCAGTGACAGGGCAGCATCAGTCACCCTCAAATGCCAGCCAAACCCCTCAGCCCTCCATCCCCTGCAGCCCAGCTGGGAGAGGGAGGATTAGCCTGCACTGCCAGGAGCTCCTCCCTGTGCTGAGCTGAGAGAGAAAAGCCTCAGTGCTGGTGCTCAGCACCCTGCTCCCTGCAGAGGAACCTCTGTAGAGACCAAGCTGCCTTGTAGGAATGTTCATCCATGATTCAGGGCTTGCAGAAAACCACTGTACAGAACCAAGCTACATGCATGGAAATGCCAGTATTCCTCCCCCTTTCCCATATATGAATTTCAAATACCTCAGCATCCAGAGACCTCAGCATCCAAACACACTGGAGTAAGAGCTGTCTGCTGTTAGCAGCAGGGACTTGTCGTGCTGGGGAAGCTGAGAGGCAGTGAAAACACAGGCACAGCATTGCCACCTGCAAAGTCCATCCCATCTATGTGCAACACAAACTCATGCTCTGAAGTGCACCAGATGTGCTGGGGAGGGAGAATTGTGCCAGGGGCTATCCCAGACTATGAGCTGGAAGCCTGCAGCTGTGCACTGGCAGTGCATTAACTTCCCTATTATATTAGAATCTAACCCCAACCCTTTAAAAAAATCTCCTGGCCCCTGATAAGACACTGTATATTACTTTCTTGTTTGCCTTACTCTCCCTCACCCTACACACTCAGCATCAGCTTTAGCATTGTGGCTGCAATCACTTTCTTTCTATTAATTAGTAAGTTATAAATTCTCCTCCCCATGAGCTTATAGGAGCTCAGTCTGGATCTCCCAGTGTTTCCCAGGCAGAGAGGAAGGAATACCTGGCAGCTTGGCTGAGCTCCCACTGTTTCACTGGACACAGCAAGGAGCAATCCAGGGAGTTTTGTGTTTTGTGACTTCTTTCTAATGAGGTCAGGCATCATGGTATTTCAGCTGGATTAAGGGTCTGCAATCACCTGCCTGGTCTTTGGTTTCCATGGGCTGCTCTCTGCTGTAGGGCCTGAGGCTGAATCAGTCACTGCTGCGCTGGAGCTTCACCTTCCCTGCAATTAGCTCAGCATTTCTGGAGCAGCACCGTGGCCTCAGCAGCCTGAGGTCCTTGCACCCATCACCAGCAGGACTCAGCTCTGCAGGGCTGGGTGAAGAGGAGTGCCTCCTGCTGCCTTTGGGGAGCTGGGCTGCACCTCAGCCAGACTGTCCAGGGGGGTTTCAGTGCCACAGGCTGAGAGATCACCCTGATTTTTGGGAAATCTTCCCCAAAAAACGAGGGTAGGCTGCTGTGGGAGGGCTGGGAGCACTCTCACACTGCAAAGAGAGAGCTCCATTTCTCCCTGTCCTACAAAGGTTTCTGCCCCTGGGTGAACCCCAGTCACAAGCACAGAAGAAACATAAAGCCTGCACATTCAGGAGGGAAAGGTAACAGGACACTTCAGGTCAGTGCAAGACTGGCAATGGTGTGAGCAGCAAGGAGAGATTTAAAGTGCAAACTGCAAACACCCAAGAGCAATGTGAGCTTTCTCCCCCACACAGCTCAGTCCAAGAGGGCAATGGCCATTCCTTAAAATCCCTGGGAGGAGCAGACTTGGGAGGGGCATAAAGAAAACTGCAGATGAAAAAGGCACAACACAGTGAGGCGTGAAGGCAGGCACAGCCCCAAAGGCAGGTCTCATCTCCCCACTGCTCTCCTGGCAAAGCACGCTGTGAAATGCAGTATTCTGTGTAGTGTTTTGGAATCAAGACCAAAACAGCTTTCATGGAGGAAATCTGAGTTAAAAGTAAGAGATAACTCAAAGGATGACACATCCTTAGTACCTGCTGAGGAGCTCCAAGGGGAGCCCAGCCCAGAGCTCTCTGCATACAGAATTGCACTGAGCTGCTCTCCCGGCACTGCCTGGGCACAAACACACTCCATATCACAGCAGCACCTTAAGGCAAGAGCTTTGAAAATCCAGAATTAGATGTTGCTATTAGACATTACAAGAGAAGAAATGCTGGCTTTTCATGTTGCTTCCATCCTGAGACTGGTTTGCACAGACAGGAAGAAGCATTGTGTGTGTTTGCATTACTCACCAGGAGTGCAGGTATCAGGAGCACCCATTGATAGCACAGCTCTCTCTGTCATGGACAGGCATCAGCCTCTGCTGAATTCCAGCAGCAAAACTGTCACAGGCAGCATCTGGCCAGAGCTATGTTACATGTAGACTGTTAGAGCTGGATCCAGTTCATTTTCTGAGGGAGAAATTAAAAATCTGAGTTGTAGAGATTTGTGTCAGTAGATAAGAACCAGCTCTCCACGTCTTGCTGGAGCTGTCCTGTCTGTGCACCTCTGTCCCATGCAGGAGAACCCCCAGAGCTGCTACCCTGTCAGTAACAGCACAAAACAGAGCATTGTTCCAGGAGAGAAATCCGTGTTTATTCCATGAAAGTGGGACACGGAAACAATTTTTAATCCCAGCATTATTTGCAAATACATGACCTGCTGGCAGATGACTCCACAGTCACTGGGCAGTGCCCTTCTCCAAAAAAGATCATCAAAGAAAAAAGGCTGAAACAAAGTAGTGATCAACCCAAAATCAAATTGTCCACACTTATTTATATATCACACTAGAGGCAGAAACGCCTTATAGAACAATGTCAGAAAAAGTTAAACAGTAGAAAGGAAAAAGACTGACTGCTATGTCAAATTATCAGACTGCCAAGGAATAAAACCTTGTCATATATCATTCATGCACTAAATACAGCACTCTCACTTCTGCAGCCTCTTCCTTCCTTCCTTCCTTGGAACTCAACACTGTTTGCAAACATAAATGAATAAACCCTCTCACCTCCTGTGAAGCAGGTAATTTGTTTTTATTAATACATAAATGATAGAGGAAATTAATTAAGGAACAGAAAGGGCAAGAGGCCCAAGATCACACAGCAAGAGCACTTTAATCACTACATTCTGGCCACTTAAGAGTAGTGCTTGCATGTTAATGCTTTCCTGTAGGAAGCCAGCATTTCCAACACACCTCCTTTCCTCAGACTAAGGCCTCCCCCAGCCCTGGCTAACTTTCCAACTTTGCACCATCAGGGACATGGAGTTGTTCTTCACATTCACACCACACCTCTGTCCCCTGGTTTAATTATTATTTATGCTGAATATAAATAGCACAGGAGATGATCCTAAGATGAATAATGTAAAGGCAACAAGAGACAGAAAAACTGCTCCAGTCAGCTCATCTCCTACCTGCTTTATATTAAACACATCTGAGCACTGGGTCTCTGCATACTAGAGGAGGATGGGTGAGTTTTAGGGCCATTGCACAGTATGAACTTTCCCAATGTATCACACTTACAGAACCTCCCATGCCAAATAACTTTGTGCTGATCCCCAGTGAAAATTCACAGTGTTCAACAGCCCTTGAAATTTCTAATTTGTGATTCCCCACAGAGGAGTGGTGCAGGGGGTGCATTTCTTGCTGCATCCCCTGCCTTGGACAGGGGATCAGGTACTCCTTGGAGCCTGACTGCACTGCCCAAAATCTGTGCTCCTATTTTAATTAATAAGCAAAGTATATCTATCTGCTTCCCCATTTGCATCTAGTACTGCTAATGACAAGAAAATACATCTTTTTAAAATGCTAACCTAGTAAGAGGTATTAGGAAAAGCGAAAGCTATTACATGTGCAAATTTCAGAGCAATTAGTCACAGAGGCAGGAGCACAGACAGGAGATTAGTTCTCAAGTCCTCATTCCCATCTGCTTCCCCAATGGAGCCAGCAGTTTTGTGCAGACCCAGGAGGTGAAGGCCAGGCTCAGCCCCACCAGGAGGTGTCAAAGCAATTTCCCTGCATCCACCTTGCTGTCAGCAATGCCTGCACTCAGCATCTCCCTCAGCCTGGCTGGAATCAGGGCTGGGTGTCAGCAATGCCCTGCACTCAGCAATGCCCTGCACTCAACATCTCCCAAACCTGGCAGGAATCAGGACTGGTGCAGTCTGCCAGAGCCTGGCCAAGGGGCAGGACTCAGAACAGGCTCACATCTAAAAAACAATTTTCTTTCCCCATTTCCCTGCAGCCAACATGATCCCACTGAAGAAAAAAAAAACCACTAAGTGCATCTAGAAAGAGAACACAAATAGCTGAATTCTGTTGGTGTGAAGATTTCTTCCCCTGACAGTGCTATTCCAGATGCATCACTGCATATTTGCAGTGGAAGATGGAAATACTTCTAACATTAAAGATAGTGACATTCTCAATTTATCTCACTTGGTGGAAAGGTGTGTGTGGGAGTGTGAGTGACTCTTAGGAATATGTCCTAAGTAGTTTGATGAAGAATAGTACACATTTCTCCTAGGATTTTTTTTAATAAAGCTCAAAATTGTAGTAGAAGATTCTTGGCAAGAGTTTAGAAAAAAAAAAAACAGCTTTGGGAAATAAATCTCATATTGTGCTCCTTCTTGTAGGATTTTTGAGTCCTCTATCTCTCTATATAAAAATACATTAAATTATTAAAAAATGGAATCCAAATTATTCTACAGCACTTATGAGCACTTGATTGCTCCCAGTTTTTAACAAATCTGTGGCTAGGGTTGTGGCAAGGTAAAACTGTGCCTGAACAGTCAGTGTTTGTCACAGACCTGTACCACTAAACTGCTTCTAAAAACAGAAAAAAAATAAAAAGGATATGGTTTTCAGCATCAGAATGGAGTCTCACTGTTGTCAGTTAAAATCACTCTCCAGGGATGTGGGGAATTTTAACCCATTTGAGCAGAATCAGCCCCCCCTGCCTGAGCTCTCCAGCCCTGACCCTCATCTCCCCCCGGGGCTGGGGCAGCTCCATCCCCATCCAGGGCTGGCAGGGACACCTGAGAGCAGGGCAGGCTCCCAGCTCAGCCTCAGCACATCCACAGGTGCCTCCCCACACCCCCAAGCTGCTCCAATTCCTCACAGGAAATTGCAGAGTACAAGTGCCACAGGGCACAGACGGGGCTCCAGATCCGCCCCCCAATACAAGAGATACAAATGCTCTATTTTCCTCTGGCTGACAATACATTAGCAGACACATTTTTGTTGTTCATGGATGTTCACAGAAGACCTAAAGATAGCCTAGTATTGTCAACAGAAAATGCAATTCAATTCCCTAAAAATATCAGCAACACAGGCTACGAAGAGTTTGTTTTTCCCCAGTAATGCACTTTTTCATTATTGCCCTGGATTAAAATTAAATTGCTAACATAAGGACAAGCAGATGAATCTGTGGTTATGATAGCATAGAAAAATGTCAATACAATGCTTGTACACTGCATGCTCCTTCAGCAGTTAAAGATTCTTATCTCCAGAATATTATAAACTGAAACACATTGTGAAGATCTCATGCTATTAAATCAAGCAGTGCTGCTCATATTGCTTCACTTCTGCCATCAGCCAGGCACTGCATCACCTTTGGGGAGAAAATTTCTGGGTTTCCTGCACAGGGAAGCAGCATTTTCATAGCACAGAAGCAGAACAGGACTGTGTTTTCATGCATGCAAATCTGACCCAACACTGACAAAATAAAATCCCTAAAATTTGATATCAACCCTAATCAAAACAAGCCCTGGCTCACAGCATCTTTGTAGTGGGGACAAGGAGCTGCCAGTTTTTAGTGACAGGCAAAGTAGTGGCTCAAATTCTAAAACATTTAATGAGACAGTGACTTAAGGAGTCAAATGAATTGTATAATTTCTAATTCCACATAAAACCAACAACAACAAAAAAGCAATATAGAAACAAACTGCCATTTCAGAAAAAGACACATTCATACATTCTTCCAAGCTGCTTTACACAGACAGCCTTTGCTCTGAAAATGTCTTTTCTCTTTCCAGGGTAGCAGCACACAGAGGTGGAGGCTGCAGCCAAATGCCACAAAACTGGATTGAATCTCATTGCCCCACACGCTCCCCCAGACCAGGAGCTGGTCCTGACAGTTCCAGCTTCACCCTGGAAAAGTTCCCTCACAAACCCTGCTTTTCCCAGTGTCAGTATTCTCCTTGGATTTCCTTTTTAGCCGGTGAAGGGTGATTTACGTTGCAAAATACATAACTTCACACGTTTCCAAGTAGTTTCATCACTAAGCCCTATGTAAATACACAGGACCAGTGACTGACAGAAGAAGGTTGCCAAAACCAATCATTTTGAACCAACTAATTGGGAAACACTTTTGACTGATAATTTCGTTTTTTTCTTAGCAGCTGTATTTTACAAGAGTTATTCCCAGGATTCTGCACAAATGGACTTTCCCCATGAGCCCAGTGGCTTGTGTGGACACTTGGCAGTCCCCGAGAGAGAACAGGAGCAGGAATAAAGCACGAGAAGCTGCATGAAATCAGGCTGTGGAGTGTGTGAGCTCAGTGCAAACTGCACATTGCACATGCTGCAGGCAGCCCTGCTGGCTCCTGGGCTCTCTTAGGAGATCAGACAGGAAACCAGGGCTTTGTTCTGGGAAAGGGATAAAGGCCCTCAGAAGTCACAATACCAAAGAACTCTGCAGGCATGGGCCAGAGTGCAACATTTTGTTATGTAGCCTCACCTTGCTGGAAACACATTGTCGGCTTCTAAGGAAAAAAAAATAAGGATTGGATTTATTTCTGTAAACCAAATCCTTTCTTGTTTTACTTGCTGGCCAACTGTTGAGGCTCATGCTTCTATATAATGCTGTTTGGAAAATATTAATTTAAAATAATATGGACAAAAAAAACCTATCACTGGTTATTGTTGGAGTCTCAGGGGAACAAAAAAATGGACAAAAAATATTTCTGGACAACTTCTGCTCTCCTGTAATGAAAAAAGTAAAGGGATGTTTCAAAGTGACACCTCCATCCAGTAGAATTAAGGAATTGACTTTTCCTATCTTGAGTCAGAACACTGCAAAAAAATTCTGACAACCTCAGTTTAGAAAGCTGTCATAGGGAAAGCAGGTAATTCACTCCTCAATGCAGCCCTTTAATGTATAAGAAAGTATACTTTGCAAACTAATATACCTACTGAATTTTACTCTACATTATTTTTGTCTCACTTTTCACTTCCATGCTTTCACTAATTGAGCTTCTGTCTTTTGTTATTTGTACAACAATCTCTCAGGGGATCCTCTTGTTCTCTTTATAAAAATCTAGTTAAAGTGCTTCCGTTATATAACCATGTCTCTGTATTAACTTGTATTAGTGGGTGTACTTCAGCTGCATAGCTGGAACATTTAAACATACTGGAGAGGATGCAGAGAGTATAGAAAGCTTGGATGGTGTTTACATAGCCTTCCCACGCATTTTGGCAAAACTGTATTGCTCCAAGTCCTGTGACATGCTAAACAAAAACAAATTTGAGCACCAACAGGGGCAAACCTCAAGAGCAGAAACACATAATATGTGAATACAAGTGTTATTTACCATAAATCATATGGCTGAGAGCTTTAAAAGAAGCTCTTTTCCTATAGGATCTTGGTGTTACTGAAAGGAGTCACCCTTCAGGATGTGATACTCCCCACAGGAGAGATGAACATTAGTGCTCCACAATTATGTTTCATGAGACCTCACCATATGCCACACACAAAACTCATGTAGTGCAGCAATCAAGGCTCTGTCCTACAAGCAGCTATGAGAAAGCTCAGCCATATTCATGCAAGGAAAGAAAAAAAAAGAAAGTAAAACTAATTATTGAAATTTATGGGTTCAGGTATTTACATAATGATTACAATTAATAAGGTGTTTATCTCTGTTTTTTATTCTTTATCTATGTGCTTGACATTTATATCAGTCATAGAAATTACATATTTACAAAAGGAGAAGGTAATTCAGGTCAGCCAGGAAAAGCTTTTTGGGATCAAACTGGATCAAGAGCTGCCCAGAATGGAAGCAGCCCTTCATGCCTGTCAGCATTTAGGGTCCAGCATGGCAAATATCAGACCTGGGAGCTCCCAGAGACCTCAGCCCCCTCAGCCTGGCTGGGAACACAGAGGTGGCAGCAGCCCCGGGCTCCCACCAGGTGAGGATGCTGAGCTGCCCCAGAGCAAAGGTGACAATGGTGACAAACAGCTCCCAGGTAACAAACAAACAAACAAACTTACCCATCCAAAAGGAAACCTGCCTGTGAGTGCAATACTTCTGCAGCAGCCCTCAGAGCTCTATGCTGGGGACAGCTCTGGGCCAGTTTGTGGGCAGAAGTGACCTCCTGACCATGCACCACAGTCTGGCTGTGCAGCTGAGAGTGAAATCTTGCAGGGATGGGACACAAAAACCTATGAAGATGAAATCTGCAGAGACAAGATCCCAGAGGAAAACACCCATTTTTAAAAATAATCTCTGAGGGCCACTGAGTCCCAAGTGCCAGCAGAAGCCACGTGATGTGTGCCATCCTCATTCCCGAATCTGAGGCATTCCTTGCAAATGCAGAGATGCAATGACAATAAAGACTAGAGGGGTTTGCTGGGGAAAGTGCACTCTGCTTACTGCTGCTGCTGGATTTTAAACTGATAATGAGAGACTGAGCCTCTTCTGAAGCATTAGTGAGAAAACTATTGCTATTACATTGTTCAAATTTAGTTTAGTATTAGCAAAGGAAGTAGAAAACAACTCAGCATCTCCATTTTTCATCCTTGAGCCTCTTCTGAAGCAATAGTGGCAAAACTATTTGCTCTTCCTGCCCCTGCAGGGCAGATTCCAAGGAATTCATGGCAGGAGAGTAGTGAGGAGGCTGTGCTGGTGCAAATGGGTCACAGAAGTCCTTTGTGCTGTGTCACAGCTGGCCCTGGTGCTCACAGCTGGAGCTGGTGCTCACAGCTCCACTTGAATGCCCTCTCTGGGACATCTTCTGGGACTTTCCTTGGGCTTCATTCATCTTTACACAGCAAATGAGCATTTTTTTGTCAACAATCAGTTCTTCACACATTTTGGCACCTGACCTACACATGACACAACCAGTCAAGCTGCATGATACATTACAGAAACACTGCAAGGAAAGATAGATATAGATATAAATGCACATGTAGATATAGATATACAGATTAGATAGATAAAGCTATAGATAGATATAGATACAGATATAGATGTAGATTTTGATATAAATATATAGAAAATATATAGATTATATAGATATAAGTATAGATATAGATAGACATAGATGATATAGATGAGATAGATATAGACAGATTAGATATAGATATAGGTTAGATTTGATATAGATATAGATGATATAGATATAGATATAGATATAAATATAATATATATTAATACATATGCACTGTATTGTTTTTCCAAAGTGTCAGATCACTACATTATAACAGAGAGGCTATTACAGACAGGTTTAGTTAGCTGTGCATCATTTCACACCTTCATTACAATCTTTACTGGGAAAATGGATTGCTTTTGAGGCTCTCTCCATTCTCATTAAACTTCCACTCTTGCAGGGTGTCAGAACTGTAAAATGCCTAATACAGACAGTTAATTATAACAGCACTCACTACTTCAGCCTTTTCAATTACCCACATTTCCAGCAGCTGGAGCAGCCAAGCTCCCATCCAGGGTGAGTCACAGCACCACTAACAAGGGAGACCAAGGGGTGGCCAGGGGACAACACGCTCTGCCAGACCATGCAGAACCTGGACAACCATCAGAAAGCTTTCCACTGGCATGAAACAGCATTTCTTGGGAGGTTTGTGATCATGGAAGGATGAAAGATGGAGATGCAGAGTTGTTTTCCACTTCCTTTGCTAATACTAAACTAAATTTGAACAAGATAAACATTATTAAGGAAGCTGTCCTAGGAGTTGCTCAGGGTAATAGAAGCACTTTGTCAGATGAAAAATTGGCAGAAATTAGCTTGAAATTGTTACCGAAAATGAAATCACATAAACAACTTTGATTTCTGCTCCAGGACACAAGCTGCCAGATAGGAGTTACCTCTCTCCTTGTCACATTCAGGGACGTGTGGCAAGCAGAAACCTCAGCTGATTGCAGCTCCCAGGGATCAGACACTGGAAATCTTCTCCTGGTCCAACAGGACAACTTCCACTCCCTCCTGCAAAAGGGACCTGTTCAGACAGAGTCTCTGACACTTCTGCACAGCAAACTGTGGTTTGTGGTGGTATTGGGGTATCTGGCATTCTGGGGCTGGAATGAGGCTCTCTGCAGTATCTGAACAGCACAAACACTGTGATCACTGTAAAGCCTGGCAGATTTTCAACATCTGCTCCATGGGGGAATGAAACTCCTCTGAGCAGCCCCTGAGTCCCACCCAGAGCCACCCCACCAGCTCCCACCTGGGCTGGCTCCAGCCTCTCAAAGAAAGCCCAGCTTCAGGTTTCTCACAGCAGCAAACCACCATTCAGGTGCAAACCAAGATTTTCCAAGGATAAATGACCCCCCTAGACTGCAGGCACAGCACATGGCCACAAAAGGTCACTGCTCTTCTCAGCTCTTTCCTCTTTCTAAAAAACCACACAGCTGAGGATTGTCAAAGTCACACCTTGCTGTAGAAATGAGAATTCCATTTTGAGCACGTAACTCTCAATGTATCTATGAAGAAAGCGTCCTTGCTGTAAAGGAACACCATGTTCTAGCACAGACATCCCAAACACAGCAGAAAAAGCCATCTCCCTTATGAGGGATCAGAAGATCAGAGCTGTGTTTTATTAGTTGTATAAAAAGTATCTTTAGCTCTCAGCTGAAAGGAAAAATTTGCATTTAAATAGAAAGATTAATAACTGTAATACACAGAGCCCACACTGAATAATTTTTTTGTAACAGAAAATAATTCATATTTTTGTATAAATTGTTCACCTTAAGTCAAGCTACAAAAAATGATAATCACAATATTTTATGGAACAATTTTAATCTAATACAGCTTTGTTACATTATAATTCTACAGTGTAAATAATGCATGCCTGCAGTTTTGTAAAAGGCCAGATCTAAAATACCTGTCTCTGAAAATTCAACAGGGTGTGTGCTTTTTGGTGTGTTTACACTGTGCACGAGCTTTACCTATTAAAATAAAAAGAATCCTTCAGAAGGATAATAACAATAAAAAGAATCCTTCAGAAGGATAGTAACAAACCATTCCTTCTGCTGCAAGGACAGGCCAGGAGGTGATGCTTATGGAGAGCTTAATGAACTTTTTTGGAAAGAAAGCTTTTTCTGTAGAACACACAGATTTGGATTCACTCAAGTATTTCAACATGATACTGAACTCTTGGGTTGTTTTGGTCAGGCTTAAAACCTGAACAGTTATATTTTGGCATTCTTTTGGCATTGAGGAGCAGATTTTAATTTTATTCTGCAATTATTTTTCACCTACAGCTATATTTTTTTAACACTGACTCCAAGCCACAGGAAAACAACCCTTCTCCCTTTCAATCTAACCAAGCCTTTAAAAAATGTATAAAAGCATTGACGTGTCAGAGAAAACTTCCAAAAAATCCTCTAGGATTACCTTAAAGCATTTCCTTTTCTGTCCGTGTGCATTTTGCTTTGTTGCACCTCCTGTTTGAGACAAATTTGGGAATCACCCCAGGACATGGCACTGGTTGTTTTCCCAGTGCTGGGGAGGAGGAGAGGGTGGTGTCTCCTGGCTACAGCCCCTGGATGGTCTCCTGGGGCTGTCCCAGCAGGGATATCCCTCCCTGGGGGGCAGATGGATGCAATTCCTTCCTGCTCCAGCCCTCTGGGCTGCCAGTCTCCTCCCAGCTCCCCAGCCCACCACATGTGGGGGAAGCCATCAGGAAGGAGCCAGAGCTGCTGCTGCATTT
The DNA here is from genome assembly GCF_027579445.1 of Ammospiza nelsoni. Taxonomy (NCBI): domain Eukaryota; kingdom Metazoa; phylum Chordata; class Aves; order Passeriformes; family Passerellidae; genus Ammospiza; species Ammospiza nelsoni. The sequence goes on from NC_080643.1 coordinate 8,416,148, forward strand.
GGGCAGAAAGGCTGCATTTCCCACCCTGTGTCCTGGGAAAGAGGCCAGTGCAGCCCAGGGGCTGCAGCAACTGCTTGAGCTCTACTGTTGCTTTCTCTCTGCTGGAAGAAGGCAATTCCTTTGCTCTCCCCTCCTGGATTCGTGCCAGCAGAGCTCTACCACACTCAGAGCATTTCTGCTGCCTTTAGCCAAGGGATGGCTCCTGCACCCCACGGCCACTTGGCTCACACTGTCCCCTGTCCCCAGGCACAGCAAACCTGGCAGTGGCACAAGCTCCTGTTTGCAGTGGGAAAGGAGCAGTTTGCTCCCTGGCCTGGCTGTGAGATGCAGAATCCATTTCCTGCTGCAGCAGGAGCACAGAGTGGGGAACTTGTGGCGTTTAATTTATCACATCCTCATACATTACAGACCTTCCACATAAAAACCTTTTAATTAGAGAAGAATCAGGAGGGAGTTGCCTGGTGTTTCTCCAGTGCCACACAGATAATAGCAGAAAGCAAACCCCCTTATTCTGCTTGGAGCCACTGGCACCACTAATTACTCTCCCAAAATTCAGCTCAGGTTCCTCTCGCTGCTCATTTAATCTTTGTCACTCTTGCTGCCTTCCATTTCATCACTCAAGCACCGAGCAACAGGCACAGACACAATCAGGGAAGTTTGGAGGAGCTGCTGCTGGCGTGCAGGGGGAAGCCCAGCACTGCTGGAAGCCAGGGCTGAGAGCAGACAATCAGCAGAGGATGCAGGATGCTCAAAACCACGGCCTGAGTTCATTAGGGAGCTCAGCTCCCTTCAGGCTCTAATGCTCCTGGACTCCAGGGGCTGAGGCTTCACTGCCACTGGGATATCTGCTACTGCCCAGCCTGATCTTAGGCTGGATGGTAGTGCAAGAATTGAGATATTCAACTTCACCTTCCTGCTCTCACCCCATGTCCCCGTGTGCCCAGAGCCAGTCTGGTGCCACCAGCAGGGAGACCTGGCAAGGCTGGCAGCTCCTGGAGAGCCCCCTCATCACTGCAACTACAGAATTACAGCAAAAACCAAAGGGGTTCAGGAAACCACTGGAACTTGTGAAATGCTGTACAGACACAAATCGTCAATAAGCTAATTTTAAAATGCTCTTTAAACAGTGAAAATGAAAAGGCAAATAATAAACAACCAGTGAAGAGCACATGGGAGCTGATGCAGACAAGCCCCAGCATTAGCAGCAGCTCACTTGGGCAGCAGGTGAGGCTTGGGTGACCAAACTCCTGAGCTGCCAGTGCTGGCTGGACTCCTCCTGCCCTGTCTGATCCCTTGGTTTGGCAGTTCAGCCCCTCAGGGGACACAAAAGGATGGCAGGAGGCCAGGGGCAGCTCCTTCCCAGAGAGTGAGCTGGGCTGCAATTTGGTTAAGGAGATTTGGTACCAGGGGTGTGAGGAGCATGGATGGCAGCAGATCACACAGGTGGAATTCCAGCTCTCATTGCTGCCTCAGCACCTAATGACACAAACTACTACAAGGCAAAACAAATATCCCTTTGTTCCTACAGAAAATAAATCTAGAAAAAAACCCCAAAACTGGTGCTCAAGTAGGAATTTACATTACAAATTTTCCCTTGCTGGAAAGGCTTTTGGAGAATCTCCACCACAGCAGAGCTGGTTTGGGAGCCCTCAGGGCAGTGCTGGGTCTGGGAAGTTGAGCTGAGCTGAAGGACACACAGGCAGGGCTGGGGCAGGTCCCTGCACTCAGTGTCCCCAGCAGGTCCCACTCTTGCTCCTGCCTCTGCTCCTGAGGTGATGCAGCTCCCAGAGCCCACGGGAGTTTGCAGAGAGGGGCGGGGGGGAATGTGCCACAGGTCAGGGATTTCTGCTCTAGATATGATGCCAGCACTGGACTGGCAAGGATGGTGGGCAACTGGTTTAGAGCCCAGCTCTTACAGCTGCATGGTCCCCAGGTGCTGCTGTCACACACTGCTCTCCTGTGACACAGACACTCTGCCCCCAGAGACCCTTCCTCCAGCAGCTGCCATTACTTCAGGCATTTGTCACCTTTTTTTGCCTATTGAGAGGGCCAAGACTGATCAAATCTTTCAGCAATAAAAGGAAACTAATTTTCTTTTGCACAATGTCAGTTAGCTTTGCAATATTCTGTCACATATTCCTTAGCTGCTCAATGTTACATTGGGAGCTTCTGAATGCAAATATTGCCTGACAAGAAGGATGAAACCAGATGATTTTTTTATCTCAGCTATACATTCACATATCACATATCCAAAGTTAACAAGTGACTCTCTGGTGTAAAGGCATTTTCTACTTTCCATGCATCCCAAATAACAGCTATGAAAATCCTTGTCTATTATATAGTAAGATAGTTTCCAGCCTTTATTTTTCTGATCACTTGTGTATTGTACAAGCAGAGAACTGAGGCTTTCATGTTATCATCCTGCTCCCTGGTAATCTCATTCTGCAATCTCTGCTTTTTCATTGCCATTTTCAGATGTTTAATGAAGCAACATTTGGATATGAGATACCCCTGATATTTCTTTTGCCCAGTCTCCATTGTTTTCAACCTCAGAACTACTGAATAAATGGAAATACATTTACCAGGCCTGCTTTGCACTTCCTGAACAGAAATCCCTCTGGAGGCAATGAGAAATGTGCCTAACATGGACAATCCAGGTGTAAGTCTCCTTTTTTCCCCACATTGCCTGTGTGGAAGAACATGAAAAGAACACATTCACAGTTAATAGGCCTTGTCTGCTCCTAAGCCAAACATTACCATTAGGAAAGTGTTTCCTAAATGAAGAATCTATGTTTACACTCCACCACAGCCATTCCCTTACCTAGCTGCCTTTCTCTTGAGACCTTGTGCAAGTACCAGCAGAACTCCAAGACATAAATGTGCCACACTCTGCACACAGGTGGGGATTTGCCCAAGAAAGCCATGCTAAAGATCATTTCTCCCCATTTCCAGCTCAGAGCTGCCCCACTGACCTTTTTTTCCCACCCAGCCATCTCAAACAACAGGAATGGTCAGGCTAGCACACTGAAGGTCAGCAACATCAACCCTGTCCATTTTCCCCTTCTCACAAGCTCACACACATCCTTCCCTCCCCAGGATCACGCTCAGCCCACTGGTCTGCAAGAGCATACATTAGAGGGAATTTTAATGACATGAACTCGTGCTGAACTTCCTCTTTTAGCTGCTATTTTAGTGATTTGTTGACTCTCCAAGGCTCATTCAGGACTTTTTTTTTTTTTTTTTAGCCCTGACAGAGTAGCTAGAGTAGACGTGGATTTTATGTGCCAACTCTTCTGTATTTTTGGCACTCTGCTCGTCACATAGCAGGGCAGTGAAATACAAGTTCAAGAAACAGAGGATGCCTCCCACATATATCTGTGATGTCTCAAAGTAGCCTAAACTAATCTCTTCCTCTCTTCACCATTAGCAGTGATGCTAAGCTGGAAGCAACGGCTGAGGATGATTTAACAGCCACACAGAATCTTAATAAGATCTACTTACATTTATATTGTCCATTTCAGGCTGGCTGGCTGTTTCCTTAGCCACAGCCTCACAAAAGGAGCTGAGTGCACTGTTTCATTTTTTTGTGAGCTTTTTTATTATTTCAGCATTGTCTCTGATTTTTGTATCAGCCATCTGCAAAGTGTGGCAGGATGTGTGTAATCTTCTGTGGCACTTGTTGTACTTTCTCCATTATTATCAGATGGGAAAGAAAACCAAAGTTAAGGGAGATTAAGGTCAGCTACTCTCGACATCCAATCGCTGTATAATCCACTGTGTTATCGCCAGGGAAGATTATCAGCCTTGATAGGGACCATTCTTTGAGCCATTCAGCTCTGTGGCAGCCCACTTCTCTGGCAGAATGGCATTTCTGCTCCATCTGAAGGCAGAGGAATCACACAGAAATTTTCCACCACGTCCCAGTAATGCGCAGCAAGAGATGTGCAGGACACAGGAGAGGTGCTCCACTGCAAAGGCACCATGCCCTGTGCTGTGCCTTGTGCCCTGTGCTTGCCCTGTGCCATGCTCCATGCTGTGCCTTGTGCTGTGTCCTGTGCCTTGTGCAGTTTTCTGTGCCCTGTGCTCTGTCCTGTGCTGTTCTCTGTGCTGTGTCTTATCCTGTGACCTGTGCTGTACCTTGTGCTGTGTGCCCTGTGCCCAGTACCTTGTGTTGTGCCCTGTCCATTGTGCTGTACTCTGTGCTATGCCCAGTGCTGTGCTCTGTGCCCTGTGCTGTGCATTGTGCTGTGCCCAGTTCCCTGTGCTCTGTGCCCACTGCTCTACCCTGTGCTGTGCCAAAGCAGAAGCAATGCAGTTCTGCCCCACCAGTCATCTGGGGACAGCCCCTCCCCTCCCAAGCCTTTAAAACACCACGGGGGTGAAGGAGAGAGCAGCAGCTTCACTGAGCAAGGGCTCCCTGCCAGCCAGGAAGGTGTTCATGGGCTGGATGAGGCCTCACCAGGCACAAATCCCATGCTTCTTCTTGCAAAGGGCTCACAGGCATGATTTTTTTGATGTTAAATGGACCAAAGAATTATTTGGGGAGGGTGAGGCACAAAGTGCAGTGTGCTTGGGATGAGTGACTCCATGCCCTGCCTCCAGTCTCCCAGCAGAGATGTGTGACATTCCAAAAAATACCCTGAAATGCATTATCTCCTAGCAGGAGCAATGAATCTCTCTCTAGTAGGACTATAACTCAGCAGACACGCTTCATCTACCAAAGTTCAGTGAGGCTGGGCCCCACACAGCTCTGAGCAGCACCACAGTGACCTGTTAATGGTCTCTGCATGTCTCTGTGTGACGGCAGAGAGCAGAGACAGGACCAGCAGATGCTGGGCTCTGCCACCCTCAGCCACCTCCATGGCTCAAGAGCAGCCAGAATACCCCATATTTCAGGATAATTTTCCTGTTTGTAGTTAATGTATGGAACTATTTTCCATCTACCTTAACCCACAGTTTGTTATCCACTCCCAACAAGCTGATGAGTGCTGCTCTTCCACGAGATGTCTCTTAGCAACAAAGGCTCATCAGCTCCCTCCAGCTCCATGCTGGGGCTTCATCAGGGATGTCAAAGGAAGGCAAGATGGAAGAGCAGCTGCTGACCCCGGGCAGGCAGCATTCAGCTCCAGGAAACTCCCTCTCAATTATCACATTGTGCACACGTGAATGAGGGCTCTTTGCAGGGGACAGAGCAGGAGGCACCATCTCTTTCCCACAGGAAGATCCACCATGGATTCCAGGAGCCAAGGCCTCACTGAAAGCCTCTGCTGCAGAATCTGCTTCTGAAAAATCCCTGCAGGCCTGCAGCAGGAAAAATGCCAGAGGGTGATTGCAATTTGGCCAGAGTTACCAAACCAACTCCTTCGTTTGCTCCTGGGGCTTTTCAAGTCACTTGTGTCACACCTACACCTTAATAGTCCAAATCCCACATCTCCTTTGCATGGATTTCCACTTCTTTTTTTGTTTTTAATGACTTAGGATTGCAGTACTCACCTTCTGCATCCATATCTTAAATACTGTAGATAACGCATGGGCAGCAATGGAAATCTCAAAACTGGTGGATCTGGAACTGAGCAAATGAGAAACCAAAGCAAATACTGTGGAAAGAATCAAAATAACACAATTACAGCAACCTACAAGCAAAGGAGGAATAAAAATTCACAAAATAATTCCATTATTGGAAAACACAAGGCAAATAATCCAAAGAAACCAACATGTCTCATTTTAAAAAGTGAAGTATTTCATTTTAGCGTCATCCAAATGAAGCTTGTAGCTTTTTCTCTCCAAAATCTTTTTGGTGTGTAATTCAGTTTTAAAAGGAAGAATGAAAGGGAGTTTTTTAAGGATCAGATCACATACAAAGTAGCCACAGCATCCTTTGGTTAATCCAAAAATTATTCCGAAATTGCAGCCATAGGTATCCCCCTTTGAAAAATGAGGATGACTGGGGAGAGATGGGACCCACCTCATGGAATGGGGCCAGAAGAAGGCAATATCCTACTGGGGACAGCAGCCAGTGAAATCCACAGAGACTGGATACTGAAGCCCACAGGAGAGCAGGTGGAAGTTGAAGATGTGCACAGGGCAAGGGGAAAACCCTGAAAAGGACCTGAGCTTCTAAATTACATAAAAATCAATTAAAACCACAGATAACATTTTGCTACATTGCTTTATTGGGCAATAAATGACTGTAGCTGTCATGAGGAAGGAAAACGAGGATGATGGGAGGAGAGGCAGACAGTGAAGCAACTAAAACAAGGTTTTTTCCCAGAAAAGATCTGAAGAGCTGAGAGCCAGGTTCTGACTGTGGTCCTGGGAAAGTTCTGCTTTCTGTGCCAGGGTTTCCTGCAAGAGAAGAGATCACCACTAATCCCACAGAATGTGTCACATTCAAAAAACTGGAAAGAAGCAGCCAAGGCTGAGGGGTGCCCAGGCCTGCCATGCAAACAGGAGCTGTGTGAGACCAGCAAGGTCCAGGACAAGGTTCCCCAGCAGGGAGGGACTGTCCTGGAGCCACTGTGGGGAACCTTCCTGGTGCCAACCTTACAGCTAGGGTAAGGTCTTCATTCTGGTAGACTTTTAAGTATTTTCTTGTATCTTTAGCATTGCTGCATCATATATAACTGTACTTTCATGCTTGGGTAGCAGCAGTAATAGATCAGCATCAAGATTTCTTGCATCTAATCTCAGGAGAAAAGGTTTTATTAAATCATTAAATAAAATTGTCACGTGGTCTGCCTTTACAAAAATAATTTAAAAAAGCTCAGCTTTAGAACTGAACCAGCAGGGGGAAAGAGTGGGAAAGCAGTCATGAGCACTGTCCCAGAGCAGCTGAGCTAGATGGTGCCATACACAAATTCAAGACAAGAGAGAAAAAGAAAAGCAAAACAAAAGATCCTTTTGAATTAAGCCTTTTCTCACCTCTAACAAGGCTCTAGAAACAGCACCAATCAATCCAAATGACACTTTAGTATAGAGATCTATTATATTCCTCAATGATCATATGGCTTTATATGTTATAATTTGGTTCTGAATTATGACCTACATCAATTATAATTGAATGCTGCTTCCCACTCTACAATCAGACTGTGATGAGAACAGAAAGGCAGTGGACATTAGAGGATTACTATCAGAACAACCTAATTTAATTAAGGAGGAGATTTATTAAAATGGTAACATTAACAGGTGTTTTATGAGACTAATAATTAATAAGGTTTCTGTAGAACATTTGTAAGAGAAATAGACAATATGCACTGGCAGCAGAACTCTCTGTAATGGGATAACAATAAAGCATTAGGAACTGCAGATAAGATATTGTGATAATAATCTAATACTGTAAATTATGGTTTGAAAAGGATTAAATATCATTACTCCAAATTAGTATTTACTGCAAATTAGTATTTATTTAAGCTCCAGCAGGCCTTTGCACACTGCCTGGAGGAAAGGTGGGCTGTGGACAGGCTCTCCAGCAGGGGCACTTGATGTTCTCCTGAGCCCCACTGCAGTGAGCTGGGACCTGCCAACACAGCACTAACACTGTGTCCACCTAGGAAGCCACACTGGGGCTGTGAGGGAGGATTTCTTGACAATGAAGTTCAGCTACTCATTTTTGACCTTTCTGAAGTTACCTTCAATCCCTGGACACAGCCCCAGGCTGCTCTCCAAGGTGCAGGCTCAGATGTGGCCCCAGGGCCAGAGGTGTCCCCTTGGGCTCCAACTCTCCCAGCACACAGGACAGAAATGTGGGAATGGCAGGGCTGATTTCTCCCTTCCCATTGCAAAACCTGCAGGTACAGCAAGAGGTGAATTCCAGTAGCATGAGGAGGGAAAGTGGGGACTGGGGGAGAAAAGCAGGAGGGAGGACTCTGCTCTCAGAGCACAGAGCAGTGCCCCAGCTCACTGAAGGGAGGAGGAGAGAGAAAACAGCCCCAGGATCTTTTCTGGAAATGAAGGTGCTGAGGGGTTTTGCCAGGGTTACTTAGCAATTTACTGCTCATGTTAACACCTTTCTTAGCTCTAGGCTTAAAAAAGTTTTATCCCAGCCCTGGTCCTGGTGGCCCCCAGGTAAGAGGTGGGAAACAGCCACAGAGCCCTTTCTCTAAACAGCTCCAGTCCCTGACACAGTGATGGAAGAGGATATTAGCAGTGGGAAATTTTTTCAAGGCCAGTACTTTAATGAGCTCCTAAATAATGACTTTATCTTAGAGGCACACTCAATACTCGTTCAGCATTGCACCAGAACAAAACCACTGCCTGACTTCAGTCAACAGCAAACCAGTCCAGAGGAAGCAGCCCCCCACTTTGGGGAGCAGGGATGGGGCAGGGCACTCCCCTGGCTGGGCACAGGGTGGGAAAGGTTGCTGGTGTGGCAGAAGGTGGAATGGGATCTGTCCCCCTCTGTCAGCTGAGCTGCAGCAAGGCAAAGATGACCAGGCTCTGCTTTCCCACTCTTTCCCCCTGGTGGTTCAGTTCTAAAGCTGAGCTTTTTTTTATGATTTTGTAAAGGCAGACCACGTGACTATTTATTTAATGATTTAATAAAACCTTTTCTCCTGAGATTAGATGCAAGAAATCTTGATGCCGATCTATCACTGCTCCTACCCAAGCATGAAAGGGGATGTTCATGCCACCCAGTCAAGGTCTGAGCCATGCTTTTTCCACTCTTAATTAGCATCTGATGTCAACAACAAGCACAGTTTGCAGAGCAATGGAATAGTGTCAAACAGGTGTTACTTCCCCTCTTGGGTGCAGAAATGCTGATTTTGGACCAGACCTCAGCTCCATCTTTGCTCAGGGATGGGTGGGTGGGATTTGGGTTTTAATCAGGCTGAGCCAAGGGAGGAGGCCTTTGGCTTTGCTCCTGGCACCCAGTCCAGCAAACACTTTGTCACAGTCCTCTTTCATGGATTGCCCCCAAATGGGTTTGGGTTATTTCAAACATGCCCATTAATCAGTTTTGCATCTGGGAATCATTCTGGTTAGTACACTCCAACTGGACAGTTTTGATCAAACTTTTCCCTGGTTTGTGTTTCCAAGTTGTGGACTACAAACATCTTGGAGATTTATGCCTAACCCAACAAGAAATATTGTCTTTGGCAGAGCTTGGGGATTTCCTGCAGGAGACTATTTCCATTAAAATTTTCCCAGTCCAGAAACAGACTCTCGACAAGTCATTTTTATGGTTCTGGGACACTTATGAAAGCAGATTGGTAACTAACCTGCCTTGAAAGAGAAACCATCCAGCAGCCTCTGGAGCTCTCATACATCTACTTTCAAGTTTTATTTCATTTTTAGCAGCGTCCTTTACTCGTGTGTGTCCACAGAAGCCCAAGCTGGAATGCTGGGAATATCTTGTTTTCCCCAGCAAGCACCTCGTGGGCAGTGGAGACTGAGAAATGCCTCTCACCAGTGCAGTGTTACAGATCTTGGAGGTTCACAGCATGTAACAAAATCTCCATCCTGTTTTTCATAGGCAAGAAAGGACTTCCGGGCACTTTGAAGGACTCAGGTCCAGCTCCCACTTCACTGACTGGCTCTGTGAATCCAAACCTCATGAGGTCCTTTGAAATTCCCACCTGTAAAATGCACACCTTTTGTGACTATTAATTAGCCAAATGCCTTCAGTTTCACAGGAATGCTCTTTTCATTTGCTTTGTATCATGAATTACATGAAGAACAGGCTGGGGCTTGTTTGAACAGACAGCAGCCCTGTGCCCTACACAAATAACATGTTCCCACCTACAACTCAAAAATTCCTACCTGCTTTCAAAGGCTGCACCCAGCTGTGCCAACAGCAGGAATCCTCTTGGCTTCACAGGCATAGACAGGGCTGCAAGAAATACCAATGACATATTTCAAAGGAAAAAGGTGCCCAGGTTATTCCCTCCATCCAAGGGAGTTCCTCTGTGCCAGTTTGAGCAAAATCATTGCAAAAGCAAAGCCTGCTTTCTTCCCTGGTACTGCTATTTAAATTACTTCTATGGGATGCCAATGTCAGTCACTGAGTTTTAATATTACCACGGCAACATTACAGGAGAATGAGTGCTGAATCAATAAAAAAATTAAGGAAATACAGTTTTTATTACAGAGTGATATTTGGAATTGATCCCTCAGGCTTTGCAGCCGCCTCAGTTTTGTTTTATATGCCTGTGGATGGAGCATTGTTCAAAGCAGTTTGAATGCAGGAACCAATCAGTCGTAATCTAATTTTAAATGGACCACAAGCAAACTGAGAAAATAAAGACAGGCAGGGGCATCATGTTGACAGATGTGCCCATGGTATATTGGAACTCTGCTCTGCCTAACTAGGAGAAATACTTTATGAAATTGCTTTATCTATGTATAATGTCAATAACAAGAACAATAGGGGGGAAGCTTGGTTTCTGCAGAGACATGAAGAATAAATTTATAGGAAAAATGGTGAAAAGAAAACATAGTGTCATCTCTTCATGGCTTTACTTGTAAAATGGCAAACTAACAGCCAGCAAGTGCATGAAAAGCATAGAATAAGCAGCATGGATGTTTTACTTGCTCAAGTTAACAAGAATTTCTCTCTGAGGCCAAAATACAATTGTTCCTCCAACTCCTCAGGTGAAGGGGCTACCACTTACCTGGAGGGAATGTGGACAAACAAAGAGATGGTGGCAATCAGCAGGCAGTTACACACAGCACTGTGTGCACCTTTCTGCACCTTCACCTCACACTGCAGTGCTAATTAATTTCAGCTGCTTTCTCCTGCTATTTGCAATTGTGATTTCCCCTCTCATTTCCACCACCAGCAGCTCTCACAGCTGACCCTCCCCTGCTCCATCCAGCCTGCAGAGCTCCAGGGAGCAGGTCCTGGGGTCCCAGAGCAGGGAGACAGCAGCACTGAGCTGCCAGCTCTGCTCCCACAGCCAGACCCTGACCCCCACCAGCTCCATCCTCAGCCTCAGCACGAGATATTCGTATATTTTGTATATTTATGTATTGATAAATACAAAAATTTGTATATTTGTCAATACATAAATAGCAAAATTGGGTGTTTGAAGCCTCAGCCTCTGCTCCTTCCTCACGAGGGCTGATGGTCTCTCCCAAGTCCATCTCCTACTGCCAGCCCCTGAGAGTGATGTGCCCACTTATCAGACTGTGGCTCAGCTTGAGCTAATTCAGATGGATTTTTCACATCATTTATTTAGCTGGATAATCCAGCTAATTTCAGCCCCTGGCCCTTCCTGAGTCAACAGCTTTTATTGGTCCTTTACTGAATTTGCACCTTTTACCTCTTTATCAGCCATGGCTGTAACTCCTACTCTGTCCTGACTAAAACAGCTGTATTTGCTTCCTAAACATAAAGAAAACAGAATTAGAGGCTTTTCTTTAAATTTAAGACCAGTCAGTATAGGATACTGCCATGGTGCATGGAGAGCTGTCCCTCTGAGACCCCTGCAGACCTACTGAAATACATCCACCATGATATGAGGAAAAAGTTACATTACCACAGGGGCTCAACTTCAGGAAACACTTTGGAAACTGATAACTTTCTAACAGAAAAAAAAAAAATACAGTGGTCACACTGAGGTGGTTCAGCAGTCAATCTCCCTGGATCAAAAAACACATGAAGAGAATGAATCACCAAGCTAAATATTCATCATGGATTCACTGCTAGGAATCATGGCCACATTTCATTCTGCTCTGCAGATACCTGCTTGACCATTAATGCTGGCTGCTGATACTCCAGAAAACCAGCAAGGCAAAATAGAAACTGAAAATGCTTTTCAGGCAAATAAACTGAGTGAATAATAAACAAGAGACAAGAGAAACAAACAAACAAACAACCCTTTCAACCATGAAAGAAGGTTTCTTTAAAAAGGAAAAACACCCAATTAAAATGAAAGCTGTAAAAATGCTTTTAAACGCAATTACAAATGGAGAAGTCACAGCTGTGATCTCAAGGAACAGATCAGCAGCAAGGAAGAGCAGACAATAAGAAAAAAGGAACCTAAAGGTATCAATGTAAATTCTAAAATTTGTAGAATAATAAAAATATGGAAATTTAACATAATAGCATGATATTAAACCCTAGCCAGATTGAAAATTTCATAATAGATGAGGATGGAAAAATTGTCAGACATGATGCAGGAAATACAGAAATAAACTACAAACATTTCTGCCCTGCATTTAAAATGGTGGAAAATTTGTTCATCTTTTATAGAGACATGGCAACAATTTCCATCTCAACAGTTACAGATTTTAAATGGATATTAAATATAAACATTTAAGTATGAGACTGAATAATTTCCTCTGCAGATTATCAAAATAATTGACAAAGATCCTCCTGGAGCAGCTGCATTTTTTTGAATCATCTGCATTCAATGAGGAAGCCTCAAAGAAACTCCATGAAATTCAGGACCACCCCTATAATGAGCAGCAGGGTGACCACAGCACTCATCCCCTCCATCCCCAGGCTGGGGTCTCATCCCTGCCCTTCCCCAGACCAAAGAGGCACTGCTGTGTTATTTCTTGGCTTTGAAAACTCTTTGCTGTCAGTTTGGTTTCCCTGTTCCCCAGCCCACCTCAGAGGATGTTATTTGTTAAACTGATCCTACTTGAGAGAGTGAGTATATTTTGATTGGATTTGACTAGCACATCTAAACCTCAGAGCACTTGGGCTGGCCAAGAACATAAATACAATTAGTAGTAATAAAAAAATAAAGCAAAGCTGCACTTACTCAGTGCAGAATGCTCTTTAAGCCCTGGCCAAACAACTGCTTTTGCTTTGCTTTCCTGCCTGCTGCTTTTGCAGCAGATGCTCTTCAGAGGAAAAGCTGTATCACCTTCACCCAGAGCCCAAGTTTGACTTTACTCCACATTTGCTCTCTTGCTTAAGTTATGCCAGCCCATCTGTAGGCACATCTAATCCTCTCGTTAGCGAGCTCCTGGTAGCTCAGCTCTGCTCTGCTGTGCTTCACATTACACAGATCAGCCAAGTATTGATGCAACATCACTGAGGAGAATCTAGATTTTTTATTTTTCCCTGTGCTTTCTTCTTTGGAAACTTAAAATACATGCTGGAAATAATTTCAAGGGCTGCTGAGCATTGCCACTGGGGGAATGCAAGGGGTTTTCAATACTAAGACTTAAAGACAGTTGGAAATTTGAAAGCGGTTACCTTTGAAATTAGATTTTGAGGTTAAATTCAAAGAAACTCATGTAGCTTTTCCCAATCCCTCAATCCATGCAGTGCTGCTGGCAGGGGGTAACAAAAGCTCCTCTCTCTTGCTGGGTTCTGAGCCCACTGTGTCTCACCCCAGAGCCCAGGTGCCCATCTCTGTGGGGCCAGGGAGGCCAAACCAGCCCTGCAAAACCACCTGAGAAGAAGGTGTAGCTCAGCCCATGTTTGCTCAATGTGCAAACAAAACTCCACATTTCTCCCAAGCCAACTCACCAGCAGGGGCAGGATGGTGAGGGCTCATTACCAGATCTCCATCCCACCAGGTCCTGGCTCACCAGGGACAAACTCCAGCCACCAAACGCTGCTGCAAGGCCTGTGGTGTTGTTTTCCATCTCTGTTTCAAAAGCTCCAAAGGAAGCCAGGACTGCCTGTGTTACATCCTTCCAATGACAAATCCTTTCCAAATCCTTTCACAAAGAATTGACACTCAAACTAGGCAAGGTAGACCAAAATATTATGAATGCAACAGTACAGATAGGAAAAATACCATGAAACTTGCTAAATGGCACAGAAGTCTTCTGTGGTTCAAAAACAGGAAAAAAATTAAAACCAGTTATCCTCAGCTCAGACACTCCCTACAATCCATTTATCTGAATTCCCAGTGCTCCCTGGCCCCCTGAGGCACATCAGTGCCCAGCTCCTGTTCAATACAGGAAAGCACTGCTGTATCAAAGGGGAGCTGGTCAGAGCAGTCTTTGGCCAGCAAGTTGTGTTTCCCACTTGGTACCAATTTCCATTCATATGATGAGAGTTTTACATTACAAATTTTCACATTTCATCCTCCTGTAACCTGAACATGGCCACATTTGCTTCTGTGCCATCTCCACTTCCATGCACTGAGTGAAGGACATGTGCCAAATCATCCTCATGGAGAGGTCACTTAATTTTGGTTTGTAAAGGCAAATCTCCTGTGAACTCCATACTTATCAATCAATACATAAATAACAAAATTAAGCCCCATTATTCTCATTTGCCACAAAATTAAATGAATTAATTAGACATGGGAAAAGTGCTGATGTCTGCCAAATTGTTATTTCCAACAGATAAAAACAAATTGAGGAATGATGTGCAGACAGAAGAAGAAAATTAGCTTTCCATCCAGCAATGCAGTGAACGATAGCAAGGAAAACTGTAAATAACAATCAGTGGGCCAGACTTCTGCATCTGAACACTGAGACAAGAGGAACACAATCTTTGTTGTAGAGGAAAAAACCACTCTGAAACAATCCCCTTGTTTTTGCAGAACAGAAAAGGCCCTGGAGACTGCTAACAACAGGCTTCAGCAAGAATGGTTCTTTCAAACTCTGATTTGCAAAAGGACTGCTGCTTTGTAATTATCATGAATGGTTTTTGCTAAACATCTCAAAGGAACAAAAAAGAGTGCAAACACTTGGAGACAAGTTGTAACCACTGGAAGTTTTTGCAGGTGGCTGAATAATAGCAGGGAGAGAGACATTTCAGGACTCAGGGTTGGAAAATAGGGAAAAATTGAAGCAGAGCATTGGAGAATTTGGAAACTTCAGCATTTTCTCCTGTCCTAATGAAGATGCATCAACAGGCTGGTTCTGAAGTTACAGTCATAAGACAAATGCATCACTGCAAACAGTGTTTGAAAGACACTTGCAATTACAGCTGCTCTGGAACAATGAAATATATACTGTTCCTTAAATAAACTGAAAAAATGATAACCTCTTTTAACTGTCGTGGTGTAGTAGAGAGATCTTCATATCTTCCTTAATGAGATTTTTATTGCCAGTGTAAATTTGTCTTGAACTGAATTTTTGTCTTGGGAACTCTGAATTATGTTATACCAAGTTGTTCCTGGTAAGCATGCAGGCTTGCACACATTTTTTGCTGTGAAAATGGCTCCTTCTGGCAAACTGAAAGCAATTGAAGCTCGATTTAATTAGCTGCCTTCTGTAAATATGCCATTATTCTTCTAGCTCAACGCTGGAGTTATATTTACAAAGAGAACAGATAGCAATAATTATTTTGGGCCATAGTTAGTCAGCATTAGTTAATGCCTGAGTGTAATTGAGAGGAAATTAAGACAAGTGTAGTCTTTGGGGGGGGAAAAAAAAAAGAATCTATCAGTCTAGAGCAGAACAGACACTGCACCTGTGTGCTCCTTCTTGGGCTGGCATACAGAGAAAGTTTGGCTAAAAGAAGCAAGCATTAACTCTGTGCTCTGGAACCAGAGAAGGACAACAATAAACACTTTACATATTCAGTCGTTCAAAATTTGGTGAAAGGTTGAAATAACTCTTACCAGCCACCTTCTCTGAGTTTCTGTTTGCTTCTGAAGTCACAGCAGTGACCAGAACCTGCTGTGTCCTCCTCATGAGGAGAGGAGCCCAGAGCCAGACAGCTCAGAGAGCTCAGAGCACCCACAGCTGGAGGGGCATGAGATGCTTGGAAAGGTTTTGCAGATGATGTCCAAGAGTCCTTACGTGGCTCAGAACAGGGGGAATCTGTTCCAAGGACATTTTCCTGCATCTCTGCAGGAATACTTTCCAAAGCCCATCTTAATAGAATTCTTCAAAGTGCCCCATAGCCCTTTTCATTGGTCTGGATCTGCTATTCAAATCAACCCTCAGAACATATTAGTTTAATTGCATCACTATGTAGATGCATCTATTTAAAATTAAAGAGGCCTTAATTCAATTTGCCTTCATCCACTTTCAAAGTAAATTATAGCAAATGAAGAGTTTGCTAATTCTGAATGATTGTTCACACTCAGGTTAAATGCAGTTTGACTAACTCCCTTTAAATGTATGTATCTACTTAATTTTCATTACTTCCCCTTTATGTCACCACAACACATTCCTCTTTTTTTTTTAGGTTTGCAAGTGTCAAACTATACATATAATACTAAAAAATAATTATTCAGATATTGCATTTCTTTATGTAGCAAAGATTCTTGAACAAATTTATGGGAACACTTTTTTTGCACATGGGTGAACAAATTGTGCCCACTGTTTCCATGCTGGAAGTAGTTGTTAATGCAAGTGGTGGGTTTGTGATTAGCTTATTGCACCAAGCAAGAGAATAGTGTTTTGGGGTTCATATTTCCAACAAAAGCTCTCCCTGTCAGACTGGGCAGCCCCAGTGAGAGCTGAGGAACTTGCCCAGGCCATCAACACCATCCTGGCTGGGATCTTGCACTGAGAGCTGCTCTGCTAAATGGCTCCTGGCTCCACGGCTCACTCACTTGCTGTGCTGCCAGGAATGATGGAGAAACTCCCTCTCTGGTCCACATTTGCTCTAAGACAGGCCCACAAAACACTTCTTTTCACCTGCTGAATGCCCATCCAGTCTGGGGGCTCAGGACACCAGGGCTCACAGCATCCTGCTCCCAAATGCACTTTTGTCCACAGCCTGCCTTGAAATCAGGGGTTTCTCTCTGCACTTAATGGTTGGCTAATCAGCAACACTACAAAAAACCCACAAAGCCACTTAAGCTGCAGGGGACAAGTTAATGGGGTTTGAGTGGCACGACTCTGACAAGCCAGAAAGTGCCCAAACTCCACTGATGCTACTGATTCCTGTGCTATTTCCATGCCATACAGAGCTCCACAGCAAATCAAAGGACCCCAGGGTACCTATTCAACAGGTAAAAAACTCAGCCCTTATGCAAATGAAATGCTAAAAAGGTTCTTTGTTTCTCTGAGGTATTAGTACTATTAATGCAAGGTGCACAAACTTCATAATGAAGTAAAATATTACCTTGTGGTGCTTGCAAAGTGCCAGAACTTTATTGACTCTGTCTCTAGGAGACCAGCAATACTCATGGAGCTTTAGATGTCCTTTAGCCAAAGTTCAAACGAAAAATGTTTTCATAATTTAAAATTCTGTTGTAAAGTGGGATGGGAAATGGCATGCAGCTACTTAGAAATGAAGAGTTAGTACAATAACAATAAAAAAAGATCTAGTGTATGTGAGCACACATGGTTTCTCCTTTGTGTAACTTATGATTTCAGAGCATCTTGCCAAAGCTAAGCTGAACTATGAATACCAACTATTTCAGTCTCCAAGAGTTATAGTGCAGGAAATTCACGTCTCTGTATTCTTCCCGTAGCTGTCACTCAGGCTGCTCCTCGTGAAAGACCTGAATTCAAAAGGCAGCTTTGGACATTAATTTGACAGCAGATGGATCAGATAGATTGGCCCCCCATTTCAGCAGCACAAAGCTGGAATACATTGCTGCCCTGCATGCAGAATTGCTGCAGTGCCTGAGTGCACAACAGTCCCTGTGCCCTGCAGAATGGCACCAGTGCTCCATGGGCTGGTGATCCATGGGTCTGTCCCAGCCTACTGCTGACCCACAGGCTCTCACAGGCAGATCAGGCACAACAGCTACACTGGAAACCATGGGAGAAGCATCACTTTCACAGAAACCCTTCAGAGAACTGTTCTGAACCAAGCCTCATCTGCTCTCATGGCTTCCAACTGCTGGCAAAGTTGATAAAATATCGAAGAGAGATACTCAGAGACTCATCTGATACTCTAATTGGACCTTCTCACAGAAAATACATCCATCACACCCACAATTCCACTAATTTAAGTTCCTTCCCTGTTCCCAACTTCAAACAGAGCACTCAATAACTAAATTGAGTGCTAGGGATGCATTCAGCAAAGCAGCTCTGAGCAAGTGCCACCAACACTGACGCAAGCATACACCCTCTCAAAATGCTCCACCAGGCCCATTCAGATGGCTCCAATGTCCACAGAACCCTGCTGAGAGCAGGTGTCAGATATTCTAGCACAGGCACTGGAGATGCAGAGCACAAGGGGAAGAAGGAAATCGCGGCATTCCAGGTGTGCAGCATTTGCTTGCACTGGGGGACACTCAGAGGAGGAGCAGCTGCTAAAGAACAGAGCTGTGGGTCCAAATGAGTCCCCTGAAGATGAAAGATACAGACCATGCTTCCTGAGAAGATCACAAGCAGCTGGAGGTGTGCATGATTTTGAGGGGTAAGATTTCCAGAGGGAGGCAAGGACAGAGTATACAGAGTGGCTTTCAAAGTCAGAAGGATTGAATGGAAAGGCAAGAAAGGGCTCAGAGCAGGCAGTGGGTTGAACCAGAGGCAGCAGAAACATGAGCTCAACCTATCTGCCAAGAGCCTGAGAGCTGCTGGTAACTCCTCCCAGCTCAGCAGCAGCTCTTCCCAAGCAATGCAGCCACAAGAAATGCTTTTTTCTATACCCCAGAGTAATTCCAAATGGAGCATTAAATGGTTTTAACACAGGAATAAACACGAGTGGACTGTGAAGGACTCCTTGGGCAGTGAGTCTGGGCTTCTGCAGGACTCACCCCCATAATCCCTTTCACACCCTGAGGATCCTCCTTTAAAAAGCCAGCTTTGAGTTTTGCCTGATGTTCCTACTGTGCCATTGTCCCAGAATTGCCCTGACCAGACATGAAGGAGCTTCTGGGATCCTAAATTAATTCAGGACAAATCTATCCCTCTTTATTCTCCTGCAAGTATTATCCTCAGCTGAAACTGCTCTTCCCCACCCGCTTAGGCTTTTGCCCCTTGATGTGCTCACAGAAAACTAATCCCTTCTCAGCTTTTGTTTTTCTTGGCTAAGGAGGTCAAACTGAAGTTTAAATCTATTTGTTAGCTAAGATTTTGCAGCAGTTCCCATTAGTTTTTAAAGGGAGTTGAAATTATGTGATAAGGGCCACTGGTTTGGGTTTTTTTTCCCGGCTACAGGCACAAACTAGAAACACAGACACCAGGCAAATGAAATGCATACAGGATGGTTAACACAACAATCCAAAGCTCAGTTCTACTCCTTACCTTGTGTAACCAGGTAGGATGGTTGAAAAGAAGCCAAATTTAGCCCTCCTGAAATGGAGGGAAGCCTGCCAAACAGATGTGCCTTGCTAATGTAAAATACCTACATTCAGAGGAAACTATTTACATTCCTGTTAGGTCTGCTCTGCAACTGAAAACTTCCAATGCTTTTGAAACGCAGCAGAATTAACACTGAAACCTGGGTATTTTGTACCCAGAGACAAACTGACAGCAAGGCTCTGCAGAGGGAGATCTCAACAGTGTAGTGTCACAGGGGAAAATTAGGAAATGTCCAAAGGACATGCACTGGAGCAAGGAAGCCTGGGAAGGAAGGAGGTGCACAGACACAGCAAGGCACTGATGGCATTATTGCCCCAACAGTGACGTTAAGAGAGAGATGAGAAAATCTACAAAGAGCTGGACTCCCATTAGCTTGCAGAGGCCAAATGCTGACCTCTTTTATTCCAAACTTACCTGGGTGCAAGAACCATTCTGATGAGCAGCAGGTAGTTCAGGACAGGCACAGCCACGAATTCATAATTGGAGCAGGGCTGTGCTTTGCCTGGCAGGAGAGCTGTCTCAGTAATACAGATGAAAATATGCCATTAGACCTGTTATGCTGCTCAGCACTGCCATATATAAAAATATTTTTTGAAGACACAATTCACTACAAAAAGAGCTGAGTACATTTCTCTGTCACAGTAAGGAAAAAAATATGGGTAGTTAGGTTTAAAGGAGAAGAAAGCATGTGCCCTGCTTTCTGACCCTGTTTTTTGTTTATTGTTTGGATCCTACACCATATTTTTCTCGTTTTCTCCTTCAATTATTTATTAAGGAAAAAAGAGATGGAGAAGGCTTCTCTGTTCTTGTTTGTGCCAGAACTCATGGCTGTTGCTGTGGGAATACTGCTAACAGCAGCTACTACTGTTTTATAAAAAGTAATAAAGTATATCATTATAAAAAAATACCAATGTGATCAAAAGGATTGTTCTTTTATGCCCTTGTCTAAGTTTCAACTGTAAATTAGAGCTCAGGTAAAAACAATATGCAGTAGAGTATATAAAGTTTGGAAATTATAGTGTGTTTCTATACAAACTCTTATGTTAATCAATATATATATATCACAGAGCAGTCCCTTCACCAAAAACGGGAATTTAACATGTATTTTTCTTACTCTGAAGCTTCCATTCTGTATTTTATAGATGCACAGGAGCCGATCAGCTCAACCCCGCTGACTTTCACCGCGCTGCTCCGGGTGAGGCGCATCCAGCCCCGCATCCCTGAGCGCAGGAACACTGCTCCATCTGCTGGGCTCCCGCTCCAGGACAAGGGCAGGCTGGGGGCTCAGGGAACACCCAGTTCCAGGCACAAATCCGAGAGGGTGACCCCGGCATCAGGCACTCCGTCCATCGGGCACTCCGTTCATCCATCGGGGCGCGTCCCCGGGACGGGCGCGGTGCCCCCGGCAGCGCTGGGATGCACAGGGGCTGCACACAAACTCTCCTTGCACTCCTCATCCTTCCCAAATACTCCTGCACCACCAGCAAAGCTCACACACCTTTGCTGAGGATCCCCAGGCGCACTCCAGGTTCCCACAAATTGCAGGTTCCTTGCTGAGAATCACAACCCCTCTGCAACAACATCCCTTTGGTATTGTTTCTTAGTAGCACATAAATCTTGTTTTTACTTTCAGCCCACAGCATCAATATTACTCAACTACATCTCAACTATTACTAGGGAGTCACTTCCACTACCTGCTCTCTGTTCTGGTTTGTCACATATACACACAGTAAATTGCACAGACCCGAGGCACATCCAAACACACCTTCCAGTGCTCCTGGGTGGTATCTTACTCTGCCCCTACACACTCATACTCCTTCAGAAATAAGTGTGAGTTAGATGAATAAAATGGTGTCTTTCCCCTGCAACATAGCATGGCTTTGCATTGAAACAATCTGTTTAAAACCTCTTATTTAAAAAAAAAATGTCCTGGTCTTGATTATTATTCAGAGCATATTCAATGATTCAAGTAAAAAAAAAAATAGGCATTTGCATTTAACTTCTCTTTTTACTGTGCTTTATTCTCTTCCTGCATTTTTAAGAGCTCAGCCAATGCAAAATACAGGAACTGACTTCTTGGCTTTGTTTTTACATTTTAACATATCATCACCTTACAGTCAATTAATTTCAGTGTCCTTTTTCATTAACAAAAAGCACCAACATCTGGATTGCAAATCCTGCAACGTGATGTTGATTTATAGAAGAAAAAAATGTTCCGCTGAAAATAAAGAAGCAAAAGAATGTAATTTCTGGAGGTGTTTTATTACCTCAGCAGCCAGCAGAGTTTGAGAGCAGTACCAAAACAGAGGGACTGAGTGACCTGTAACACTCAGGGATGGTTTTGAATTCAGAAGTTTGAGACATGACTATTGCCAGACAAAGTTTTGGAGAGAACCTCTTGCAGCAGGAAGCATTTGCAGAAGCCTCTACTGAGCACCTTGAGGCAGCTCAGCTGCAGGTGAGCAGTGAGCACTGCCCACCTCACCCCTGGGAAACTGAGATTATTCCCTGGGAGCACACTGATCCACAGGAGCAGGATAACAGGTGGCAAGTGAAGGGAGCTCAGAGATGATGAAGTGAGCTGGGTTTATGCACCCAGGATGCATAGTAAAGCAGCAGTCTTATCCCCTAGCATTAAGCATTATATTGATGGAGTGACTTTTTGGTCAGAAGCCATCTGCTGTTTCCGGGGGTAGGAGTCTAAAAGAATTAGCAAAGCTGGCTATCAAAAAGAGAAAAGTTTTACATGGCTGTGGGTGTTTTCATTAAGAACCAGACTAGCAACCGCATGGAGGTACAAACTAAAACCATTTCTGAAGCAAATGCACAAGGCATCCTGCTGCTGAGGCCCAGGGTGATGGGCAGGGACAGTTACCAATGCCAGCTGCCCTTGGAGGGGCAGAAGGCAGCAGCCTGGTATTTCTGCAAGAACTGAGGGAGTTACCTCAGGGATTGGGATTGATGCATTGATGGACTTCAAATCTGATAAGGAGAGAAAGGGAAATGAGAGACAGCAAGTCAAGGACACCTTGGAGGAGAAGCAAAGCTGGAGCAGGGCAGGAAAGGGCACAGGGAAGGCAGAGGCTAGGGGTTATGGGGTGCTACCAGTGACTGCAGCAAGAGCAGGAGCAAGCCAACAGAGTGGCTGCCAACCCACACTGACACCCGAGGTTCTGAGGGCCAAAGCACCCCACAAAAGCATGAGCAAGGCTGCATCCTGCATCCTGCAGCAGGGTGCCACCAGGAGCTCTGCTGGCAGAGGAGAGGCAGGAACTTGTGCACATCCCCTGGGGTATACTACCACAACAGCCCCTGTGCCTCCAGGAGAGGCCAGGGAGGGTATAAAGAAAGTGATGTGCTTTTTCCTGAACAGGTTCCAAATTAACATTACAACAATCCCCCTCACATCCTGCCAGTCCCTTAGTTCAGGGCTGAGAACACACCAGTTCCCTCTGCTCCTGACCACGCTGCAGAAGCTGGAATTTCTGGTTTCTCTGGAGTGTCACAGTCTGTCTGAATGCCACAAGAAGTGCTCAGCCATGGATGGACAGC
The DNA here is from genome assembly GCF_027579445.1 of Ammospiza nelsoni. Lineage (NCBI taxonomy): Eukaryota > Metazoa > Chordata > Aves > Passeriformes > Passerellidae > Ammospiza > Ammospiza nelsoni. The sequence goes on from NC_080643.1 coordinate 8,438,774, forward strand.
CAGGGCCAAGGCATCCCCTGGAGCAATCACCTTCACCAGATGCTTAGGGCATTTATTTGTTCCTCTCCACACTGCCATCTCCACCTGTGCAGAATAAACAGCCACGCTTAAGGTGAAATGGAGCCTCACAGCTGACAGTGCAAGATAAGAGCCCAGGTCCCTGGTAAGAAGATGGGCAGCTTTTCAAATTTTCAAGCAGGTCAAGGCAGGGGCAGAGGGAGGGACAGGACAGGATGGCAGGAGCAGCCAGGACTGCTCCTCTGCTGTCACTCCTCTGGCACAAAGCAGCCAAATCCCTTCAGTTGTCAAATGTGCACTATGCTATTGTTAATGATGCTATTACTTACCATATGTTTAGCAGTATGGCTGGATTCATTCAGTTTATTCAAATGTGGCATTGAACATTTTGGTGGAGCAAGAGGCCTCGGGCTCGGGGGGGTTGAACTGTGGGAGAAAGCAAAAGCTACTGCAGAGGAGGAAAAATGTTACTTACTTAACAAGGTCAATAGCATAAATTCTTATTTTGTTTACTTCAGAGAGCACAGAAGCCAGTGTTTACACCCTGTTTCTGTTAATTACTTTCAGAGTAGGCTGTGAAATCATTTGCTCTCCACATAAAATTTGCTTTATGCTGTTAAAAAAGAGCCTCCTGCCATTTCACCCAGGAATGGCTACACTCTAGAGAAGGATAAACTGATTCTTTTCCATCACTGTAGATGGGGTCAAGCTTTGATATTCAGAGCCATGCTTGCAGGACCTGGAACATTGGCTCAGCCACTTGAAAAGAAAAGGTTATTTGTGAAATTTAGATTGAGATTCAGATCTCAAACTTGTCCAAAGATTTGAGTTAACCAAAGAGAAGACTCTGTTAAGAGCTGGCTTGCCTGGGTTTATCTCTTAATCACAAGTGCTCCCATCAATTTCTTATAAATCTGTGTTCTGCATGTTCAAAAAGAAAGGCTTGATAATCACTGAAAGGAGCATAATGTTCCAAAAGGTGTGGAAACAGAGTCTTAGGAAAAATTCAATTTGTTTAAAAGCAGAATAAACCCAATACCTGTTTTGCTTCCCTTTGCCTTGCAGCCATAAAACAGATATCACCACCAGATATCCCCACCACGTATCTTACCCATATAATATCCCCTCTGGATTCTCACCCAGCACAACCAGTTTAATTACCAAGATATTCCTATTACCAGAACTTATTCTGGTACTCTAGAACATCCTGCAGGTTTGGCTGCTTTGGCAGAAGAATGCAGCACAGTGACCTTTTTCACCCTACTAGTGCCATATTCTGGCTCTTCTCTGATATATCCAAGCACAGTTCTAAATCCATCACCAGCCCACATTCATATTTTTATTCTGGCAGGCCTGCTGACAAGAGTCAACAGAAAGGAAACATCATCCAAAATTATCTGAAAATCCCATGTTATTGGGAGTCCTCAGCAAAACTAGTAAAACACAGAGCTGGAGTAATATGCAATTGGTGCCAGCTGATTTGCAGTTTGATTGGATCATGTAGTGAAGAGGAAAGAAACAGCAAAGTTGCAGAACAGTAACTGCAACCATAGTATTTTTCAAAGAGGCAAGCAACCTTGTAAGATCTCTTCAGCTATTTCAAATCAAATATTCTTCCAGATATTAACTCATCCCAATATAAACTGTACTCAGCCCAATGCCCATGAACTGTGCCTTCACTGCCCATGGTTTCCAAGGAACAGCCATGGCAGTAATTAGTGGGCATAAAAATCAATTCTGAAGACTCCAAAGACAATCTGTGATTGTGGAAGTGACTGTGCCTGGAATAACAAGGAATACACTTTGCATTCAGAACAAGGCAGGCTCCTCCTTTGCCCACAACCACATTTCTGTGACTCCCTCCTTCAAGCCAAAGAAGAGGCAGCTCTGAACCCAGCCACTACATGGAACTAGCAGGTGAAACAGCTTCCCTGAAGAATTTAAAATGCTTGCTGAAATCAGTGTTGCAAAACCAACTCCTTGTCTGGCTTTCATGAAACTACAGAGTTCTGCCTTGACATCCAAGCCCCTCTCAATTAGCACTTTCCTGCAGTGTCTAACATGGTGCTCTTGGAGCAGGCTGTATTTCTGTAGGAGATGAAGGCTGTATTTCTACAAGGAGATGAAGACATGGTCCTCAACCCTCTAATCCTCTGCTTCTGCTAAAAGAGTGTAACAGGTACTTACTTGCCTACCAGTGCACTGACAATACAGGGAACTGAACCCTCACCTCGTGCAGAGCACCAATCCAAACCCATTCTGGTTACAGCACTGGGAACACGATGTCCCAACACACACTAGATAATAGAGGAGTATTTCATACCTCATTTTAGTGGATCTTCAAAACAGAAAGCCCATCAGCTTCTTCAAGACTAAAAGGTACTTTGCAGAGAAGAGCAGCCATCGAGCAAATTTGCAACAAAAAGCGTGAACAAAACCAGCAAGTTTCTCCTGCAAACAGCATCAGGTGCTCTCTGTAGACAGCACTGTAATTTACTCAAAGCATCACCAGCCTGGCTGAGAGGCTCCTATTTTACAGGAACACACTACACAGGCAACCCCAAGAGGCACCTAATCAATGGATAATACCAGGATGGTTCTTGCAGCACCAGGTCTTGGTTAAAACAGAAAATGTGTTTTTTGCAGAATGGCTGCAAGGCCAAGGTGCTTTGTGGCACATACAAAAGAGTAAATAACTGGATGTCCTTACTGCTCTGAGCAAACACAGCACAATCATTTGCAAAAAAACCAGCTCATCTGTAGCTGCCTTCATTACTTTCACCTTTGCACACAGTGCTGCAGATGTGGGGTCACAAGCACCATGCCAAATAACAGAGAAGCAAAAACCTCAGCCCGCTTGTAATTCTGTGTGCAACAGCAAAACCTCCTCAAGGGGACCATGACAGGAACTGGCAGGCTGTTTGCAGTGCCCCAATGCTGCTGGCACACCATCCTGGGCTGGCAGGACCAGTCCCTGCTCACAGCCCAGCCTCTGCCATGCTGCTTCCAACACTGCTCCCAGCACAGCCCATTCCCATTGCAGCTGGGGAGTAAAAGATTAATGGCACACAGAAATCCCAGGTCAAGAGTAACAAAGCAAGCAGAGAAAAAGGAAAACTTCCGGTCATACAGAACACAGAAAGTACAATGCTCCATGTAAAAGGAAATTTTGACAAGACATTTCCTTTGGGTCAAGATCTAGGGCCTGGCTCAGTGAAGTAAAGGCCATGAGGAAGTAACAGTAACAGATGCAAAAGCATCTGGGACTGAAAAGGAAAAAAAATTAGAAGGAAGAAAAAAAAAAGAAACATTTTAGCCCTGAAACTTAATAGTAGCAGGCTGTTCTTTAGCACAAATACTGCTTTGATCTGTCATAGCTTGCCTATGGGTTTGCTATCTTCAGCATTTCAAAGAAATCTCTTATCATTGTATACCTGCCTCAGAGAAATCATACCACTGAAGGAACAAAAAGGTTGATTGTTATTTTAATTGAATTTGTTTTCAATTTATTTTCAAGCTGTCTGGGGGAAACCTTTTACACGCGCATTGTTTGATTTGTTTTTAACTTTGGTTCCATTATCCTAATAATGAAGCTTTTAAGGCATTTTAAGAAGCCTGTTTGTCCAAAAGGGTACTCACATTGATCAGATCAATACCTAGGTAAGCGCCTGAAAGCAGGAAATAAATATGGATTTTAAAAAGCCAGCATTATTTCACAGAATTTGGGTTTTGTTGTGAATTCAGATGCTCAGCATGAACTGCTGGCTTGATCTCTGCCAACACACACAGCCATGAGCTAATGTGCCAGGGGATTATTTTCCAGCATCCCTTAATGCAGGCTACCTGCATGTGGTCTCTTTCTCAAAGGTGCTGAACACTTCCAGCTCATGCTGCTGCTGGTGTTAAGCTCCAGGCCAAACAGGACAGAAGGAATCCTTGAATGAGATTAACAGTAAAGCCAGGATTTGTGCTACAATAGGTTAATTAGTTTTCCAGGTAGTTAGCTAATAGCTCTTTTCCATTTTATAACAAACCAGAGTCACGGGAGCTGTGGAGCTGCAGGAAAGGGCATTGCACAAGGAAGGGGCTGTCAGGCAGCTCTGCCCTTCTTCTGCAGCTCCCACTGACACCAGGGCTTTGAGATGAGGCCCTGAACTGCACCAGCCCTGCTTCCCCCACTCCCCTAGAGTATAAAGGGATGCTGTAATCCCCTGCTCAGGGCAGCAGCATCTCCCCCTGCCCTTCCTGCTCAAGCCTGTGGAGCGGCACTCTGCCATCCTGGACCTTTCTCCAAACCTGCTTCTCCTGCAAGCCCAGCTGGAACTGCTGTGTGATGGCAGCTCCCTCACTGCACACCCCCCTCCCACTCTAATATACCAGTCAGGCAAAACATCCTATTGCACAAGGAATCCAGAGGGTTTTGTGTTAAGACAAAAAGGGTTTAGAGTTACCTTTTCACTTCTGAGCTTTCTTCTCCAAGTGATATATGCTTCATTCTTTAAAAGATGTTTGGAGTCTTTTAACATGTAGAAGTAGTTCTCATTAATAATGAAGGAGTTTCAGCTGATCTTCTAATGATCCCTTCCTTTAGTGCAGCTTTATCTCAGTTAATAGCTGACTTTGCCTGTGTGGCCTCATGCAACAGCTGTAGCTTATACCAAGGACTTACAGTCACTTGTTACCTTTATGAATGAAATTCATTATTTCTTTTCCATGGTAGTAAAACAGCGGGATGGCATTAGACAGACAGACCTCATTTTATGTTATTATTCCAGTGGAGATCTATTAATTTTTCTGAATATTAAATTTCTTGAAGAGCAGAAATGAAAGACTTGCAATGAGTTGTCTCTGTCATTCTCTTCCCTTTCGTCTTGCCCCAAAAAGGAAACAAACTGTCAGCACCATTAATTTTTAAAATGCCATTTTAAAATTAAATATTGAGCTAGGTTTTTAAAAGACAGGACAGTTTTAAAAATTAAAGCACTAAAACTAAACTAAGTACTTTTTCAGAGTACAGAGTATTTCTTTTTGGCCACTCAACTATGGCTACTTATTCCACCTTGCCAATTTTTCATTTTTACCACAGATCCAAAACATCCACAATTTACTCAGCTCTATCTTCACCTAGAGCAGCAAACCAGAAGTTTTAATAATCTGAAGAGGAATCTATTTAAGATCAAGTCCTTAGGGAAGGGCCTGCCATTAGTCACCTGTTTGTCCAACATGAAGTTCAGGTCTCAGTTCCTTGTGAGCCTTTTGCAGAGTGTAAGGAAAACCCTCATGGCTCTGGGGTCCATCAGACAGGCTGGGCACTAAAGCAGGAATGCTCATGTGGGAACCTGGGCCAAACCTAAACCCAGGCAATGACACCAAGGAAATCCATCTGAACACAGGGGGGATCTCCCAGAGCTGCAATAATGTTGTTTAAAACCATGCCTAGGATGAGCACAGCTCATGTTTTGGATCCAGTGGGATGGGTGAGAGCCACAGCTGCCTGCCTGGCTCCCAGGGCAGCTCTCACATGAAAAACTGCTCCAGCCTCATTTGTTTTCATATCTCCTCATGAAAGCTGTAAGCTGAGGGGGGGGAGTTGCAGCTGCTTGCTTAGATCACACCACCCCTACCTGTGTCAGGGAGCACTCTGCTGTTCAGTCAGCCCCACTGAGATGGATAAAAGCCTCAAGAAGTATTAGATATGCGGGAAGGAGCAGGCTGGCCCAGAGTAAACACCACTGCCACAAGAGTATCTTTAGAAGAGGAAACCTCTACTGCTGCACCTGAGAGGGCAACTCCATTACCCAGCATCAGCTCTGTGCCAGCCTGCTGCTGGCAAGGCAAATCTCTGCCAGGGACTGTCAGGGGGGCTGATGGCAGCACCAAGCAGAGGATGGAGGCCTGCCCTCCTCACACACATCTGGGGCACAGGGGTGTGCCCTGCAGCTGTCTGGGGACCTGGTGCTACACCCCAAGGCTTGGCTACACCCCTGCCCAAACAGCCACAGCCAGCCATGAGCTCTGCAGTCACTGCACTGGGGACTGTTTGTGCTCCTCCAGCTGGAAAACCTTCCTGGCTCCACTCCTCCCTCACTTTTAGCAGCCAGCAAAGCAGGAGGGACTCATGGCTCTGGCCTCTGCAGGTGGGCACTGCCACCACCCTGGTCCCCTGGTGTGTGCACAGTCCCCAGGAGCAGCACACCTGCATGCCAGCCTCCCCAGCGTCCTCATGGACTGCTGATCTAGATACCACCACACTGCCCTCCCACTTCAGCTTTAGTTCCTGCTCCCTGCTGCTCTCAGTAGTGAACAATGATGCATTACAATTTTCAGGTGCCTAAGGCTCGCAGAGCTTTCTCAATATAATCAGCAAAAAGAAGGATTTTGCATCGAAAGCCAGTGCCAACATCCCTGCAGTGATAACCATCCCTGTATAATTAAAATGAACATTTCACAAAATGTCATCTCCAAGCAGCATATTTTAGATTAATAAAAAAATTTTAAAAAAAACATTTCCATGATCAAAAGAAGAGAATCATAATTGGGAAAGGGTGGAAGTGGGGGAGGACAGTGTGACAGCTCCAAGAAGAATTACTATTATTATGGGGAAAAGTTTGCTAAAATACCAACTGCTTGCCCACAGTCAAAGGAAGCACCAGTTTACTTGTTAATCGCCTTAATTAATTAACTGGCATTGTCCTGGATTTCCTGAAGCTGGGTTTACTGTGGGAATCAATTTTAAAGAGCTTCCAGAAAGAAAATTTAAATTTCTGCTTAAAGACTTTACAGCTTAGTAAACAAGAGTCTGCTTCCAAACCATTTGGACAAAACCACAGCCATGATTTATGGAGACAAAGTCCTTTTTCCCACAGAGTCTGTTGTGATCAGCTATATTGACCTACTGCACAGCACAAACTCCCCTGAATTAATTCCTCTTTGAACTGCAGCAGCTCTTTTGGAAAAACAGCCCATCCTGATTATAAAACTGGCAGTGAGTCAGGAGCCAGTGTCATCAGGGTGTGCTGCACCAGGGGCTCCCACTGAGATCCCTGCTCCTTTCCACCACTGATGTGTTCAGTTCCATGCTCCACCCAGTGCTGGCCTTCCCTTCTGCTAGATCAGGGGCAATTTGGCAAAGCCTTGCTCCCTGTACAAGAACTTACAGATGGTGAGAGAGTTCTCATTACCAGGGCTGTGATCTTCCAGACTCTCTCAATTAAATGGGAATGAAAACAGGCCATGAGCTCCCTCATGGTCCTCTGGGGCTGTTCCATCTCATCATGCTTTCCAAGCTCAGGATGTGGTTGCACCCAGTGACAGATATTAGGGCAGCACCAATTTACTGAGTCCTCTTAATATACACAATTATCTGCTCTGTAACTTCTGACCACAACATTGCATTGGACTTTCTCCCATCCCACAGGTTATCTAACTTGTGCTCTAAATTTTGCTTTATTCACTCTTTCCAGGGTTAGCAATTCTCACTCTATAAACTTGACTACTGGTCCATTTTTGGCTGTGGTAAAACAGGTCCTAAAGATATCTGTTACATGAAACAGCAGCTAAGAAAGCAAACACACACACACACACACACACACACACACACACAAGAGTTTTCACATGTTAAACTCAAGTTTTCCTGACTTCACCAGGGCCCTTTCTTTCCTGGAGTTCTGCAGAAGACTGGTGTGGGGTAGAATTCACCTTCCTGCAGACTTGACCCATCAAGGCCCAGAACCCAAAATGTCCTTTGTGACCAACAGAGTGGAAAAGGTGCTCTTAGGATTCATCTCTCTGCTCTTACACATCTATTTTTTAGGTGATAAATGACATCTCTAAAGCACCAGCTTCCTCTCACTGACTGTGAAACTGCATGTCCAAACTAAGATGAGCACAACTACATCAGGTTATGTGAGTCTCAGCCTTTGAGTCTAAATAAAACAGTGCAGATAAGAAAAGCATAATATGTATGCCCTTATTAAAGTGTTCCAGCAGTAAAACACCCCTCACATAAATATGGAAGTGAATACTTCTTTAAATAATGCATTTTAAGTGCTAGTTTTGGTGTCAGATTCTGCTCTTACATGCCTCTAACTAGACAGGAGTAAGTAAGGAGTTCTCCCAGCTCAGACATCAGTAAAGAAAACTGGGTAGAACCTGCCCCTCCCAAGAAGAGGCACACAGAGATGGTTTTTGGTTCTCCAACAGGGTCAGCAGCATGAAGGAGGGTGCAGAATGCATCCCTCTCACCTGTGGAAAAACATCACAGTCATTTTCTGCCTACAGGTGCAAGAGAAGATCACAGCCTAGCAACATTTCTCTATTTTGTGGAATGGCTCATTTAGCAACGACAAAATTTTCCTTGGGAAAACTATAGTCTGTGAAGGAAAGGCTCAACAAATAAGAAAAAAAGTTTTAAAGAGGAAGCTGAATGGAAGGCACACACAGCCATTTTTCATCTGTTTTTCCTAATATGCAAATAAAACAGTTCCCCACTCCTCCTGGCAGGGGCAGAGGAGCAGCTAATGGAGCAATGCTGATCTCCTAAAGACAGAGAACATCTCAGAAAAATGACATGGAAGAGGTGAGCCTGCCATGCTGATGGATTACACCAGGCATTTGGGTGTTTATCCTGCCAAACAGCTACAGAGCTGCACAGAAAGTGGTGAGAATTCTGTGAGGAAGATGTAGAATTTGCATAAATTTGTGTATGTCTCAGCCCCTGAACATGCACTTCTATGAAGGACTGAGAGTAAGAGAGTCATCCATGTGCTGGTGTCAGCTTTGGGGTGAAATGTATCCTCTGGCATGAATGGGGGCATTTACACAAGGAAGAAAAGTGTTGGATTTTCTGCTGTGTTGTTCATCAGCTGCAGAGAAATTTGGTGAGACCTGAGGAGGGGCAACAAACTCAGAGGGAAAGAGAGGGAGAGAAGGGAAGAGGGACATGGTCAGGAAAGGGTTGGCCAACATTTTAAATCATCTTGTCATCCAACAGCTTCCCCCACCTTAGAAAGGGCTCCTTTCTCAGCACAGCTCTTCTGCCCTTGCCTGACTGTGAATTCCTTTTGAGGAAGCTGGAGTTGGTCTCATGGCAGTGGGGAGGATGTGGAACATGGCATTATGGATGCAGGGCAAGGAGCTGTGTGCTGCCAGGGGCTGCCCAGGCACTGGGCAAGGCTGTGAGACTCTGCAGTTTGGTGGGTTTGGCCCATTTGGAGCTGCAGCAGTCCTGGCCCAGCTGGACAGGCTTCAGTTCTCACACAGCAGATAAACTGGAGCTTATCTGCCATGGCCACTTCTCTGAATATACAGCACTGGTCACTGCCAGGAGAAGACCTTCCCATAACTTCCTGAAAGATCTGAGTGAAGCTGTTCAGTGAGCACTGCATTACAGAGGACATTTTTGATAATCCCTAGCACTAGAAATTCAGTCCTTGCCACTCAATCAGGCAACCAATGGGAGGCAGAAAAGGAGCCCAAGAGGCAGAAGGGAAGGTAGAACAAGGGGGACTGACAAATGTCAGTTAAATCCTGGGGTCCCAGGCAGAAACATCAACGCAGCCCACACCAAGAGTGCACTTTGGAAGGATAAATCAGCAAAGACTGAAACAGGAAAGTTCATTTTTTGCTGTAGGAAATCAAGTGGCAGTGATGGGTGCTGGGTAACCTGTCCCCAGTCAGGGCACAAAACCACAGCATGAGCAGTTCTCACACTCTCTCCTCTCTGAGGCAGTTCCACCTTTTCTGGGGACAGGAAAGGCACACAATGTCTTCCTTTCCCACTGAAATCTCTTCCCCTTATCACTGAGTCTTGGGCTGGATGGCACCAATAATCCTGCACAGGAGGGGACGTTTCTGCTGGACAGTTAGCAGAGCACCCCAGCATTATGGGGCTTTGCTTGACTTCATCTCCAGCAACAGCAAAATTCACCTGACAGTTCGGTCCTTCCTCTGCAAAAATCCTCCAGCACCAACACAGAGTACAAAAAATTCCTCCAGTACAACACAGATAAGTCATGTGCTGGCCCATTGCCCAGCTCAGTGCTTGGCTTGGCTTCAGCAGTTCAGCTGACAGCACATATCTCTTTCCTTTCCTTTCCTTTCCCAAGTCCCTTCTCCTCCTGCCCCACCATCACTCACCCCCATGCACACACTCCACTCACAGACAGGGCTGCTTGTGATGCCCTGCTCTGCTCACACAGGCCCCTGCTCAGCCTGTGCTGTGCCTTATTCTGCAAATTATCACAAAAAAAAAGAATAAAATTAAAATCTATTGAACTACTGAGTAGTTCTGATACGCCAGACCTGACTGGAAAAGAGCAAAACAGCCCAGAGAGAAAAGTGGGAGATGATCTTGTCATGTCACATCCAGCTTTTGCACAGACCACGTGCTGCTCCTGCAGCACCAGCCCAGCCCATTAGACACACTCAGCCCTTCTCTCACCTCTTTAGACACCAGTCATTGATAATCTGTGCAATTAGTGTAAGGCTTACAGTTGGACTCAATGATCTTAAAGGTCTTTTCCAACCTGAATGATTCCATGATTCATCTTGCCTGTCAGTAAAGCTACAGCATCTCTGCACACAGCAATACCCTACAACAGCTGAATATATTGCATAAGAGCAAGAATCTCCTTAATGGATTTCTGCAGCAGGAGTGGAAAATGGGGGTGTTCCCAGCCACATATATCCTAGTGAGAGGTAATGAATGGCACACCCATAGCATTTTGCTAATAACCTCAAATAGAGTGAAGAGTTCAGCTGGGAGGAGAGAATTTCTTTTTTTCTGGTAAAAGTTTGATGAGCTTTCAGAATCAAATATTTCAGAGCTTGCTCATTGCTAATTAAGGGTTAGTATACTAAATTAGCAGTAAATTAACATTCATTTCTCTGCTAGTACACTAGAGCTGCAGGAAATTACCCAAATTATTCAGGTAGTGACATTCATCACTGGGTGGAATTACTGTAGCTTAAACAAGATTTAGTGCTACTCTGTAGCTAATATTCACAGCTGCAGGAAAAGAGAGGCAGGCTCCCTCATTCACAGCGATTTTGACAGCAGAGGTGCCAAGACAGTGGAAAATGTTCATCTGAGCTGTTGATTATTGAGACAAGAGAACAGGACAGGCCAGGCTTTGCTGAGCTCACTGCATGCCTGGGGTGCAAATGGTGAGGTGGCACCTGGCTGGTGGCTGCAAGTGACCGAGTGCTGCTGTAAAATGAAAATATTACCCTAAAAATATCTCCGTGCAGTTGCTGGGGATAATTGATGCTGGTGCAGCATTACTTCAAACCACTCATAAAGCTCCATCTGTGGCTGCATCTCTATAGACATTTCATAATTATGTTTAATATTGCAATCCCCTATTTCTAGGGAGGATTTGAGGATCTCTGCACATTTGTCTAAGTGATGAGCATTTTATCTAGGGCTTAGGAGCTTTCCTTCCTCCCTGGGGAATAGCTGGCTCAGGAAGCTGCTGGCTGCCTCCAGAGCCCTCCCTAACCCCTTTTTAGGTCAAACACAACTCAACCACAGCAGGCTGAAGAAACCAGTCAGGTTTGATGGTCTAGGAAAGAGGTGGTGAGCATCCCATTGGAGCCACATGCCCATACCCAAGCAGACTTTCCTGATACATTCATCTCCAAAGCAAAGAGCACACCTGATACGCTGGAGCTTGGAGCTTGCTGCATTTCCCAGGCCAGCTGCCTCCCAACCACTTCTGCATCATCAATGTCACAGACATATTTTCTGAAAAATCATTTTGCCATGAAAAAAATCTCAGGATTTTTTTCTCCTGAAAAGCTGAGAAGCCTCGGAAGAAAAGAAAAACAATAAATATCTGCTGCTGTGGAACACAACAGGTGCATCTTTGATCGGTCCATGAGAGTTGTTTCTACCTGATGACCAACCACAGGTCAGCTGTGTTGGGACTCTGGTCAGTCACAAGATTTTATTATCATTCCATTCCATTCCATCCCATCCCATTCTTTGCTAGCCTTCTGATGAAATCCTTTCTTCCATTCTTTTAGTATAGTATTATTATATCACTTTCCTTTAATATAATATATATCATAAAATAATAAATCAGCCTTCTGAAACATGGAGTCAAGATTTTAATCTCTTCCCTTGTCCTGGGACCCCTGCAAACACCACCACACATGAAGAATGTGAAATGTGCACAGCAGGGCTTTCCTGGGTACCCTGAGGTTTTGGGTGGGCAGGCAGGAAAGTCCCCCTGGAGAGGACAAGGATGGTTTATGCCCCAGTGCAAGTCAGTCAGAGGGAGGGAAGCAGAGTCCCTGGGAGAGAAGAAAGGTGGCAAAGGGGAAGATGGAGCCTGAGAACAAAGCACTGCTGCTTTCTCATTCACTAAAACTGTGTGCCAAGAACCAAACACCTACAATACTTGAGGAGAAGCTCCTCAGGATACCATTTTACCCTTGACTATTAAGAACAGCCACTCTGTAGAATGCACATGCCTGAACAGACATAGTTACACAGGCAACAGGACAGATCCCTTTTGATCACAAAGAAGTCCACGTGCTGTCTGAAGCCTTGTGCAGAATGGCAGCAGGGGTCTTCACACTCTATTTTTACATTTTCCAGCACTCATACTAGGGGAATGAGCTGCTGCCCCCTGCAAATAAAGGCCCAATCTAAAGCAGGCGTTGCTTTTTAGCTCACGGATGGAGATTTCAGATGTCACCACTATTAATTTTCACTCTTCTGGCTGTGTTCCTTGTCTGCTGCTGGCAATCACAGTGGGATCAAGAATGAGTCTCAAAACAGGAGGAAAAGACAGTTGTCTAGTTGTGCTTTTTATATTCTCTCACAAGCAGCCCAAAGCAGAGATGATAATGCATATCTTAATTAACTAAGGCCCTCCACGAACTGCCTGGGGCAGGTTTTTATAGATACTGGCTTCTGGCTGGACAACTGGCAAGTAGACTTTTACTGCCTGGAAACAAAGGCATTGCAAAAAGCCAGTAAGTTAAATCAATGTTCTATTAATTCATTTTTAAAGTCTCACAGGAACATTGTACTCTTTGTCGAAAAATGTTGCAGAGCTTTAACAGCTGCCCTGCTGGCATGGGAAGCACAACAACAGGATCTTTAGATGTCTGTGTGTGCAGGGACACAGCTCTCTTCTGTTTAAAATCCACCAGGTTTCATACAAAGCTGGTATGGGCCCACTTTTGTCATCCAGCTTGCCTTTAAGATGAAGAATCACCATATGGCTGTGCTAGGAAGAAGAAAATCTCTCCTCTGTGGGGAGAGTCCCCTAAGAGTTTCCCTCCCCTTTCCTTATCCTTTATGGCACAGGATCCCCACACATGTACCCTAATGCTAAGCAGTGGCAGGAGGAACAAATCCACTGTCACCACTTTTCAGCCACTCCTGGGGACAATAACAGAGGGATCCATTTACCTGCTCCTTTCTGACCTGCAGTGGAGGATGAATTTTGCCCAGTGCTCTCAGGAGGAGCAGCTGCTGCCTCCTCTCCCAGAGGGATAAGTTTGCTCTCCAGACAATGTGGAGAGGACAGCAAGGGAACTGAAGTCCCCTAGATCTTTTTTAGGACAGGACTGTTTCTCTCATTAGCCATGGCCCCCTCTGAGCCCCTCACAAAGCCCTTCCTGCGGGACCTTGTTACAGAGAGCCTCAGTGGAAAACAGCACTTCCAAATGTGCCTGTTGGGGGCTACATGGGATAAAATCTGAGACTGCAGGAAGAGGAGATGGACAGAGAAGCCCAGATGTGTTATTTGAAGCTGCCCTGTGATACTGTGACGGGCAGGACAGCTGGCAGCTCACAGCACTGGGGGCTGGTGGGGTGACTGCACCCCGACATGGCCCATGCACAGCCCTATCCTCAGGAGGAGCAGGAACCAGCTCACCCCAAATTCAGTCTCACTGTTCCCCAGCAGCTCACAGAGCCCTTCTGTGGGACTGGAGGTTCTCAACCCCCATTCTGGAGAGAGCTGAGGTTTCTGCAGTGCCTTTCCTGAGCTCACCCAGGGGGCCTGAGCAGAGCCAAGAACAGACTGCAGGACTCCTGTGTGCCAAGTCACCGGCTCTGCATTTGGCTAAACTCTCCTACAAGCACCAAGTGCCTCAGAGCACAATTTTTGGGCACAGAGTTGGAGCTGTACAGAGCAGAGCATCTGTGCTGGTGCTGTACCCCAGGCTCAGCCTGCTCTTTGTCAATCCATCTGCACCCTCCCCTTTTCCCAAAGGGCTCTCCCCAACCAAACACCAATGCACATTTGAAGGATTTCCATCCCGTGGATATTTCATGTTTTTAACTTTCTACATTTTCAAAAGAAAACCAAAAAAAGCAATTAATATCTTGCAATGGCAAAGAAGGTACGCTGTGGCATTGGAAAACAGGCAGCATGTGATCCACAAAAGCTGCAGAACTGGTCTGTTACAGGAGGAAGTCACAGTGCCAATTTTTTAATGCTGTTTACCAAATCAAACAGGCATTCTGCAGCCCACCTGTTCCTACTGCCTCTGACTTCAGGATAGCCATTTTCTGAAGCCAGAGAAATAATTACTGGACCAGTTTATTGATGGCAGCTGGTTTGGAGTGAAAAAGTCCAAAATGTGCAATAATTAAAGACTGTAAGGGATGCAAGCTATTAAGAGGACAAAGAAAGCAAAATAAATTGATCCAGAATGGGCAAATGGACACCTTCCATGGGAAGCCAAAACCTCTCCTCAAAGCTGATGTACTCAGTCAACTCACAGGGAAGTCCAAAACGTGAGGTGGGGGAAACCTCAACAATCCAAATTTCTGCAGGTTTTTTTTTTTTTAATGCAGAAATTATTACCCAGTCCTTGTCACTACCACAGAATTCAAAGTCCTGGAGTCAAGCAATGGCCTAGAGACCAACGTGTGCCAGCTGCTTCAAAAGGCCCTGTAAAATCCCATAAAGGAGAACTGTACACCAGTGTGTGCCTGGGGGATAAGCTGTGTGCAGCATTCAGCCCAAAGTGCAGGGATGGAGCTGATCCCACCCAGCGGGAGGTGATGTTGCCAATCCTACAAACAAAGCCAATCTGCCAGCCTCAATATCCCACCTTGTGGCAATGGGTCCCACTGGCTAATTAAAGCTTAGGTTAAGAGTGCTTCCTATCAAAGCTGTTCAATGCATTGACTTCTAATTTAATTTTATGTCTCTCTTTCTTCTCCAAGAGAGGAAAAAGCCATTGGCGTTTTATTTATATCCATCACAGCCTCTCTCTCCATGGCACTTCCCATGTACTGTTCTGCCTAAAATAAACAGACTTAACCTTTGCAGTCTCTGCTGCATGCAAATCTTCCCTCTAAAGTATTTTCTATGCTTCTGATTAGGTTTGCTGCCCTTCACTGAACCTCTTCTATTTCCTGCTCTATCATTTTTTAATTAGGGTAACCAAACGAAGCATGCTTCTCAAGGTGAGGTCACATCACCATCTCTAGAACAACACTGTCATATTTTCAGTGTTGTCCTCTATTCAACAAATTATTGTCATGCCATTTTATATTTATGCTTCCCTGATCACTGCTCAGACCTCAGCAGATGCTTTCCATGGAGCTCTTTGAGATACTTTTTTGTTCTGAGGCTCACCCCGTTAGACAATCAACTGTTCCATCCAATTAACAGTAACTTCCTTTTACTCACATTGCATTTTATTATCAGTATTTTGATTAATAAAGCTTTGTTAAATTCAAAGGAAATTCTTAGTCACACCTAGATTTGATTAAATTTTGGAGCATCCAATTTCAGCAATTTGCTACTTACTTTTTCAGATTATCATAAAATACTCAGCACAGGCTCAAGGGGTGCCTGCCATACAAATGCCTGTATTTGTAATTACTGAAGCTCTCCACAGAGATATGATTTTCAAAGAATTCATGTATCATAACATAAATAAAAACCTAATTTATTTTTAAAGGGTTTTCAAATCTCAAACCTTGACTTTCTGTACCTGCACCACAGGTCTGCAAAGAGGGAAGCAGTAAAGCCTCTGTCACTTCCCAGGGTGCATTCACATGCACATCACCAAGCCAAACAAACCCTCCTCCTCTGGCTGCTGTAACACAATTTTCAAGAAAGGTGAACATGACAGTCTTCAAAGGGATTTAAACAAAACAATGTCAGGAAAGGTTTCACCACCCCTTGTACCACACACTTCTGTAGCCTGTGAAAAGAAATACCCCTCAGTGAAATTCAGACTACATAAGGGTTTTGAATTCAGAATGTCTTTTTATAATGATATATTCATGCTTGCTGCCATCCATCAGAAACTTCCTATAGAGTGGATGCTTTTCTGTCAAAAAAAAAAGCTGAATTACTTTAGAGGGAATCAAATTTTTGAACACCTACAGGGGAAAAACGAGAAGTGAAGGGAATCTTCAGCAGTGTCTCATCTATATGGGTGTCCCTTCCCAAGGATTTCATCATAGAATGGTTTGGGTTGGAAGACACCTTAAAGATCACCCACTTCCAAACCCCCTGCCATGGGCAGGGACACCTTTCACCAATCCAGTCTGGCCTTGAACTTCAGGGATGGAGCATCCAGAATTTCTCTGAGCAACCCGTGCCAATGCCTCACCACTCTCACAGAAAGAACTTCTTCCTAATGTCTAATATAAACCTACTCTCAGTTTAAATGCATTTCCTCTTGTTCTACCACTACACATCCTTGTAACAAGTCCTCCTATCCTCCTCACTCCCTCATGGACCCTTTGGGTACCCAAAACCTTCTCCAGGCTGAACAATCCCAGCTCTCCCAGTCTGCCTTTGTAGGAGAGGTACAGCCAACAGGAATATGGCACAGCAGTGGCCTCAACACCAACCTCCAAGGAATTCCATTCCTCACTGGTCCCCACTTGGGCATCAAGTCAGTGACCAAAGGCATGGAAGCAGACAGACAGCCCTCTTCCCACCACAGAAATATTCCCAAGTTCTTGGCAGCAGCCTCCTGCAGGAAGGCATCTTGCTGTTCAGACACCTGAGAGCTCACCACAAATCACCAGCTAGCACTGAGGCTGTTGGCAGTGGCTTCTGGGATATTATTAATTGCAAGAATTTATTTTAAAAATATTTTCCTCAGCATATGACATACTAAGTTGTCACAAGTTACTTTCTTCTAATGAGAATTTCTGCATATTAGATAAGAGTCCATAAGCATAGCTGGGTGTTATTTTAAAAAGCTGTGTTTCTGATGGGAAGGAAAAATCATCACATTTTCCAGAGATCAGTTTTCTAGAAAGGAAAAATAGCAACTTTCTTTTTAGGACAAAAGCAATAGTTTCTACCTCAGCTAAAGAATCCCATCTGCTGTGGGCTCTGAGCCATTGGCTTATTAGCAAAATGGTCTGAAAGAAGCATAAATCTGATTTGCTCAGAAACCAAATCTGCGCGCAGACAGAAATTACAGTCTGCCACTTCCCTGTAAATGAGGCTCCTTCCCTGCCCTCAGTTCATTTCCATGGACAATGGGTAGCACCTGCTGCCAGTCAGATTCCTGCAGCACTTTCCCTTTATCCCGGAGGCCTTTGGCCAATGCCAGCCCCCAAAGGCTGGTGCTTCCCTCCCCAACAGGCAGCCCATCCACACACTGTAATCTCTGTCGTATGCTACAATTCCTTTTTGACCATATGCACAGACACCCCTTCTTTTTCCTTTTTCCTCTCTCTGCCTCTCTATCCTGTGAACAGCCCACGCTGGTTTGTGTCTTGTCACGGCTGTCACCACTCAGCACCTCAGTCCCTGCTTCCCTTTTCATGGCACATTTTTCCTCTGCTTTACACTGAGCCATCTATTACCACTTGGATGATCAGCACAGCACACTTCTGGGGTCAGGTGTGAGACTGTAAGTTTGCTGGGGTTAATTTCAGAGTTGGTTTTTTGCTGGTACTTAGACACACACTCTTAGTAAATCATCAGAGCTAATGGGGGAGGGAGTCTGAGGAGGATGGTGGAGGCTCAATTTACAGGCAATGTTTACAGCTCTTTTTTCTTTCCTCCATCCAAGCCTGTCATCTGGGGAGGCAGCACATCCTGATCTCTACCAACACAAGATCAAAGCTTTCCAGGTCTGTCAGAACTCCGAGCCTGTCGCTATCCCTATTTACACTTGTTTATTTTTATTACTGTTACCATTAATAGTAATTCATCTTGACAGCTCCTGAGCAGCCACATGGGTAAGGACCTTATCCCACTAAATGCTGTAAAAATGCAAACCAAAATGACAAGAGCTTACAGCTCTTAGGACAAGCTTGCAGCAGAGAAGCTGTTTAAATGCTGGCCCTCATTCAGGCTGTTGGTGCAGGCAGAGCCAGGCTGCACAGGCCAGCTCATCCCTGGAGTTTAGGGCCCCGCTTCTGTTACACTGAGACAGAATTAGGCACCCAGATGTCTCTGAAGTTCAGTCCCTGTGTACCTCATTTTCACCAGCAGTCAAATTATTGGACTGTTGTGTCCCTCACAACAACCTGCTCCAGGAACTTCACTGCTCAGTTCCACAGCCACCCCACTCCCCCACACCAGCAAAGTGCTCAGGTACCTGAGGAGTCTGGGAGCTTGCTTCATTTTGGCAGAGTAATTCCCAAGGTGTGAGGTGCCAGGAGCACAAAATCATCATGTTCACAGGTGTACAGTTTTGCTTCCAACCGCTTCTGTGATAAACAGCACCAAAGGAGATGCGTGCCAACTGCAGTTGGAGCTTTATGGTTGTTCCTTTAGCACCTCTTCGGATTTTGTTTAGTTCACTTCTGCAACAACAGCTGGGAGTAGTATTTCCTTCAAATTACAGAAAGATTTAGTGTTACCTTAATGTGATACAAGCATAGGCTGAATTATAGTTAGGAGGAAGTACAATATGTGCTAATGAATAATAAAGGCTGTCTACCAGGGTATTAGCCTGTCTCTGGCTGCTGCTGCTGCCCAGCCAGTTCTCACCTTCTTGATCACAATGGCTCTGCCACTCAACAGTGGGACCATACTGGAAACATTCTCCATTTGCTAAGGTTTCAGCTGGAAAGAGATCCCTATTTCCAAACATAAGAACTGAGCTGGAAAACAGACTCTCCTTTCTGCTAAACACATCCTGCAGAATTGCAAAGCCAACACCTGTAAACAGACAGGCACAGAAAGAGTTTGGGGAGAGGCTCAGCCCCGGTTTCACTCCAAAAACTGGTAGCAAGTCCCAGATGCAGTCCTTATTTTGCCCTTCTCAGTTTGTCCATGTGCAATACAAGCGGGCATTTGGCAGGACGCTCGTGTCTGAAGCACTGCTAGGGACGTGTGGCTGGTGGGAAACACAAGTTCAGCCCAGTCAACAGTGAACTGACAGCTGCAACCAAGAATAGCACCAATATGGTTCACTGATTATCTGAATTACTTCGGGGTACCTTACAAAATCCCTGCAATGTATCACAGCCACCAGAGGATCACATTATTTTATGCAAAGAACATTTTGAAAGATGCAACAAAATACCCACTGATACAAACAGCTGAGAAAACGCAGTGTTAATGCATACTCCTTTCCTTCTGCATTATTTATCCTTCATAAAATACTACATAAATACACTTGTTCCTACAGAGAGTCAAAAATAACATATTTGACTTATCTATTTAAGAAATAGTGACATGTGTCAACCAAAATGTTCCAACACAGGATTTTTCCGTTTCAACAACTGTCAGAGGGCTCCTCTATTGAAAATAATCAATGCCTTTGACAGATAAAGGGAGGTAATATTATGACTTATTTTGATACAACTTGACAGCTTTTTTTTGGACAGTATTTTTCACTGTCAGTCTATTGGATTTGAATTTTAGCTGGGGCCCATGAGAAATATGCCTTTGGTCTTTAGCACTGAATCTCTGCAAATCAAAAGGGCAGTGGGAGTGCAGTAGTTACCTGCTTTTTATTTGCCATTATCTATCAGTCTCCACTTTTAATTATTCATTTTTAATACCCTTCCCAATTTTTATACTCATGAGATGTCATAATAAGGCACATTTAAACTATACTTTGCTGCTCCCTTGGCAAGAAAGGACATTTCACACAGCTAGGCTTGGAAATGGAGCTATTTCCTAATGTCACAGTGTTCAGACTGACAGTTCACTTCCATCAAGAGCTCATCTCTTCTGTTCTTATGAGACTGCAGCAACTTAAAAGAAGTTTTTAATATTGATTATGAAATATTCAAACACTTGTCCATGCAGAAGATTGCGGGGGTAAGGATCTCTTCATTAAAATTCTTTATTCAAAACACATCCTT
This sequence comes from Ammospiza nelsoni, assembly GCF_027579445.1. Lineage (NCBI taxonomy): Eukaryota > Metazoa > Chordata > Aves > Passeriformes > Passerellidae > Ammospiza > Ammospiza nelsoni. The sequence goes on from NC_080643.1 coordinate 8,459,067, forward strand.
GAATTAAATTATTTTTTTTTTACAAAATTCAACAATGGATCCAGATCTGAATTCTTGTAAAACAAAATCAAGGCATTTAAGAGAATCACATCAATCACAAGCCAGCCCTTCACTGCTGCAAAGCTCCACCAAAAAGGTGAGAAGTTCTAGGCTTGGCACACATTGCCCTGGGACAAAGAGAAGGCAGGTGCAGGGTGGAGAGGATAAAGGGAAATTCCTCATTACCCTGTGTTTTGATAATAACCTTTTGATAACTACCATCTTGAACAACTTCTCCCACTGAGCAGTCAGGCAGAATCCACTCTGACCCAAAGTGTTTGTTCCTGGCTGCAATTTCCATGAACATTGTCACCATATTTTGCCTTTGATATAAATATGTAACCTTGTAGGGTTTAGTATCTAAATATTTATTTGTTCCCAAGCCTAAATTCACAGCGTGATGTGTGAAAATTCCCTTTGGTATAACAATGCTTACAGAGACAAGGCTGTGAGATGACTGAAGGCACAAAGGTGCAGGAAATAGAAGGACTTGTATTCCCAACTCATCATTCCATATACTGCTCAAGACAAGAATTGCATCCTGGCTTTTGATGTATTGTTGTTGTATATGTTGAGAGCTCAGTTATGTTTAAATGTAGTACTTCAGCTCCTTTGCTTAACAACACCTGCTAACTTGCTTGACATCTCAAAGAGTTTCTTAAAATATTCTTAAACCTTTGGCATCCCTTCCTGCCCTGGGCTCCATGAATAAAACATTTATCCAGTCAGCAGCTTTAGCAAAGAGGAACAGCCAAGTTCCATCCATCAACGTCAGCAGCTGAATTACTGAGTGATTTCAGATCCTTTAATAACTCTGTTTCTTTATGACTGTGTTGGTAAACAATCAAACAGTGCTGGCACCTGGCTTTCAGTGAGCATTAACTTTTTTTGCATTATCAAATACTACTAATAGAGCTCGTTGCTGGTTTTGTTATTTCAATTTAAAAAATGTCTGCAATGCTGTCTACCTTTGTGAGAATGCACTGAGGTTTACTCCTGATTTGTTACGAAGGTCATCAAAAGCTACTCACATTAAACCTGCTGGGACTTTGGAAAATAAAAAGCACAAGGATAAATAGAGCCTTTACTTCACATATAATGTGCTTCATTTATCATTGGGATCACCAAGTAGTAATACACTGCCCTTTTGTAAGGTTGTTAATAGAAACTAAGCATTTTGGGGTGAAAAACCAATGATATAAAGCTTCTGTTGTTGCACAAGTCCAAGGAAGCTTGGAGGTCCAAGTACTACAAGGAAATTGCCCACAGATATTCAAAAAGAAGTTCCTGGTATGAGCCTCTGTGTAAAGGAGGGGGAATGGGGAGAAGAAAAATCAGCCTTCTGAACTGAAAACCTAGCCAGAATGTATATGAGCACATTTAGTCTGGATTAAATGGATATTCAAGATAAAAATCTTTTCCTAGAACTTTACGTTGGCAGAACAGGAGGAAGAGATTTTCCACACACTTGGATGCAAGGAACAGTTTAGACTCTAACCAGGATATGCAAATGGAAAGCCCTGGTATTCAATCCTCTAACCTCTCACAAAGGAAAATATTCTTAGGCATGCAGGAGTGGCACACTGAAGTCAAAGGGGTCATTAAATAAGGATGAGTGGCCAGGGTAGAGCCCCTGCTCTGCCTCTGTTCACCAGGGGTTTGTGCCTGGAATATAAACAGCAAAATCTCCACAGACACACTAATAGGAGAAAAACTTTTGAGTATCTGATCCTGCAAAAAGGATCCTTCCCAGCTCTGGGACAGAAAAATTACCAACATGGAATTTGCAGAGGATGGAAAGAATGGGGAGTACAACAAGAGAAGAGCATGAGCCTCCCTAAGCCCACCTGGACTCTTGCTCCTAAAACCTTTGGGCTCAGATGTAGGTGCCAGTGTAGGATCACTCCAGAGTTCCAGGGGGTTCCAATGTTTTCTCTCCCCTCTGGGGAGTCCCTCTTGCCAAGCAATAGCTCTTGTGCCAGGTTTGAGCAGAGCAATGTGTGCAGAAATACGGGAGGGGTTTTCTCATCTCCCAGATGCAGAACCAGAAGAAAACATAGGCTGATTGCACCAGAGAAAACGTGTTTTTATAGGTTTCTGCATGTTTAAATGAGCTCTGTGCTACTGAAGTCAAGGGGCACACAGGTAGAGACCAGTAACATTTTCATTTAGAGGCATCTTAGAGCCTCTCCATAGGAAAATAAACAGACTCTTCAGTAGAATTACACCCAATTAAGCCACAGGTAAATAATTAAGCCACAGGCTTCACTATTTAAGCACTTCCCAGTTGCCTGGATAAGTGAAGTGTCACCATTATGGATTAGGCTTCTACACTCTAAGTTTTCTCTGTGGCATCTTAAAAATAAAAAGCAACACTTAATCATATTTAACCAAAGACTGTCTCAGCTTCCTTTGTTGAAACGAAGGCAGGTACTGCTCCTGAGGAGCACAAGTTAGCTCATTCTTTGACTCCCAGGAAGGGTGATGGCAACAATTATTAACCATGAATGTGCTGGCTTGGTAAAACAAAACCTCATGGCAAAGGCCAAACCTTCCTACACAGATGGCTTGCACACAAACTCATGCATGTGCTATCATGGCTCATCATGGCCACCCAGCCCACCATCTCTTTTTCCTACCTGCTCCCAGGTACCCAGGGCTCACATCCTCTCGGGTCCTGCCCGCACTGCACTCCCAGCACACAGGTCCCTGCCCAAAGCCCTCACAGCCAGGCTGGCTCCTGAGCCTTTACTGACTCCTTTGGGAACACTGCCAAAGGACAGGGAGGAGAAGTTCCCATCAAGATCTTCTCCCACCTGCACAGAGCAGTCCAACAAGGGCAGAACTGCAGCCAGGTGGATTTTAGAGTGAGACACTGCCTGTCCTGCTGCCACTGGCAGAGGTTTGGGGACAGTATCTCAGGAATCTGCCTCCCTTGGTGACCCAGAGACAGGAGCTCCCCCCTGACCTGCTACAACACAAGCAGAGCTGGGATCAGCCACAGCTTTGAGGCCTGGGGGGGTTTTTTCTATATTTCTTCTAAAATTTGCAATTCTTCCTATGCCCTGTTGAAGAAAAAACATGGGACCCAATGGAGGTCTTTGTGCTGGGTTTGGAGTAAGACCTGTGAATTTCTACTTTCCATTAAAAAGAAAATAAAATCCAAACCCTCATTCCATTTTATTGTTTGGTCCCAGGCTCTACAGCTGTAAACACAAAAAGCATCTCACTCATTTGAAATCCACAACCTCTCCACCATAAATCAATTTCCAGAGAAATTAGTAACTACATTTCTGGGGGGATTTTTTTTGTTTTGTTTGTCAATTTTAAAGATTGTGGATTACATAACCAGACATGTGGGTATCAAGAGCAGCTGCAACTGGAATGCCCAAGGCAAAAAATCCTTTGTCTTGAATTTTAAAGAAGTCTGTTCTCCCCCTACATCCCCACTGAAACAAGTTTCACACTTTGCTACTGGAAACATACCCTGAAGACATTTACATCACAGGCTTTGTTATTATAAAGTTATAGCAAAAGACAAAAGGAACAAGGTTTTGTAACCAGAGGGCAAACATCACAACTGCTAATTTGTTAGGGGGTGACATTTCTGATAATGCCGTTTTAGTCGGGCTCCATATTGTAACTTCATCATGGTATCATATCACGGCACTTAAAAGGAGAGGTATACGTGAACAGATCTATTACCTAAAACAAACAGAGGTATTATTAGGAAACTTCTCAGGACTGAGTTGTATATTGACTTCTGGTCAACATTTCCAGAGAACTTCATTAAATTTATGTCATCAAAAACATAACTTATGGACCTTCTGAACGGGAACTCATACTGGCAGAAGTAACAATTGTTTTTCCCCATTTTGCGATTTATCATCCATTCTATTACATGCTACACGGGCTGTCATTTTTCTTTAAATGTGTTTGATAAAAGACTTCTTGTTCTACTGGGTCAGGTATTATTATTCACCAACATTATGTGGTAACCAGCACGGACGGCAGCAGCAGCTGCAGAGCTGGGGCTGAATATTAGAGCAAGGCTGGGCTTTTCCCCACGACACAAACTGAGAGAGGGTGAAGGGGAGCAGTGCCCATGGGGCCGAGCAGGTCACAGGCACCCTGACAGGTTTCTGTAGGACACCAGGAGGCTGCAGGGAGTGAAATCAGCTCTGCCTTCCCCAGCACAGCCCATGGGAAGGGCCAGGGCCGCCTCTGCTCCCAGCACCCCGGGCAGCTCCATGGCCGCTCCCGCACCCAGCCCAGCAATTCCCCAGAGATTTGGGGGCACAGGGGTGGCAGCGGCACTGCCACCAGCGAGGTTGGAGCCATGGGAAGTGTCCCGGTCACCCTGGCACAGCCGGGCCATGGGCAGGGCAGCGCTGGAGCCTCCTGCTCACCCTGTGTACAGTGCGTGCCCCCAGCCCGCACCCTGAGGCCCGGGCTCAGCACAGGCAGAACCCTCTCTGCGCTGCTTGCCAGCACTTTACATGATCCCTTCTCTGCTCTTAATTACCCAGGCTATTTTTACACTCTTCCACCCCCCCACATCCCCTTTCCTAATTGCCTGATCCTACTTTCCTGATCGTTTTGTGCTTAAGATGAATTTCAGGAGCTGAGGCCATTTCCAGACGTAATTAACACCACCACTCCCCTCATTAGGGAGCGGCCTACTTTCCCTCCAGCACCGCCATCCCCCCCAAACGCTTGGAAGGACTTACTAGCCCCCTGTAGCTCTCTGGCTAACATTGATTCCTCGTGTTTCTCAGGACTCTTTCTCTCCCTGTTTGCAGCCGGGGAATCGTGCCCGAGGACTGCTGGGTTCCTTCTCAAGTCCTTGCGCTGGGAAGTTGCAGCTCCCACTCGTGGATGGAGAGCTGTGCTCTGTCCCATTACAGAGTCCCATTTTATCACCCATCAGCTGCAGGGTACTCAGCTGACACGGCTCTAGGTGTTGCCCAGACACATGAGAGTGACCCCAGCCCAGAGGGTTTGCAATCATTCAGAGAAAACAAGGAAAGATCTTGGAAATTCCAGGTTGCAAGGCACAAATACACAGAGCTTCCAGCAAACCTGGCTTTACAGTTGGGTTACAACCACCCTATAGTACCTAAGTGCAATTCCTCCTCAAGCTGAACTTCTCTTGCCTTGAATATGAGTTTTGCTCCAGTAAGAGGAGCTGATCTGGCACAGCAGACTGGGCTGTTCCATGTTCCCTTTTCCACAGTCCAGCATCCTGGTACTGCCATGTCCTACAAACCCATCACTTAGGAAGCAAAACCAAAAGCTTGTTTGCAGAGCTAACCCAACAAGAGCCCACACAGGAGGCTAAACTTAATTGTCTGTGGCTGTAGCAATATCAGATAAGCCCTGCAGAGGTAAACAAGCAGACTTGAGGGATTAACATTTTCTTTGATATAAACTTTGCAGGATGCTCTGCTGTCAAAAAGTCCACAGAGATTACTTGTGCTGTAGTAGGTGGCACTTCATTTTCCAGAATCTATGACCCAGCAGAAATTACTGTCAGCTCCCCAAGCAGCCGAGGGGTATCGATTCCCCCGTTACTACAGCAACCCATTAGTTACTCGATTGTGTCTCATGTGCACTGACTAATCTGCCTCAGCAAGGGCTCGCATTTTGACACTTTTTCATTCTAATCTTTAATTAGTTTATTTGATGCGGCCTGCACATTTTATTTTTATACTAAGTAGTTATTGAAAATACAGTCAAACCGAGCAGAGATCAAAGAAGCAAAACCAGTCTGCTGTCAACTAAACTAGTTATGCAAAAAAATAACAAGGAAGAAAGAGTAGCGTGCCATATCAAATGTGTAAGCCAGTTTCACTCAGCACTCCTGAAGCTGCACAGAAATCAACCCAGGACACTCCTCCATCCCCAGACTTCACTCGAAATGAAAGTGCCCCTGATATGTCACCTCCTTTGTATCCCCCATTTCAGTGATTACAGTAAAAGACTAGAAAGCATTCACTAGCAACTTTATCAACTTCCTTTGATACCAGCTCTTGAGAGGAATAGACTTGGAGAGCTATCTTCCCAAAATAGCCAGAGACTGGGCACCCTTTAATGGCTTCTCCTCTCTTTGATGTCAGGTAGTGAGTGAGGGGTTTGCACAACAACCCAAACCTGCACAGAGGAGCAGCATGGCCACTTTACACATAAAACTGTAAGTTTTGGCCACAAACATAAACAATTTTAACTTAATATCACACTCATTAATAAGTCCCTCTTTCACCTGGCAAAAAAATCCCAGTAGTGGAAACAAAAAAAATGTTCACATTAATTCAGCAAGTTATGCACATTCAAAAAACCCACAAAAAATGGAGACTATGCAGTACCAAAGCCAAGAAAAAAATTAATTTATGTTTAACTGAGGTGCCATAATATCATAATTTTACATCTCTTTGGGGCACAAAACATCCACCAGATTCTTGTGCCTTTAAATGGACAAACATGTAAAACCAGTGTCCCTCCAGAGGTTTTATCTCTGCTCCATTTCTGTGTGTCAGGGTGTCCACAGGTCTCAGCTGCATGTTTGAACTTACACAAGCAATATGCACTTAGTAAAGGGTTTGAATAAATCCCCTTAGTAAAGGGATGGAAAAATTGCTGAATTTTATGCAGTAAAGAGAGGTTTTGCTTTAGCTTAATTTGATAGCAAACTATGGATTTATGCTATGGCTTTTCTCCAGCTTGATGAATCAAGTGGACAAAAAGGATCCTGAAGAAGAAAGGCTTAGGATAAATATCCAGACATCTAAATGCAGGCATTTCCACTGCTTGGTGTTATCACCAGGCTAGAGGGCAGCAAAAGTTACAATTCAAGCTATGGACTCTGTTTCACCAATATTCCCCACAATTTAAACTTCACAACACTGAAGAGATAGGAAGTCAACATTTGGACCACTCACTCACCAGCCCCAAGTCACTCCATTTAGCACAATCTCCAGTGCTTCAATCAACTTCAAAAATCTCAAATAGATGAAATGTGAACAAAACAGAATTCAGAATTGGTTTTGTCTATGTGGTGCAGCGTGGGAGTGCACATACACATGTGCCAGCTGTTTTCCAAAACAAACCCACTTTGATCCATTAGGAAATTGATCCAGTGTGCTCAAGAGAGTGGCTTGAGTTAACCCAAGTAACCCATTTGTGGTATCATCCCTCTTGAACAATTCTCTGGATGTAATTCATGGAACTGCAGACCAGTTATTAAATCACAACACTGCTCTCCAGAGAAACCTGACACAGACTGAGCCTGTAACAGGGAGAGTCAAGTGGTCCCCCTGTACACAGCCAAGCTGGGCATTCCCTGTACCTAAATGGAAGCCTGTAGGAGCACTGGATTTGGTAGTAAACTGCAGTATTTTATTAATATGCATTTCACCAAAGATGGACAGAAGCACTAACAAAACACAAAAGGGAGTTTCTAATAACTGCTACTGAAGATACAGTGAAACATTAAGGTAAAAGCAAGATGCATTTGCACCAACAAAATAACAGAAAATTCAAGGACATTGGCAATTGGAAACTGACATTTCATACAACTGGACATACAGTTAGGGAATGGGATTGATCAGCTTACACTTTCTGACAAGGTGTTTCATGTCATCTATCCCTACTTTGCCATAGGTGAGACTTTAAGCTCAGCCTTTTTTCCAAGACTAACATTCTACTTAGGAGTAAACCAGTGATATTTGAGGCATAGGGCGAGATCTTAAATCTGTTCCCTGTATGCCTCTAACTCCTGTGTCCTTGGCTGGCTTGGGGAGCAAATACTGATAATTCTGTCCTCTGAGATTTCCCTTCCAAGAGCTTCCATTTCACCCAGAGCAGGCCAGGAAAAGCACTGCCCAAAGCCCTTTGCTGTACTAAATGCCTTCTCAATTTCTTATAAAGTCAGTGGGAGTTCAGTATGTCCCACAAACTCCTGTGGAGGTTGTAGATGCAATCCCAAAGGCCCAGCCTTGTTAACACTGCAGCTGAGCACAAGGCACGTCAGCCATCTCCTTGAAGTCTATTTTATTTAATTACCACTGTCAACTGCCTAAAAGGCTGTTAGTTTAGAAGGAATTTCAGGAAAGTGAGGTGAAGAAGAGAATCAGTGCTAGGATAGGAAGCTTACAAGTGGTAGTGATGAATGAGAAAGCAAAAGAGACATTGCATCTAAGTAGCTGCTCCTGAGTCTTTATACACCATTACATATGCAGTTACACACAAATAAAGCACATTCATGCTCCTTTCCATATCATATTTCACTCTAGTGTATGAATAATTTGATATGCCTGTAAGCAGAGTCCAGATTCAAGAATATTAAGGAATTGCACAGATACAGTAATAATGAAACAAAATTCCTAAGCCAGCTGTGTGTAATTCATTATGTCACAGGACTGTCATGTTGCTCAACAGAAAAGCCTGCTTTTTGCCTGGCCAGGAATCGCCCTAAACCCATAGCAAAATATAAATTATGCTTCAGGACATTATATATTTATTTTGCAAACATAACTTGACTTTAGGCACTTCCAAAAATAAAGGAAAATGCAGATGTGCATCCACTGATAGTGACATGACAAAGCTCCTGTTCTGCTGGAGCAGAACACCCCTGAAGCACGAGTTCTGGCAGCATCACCATGTCCATGGGCCACATCCTCACACTGGTACTGATTAGTGTAATCCCTTTGCTGCAGGGCAGCTCTGCAGAAGAGCCCCAGAGGAACAAGTGGTTTAACAGCCTGTGTGCTAAGTGAGGGCAGGAACCAGTGGAGAGGAAAAGCACAGGGCTGCAGCAGCCAGTTTATCACACTTGATCCAAGGACTTGCTCCTCTCATATACTGCCCTTCCCAGCTGCCATGGCTTGGAGGCATTTTCTCTGCTCAGAGAGAGCTGTGCTCATGGCAGCTCCCCCATGGTGGCTGGCAGTGATCCCATCACTGCTGTGTGGAGCATTAAGGTCAATATGCCTGTAACCATAAATACTCAAATACATTTTGCTAATGATCAACCATCGTCACTGAGCAAAGACAAATGTGTTCACCACACACTCCAAGAGCACCACAGCATTGCTTTCAGAGGAAAATACACTGAAGAACCTGGACTTCTTGTCCCTGGAAATAAGCCATGTCTTCATGGCCTAGTCACCTCTATAAATACAATGAAGTATGGTAAATACATCTGGGATTACATTAGACACTGAGCAATTTGGGAAGATTGGTCGACTGTGGAAATCTAAAATGGTCTCACTAAAGCAGCTTAAGTGCTACTAGCTAAGCAGGTTTGGAGCCCACATTTCAATGCACAATACCATTCTCTATGGGAACTTGCTTTGAAAAACTGTCCAGGCTCAATGTTCATTACTAGACTGCTTGATGATTTACTGTGTCATAAACTGGAACTTCTCCTAGTGCCCTTTGTGTTGATGATGTCATTTGAAGATCACTTCTCTTTATGGTTGGAACATGCAGTAAAAAGATTTACAGTGTTCATATGTCTCCACCAATGGCTCTTCTGTACAATCTTTAAGATCCAAACCCTGTTAGAGGGTGGGATTCATCTCACCTAACCAACATCCCAAAGCCAGGCCAGCTTTGCTGTAAGGGCTGTTCTATAGAAAACAAAAAAAGAAGAGACATGTCCAGATCATGAATCTTTCCACATAGCTCAACCATCTATTTGATCAATCCAAGCCAGAATAAAGTCACACTCTTATCTGACAAAGTCGTAGATATTCAGCAGGATAGGACAGGACAGACTAGAGAAACCTCTGCCCTGTAAGCAAAATAATTTAGAAGGAGAGGGAGTATGTTAAGATAATATGTGTCTAGCTTATCTGTATGTTTATGACTGGTTGAATCCAACTGCATTATGTATTAGTGCAAGTCTTCCTTCAAGTTTCACTTAGCCTGGAAAGACAGTGAAATAAGAACAGTGAAAAGACCCAAACTCAAGGGATTTGTAAGGCTAAATCACATCACAATTCTCAGGTTTCTGCAGATGCAAGCCCCATAGCAAGCAGAGAAAAGCAGTGGAGGTGGATTTATCCCAGTATTCTCCAAACTCTACAGGTGCACTACTCCTGCCTCACTGAGCTTTGGGGTAAAAGTGTCCCAGGAAGGGTTTGCCCATTTTCACCAGTAACAGAGAGTTCATCACAGGCACAATGAAAACCAAGCCACAGCAGCCACTGATCTCAGCTTCAGTTGCAGGGAATATTTACTCCTCCCATCTCATGGGAGCAACATGCAATTTGGGCACCACAGCAAGTGGAGATATCCACATTTCTGGGTGCTGGGGTTCCCATCTTCCCAAGTCACCTCTGGGACAGCAGCAGGAACACCAGTCAGCATCTCATCCCAAATCCAACCTCTGCACACACAGCAAAAATTAAACCACTTGCACAACATCCCACCTCTTTAAGATCCTGTAGCAAAATTAGTAAAACATGCAGCTACTCTATGTCATTTTTATTGTATATAAAAAGAGCCCATTACATTTATTTGTTACTTTTTGTTGCTGTCACGAATGCCTAAATAATCCTTCAGTGTTTAGAAACAAGCCACCAGGGACCAATGAGACACATTTATTGTAATTACATGATTCTTCTAATTAATTTTTGTCAGGAAATTTGAAAGTAAAAATCTCCAGCTAAATGGTCCCCCCCTCCTTGCTTCCCTTCAGCCAACAGACACGTTCCTGAGCCTTGTTTAAAAAGCTCATTTTCTTTTTGCCTGGTTGAAATAAAGTGGAATTGTAATTGAGAGTAGGCAGAAAGGAGAGAACATTGTCATTAGACCACATTGTTTAAATCAACCCCTAACAAGCATTTCATTTTGTTTGGGTCATTAACTATATTTGAGTGAAAAATGTAGTTTGCCTGGCAAATTGGTTGGTGGCCAAATGCCTCTGACTGGAGACTTGCCTGGGTGAAACCCAGAGACCACAGGCACACAAATTTTACAGGTGGGAAACTTAAACATAAAGGAACAATGTTTCAAAGCAGCATTAAAAAGTGGATGCTTATCAAAGATACACACAAAATTTGATATTTACTGAATCTGTGAGGTTGTACAGCCTGAGGCAGTATTCTCATAATTTATTCCCTTCTCCCCTGTGACACAGATCACTGAATGTCATAGAGTAATTCAGATGAGATAGCCTGTAATTAGGGATTAATGCTATCAGCTGCTGGACTCACAGCCACTTGTGACATGTGATACCCAGGTGATTTTACTAAAACAGTTCACCAGATGCCTGGATAAGCCTCAAACAAATCCATTTGGATAGTCAACCTCCCTTTCCCAAGCCACACCAGGACCTGGCAATAGCTCACTTTCTCTCTTTCTTTCTCTGACACAGCCCAGCAGGGACCTGACCTGCCAGATCCTCAGCAGATGTCACTTGGCCCACCTCTTTGGTGGCCCAGAGCTGAGTGCCCCTGACAGAATTCCTGTTCCCAACCAGGAGCCTTGCAGCAGACACAGCACAGCTTCAGTCTGAGCTTCAGCCTCTCCCCATGGCCAAGTTCTCCCTGAATGAGTTGTAACTCTTCTATCAGGACTCTATCCATTGGCATTTTCTACCAAGCCTCTGTTACAGCTTTTAAATTATAACATTGGTTACACAGAAGACCTGAAGTTCCTCCTTGGTATTTCTGGTGCTGACATACTTAAGGCATTTGACTGATTGACCCATTCATTTTCTTCTTGTGACAATTATCCCTCAACTTCTCCCAGTTCTTGCTCATGCCTGTGGTTTGATGCTCCACTATCCTCTGCCAATCCTATTTTCAATCCTTCTCAGCGGCAGAAGCAAATCTCTCCTCATTGTCTGTGTGGTTCCACTGGGACAACACATAACATGGGGACAGTGTCTAACATTGTATTTGGTGCCTGCTACTCCCAATCTCATCTCTTGCTGCATGTCATACTAACTGCAGAGATCCTTACTTGAAATAACCACAAGTTATTCTCACCTATCCTCCTATTTATGGAAAAGCACTGATTAACCAGAAGTATTTTTATTTAAACCAAAAACCAATTTATATTATATAAGAAAAAAAAGGTCAGGTAGATACTCCATTTATCACTATTACAAAGGGCTGTAACACAGTGATGAAAAGAAAGAGAAATTAATTACAAGTCAGAGGCTGCAATAACTCTCTCTGTAATTGTGACGAAAAATTTAAATTAACATTTCTGTCACCAGGAGAAGTTTGATTAATTTTACAATAGTGGAGATGCTATCACCTTAATATTGGTGGGTAAGGAAATTTTACTATTTGCAATTTAGATGTAGATCATTTCTTTAAGACTCAAAAAGTGCCTGCGAGGCACCTTCACACTTTATTAACAGCTCAATCAGTGCCATGCTAGAAATAATTAGCCAAGAGACCATGTAGTAAATACATCTAGACTAGGAAACCTGCAGAATAAGAAGCACATGATAAAATCCAGATCCCTACAAGAGGAACAGCCTCTATCCAAAGTGACTGCTGCTACCCAGCTGCCTGCTATGGCACTCTGCCTTCAGGGAAACAACACAAATACCAGGGTTTCTGACAGATTTGGTTTGTTTTGTGGTTTTAAGCCTCTGCTTGGCTGCAGAGCCCGAGGGCAGAGGGGATGGATCCAAGCAGTGGTCAGTGCCATCACACCCTGCCACGGCACCAAGCCCCATGCCCTGGTGCCATCCAAGGAGCTGCCTTCCCTCTGGGGCTGGTGGGTGCAGGAGGTGGGAGGGGGAAGAGCTGCTGAGGAAAGCTGCTGCTGGCAGATGGTGAGCGAAATGCTGCAGGAAAGAAACTGAGGCCAGCAGGGATTCCCGTGGTGTAGGACCTGCAGCATCCAGGCAGGTCGCCTGCTCCCAGCCCATGGACACAGGCTTTACCTTCTGAGTCTGGTTTGTTTTCCTCAGCTTTCAGTCCTCACAAGACCCTGACCAGGGTCTCAGACAGGGCTTGGACATGCACAGCCACTGGTACCCTGGAACGGCAGCAGGCTTTGATATTAAACACCCCACAGACAGACCCTGGCCAGCCCCTGCTTTCTCTGCAATTTGAGGGTTTGCTGCCCTTCAGACAGTGCAGAGCTGCATGCAGGACAGGAGCCAGGCAGCTTCTCCCCTCTTGCTGGGAGCAGAGGAACCCTTTGATCTCAGCCTTGCAGCTTCAGGCTTTGCTGAGAGCAGCATCAGAGCAGGGAAGGGCAGCACTGCCTTGGGATCCCTCTGGGGCTGCTCACGTCAACAGCCCAAATATCCTGTCTGCACTGTGCCTGTAAGGGGGAAATCCATGTGTTTCTGTGCCCTGAGACCTTCCCCAGCTGCAGCACACACAGGAGCAGGGGAGGCGACCCAGATGGAGCACCAGAGCCCTGCAGCCAGGCTCTGTGGGTGACACCAGAACCCAGCCTCTGCTACCAGAGCAACCCATGCAGAATCCCAAGGATAATGCAAGAAGGTAAGGATCAGACCAAAACCCTGGGAAGCTTTCCCAGTTTTTCTCTGCACTATTTAGCAAGGGCCATTAATTTCTTTCTTTCATAAACACTGTGAATGACAAAAATCTGAGAAATAAAATGAGCCTAATGAAAATGTTCTGGTTCTAAGGCAATCAATGGCATTTGGCTTACAGAGAAAGGGAAACACAGCTCCCATCTGTACTCTGCTCCCTGTAATCAGCCAGGCTGACTGTTTGCAGCATGGATCAGTGAACCATTCCTTAGGGGACCAAACCCAGATGAACAGCATCCATCTCCCTCCTTCAAGATCAAACTGACCCACATGGGAAGTTTCAAGAATGCTCTCAAAACTGTGAGTTTAGCGAAAGCTGGAGCACTTAGAGTTTCTCTGCACCTAATGGTGTCTAATAAACCCCAGTACTTGCTGCACCCAGACGCTGAGCAGAAAGAAGCTGAGTTTGTGCTCATGGGGGTTGGATCATCTCCTCTGCAACACTGACCATGGGTGCAGGGGCTGCTGAAAGTATTGGGCTGAGCAGGGGAGAAGGAGCTTTCTAATGCTGTCAGCTTGTGAGAAATATTAAATAGTTGATACAAAATTTTCACTGACCTTCTTTACATAGAGTGAAGTTAAACTGGGGGAGAGATGGGCAGGAAGGAGAAAAAAAAATGAAAAAGGAAGAATGGAAGGCAACAGTGGGGTAATACAACCAAAGCAGTGAATTCACCATTCAAAGAACTTTAGAAAATAGGATTTTGCCCCAAAAAACTGAAGATCTTCAAAAGTAATGCTATGAATAAATGTTTACTCCAGCAGTGAAGACATCCCCAAAAGCAGGCAGGAGCTGGCACTGCCACAGCCTGCACAGACAGCTCCAAAGCCTTTGTGCTGAAAAGAGAAAGAGAGAGAGACAAAGGCAAGTGCTCTGTCAAGAGCCAGGCCCTTTCCTGAGACACATCAGCCTAGGCTCTGACAAATGGTACCTCCAGGATGCTGTCAGAGGCTGTCACTGGGCATGTTCAGCACCAGTGTAATTCACCATGACAGTAACAGGCATGGGACAGCACAAGGTCCCCAAACCACACTCATTTAAGTAACTGGAAAGCCAAGGAAAGCACAGGCTGGCCAAGGAGGTGAACTGCAGCAGGCACATAACAAATGTTTATTGCACATGGCTAAGGTAAGGCCACGTTCCTTCCTCCTCTTGAACTGACACAAAATTTAATGGGAGATCTTTATAAGGACAGGCTATGGAAAGAGGCACTAAAGGCTGTTTCCAATGACATTTAGAAGTAGGCAACAATAAAAAGAGGAAATTATAAAATACAGATACCAGACTGGCTGCAAAACTTAAAGGTGGAATTTCTGCATGCTCTGAGCATTGTTGTAAGCCAAGGAGAAACAGCTGCCCTCTGAAAAACAGCTGGAAAAGCAAGATGTGGAAAGCAGAGTGAGTGTAAGAGGACAGTTCCACTGGAGCAGTGTGTACCCCAGTCTGAGCTGCAGATGTCCATAGAGCTGCACCATCCCAAAAATACCAGCACTGGGAACCAAAACACAGCACAGTCCCACCAACTCCAGCCACCAAAAGCATTTACCCAGTGATGGGGTCAGTGTCATCAGGCAACTAAAACCTCAAATTGTTTCAGTTGCTTCATGGCTGAGCTGCATCTTGGGACAAGGCACTGCCAGTATCCTTTAAGGAGAAGGATTTTCTGCCTGGCCAGTGATAATCCTTCGCCAAGACAATTTAGTAGGGCCTTTCCTTTACACTAAAACCTGCAAACAGGTTTTAGTGTAAAGGAACTAAACAAACTAAAGTAAACTACTTAGTTGTTTACTAACTAAGCAAACAAACTAAACCTCCCCTTTAGTGCTTTGGCAGCACACAGCAGAAGTGGACAGGCCCTGGTGACAACATCCCTCCCCACCTCTGCTCCTGTAGATGCCTTTTGCCAGTAGCTGGCACCGCCAGAGTACAACAGAAACATGAACTACTAGTCCTCCAGTTAGTATTTGACAGATTAAACATTGCCTTGAGCTTTATTTCTTCAGCAGAGTTATGAAAAACTAACTTCCACTGGAATTAGCATTTAGTGGTAGCTTGCAGAGTGGCTGCCTGAGGCTCTGCTCTGGAGCACATCTGCATCTGGCAGGGATCCCTCTGACCCAGCAGATCTGTCTCCTGCTCTCGTGGCCCTGCAAAAGCAGGAGCTGAGATCTGGTGCTCAGCTGCCCTGCTGGGATAACCACCATGAGAACAGAGCACAGCTTGGGTGCCACAGAGGCTGGTGATAATGTTCTGGAATTAATTACAGCACAACTGGTGTTTGTCCCACCAGTGTGATGGAGACGTCCCCAAGGAGGGAGGCTAACAGAGGGCAAGATGCTGTCCGTCTTCCCACATAGCAATTGAAAGAAGAAAAAAGTAGGAGAAATCATATGATTCTGTATTTGAGAGCTAAAGACATTTAGAACTTATGAGTCACCCAAAAGAGCCACACAATTGTGTGACCTGGCAAGATATGAGGCTTTCCAAGCAACTTACTGTCTCTGGACAAACAGATGTCACAAAGTACCCAGCTTCTCTGTTCTCTTCACCCTCATCTCCAACAAGAAGTAGTTTCTCAGCTCAGCCAGCAGCCACAGAGAATCAATTGAACCTGCTTATTGAGAAAATACTTTCAAACAACTGATTCCTTTTCATAAAGGATGCACTTGGGAACTACACACCATCTGTGAATTAGAGCCAAAAGCTCTCTAAAACTTCATGTCTTTGAATGGTAAAGCCTTTAAGAGGGAAGGGGAAAAAAAGGAAAAAGGAAGGAAATCCGGCTCCAATAACATTGCTAGCAACAGTTTACCTTTGACTACTGAGGGGAAAAAAAAAGAAAAAATTAAATGTGTCTCTCACAGAATCCATTTTACAAGCTAATGTCACTTTGCTTTGCTTTCAATCAGAGATTAAGGTTAATCTCCAGAACTACTGGCGTGCATGCAGACACGGTGAAAAAAGCAAATAATTCCACCAAGGAAGCACAGAGAAGAAAGCTCTTTCTTCACCAGAAATCTATTATAGTACATTAAAATGCACCATCTGATTTACAGTCCCTGTTGGGTACTGAAGTACAGCTGGGAACAGGCAGAAGCTCTGAATGCAGCACCAAGAAAGCAAATTACAAATGAGTGCACGTGTAGCTGTGTCCAGTGAGGGGCAAACATGGGCACAGGCTTTGAGTGCTTGTGGATTGCTGACCTAAACACACCTCATTTCCTGCCCACTGTGAGAGCTCTGCACCGAGCCTGAATGAATGCAGAAGGGTCCATTTATGAAGATACAGCCCTCATAGCACAGACAAGCAGTGACCACTTCCCAAGCCCTCCATGGAGCAGTTTGAGTCCCTAGGGCTGAACAGGAAACCTCAGCAAGAGAATAAATGGTGCACACAGAAACATCACCTCCCAAGATTGCTGTGTGCTAGACACAGCTCCCCTGCATTGAAGGCAGCTGTCTGACCCCATAACAGCAGGAACTAGGCAGCCACCAGGATTGCATCTGTGTGTTCCTCGTGAAAAAGAGTGGCAGCTTTATTCCAGGGCTGGAGTTCACAGCACCATCCTTTACAAAAGCTACCCAAGGTGCAAGGTACTGCTGGAAAACAAAAAAGGTAAATTTAAAGTTTTAATTATTCCAATTATAAAATTGTCCATAAGTCATGTAACATAGAGTTATTGCAGTCCTTTCCAATACAAGAGGTATTGGTCCTAAAAATGAATGGACATGAAAGGGATGTGTAACAGGTCAGATACACATGTGAAGAACACACTAAGGGACAAGCCACTTCCATTCTTTAGTACTAAGCTTTTCTGTCCTGCTCCTCAACAGATTTTCAGAGACCATCCTCAAAAACATTCCCCAGCTGGTCTGGGTTCAGCTGTGCCCTAAACTGTCCCATCACCAGAGTCTGATGCTGCTGCCTGTACCATTCCAAAGCTTTTTTCCTTATTCTCTTTCTCCTCACTTTTCTTTGCTTGGTTTTGTCTGTGCTTAACCAGAGCATAACTTTACTGGCCACAACTGACCTGGCATTTCACTGACAATTTAACTATTTACAGTTACATTGCTGACAGAACCATACTTTCCTTTTAACTTGAATTTGCCCCTTGCACACCCATTAACAGCCAAAGGGAAGCTGGCAAATAATTGTTTTTTGCTGTGGAGTAATTCCCTATATCCCAAATTTTCTTTTAAAGCTGGCTGTACCACTGCAGCACATCCACCTGAGTAGAAGCACACACAGAGTGGAGCAAACCCCATTTGGGACTGCATGAAAAAGACAATCTGAAAATGTGTCAGCAAGGAAAGCCTGAGGACACTATTTTGTAAAATGTGTCTGAAAGCTGTGGAAGGTCTGTCTTGTAGTCAAGACCTCATCATTAAAATTCAATCAAGAAAGGCGGTATAACCTTCTAAGTTAAAACACTAAATAAAAGGAGATCAAGATAAATAGCAGATATCATCTGAGCCAGTCATAAGAACGGATGTGCATCAATCTCCAAAAAAAGTCACTCAAGATTGATAACACCAAAAGATAACATCTTGATAATCAGTTTTACAGTGATGGATTGAGGGAAAGTTTAATGAGTCAACTACCAGTCTGGAATTTCATTAGAGACTTTACAAGAGCTAGAAAAACCTGTAAAAACAAAAGAAAAATCTGCCTTGTAAAATACAATAGTGAATACATTTCTGTCCACACAGTGAATTATCACATACATTTGTGTCAGGAGGAGTTTGACTGGAATCTACTGCAGAAAATCCACTGCCTACTACTCTGTAATTTAGCAGTTGTGAGAGCTGATCTAACATAATGTAATTGTATTTTAATGTCTTCTGTGAGACAAAGGCTCATTAGTCATCCCCTAAAGAGAAGCACAAGCTGAAGTCACATGTGATTATACCAGGGTGTGTGGTGCTCACCACTCTCCTCACACTAAACTTCAAGTCAGGCTCTGCAGGCAAATGCAATCTGATGGAAGGACCCTTAAGGATGTGAAGCTGGATTTTAGCTTCAAACTAAAATAAAATGTGTTTCATCTTCCACATTTACAGGTATCATGGTTTAACACCAGCCAGGAGCTCAGCCCCACACAGCTGCTCACTCTTCTCCTCCTTAGTGGGACAGAGAGAGAATCAGAAGGGTGAAAGAAAATTCTTGTGTAGACAGAAGGACAGTTTCATGGGTCAAACAAAAGCTTCATAAGAGTAAAGCAAAACAAGGCATTCATTACTCACTTCCTGTGGTCAGGCAAGTGTTCATCCATCCCCAGGAAAGCAGAAATGTGAAAAGGTGATTAGGGAGGGCAAACACCATTGCTCTGAACCTCACAGCCCCAGCTCTACCTGCTGAGCATGATGCCCTGTGGGCTGGGGCATTCCTTGGGTCAGCTGGGATCAGCTGTTCCAGCTGTGTCCTCTCCCAGCTCCTTGTGCACCCCCAACCTTCTCACTGGTGGGGTGGGGACAGGAGCAGCAAAGGCTTTGACTCTGTGTAAGCACTGCCCAGCAAACAGCCCCAAATCATCAACACTCTTCTAGCACAAAGCTAAAACCCAACTCCATACTAGCTACCAGGAGGAATACTGACTAATCCAACCCAATTCAGCACAGCAGGGCTGGTAAAAAACACGTCATGTTTCTTGGGTCAAATCCTCATTTTATGTAGAGCAGCTTGCCCTGGGTACAGCTGATCTCTAGATGACTTCACAGCCAAGGGCTGTGCTGACATTGCATCAGTAGAGAAGCACCCATGTTTGTTAAAACAGCACTCTCCTCTTTACAGAACACACTGGGTGCACTCCTCCTCTGGAGGCTTTGCTCCTCCATTTGTTAACCCACCTGGCCATTTGCCATGCTTTTCTCTGGGGTATAAATCCCAATCCATGTGACACACGCTGCTTCAGGAGCTACAAGGCCAACAGGGAGCTCAAAAACCTCAGAGAGTGCTGCAACATAACAAGAGGGTCCCAATTTGTTTAAAGTTAAACTCGAAGTTTTTAAACTTTTAGTTTGAGAAAAGATAGTTTTTTCCCTGTTGTTGATCCAAATGCCATAAGCAATGTGAATGCTAATATCAGACACAGTGATTATCAAACTCTCTAGGTGCTGCATTAAATATGTTGCCAACAGCATGTTTCTCACTGGAAGGCAACTCACTTCATAAGATTTTCTTCTTTTATGGCTGAAAGATTTTTCCTTATTACATTAAAAGTGTATAATAATGATCCAGCAATGTGAGCATCATGAACAAGAGCATAACCCTGTACACAAGCTATCTGTGCAAATTAATGACATAGGCAAAAACACCAGAAGAAAAGTTCAACTATCAAAATAGCTATATAGCCCCTGAGACTACCTAGCAGTGATAAAATAGCTTATTATCCCTTTTGTAGGCTAGCTATTTGTGAAAAATTTACATTTTCATACCCTAGAAATGAATTAATAATAACAATGAGCACATCCTTGCCAACGGAGTCCTGCCTGTGTAATCCTTGTGGAGAGACAGCACCACGAGGTGCTGCAGCCTGGTGCAGCACTGACTGCAAGAGGGCAGAGCTTGGAGCTGAAACCACCCCTGTGCTTCACCAGAACAGGCATCCAGATATTTCAGTTTTGATCCAAGCTCCTACCCCAGTGAGGGCCAGGCTGAAGCTCAAGAGGCAGAGAGAGACCAAGCCCAGCCTGGCCAGGCAGAAAATGTGGTGTGAGCACCCTGGCAGTGGCTGCAGGGGCTCCTCATTCCTAAACAGAGAGATCTCAGTGCCACAAAATTCAACCCTTTCCTCTCATGCCTTAAAGTTTTCATTTTTATATATTTCAGATGCTGTACTGCCCAAGTACATAACTCTGAATTTCATACAGTGTTAGTAAGTTCTCTTCACATTTTGGCCAGACAAAACAATCCTTCTGGGCCTGAGAACCAAGCACACCCTCTGCCTCAGGCCCTGAACAGTATAAACAAAGTGAATCAGGAGAGAGCAAACTGGGGGAATATGACTCCTTACCTGAAGCTGTAATTGGAGAATTAACCCCTGATATGCAAATAGACCAAACTTATATCTGAAAAACTCATGACCATTGTCCATCTTGGGTGCAGCCTCTGCAAGGCTCTGCACTGCCCAAGGTGTAGCTATTGAAGGCCTTTGATAAATATCCATATAACATGGCTATATGATTTTTATAATATAAATTATATTATATATAATTTACATATTATATCATTTATAGTATTAATATATATTATTACTATATAATTTATATTTTTATACATATAACATAATAAAATTATATATATCTAATTTTTTCTCTTAACTCTGTCTGGCCTCTGTTCTAGGTAGCCTCTCCAGGCATCACCCCAGGGACATTGGCCACACCATGGTGCCCACTTTGCAAGGAGAACCAGCTCCTTCTCCCCTACTCAATATAGTCAGAACTAAATGCAAGCAAACCTGTGCTGCTTTCTGCAGAAGCCAGAGCAGTGGCCATTTCTGCAGTTTCCATTTTTAAAATGCAATATTCTGGCATGAGGAGAGATCTCTGTGTCCCTTGCAGGGTTCCCACTGCCACCAGGTCTGCCCAAAGGGTGAGTCCCAGGAAAAGCCTGTCAGAGCATCCCTGTGGCACTCACCAGCGAGAACAGGGCAGGAAATCTCCTTTAAACTGTGAAAAAATGAACATATTTAACAGATGTTGAAGTGAACACCTCTCTGGAAACCAAACTGGCAGACGTTTGGGTCTTCCTAAGTGGATAATTGATCACAAGGCTATGCCAGTGATGTTACAGCAATGAAACAAGGAGGGAACCGGGAATTAAGGATCTCAAATAAGCCTGTCAAAAACATGTAATAATACTGTCAGATCAATTTGCTGTCAAATACAGGTATGATGTGATAAAATCACAGAGTTTTTAGTATATTATATTATTGAAGCAGTAATTTAAGAACACCTTCCAGGTAATAAATTACAATAAATCAAAATTTAAAACTTGAAAGCGTGCACCAGAAGACACACGGTGTATGATATGAGAAAGACAAGTAAATTAAAACATATTCCCAAGCTGGAGTAAAGCAAATTCAATTGCTTTAGAAAGATAATGATCAAAACCTATTTTTGCATTAAATCAATAAATCTTGCAAAGTTCTAAAGTAAATCTTGCTAAATGTTTCTGCCCTTCACGCTCCTGTGTGTCTTAGTGCAGCATAAGCAAAGGTGATAAAGGAGTTCAAGAGAATGTCCTCAGAAAACACAGTGGTCAGTCATAAATACTGCACAAACACAATGGGTGGCATTTACCAAGAAGTTTTACATAAGAAAAGTCCAATTTCTCTGACCAACAGCACTTCACCAAAAAGAAAAATATTTTGGGAAAATACTTGGCTTTCATTTAAAAATTATTTATTTATCATTTCAAAAGAAAGGGAGGGAGGGAGGGAGGGAGGGAGGGAGGGAGGGAGGGAGGGAGGGAGGGAGGGAGGGAGGGAGGGAGGGAGGGAGGGAGGGAGGGAGGGAGGGAGGGAGGGAGGGAGGGAGGGAGGGAGGGAGGGAGGGAGGGAGGGGAATGTTAATGAAAAGAATGTAAATGTCTTCCACTTTTCCCCAAAAATGAGTGTATCTACAGCTCATAGTCCATAATTCACTTATTTATGTCCTCTAGCACAACAAAAGGGGAAGAATTAAAATCTGGAGTCCGAGGTTGGAGCAGATGGGAAAATGCCATGAGAATGAGCATAAAACCACATCTGCTTAAACAGCTTCAATAGGATGCAACCACCCAGCAGGACAATGTCCTGTCTGATGCTGCCTTAGGGGCTGCCATGGTTTAACCCCAGCCCCTCACTCCTCAGCTCCCCACAGGTGGGGTGAGGAGCAGCAGAGACCTTGGCTCAGTGTAGGCTCACATAAAACATCCCTGAGTTACCAGCACTGAGCCGAAGCACAAACCCGTACCAGCCACTATGGAGAAAATCCACTCCAGGCAAAGCCAGCTAGGTGAAAATGAAAGGAAAACAGTAATCAATTGTTGGGTTGGCAGCCAGGAGAGGTCAGGGAAGAAAACAAATTAAATCATATCTAGATCAGTGAAAAAAAAAAAAAAAAGTCCTGGCAGCCTTCAGCAAAGACCTTACAGCAAGAGATGGTTCCTAAATCCTTATGGGCACATATTATACCCTGTGCTCATAAGTTATGGGGGTATTGCTCATATGTTTCCCAAGTCAATCCATTTTGAAATTGGAGCAAATTTTAAAATCCAGAAGAAAAAAAAGAAGTTACACACATGTATCCTCTCCTATTTCTTATTGCATTTAGTATCACACAGTATCTCTGCAACAGCCATTGGAGTTATGTGGAGAAAAAGGGCATAAAGGAGAGTATTTAATGTATTTTTAATGCCTTTCAACACACTTCAGCACCTGGATTCCAGGATCCAGCAGGATATGGCCAGACAGCACTCTCCTCTGAAAAGGGATCATTTATTGCTTCACTCAAGGGAACATTCTTCCAGCACAGCAGGAGCACATGAGCTGGAGCCTGGCAGCTAATGCTCCACTGCCCAGGGATCAGAATCAGCAAAATGTTTCCTCTTTTATATTTTACATAGGCTTTCTTGCAGAGAATATTGTATTTCTCTGCCTTTGATGAACCTCTTTGCCCAGCAATCACTTGCCTCAGGTTTTCCCTTTAGAATTTGGGTCATAAGAAGCTTTGCTGACTTAACTTTCTGGTGCAGTATATTTCCCTCTGAGAAGCAGAGCCCCAGAGCCAGGTCAGTGTTACAGCAGAGCTCCTCTTTCTGCTCTGAGCTGGAACTGCTCCACAAAGATGCGTGGGTACCCAGTTTCTGTCAGGGCTTGCACTTAAAATGCACTGCCAGTTCTCATTTCTCACATTGCCCTCTCAAATGAGCAGAAAAGGACAGCTAACCTGGCAATCAGCTTCCAAAGAGAGCAGGTCAGGCTGGAGTATCTCACTTGAGGAGCTGTTGGCTGCCATGAGGAGGCCAGAAGAGCTGCAGGCAGCCAACAGCACATTCCATGGGCTCCCTGGAGGAGCTCACAGCTGGGCAGGCCATCCCAGGGGGTGCAGCATGGAAAGCACAGGAGTGGAGTCATCCTCCAGCAGATCCAGCCCCAGAGTGGTTCTGCTTTGCTGACTTCAGTAATGCACAGAATCTCATGCAAACGCCTCACCCAGCAGAAGGATTCCAGCTGTTTTTTCCTAAAACTACACCTGAGATACCTGCCTGGGTATCTGTCCTGATACCTGAGGCCAGCTGTCCTTGAACCTGCCCGTGGGACACTCCCAGAGCTGAAGGGCCCCAGGGAAGGGCACACAGTGGTACTGAGCAGCACCAAGCACCAGGCAGAAACCACACCAGAGCACAGGGACACTCAAGCAATGTGAAAACTTCATCTGCACGAAAGACACAGACATGACAGCCCTCCCTTGGCTTGGAGCACCCCCTCCAATAAATGATGCACCCCTGTATCAGAGGCTGAGCTTCAGCAAAGCCCCTAAGAAAGGCTGGTACTCAGCAATTTGGCAAGAGCAAGGGGTAAATTGGAAATAAGCCCTTCCTTTTCCCTGGCTGGAAAGCACAATCCAAAACCAAAGTCTGCTTTGCCCAGGTGGTGACCACAGGGCTGGTCAGTGCCCTGTGCAGCACCACACAGCACTTGGTGTAAGCTGAGCCTTGTCACAAACTCCAGCACACATTCAGAGCTGGCACCTGAATCCCTTTCCCCACAGAAAGATGAATTGATACTGAACCGATTCCTTCTGCTGCTGCAACAAAATAAAGGTGAAAAGCCAGGAGCAAAGGAAACCATGGTGCTTTCACAGATTGTGATGGTTCCAGTTAAACAGGTTTTGCCTGTGGCCATTGCCCCTGCAGCAGGTGCCAGGCAGGGGAAGCACTGCACTGCTCCAACCAATAACTTTTAGGAAATAGAAATCTGCACCTGTTTAATAGATGTTTCCAATTTCTTACCTCACCATCAGTAGCTGTTTGTCACTTGGTTTGTTTTCTGTAGCCTCTTAGGTCCAAGCTGATTTCAAACCCAATTGGTAATGTCAATGTGACTTCAAGATTTAATGATTCATTATTTTTCAGGCATGAGAGCAAGAGAATCTGTTAATTTTTTTGCCTGCACACACAGCCTCAGTGATTTCCTTCTGGTTTATTCACTTATGTATCATTAAAAACAAGGGCTGATAAGGAAAAAAACCCTTCAGTGACACATACCAAAAAGAGACTTCTTTAGTTTAAAAAAATACTATTAACATTCTACCTTTTATAATCTGCAGACAGTTACAAGGGCAACAGTTCTCAGTGCAAAACACCTGGAGATTCCTGGAGGAATACTAGGCTAGTGAAAACTCACCACTCTACACTTAGATAAATTCACATGCACACATATGCATTTGACCTAGGCTAGAAAGTTTTTAGCCTTGTTCCTGCTCCTGCTTATTATGAAAGAGCAAGAAAAGAACCAAGCCACTCAATACCACCAACACACACCTGAGATAACCAGAGAGCACTGGGTGAGTTCTGTGATGATCTCTCCAATCAGGCTCTTACACAGCTTGTGCTAGACCTGCACACCTCACTGCATTTTAACTAATATTTATGCTTACCCACAATTGCCAGAGCCTGGAGAGAAAATGAAGTTTGGAAGAATTCATCCAAGGTTTCCATTTTTGCCCTAACTTGGCTCTTATGTATGGGAAAAGGAGATGTTATGCACATAAAAAGAAGAATGAGAGGATCACAGAAACTCTGGAAAGGTGATAAATTTGGTTGTTACCATTCAGTCAATGCTGTCCTCTAAACAGCTGAGGCCTCTCATGTTTCTCCAGGGCCAAGAACTCAACAGAAGTTGCAAAGGGAAAAGTCAGAGTTCTTCAGTGGGCATTCTGTTGATGTGGGGTCACAGCCAGCACTACCCACCCTGTGCCTCTCACTTGTGACTTCTGCCTCCTGCAAAAGGACAGAGCAGACCTGGTGCTGGCTGGATCCCATACAGAGGGCATGGGTCATGCCAGAGAAATGTTCTTCATCTAAAGGGTTTATTTTCCACATAATTGTTAACATTGGCTCCTTCATGATCAATGGCTTTGGGGTCTTGGCAGCAAAAATACAGCCACCACTAAGATATCTGCAGTTTCCCCCTGAATATCTCAAGTTCTGCATGTCTCAGGAGCTGGGAAAGATTTTTTTTTCCTGCCACAAGAGTCACAACTGGGACCTGAATGCACCAGGAGGAAGGTGAGTTATACACTGGATTGGGGCATACGGAAAGGGAAGAAGGAAAATATTTCAATCAAACCTTTCTAATTAGAAGGGAATGTGCTGGTTTCAGTGCGGGTAGGGATGGACTCGGAGTTGAGACAGGGCTGATGTTTCATTCATTCATTGCTTGTAGGAACTGAGAAAACAGCCAGAGTCCAGCCCCAGAGGCACCCACCTGGTACAAGAAACTGCCCCTGTCAGTGGGGCTGAGAGCAGCTCTGGCTCTGGGGAAGGAACCTGCTCACAGAGACATTAACATGCTGAATACTCCTCAGCTAAATGGCCTCATTCCGCCCAGAATGAAGAAGCAGTTTCACAGAATTTAATGACTGATTAATATTCATTTAATAATTCTTGCCTAAAACTGCAGCAAATGATTTTAAATTATGCCATTTGGGAGACAGCAGACTCAATTCAGCAGGATCACTGGGCTCAGACTGCTGAAGTCAGTCCCTGGATTATTTGGTTCTTCCTTCCCTTGCCAATGACTGCCATGTGTCTACCTTGCCTTTGTATTTCTGCTTATTTCTGCCTTTTTCTCTTCTTTTTTCCCCCCATGATTCTTTTATAATACATGCAGCTCTAACAGGACACACAGAGAAATGGCTACCAGAGTGAGGCAAGGGCCCTACTGTTATCACAAACCTTTGGAGACAGCAGGCTGCTGCAGACCAAGAGGACAGGCCATGCTTGATCTGCTGCCAGCAGACTCCAAAGGGAGCAGTAAGAGAAGCATGCAGGGTAGAAAGCAGATCTGAGCTAGCAAGCAGAGCAGCCTGGATCTGCTCCTGCTCCATAGAAAGACTGGGAGTTTAAAGGTGCTTTTTAAAAAATGCACAACCAGAACAAAGTTAAGGTCTGATGGATCCCTGGCACTCAGCAGTCAGCAGTCACAGCACCAAAACCTGCGCCCACCATCCCACAACAAAGTCCAGGGAAGAACAGTCAAGGGAGAACCACAAAAATCACATGATATTAGCTTGTCCTTGGGGAGCTGGCTCAGTGCATTGTGCCAGGTAGGAGACTCAGGCTCTTCACAACAAGCCCACAAAGCAGCAACCTCCAGCATCATCTGCACCTTCTAAAGCTCACCCCAAGCACCAGCCCCACGCCAGCTCCAGCACAGGCACATGGAAGCAGTGTCCAAGGAGCATCTCTGGAGGGAAAGGATCCACAGCACTACAATTGGAGCCAGCAATATGAATTTTTGTAGTTGAAAATGCCCCAAACCCAATCTCACCCTCCCATCCAAGCAAAGCCCCATTAAGAGCCCAGGCGCTGATGTGGAACTGTGCTGTTCCCACCTCTGCATCCAAGTGGAGGAAAGCCACCAAAATACAAAAGCAGTGTGCAGTGGTGCCCACCAAATCCCAGAGAGCTGAATTCCCTCTCCTATTCTATCCAGAACCCCCTCCAGTGCAGACGGTAGCACCTTTCCCTGGCTGTACTGTGCCCTGGCAGTGTGTCCCCTCTTTTCCAGAGCCAATCTCCCTCGCCATTCCCAGAGCCTGGCACTGGCCTTGCTGGCACCTTCACCTTCTTTGATGTACCTGCACCTACAGGTACAACTACAATTCTTCCCTTTTCAGTTTTTATTGATTTTTGAGGCGCTCATTTCTGAGATGTATGGTATCATTGGATTATACCATTTAGCAATTTATTTGTGTCTCTCTGTATGTTTGAGATTGATTCTTTTTTCCGCCGAGTCTCAACAAAGACGCTGCCACTGTTGTTATTTGGCTGTCACAACAGCTCACGTAGCCCTGGACTATTAGGCATTGCTGCTCCAAGAAATTTTGTGCTGAGGTAATTTGGAGACTAAATCAAGTTTTATCACTGAATGAGGTTAGTGGATATTAATGGGAAGGCAGGAGTTTGCACTGAATCATTAATGTGGATAAATGGAGAGCGCTTGTTTAATGCTTTCTACAGTAAGTGCTAATAATGCCCTGAAATAGTGGGGAAATATTGCAAGTTGTATTTAAACACAGAGAAGGAGGCCTAATTTGACCTGTTGTGGTACATTAGCTGTGACCATACACTGGGACCCTCTGTTAGCCTCAGTCATCTCTCTGTGCTGCTCTTCTCTATCTCAGTGTTGACATCCTGACTTTGAGCAATGTTTTGAAAAAAGAAATACAACTGGGGCTGGGCCAATATGTATTTGAAGGAAATTACTGCAAACAAACATTTCTATGAAGCTGAAATTTAAAAATCTTTTTTGAAACAAAGAAAATTAACTTACAAAGAAATAACAATAAGAGCAACGTGTGACTCCCAGAACCTGCTCATCAATGAAATGCAAATGCTTCCCACACAGGCTCATGTGTACACTGATTAAGTTGTTCAGAAGTGCTCAGAACCACTGTGACCTTTGTAAGGTGAGCATGAAGCAGCTGTCTGGGACATATGGCCTGACCTGAGAGTCTGACATCCAGCACTTTCAGAAGCCTCTCTGTGAATGAATGCATGGAAAGAACAGACTTAGAGAGATGGACAAAGCCAGAGCACACTTCTGCAACTATTTTAACAGACCAGAGCAATGCAGAACACAGAGCATTCACACATTTTACATGCAGGAAGAAATTCAGTGGCAGTGGAATGATTTGCACTGCAGCTCTAGTGCTGTCAGAGTTTGCTAAAGGAGTCCTGCAACAGCAGACACTTTCACCACCAAGCAATCACCAGGCAATTATTCCCTGGTAATTCACACTAAGCAAGCAAAGTGAAGGTTCATTATCAGAAGCAGACACACAGGTCTGAGGTCACCCACTCTGGTAAGGAACATGCAGTCTTTGTACACAGAAGACAGGCTGCAAAATGAGGGGATTATAGAGAAACACTGAAGTGTTCTCATGCTTGTAAAAGTAACACGGTATATTCTCTGTTTGCCAAGCAAAAGCAACTGCTCAAAGCTTGCACTGACTCCCTGTAACAGTGAGAATGAAGCTCAGCAGTACTCACTAGCTGGAGAGACAGACCACAGCCAGTTATAAAACAGCATCTGCTAGGCTGCTCTCCCACATATAAAAAGCAAGCCCTGGAAAAAGCAAACTAGGAGAAAAGACTCCAAGAAAAAGGAAACCCTGCAGGGGGAGAGTTAAAAAAGGACTAGCAAGTCAAAGAGGTGCTGTTTGAATAGGGATGACCCATGCTGTTAGAAGAGCTTAGGTCTCCTTTTAAACAACTAAATGAAACGAATAATACTCTGAATAGGGCCCCTCCTGGCCCAGCAGGAGCTGAAGACAGGGCTGTTTGTCACAATAAAATGTTTGCCATAGGTGACTGGGGTGTGATCTGCCCTTCCCCAAACACAGCTGATAAATTAGATAATAAAAATTAGTTAAGCAGCTGATAATTAGATAATAAAATGCCTCTCAGCATCACAGATCATGTGATTCCTTGTTGTCACAGAACTGCTGGTCAGTGCAGATCCCTTTGGGATTGCCCCAAGTGCTCCATTTCTTCATGTCCTCAGCACTGCCTTTGCTAGGCTGTATCTCACATCTCCAATGAGCTGCAATGACACAACTGTTTTAGGGTTTCTAAAATTCTCCAGTCCCTGCAATGCCTTGGCAGGACACAAGAAGCCTCAGATACCTCCTGAGCACAGCTGGTGCTCTGCTCCTGCAGGCAAGGCAGGTGGATGCTGCACTCCATTTCCAAGGCACAGCTTTTCCAACCAATCTTCCAAGTGCACCAGCACTGCCTTGCGATATTTAGCATTCATTAGCCCAAGTGGGCATCAGTAAAGCAGTTCGTGTGAAGCTGATACAGTGGAAGTTTGGAGGATGCTCTTAAGGAGAGGCAGCTTGTCTGTCACAATTGCAACTCAGGAGAGTTTTCATCTACCAAAAAAAAGACATGGGTGAGCAGGTTTTCAGGGATACACAGGCTGATGCTGGCTTTTGATTTTTTTCCTTTAGGAATTCAACTATATCTTAAGTAGCCCCCACATTTTGAATTATATTCCTTCCAGAGCTCTACCTGGCCTGTGCAAATTGAACACTCTTGAGAGCACTCAGGAGTGGAGAGCAGAGAGCTAAAACTGTGAGGCACCAGGGTGGCATCCCTTTCCAGACAAGGAAGGGACAAGCACAGAGCTCAGAGCAAGCCTGGCCTGCTCCATGCTCCCAGCTGGTGTAGAAAACAATGAGGCTGTTCCAGGCAGACAAATAGGGAAGGAATATGTGCAAGCTACTTAATGTACATTGTGGCTGTTCCATCAGCTTTGGCTGAGTAGCTGCAGTGAGTGGGACTGGCAAGGGATGTGGTGGAAGCCCCTGACTCCCTGCAGGGAAACAGTGATCCCAGATGTGCAGTGAAAGGTCCTGGCTGTGAGCACCCCACAGCTGCAGCCACCCAGAGCCTGCTAGGAGAGCTGCTTCCCCTGCAAATCCTTCCATGATTAGAAAATTCAAATTGAGTTTCTCCAAAACTTTCTCAGGAGTAAGGGGTTTAACCCAGTTGCAACTCACAGATCAAGCCATGCAGCTGAAAAATTACCACTTCATTGGCTTTTCCAAGTAATAAGCTCCTGATATCATCATATTTTGCTGAATGCATTTCACAGAGTGAATTTTGAAATGCAAAGTCAAAGCCCTGCTGCCAGTGTGCCATCACCAGCCTTGTCTAAGCTGACCCAAGTAATTCCCTCTCTAATTCTGATGGAGCAGAGCACTGCAGCCATTTGAGAGGAAAGCAGCTGTTTCAGGAAGGAATTACTAAGTTAGACCAAATTAAATTGTTCCTGTGACCTCAGTTGTTCTTTGCAGCCCTAAGTGCAATTACAATTCAGTCACTATTTACCAATAAATCCTTCTTGTTATTTCAGAAAGTCCAGTCTATTTTTTGCTGATATATATTTACTGAAAAAGCACTGGCAAGTGCAGGAAGTGAAGAGTTAAAATGATGCTAACAGCTACAGCAAAGAAAAACACATGGGAAATGGAACATCACATAGCAACCAAAGAATGATGATGAAGAAATGATTACA
This sequence comes from Ammospiza nelsoni, assembly GCF_027579445.1. Lineage (NCBI taxonomy): Eukaryota > Metazoa > Chordata > Aves > Passeriformes > Passerellidae > Ammospiza > Ammospiza nelsoni. The sequence goes on from NC_080643.1 coordinate 8,489,935, forward strand.
GTGTAGAAAGGGCACAAAAGAATTATATAAAAGACTTAGTTATAAAAAGAATTTTGTGTAAGGGGAAAATATACATAAGTAGGGAAGATGCAGAGAAGTAAAGAAAATGCTTTTGAAACTCTGGAATCATTGGGTTAACACAGAACTATAATATTTTACAATATTTTGTTTTGCAGAAATTTATGCAGATTGGGGAAGCAGATGTTTATAGACCCTATAGAGAATCAAGGACAAAATAGATACTTAATTTTTTTCTCTGATTTTCTTTCTAACAGAAGGAGGACTGGAATTTCACTTTGTGACTCTTTAGGAGACATTCCCTATTGATTTGAACAACCCACTGGTAGAAAATCTGCCACATCTTCCCTCAAGGTGTTTCAATTATTAATTACAATCATAGTTTAAAAAATTAATCTTATTTCCAATATCAACTTTGATGCCTTTTTCTATTCTCTGCTGTGAAATAAGATTCAGTTTACTAACCGGGTAAGTGAAATTTTTTAAGGCACAAATTATTTTTTTTAATTGCTCTCTGAACATCTTTTAAAGAACAAACATTGGAGCAATGAACACAGTTTCCATTAATTCAATGCAGTTTCATACATTATGAGATTTGATATCACATGTTCTTAGGAGGGCATGGAAGGGCATTGTTCATTTGCTCAGCTTTTCATAGCCTTTGGAACATCCCAAGTCTTTCAAGCACTTGGATTATCCAGTAGCCTGCTGCCTCTCAGGAGCACAGGGTGAGACATGGTGAAGAAAAGTCACTTTTGGCAAACTCCCACCATGCTAATCCCTGCATTCAGAGGCAATAACTGGGGTGATAAAGTATTTTCAATGTGTTTTCCAGCTTTCATTAAAGAGACCTCACTGCAGCTTGGTTATCTGATGAGGCACCTGCTAGGAATCTCTCTTCTGGTTTCCTCTGTGCCTTCTTAAATTCTTTCCCTCTTAGTGTGTAAAGAGAACTACTTATGTTAGGAAAGGCAGAGATGGTGGTGGCATTGCTGCTGGAAGATTTCCTGCTCTCAGACCCAGTGTGCACCAGGGAAACTCAGATTACTGCAAAGGCAGGAGGGGCTGAAATCTGTCTGGAGACAGGCATCAGCCTCATGCTGGGACCTTCCCTTCAAATCCAAGCTTCAAAGGTCAGGCTGGATGGGTTCCAGAAGCTGCAGGCTTCCCTGCCGAGGGGAATAGTGGCACAATGAGCCACAGCAGCTCCATCTCTGCAAAGGACAGGATTTTCCTGAGAATGAGCTATTGAAAAGCCACAACAATCTCTTTAGTCCTAACTGCAAATGTACCAATTTCCAAGGCAATTTCTTGGACCTGGAAAGTCTCTCACTCTCTTTCACAGAAAATAAATTCAAGCAGGAATGCTACAGGGAGTGGAGGGTGTGTGGGTGGGTAGGTGGGAAAGAAAATAATTATTTAGACGTCTTAAAACCAGGGAGAGAAACTTATTTGGAAAACACACATTTCTTCCAAAGCAAACATTACCCCTCCAGCAGCTCCCTTCAAATCATCCCTGAGCATGCTCAGGGTGACTGCAGAAATACTGCAAACACTGGGGTTGAAGAGTGACAGAACAAGAAATCACAGAGGATCTACTGAACAATATAACACTAAGATAAAAAATTCACATTTGCTTTGTGTATCCCACTGAAGATGCAAGGGGCTTTTTTCAAAGCAGCATGGCAGTCTATAAAAAGATGGAAGTGCAAGGCTCACCCCTCTTAAAAAAGCACAATTCCCATCCTGCAGCCATATAACCCACATCAGCAGTGGCCATAAAACATTCTGCTATTATGGTCCAGGACATTGCAGCTACAAAAGGGTTCCTTTCAAACTCTATCTTCTTTTGTGCATCCTGCAGGCAATTTTACCACTATGGCCTTAAACCAGAGGCGGTTCCAGGGGTGCAGTGGGACCTGTGCTGCTTGTCAGGAACTGGGGGGATGGAAGCAGGGAGGACTTCCAGCAGGAGTGCAGCAGGCATGGTGGGTGTGGGAGCCTGATGAGACCTGCTCAGGATGGAAAACTGCCACATGGATAGTGCCACTCCACACTTTCCCATGGAAAACCCAATTTCTGCTCCATTATTCCCAGTTCTCTGTGTTGCCACAGTTGCACCACAAGAAATCATCCTCAAAGGGATGGCTCTGCTACAGAGGGGATGGAGTGAGAAGGCATCTGAGAAAGGGCTGCAAGAGGGGGAATTTGCCCTCACCAAGCAGGGAGACGGCAGGGACAGACACAGAAACCCAGCTGAGCACAAAGATGCCCACCCACAGCCACCATTTGATTTCCCTATTTTATTTTCCCACCTTGGGAGCTGCCTGTTTAACCTGTGCCTGCAGCCCTGCTGCTGGGGCCTGTCTTGTGAACGTGGCACTGAACAAGTCCTGCAGGGTGGCTTTGTCCCTTGAGGAATCGGGGGGGAGCATTTCCAGGAGCTGAAGAGTGTGCTGAAATCAGTCAAGTTAAATGGTGGTGTATGAGGATAGGAATGAATAAACCTCGAGGGATATAATTTGTCATTTACTGTACTTGTTAAAAGTTACAAAACAGCAGTTCAGCAGAGGTTAGAGAAAGGACAATGCAAGAACACAAACTTCCAACCCATTTCTAAAACTCCCTACAGCTCCAGTATTTTCCAGAAAGATGAAAATTTCATAAAGAAGAAAATACTAAGGATTAAAAGGAAACTTGTTTAATTGAAAAGTAATAAGCTGTTCAGATCTTTCAATTGCCAGCAAGCATTGCTTTTAAGGTGAGAGATCCTGATCCAACCATCAAGAATTTTTGGACAATAAAATGTCCATGAACAAACACATGAAAATGATAATAAAGAAAACTGCACAGCCAGAGGTCAAACCTACTTTATACTAGAGGCTGAACTCTGATAATTCACAGTAGATTAAATTCAGCAGCAGTAGAAGCTTAGTAAGAAATTTGGATGTTAGGAAGATTTAGGCTGGGAATACGTCTTACTCTTATTTTACCAAAGGCCAGACACAGACTCATACATGTTTATGAGGAAAAAGGAAAAGTGACTGAATTTCAAAGAACAGGCTGTGTAGAAAATACTTTGGGCTTAGCAGGGTCTTTGGAAAATGCTGTCAAAAGTTAGAGGGCAATAACTTAAATTTTCATCAGTGCCTTTCAACTTTACTTCCAAATGTCAAAAGCCAAAAACCAGGGCCAGGAATACTAAGTACAAAATGGTTTTTGAGCAGACTTTTCATCTCCCAATGCAAAACTGAGAATTTTGAAATAAAGCAAATGCTTACGATGACAATTTTTGATATTACTAAATATCAAGCTTTTGACTTCAAAACATTTTGAGGCATTTTTTTTCATTCATTATGCTTTTGAGTCAAATCCCATTTTCTTTGGAAATAACACAATGTTTTTTATTATAGAGGGTGTAGGACTCTTCAGAGCAAAGCAGGAGGCTCATTAGCTCAGGGCTGCACTGTGGCACCCCTGGGTGGGACCAAGGCCCATCAGGCTGGGGACAAAGAGCAGCATCCTCCTGGATTTGCTCCAAAGCAAATATGAGCACATGTCCACCACTGCCTCCCATCCCCTGCCCTCATCTATCTGCACTATTTATGTTATATGCTCTTCTCTGCAAAATATTTTCTTTTGGCAATTGCAGACTTCACTTCAAAGAGCCCACCTTGGCATTTACTTTGAAATAAGGTGACTTTTTGTGGGCCAAGAAGCCTCTTCCACGTGGCAGAGCCTTGCAGCCATTCCCCTATCCACTCATCAATGGTTCAGGAATTCTGTGGGAGGTTTCTGTGCAGAGGAATTGCAGGCTGGAATTTCTCAGTGACAGCACAGAAGGGAATTTGAAGGGCAGTAGGGCAAAACTGCCTGCCATTGCTATCAGCAGGTGACTACTACTGTAGCTTCCTGCCAGAGTTAAATTACAGCCTGTGAGATCTTTAGCTATTCCTGTCCATAGTCTCTTTTTGAGAGTCAGTTGCCATTGAAGACAAGATATAATTTTGATACCTGCCTAATTTGTGTACCTATATCCTGCCTGACAGAATGATTTCCCTGCCTTTAGAAATGGAAGCGTGTTCCTCTCAATTGGCATACAGTCCTCTGGCTGCATGAGCATCCATCTGTCCAAAATCTTTAGAGAAACAGTTCACAGAGAGCAGTTAACTATGATCTCTCTCAAAAAAATTAGTTCCTGTTTTTCCTCTGACAAATGAAGACATTGTTTCAACAATATTTTCCTTCTCCACTGACAGTGCTAAATATTTATAACCTGTGCCTCCTAGAAATGCTGGTCTCCTCATGAATAAACACCAGGCTAACAAGGAGCAGCTTCCAAGAAGAATGCAGGGTGTAGCTGACCTGTTCACACTCCTTCCCCTCTCTACTACCTGGTTCCCCATGACAGCCATTTAAAATCAACACTGATCCTGACACCCGACCCAGATTTTTTTGTGTTTGCCAGAAAACATCCTTGAGTAGGCCCATCTGGGCAGTGTGTAGCAAACAAGGCCAAGCCTTGCATTGCAAAATGCTACAATCCAAGCCACATATTAAAAATGCTCAAATAAAATGAGCACATTTTCTGTAAGCCTTGGTAAATGCATCCCACCTCTGCCAGCTCCCAATTCAGCGTGTGAGCAAGCATTGGTGTGGCATCCTTCTTTCCTCCCAGTCTTTGCAGGTGATTTCTTTGGTGTGGAGGCTCTGATTTGAAGAGGAAGGCACCTCTCTAACCACCATAGCCTGAGCACATCCCTGTCTTGGGGAACATGGGTTCAAACCTCCAGCAGTCTCAGCTTTCCAGCTGTTTTCTCACGGCTCAGCCTCCCAGATGAGGCAGAGCTGCTGAGCAGCCCTGGCCAGAAGTAACCTTTCCTCCCCAAAGCACAGATTTTACCCTCTTCTACATTTATATTTCAAGTTTAAAAGAAGGAAAAAAGGAAGAAAGAAAAATTATGATGTCTACTGATGTTATTTTCATCATTTATCATTTTTATTCTTCTGCATTTTAGGACTACCTCATGCACTGGGAACCAGGTGCATCAGCTCTGCCTGTGTCCAAAGCCCCTCTCTTCCCTAGGGCTTCACCTACAGCAAGGCCATTTGCAAAGATGTCAAAATAATCACACAATTATAAGTATAAGGTCCCTTTGTTATAAAGGATGTCAGAAAGGCAGACAGTTTAGAGCAGGGAAAGAGCTTTGTATTCTAATTGCTGCAAAGTAGGACTCCAGCACTAATCAAATTAAATAGGTTTTCTTTTCTGGGATATGAGTGTATGAGCTGATGTGGAGATTTTTTTCCTTACATTAAGGGACTGGTTCAGCAGCTGGATAAAGCTGCAGCACTGCTCCCAAAAGGTGCAGTTCCATACTTTCTACTCATATGGCTATTCAGCATTATTCCCCATTTTAGGACTGTTTTCCCTTTTGTTTGAGCTGTTGTTGTTGTATTTATACAATCTCCTCTTTCCTTCCCAAGCCCCCTGTGCCTGTTCTGAGCCTTCATGGAGTTCCCAGTTCATGTTTCTGCTGTTAACACGGCACTGCCCTCTCCTACCTGGCACAGCTTTGCACTTCTCAATCCCAGTTCCCCCTGGAACAACCAAGCAGCCTGCAGCAATCTTTCCTCCAGCTTTAGCCCTCTTATTATCACACACAACTCCCATTTGAAATTAGCCCATCAATATTTAACTTCCATCACTGCAGCTGGTGTGGAGCATGCACGCTCCCATCCCTTGTTTGCTTGCTCCCACTGAGCACCGCTGAAAACAAAGCCTGTGATGTTGGGGAACAAGCACAAGTGAGGTAAATAAAGTCCTACATAACTTCTCCTAGAAAATAACAGAAAAATTTCCCATCATTTCTGCACATATAATTACAATTCCTCTGCATGACTCCAGAGAAGCACAGAGTTTCTGCTGCTGGAGACATTTCACTCTCTTTCTTTTATAGATGGGCTAAACTATGAGTGAGCCAACCCCTCCTAAAAATTTCCTGGCAAACTGCATTGACACAAGTTAAGTAACCCAATTAATGGCATGAAGAGTCCAAAGAGGAAGAGGCTTCCTATGGAAGCCCCCTTGCACCAAGCCCACAGCAGCTGCTCAATTCCTTTAAGTTCCATTGAGTTCCATTTCTCAGTAATTAACTACCACCAATTTCTTTTCCAGATGGAAAAGAAAATTAACAATTCATATTTAAATAATTGCTTTATTTGATTCCTGGAATGCTTACTAAAAAAATAAAAACCAAACATCTTTTCTCTAGACAGAAAATTTTATCAGCCTTTGCCTACTTTGCCAAGATCCCATCTGGATGACATTATTTGATTCTTAATAAAGGGGATTCCAGAAGCATCATTCCTAATAGTGTTTAGATCACAGATAAAGATGCTTATTTATTTATTTTCTTAAAGATTAGCTTTTAAATCCTCACAATTGCCTGACTTTCCAAAAGCCTAGCAGGGTTTTTGTTTTATTTAAATGTCTATCACCACCTGTCAGTGCAGCATCAAGAAAACCCTGGAATGTGCCATTAGTTCAGAGCTTCAGTAGGACAGATGAGCTTTTTTAGTAGCTGTACTGTATTAATGCCTTGTTAGGGGTTCTTATATGTCTCTTGATAATAGGAATTACCTCTGGAGCAATAGCAATTTATCCATACATCTAGCTCACCCAGCTTGTCACAGATAGTAACAGTTGATAACCCTCTTAGGCTGCTTTTCATCTTCTGTGGAAGTAGCCTCATTCCAGAATACATTATTTTAACCTGTCAGCCTATGAACAGGACAATTACTTGGACCAATGTAGGCTGAAAGTGTTGATAACTAAAGTTAAATCCAGCATTGTCACTCTAATGTTTTGCTGCTAAGTCAAGCCCAATGAGGCAGCATGTCTTCTCAAATGAAAACATTTGTCAAACTCATTAATTCAAAATCGACCTAGCACAGACCTTGATTTGCACTGCTTGCTGACAAGATCAGGAAAGCAGCAATTGAAACAGTGAACTGACTTTTGGGGCAAAGAGAGAAAATTATCAAGCAGAAAGAATGAAGCTGGTTTGTGTCTGTGAAGGAAGAGCTCAGCACACTCTAACAACCCTCCCATTGCACTCAGGTATTTTAAGACTTGCACAAAACCCAGGGCTGCTCTGCACTCCTGAGTGCAGTTTTGTGTCCACAAAAGCTGCTTTGCTGCTCTGCATCCTTCTCCAGTCAGTTTCCCACCAGCACACACAGCTGCATTAACAGCAACATCATTTTGCTCAACAGACCACCAGCAGCAGAGCTCCAGCCCATGCACTGCAGGCAGTCACCTGTTCTTGCTGACCAATTTCTATGAAGTGAAAAGGCAAAGGTGTCAAAAACATTTCTTCCCTCCCTTTTCCCCCTTCCCACAGTGCCTCTGCCTCGTTTATCCCATGGGTACATCATCTCCTGCTAAGCAGAGCCAATGGTGATGCTGCTCTCTAACCTTTCTGCTTTCTCCTTCAGGGACTGCCTCAGAGTATCAACACTCTCAGATTTGACCTTATCTTCCTCCTCTCCTTGTCCAAACCAAACACAAACTCCCCTGAAATCACCCTCTCTGAAATCTCTGCAGACCAAACCTGGGGATTTGTTCTCCATCTGCAGCTTCCTCGAGCATTCTGCTTCTCTGTGCTATTTTCCTGACTTGCATTCTGCACAGATATTCTACCTTTCTATTTAGCCATTAGCCCCTGATACAGCCCTGGCCAGGCTGTATTGAGACCTTGTCACTTCATCCTTCCTGAAACTTTGTAAAAAGTCCTTTAAGAAATGTAGATCCAAGTGCCTCCTCTCTGCCACATCCCACTGCTGAAAACAATCCCTGGGCTTGAGTGATGCTCTCTGAGTGCTTCAGGGAGGAGGAAATCACCACTGTCACTGAGCTAAAAAGGAACCTGAATACACTTTGAGCAAAAACATGACAGCATCATGTATCACAATACCATCGTGTATTTTTATATCAAATCTTCACAAAACAGTCCATATTGGCTAAAAATTTTATGCAGAGTTTCAGAAGAAGAAATGGGCTGAGTTTCTTTGACTCTCCAGGGTGGGCCACTGCAAACCAGCAGGATTGCTCACAGTCCAGACCTAGGACCAAGTTGAACTTGCTTTACCTTCTATGCTATGTCTAATTTTACATTAAAATAGCTTGAAAGTCAGAAATGTAAACAACTCAGCTGCAAGTAAATTAATGTCATTGATTAAGTTCCTCTTTTACATTGTTGCCACAACACTTAGCCCAGTTTTCATTTCCCTGCCATTCTGTGAAGACAAATATTTGCTTAGAGCAATCTGATAATTAGTATGAAGACTTTGAATTGAAAAGAATCTGTGCACTTATTCCTGTGTTCCTTCAATGCCCATCAATTATGAAAATTTATATGAAATTATATACCTTTCATTCTTTAGTTTATATCATTGTTTAAAAAATTTTCCCCTTTTTTTAAATTTTAGACTGACAACCAGGCTTTGTAAAACACTCACCATACCCTTCAATCTAAGGTTCAGAGGGTAACACATCTTTTTATAATAATTTGGGCAGGTAATTATAGCAATAACCATATCTACAGTTTATTATTTGCACCTCTGGGTAAGGCCTTTAACCCACGGTTTTCAGTAAGACTGTTGGAAAAACAAGAGTGGAAACTAATGACCATATAATTTCTGTATGAAAACACCTGGAAACAGGAGATCCCAAATAACAATCCATCAAGGCAGAAGAACAAGGGTTCAGCACAAAGGGGAATGCAGAGCTGGCTGGGTCCCATTCAGTGTTAATATTATCAGTACCCCTACACTGATGAGACTGATGGAAAAGATATGATTTAATAACCCATGCTCCATTTAAAGTCTCAGGTTTATTAGATATAGAGGCTAGAAACATAAATGTTTAAAATGCAATCAGAGAAGTTATAGATGGCTTCATTTAATATTTCACCTGCCTGTGCCACAGAGAACGAGGAAATCTGTTGGAGTTTTCATACACTGCAGCTTCTCATTGCAAAGTAAGCCAAACACTTGACACACATGTTAATATATCCTTCCAGCTTCTCTTTTCACTGTTTATTCTTTTCTTAAGCTTATTTTTGTGTAATTTCCTTTTCTAGTTTTTAAACACTGTTTCAGTGTCTTAAATTTTTTCAAAGTCTTTGTTGACCTCTCTATGACATTCTGTGGTTCTTTAAAAGGCCAAAGCCCTTATTCATCACTCTCTTACTGTCTTAATATCTACAGGTTGTTCTTTCATACTATTTCTTTCTTTATTTTACTAAGGACTAAACCTAAAAGTATCAGTTTGAAAGAGACAGAATGTATTTTCCACTGTGGCATTCTTCCCACTCCTTTGGGTGTCTCTAAAGGTCTCCATGATCTGTTTGAAATTACAGACAGCAGTTTAGCAAACAAAGAAATAATCCCCATTCAACCTTTACAACCCTCCCATGTCCTGAACTGCAGACTGGGGGCTCACTGAGAGAAATAAATAAACTATGGACCTGTAAAAGAACTCACCACCACAGCACCACTGTCACTGTGCTGGATAACTGTAAGAGGCACATTGTTCCTTAAACCAAAAGAATCCAGTTATTTCCATTTAGTTCACACTATCATGGGATAAAGTGACATTTTCTTCTTCATTTTTTTTTTTTTTTTTTACAATTGATGCTAGAACCAGGGATATTTCCTTATTTGAAAACATTGCTAGGACCAAACAGAGAGGGGCCTGAGACCTAAGCACTACTGAATATTGTGCCGAAGGTCAGAAGCCTTACAATCTTATTTGGGTGTAGCACAAGCAGTGCATTGAAGAACACAAGGCTGATAATTGCAATTATACCTTGAACAAACCATCTCATTGTGATGTGATGGGGGAGTGAAAGTAGTTAAAAATGAGGAAAGTGCCAATAAATGTCAAATGCAAAAGAGGGAAATTTGGCAGCAATGCACTAGAAGCCAGGAATGACACAAAATTAATAAGGGAAGGAAAAGGACAACTGAAGAAATCAATGGTCAATAAAACTAAGGACAATAAAATGAAGTTTATAAACTGTGTTGTACAAAGGGTGTCTAACCAACAGCTACTGGTCCATTGCCACTATGGAAATGATAACATTGTCAATAATACTGTAAGAAAGAACCATGTTCAATAAAGACTTCTGTGTTCAATTCTGTATTTCAGCTAATACCAGTGATGGAGCCATACAACAGATCAATGATGATTAAATACTGCATTTTCCAGTAGTCAGTTAATAAAGATGTTAAACACCATCTCCTACAATCACCATCTTTAATTAGCAATACAGGCAATTAATATCAAGGAGCTTAAAGCCTCTGGCTGAAGACTTCTTATGACCTTTTCCTGTTGGTCTTAAACATTCACAAAATTCCAGGCTCCAGTAAAGTTACTCTTGTCGTAGTATTTCCAATATGGAAGAAAAGTTAATGAATTCATTGTCAGTTTCAAAGCAAGAAATCAAACTATACTAAGAAAACAAAAAAAGAAATCTGCAATTTAGCTAACAAAAAATTAATAGAAAGTATTTTGAGCAAGCTCTAAGCAGAAGTCCAAGAAGAACAAATGCTTTTGCTTTGTGTTACATAAGATTACAGAGTTATTTAATACAGATCATAGCTCTGACTAAACCAGATTTCTCCTACCCCACTTGGCTTCCACAGCATTTTGGAAGAGAAAACAGAACATTCCAAATTTACTGAAACAGACATTGAGCATGTGCCAAAGAGATGGAACCACTGACTGGAGAAACTCTTGGGGCAGCCCAGCCAAGACAAACCCTGCCCTGCCTGGACAGGTCACATCCTCCCATTCTCCACACCCAGCACTGCCCCACACAGACAACAAAAACTGGCAATCACATCAAAGGAAATAATTTGGTGTCCAGATCAATGCAGTGAAAATACAGCAGGGCCAAGAAAACATTCTCTGAGCAACACTGAATTTATGGGCAGGGACACTGGCACAGTAAGAACAGAGGCTTTGCTGTAGGACTTTGTGGATCAATGTACAAATTGTTATACTCATTGTTCAGTAGAACAATTACTAAAATCCATTTGCCGGTAAATGTGCCTTGTCTTGTAAATCATTGGGTCATTAACCTTAACAATGTCAGTGTGTTGTCACTATCCAATTCAATTAAATTACTGACCGAGGTAATACCTAAAAGCACATTTCAGACAAAGGGATCTACTATTATATCATTATCTGTGATGACACTTAGCATTATCTTAATTTTGTACCTGGAAATATGAGTATATCCTAAAACTGAAATTATACTCTAAAAGCCAGGTGAAGAGATGCACAAACATCCTGAACAGAAAAAATGGGTATGGAAAGGTTAGGAAAAGGGGAAGAGAGAGGGAGACAATGGAAAATTGCACCAGTCACCTCCATGGGGTCATGTGTGCATTGTTATTTGCCATATTTCAATGCTCCATGAGGTCAGGAGACAGGGACACAGGATCTTCTCCCACCCATTAATTATTAAATCTGGCAATGTGCCTCAGCAAATGTCCAGTGATGCAGTTTCTAAAAGGGGCACTGTCTCCACCATGCCAGAGTGAGTAATACAGCAGCACATGGGAAGGGTGAGCAAGGAAAGTCTCCCATGACCTTCCTGGGCCAGCAGTGAAGCACAAGCCCAGAGTCTGTTTAACCTGGAGGGGAAAAGCAGCCACTCATTTCCAGTTTCACACGAAAAAACAAGTGTTTGTGCGACTCATGAGGGCTGGTGAGCTGCTTTCATCACACTAAAGAGCCTCATTTAGATGTCTACATGTGCTTCCATGCAGATATTTTCATATTTCAGGCAGATTCTCAGCCCACACTTCAGGGCAGTAATTTTTTTTCTATCTCCCTTTGTTTCCCTCCAGTTTTTTCCTTGCCCCTAAGAAACCAGAGGCTTTATGATGGAAGGCACAAGCAGGCAGGCTCAGTGAGGTCATTTATTGCTGTTGTTATATGCCTCTTGCTTTTCCATGGCCTGGGACCTCCCTGTGTGAGGTGCTGTAGAAAGCACAAGAAGAAAGGATGGCCTGTGCCATCAGAGAGATGCCAGAGGGCTATGGGCAGATGGCTGGAGAGGATGTGGGAGCCACAAGACCATTTTTACCAGTACATCAAGCAATGAACAGCCTTGCTCCTGACAGTCTTTGTGTAAACCAGAGGGCAAACAAGCTTGCCTTGCTCTGGGGTCTGTGGTCAAAGCATTGAATTGGAGAACTCAGTGCCATTTTTTAACCCTCAGCAGTCCTGTGGAGTGCCCTTGTGAGAGCATTGCTGGGGTACATCTGCTCAGGAGGAATGATTTACTGTGAACCTGCAATCTCTGGATATCCCAGGTTCTGGAGGGCTTCCTAAGGGATGTCCTTGTGAAGCAACAACACAGGGGCACCACATTAAACCCAACAAGCTCAGCCAGGAGCAGCAGCCACTGGCTTTAGTACTGCTGATTGTGAGGCACTGAGGAAAACTGTGCTACTCTCTCAGAAGTTTTGAGCTAGATCACATTTTGTTCCTCTTTTGGAAGAAGACACAATTTCAGGCTGAATCGAGAGCTTTATGCACCTTGGATGCACAGGGAGCCCTCAGTGCTGAATGGCACACAACGCCACATGTGCTCCTCACATTGTACAGAAAAGGTATCTCAGCCCTCAGAGGTGGAGGGAGGAACACAGTGAAATAAAGCAGAAAAAAAAAATCAACTTCACGCTTTATATAAGGGAGAATTTTGACCGAATAAATGCATTTTACTTTACATTTTACTCATTACAAGTTTTATCTTGAATGGAAAAATGAAAATGATTCTATCAAATGTTTTCTGAAAAGTTATTTGGTCTACAAAGAAAGAAAATAGAACAGAGTGGAAATGAACTGAACTAAATCACTTGCAAAACTTCTCTTTTTATGGGAGACACAATGACAGGAATGGGCTTTAAGGATAACAGCTTACACAAAAGGTAGAGAGCTGCTTTGTTAATGGAATTACACTGTGGATCCCAAGCCAAATGGATGCAATTTTATGTCAACTGCACACACAAAAAGTTCCCTCAATAAACATATGGAACATGAGGCTTCTTTTCCCCTTACTTTAACTAGGCAGCAGGGAAACATTATGACCAAAGAGTAGACATCAGTGCTAGAAAACTTACAGGGCTGCTTAAAAGGGAGTTCAAAATAAAATAGAAGGCAGACAAAATAATTGCTTGAGCACCATAAGAGATTATTGTTTTCCTTATAGGTTTTTCTCTTCTTTCAGGATGCACAAACCCAGGCACACATACACAGTTTTGGAATATTATTTTTCTTTTAACAGCAGAAGTATCTCCTAGATGTATGAAGAGAATAATGCAACCCATATAGTCCATTACAAGAGCTTGAGGGCTTTGAGGGGGAAAATATATCTATAACAGATGAACATCTGAATAGACAGACACAAAGCAAAGCTTAAATAAGGCTTTGTACTATCTAGTGATTTTTTTCAGGTAACATACAATTAATTAGAAACCACTGACACTAACAACATTGGACTTGTATTACTGTCCTTGCTTTGGAATCTGGATTTGGCAGCACACTTAAGAGCTTTTCAGGAGGCTCCTGTTGATAAACTATTAGAGGGAAATCCACATCCCATTTGCAGTTTACTATCCTCATCAGATCATCTTTTAGTGGTCCCAGCTTGCATCCCTGCTGGCAGTGACTATGTTTTTAATAGAGCATCTCTTTTTAAAACTTACCTGACTCTAAGATGCTCATTATGTTTGAAATTATAGGAAACAAGGACAACAGTTTTGGACCCAAAAAAACACTGGCTGTCAGTGCCCTCCTGTTCCCCAGTGCCAGGTCTTGTAAGGATGACTGCAGTGCAATCTTTAAAACTGTTGTCTTCATCCCTCCAGCCTTGCAAGGAAGGATCTCAACAACACCCTAAAGCTTGCTAAGAGACAATAACTCATCCAAAGACAACTGCAGCAGCTTCCAGGGACAGATTTTCCTCACAAAAGTTACACAGATACTCCAGCTACTTTATTGCTGTTTGGGAAAAAAATCCTCTTAGCTGCTGCAGTTTCCAAACCCTGCTTTTAGAATTCTCTGCAGAATCAATATTTTACTGCAAAACTCTTTGCTCTTTCCCAGCTCTGAGCCGCAATTTCAAATTATAGCATCTCAGAGGTCTGCCTGAAATGGCCTTGGGTTTGCTCCCTCCAGTCTGATGGCAAATGTCTTAAAATGTGCAAGACTTCCCAGTAGGGAATGTATGTAAAATCCAATGTGCACAATCTGATAAACTGTCCCGACATGTAACAATGTCATGATGCTGAAGAACAAACCTTGTGGTTCCATGATGCCTATTTTCAAATCCTTTTCATTATTTAGAAGGCATTTGGGCTCACCAAGTGCTCCTGCTTAGGGCCAACCAATTGGAAGTTATTGATTATTGCTGAAACCTCCAGGCTGCCACTGGCTCTGACACACGTGTGCCACAGAGCACAGCATGAATACCAACCAATGTAATCTGCTCTGCTGATTCAGAGAGCCTTAATTGCAACAGACCACACAGACCTCACACACTTCATCATCCTGATAAGTTCTTATCACATGAATCATCTTATGGATTAGCTTTCACCGCTGGTTCTGGTCTTTGTTTCCCCCAGAGGCACAGACACACTCTGCCACTCACTCAGCAGCAGATTCCACCCCATTCCCCACCTTTCCTGAGGGTTTGCAGAGTGATCAATGCTGAAATCATTTCACTCATACCTGTCTCACTTTGCCTGTCATACCTGAGAAACTGTGCCACACACTTAGGAAACTGGGATTCTCCAAAAACTCCAAAACAAGACTGGCTTTCCTCCCTGTGCTTCAGGAGCACAGGGAAACTAGACAGAATTTTTAGTACGCCTCAGCTTCTAAAAAAGCTGTATGAGAAGTTCATACCTCACTAACCCACAGCTAGGCAAGTCTGCTAAATTTTTAATCATGGATAACCAGAAAAACACCCTGAAAACAATACAGGAAATCCTAACACAATCTTCAAACATCAGAGACCTGGTCAGGTTGATTTGCTACACTAAGGGAAGCCTTGAGGTTACTGCAGTGCATTATCTTAGCTCAACCACAATTTCAGGGTATTTCTGCAGGTCTTCTCTTACCAGAAGAATAGCTTCTTCTCAGCAACATTTTTTTACTACATAAGGAGAGCAGCAAATAATCCAAAATCCTATGTAAGGCATAAGCACAATGCCATCTCTGTGTCAATTGTTGCAAAATAAATAATTTTCTCACCGTTTCAATGAAAATTCATTTAAATTGAGTAAAGACATTGTACAAAAGATGTAATGCAAGCATGCACAAGCAATTAGAAATGTTGCTCCATCTCCTAAATACATTGTAATTAAACAAATGTCAGCAGTTCAGCTTTATGCAGAGATGATTTGACAGTACTTGGGAATCTCAATTGTACAGTTCAAGACAGTTCAGGGGCCTTGTTATTGTTTGCAGTAATTTTTTTTTCTTATGTATTTTGCACTGAAAACCTCTTCACCAAATTATATTAATCTTTGATAAACATCAGCTCTAATTAGGCATGGATGCATCATTATAAAACTTTGCTCTGCGTCACAAGTGAAAAAGGTAAGGTAATCCTGTTGACCACTTTCCAGATTTAGAAACTCAGAAGGAGCCATCATTATGCAGATATTGAAATCAAGATTGAATCCTTCAGTGTCAGAGCCAGTGTCACCTCCCTCTCAGGCAGCTCTGCTCCCAAGGGACAGCAGTCTTTGTTCAAATACCTTAAATTCTTTAGCTACCTAAGGCTGGCAGGAACTCCAACCAAAAGCCACATTCCAGTGCTAGGAGACATCAAGAGAGAAATTGCCACAGCACTTTTCCTCAGTGTGACTCTCAGGTACACAGGAGGACCAGGTCTGAGTGAGCGTTAATGCGAGGCTTCACCCAGACCTGTCAGCAGAACAGCTGAAGAACACAAACACCATTCCCAGTGCAGCACAGCCACCAGCAGGATGCACTCCCAGGGAATCTCAGACTCTGGAGAGCAGAAGGATGAACAGGGAGAAGCCCAGAAAGCTCTACTCGCATTTGGACTTTGCAGGCAGGACTTTCTCTATTGCCAGCTGGGGGCTGTGCACAAATCACAAACGGGATGGGGCTGCTGGGAACGTGCCCTGAGCTGTTTTATTTTCCAGCATCACTCTCATTACATGGTTATGACAATGGGAAGGTGCCACCAGCTCACATCCCAGACAGCAGACCAGGAACTTAATGTTACAACTTACTTTATAAGTTTTTTAACCAATCACACAAAGCAAAAGCAGATTGACAGTAGTTCCATCCAACCACTATAAGCACACATAAACATTGGTTAAAACAATGTTGCTTATTTCAAATACAAAATGCAATGCACAGAGCTCCATTATTAAGCTTAAAATTTCCTAATATCTTGTAGATAAACTTTTCTGTAGCTTAGGGTGTTATTCTAGACAAGCATTAATACACAGACAATTGTTCTGTTTGTCCTTGCTTTTCTACTTTTTAAATAATTTTTCTGCTGACAAATCTTATGGCTAGTGCTTCAGTTCTGCTGTCTCTGAGGCCTGCCTTTTGCAGCTTTCCCAAAACCATCTGATTTTGTGGATTCCCTCCTGCTTTCTCCTGCTCTGAAATCCCTACCCATGGACTGGAGGCAGAAAGATGAGAAAGAAGAGACTGTCAGCTCCATTCCTGTGCTCACTGGTTGCTAATTACAGGAGAATGCATGTGATCCCTAGATATGCCTCACAGAAAAGACCATGCCCAAAGCTCTGTGTTTCCTTTATGTGACATAAAATCTTTAACAATGATGAGACATCCAGCAGAGAAAGGAGTTAGCATCCACTTTTGTCCAGGAACAAGAGAGTTAAATCATTGCAAGCACTGGCAGCATTTCTTTCTGAGCAAGGGCTGAACAAACTATTGCAGATTCGGGATGCAGGCAGCAGCAGAGCTCTGAGTGCTGCTCTGTGGTGCCCATCATATTTGTCTCCTCCTGTGCTCAACTTCCTTGTGCTGACAAATGAACAGTTAGAAGCTCTTTGTTATATAAATGTCAGCAGAGGCAAACAGAGTGGAAATTTGGTGGTCAAGTGTAGGTGGCCAAATACCCATAAAAAAAAGATTAGGTAGCTGATAGGGAATGGTATTTACCAGCTGCATGAGGCGTCAGGTGTTGTGCAGAGACATTGTTTTCACAAGAAAAGCTTGAAATAGGTTCCTTTTGTTTCTCCCAGGCTTTTGTGCTCTCTGCAAGGGAACCCACTGATCTCCACAAGGTAGAGATGATCCTTGAAAATACTTGAATAGTATGGCTGAACCCCTGGAACCTCTTCCACAGTGCCTTTGTGCCGAGATTGAAATCACAGCAACAAGGCTTTCTCACAAGGAGTGGAATCAGCCACCACTGACTCAAACATCTTACCAAGCTCCTCAGTTTCTCTGAAGGAGATTTATCAAGTATTTGTAATTATAAGTCGCCTGTGCTGCCACTTGCTTCAGAGGACAGTGGAGTCAAAAGCCTGCTCTCAATGTCCCAAGTTTCCAATGAATTGCAAGAAACTTCAGGCACTTTCTGTGCAGACCTTCAGGCAGGATAAATGACAACTGTTCTCTCCAGCCAGTGGAGCTGTGCTGATTTACATCTTGGGAAGATCTGCTCTCTTGTGTGGGACAAGTTTAAAGGGGGAAATAGATTGTGTCTTGCTTGTTCCTTATCTTTGTCTCGAGTCTTCAGTTAAAATACATTCCTTGATTGTATCAAGACAAATTCTAAATTTGTTTGTCATTCTTTGGTCCTGCCCTGTCCTCTGCCATGGGTGTGGAGGGATGGCAGAGCCAGCTGCAGCACTGCTGCAGTGAGGGAGCAGGTGGAAGTCTGAGTGCTTCTGTGTATTGAGGCTTTGCTAAATACTCATTTTCAGTGTAACAGGGCACATCCTCACCTGCCTGTGAGTCAGACCCAGAGCCAGGATAGCCTGGTGGGACAGCACCTCTTGATCAATGGGTCACATTTCTTCTTTACCTGACATTTAATTCCTTACTAGGACTTGCGACTGCTTGAAATCCAATATAAAAAGAACTCATGTGCATACACATGAACACTCTAACAAGAACCTCAGTAACATCAGGCTCCAACTCCTCACCATGAGGAGAGCTGGTAACTAATTAAAAGCGTGAATGAACAGACGTGAGAGATAAACAAAGTTCCCATTTGGCTGCAGTGTGATGTGAAAACTGCTGAGCTGCCACTGACAAAGCTGAAGATCTGGTCCTACAGCGAGCTCTAATTCCATGGTGAACATATTTTAGCTGCTCTTTGTCACTGTTTTTATTTCAGTGATTCTTAAAGATCATTGAAGTGTGACTCCTACATTCGAGTGGCCGGTTTGGCAGCAGAGGACAGAGCACAGATTTTGGTGCATGCCTTATGAGCTTGGGCATCAACACTGCATGGCAGAAACCTGATCTGCTGCAGCTACACCACTTATTATAATTAGCAATCTGTGCCCTGTCTATACATGCTAAAGAATCACATTTCACAGCAAAATGCAAACTTAACCCATCTTAGACTCCACCCAGGGATTTTGTACCAATTTTAATTAAAGCATTCTCCAGAACAATTTGACTGCTTTCCTTGTGTAGGCATAACCCAGAAGAAAATGGATTATAAAATTTCTCACTCTCATATATTATCAATTTCATGTTAACAATTGTTCTTCAAGTCTTCACTTCTAGAGTCGCTTTATTGTCTAGGAAATTCAACTTACATATTTCTTCTAATCCTGTGTTTCAAAGGATGACGTGAAAAGATAACCTTGTGTCCCAAAACTACTTAAAAATTTGCATGCAAATTATCCAATATGCATTGTTCTTCCTTTTAAATGGCAGTTATTTATATGCTGGTGCCATGCTGTGCAGGAGCTGTGCTCCAGATCTTTGAACCCATGAGTAAACAGAATGAAACTAGAACAAAATACTTCAGAGAAACTTAACTGAGACAGCTGACTGAGCTGTTAGCTCTACAACCTTCAAAACACCTGAGAAGATTCAGGAACCCCAAGAAGTGGTCCTGATCTCAACCATATGAAGACCCCTTGGTGGTACCTCTCTCTCCTGGAAAAGCCCAGGGGTGCCCTGTGGAAGTTTGGCCATGAATCAGGACAAATCCAGCTCTGTGCATGCACAGCAGTGATCCTGCTCTGCTCCCTCTGCCAAAGGGGAGCCAGCACAGGGACTGCAGTGCCCTCACAGGAAGGCTGAAGTCCTTCCCTAGAACATGATGAACAAAGTCTGCTCTGGGCAGAGCTGTGCTGCAACCACAGCTGCAGGTGCAGCTCCTCTGCAGCCCCAGGGACACCAGGACTGAGCCTGTAAAAGGTTCCTGCCTGCCCATGTTCTCCTGCAATTCCTCCTCCTCCTGGCAGTCTGGCTCTCATCCCCAGGACACCAATCCTGGTAGTGAAAGGAGGGACAGCCACCCTGCCAGACAGTGGTGAATCACCTCCATCCCACTCCAAAACTGCCAGCACAAAGGAGTTAACAGAATCTGTTTGAGCTGAAGGTATTTATGCTTCAGCAGTTCCATTAATAGGTATTAAATAACACTCCTTTAAGCTACAATGCTGCTTCATAGGGTTTCAGCCTCATCTTTATGGATGCCTTGTCATAATTTCTAGAATTATAGAATTTCCAGCCGCACACCTACATATATCTGCAAAGTTACAAAATAGTCAAAGATTATTTTTTCTGCCCACAACTAGCAGAAATGACTTTTCATTAATCAAGATCAGATAGGCTGAAATTAAATCAATTCTTCTCCTTAAAGTCTGAGATGCACAGAGAGGGAGCAAACAACTCTGCTCAGCCCTCAGTTTGGGAGCTACAGTGAAACTCCAGCTCTGGGTACATTTTCCATGGATGGAATTGCCACACCATGTGAGCACTTAGAACCTCTGCTGGCTGCTCCTCTCCACACACACACAAATGCTGCCTCAATTCCTGTTGGCTAAACACTTAGGGCACCGTCCCCTCTTTATGTTCCTGGATTACTCCCAAAAATTCAACCACAGCCTAACCCACATGTTCTGTCTTTTACTTTGTACATCATACACTCCCATTAGGCATCATCTCCAAAAAGGATCTTCCAGGAGATACAATTCCCCATTCCTTCAAGCAATTCCAAATAGACTCAGAGGAGGTAGTGAGGCAATCTCCTACACATGGCAAATTGTGTTGGAGAGTAAAAAGCTACTAGGTATGGAAATGTAATTGTGCCTGAGAAGGACAGAAGTAAATGGGCTTCACTGTAACAATGTAAAATTCAGATTGCAAGTGGCTCCAGGACTCCCTCTGGCCCAGAATCTGAGCTCAAATCTCACATGCATCACTTCTAGCATTGGTATGTGTGAATGCATCCATTACCTAGCAGGAGACTGAAGAAAAAGCAGGAGTCTGCTGCTCTTCCTGCTGAAATCCATGGGCGTTTGGTTAAAACCTCTCTGAGGATCCCTGAGCACAGAGAGATGCTCTTTGCATTCACAGACAGCACTCCCCAGGACACAGCAAGCCTTGCTGAGCACCTCCCATCCCATTTATCTCCACATGACATAGGTGGGAGGCTTTTCCTACTGACAGAGCCTGTTCTGCCCAGCCCAAAAGCATCCAGAGCAGCTCTTAGAACCTCCTGCTTGATAAACGGGAAACTTAAAATAACATGGGGGAGGCACATCAAAGTGCAATAAAATGAGATGACATCCTCTGCTCTGCAGAGGCCCAGACAGATTTCTGACTACACTGTAGCAGGAAACCAGCATGATAAAAGAGCTAAAGCAAAAGGTTATGATATGCTTGAATCACTCCAGAGAAAGCAAGTGCTGTGTGTAACTAGGGAGATAAATAATCAGGCAGACAGTGTAGCGCTGCCCCCTCACTCACTTAAATCAAAGCAGCTTCTTTTGCCACCTCTCCACCCACTTGGAACTGGCATCAGGGGAGTTTAAAAGTTGTCACTGGCAGGAACAAATAGAGAAGTGCAGTTCTGGAACTGAGATACAAACCCAGAGGCAGCAGCAATGCCTCTTGAGCATCAGGGCTCCCACAGCCCTGCTCCCCTCCATGTCAGCGCCACAGCCAGGGCCACCCAAAGCTGGAAAATATTCACAAGGAGCTTGGGAATCAGCAAAGCTGGGCTGCCATACCCAGGATATATCCTGGCCAGCACATGCCAGCCAAACCACAGCAGCAAATACACCCAGGCATGGTTGGCACAAGCCTTTTCTCTGAGATCCCAGTGGCCTGCTGTCTGCTGAGCTGGCAGTGTCTGGCCCATGGCTGACTGATGCTGCTGCTCAGCAGCTTGGATCTGACCCCCAGCAGGATTTACATTCTGCCTGAAGAGCCATGCACTGAAATCAGAGGGCCATGGGAGTACATCCAAGGTCAGGTTTTACTGTAATACCCTCCACCTCAAAAGCAGCTGCATGTTTCTGACAATTACTTGAGAAGGTAATTGAACTCAGCTGTTTCAAATGTGATTTCCATACAATGTGCGCTGTACTTTGATCCTGAGTTGGGAAAAGGAATAAATAATCCTGTTTTAACCTTGACTTGACATGGCACTTGCTAGGCAAACACCCTGCCTGCAGATCTCATAGCCCAAGGAGGAAAGAATGTGACATTCTAGCATGGGGGAAGAGCTACTATTTGATATTTCTGCCCTTTAGTTCATGGTGTTAAAAAGACATCTAATATCACAAAACAGGTAAAAAACTGCAAAGAAAAATCTGCTTTGGTCCCCCACTACATTCTTGAAAAGGGAAACTGAAAACTACACATCTCATAAGGAGCAGGTAATTGATGATGAAAGGAGAATCTTCCATTCTCTTGCATTATCTTGGTAGTAGAGTATTTGTTGTGCCTCAAATTAAGAATTTTTCCCCTAATGTAGGAAAAATAAAATAAAGTCAAGTTTCCAAAATGCACCTTTCACATTGCAAGGAAGGCTGAGGAGGACCAGCTGTGAGAGAGAATCACAGGTTTTCCTCACAGGCTCTGGCATGATCACAGCAAGAATATCAAGGAACAGGAGAGAAGTTTCCGTGCAGACAGGACTCCAGGGAGCAGCTGCCTGTGTGACTGCACTCACAGGGCTCTGCCCAAAGAGGGGCATGAGATTCAGGGAGTTTATTCTGCAGCACCCTGAGGAGTTAAAGTGACTTATTCTCCAGCTGGGAACAAAGAGGGAGTCCCAAGAAGATCTTGTTGGATCAGAGAGCTGATCCCAGCTCTGAGTGAGCTTGGCTATCCAACCATCCTAGAGGAAGTCTGGTAAGAGTAGAGAGAGAGAAGAGAGTGCCCTGATAAAGTTATGTGTGCACACTCATCCAGCCTCTTGGACCAAGGGGTAACTTCACACCTAAATTACTTTTGCACACACCTCTCTGCATGCAAAAAGTCAGGCCCTGCCTAAGAGGATCTAATTTTTGGGGTGCAGAGTGCAACTTCCCTTCCCCTTAGCTTCCCTTCCGTGAAACATAAGGACGTTCCAGACACACCAAGGCTTGGAAAGAAATATGGAAACAGGCAAAGAAATGCAACAAAATGGATGGGAAAAAAGCAACATTATCATTCCAAAAGTGCCTGAGAGCACCAGCAACAGACTAGGGGCACAGCTTCCCTAGAAATGTATATCAAAGGTATATATCAAAGGAAAACATACATGATTGCAGAAAATGAGGTGAGGCACCAGTCTGGCTCAGCAGCATGGCAAATACTGACAGAAGGCTCAGAGGCACTGATGGGACAGTAACTCCCAGATATTTGCATGAAGTTGTATTTAAACATCCAGCAAGCTTTGATCTGCTACTCTTGCAAAGAAGCTGTTCTTGGGAGTCCTTCTGATCTAATCCCTGTAAGCTGCTCCATTTCCCCTGCTGACACCTCTGTACAAAGATGCACCAAATTCAGCCATGCACACTTGGGTGCAGGTGTGTGCAGGCATGCACAAGGATATGCACAGGGCATGGGAAAAGAAAAACTGGGCATGCCTTTTGTCTTTGCAACCAGATCACTAGCACAGGACAGAAACCAAATGCCCTTTTCATCCTCCACTGTGCCTGACTTCAGCAGAATTAAATACTGCTCATGGTGAGGGAGAACAGAAAACTCCATCTCCAAATGTGTAACGATCCACTCAGAATACACCAAGGGATTCAGTGAGTCTCTACATATGCTTCCTCTCAGCATGCAGGTGTAAGATTTAAAAATCCATATTTTTCTCCAATAAACTTAAAAACAGCTATAATACCAAATACCAAAAGCACCATCTGTGCTTCACATATAGTGATGATGTTTTTTTCAGAGTTGGTGCTGTTTCTCAGTATAGCTCGATCTTATTTTGTCAACCGCATCATGAAAAGTGCAAAGAACCCCTGTGGATCCAAATGTCTCTGAACAAGCTGCTTTAACAAGAGCATACAACATATTTCTGCTTCTTTAGGGCAACTATACTGTTGGCTCACATACTCAGTAACATTTAAATGCGTAGAAATGTTCAGCCCAGACACCAAAGTGCTCCATGCACCTTGGCAGTGACTGACTGGAGGTTGCTGTGCCCAGCACAAGGCAAGGGTTTCTTGATGACAAAAAAAAAAAAAAAAAAAAGACGAAAAATGCAAGTGCTCACAAAGATTTATTTTCTTTGCTGCGCAGGCAGCACCTCCTCGCTGTCCATCTCCCATTTACTGCACATCCACCACTTACACCCTCCAAGAAAGTGCAGCCCAAGCTCTGCCCTCTTGTGCACCTACCAAGTGCCAAAGCTTTTAAGTCCACTGAGGACCTTGCTGTCCAAACACATCTGCAATATCCCCAGTCAGTGATGGACACACATATCAAACTCAAAGACAGAGCCCAGGCAAGGAAAGTTTGACCAACTTCTGTCTGGTCTTCTCCTCCTTCACTTTTCCTCAGCTGTAAACTGTAACTTAAGCCTGGATCTGCTGCATCTCCTCAGAGCTGTGTTAATGCCATTTCCATTAACCTGCTCTGTTCAGGGCCATGTCAGCACCCACCATCCTTCTCAGAGGTACTGCAGGGATTTCTCACCACATTCAAATGTGGATGTGGGTGTCTACTTTAAACATACAGTTACTAATTCGACATTTGGTGTTTTACTTGACTCAGAATCATGGAATCATTAAGGTTGGAAAAGATCTCCAAGTTGATTAAGCCCAGCCTTTGATCAAACACTAACATGCCAAGCAATCCATAGCAGGAAGTGCTAGGTGCAGACCCTGCTGCACTCTGTACCTTGGTAGAGCACCTGTCCTTGCTCCTTCTCCAAGGCCTTTTTTTTCTCTCAGTTTCTTCAATTCCTTCTTTTGTGTCTTGTAATGTGCATAGACAGAAACATTACTAAATGTTTCTTTACAAAAGTTTTCAGCATGGTATTGAGACAGCATTTAACCAAAAAGTTGCCCAATATATTGCTGGAAAAATGCATCAACTTTAGCTATTTTCCTCAGTGATGTCAGATTGATTTCCCTTGTCATCCTTTGGTTGGTTTATTTTTCTTTCCCACTTTTGTCTTTCCAGTGGAGCACAGGTTCATGTCTGCCACTTTCTCTCCAGCAGGAATATATCTCAGCAAGGCCCTGCTCTGTGCACCACCTGTGACATTTTGGATGAGGATGAACCAGATGGCTGCCACCACATAACCAGGTACCACACCAAGGCAGCGCCTCTTAGGACTGTATCCTGACTGGCCTTCTCACTGTGCCTTCCTATGAGCTCAGCATGCTCAGTGAGGAAAAAATCACAGCATTCCATCTACCATCTAATACCACACATGTCTTTTGAGAGTTCAGATGGATTCATTTTGACCCAAACCCTTTTGTCCAAGTTTCCTTGTGCTGCTCCAGATGGATTCTCCTCCAAGCAAGCAATGTCATACAAAGCAAGGATGTGATGGCAGATATCAAACCGCGTTCTCTGCTGGTGATAATCAGAGTATTTTCACCCAGAGTTTTGCCAGTTATAACAACACAAAATACACCCCTGCATTTCTTCTCAGCCTGTCACTTTTTAATCTGTTGGAATGACAATCATGCTATTCAGATTTGCTGGAGCTCACAGCCACTACTCAGAACCATTGCTTGAATGCTGATTTTTTTTATACCATTCTTTGTAATATTTCTTTCATAATTCTTTGCAAACATAAAAAAGAGAATATAAATGACTTACTAGTGAAGCATATTAACATTTAAAACCAATGACCAATTAGAGATTTGAAAACATCTAAATAGGCCTACTATTGAAAATGCCATCTGGTCCCCTGATTATTCCTTCCATGTACTTCTTCATGACAACAACAAAAAAGATGATTTGGTCCAAAAAAAAAAATTCTTGAATTTAAAAAAAAATCCCTTTTACTGTACTTAGCTGCTGTCAGCATTGGGCAGGGCAAACAATCATCCTTCAAACAGAAATGCTCAAAGAGAGATTACTGACAGAGACTTTGCTTCCTCTACTTTCTTTTTGTGCAGCTTCCAACCAACACCTATTGACTTAGAGAAAAGCTGCAAACATACCTGAAGCTGTGCTCTAAATTCACCCCATTACCTTTGTGTTGACACCTCCTCCTAGAAGATATATACTGAGCTCCAGGTAGATCATTTGTAACCTTAATAATGATGATGGCAACAAATACAGCACAGTGCCCTCCAACTGACACGGAATGGATGCTCAGTGCTTCACTATTCTGCAATAAATAAATTGCTTGTCAGCACACGTGCACTAGCATTTTTTCCCCCAATTTAATGATCACACAGCCATGACACAGCAGATATTCAGGTATTAGAATGATCAGCAAGGTCTGATTGAAAGATTTGGAGAGTGAATTTCAAGCCAAAGTTGCCACTGCCCTGGAAAGCAGCAGTGTGAATTGATTTCTGAGTTGGAGTGATGCTGCACAGCAGTTTCACCTTGCATTGAGGTGACCTTCATTAAAATCCAGCTCCTTTGTCAGAACAATAAAAGCTCTGCCCTATGAGGCACATTGTCATGGACAGCAAGGTGCAATACCTGTGTCTGTGCATAAATTGGGCATTTGTCCTGGCAGCTGGGTGGCTGCACACCTAACTGTGTCCATGGTCACTATATTGAGAGCAGAGATGCACTGAGGTACCCAAAGGCCAGGCTGTAGCAGATAGGTTTATGTAAAAATTGTGAGCCATTTCCCTTTTCTATACAAGTTTTCTACATGAAAACAATCTGTAAAGGTCTGCACAGGCAGACAGAAACCTCCTGCACCGGGAGCATCTGTATCTTGGGAGCAGGATTCTTTTACGGACACTGGGAAGCACAGAATCTCTCTGGAAAAGTGAACATGGCCTAATCCACATCCCCGCTGGGCACCAGGAGAGCCCTCGCTCAGATGCTGAGCTCCCTGCAAGGAGACAATGCTGCTGTCTCAGCCATGCTGCATTTCAGGACATTCAGCAACATTTCTTTCACAAAGAAGTAGAAGTTTTGACATTAAAATTCCCAATGGTGGTTCCTCCCTCTTTATTGAATTTGTCTTTATTTTTTTCTGGTATCCAATCACAAGTCTGGGGTTTTTTTGGGGTTTTGTGGGTTTTTTTCTGTTTGGTTGGGGTTTTTTTGTTTGGAGATTTTCCCCAGCTGGCCTGAGAACATTCAATCTTTGCAGACAAATAAACACCTCCAGATTTCAGATGTCTATTTGCAGTTTTACTGTTTCAGCAAAGTGCAGAATGTTATTTAAAAAATAGAAATTTCCATAGGAAAAGCTAGACACCACTAATGAGTTCTATTTCCCAGCATGTACAGATCCATCTAGCACAGAGGCACATTGCTCATGACCCTCCAGCAACACCTTCAGCTTTAGGGGACTGCTTAATCCCACTCTTCTTCTGACTGGAATTAGCAAAACAGAGAGGAAAGTGGCCCCTTATTGGCGTTAACAATCTTCATTAGAAATTTACAGTATGACCCCTTTAAAAATTCACAGAAATCATTATACTTCGAACACTGAAGTAAAAAAATTACATTGTAATGAACTTATAATTATAAATTATTTGTTAAATTTAAGACTAATCGCTACACAAAAGGCACAGTGGTTTTCATTTAGGGATAGAAAATGTTTGTGATGAAAGTTAACAACTGCATTATTATCCTGCCCCATTCATCTTGTCAGCTGTCAAAGGGGAGAAAGTTCTTTGAAATTGAAGGGTTTTCTCCTTCATTTTGCTAAACTTTAGGCATTTGTAATGTCTTCCAACTCCCCAGATTATGCCTACATACACATGCACACACCATGCAATTTAAGCGCTGAAAAGCAACATTTGCTTTTACTACTTTCTCTACCTCTTTCTACATTACATTGCTCAAAGTGAGACTTTCACCTCTGAGGCTCTCATTTCTTCTTCTTAATTATTTCTAGGCAGGAAAAAGTCAAGCAAGTGAGGATAAGTCATTATCACCTTTAGTTCTACAGTGGGAGAAAACCCAAGGACTGTAAACATGCTCTGGAGTATAACAATTAGCATAGCAATTAATTATGGTCTCCTCTCCCAATGAAAGTTTGGTTCAGTGCAACAGCAACACCACACCACTGCCTCACATTCTGAGTATGTTTATTTCTTCCCAAATTACACAAGTAGGCCTAGAAATGTCTCACTTTTTTAATTAGCATTATAGCAGATGGGATGACTAAGAGCCTGAGTTTAAAATTCATGTGCAAAGCTTCTCTTCTGCAGAAGCCTATGATGTCATTCAGTGACACAGGCCCACCCCAGCCAGGGGACAGCAGCTGTCCCTTACAGGACATAAATGGGCACGGCAGAAACAACTCTTGTGACCTCCAGGCAATGTTCAGAACCTTCACAGAATCACCAAAAAGTCATAGGATGGTTTGGGTTAGAAGGGATTTCTGAAGATCATCCAGTTCCAACCCCTGCCATGGGCAGAAATGCCATTTAACATTGCTCGAGGATCTCCCATCCAACCTGGCCTTGAACAGCTCCAGGAATGGGCACCCAGAACCTCACAACTGTTCCAGCCTCATCACCCTCGCAAAGATTTCTTCCTAACATCTAATTTAGATCACCAAAGCCATTACCCCTTGTCCTATTCTCCATATCATTTTTAGAAGTCCCTCTCTGGCTCTCTTGCAGCCCTTTCGTGTACTGGAAGGTGCCACAAGGTCTCCCTGAAGCCTTCTCCTCTCCATGCTGGGCACTCCCAGCCCTCTCAAGCTGTCCCCACAGGAATGGTGCTCCAGTCTGTGATCACCCCCATGGCCCTCACCTTCCAGCAGTGGAGCCTTCGCTTGCATTCTGCATTCCGTGGGCAAATTGAATTCATGGCACAACTTGAAAAGAACACTCTGGGTTCAGACCAGCTGCTTTGCACATCCCTGCATCAAACACCAGCTCTCCATGCCCCAGGCAGTAGTGCTGATAAAGGCAGATCACACAAGGCAAAACAAGCCACTTGCAACTCTCAGGCCAGGGTGTGAATTGACATGGGAAGTTACAGCAAACCTCCTCTTCCTCCCTCACTGTGCTCCAAGGGGCAGCCCAGCAGCTGCTGTGCAGATTTCCTGCCTTAGCTGTGGCAGGCAGTCTTTGAAACTGCTTGCAGCTGTTATTGTATTTCTGTGCTTTTTAAAATTGCACATTTCCCTTTAAATACAGTATTTGATTTAAATATTTGGAGAATGCAAATTTCTTTATTTACACATGCCTGAAAAAAAAACCTCTGACTGCTGTGTTCCCTGGGTAATTCAGGAATTCTCACCAGCCTCCTTTCAGTTAATTACTCTCAGAGACTGCCTGGTGAAAAATGAATCCTGCCTGATTCCCCTCCTGAAAAACATGCAGCAAGTGGCAAGTCAGACTAATTCATGCTGCAAGAGAGCTGTGCACACAGCAAACACAGCATGTGGAACAAATCAATACTGTAATCACCAATGCAACCTATCAAACCCAACTCCAGGGTCAATCAATACTGTATCTTCCCAGATGACAACTGGGGAACAGAAGCTTTTAATACCTTCCAAAGATAAATCTCTTCCTTTACAATGTGAGACACAATTTTCCAGTATGTTCTGTAGTAAGGGGAGGATTTTCCTAGAAATTAGCCAGATCTTAGATTAAAGCAGCCAAAGCTTTCTGCATTTGTGAGACCTTCCATACACCTCCCCATTTATTTTCAGCAGTAACCCTTCCTGCTTCTGTGCTACACACCCAGCAAATCAAACCCTCCCATTTTGCCTCTTCAGGAGAGCAGATCATTTCATGACTGAATTGTATCTGCCAAATTAAACACTTAATAGCCCAGAAACCCTTCCACCCCACCATTCCACTGTGCTTCCAGGGGCCAGTTTCTGTAAATCCCCGACACCAATGTGTTAATGTCAGCTTTGCGTGACCACGGTCTGTAGATGTACTTCTGGGAATGAAACCCATCTGTCTGAGCAATGATTAATGGGTTTTTATCCCATGCTACCTCCATGATGCAGTGGGCTATTAGACCCCCTTGACAGACCTGAGGCACGGGGAGATTAAGGGGCCAGCCGGTATGGGTGGGTGCAGGCAGACACACAGACGCACACTGCCCTGCCTGTGCTGGCTGCACGGGGCTCTCTTTGGGGCTGGGAACACCTGCTGGGCTTGGGCCATGCCCAGCTGAGCCCTTTTCCCTGGCTCAGCATCGTGCCAGAGGCTCCCAGGCAGGAGGAGCTGCCTCAGGAGCAGCCAGGCAGGGAGCAGAGGGCATAGGGCTGTCCTGGGGACAGGGACACTGGCTGAGGGCACAGATGAAAGTTTGACAAGAAAGTCTCACAGATATGCATGCTTAGCAGAAAGATTTTTTTAAATGTAAAGTCTGGAGAAGGAATAGAGATGGAAGCAAGTTCTGATATAGAAGAAAAGAATTGCTGAGCCAGTCTCACTGGATAACCAAGGAGGCAAAGGGTCTGTTAGTTAGAAGGGGTTTTTATGGCTTAGAGCAAAGGATAAACCCACCTCAAACAAGATGTTGTTTTTATCAAGCAGAAAGATAGCACAGGCAAACAAATCAGCAAATGTGGGAAGTAGAAAAAAGGTCTCAGAATTTTCCACTGCAAGAAAACTGAAAAACAACTTCTAGCTTAAACTGTAATGTACTAACTTTTAGTGATTGGAGAACAGTAACATGAATATGGTAATTACAGTAGTTATGATAGGCTATAGATAAAAGTCAAGGTATAGATTGGTTCTACTGTATTAAGATGCTCAGCAAAGTCAAGTCTATAATGCATTGTAACCAAAACCAAAAGTCTGTAATGCATTGTAACCAGGCCTGCCTGCAGCTGGAGCTGACAGCTGTAGGCACAGCTCTGTCACCCATGGCCCTGGACTGCTGGAACCTCTTGGATGGAATAAACTGCATTTTGGAGAGCCCCTGGAGTCCCACATCCCTCATTTGTGTGTAAGACCCGAACTCTGTATGCAGCCAGCCCTGGGGACACCTGCAGGGACATGGACTGAGGACACAAGTGTGTCTGTCTGTCTGCAGCCAGCCCTGGGGACACCTGCAGGGACATGGATCCTGATCAGGGACATGCCCTGAGCAAGGGCACCCAGCCAGCAGCAGTGGAGGGGTGAACGAGGCTGAAGCCTGAGCAGCCAATTCACAAGATCATCAGGACTTGGAGGAACGGCTGCATTTGTGTCAGGGGAGGTTTAGGTTAGGTAACAGACAAGGGTTCCTCACCCAGAGGGTGGCTGGGCACTGAACAGGCTCCTCAGGGAAGCGGGCCCAGCTCCAAGTGGGACAGAGTTCAAGCAACATTTGGACAATGCTCTCAGGGACATGGGGGGATCCCTGGGGATGGTTCTGTGCAGGGCCAGGAGTTGGATTTGATGATCCTGATGGGTCCCTTCCAACTCAGCACATTCTGTGGTTCTGCGACTGTTCCTGTCCTTCATCTGATAAGCTACAAAAATTAGGCACACTAACTGCAAGGCAGTGGCTTAGAGAAGAGAAGAAAGAGAGAACCTTTAGAGACCCTTTAGAGGGTGCTCCTTCCCTCCCAGAGTTGGGAACAGGGCCCAGGAAATCAAGGGGATCAGCCACTGGAGCACAGCAAATTAGGCACATGTTTGCAGCAGGGGATCTTCCATTTCACTGTTTTTCATTCCAGCAGAAAAGCCCTTCTGGCAGCTACAGGAACATATCATAGCTGGGAATGACTGCTATTATTGCCCACTTTAAAAACACACTAGGAAAAAAATAAACAACATATTTCGCTCTATTTAGGATGGCTCAGGTTGAGATTAATTTGGTAAAAATCCTTAAAATACACCTGCAAAGGCCCAGCCATGATTCTGGCACACACTCCAAGCATCAAAGCTTGTGCCTTATGGAGGTCTCCTCTCTGGAGAGTCAAGAGGCACAAAGAGCATGAACTACATATTGGATACAAACCTGTTTATAACAGCTCTCATCAGAAAAGGAGAAGCGAGCCCCCTTGGAAAGAAGCAACTGAATGATTAGTTCTTTGATTAATTGATTTTCAGGCCATTAAGGACCATTTTGGTCCTCTCACTCATTCTCCCGTGTGAAAAGTCAGGGGATTTTCCCAGAGACTGCCAGGGCTCTGCTGGATTTGCTGAGGTGTCAGTGGGGACACCCACCTGGCCCAGCACTGCCAGCTCCACATCAGTGCCTCAGCCCAGCAAGGGCCAAATCTCACAGCCTGCAGACATTTCATTTTCCATTTGGCGTCCTGCTGATTTCATCAGAAGAGTTAACTGAGAAAAGACTGCTCGTGGACCCTAAACCAGAACTGGGAACAGACAGCAATATTTTTAAATGCATTTCCCTCAGCCTCTTAAACAGCATGTCGAGTGCTGTGGTTCCCTCTGCCCCTGAGACGTTGTACCAAAACTCCTTTTCCTTAGGAAGCCTTTCCAAGCCTCTGATGTGCATATTTTATAAAGAGAATCCTAAAATGAAGATGACAGTCTTGTGCACTACTCTATTTCTTAGCATTTTCCTCTCTTCTTTAACTTTCCACTTCAGCAAGCAAAGTTTAACAGAATCAATTTCTCTCTGTGCTCAGTAAAATCCTCAGTGGGAGCCACTGCTCCATGGGCTTCTTTTAGTTATTTATCACCTGCCTCCTGCATATGTTAAGAGATGTGCTACCAGCTTAGAAAACAATTAATCCTATTACTGTTTGGAACATGCATGCTGCAGAAGCAGTAACAGCACCAAGGTTAACTATGCAGAAGGACTCAAATAAAAATAATTAGTTCCAGGGTGTGAAAATACCTCACCTCGTGCACAGCACTGCTACCGATATTTTGGCTTCCCAAAGCCTGGATGTTTACACAAAATGTGACATTTTTGGGTTACACTCACCTGCCAGACCATCAGCTACAAGCAGGCGCTCCAACACCCTCTCCCTGGAGGAGCCCTCCCTGAACTGAGCCCATTCCTGCTGCCCATTATCATTCTAACACATCTACAGGTGTCAGCAGCAGTGTTTTTCCTAAACTCAGTCATTTTTGAATCCAAGTGTCTCTCACTTCCACTGACCTCCTAACAGAAAAAGCCGTTCTAAATGTGGAGATGAAGACAGGTCTCAGTGTGACAATCTGGATGACACAGGTCTGCCTGGGCTCACCCTGACCAGGCGTGTTGCTGCTGTTCAGAGGACAGAAACAAGGTTCCAGCCCCGGGGCCAGGAGAGATCCCTGAGCAGTTTGCATCAGCAGCACGCCCTGGCTGAGCTCCACACTGCTGTCAGGGCTGACCACTCACCCACAGGGCACCTGCAAAGGCAGCTTGCTCTGAAAGATAAAACCTGCACAGCACAGGAGCCAGCAGGCTCTGGGGAGGGGATGCTGTTGTGCAGCAACAGCCAGGACAAACTGCCACAGACCAGCACAGACACCTGAGTGTGTCACCAGCAGGGCCAGCAGGTGACATCTCTGCCCCAGAGACAGACAAACATCAAGTGCTTGGTGGATGTGCTGGGCAAAGGGCTGGCTCTTGCTCCTCTGGTGCACTGTGCTTTCAGGTTTGCACAGAGGATGGGACTGGGACTGTTTTTCACTCAGTCTCACTAAATCAATTTATCTGCAGGGTAAATTGATTCATCTCTCTTTGTCATCATTTCTACATCTAGAAAATGGGGATCGAATCAGAAGCCTTCCTCTTCAGCAAAGCACTTTGGGATCATCATGAGCATGGTATGAGAACTCAAGTTTATTATTCAGTGGGCAGTTATATCATGCCACAACTCCAGCTCCAAATGAAGGCAGCATGCTATGAAAAATTTCAGAAATCACAATTTTGTACTCAGTCAAGACAAAACAATATATCAGATGTGGGAATCCCTTTCCCCTCTTGGGCTCCACAGTTCTCCCAGGGTTCTGCCTGCTGTGGATTCCTGTATCACACAAAGCAAGTCCCTCTGGCTCCCTCCAGGAACAGCAGCCTCTCTGGGCACCTATGGGGGCTCCAGCTCCAGCTGAGGGATCCTGTGACAGCCCATAATGCAATGGCCAGAAAAAAAATCAAATCTTTGTCAGATTTGCTTGACCTGAAGCCAATTCACATCAAACCTTCCCAGCAGAAACCTCATATTCCCCTCTGACCACTTCCAGTAAGGAATCAGCATACAGAATACCTTTCATCTGCTCTGGCCCAGACTGTCACAACCCCTGTGCATATCTGGCCATCCAAACTTCATGAAATTGTCTGCCTTCCTCTGCCTTCAAGTCCAGGAGTTTTGTTTTGTTTTTCCCTGCTTGTTGGGGTGGCAATTGCTCCTGCTAGAATTTTCTGGCCTGTGGCAGATGAGGCCACCATTCACTGCTGGTACTTATCAGGCTGACAGAGCCCCACAGCTGAGCACCAGCACTGATCCTGCCTGGCCAGACACTGCTGGTGCTTCCCTGTCAGGGCAAGGCTGTGGCTGCAGACACGCTGAGCCAGCCAAGGCTGATGTGTGCTGTGAACACCTCTGCTCTCAGACACTTTCTGTGGAATTCTGTGAACAAGTTTGCTGCCACCAGTGCCTCTATGCCAGGGACAAATAAAAAAACAACCCCAAAAACCCATCCACACTCCAAATCCTATCCTTCTTGCAAAAGTGAGTCCTTCCTGTGCAGTCCAACAGGTCTCTGAAGGAGACTCCTGGACTGTGGTTTCCTGGCTAAAAGCTCTGCTCCATCTTCTGATTCCTGCTCTCACAACTGAATTTCTTAAGATTTCCTGAGCAGACCAGTGCCCTTCTCCCAGACTGCACACCCCTCCTGCTCTGGGCAGAACCACAGGTATTCTCTCTGACATTCTTCACAACCTCTCTCTTTCTCTGTTCCCTCATCCTCCCTCCTGCTATTTTGCCCATGTTTGTAAAGAGCTTTTGTCCCCAGCCCCTGCTCTGAGTCCCTTGGGATCAGGGAATTCAGCAGCCCTTCAGGTGTCAGGGACAGCTGTGACACAAGTTCTGCCACTCACAGAGCCCAAAACAGAGCCTGGCCCCCACAGCTGGAGCCTCCCTCCCTCTGCACATGAACCAGGAACAAGCAGCTCCTCCTTTGCAGCTCAGGCTCCAGAGGAAATGTTTTCACATAATTCTGTCTAAAAATCAGAAGCCAGCAAGCAGTGAAACAGAAATTTCAAAATAACGAAGCAGCTTGGTAACGCAATTCTCCACCCTGAAGTCCTCCAAAACAGCAATTCACTGCTTGAATTATGGACAGAAGCGATTGCTGAGCAAATCTGACCACTGCTACCAGAAAGGGAAATAAAGCCTCTCTCTAGTTTTACCTTCAGCACCACAAAATTCAGGTGAACAAGGGGAAACAGCAATACAGGAGAGCAAAGGGAAGGTCCCCAGCTAGGAACATCATTGCCCAAATTCTGCCTTGGTTTCAAGCTTCACTCCTGGGCATTTGTGATTTTGACACACTTTAATAATTTCTAATGTTTACAAGTCTCCTGATGGTTCTGTTTATTTATTGGTAAACTATATATAGCTCTTATCCTAAGTGAAAAGATTATTAAAGTCAATAGAAGCTTTTCTATGGGCTTTTAATTCTATTCCCTAACTGCAAATAAAAAAAAAAAATCTGTCCAAGCCAATTTCAACAAAGCACTACCAGAACATTTACAGGACAGTTTTACTTGAGAATTTCTATCGTGTACTTACAGAACACCAGACATGAAATGAGAGTTTCCCACAGTAAGGGATTGCTCTAGAAACACAACATATTGCTTCTGCTTTGACAGGACCAGGACCAAACCCTACAACAAACACCAAAAACCAGCAGCTGGTACAGGCAGCCAACACCATCAACAGATGTGCTTTCACTGCTTGGGAGGCCTGAATTTGGCCAGGAATTTTCACATCCACCAAATGGAGTGGTCTGTCCCTGCTGCTGCTCCCTGTGAAGCTGATTCTGCACCCACAGCCATTTACATCCCCTTGTGAGGAATATCTTCCATTTAAACCTGGGGCTTTATTAGCTCTGTTACAGGGGCTCCTGCCACCCTGAGAAACCTGCCTGGCACCAAGCTCCCACTGGTGATTTTCTGGGTGGGTTACTGCAGACAGAAGAATACTGCCAATACTCAGTGCAATTTTCAAAGCATTATTAAAGCAATATTTTTTTATATTATTACCTAAGTCTAATACTGTTTTGAATTTGCAGTTTTGGAGTTCATTTTAAAGCACTTAATTATACTTTGAGAAGAAATAGTCTTATAGCGCAAGTCATTTTTTTTCAAGTACACTTGAAGAAAGGATAGTCCATGGCTCAGTAAATACAACAGTCTGAAAAGTTATGAGCTATCAGCCTAAGCTGAATTGACTTACTGATATTACCTGCAATGAATGAGTTTTAGATAGCCTCTCATAAATAGGCAGCTACTGAGCCTACAATTTTATGGATGTCTTGTACTTATCAATATAGATGAGAAATGATGCTGTCAGGTTTTTGAGGGGATACTAGGTGAACCACACCACTGTCAATTTAATTTTTATGATTAAATATTTGGTGCTGTTAAAGGATATTTAACATTTAATATAGCTGCTCTTCTACATAGCTGATAACTGTCATCTTTACATAATGCTGAAGCTGAAAATGGATGGGGAAGGCATATTTTTTAGAAGGTACCAATTTTTTTTTCCAATTTACTGTTAGATGTGTTCCAGTAATAGAATAATGTTAGGTGAGTTTAAAAGGTTTTCAATATTCAGATGTACAAAAATTTAGCCTTAATGACAGCTGCAGCTGAGCTCAACATTTGATACAGAGGTTGCTAAATTTTCATCTGTGATAGAAAAACCTCTCCCAGGGCATTGGGGGATGGCAGCTCATCCCACAGTGCGATCTTCAGGGCTCATATCCAGGCTTATCAGCTTTTATATCTTTAAGAGAGATGTCATCAATTTAAACATCACATTCCTGTTTTATTTTTTTTATTTTTACTTGTTAAGGTTAGTGTAGCTGAGAGAAATGAAAGATAATGCTATTTCTATGTGCTTTGCAGAAACCACATTTTGTGAGGTGACAGAATTCTGCCTGGACAGGCACATGGTCCCCACATAACCACCCAATATTTAAGGAGTTAAGAGAAAAATGAGATACTCAGCCCTCGATAAGGCAACTCACATGTGCAAAGGTGGGTACACAGGCATTGTTTCCAGAGCTCTTGCATACAACAGCACACAGAGAAAGAAAAAAGAAAAAAAAGACAATTCTTAAAACCAAAGAAATTGTCAGTAAACTGCACAGACTTAATGGAAAGATTTGGTGCTTACACCACTCTCCACTATATTTTTTTTTCTTTCAACAGCTGAGTGTGTTATCTGTGTTCCCTAAGCAGAGTCCAAAGCATTTCTTTGTTTCTTCTGCACCCACACATCAAAAAGCTGCAATTTTAAAAACACCTAGAGGCAGAAAATGTTTCTATAATTAAAAATAAAACCAAAATGTATAAACAAAACCAACCACACAACTAGAGTACAGAACAGGTCAGTTCAGGTCCTGATCTCAATTACATTTTCTGTCAAGTGGATCCCTTTGTGGAACTGAGACTTTGTATTTTTCTTCAGTAACACTTACTACAGTACATTTACAAAGAAATCTTTATTGCTTTTCAGTGATGGAATTATATTTTTCTGTAATAAAAGCCTTTATGTGGACTTCCCTTACCAAAGCACTAAAGTAAAAGCGCAAGCCTTTTTAATCTGCAAAAGGTGTCGCTCCATTTTGCTACAGTTTTTGAATTTTCTGTCCTGTGTCCTGGCTCAGGGCTGGTTCTGGGCTTCACCAAGGCACCCCAAAGACAGACACAAGTCATTGTTTTGCAGGCTGAAATGTCTTTCCTGTAACAACACCCATTAATTGGGATGATGCCGTGAACAGAGAAACCAGAGAAAATGTCGCTTATCAGTAATGTCACTTATCAGTGACACTAAAGATGCTCCTGGGGGCTGCTGTAGAAAAACACAACCAGCAGAGCTCCAATGCACTGAGGGTCAGTGCAGAGAGCCCTGGGCAGAGCCAGGGACAGCCCTGCCCAGCCGTGGTGCTGCTCACAGACCCTGCCCTGGTACAACGCGCCAGGGGCTGTGCTGGGCAGGAGCTGCTGCTGGTCCTGGGCAGGCTGGTCAGCTGCTGTCAGGCACTCCACACTCCCAAGCTCTGCTTCACAGCCATGAGAATTAACCATGTAAACTGAAATATCAAGCCAATAAAGCAGTGCAATCACACGTGCACGAGTTTGGGCCCAATACCCCGACTCTGAGTGGTGCTGCCTCACAGATGGGGTTGTGCTCATTGCTTCATCTCCTCTGATACAAAACACTTAAAAAGACATCAAATTTTAACCACTCTGAACTGCAATGATCATGTGCAACCTCTTCATATATAATGTTAAAGTCAGGTCCTCAGCACATGACACAGTTCAGTCTCTGAACTTGTGGATCCCTGAATTAAGGATTTTTTGGGGGAAGCATTTTTCAAATGAAACCTCTAATATGCCTAGTGCTCCCATTTCAGTGCAGCAGAGCAAATTCAGATATTAAATTAAATAGACACGGTTTCAGATATTCAAATTAAGTTTCCACATCCCCCAGTGAAGTATGTTTCATTATTTCAGGTCAAACCTGCAAAATAAATAGGGCAGAAATACAGATTTTCCATATTAAAAAAAAGAACTGAGAAATTTTTAGCAAAAATCCTCAAACACTTGAAAGGCCTCTTCTATCTCTTTGCAACAGAGGTAGGAAGGGCAGAAAATTATGACACAGTAATTATGATGATGGATGTTGAGCCAGTCCTTTCTATTAGATACACTGCTTGTGCAGGAAGCAGCACTACAGATTGCACACTCCACCAAGCAGGACACTCGAGATTATAATGGGCAATACAGATTAACAACATTAGGTTAAAGCTGGATAATTCTTCTTCTTTCTCATTTCTATTCCTTTCCCATGGAACAGCTTCTGCTTCACATTTCTGTGCTCCTTGCTCCCAAGCCTTAATCTACACATCAAGCAGGCATTTTTCCATTTCAGCAGGTACAAATCTCCAGTAATTGGATGGAAATTTATAAAATTGCACTGGTGTAAAATTCAGCTATGACTTAACCTGTCTGTTCTGAATTAGAGGTGATGATGTCTTTGCTTTTGCCATCTCATGCAAACAGCAGGAAAGATTCATCTTATTCAAAAGCAGCAAGAGAATTTAAGAGAAAGACCTGTCTTGGCACAGTGTAAATAATCAGCTTGGTGCTATAAAAGGGTTGATTTATAATTCCAGTGTCTATGAAACCAGAGCAGTGTAACACTTTTAACATGGGTAGGAGCTGCACACTGTCCTGTGCCCACCCCTCAGAATTGGGGGTGCCACCAAGGAAAAGCCAAACTGTGCCTCAGTAATGATTGTCCCCACTCCTGCTGTTCAAGGGGAATCAGATAAAGACCTTGGAGAGCTCTGGCTCAGATCCTTGTCCCAGCAGCCCAGGGCTGAGCAGGGTTTACCTGCACACAGCCCCTGCCCAGCCCCTGTTCTCCTTGGCCCTGGGTCAGTGCAGCTGCACTGGGAGTTTTCTCCAAGTGGGTCAACAAGCTTGAAGATAAATTAGCCTGCAGATTCATGGTGACACCAGGGACAGCAAAGCAGATGTGACTTTCATTCCTTTGGCCCTAATTCATTCCCTTCTCTGGTGACTCAGCATTTCAGGTGCTCAACTTTCCCCAGGAAGGGTCTGAAGTGCCATAGGTGCTGGATGGGTGCAGCTCCTCCCCATTCCCAGCCAGTGACAGGGACACTGAGCAGCACTGCTCCCCTTTCACAGGATAATGCAGCAAGCCTCATATTACAGCAAGTGTCTGACATGACCAACACACAAAAAGAAGATCCAGAAGTCCCCAGCACATGACACATTCATTCCCAGCCACACAAGACAGCTCCCAAAATGGCAGCTGCTTGCTGGTCCCTTGTGCTGAGCAATTGCCCATGGTCATCCCAGGCAGAGCATGGAGCAAACCAGAACATGGCTTGGGTTCTTAATGAACTTTTGCATCTCTTGTGCATCCTGAGGGGGTCCTGGGCATGGGATTGCAAGGCTCCCTTGCTCAGCAGCTGCAGCTCCTGGCAGGGCTCCCAGCCAGTTGCATTCCCACTGCTTGCTCTGCACTGATTCCTGAAGGACCCCTTCACCATGGGTCAGTGACCCCCCCCAGCACATACAGGGCTGGATTCCAGCCTGGCTCATGAGGAGAGCTCTTAAATGTTTAATGTTAGCTGCAGTGGAGAAATGCTGTAAACATTCCTGTAATTGGCCTGCTTTAAAAAATTGATGTTGTGTGAAACAGCAAAGGAAGTTCGCACTGCACTTTGTGGCTCAGAAATGCTTGCAAGGCCTAAGAGGTAAAAATCAGAGGGAAGACATTGTCTTGGCAGCACTTCTCTTTCAGCTGATCTGGAGAGCAAATGTGCCTGTCCCCAGGTGTGTGCTGCCCTCAGAGCCATCAGGAGAGGAAAGGAGGGCTGGGGGCTACACTGAGCTCTGGAGCAGCTTCAGGCATCTCCTGTGCTCAGCTCAGGGCTGCAAGGATGGACAGAAAGGCAGCAAACATCTGCAGGAGGGGAAAAGTAAAGCCTGAGCATAAAGAAGGGAACTCTGCGACTCAGGTGACAAAGACTGAAAGGACTGGAGATTGCTTGTGCTGTGCCTTATCAGTCCTAAGGACTGGTGATAGCAGAGATAATACAAAAGCAAGCTTACAGTGAATTTATGAATTGGTAAGTCACTTTGTTGTAACAGCCCTCAGTAAATCATTGTTTGTTCCTGCATTTCTGTAATGCCTTCTGTTACACATTCCCTACCTGCTCTCTGACTTTATCTCAGTTTGCTTCTCATTTGTCAGACAAGGAATTCAAGATTTCTCCTAAATCACCTCAGCAAAACTGACATTTTCACTCCTCTTGTTACTTAGAAAAATGAGGGGGAAAGTCGTTCATTGTTTCAAGTCCTCATTCATCTGGCTGCAATTTCTGCAGAGTTGGGTTTATCATTTTCTTACAGAGAAACCAGGTTGGCACCACTGGATCCCTGGGTCAGAGGTGGGGAAA
Organism: Ammospiza nelsoni; assembly: GCF_027579445.1. Lineage (NCBI taxonomy): Eukaryota > Metazoa > Chordata > Aves > Passeriformes > Passerellidae > Ammospiza > Ammospiza nelsoni. Next base: position 8,530,729 of record NC_080643.1, read on the forward strand.
GGCTCAGTGAGCATGACCTCAACACACAAGAACGCCTTGCTCAGCTCCTGGCTCTGTTGGTCAGGTTTGGATAAGGACACAGAGCCTCCTCCCTGTGCTCACAGTTGCTGAGCAGTGAAGGCATTTCCTTCCCTGTATTCAGCCTCTCACTATTTCAGCTCCTGTCCTCCCAGGGAGAGCACTACCTGTTTAGAGTAGACTTTCTGCTCCTGAAAATACACACACTTTGTCTTTGATCCTGTCCAGCTTGGAGCATCTCAGGGCTACCAAACAGAGACTTGACTGCCCCTCTGCTTTCCAGGATTTACCAGCCTGGAGTGGGTGTTAACTGATGGTTCTGTTCATTTTGGTATTATCACCATGACATGGAAGAGCTTTCTTGCTTATAGGGGGTTAAACTTTATCCCTTTTCTATCCTTTGAACATTGGCAGTATCACCTATATCTCTGTAGGAAAAAAAAAAAAAAAACAAAAATACACACACAAACTACCTCTCCTCTTCACTAAAGAGTTTGTGCTGTGTTCCCTTTCATTCCCTATATGTGCCTGTCACTTCCCCTTATTACTTACACAAGAAAATAATTTGTCCTGTCAAAAGTTCTGTTGCTCCTTTAATAAGGAGTAATTACATATGGAAATAAACAATCTCTCTATTTTCCTGCAGGCACAGAGATTGATTGGCTCATTCTTGAGCTGCATGTACTAGACTGTTGCCTGCATGTGTGCAAAGGAGCAGGTGTGTGTGCAAAAAGCAAGGGAAAGAAGGAATTAATGAGGGAAACACTGCTTAAAGAAATCAGATTTGCATTTAGATTGATTTCTGCCCTGAAGCCAGATTACCAGATTAGTCTAATTTGAGTAAGATCAAGGTTGCCAGAAGTGATTTATGAGGTTCCACACACAATCTGAGGCAATCCCATGGCTTCCACAATCACACACACAAAAAAAATTATTGCTCTGATTGCTGACATTACAACCCAAAACACTCTGTTCTAAAGTCATTATTCAACTTCATGCTAGCAGAGTTTATGAAGTGTGCAAACAACCTCACAAACACAAAGCATTGCCTTGAAAGAACTATTCACATCAATCAGGTGTGCCTGGACAGTCTCCCCAAAATTAAATCAGTTCTGATATCTCACAGAGAAATTAAAGAATTAAGCAGTCCCAATTAAAAAGAGAAGGATATTTTGTAAGATAACATTATGTACACCATATTATGATTTATTACCAACACACTGCAAAAAAAAAAAAATTAAAGTCCCAACTTCCCTTCAATTTCCAAAATGATATTTTAACTTATACTTCCAAGAAAGTTTCAGAAAGCTTTTCTTTGTACCAAACAGGAAGGAACACACACACTGAAATTAAAACATTTTCTGAAAAATAAAAATAAACTCACAAGATCAATTCATTGCTACTTCCTATATAGCAGGAACTCAATAAACAGTCATAGTCCACTCTTGCCTGGTGTAATATATCAAAGAAAATGCTCTGGCTTTTAACAATCATTGTCTTCAAGCTGTTTTTCCCCTTGGAGGTTATTAAACCTTCAGGCACTATTAATTCTCTTACAATGACCCTTTTGTTGTCAGAGGATGGGGCATTCCATAAGGAAATGTAATACTGAGGATGAGTAGGTGCCTATTCTTGACTATAGGTCAAGAATATTCAAGAGATTTTGTAAATTAATCTGCTGAAGAAAGGAATAATTACGTGGCCCAAGGATTCTTGTGCTGCTGCAGAAAAAGGCCTTTTCTTGTTGGATTTCTTGGTTTTCATCACCACTTGCTGCAGGGATTAGGGTAAGCTCTTTTCGCTTACAAGTGGAGTTGCTCACAAAAAGAGGAGCTTTCCTTCCTTTTCTTAGATAAAAGCCCAAGCTTTGTGTGCTTTTAAATAAAATTCTAAAGAAAACACCTCCCAGATTTCTCCACACCTGAAGCAGCCAGTGCACCTTTGGCTCTCCTTTCCAAGACATGATTCAAACATTCCCAGCTCTTTGGTAAAATGGGAATGATATAAAACCACCATACTAAATTAATAAATAGCAATAAATATGTCCTGCAGCTGGGTTGGGAACATCAGACAGCTCTTGAATAAGAATGGGTAGTGATGGTGAGCTGGGGTATCAGCAGGACAAAGAGGGACCGGAGGGAAGCCCAGGAGGCAAAAATAAACCTACAAGGATGCTGCACACCCTAAAAAAGCTGCCTGTCCCAGATGCAAGACAAGAGAGAGCAAACAGCCAACAATGTGGTTGAGAAAAATACTTGAGATGAAAGCATTTATTCTAGAAAATTCCTCTGAGCTGAAATGGTGAACATGTGAAGCAGGATCAGCAGCAAGATTCTTTACAATGTGAGTGATGCCCTTAGGAAGATTAGAGCTGCAGGATTGCTTCGCTCTAAAAAACAAGAGCTGCCTAGAAATTGGTATTATTAGGAAATTAAGAAATTACAGAAAAAAGGCAAGGCATTCACGGGAGGCATGGGAGCTATTTACTAAACCATAGCAGTTGCTCAGAAGAAATACTTGCTACTTATTCTTTCAAAAAATCAAATAAATTTGATGTGGTCAAACAGGATAAAAAACAAAGAAAACAGGCTAATAATAGGTCCTTGTTTAAAATTTCAATTCAGAAACATTAGATAGGAAGTTTAGAAATGCAGGCAAAACTGCATCAAATGAGCAAAGACAAATCAACATGCCAAAGACACAAAAAGTAAATAGCAAAAAATTTTTCAATCCACAAGTCAAAAAGGAATGCTACCAAAGAATTTGCAGAGCTGATAAGAAATTGAGCTGTAAAGAAATCCTGAAAGAAGATAAAATCATTGCAAAAATTTAATAAAAAAATTGAGGGAGAAAAATCCAGCCATAACTACATTTTTTTTGCATCCGCTTTCTTGATGGAACAGATTAAGGATGTTCTGATATCAGAGTGGGTTTTTGTGGGGTTTTGTCAGGGTTTTTTTTCCCTCCTCTGCGCAGGAAATATGTCTGAGAAATTGTGTCAAACTGAAATGTCAGTAAGAGACATTTCAGAATAAATGAATAAAATTACTAGTAACAAGTTACCAGCACCAACACAGAGCTGGATATGAAATTGCCAAAGCACTTACAGTGGCATGTACCCCATTGTTTACCTTCCCTTCAGCATTAAAGACAGGAAGAAATGAAAAAAGAATTTCAGCAATTTTTAACAGGCTTTTCAGAACACTGAAAGAGCTGGGTCCATTAAATCTGACTGGTTGGCTAAAACTACAACAAAGAAAAGAATTAGCAGGCACTTAAATAAATTCAATGCTGTGGGAATGCACCAACACTGCTGCTGAAAAACATCTTGGCTCACAAATAGACCAAATTAATAACCTAGGGGATTGTACCTCCACTTCAGAAAAGCTGACCCAAATATGGGTCATGTTCCTCATGAAAAGCTCTTCAAAAGCTCCAGGTGTCCTGGGATGATGCTCTGAGCCCACTAACAGGGCCAGAGGCAGCAAACTCTGCATAGGAAGGAGCTATCTGTTCCATGGGATGTGCTCACTGCATCCACAGTGACAGGAAAACTGATGGGAATCCTCCAGCAACCAACACCAAACTGCTCCAGATACCTCACAGATAATTTAGTTTCTGAGTATGTCGCACATAAAACAATGGGGTGAAAAAATGGCAGATGAAACTCAGTGTCAAGACAGGAAAGTCTTTCAGAGGAAACATAAGCATATCTATACACACATACTGATTGCTACAGCTCACCATCCTGAAGTGTCTTTGCCATTCAGTTCAGGAAAAACAAAAGAACGATACAAAAATACTTCCAATTTTCAAAGTAAAATTAAATTTGTGTGTGTCCATCATCCAGGTCACACAGCAGAGAAAACATGGGAAACAGCCTGACAAAATGAAGATACAAACTTTTTCCTAGAAGTCAAATGGAAGCAGATCCTACTATGGTTTATTTGACATTAAGGTCCAAGAATCCCCCAGGACTGAACTATGACAATCAGGTTCTTGAGCTGCTTCATGCAGCAAGCACCAGCTCTGTCTTTGCCCTGGAGAAATCACAACCTCCATTGTACAGCCTTTTTCAGTCTCTGTTTTGTAATGCACCACCAGGCTTGTTTGAGAGACACAGCCATGTTTGGTGCCTTCAGCTTCTGATTTTTCCTTCATTTTGTACAAGTCACTTCCAGAGCAGTTCTCTCTACATGGGCAGGAGTAAAATACCACAGAACAAAGCCTGCTGAGCTCCCAAGGAGCAGGAGTGATGTGGAGGAGCAGGGGTACAGTACATCCCTGCTGGAAAAGCTGCTAATCTTGATGATCTCTAAGGACAATAATCAAATTGCATAGCAAACCCAGAGTACACAAGCATAATTCAGTCTTGAGAGTCATACCACAGCCTTTCCAACAGAACTGGAATTTAAGTCCTACTCTGAGTGCCCTACCTGAATTCACTGAAGGGAACTTCAAATCCAGCATTTCAAAAGGTCCTGAGCTCCTTGCAATGTCTGCAATCCACAGCAAAACCAAGATATATTACCTGAAAAAATATCCTCTTAAATAATTTCCCACAAGTTAGGGAAGATGAGTGCAGGCAAACCCTTTCCTTTTACTCTCTTCTAGACACAGAAGCACAAACCTTTCCATTTGCATTTTCAGGGTTTTCAAGTTGTATAAGTTGTGTTTTGTTACACAGACTTGCTGAAATGCTCCTAATTCAAGTGGAAAGTAATAATGAATGTATGCTTGGTTTTAACTTGGTTTGGATTAAGCATCTCTTCATTTTTTACCATTAATTATGTTTATCACTGTCAGCTTTATGTCAAATTGTTACAGGTATGTGTATCATGAATTGTCTAAAAAGCAGATAAACATAAGGTCTCTGCATTTATATTCCCCAAGAATACAGCATATTAGTCTCATTTAATATTTTGCCTCAGTTAATTTCATTTCAAAATAGAAAAAACCTTAATTGCTCTGAGATTTCAAATATTCCTACTCTCCTCCTGTGTACAGGGAATATTTTTGCAAAAAGCAAAATCTGTTCTTAAACAGCAGCTGTATAAATCAGCTCCTTTCAGTGAATGAGCTTAACCTGTTTGTTTCCTTGTTTCCTAGGACTTCAAGGTAAACATCTTGACCCCAGTCTTGACTTTCACCCTGTGCTGTTTGTGTGGAAGTGATCAATGAAAAACATGTTAAGGAGATGGAAGGGACTTGTCTTGCTCAACCTGAAATACTTGTTGGGGGATTTCTGTAAAATTCATTTTGGATTGATCCAGAGCATTTCATTTGACCAAAAGAAAATAATCCTAGCTTCGCTATATGGATTATTTAATTTATATTTCTTTTAACCTTGAAATTCAGGTCACACCATTTCATGAGAAGTGCTTCTTTGTAAAAACAGGTTGAAAAGTTTTTCTCGATGCAGTGTGGCTGTGCAATGCCAAAGTGAAATGTTTCATTTGATTACTTGGGGAAGAGTACATGAGGATGCTGCACTGGGGTGAGGCTCAGGCCACATCACAGCTCTGAGCCCCCATCATGGCTTGGCAGTGCCTGCAGGAGGAGAGAGGATTTCAGCCACCTGTGAAAGAGAGCTTTGACATATTCTAAGTTTCTGTCACTGTTTTATTTTGAGTTACTGAGAGAACTCCATCTAAATTTGTAAATGGCATACATCACACCATCAAAATCTTCATCTCTCAGCAGGCAGGCTCTTCACCAAAATAGCATCAGTTCCTTCCAAACCTTCTGGACACATGAACAAGACACACCTGAAACAAGTTTGCACTCCATAGTTCCGCATCCCAGCGAATCCCCACTCCTCCCCAGCCCCTCTGCCCATCAGAGGCATTTTCCATTTTCCTGGGACACTTCCCTGCTGGACTTTGGGATGTGCTCCCTGCGGACTCGGGCAGTCACAGCCCTCAGCTGCCTGAGCTTTTTCCATTTTTCACCCATTTCCATCCACAAAACCTTTCACAAGCTACAACAAGTGGAAGTAATTCATATACACAGTCCCTAAATTTTATGTCCTTCACTGTGCCCACCCCAATCACAAATCCCAGGAGGAGCAGCAGCTCTCACACCAAATTGCAGCCAATTCACATTGCATATTAATAATGCTGGGAAATCTAAGTATTAAGGGAAAAAACCAACCCTTCCTCCACCAAAACACTGTCCAAACTCTGCAGCAGAAAGCCACATTCCTGACAATGATCTGAGTTTAAATGTCTCTGTTTCCACCCATTTATACCCAGACAACTATGAGTGAAGGAGTTAGAGCCCACTTATTCCCCCATGTCTCCAAGAGTTTTTAAGAAGTAATTTCAGCCAAGAAAAGGATCTGGTTTTGCATCTTTACATGTTTTCTACTCTCAGGCCTCACCACTCTTGTGAATCTCATTTACAAGTGACAGCCCTGAAGAAAGTGCTTTTAACACAGTGCTCTAATAAATTATGAAAAAACAGATTTACAATCTAATCTCCTCATGTGCAGTGATGTGTATTAAATAAATTGTTAACATCAGAAACCACAGTAAATTTGGTGTATGCCTAAGAAACTATAATCCATATTATCAACAGCGAAAGTTGTGGTTTTTCCTCAGTCCTGCTGCTTAGATAAACTGGGAGCAGCTTTATTGTAAGAAAATATCATTCTCCTAGCATGCTCTTCATTAGTTCAAAGCAGCAACAGTCCACTTAAAAAAAAAAGTTAATTTTTTGTTGATTTTTCTGAGTAGTGTCTACTCTTTAGTCATTAGCTAGCAAAATGTTTACTTCTATAAAAATATCCATTTCCTAGGGCTTGTAATTACACTTTATTGAGAAACAATCAGTTATTTAGTTGAGTTACCCACCCCTTTAGAAAATTAAAAGCTGAGATATTCATTTTTGCAATGAATATCTATCCAGTAATTACCATATTTACTTTTCATTTATGGGGGAATAATCTGTTTTAATTAAGCCTAACTGAAGAACTTTTATCAGATGTAATTATCCCTTTCGATAAATATGTCTCTAGTAATTACAGTTAACCATGGGATTTATAGCTCTTAAGTCATTTGGTGGGAAACATAATAAATCTTTAGTAATACATGCTAAATTACTATAAATTAATTCAGATCATTAACATAATAAACAAATTAGGAAAATTTCACTTAATTAGTTTGGGTGGTTAACTCGAAATCCCTTGTAAAGCTTCATAGTAATCAAAATTTTACCAGTATTTTTAGAGATAAATTTTTCCTAACAAACCTGTTTGAATATTTACACAGAAAATCAGATTACTGCTGGAACCCAGAACGCACATATTCCTTTTAGATCACAGAGCCCTTAGGAATTGATGCTGGGTAACATTTTAAATGTAATTAATTGTGCCCCACAGGTTATCAGGTCTGTTCCATTGCACAGTGAACAATCTGCATGGTGGGAAAGGAAGGTTTAGAAGTAAAGGTGCTTCCTTTCTGCTCATTTCTGTGAGTCCTCAAAAAGGCAGGTCCAGGGAGAGGTAAGAGCTGAGCACTCAGACCAGGATCAAGGGATCCCACAGGGAAAACAAAGCCCCTGAGCAGGCAGGGGTGGGTGCCAGCCTGGATGAACCCCTGCCCCAGGAGGGCGGCACTGGGGACCAGAGCTGGGCTGGAACCCTCAGGGACAATCCCAGCCAGCCCTGCCAACCCAGCAGGGCAGCTGTCTCCTAAATAACTCTTATTCCCTGTTCCATGTTTGTTCCATGCCCAGAGAACCCAAGAATGGTGGTGGGGCAGAGAATTGAGATCATGCACATGAGGTAATGACTCTCAGAAACCCCTTTGCCATCTTCTTGCACTGAACTGCCAGTGCATCCACCAAAGGCTTCCTGAGTGGATCCTGCTGCCCCAGCATTGCTCTCCTGAGCATGGGATGGGTGACAAACCCCACAGAATGTCACTGTGCTGCCACACACACACAGCCCACAGCTCCTGCGGACACACACACCATCCCAGCACTGCCTCCACCTCCTGCTACTTGGAGATAAGTCTTGAGCTTAGTTCAGCCAAGTCAAAGCCCATCTCTATATTTATATCCAAACCACTCATCAGATTACATGTTCAAGGTGAGGAATATAGATGAACACAGATGAGCTTTTTAGTCATGAACTTTTGGAGTTTAATCTTCTTAGATAAACTCAGACAAGCAAAGAGCTTCCCTGCAGGCAAAATATCCTTCATAAACAGAGAACAAAGCATGCACCAAAACTTACTATTAAAAGAACATTTTAAACCCTTTTTTCCCTGAAGCATTATTGGATCTTCCTGGTGGGAATGCCCTGTTTATTCCATGCTGTCCAACTTTGCTGTGGTGATCTGAGAGGGACAAGGGGTATTTGGCTCAGGCTGGCTGATTTTTTTCATCTCTTTAAGTTGTAGTATAAGTGAAGGACATAGGAAAGAGAAACCTTCCATGTCCTGGCTTCAGGTCTGAGACAATTCTTTGCATATAAAGAAAAATGAGAAAGCCATTTTGGAGGATCTCAATTCAATTTTTACATACTAATTTTCCCTACTCCCTCCCTGCCTAGCACCAGTCCTTTGGCACCCTGTAAGGACCTTTTCTTCTGGCCTCCATGGGCATGCCCTTAGTGACCCAGGGTCCAGAGAATTCTCCTCTGCTCTCCTTGCTCCAGTCCCAGGACGGGGGCAAGCAGGAAGGAAAGGACAGAAATCACAACATTGTCACAGAAGATCAAGGAAAAAGAAAGAAAAATCAAAGTCATGACTTCAAACCAGTATTTGCTTCACCCTGGAGCCCTGGCAGGACTCAGCAGCCCTTCTCCATGGAGGCTGGAGAAACTGGTCAGGAGATGGGCAGCAGTGTTTAAATTGTCCTAACACAGGAGAGCGCCCAACAGACCCCTCAGGGGAGGCAGAGCAGATCCACCCTTCCCCAAAGGCATTGACTTTCGGGGTTCAAACTCTTTGCGAAAACTCCCTCCTACATCCTGCAGAATACCCAGGACCAGGGCAATACAAAGCATGCATCATGCACAGAGTTGGAGCTGTCCATCTGCAAATTAATGAATTTCACCCTGAACTGAACCTTTCAGTACATCAGAAATGGTCCATCTTCATGTTTTATTTTCTAAAGATGGATGGTGCAGCTGTTTTATTTGACTTAGTGCTGGGAAACTCAAAATCCTATTTGTATTTCCAAACTGCCATGTTAACTTTCCTCCCATTTTTACTTAAGTCATTTTTTACCTTCGTCATATTAATGGTTATATAATAATATTAGACAACGTTTGCTAACCATTAACTCCAAAAATAATGGTTGTGCTAAATCAGAGCTAATTAGTGTGTCACAAACTCCAGTCCTAGCACAGGGTGATGACTGAACAAAAAGAATGTAATGTCACTTCACCAAGAATTACATATACAATTTTAAGAGGTATTTTAAATATTTTTCTTAATAGCTGTCAGCAGAAACGATGGGATGTGATTCTTTAGAGAGCATTGCTCTTTACTAAGTACAGGCAAGTGAGTCATCACCAGTCTTACACTGGCTGCAGAAAACAGATTTAATATTAATTTATGAATAGCTGAACTTTTTCTCTTTAACGTCTAACAGTGAATTATGCTCTAAAGCCTTCATATTTCACTGCACATCAGCAAGGTTGTCAGGAGCAAAAGATCAGGATAACATAATTCTTATGGCTTGTTCTCACGCACCCCTCATTTACTCCTAAAGCAGCCTGAATCATCCTGAAAGTAAGATGCATGGGGTGGCAAAATTTAAATGTGAAAGGAGTTGCTCTTTAAGGGCCATCAAGTTTTTAAAAGCATAACTTCCAGCTGAAGCTGTGGGAGTGGGATTTGTTCTCTCAGACAGACACTGAGTCATTCACATTCATTTCCAGCAAAGGAAGGTCAGGCCGCTGGCTGTGCCTATGTACCTGCATCCCAGCTCACAGCAGAGGCAGGAGGAAATGCAGATGGCAAAGCCTCCCAAGGCCCAGGATTTTCACCTTTTCAAATCTTCTCTCTAATTCACTTAATGGTATGAAGCAATGTGCAGCTACACCAGTTCCTCATTGCCTCAGGGCTCACGGAGCAGGCTGCCAAAGGAGTAACTTCTGCCATTGTGACCAACAGATCACAGCATTTCATGGAGTCTATACATTTTTAACTCTCCAATGTATTTGCAACATAGATCTGATACCTCAGATCTCCACAGAGAGCAGAAAACTACATGATAGTTTTGGTAGTCTCCACAACCAGACCCTTAAACCCAAATTTCACAACTGTGTTGGCAAAGACACTTTAAACATGCTCATGGCACACCGCAGAATCACAGCATTAACACTGGGTTTCACTTTTAACTTTTTCTTGCTTTTCACATTTATGAAACATCTACAAACATACATAAGATCAGATACTGCCAGTGAGAAGATGAAAAAAAAGACCTAAAGGATCTATTTATAGAAGATGCATTGACAGAATTTTTTTCTTCTTCTTTCCTTTCAAATGTAAAGTCATTGCCAAGGGCTTCACAAGACCAGCAGAAAGTGTGATTCTGTCACCACACAGTGCAGTGTCTCGGCCAAGCCCTACCCAGCTTCCTCCCAATGCTTCCTGTGCAACATGGGATGAGGAGCAACACTAAAAAACCCCACACAAAATTCATTGATGTCACATCAGGCTGAGCTTTTTATATTAACTTTGAGACATGACAGCCCTACTCCCCTTCCTTTCCTTTCTCGATATTCCATTTTGATCTCCATAGATGTCAGCTTCTATCCTGCCTTAGGATTCCCAGAAAGCACTGACACAACCTTAGTCTTTAAGCCCTTCAGTGCAAAGGGTTACCAAAAACCTCGAGTACATAACCACAAATTGCCCTTCTGCTACTTCTATCATGGTATGCTTGGACACAAGCACAAAAGAACCTTGATATTTCTGCTACTCAAAGTAAGATATTAAAATGCAAGAATTAATTCTCATTTGTTTTGAAATGGCAAAAAATGCTAATTACAGGAAGCCTGGGCATCATTTTAGTATTGCCAGCAAGTGTGGAAGGAAGAGGCTTCAAGCTCTGGGGAGCAGGCTCCAGTTCAGCTGCACTCAAACAGCTAACTTAGACCAAGGTGTAAGGACATCAAATACCTGGCACAATGTTCAAAGACACGTGGGCTGCAGCAGTGTAACTTTCACTGCTGAGCTCTGACAGATGAACTGCATTTCTCTAACATTTCAGAAACCTGAGATGCTTCGATTAGACCCTGCAAGAGACTCTCTAACACCTGATGGAGGAGAAGGCTTCGGTTAAGGATCTGACCTCTGGTATTATGATGATTTAGGAGGACAGCAAGTCCTCCACAGGAACATCCACAGGACACTTAATGGAACACTATTCCCTTACCAAGCAGACAAAGGAAGAAAGAAGGTGAAAGCTTTTGTGTAGGACTCTATTATTACCACTACTGCCTGGGTGTTCTGTCTGCTCGAACGATCTCTGTGATCTCTCAGGTGTGGTGAAACACTCGCTAATACTGGACATAGAATTGGTTAGCCCTGATGATCTTAGTAACTCTCAACAGTTCCTGAGCAGTGCAATCTCAACAGGCAGCTGCTTTCTCCTCCCCAGGCTGCTTTCTCTGTGACAGTAAATACATCCAGCACTACTGCTGCCTCACCCCTCCAAGTGCTGCTGGTACAAACCATCAATTATAATTTTATAATGCCACAGAGGCTGGTTGTTATATTAGGTAATCATGGGACAGTTACAGAACCACACAAGGAAAGTGAAGCCTTAGGCTGCTACGGTAGCTAACAAACCTGTCATTAATTACTGAGGAAAAAAAACCTTCTGCCTTTTAAATAATTTATATAGCTGGATCTACAGTAGCAAAAGATTAAACCTAATTAAAATGGAATCTTTCAATTCCAAGGGAAAGGCTGACCCCTGGACTTGGCCACCACCAGCAGAGCACAGATAAGGACCAGGGCTAATGATGATCCTGCCCCTGGGCTGGCACACAGCATGTCCAGCTCCTGCTCTGGGCTGGGATTCCCTCTATGAAATCATTTCAGATGAAGATGAAGGCCTGATAATCTCAAGCTTGCACATTGGATGCCTTGCTTAAGCACCTTATCCCTATGACCAGCATATCTTTGGAAGGGTTTCTTTGTTTTGGTCTTTGAGTGAAGAGTGAAGAGTAATGTAATCTTCCAACAGGGTTACTGTGCTCCTAGGTCTCAGTTTAATTGGGCTGTCCTGTAGTTCAATTCCTATGTACACTCAAAAAATCTTGGGGTGAATTCAATCCATATATATATTATAGCCCCCTGGTATGCAAAGCAGTGTGCTAATGCACTCCAAACTCATTTGCATTCCTCTTTCACAGCAAGCAGCTTTTATTATACTGTATTTTAAAATGAAGTAAAATGTGGCAAAATATTAATCTCATCATTATGCTTCCTTATAGCAGTCCTTGCTGTATCTCCTCTTATATCTGAAAATAGATCAGTACTGCCCCAGTTTCCTGAACTCCAAAGCTTACTGAGAGGACTCTTTTCCAGTCTGGTAATTCAGGTATTAGCATCAACAAATTCTCAGATCAAATGCTTTCAAAGGTCTTGGACACTTTGGCTTTGCAGAGTTCTAAAGATCTGTCCTTCTAGCACAATATGGAAAAAATCTGCAAACACATTTATTTATAAATATATATGATTTATACATACTTACACTGTATGTCCCATCACTGTTACAGGACATAGCTGTGTTAATCCTCAGCCTGAGCAGTCCATCCAGTGGGAATCCCAGTCAGTAGAAATAACTCCTAGCTCTGCTAGGGTTTTAGGATCTGGTTTCTACTTATTTGTTTTAATAGTACTTCAAAGCATTCTAGTCTATTATCTCTGATTAGAAGCTAAGAGACCTTTCTTCAGTGCAGATTGATGTTTTCTTGCACATATCCAATATCTTATTTTCAAATGAAAATTGTTGTGCCACTACTTCCATTTGTGTGCAAGCTCTGGTCAATACCTGTGTTGCTTTATCTCTCTGCACAGAGGGACAACATCACACAATATATATTTTTCGCTACTACAGTGGTCTTCCTTAAAACTACCAATCAGTTAAACTTTTTTATTACTTTTCAGCGTTAAGGTTATCTGAAAAATGTTATTTGACATTAGCATCCACCCATTATACTGAGCATTCCCTAAATCACATTTGTTAACCTAGACTAACCTCCACATAGTTAAATTAGCCTTTCATGTCTAATTATGCCCTGTGATGGGATATGTTAGTTCCAATCCTCACAGTCACAAGGGACCTGTAGTTTCAAGTGACCTCTATAGTTGGAGAGTAATCCAAATAAAAAGAGACATGAAAGCAGGATCAAGGCCTAGACATGAAGGATTTTGTGCTATTTCCCAAGGTCAGTTTAAAGATTTGAAGGCTCTTGGCACTTTTCTAATTAAGAGCTCCTGGAAAATTAACCTGGTTCAAAACCAACAGCAGGAAAGGGTAAAGAACCTCTGTGGGCACAAATTAACTTTTTATCACATGTTTGTATCCTGACAGATTCATGTGCTGTCCTCAGCTCCCTGTGCCAGCAATTCACATCCTGTATTGGAGGACATAGAGAAGCACTTTGGAATGAGCTAATGGTTTTACCTGAATGATAAACAGTCATTATCTAATTGCTACACAACAATCAAAGTGGGTTTTGATGCTCTGTTAATTTATTTTTTTGCAAGCAATGATCTTCCCATCCATTAACTGTCCTTATTTATCTAGCCTAATTCTGATATAATTTGACTGTTTGGTAATTTTGCTAAACCATTCAATTTGCATTTAAAACCTATTCAATGTAAGTTAATAAAATTGTGTCAACTAATCAGTAAGGAAATGTTAAATTAGTACAAAATAAGCCTTACTTGAAGCAGATCTCAGAAGAAAAGACAATTGCTTTGCAGACTGGACAAAGCTGTTCAGACTGAAAAGTTCACAGAGCCAAGGAGAGAAGCTATATACAATTGAGTCTTAAGTTATTGCTGTTAATAAATCTTCATTGACAATTTAAATATATTAAAATAAAATAAAAAGCACATGGGTCTTACTGTTACTGCTTTTCTCACATAGTAACTATTCCTCACTGCATTCCTCTTAAGGCCACAGTTCAGTTGGGCAACTGTGCATGATCAGGATGAGAGATGTGCCAGGAATACTTAGCCAAAACTCAAGGCACCTTGTGTCCTTATGCTCCACATCACCAGCCCAAAACTGGCTGAACTTTGCCCAGCACCTGAAGCAGCTTCTTTCTAGCTGGCTTGTAAATTCTGAGGGCATGTCAGGTGGAGGAAGAAAATATCACTGCTAGATGATCTCCACAAAATAACTTGTGGCTGCAGCAGAGAACTGGAGCTTGAAGTTCATTTTTTCTGGTTGTTTAGCTATCTAGAAAGACATCTGGAAAAATGGGTTTTGCCACTGGCTTCACTAGGGTGAGGATATTGCCCTTCAGCCAGAAGTCATTCTGAGCCTGCAGTGAGCCCCAAAGAGAGCCTTTGTTCAAGCACATCAGCAATTTCCCCCTCCTCACACATTGTTCATGCTGACCTGGCCCTTTGGAAACTTCCCTGCAGGGACACACATCAACTCAGCAACAAACACACCCATGGGTTGTCCTTACTTTATGTAATCTCTATCTCATCCAAGTACTCTTGGCCCTTGTAAAATGTTTTGTTGCTGTTTAGCACAACGTGGGGGTTTTATTTATCCCCTCACTCCCTTTCCACCTCTAGGTTCAGTGTCACAGACAGTAACAGGAGGTGTTTGTTTATCAGCCCTGCCTCCCCAGTAATGCACTGAAGGCACAGCAGCGCTGCTCCCACAGGTCCCACAGCTGGCACCCACCAGGTTTGCACATCCACCACTCTCCCTCAGGCTCCTCTCTGCACCTCACTTTGCTCTCACACAGCTGAGAGTCCCTTCCCCACCCCACAGCCCAAACCCCTCTCGTGTTGGACGGTCACCTGGCTGAGAAATGCAGGCTGCCTGTGCCATGGGAGCCTCTCACCTGCCCTGCAAGGACACAATCCCCAAAAAACCCCCAGGGCAGGAAACAGAGCACGCCTGAGCAACCCCAGCCTGTCATGTTGGCTTACATCAAGGGACACCTTCCCCCAGGCAGCCCTCCAGGTCACCTTCTGCCATCTCCAGCTCAGGGATGAAAATGCAAAATTACAAACCCTGGTCCTATGGGTCTTCCCCAGAGCATTAACATTTCCCATTCAGTCACCTCTACCACGGAACTCCACAGAAATTACAAAACCCACAAAGTTCAATATTTTTTTCCAGCTCAATGGCAAGGCTTCTGGCAGTTACTCAGCAGATACAGTCCCATCCTACAGTCCTACAGGAAAGATGCTGAAAATCCATGAAGTTGCTCTAGTTGTCATCAATGGAGGATCTAGACCACTGTAGTTTACAAGGCCTGGCTATGGATCAAAACACTACAAATATTTAGGGTCTGTAAAGAGCTAAAGCTAATGGAACATTCATATCAGGCAGGAAAAAAAGTGCCCAAAAGCAGAGAAGATGTAATTATGTTCTGTAATTTCCTAAAGTACTTTCAGCGCCCACATCTCAGTGCATGACTTTTATTATTAATGACTTAACTGCATAAGTAACAAAGGACTCTGCTACCATTTGCAGTTCATAATTATGCCACATTTGCCTGCCACCACTGATTCACTAATACTAATTTTGTTTAACATACACTGTTGAGAACAGTGCAATAAATCTTGTGACATAAAGTAGCAACTACTCCAGCCTTGTCTGTATGATTTCTCTCATTCCACCCAGAGTAATCTTTTTCATAGTCTCTATACACTTTTTAAAGAATTAATAGCAATAAATGCATGTTTTTGTTGCATGAAATGTGAATTTGAGCGGAATTGTATTTGTTGAAAGGTCAGTGCTAAAAGCATCTCACTAAACATAGTACATCAGCTGGGAATCAAAGGTCTAGAAAGTATAAAATATATTACCAGTGGAGTCAGAACACAACCTAATTTGGCATTCTTTTCCAATACACACCACCATGAAAATACTTTATTTGTCAAAGCATTTCTCCATGTGACACAGGTATCTTCTCTAACATTATATTGGTACACTCCAATTGGTACCATTCATTCTCTTAGCCCTTTAGCCACATTCTTCAGTGCTGTATATCTGAATAATTGGGCTAGATTTTATATTCATTTTCACAACAGCCCACCATATTATTTCATTACAGGTCTTTGTAGCTAAAATCAATAATCAAAGTTACTTTTATATTCTGCATGAAGTTTCCGTATTTCTAGAGTGTGCGTAGTTTGTATTATTCAAAGTTCCTACAGAAACCCCATGAATATTATTATAATACTGTAAAATTAACTTTCATGTGCATTTTTCTGCAAGAGAGATGAGCAAACAAATATAAAGGCAGTTAAGCTTAGACATAGTAACTTCTTCTGAACAAGTTTTGGAGACAGCCAAAATGTTATCTCTCTGGGGAGTAAATCAATAAAATGAAAAAAAAAAATGTTTTACAAAGTACTTGGCTTACAGAAACCTTTAATGAATACTCTCAGTAGAGGATTACAATTCAGTGCTTATCCACTGCAAGACATTGGAATTTCTTACCAACTTTGCTTTAGTTTTTCAAGAAATTGAGGACTAAAAATAATTCAGAATTTTGAGCCACAATGCCCGTTAGTGCAAATGTTATGGATATGGTAATATTTGCCACACTTCTATCTACTGCAATTGATTTTGATCTGACCAGGCTGATTTCTTATCTATGGAGGACAAGAGTGCTCCTGGCCAGTTCTGTGGTTGCAAAACTTTACCCATCATTCTCCAAATATCACCAAAATATCAAACAATCTACCCTGAAGTGTCATCCTGAGCAAGTAGGCAAATCACTTACAGGAGGTAACAACTCTCTTCACATCTCTGTTTTCCCTTTCCTTACCATCCTACCAGTACAACTGTATGTATAAGGCAGGACAACATGGACAAGTAGGATTTAAGTTAGGATTTAATAATCCTAACAAAGTAGGATTTTAAAAAAGAAGGATTTAGGTCACTAAAAACCCAAATGAGGAATGTGGCTGACATGTCCCCTGCTGTTTGTTTCCTCTAGTTCAAACCCAGGAAAACAGAGCAGCAGTGTTCAGCTCTGGCTTTGCTCACAGCAATATCAGAAGCAAATGCTTGACTTGGATCCTGTCAGTGCTCTCATCCTGCTCACTGCCTGGCTGCAGATGCTTTCCAGAGCAATGTCTTCATGCCAGTTGTTAAGATTCATTTGCACAGATTTAATGAACCAACTCCAGACCCCTTTCTCAGCAATGTCAGCTGAGGGTCACCTGAGACATCTGCACATTGTGGGCAGGACAATGCCCAGAGTTCTGACAGCCCCACAGCCTGATGCACCACCTGCACCTACGCTGAATGACAGGTTCCTGCTCATGCAGGCAGCCCCTTCCCCCAGAAGCAGCAGCAGGGGGAATCATGACAGCTCTGTCCTGCAGTCAGTGCTGGAACAGTCAGCCACATGCAAAAGTTTCATCTCACATTCCAAAATAAAGATCAAACAAGATCATATTACATGGTCCAAACAGTATCACTTCTTGTAAATGGATCTTTCTCTGCTGTTCTGAAAACCTTATATCTTGTATGAAGTAAGAAATATACAGTAAAATCAGGGCTAATCTCCTACCTAAAAGACCTAATCAAAAATTAGCTTTTTGATTAAGGTGTATCATTTCCATAGCCTTTCAGAAAAAGAGCAATAAAAAAAATAAAACCTGCTTATATAAGTAATCTCTCTGATGCCAAAAGTCCAGCCTTAAACCATCTCCTATCTCCCAAGAGGGAGCACCAATTATCTGTCCTTACTCAAGATGCAGTGTTTGATCCATGTTGCAGAGGCAGAACAGCACATTTAGATTGTATCACCCAGGCAATACAAAGCTCAGCACCAAAAGTATTTTGCACAGAAATCTCTGCCATCACTGCTTGCTATCCTTTACAAGATACCAGAGAAGTACTCTGTGCTGGAGGAAAAAAATAATATTATTTAATTTGTGTATCAAAGTGTAAAAGCCCAAATCGGGAATATTTGGAAGCTGACCACATCCTGCACTGAATTCCAGCCACACCAGGACACTGCCTGCCCTGCAACATGTTCTAGCTGCAATCTGCTTCTTTATATACTCTGACCTTCTCAGCTACATAATTACATTCTTAATTCTTAGGGGAGGGGCAAACGTATATGCAGTTATCCATTAAATAATTTTCCATTCTTAAATGAGAAATTAGGAAGAAAGATGAAAGTCTTTATCCTTTACAAAATCAGAAGGGCCTTGACTGCATACCTTGGTATTTTACTTTCAGTACAATATTTCTGTAACCACAGAGTTCCCAATAATGAAACACATACCATTACACAACCATGCTGCTCCCTTGATAGAATTTAGCACTAGATGAACTGAGAAATCTAAAATTTTCATGATGATGTTATTAACTGCCTATGCAGTGGAAAAGTTCTGAAACACTTGTGAAAACTCTGCACAAAGTACAGAAATTCTGAATTATACTTCAGGATTTTACCAACAACTCCTAAGTCCAACCAAATATCAATTCATATAAGTCCTTAAAGAATGGAAAAAGAAAAATCTAGTCTGGATACAAAGGAATATCAGATTTATTCAATAAGTGAGAACCTGGAAAACCTAAATTCTGCAGTGCCCCAGCTCCTGTCAGATGGACTCCTCAACATAATGCAAGTTGGAAAAACAGCAACTGGAGGATAATCCCTTCTTGGGAAGAAGCCATTTATGTAGTGGCACTATTTTCAGACATCAGCAAACACAGAGACGGCAGAGGAACCCCCTTCACTCCTAAGTCAGTGACACAAACCTGGTACACATGAGAGCTACAGCAAAGTCACTCCTTGGGCAGCCATGGGTGAAACAGAAAAATTCTGCACTCTGCCCCTGGCAAACGAGCTACTGGAAACTGAAAACTGGCCATAACCTGAGTCCTTTCCCTTCTGGTGACAAGCTCCAGAATGAAATGAATGCCTGCAACCACTTTCTTGTTCAGCTGTCATGACTTTGGCCCTGGAGACCCTTTGTTCAGTCCCCTGATACATATTCACTGCCTGGGAGTAGGTGGCTGCACTGTGCTGCAGGTGGATTTCCACTGCAAGGCTTGTCATCCTGCCCTGCTCACAAAATAACAATGCTTTTCCCCCTGATGACTGCCTCATTGCTTTGACTCTGATGATGAATGAGCAGTAAACATACCACAAAATTAATTCAACCCTATGGCAGATTATCGTTAGAAGCTGAAAATTACAAAAATAGACTCATTCTTATTACAGCTTTAAGACTGATAGCTAAATCTCATTCACAAAAGAAAACTATAATGACACTAACATAAATGTTAATGTGAGGTTCAAATGCAATTTTAAATATTTATCTTGCAGAGGTAAACAGCCACAGTGAATATCTGAAGAGTAAACACATATTAAATCAATTCAAGTGCTTGCAAACTAATCTATTCTCAAATGCATTTACTTAAAGGCAAAGAGTCTACATTGCCAAGAACCCAGACATTCCCTGATGTCAATACACTTGAAAAGCACCAGTCTCTTGTGAGCAGCCTTCTCAGCAGGTCAGCTCTCTGCCCAGCAATCACATTTCCTGGACTCTCTCATCACAAATTCTCAGGACAGTTTTGTGCACTCTGAAGTGGAGATTGAACATTTTTCCAAAAGGTGCACACAGGTGTCAAAAAACCAAAACCTTCCTAACACCTCTCTGCTGTCTTTGAGATGGAAGAGAGTTTAAAAATCCAAAACATGGATCCACATGTGTATAGCACTTTAATTTCATAGTCAAAACCCTGGACTAGCACCCAATTACAGCAGCAGATCTAAAACCCAGGAAACTCCCATGGGCTCACCTTCACATTGTGTGGAAATGTTGACTTTTCAATGGTTTTGAATAAGTTTATTTTGATTGTTGGTGTTCTAACATCCCACAACTCAGAGCTTTGGAAACATGAATTTTTGCCTTAGCTTCTTCTGAACCATAATTCTGGCATGCAGATGCCAGAACAAAGGAGGGTGCATGAACTGCGGTGCTCTTCTGTTTTGGCATTGCTGGCACATGTAGGGAAGATTCACCACTGAAGGAGACAGTAACTCCTTCTGAAACCTTCACCCTTCTTAACAAATGCCATGATACCCTTGGAATGCAATACCAATTGCCATGTACAGGGAAATGAGCCATAGGGGAAACTAAGATCTCTTCATAAGGTAATGGTTATATTTCCATATAATAAAGCCAACAAGGTAAGCTTGTCCCAAGACACAGAAAAAAAAGCCAGTAGGAACTGTCAGATTGCTCCCTCCACATCCTACATAAAATGGTTCAGTACTAGTATTTAAAACTACAAGGTAGGAAAATGAAGTCTCAGTAACTCTCAATTTTAAATAAACACTTGGTCTGGACTTTTTAACACATACACTTTTAAGCTTTCAGAATATCTCAGGACAGTAATTTCACACATTGCCAGAGCAGGACATTACCTACAAAACAGTAATTATGATATTTAATGAAGAGCAGTTAGAAAGTCAGAGCTCTTTGTAGCTTGATGACAGCATACCAACAAAGAGTTGGAAATAAGGATACCTAATTTTTTCTGCATAATGTAACTAATTATGCAACAATTCACAGATTAAACAAGACTTGTATAAACATAATGCCTTCATTTGTAGGAATTCCCTCAGTTTAGTTAAGCAATGCTTTTCTAATTCTTGAGGTATCATTAAAACCTTCCTAATTTGAATAGACACAGATGTGTACCATAATACCATTTCCAAATGTAACCCTTGATACTTCCATAAATAAATGAAGGAAGAATTGTATTTTTTCTCATGTACTACTAATTACTTGGTGTAAGAGGAAACAGCAATTGCTAATGACAAAATTAAGTGTTTCAAGATGTAATTCTATTAGGTTTTTGCTTACAGGAATATTTCTCAAGGTGATTTCCAATTGACATGGGGCATAATTTATTTTTAAAGGAAAATAATCTAAACCTCTAGTACATTATTTAAACTTGGTCACTTCTCTAAAACAGCAGGCAAATCCTTCAAATCCTTGGCTAAAACACTAAATGATGGCTGGATATGGAGACCACTGGCAGCTTGCGCCAAAGAGGAAGGCAGTTAATGGACCAACATCAGCTGTTCTTAGATTATGAAGATGCTTATTTTACAGGATGTTATTATGCTAATATGTTGTAAAAGAGTTTACAAGTACGTGGCTTTAATGTGTTCACCCCTGAAGGCGATCCAAAATCTGCTTTCTAGGCAATGCTCATGAATTCTTACAAATTTGAAGAACTACTTCTCTGGTATCATCTATTTCAGCTTTCAGGCAGTACATGCAGTAAAAAGAATGAGCAATCTAGTAGAAGAGAGATCACTTACACACAGAGAACACAGTAATATAAGATTGATTAAATAAAGTTAGGTACAATTAAAACCAGATAAATTAGATAAAGAGACACTTTCTCAAACACACACACAAAAGAAATGAGGCTTAATTGTCCAGGAATTGCAGAATATTTCATGAGCATTGGGTTGAACATGAGGCACCAAAGTTCACATCTAATTCAGTGAGCCACTTTTCCCCTATCACTGCCAGCATCTCACAGCAGCTGCTCCGTACCTGGGAGCCTCTAGCAATGCCATCTCCCCTTTTCCTTCCCAGCTGTTGTTCTTGCATGTGAGCAAAGGAAAACAGACTAAGACAGACAGATCAGCCCAGGCTGGCACCATCTCTGGAGAAACCCATCCAAACCAAACCTCTTTGCATCTGTTTCCCAGGTCCCTTGTGGCAATGAATCTCACTTGAAGACACCTGCCTGAAGACACAGAGTCTTCACTCTGTGGCAAGTCCTGGGCCTCCTTAGGCAGACATATGCTCCCCATTCTTCTGCCACATTACTCTTAATTTCAGAGGCACAAGTCTCATCAGGCACTGAAAGGTGGCACACACAGGCAGCAGGTAACTGCTGGTGGAAAATGCTGTGTTTTATTTAGAAACCAGTCCAAGGGTGCATCACTACCTCACTGCTGCAGCAGTGAATGAATCTGAAAGGCTGCACTTGGCAGTAGGGCAGGCCCTGATATAGCATTGTTAGGCACAATTTATGGCTATAATTTAAAAATTAAACTAAGACAAAGCACTGAACTGAAAAGAGCTCAATTAACATGCAGGAGGCCAAACTTCCTGCTGATATAATTTCTCCAACTTCAATGGCACCGGAACAGAAGCAAATCTGGCTCATTATTTCCTATTCTTCTGAAGAGAGAGATGATACTATCTGTTATACTGTTATCACAGCATGGAAGGAGTTCTGCAATAGTGACCACTAATGCTGAATGCTGGGGAACAGATAAATGCTATTTCTTGCTTCCAAACAATGAATAGAGAGATTGAATCTGGTCTCAAATAAGCCAAAATTCAGTGTAAGCCCTTATACTGTATCCTGATAGCTGCCACACTCTGGCTAAAAATGAAAAAAGCTATGGATACAGACTTTTAAAAAAGCAAATTAAAAATGTTAAATACTATTCTCAGGCAAAAGAAAGGAAATACAGAACCTAGTGCAAATCCCTCTGCAAATGTGGGTGATCTCAGTGCTAGGAGTAGAAGGGGCTTTTCCCTCAGAGTTCAGACTTTACCCAGTTATGGAGTTGCGTCTCAAACATAATTCTATCTTTTCTGTTTCTAATTTCAAAACTGTAGCCTATTTTGCCTATCCTAGGGTTGGGATTTGCACGTTTTGGTACACTGGCATTTGCAAAGCTCTGTGCTGGGCCTTCAAAACAGAAAATAACTTGTCCTATTACCTCTTTTCATGCACAGACTTCCAGTCTGCACATAGGTTCCCTATACCTGCCCTGCAAACTATGGGTCACAAATAGACATTTCCTGTGGAATGGGACACCAGAAAAGTATGAAGGCATGTTACTCTGTGCTTTTATCTTCAAGCATTTCTATTTTTTTTACATATGCAAAGATTGCCACATAGTGCTAACCTAGGAACAAACACTATATTTAGCCAGGCTTGCTGTCTTTCTTGCACTTAGTCCTTTTCAGCAAGAGCAACCCAAGAGATTTCATTAGTCTCATTCTACTCTAGTCAAACATTTCCGCTGAGGAACGGCAACTAATTAAGCACATCAAGATTAATGAAAAATATAAGAAGCAAAGATACTGCAGTTGTTAAATCTAAAATACCTCTTGTGCCAGTACTTAAAAAAATTATATATCAAATTTCATTACAGTCTCATTTGAAGAAATGCTAGGAATTAATATTAACAGGAAATCTTCATTTCTTAGCTAGTCACAAGCAGTTACAAGGCCAGATTCCAGCAGTGGGATATCTTCCTTTATTTCTATGGAAAATTAAACACAGTTGCATGCTGGACCAGAAAGATAAGAGGATGTCTCCAGAACTTCCCTGAGAAAGCAGGCACTGTTAAAGGTCCCTGTGGGTCAGATTTCACAGGTAGACCATGCTCTGCCATCTGCTAATGCTATCACAGAGCATTATCAGCTGAGACAGCCTGCACCCTTGCCTGGTGAGATATTGGACAGGTCTACAGCTGCTTTGGGAGAATTAGCCAGGACACATCAATTTGGTAACTTTACTGTAATGAAATGATAGATGGCCAGCTGGTGGGAAAGGCCATGGATTCCTGGAGCCATGCAGCATTACCTTCTGAATCAAAGCTGACACCAAGACAGGGACATCCCTCCTCAGCTGGAACAAGCCTTCAAGGAAGTCAAAGCTCTTGAAAGAAAAATATAAGCTTAAGCTGAGGAGAAACTGAACTGCAAAGAAAAGCATTGTGTTTAAGGAGTCCAACATGTCCTGAAATTGTTCTTCCTATACCTTTTTGACAGCTGAAGGTGTCTTTTGCTAAAAGTGGCTTAGAAGAGGAAAGATTAGCTTATGATAAAGTGCACCACTGTCCTATGAGTAAAGGCATTTACATAAATAAGTTGCAATTACTATTGCCCTCCTGTCTTGGAGATGAGTTCAATGTATATTTCCATGTGTATTCCTGCCCAGATTTAAAACATTTTTGCCATGGCCAAGGTGCTACCTAAGTTTTGCACTTCACAATTCATCTTTTCATCAGCATCCTAATTCTCTCATGCTGCATTTTGGATGGAAAACCAAAGGCCAGCCTTATTTAAATATTCTGTTAATTTCCAGCCTTCAGCTTACAGCTTTTTTGAAGCCAGAAGTTTGGCATCGAATTCTGGATCAGGCCATGTTGTTGCCATGGGATCCAGCATACAACTCTAGATTCCATCATGTTTTCCTTGAGCCTTTATCAGCATTTGGCTTCTAGTGTGGCTAATAGCAGAGAATTGTTGCTGGTGTGTTATTTGTTATCCCCACCAGATGAATCAATATCCCAAGAATTAAGCTGCAACTCTCTCTCACACCTTTGGAATATGCTACAACCAATACATGAACAGCTTGCTTCCTTGTTTTATATTTCAGCCCAAATATGCTCACATTAAAACCCCTATTTGCTCATCATTTGGGGGGGCAATGTCTGACCCTAATTCTCCTGGGACATAGAGGGCTGCCTTGGCAGATGTAGCCACACACAAGTGCCACAGACACTGCTTTCATACAATGTTCAAGGCTGCTGCTCAGATATTTTTTGCAGCAAGCCCATAAAACTGCCCATGATGTTTCTGGCTAAGTGGGTAAGAAAAAAGAATGCTTCCTGCATGAGCTAAAAATGAAAAGGGCTAATTAAATCAGCTCTGAAATAATACTGAAACGACGCAGTAAAGGTTCCTCTCTCTCACGCAAATGCATAAAGTTCAGCCTGGTCTGACCCGATTACTGCAGCCCAGGATGACAAAAGCAATGACCCAGTGGAAGAAGAAATCTCTCCGGGCCCTTGCTGGCATGAGGTTCTGAACAATGGGAAAATGCTGACATGCTGCAGTCTGTGGGGTAGGTGCCACAAACCCACGAGTCACATCCCATTCAAGGCTCTGACACCTGTTTGTTGTGAAAAGTTTACAAAGTTCACAGTTTTCTTTGGGGGCTGATGGCTGGGTAATGCTGAGAGTGGATCTGCATGCAGGGCTGCTGGAGCAACCATAAGAAGCCACTGCTCACAACTGGCCTGAAAGAAGAGAATGGCCAATTTTCAATTTTTTTTCCTGGCAGAGAGAAGAACAGACTCCTAAAACCATTCATGCACAGCCATGGGGAACATTGAGCTGCCATGGTGTTCATCAGACATTTCTCCAGGCTTCAGCTGAACTTTTTCCCCTACTCAGAAGAATGGCAACAAAAAATAGCAGTTTACCTATTTTTGGATATATTTTACTCTGCACTCTGAGGTCAGTAACAAATCTGTCCCTTCAGCAAACTTTATTTGGCTTCTTCACATCTCCTTACATCATAAAGGAGCATGAATTGTTACTGTCCAAATTCTAAGCTCTCAGTATACTTCTGATAAACCAGAAGTATGAGAATCACCTGGTAGTCCAGAACTCCAGCTGGCCTTGTCATTGCAGACTCTAGAGGACTAACAACATTTACACTTGCTGCTGCCAAAACCAGGACAGAGCAGAAAAACCAAACAAAAGGCTGTTAATATTCAATGACTATTTTCCAGATTAAAAGTTCAGTCCTGCAGGTGTTACACCTGGGGTGCAGAGGTGGAGTATTTCAGGCAATATGACTTCTTTAGGAAGATTTTTCTTGTCTCCCACTAAAGTAAAAAAAGGAAAACGCAAAACAGCACGCACTCAAAAAAAGACAAACCAAACCACCTTTCACTAGGTTTTCAGCTACACAAGAACCACACTGTATTTTTTATTTGTAGCTTGTTCAGATTTATCCTTTCTATATTGATATAAACATGCTGCTTACTGATGCTGTTGTTTGCATACAGACTTATGTTACTTTCTTAGGGAGGAGAAAAATTACCAACAAATGTGCACTCCAGCAGACGGTGCATGCCGTGTGCTCGTTAGCAAGGTATCTTTATAATAGAAAAGCAGTTAAATATTGATCGTGAAGTTGAGCAAGGGCACCAATGCTTTATCTAAATTACCTTGAGGTTTGAGGAGGTTGCTGAAGATAAAGTAGTCTACAGGGCTTACAAGAAATCAGCCCACACAGGCATCTGCTGTGGAACTATCAGCAAAACTGTTCTGAGGCAGATTGCAGTCTGACAGCCCGGGACTCACGTGCTCTGTAACTGCTCTATCAAACACCACCAAGGAATGCTGCCAGTGGCCCTTTATTCACAGGGAAAAGGGCTGGAGCCACCTCAGCTTGCTTAATTCTGTAGGATAGTAAAGAAGGCAGGAGTGGACATGGGACCCTGAAGCAATGTCACAGCAGAAATTCAGCTTTGATCACTATGAGGGAAAACAAAGGGTTGTGTAGAGATTCCTTCTGGCCTAGCTGGATGAGCTCAGTGAGTATCCACACCAAGAGATTCCCATACACCAGATAAAACAGGGACACATTGCAATATCTCCATTGACTTTAAATAAATTAATTTGATTGCATTTTTTCCAGATCTAACCTTTTCCTACCCATGTCCACACATCTTCCCTGCTTATACATCAGGGCCAGACAAGCCAGAAAGGGACGGCAAACACAAAAAGGTCTGAGGAGGTTTCATCTACAACACCCAGAAGTATCTCGCTCCTAATCCACACAGTCAGCACCAAGTTTACACACCAACATGACTTGCAGAGGTGATATTTTAAAAAGAAGGACCAAGAGAGCACACTGAGCCAAGCTGAAAGCCCAGAACCCTCTCAGTGCTATCCCAGGAGTTCAGCCCCCAGCACTCATGGAATGGTGGGGAAAGCAGAGAGCTCCAGTTACCATGACATCCCAGACAGCAGCCCTCCAAGCCTTACACTAATGAGTCTGGATTCTGCTGTTTACATGCCTCGTTTAAAAGTATAATGATTTAGGAGTCAGCAGGATTAAATCAGAGTAAGAGAAAAGCATTTTGCCTCGAGGCTTTCCTTAGAAATTAGACAGATCACTTTCAAACGTGCCCAGTAGCATTTTAGTGTACCTTTGAGAGGTTTCAGCTCTGGTATGGCATCTCAAAAGCATAGGAAGAAGAAAATGCAGGTCTTCAACATCTAGACTGTATGAGGAGAGGGGAGGTTGGTGTCCCCAAGGAAACAGTTCAGGGCTTATATATGGAATCGCTTTGTAATTCAGACTTTCTAATAAGACTCTCACAAAAAAGACTTGAAATCTCCATGCCTTTTCACTGATAAAGTAGGAGTACCCCTGGGCAGAACGAGGACAGCAGCAAACATGCTTTAAATTAAAGGGAAAGCAAGATGAGCAAGATGTGACCCAAATATCTGTGTGCCAGCATACAGGCAGCATTTCTTGTCCTGGCCTCAGGGGATTCACGAGGCACTGTTCAAGCACTGCTGCTCCAGCACTACACAGACACCCCAGAACAAGTGTTCTCAGTCACATTCGGGTGTCGTTTTGCTCAGCACCTCTCATTGTAGCACTGAGCCTGACAGACAAAACAGACCAAGCAGAAGAAACAAAAACTGCAGTTACAGTTGATGGTGCTTAAGTGTCCAATTTTCACCATTATGGGGCTCCAACTTTTTAAAAATAAGTCTCCCATAATTATTTCAGAAATTTGGCCTAATTCCAGTTGAGGCTTTAATGGGACTCGTTTTTGACAAGAAATAGGACATTGTCCCAATGGAGTCTCATTTGGATATGGGCCACCTGCAATTACCAATGAGCAGAGCTATGCAAGATGAAAAGCAGAGGCAGTGTAATTTCTACCTTGTGTCCCAGGCTCTGTGGATTTGTTACTCATACAGCCTGTCCATCTGGGGAGCAAACAGCATGTACTCCTTGATGAGAAACTCTGGCCAACCGACCAGCTGTGAAAAAAATAGATTACTCTTGTCATTTTTTTTTCTCCTAGGTAATTTGCTGGGAGTAAAAATATAATTTCTTTGAAGGTTTGCAGTTAAAAGAAGATCCAAAGGATAGGTCTTACTTGTATTTAAATTCCACCACACTTATTTGCTGAATGCAGTTTTGAAGATATAATGCTGATTAAACAGTTTTTCCCTGTCATATGGAACACTGGAAAAGTGAATTTCTATTACTCACAGTACACCAAAACCAAATTACTGTTAAAGGGAAAAGTCCCTTTTAAAAGCAATACTACACTTTTCTATCATTTTCTCAATATCTTTTTCATAATCATATGTTCTTGCTGCACCCAGGAAACTGAACAGACAGTTTTTGTCTTATTCAAGAAGGTTTTGGGCAAAATTCCATGGTAGTTTTGAAATTAAAAGTTAAGAACAGTCAGTGACCTACAGCTGCTCTGAAAAGACAGATTGCAAGTGACAGACTAAATGACATTATAATATGAAAATTATTCTTTTTAGCTTTAATTCCATTGTAGTCACAGCATTTCACACATCATGCTTGCTGACAGATTCACTGCTTGAGCTAAAAAGGCAGAGGGTTTTGCCACAGATTCTACCATTTTCTCCAGAACACCTCACAAGAGGGTGCCAGAAAACTCATTTTTCTGAAAACAAAGAATGAGAAACCAAGCAGGTCCTGATAGGACTTTGGCTTTTGGATGTATTCAACCAGTTTCTGATCTGTATTTCTTAGACTTTTTATCTGATGAGCCAAGACTACTTAGATGTGCATGTAAGACTACTGCTTTTAAAATGTTAATATATTTTCCCAACTACCAGCTCATTTTAGGAAGTTATTGGTGATTAGCAGAACAGCAGGACTTATACTCAGCACCTGTCCTAAACTACACCCAGCAGTTGTAGATTTGGGTGTATCAGTGCAGCAATCACCCTTTCAGGGACAGTAGTTCTGTGGGGAGTAAATCATGTAAACTTAACGTAGGTACGGCAAAACTGCATCATGAGAAGTGAAATGCCTTATAACACCCTTTATCCCACAGCCTGCTAGAATTCTAAAATTAAAAAAGCAAATACTATTACTTTTTTATACCTAAAGGAGTACAAGAATAGCAGAAAAGTAGTCTGAAATGGAGAAAATACTGTTCTCCTATATGATTCCCCCATTATCTCTGTTCCACATGACAGAAATACCTCTCCATGCACGCTGCACTTTCAATACTAGGTAATGGAAAGAGATGGATCTCCGTAATTAGGAAGAGAGGAAGCCACAACAGGGGAATCGGCGCTTGCTGCGTCTGATGCAGCAGTTGCTAACCTGACCTGACTGCAGAGGTCATGCACAAGGAACAGCTCCAGTGCTGTCTGGAGCCTCTGACTTCACCCACAAACTCCCCCAGAACAGCCAGAGCTGGTGGGAGCAGCGTCTCCAATGTTAAAAGGAGAGAGAAGAACAGATGCGTTCCCCCAATTGCAGAAACTCTCTGCTAACAGCTGAGCTGTGGAAAGAAGATGATGGCAGAGAATCTGCACCACAAGCAACCATACAGACTCCCCTATGATGTCAAAGACAGAATGTCTCCATGGACAGAACTTGTCCAGCACCTGCAGCACTAAAACACCAAGAGGGGTGCTTTAGCAGAGAAATTAACTGCTCCCCATTTTGTATTGAAAATTTGATCCACAGAAATAAGAAAAACTTACCAGAAAGCAAAATTTCCTTTTTTTGCCTTTATCATTTGCATATTTCAGTCTATCACAAAGGAAAGCACAGACTAAATTCTCAGTGGGTTATGAGTACAGAGCAAGTCAGATGAACCGGTTCACCTTGTGGGACTCAACCAGTCTTGATTTAAGTAAACTTCCAGTAGAGATAACAATGAAAAACACCTTGCAAGGACTTAGTAGAAATCAGTGTACCATTTTCAAACCCTTTTCACCCTGAACTTATCCTATTCTTCTACTTTTCCACAAAAGTATGTATAAAAACACCATGGATGCGCCCAATGGTACACATTGAAGTAGTCAAATTCAATATTAGGCCTTTCTATATTACATATTAATAAGTAGTCAATCCAATGGAAGTCATTCCAAATAAATGCTTACAACAGTTATTTTTAAAAGACCATATATATATATATATATCAAAAAAAGATACTTTTTTATCCTGAAGCACCAAAATTCACAAGTCTGGTCACTTAATTATAAATATATTCCACACTACACACAGAGGGATAAATATTTTAAACATATCTGCATAGACAACATATATGTATTTTCAACACAATATTTCAAGTGCATTCTAATCAATGATTTACCATAAAGAGAAGACAGACTGTTCTCCATTCATGATGCAGACAGGTGTGGTAAGCATTATAAAATACTGATGCAATGCACATTTGTTTTGTGTTGACTGCACTGAAATCTATCTAGCAGTGAATATCCCCAACTGCAAAGAGAGCCTGACACTGAATTAGGAGCCATTTAAGTCTAAGAAATTAGTCTTTATCAGACCTGTGCACAGAACTAAGTTTCACATAACGAAGGCAACACGATTCAACTGTGCAAGGCTGTGTTTTAAATAAAATGGACAGAAGGCAACATGCCCAAAACCTGCAGTGTTCTGCTGCTACATGAAATGAAAAGATATTTAGCCAAATAATCTGCTGGCATATGCCCATGCACTTGGAGTCAAAGCAGTCATAGGAGTACAGAATCTGCTAACAATTATCCATATTCTCACACAGAAATGCATTGACATGAATCCACACTCACACAGGCTTATTCCTCATGCAGTTTCCAGATCACTCATCTTGTGGGTACAAAAAGATACATGCTCATATTTTATACAGTACATTTGAAGACTGAGCTACAAAAAGATTTCTGCATGTAAACGTATGGGAACATTTCCTCCGGGTGGAGAGGGACGTCAGGAGAATCTGATCTCACAGCCAGATCTGCAGCAACCACCCCGAGATAACCTCAGAGGCAGCTTCACAGCCAGCTGTTCTGAGCTCACAAAGAATTCAGGCAGCAAGCCAGAGCCAAGCCCAGATGCTGCTATTGGGAACTTTCCAAAGCTTTACATCTGGATCCTGCTTCTGCCAAATGCCCCATCTGCCTGCAAGGTGATAAATTCCACCTCTCGGAGGACAAGAAGCAAGAGAACACAGCAGGGAAGGAGAGCACCAACAACATCAAATCAATACAGGGGATAGTTAACATTTGGTTAGAATTTAATAAAGTATTTTCTCAATATTCTCCTGCTCCACATTCCTACATCAGCTTTCCACAGAATGCCCAAAGTCCCGCTTTTCCATCATTTTCAGCTACTGGAACACTTCATATCCAGGAGACCTAAAACAACAACCCATATGCCAAATGTGCAAGGACAATATAAATGGTTTGTGGGGGGGGTTTTTTCTTCCCCAAGATACCAAGAGATGGCTCAGATAGGTCTGAAGAGTGCAAGGATTTAAAACACTCCAAACACAGAAGCATCAGTATGGCTCTGCCCAGAGGCAGGACTGTCCTTGGGAAGGGTTGTAGGTTTTAAAAGGCTGATCAGGAGGCATAATTAGTACTGTGAGAGTTAAAAACTTATCCCTTTATGCTCATGAACAGCAGGGAGGAAGAGAAAACTGCACAGGAAAAAAAATATACTCCTGCTAGTGGGGCAACATATCTTATTTTTGCAACTGAGGACAGTATCAGAACAGTCAAAAAAAAGAAGAATTCAATCCAAGAGAAGTCACAATGGATATTCTGTATCCAGAATTGTAAAGCAAGGAGAGATAAAAAATAAAAAAAGACAACAAACACTGTGGAAGTGGTTTCATGTGCTTCAGGGTTTCTATTGCCCCCCTTTTTGGTACTTTCTCTTTCAAAACCAGCAGTTGCTGAAATCCCTCTGAATATCACAAAACTGTGAGCTCTTCTCTCACACCAAACTGCAGAAAGCTCAGCTTGGGGTGGGACCCTCCATGAAAAGAACTTCTCTGAAAAAAAGTCCATAGCATTCTGTAGCTCAAAGCCTTTGTAACATCACTATTCTTAACAGCACTGGCTTGTACATCGCCCTAGAAAAGAGCAATTTTTCAATAGGGCTAAGCATTTGAGGAAAGCTTACATCACATCCACACTTAAAACAGATTTAAGGGCCAAGTTAGAAAACTACAGAGCTGTAGCACAGGCAAAGATCCTAAACTCAGTGATCAGGCAAAGAACAGAAAACTATTCAGGCAGGCTGCATAGCCTTGTCCAAGAAGGCTTTTAAAGGGGAGCTTATGTTCAGCAAAACTTTTGGGAGCATAGCATTAAAAAGCTGTTGGGACTCAAGCTAGAACTACAAAGTACTGGAAATAAAAGGTCCAGGAATGCTTTCTAGACCATAGTGTATAATGCTAGTATATAAAGATTAAAAAGTACAGCAATGATGGCACAATTCATGGAGAGGAAACAAGCTCAGTGCGACACCTAAGTTCAGTGATTAGCAATAGATGGGTTCAACTTGGAAAGAGGGAGAAGTGAATTGTGTTACAATCTGGTTTTCTACAGGACCCTATTAATAAATACATAACAGCACTGTGCAGGAAGCAACTGAGCTTACTTCCTACCTATACATTCATAGTTGGCAAAAGCCTTCATCAGTCCTGGAAAAATAACGGAAAATAACTTGTACATTTTAAAGACAAAAAGGTAATTTGCAAGCCAATGACTTACACATAGTAATATTTTAACATTAAATATAACAGAGAACATTACACTGCTTAGAGGCCTATCAAGCTGGTAACCTTGTACAAAGTACCATGTAAACAGAATAAATATCACCCCCCACTTCAAAGGCCTTATAAAATAAAAAGTACACGATGTAGTGGGTTTGACATTTCAAGAAGATAAAAACCTAATGGCAAACATGCTAAAGAATCCACAAGGAAAGCAGTCCAGAGAACAAAGACAAACAAAAATTTGAAACCAAACAAGGGTCTGGCAGTGAAAAGCCACAGAATCAACCAAGACTGACAACAAGCAACCCAAAGAAAACTCCTCAGAAGGTCTTACAAAAAAGAGGTATAAAAGGTTCTAAAGACAAGAGCTAGAACATACAAGATTCAGGTATGCATAGACACACACATGTGTACATTGACATATATAAAATGACAAAGGGGTGAAACCTTCCTGGAACTGAAGCAGAGCTGGGAGTTCACAGAGGCTGTAGTTCAGGACAGTGAAAGGGAATAGAAGAATAGAACTGAACTTTCAGCACCAAATTGTGGTTTTTACTGTTGCTTTTTATTATTTAGTACAGCTACATTCCCTGAAGTCCTTTAGTTTTGAGGAACTAATATAGATTTGGGGTCCTTCTAGGTCTAGAGTGACCTGCACTGTTTTCCAGTATTGAAAGCCAAAGATTTATGTATATTAGTGAAAAGTCAGAATCTTTTATGACAAGGCAAGAACAGAGCATGTTGCCAAAAGAGCAGAGCCTCTTACTGGCAGGAATGGGACATTTCTGCAAAGGACTGGGCACATTTTGATTTAACAGAAGAGCAATGCTGCATTTCTGTCTATCAGCCAGTGTAAGATTAATGCCTTCTGATGTGAGACTACTGCACACCAGAGAGAGCTGACTGACAGAAGCATTAACTAATGTTTGTAACATGATGGTTTTACAATCACTGCCCTCATATCTTTTAAACTAAGGGCTCCTATAAAGCAGGAGGCGACACCACATGTCACTTTAATAAATCTCTAGAAGCTAAATTCAAAATCTAGCTGTTTGTGCATAGAGAAATACATATGTATGCACATGCACATATATGTCCATTCCATGATATTTCTTTTAAGCTTAGTACCTATAATTACTGGTACAGAATTGCATAAGCTGAAAAGAATTGTTCCTTTTTAGAGGAAAAAAATCCCAGCATTGTTGAATTAGGGTATTTCTAAATTTTAGGGAGAATATTTTTGGCCCTAAAGGTATTCCTCTGAAAACTCTAGTTTATTTATGTCATTTTCTATCAGGGCACATTAAGTTGGCACAAAAATC
Source organism: Ammospiza nelsoni (assembly GCF_027579445.1). Lineage (NCBI taxonomy): Eukaryota > Metazoa > Chordata > Aves > Passeriformes > Passerellidae > Ammospiza > Ammospiza nelsoni. The sequence goes on from NC_080643.1 coordinate 8,564,869, forward strand.
CTATCTCATTGCCAACCAAGTAGTCGAGTGGATTTACAGCAAACTCCAATGTGGCTTACAAGGGGAAAGCCCAAATTCCAGCTTTGACTTTACTGCAAAACTGATATTGAGCAATTTTAGTTAGAGATGAAAGAAAAAGTGTTTGTAGACTCAGGCTTCATTCTAAGAAAAAGCAAAACAAAGAACAGAATTAGTATTCTGAAGCCTGTGGTTAACTCTACTGAGCTGGAGACTTCTCATTTATCCATTGCTGGCTTGTGAAATTTAAGACATGTCCCCAGCTTCAGTAGGACTAAAATCAAAACTATTTCTACTTTTCCTCATCACTAATGCAGATTAATTCATTAAGAACTAACCAAAGACCATCAATCAAGCTTCCAGGTAATCAATAATAAAGTCCTATAGGTTCAGACTGAGCCATCTCTATTTTCACTGGGAAGCAATTAGCAGGTTTAGTGTTATTAGAGTATATTGGACCAATTCCAATAGAGATGTAATGAATGGAATTAAACAGATTTCATTAACACCTGCACATATATTGAAATACATACAGAACAGGCTTGGTGAGAAACCAACAAGAAATATGAAATGTGATCCCAACCTGAATCGTCTCTTCAAACTGCTCTTCAGAAAAAGACAGCCCAGCTCTATTGACTAAGTCTCTATGTTTCAGCCAGATTATTTTTTTTTAGTTACTTTCTCATTCCCATCCAGTTGCCCTCTTCTTTTGCTTGGACATGAATAATAAAGCAGGGTTAAAAAATAAAAATAGAAAAGGATCATTTGACAGCAATGCATTCATTCTTCTTTAACTCCAAACACTGACAACTCCAGCAGCTACCTCATATCTCCAGGTTCCAGCAGACTACTGGAAGGATTGATAACCAGCCTGCAAATAATTTCTATGTCTGTGAACACACTAAATACAGATTGTTTGTCTTCTATGCTAAAGAATCTCTGTATTACCATCCTGCTTCTCCTTAAGACATTTCTATCGCTGCTTTTATGTTTCACTTAGGGTAGGGAGAAAAAAATTAAAAGATCTCTGTTAATCTTTTCTTGGCAGGTACAGTTTAGAAGGGCAGTGGGGCAGGTAACGAGTTTGACCTTGTGGGAGTGGTGGGGCCCTCAGGGTACCCTGCTCTCGTGCTCTCTTCCTTTCTTTGGGACCCTGCAAGCAATGGACAGAGGCTTATGAGGAGATGAAAAGATTCCTTTTCAGTTGCTGTTGAAATTAACTGATCAGACTGCCATCTGTAGGGTCCTGCTCTTCCTTTTCTTGTATTCTCCCTGCTGTGGGAATGAAACTGCAAAGAGAACAAAAGTGCCACTCAATTCAGCTAAAAGGAGCTCTCTGAAATGGCAAGCTGTTAATGTACATACTAAAGATCATCTCCCATTGTGCTTGTCAACCAGTTTGCTCATCATTTAAGCTAACACTATCTCTTTGCTTTATCTTGAAAGTCCATGAGTTGCCATGACAAGTCCGGAAAAAAAATCTTAAACGTTTCTTCAGATAATTGATGAGATGTTAAGCTTGGGTTAATAAAGGCTAAGTATCAATTCCTGTCCATTTCAGCAAGGTAGGGATACTTCAGAAGAGAGCTCTGCAGACTTCACACAAAACCCAGCTACAAAAGAAGAGCTAAGGAAGTCTCCAGAAGTTTGCATCTGGGATACTCTCACTGGGGAGCAATGCCTGGGATGCTACAGCAGCAGGAGATAAACCTAAGGACAACATTCCCAATTAACTCATTCTGATAGTTGGATCAAACCCCAGCTGATATATGCACTGCAGAACAGAGTTATACAAGAGGGGCAGACTCGTTTTCCAGGACAAAGAAGAAGCAGACAAACATAACAAGTGAAGACTTTACTTCAAAACTGTTCAATGTTCTGCATAAGGGTCATAATTTTTAGGTGCAGCTCCTGAAAGGACAGAGTTCTGACCTTGTGTTATGCTTTGCAGGCAAAACTCAGCACATTATCAGCTTTCATAGTTAACTGTTTGCATTGGGAGACTTTTGGTTAAGTCAGCAGTGACTCAAGGATATTCTTATAATAGAGAAGTAGTTCCAGGGTGGAATAAGTGTGATTTTCTGAAGGAAAAGGGCTGGAGGCAAGAAGAAACAAGAGCTAAAAACAGCTGATGAGCTAAATATCCATGCGAAAAAAACTATTACTACCATTTTAATTTTTTCTTTAAATCTCAAGATCACCATTAGAAATTAATGCTTGCCATGCAAAGGTGCAATGCAGCATAAATTTGGTGAAGACTATGGTTAGATCAATATTCCTTTAGTTTGTAAAAAGGTGTCATGACCTAAAAAGCCCTAAAATACCTGCTGTCAATAAAGCAAAGTACATTTGCAAACTCTCAAGTTACATTATCTAGTACCTGATGCAAAAATGTTTATAAGAGCTCTCTACAATGTTTGGGAATTTCTGCTATATTTATGTAAAATTTGGGAGTTGAGCTACAGTACTTGAACACAATGTACATTGTTTGTGCAAGCAGCTTTCAAGCTGAGGGAATTTTAGGACACTGAAAATTCTTTGTCCTTCCTGTTCATATGTGCATACACTCAATTATCTGGAAACCAGATGCTTTGAAAGTGCTGGGACTCCTCTGTAGCTAAAGCAGAAATGTTCTAGTAAGAGCTTCTAGCTTTTTAGAGAATACCTTACTTTAAATTATCTCTTCTCTCTTTCATCAAGATCATTAATTGCATGTGTATTTGCAGTGCTATCTGAGACAGGTGTCACATATCTTTGCCCAACTCATTTGATTAATTGCCTCCAGAGCCTGCCTCTGGCTAAGGGGCATGCCACCTTTTACTACAATCCCTGCCAGTCACCAGCAATTTATTTGTCACATGTACACACACAGCCCTAGCTAAGAACAGTAAGAACTCATGTTACCATGCCCATCTCATTCAATTAATTGCTTCAGTGGCAAGCCCCTGGCCGGGACAAATTTGGGTAACTGTAGTGTTAAATCACCCATACAAACATTTTCCACATCTATACTAAATCCATTTACTGGATTCACCACTTGCCCATTTTCTGTCACCATTTCCCCCAGTCCTTGCCACTCATTTGAAGGTTAAATATCACATGCACAGTCTCAGCTCCAGCTGTTCATCTTGATTCTGCCTGCCCTTTGCTCCATGTTCTGGAGTCAGAACACACAGATGAGATGTTGTTTCTCCCAAATCCAAATATGTATTATTATGTAGAAAATGTCATCATTTAGAAGGCAGGTGGTGTAAAATTCACATAATGTCATGTTTGTATTTTGTGCAATTTACCCATACCCCTTGTTGTTTCACAATGCCCAGACACCTGCAGTTTATGCCAGGTGTGCAATGACCAGGAACTTACACACCCTGAGCAGGAAATAACAGTCAGAATGGGGAATTCCAGAATGCCCAGCTCAATAAACAGCACATGTCATTCAGGCCAACAAAAGTGTTAGATCAGGGTACACACATCCATAGGTTTGATGGAGAGGAATCACATCTTAACTGCAGTTGGGACCAAAGCCTGTGCAGTGAGAGTCAGGCACAGGCATGAGGAAAAGGAAGGAATACATTGCTGCAAGTTCCCAAACACAGAAAATACCAGATGAGATCCCTTCAGCAGAGCCCAGACTTCACAAAAATCAGTGGAGGATATGCAGCTGTCATTACCTACAGCAGTACCCTATCTTAGTCTGGCACTCATGGCTGATTGTACAAAGTCAGAATTACAACTGGTACACATTACTTCTAATTTCTTTGTAATAACGATTAATCACTAAACTCTTCCTGCCTCAAAAGTTACCCAGAAATGAAAAAGCATCATGAAAACAGCATTATAAACATGTCTGATAAACAATGCAGCCTGACTTCTGGTCATTTTGTCATGGTTTAAAACCCCAACCAGCAGCGAAACACCACACAGCCACTCACTCCCCCAACAGTAGGACTGGGAGAGAACTGGAAGGGTAAAAGCCAGAAAACTCTTGGGTTAAGACAAAGACCAGTTAAAATGGAGAGCAAAAACCATGCACAAAGCAAAGCAAAACAAGGAATGAATTCACTGCTTCCCATGGGCAGGCAGGAGTTCATCCATCTCTGGGAAAGCAGGGCCCCCTCATGAGTATCAGTGACTTTGGAAGACAAAACACCATCCCTCCAAACACCTCCTCTTCCTCCTTCTTCCCCCCACTCTATATATTGAGCAGGAATATCCTGCTATATATCTATATACATGGTCTGGAATATCGCTTTGGTCAGTTGGGGTCACTGTCCTGGCTGTGCCTCCTCCTCACCTCTCATAGTCCTCATTTCCTTGCCAGCATGGCAGTGTGGGAAGGAGGAAAGGGCTCAGCTCTGTGTAAGCCCTGCTCAGCAGGAACAAAAGCACTTCTGTTATCACCATCACTGTGTTCAGCACAAATCCAAAACACAGCTCCAAAGTCACTGGGAAGAAAAATAACCCTACTCCAGCCAACACCAGCATAATATTATTTAACTTCAATCTCTACAATAAAAGTGAGTGAAAACCATCTGAAGTATTAGAGAAAGTAATTTATGGTGGCAGAAAGTAAAAAATTCAGAAAAGAAACAATACTGGAAAATCTTGCTGTTCTGGCATGGGTGAGCTGGTTCTGACAAACAGGCACCTGCTGCTGCTGAACCCTTCACATGCCACAGTCACACTCTGCATCTGATCAGTCATGAAAGCACAAATCCTACCCTCAGACTGAATCAGGAAGAAGCTACATGACAAGCAGTTATCCTAAAGGTTCACAAAATTACACAAGAGGTCACATCTACCCTGGCCATTCTTCATTTAAGTGTCACCCACACAGCCATGTGTTCACAGGAGATTTATACACCAGTTAAGCAGCTGCTGTTCATTCTGGATGCAGGTCCATGCTCAGACCAGCTACTGCAGTACAGCTGTATGCATTGGGAATGATAGTATGATTTCTCTGGATATTGTCCACATTTATGGAGCCTTATTTATTGATCCAGCAAAGGTTTCTGATACAGCTGACCGCACATTTTTGTTACAGCATTTTAAGCGTGACACAGATTTTACTGTGGCTTGGTTTAGCAGCAATATAATTGGTCACTGGGTATTATGGGGGAGCTGGCACTGCAACAGCTCTGCTGTGTCCCTGCAACAAAGGAAGGACATTCCATTCCCCCAGACTGTTGATCCAACACCTTCTCCAAGTATGGCACATTCACTGTCCACAATCTACAGGAGTCCACTGAAAAGTCTGTGACAAATACTCAGTTTTCTTCTTCAATGGAACCCGTCCACATCTGGCAGCCTGGACAGAAGGAGAGACAGCAATTTTAAATACCCTCCCTGCTCCTCAGAAGAACAACGTCAGAACTCAGAAGCTTCAACATCATCTTCCAGGCTTTCCCCAAATTCTGCAATTTAGTGTTTGGTATCACTTTCTCTAACCCTCATCCTAGCAGATGTCTAATTCTTGGGCTTGCAGAAGGATGTGTAAAATCCCTTACAAGCTGCAGTAAGTGATTTCACTTCAGCTGACAGCAGTTTAATTTAATACATATACTGTTTTCCAAAAAGTACAAATGCAAAGGTAAATAGTTAATTCTGTGAAAGAAGTGTTGCCTGCTTTATTTGCTTCTCATGTACCTCAGAAAGCACAGAAATACACAGGAGAATCTCAGCTACAGGAAGTCTGCATGGTGGGACAGGAGTTTGTAGGAAACAGGGCAGTTCTGGTCTCAGAGGTCTGACAGGATGAAGGCAGAGGGGAGAAGCCACAGCAGGACCAGTACAACTCCATCATCCAGAGAAGCAATAAAGCCACCACTGCTGGCATCATCAAACACCAGAAGTCTGACTAAAGAACAGGGTTTGAACCCACTACTCAGCCTGGAAATGGAAGGGAAGAGCAGGAGCAAATCCAGGAATGCCCCTGGGCAGGCCCTTTAGCCACAAGGCACAGCAAGCAACAGCAGCCCTTGATTTTCCTCAGTATTCAGCTCAACTTCTGAAAAATTATTGTAATCAGTTCTTTCATTTCAGGGGCTGATCATCTGCCAGAGCTAACAAAGAATTTGTTTTCCTCCCAGTTGAGCAGATGCACTTGAGTTCTTTTGGTTTCTCCACCTCCAGCCCTAAAGCATCAGAGCACTCATGTGTTCCTGGGTGCTGCAGGCACAGGGGGGAGGCATATCCTGGCTTTTCTGCCTGTGACACATCTGCTTTTTCCAAAGGCTAAACACTTCAGTCTGACTAAAAGCACTGGGCTAACAGTGCAGGCATCTGTGAGGAGTAATTATCTCTGTTATACAAAATTTACTTAATATTTAAGATTATGGTGTGTCCTCATGTCACCTTTAACCCTATGATGACAGTATCTTAAATACACATAGCTGATTCCTCTTGATGTTCAGCAGGAAATATCACATCATCTCCAAACTGAGAAATTAATTTACTTTTTCTTACAGGATATAAAATGAATTGAACTTAGAATGATATACAGCACTTAAGGCAATCTGGTCCCTAATCTGTCTCAACATTCCTCAGCAGAAGCAATGAATTGTCCAAAGAGCCAATTATTGGAGGGAGAAAGGCAGAAAGCATTCCTCCACAAAGCCAAGGGTACAGGGAGATGGTCTCTCTTATCCCAGTGGATCCTGGCATGCACAGCAAGGTCCTTGAGAGAGTTTCAGACATATATGCAATATTTAAGTGTTACAATATGAGCACACACAGCCAGGAGCTCTCACAGCCTCACAGGTGCTGTTTGCCCCAGGGAAACAGCTGCTTAAATCCCCTCATACCCTGAAGGAAACTGTAGTATTTCCACTCTAGAGTATCCTTTCCTTCTATTCCAGCTCATCTCAGGTGATATTTCCATACCTTATGTGAAACAGCAAAGCTGATGTCTCTTTGACATTCTGATTAAAGGTACTGGAGTGCATTCCCTGTACACTTACACACAAAATGGCTTAGGTCCCCTTCCAAATTATATGCACTTACTGAAATGGGATCCAAAAATGGATAGAACTTGAGATCACACATTTATATTAATTTTAATGTTCTCAAGATTAGTCAGAATTTTTTAAGCAAATCATTCATTTACTTGAATCTCTGTTTCACATTAGAGAGGATAGTTGTACTGAGATTTTAAATCAATTTTGGAGTCCTTTTCTACTGAGGATTAAGCTTGATGATTAAAGGGACTTCATGTTAATTTCAATAAAATTTTGCTTCCCCTTTCATTTACTATTTCATCAATTCAGTAAGAGAATTTTGCAGTCCCAGAGCTCATCTCTTGAGGTCTAACACAACAGTTTCTTAGTAGGCTGTTCTTTCTCCCTTTCCCACTGACTGTGATAGAGCCTAACAATGGTCTCTCTCCCCTTTGACACTGACCTGCTGAAAGACTCCTAAATGTGCTCCTCACACCCCACTGTTCTCACTAAATGTATTTTGACAAAAGATCAAAAAGGTGAATGACCAGCACATCCCTGTGCCTGCTCTGGGTTACCCCCACAGGTTGTAAAGAGAACAAATACAAATCAGTCTGTGTGCAAAAAGCCAAGAACAACTCACAGGCAGCACTGCTGGTGCCCTTAGAAAGCTTCCCTCCCAATTATGAAAATCCCAGAAACCACTAAACAACATGAGGCCAACAAACCAACAGAAAATTTCACCCCATCTACAGTCTGTGTTACAGAAGCCCCAAAAGCCCCAGACTAAAGACCACAAAAGAAAAGGCTCCAGGTTCAAACCCATTCTCCATCCCAAGGCAGGAACATTCCTGGCTGTTCCCTGGAAGTATTTGCCTGTCCAACAACTCTGCCCCCTCTGTCCAGGTCTGCACAGCTGAAAAAAACCCACACTGGCATCATCAGGAGTTCCCTGGGAAGGAACAGTTCTCCAGCACAGACACCCCCAGCACTCCACCCCAGGGGTCATGGGCTCAAATGGGACCTCTGTTCCATATTGTTGTGCAATGAATCTAAACAAAATCAAAACAAGCAGTCATTGCTTTTGACAGAACATAAACATTTTTTCTCTGCATTGTGGTAATAGTAATTTTCCACCAATTTTCTTAAAGATTGGATTTTTCTAATTGTAAGAGAAATATTCACAACCACCTAAAATTTCATTTTATTTTCCCCACTAAGAAAAAGAATCCTTTCAATGAACCCTGATAGATTTTCAAATTCCAAAGTCTTTGTCACCATAAGTTCCTTTTATTCCAAGTACATCTACCAAGTCCATAAAATATTGTCCAATTCCAAACCTGATATCAGCTTTGCAGACAAAGTACTCAAGGTCAACCCAGATGTCAAATAGCTCAACAAATGGTGAGGCTAGAAAACACTCTCAGCTGCATGACCACCTCCACAGCACCTTGCTCCTGTGCCATCTTATCCCTCTCAGCTCTGTACTTGTATTAAGAAAAGCTACATAACTGACACCACCTACATACTGTCCAAGGCTATATTTAACACTTCAAATCTGTTGCAAGTCTCTCCCTTATCCCTTTTTAAAGTAAAACTATCAAAGAAGTAAGTCCTTCTCTCTACAGAACATAGATATTTTTTCCTTCCAGGAGACAGGATAAATTTAAGACCCAACACCTAATGACTGAGCAGAGATAGAAGAAGGAAATGTTCAGCTGTGAAAAGGGAAGAATTTCAACTTTTTACTCTGAAAAGCATAGCATTTCCTTCTTCCCTAATGTTCCCAATAAAAGTATGCCTAGAAAAGAGATTTGAAATAATTTTAAAGGGTTTTATTCTCCACTGAGCCCTGTGCATTTGGACTCATAACAGCACTACAGAAAGGTTACAGTGGATTCCAGTCATTCGTTCTTCACCAAACACCTTTCAAATTCACCAAACAGGAGTGGTTTGCTCTTCCTGCTTCCAATGGAAACTACCAAGCAACATCTCCAATGCTTTTGCTCATAGGTTGAGGATTAGTTTCGCCATTGTAAATACGTTTTTTAGGTCTACTACCTCAGATCGTGGATCTCTTAACAAATGTTTGTGCTAACCTTTCTCCCAAAGTGTGGTTTTTCCTGGTATCTCAAACAAGACCACCTGGGCCTGTGCCTTGTTATTCCTCAGACTTTATCCAAGACTTTCTCACCTCTCATTTCTCCTGCCAAGGGAGCAGCTCCCTCCAAGGCACTGGCACAGGCTGCCCAGAGCAGCTGTGGCTATCCCAGCCCTGGCAGCGTTCAAGGCCAGGCTGGATGGGGCTTTGAGCAAGCTTCTCTATGGAAGATCTGCCCTGCCCATGTCAGGGGCTTGGAACTAAAAGATCTTTAAGGCATCTCTCACAAACCATTCTGTGATTCCTCATCCTCACTGACAAACAGGCAGAAGCTCCCAAGCATGAACAACCTCAGTGTGCCCCTACAAAATTCTTCTCCTTAGAATTAAATCTGGAGTGTGCTGTGCTAATCTGCTACTTAGTCCTACTCTCAATTTCCCTCTCAAGCTAAAAACAGGGTACAGAAGCTGTGTTGCCCTGTCCTTTAGATAAGCAATACTTCTTGTATTGCTTTCAGCAGTTTGATTAACACAGCTACTGCTCAGTACAGACTCCAGAGCTCCTTTTGGGAGACATTTAGGCAAAAGGTTTGATTGAGAAAGTCACTAGAATCAGCCTGGGTTTAAGAAAGTAGTTTAGCACAGCAGTGTCACTATTAAATGCACAGAAGCTTATGGCTTCCTTGCAGCTGTGAATGCAGAGCTGTTAGAGACCATCTTTATTATAACAAATATATAGAAATCCTTTGTGTTCATCTAGGGGTTTGAGCTGAGCCCAGGCTGCAGCCAGCAGTATCTATTTCATGGTACAGAGTTCTCAAGATGCCTCTGAAGCTTTTATCAGATACTTCAGCACACAGGTATTGAGCACAGGTGACAAAATACAAGAGTGCCTCCACCTCTGTCTGCACTCCACAATGGAAGAAAACAGGTTCTCTGCTCTGTGCCACTGCTGCCATCCAGAGCCAGGATGAATGGTCGTTTTTTTGGGAGTCTGACTCCAGCAGGAGGATTTCTGCTAGAATTTCATTCTGCAGCATTGCTATGTTTTATTTGCTGCATTTGCAATGCCATCCTTCTTCCCCTTTAAACAAATTGACTGTTAGAGCACATCACAGAGCAAAAACAGCTCTGAGAGTGCTGGCACTTTGAATGTTCTGCTGGAGTATGGGAAATTTGTATCTTTTGATGGAACAAAGTCAGTGGCTTTACTTTGCTGTCGCATTTTGTTAAGCCTGTGTCCAGTTTCATTTACATGGCTGTTAACATCCCTTTCTCCTTGCTTAGAAACACTGAGGCCAATAACACAGAGCTCACACTGGAAATGGAAATACAAGAATGCATCTCTCTATTTATACACTCACAGCCATAATGTCAGAGCCAGGGGCACGAAGAAGAAAAATACCTGTGCATCTTATCTATGACAGCCAGGTAAATCTCAAATTCCTGAATGAATTTGATGTCTAAAATATGCATGCTTAGTTTTCTAATTAAACAAAACTGTATTTGCCATGTGCTGAGAGTTTTTTTTCCTTGTTGTTCTTCAGACTGTTGTAGGGATGTGGAAAAGGTGAGGCATGCATCTTGCATCTTACTGCTAGATGCTTTTACATGAGTCTGTCCACTACATTGTGTTCTCTTCTACTTTCCCAATTAAGACAGCTCCACAGCAAGCTCTTTAGCATAACATTTCCTGCCAGCTAATGCCAGAAGTACACAGTATGTTACAGTTTCACATGCTGGATTTAGCTCCCAAAGGTTTCAAAGCTGTATTTGTGACAAGAGTGGACACTGGTCCTGGCATTTGTAAAGCTGTGCATGTAGCAGAGGACGGTCACCAAACACACCAGCCCCTTCAGGCTAACCCTGCACCAGGTAGAAAAGGGGTAAGGGAAGGGCATGAGTAGATTTAAGCACAACAGAAAGGTCTTTCCATATGTGATATGATGCAGAAACATACAAGGTAACATGCAAGGGGTGCTGGAGTGCATATTCCAGATGCTGTCATGGGGGTTACTCAAACTCAGCAGCAGCACCTGACATCACCCAGGATGGTCCTTGGGAGCAGGAGCTCATTTCACATACAGACTCTCGACAGCACTGTCCCGCATCTGCATCCCATTAAAAGTACCAGGAGCATTTAAAGACATATTAATTATTAATAAGGTGGGTAGAATTCAGCCTATAATGGCTTCAGAAAAGTGAAGTGGTTCTAGGCAGCATGGGGGCTGTTCTATCAAACTGCTGAATGCAGCAAAGGCATTCACTGACTTCCACAAAATGACTGCCTGTCTCAGTTCAGACTCATTTGACAATGCTCTTGGTAGAATCAAATATTTCTAAATTTATAAATTCAACAGGGAATCTGAAACTTGAGAACAGTGGCATCTTCTAGACAAGTTACTACTAGCACTGCAACTCAAATTTTATTTCTTCTTATATTTCAGCGCTAATAATTGTGAAAAATGCATCAGGCCAATTTAACAACAGACAAACCCATTTTTGGTATAATTTCCCAGGGCTTTGCCTTATGAAACACTTAGTGAAACAAATCTTATGCTCTGAAGATGAATACTTAATTTGATTTTTTAAACCATGTTATACCCTGTGTTCTACATAAGAAACAGGCAGGGCATGTGCCTGTGCCTTAATCAAAACCAACACCATTTCATTAAGACCCACTTTCCCTTTGAGAAGAAAGGTGTTAGGCTGGGATTCAGCAGGTGGCACTGTTACACATAATTTAACACTTTTACAGGCTAGACATACTTTTTGATATGGAGATGGATTATGCCTTTCTTAGGTTTTCCAAAGAAGTTCCTTTCTGGGGAGCAGGGAAGAAAAAGGACAGGTCTTCCAAAGTGTAGGAGGTTCTCTCTCTCCACTTTAATCTCTCTCACAAGAGTCAGCAGTTGAAACAGAAGTCAAGGTGTACATTGGAAATGCTGGGAGACATGATGCATTTAAATTCAACACCATTTTTCTTTCAGGAACCAGTTGAACATTTAAATAAATCTCACATCACTTTGAAGAGAGCCATCATCCATATGGCTCTGTTTTTAACAGGAAGTCAACTCACAAAAATTCCTGAGGTGCAAAACCTTTACATTGAGAATGCTCATAATATTTAGTAGCAGTTATATTTAAAAAAATAAAAACTAGTACCTAATACTTTTTCTTACACTGAATGTTACTTTATTGTACTGAAATTGGTCCTCCCCTCTATGTGAGCACCCCAGGTTACCACGGGTGGTATAACTGGGGTTACCAGGGGAAGAAATCTGGGTACAATACTTCAACTTCACTCTCTTTCCTGTTGTTTTTTTCTGGGTTAAGTGCAGCCCAGGTCCTTGGCTTGGTGCCCTCTATCATAACTATTCCCACCACTAGGAGCTCCCAGATGAGAGGCACTGACTTGTAGTTCCACACCAAGGAAGGGTAAACATAGAGAAGCTTTCTAGCAGCCAGGAAAACAAATTTGCTGCTGTTTTGGCATTTCCATCACTCTCCAGTCTACTCCTCAAGAGCACCAACCACCTCCCAGCAATGTGCACTGCAATTATGAATTTGTCTTGGTGGCAGAAAGCTTTTCTCTAGGCTCCAGACTTGTTTCCCTAGATGCCCCTCACTCACACACTTCCACTGTCACTCACTGGCCTGCTCCCTCTCCTCTTCCCACAACACAGTAGGGTCCACCTCTAACTGCCCATCAACTCTCCACAATAAGTTTTGAAATGGGATTTCAGTTTCAAAGAATTGATTCTTTATCACCTTTGGCAGTATTGCAAGGAATGAGATTTTCAATTGCTGCCTTTTCCTGCACAGCCAATGATGGTGGCCAACACCTTTGAATCAGATCTAGTGTTATTTTTTTTTTTGTCTGGGTTTTTTTTATATCTACTTGCATGGAATCCACCAAACATGAAACAAAGTACTTTTTTCTTGGTGATTTTTGAGGTTTTTTTTTTGTTGGGGTTTTTTAAAATCACATCATTTAAACCGATTTGTGCCAACAACAAAAGCTTTGAACTTTTATCTAGGAGGTTGAGCTGAGCAAATAACAGATATTGCTGCCTGAGCTTTGGGGAAAAAGCAAGGATGCGGAAGCATCAGGAAAGATTTATGAGAGAGGAGTTCAGTCTCTTTGGAGGCAAATCTATACTGAGATTACAACAGCTTTTAAAACAGATGTTTGAGCCAGGAAACCACAGGTGGGGAGAGTCAGATGGCATCTTCTTAGAAGGACTAAAGGACTCTGGAGAGAAGATCTATAAGAGGCAGACTAGTATCCATTGCAAACGCTGAAGCAAGCAGCCTTACTGGCAGATGACATGCAGGAAAAAAATGGGGAAGATGTAAAAAAAGAAAGGAAATCATCAGATTGTTCTATTCTACTTGTGAGCCTGTTTATTTCTTTGTCATGATGGAGGTCAAACACTGGGACAGGTGTCCAAGAAAAATGTCAATGCCCCAAGCCTGTCAGTGTTTAAGGAGCATCTGGACAATAGCCTTAGGAAACATGCTTTAACTTTTGGTCAGACAAGTTATCCCTTGAGTGGGAATGATTTAAATATAATTTGTTCCTGGACACTAGACAAGGAGACTGTACTTCCAAAGACATGCTGCTGCTTTGAATTAGCATTTGCCTTTCAACTCATGTCCATTTGTAAAGTTAAGGCTTTGGCACCAAGAAGAGCATCAGTGCTGTACAAAAGCTGCCTATTTGGGAATGAATTTTTCAGTGACCTTCACAGGACATGGCCAATTTCCATGCCTGCAAGTTATTCTGATAGGGAACTAATATATGCAATTTGAAGACAATGCTGAGGAAACCAGCAGAGACAAAACTCAAAGACCAGTATCAGATGAGCTCAAAGAGACTTTTAATATGGCAGGACACGCTGGGCTATTCTCTCTGTAAAACAATACCATCTGCCTTCCCCCTTTAAAAATTAAAATCCAAATAGAAGCATAATTCTGACTGTTTCAGCCTTTATCAAACTCAACTGTTCAGCACAGCATTAAATAGTATGAAATAAGGACTCTTGGAGGACTGTGCATCCTGCATGAAAGCATTCATTAAGTCTAAGTTATGGTTACTTCTGCTGTCAAGTCAACAATGCACAATCAGTGGTGGCTAAAATTTTAGGCTGGTGTGTTAGACTAACAAATAGCTTTTGAGTCATATAAATTCTGTTTCCTGCTAATGAGGACAAATTATATGCCACCACAGAATTAATTTCTTTCTTCGCACTAAACAAAATAACAGGAAGAAACTTCTTACAGATACAACTTTGTAAAAACTTGTGATTTTGCCAGAAGCAGCACTTCTGTTTTCTGCATAAGTGCATACAAAGAGGAGGCAAAGGAAAAAATATTTGGGTTCAGACTTTTAAGGAAAAGAACAGAAAATAAATTGGAAATTACACCTCTACATGATTCTGCAAGCACCCCACACTGTCAAAAATATTTGGATTCACATGAAAATGAAGCATCTCTGAAGTTCAGGCTGTACTGAATCCAAACACAAACTTTATGGCCAGGACCATCTTTAGTTAGGATGGCATCCTACAGTATCACAGACCACCAACCTGAGCTACTAAATTTTATTGAACACTCTTCCAAAAGTTTACAGGCTGCTCCTTGCTGGTTTGCCAAATGCCAGCTCAGAGTCATTCAAATCAGCACTACAAAACAACATCCCCAGCTCATTTCTATCTGACTGTATCAACACCATTTCCTATAAACCACTTGGGATAAAGCACAAAACCTTACCATACACCTATTGAATGGTTTGGATTGAAAGGGATCTTAGAGATCACTTATCTAGAAAACATTACGTATAGGGTATTTAGAGTACAATTTGGGAATAGCAGCACTGGCCACACTACCACAGATCACATTAAGAGGATATAACCCCTCATGGAGGGCAAAACTTAGGCCTCAGGGTCAAAACAGGAATTACAGAAGCATTCTACAGGTACTGTA
The DNA here is from genome assembly GCF_027579445.1 of Ammospiza nelsoni. Taxonomy (NCBI): domain Eukaryota; kingdom Metazoa; phylum Chordata; class Aves; order Passeriformes; family Passerellidae; genus Ammospiza; species Ammospiza nelsoni. The sequence continues at coordinate 8,579,913 of NC_080643.1, forward strand.
CTCCCTCAGGATCACTAAAACAAAAGATTAAATGTTTTGCAGTCCAGACCATGCAGCTGAATCAAGATAAAATGGCCCATAGCTCTGTAGAGCTCCACCCATCCAGTGAGCAAAGAGCCCCAGAAAGCAAGTGCTGTATAGGAGCTACAAGGTGCACAAACTGAACTCATGCCAAAGAAAATGACTGGCTTTTCCATATAAACATAGTAAAGCCTGCTAGAGACGGTTCTAGAAGAAAACACAAATAAGACTTACCTTAACCTCATGTTGGACTGGAACAAAGGGGAAAGCTTGCACAAAGCAGCCCAACACCAAGAGCTTCAAATTTCATCCCAAGGCACAAAGAACCCACCTCCTCCAGAACCCCAAAACATCTGGAGGCATTTATTTGTTTAGAAATTGCTCCTCAGCCCAGGTGCTCCTGGGAAGTGCAATTCAAGGTCATTTAATGACAAAACCTGGGCACCTGAGGGAATTACAGACTGTAAGTTCACAGAATTGTGTATTTGTATGCAACAGAAATCAGTAACCCCTTGATTATAGACTAAATCAATGTTTTCAGGTGAAAGGACCTAAGTCTTTGGGTCAGTGCAAGAGGTTAAATTTCTTCTACAAAGCCACATTAACAGCATCTCAGTTAAGGCAGTTAGGATAGAGTTATCCTAGGAAAATATTCCATAAACATTGATGTACTCATTGTTATATTTGATAGGAAGATCTAAAGCTTAAATATTTTGTATGAATTCTGCTAAGATTTTTAACTAAAAGAGATCTTTTTAACCAATTTTTCCATTTCTCCAGGAGTAAGCCTGACAGTCACAATTGATCCCTGTTTCCTAGAACCTCAAAAGGATGTCATCCCTTTCTTTTTAAACCAAATCCTTTCTAGCATTTCAGAAGACAGAAATAAAATCATCTGCTCTCAGTTTCAGCTATAATAGTTCTGAATAATTTATATGTAGGAAGAGGAGATGTACAGCATATGACTGATCATATTAGTGTAGAACAGCCTTATAAACTGTTTTCCAGAGGAATGTCAGTCTAGTTGCATCTTTATAAATAACACACTGAAAACTGAACAAGAAGCTACTTCCAAAATGTAAATATTTCTAATGGAATTGTTGCATGTAAGAGCAGCTTCCCCTATCTTATTGCATACTCTTTTTTTTTTTTTCCTTATAAAGGCAGATAATTATTTGACTATTGAAATTCCTATTAGATTAGGAGAGGGTGCACTGAGGTATAGACCTGAGAAGCAGGAATTCAGGGCTCATATATCCATTAACTGTTCTTTCAGAGGCAGTGATGGATGGAGGATCTTGCTGAAAGACAAAAGGCAAGTTCTGTTCCCAGTTCTGCAAAGTGATCCCAGACACTTGTCCTGTTACAACACTATGGTCTTTGCAATATAGCAATAGACTTCTGTGACTTCTTTCTTTTAAGGTCCACAAGACATAAAAATTTGCAAAGTCTAATGAGATCAAAAAATAAAAGGAACCTTGGTGCTTGTTCTAACGTGAAAGAATTAGTGAATTGCCCAAATAATTAGCTATAATTACACACTCCAATTAGCAAAACACACAAACTCTCACAAACCAAACCCATAACTCTCAGTCCAACTGGTCTACTTCCATGTGCATTTGTAGGCTGGCATCCACATTAGAACTAGAATTTTCCAGTATATGCCAAATAAAGGCCTTACTAGGAGGCGAGTAGGTCCCTGGGTATGGGAATAGTCCTTTGCTCTTCCAGCACAGCCATACAGAATTAATGAAATGGAACATTCAGAATTTAACAGGCTCAGCAGATGATGCAAATTTCACCCTTTTTCTCTCCACAGTATTCCCTGATTGTATCATTAGCAGAACAGCTCCCACCAGGAAAGAAGAAAAAGTGGGTGTGAGTGAGAAAGACTTTATGTACTATACATATACAGAAAAGTACACAGAAAGAAGCTCATGTGAAAAAAAATAATTAGTCAAATGACTGAACCAAGACAAGAAGAACACAAGCAGAACCACTCCATAGGTTGCTGTGTGCCCCTCTGCTCCCTAAAAGGATCAATCATAATGGTGATTGCTGTCTAGATGGTAGGAACACATTTACATATTTAAAAATCCCTTTCTACCATTGGGTCAGACTCCTGAAAGGGGAAATAGCACAAGAGCCACTTGACCAATTCTGTGGAAGGTTAAAGCATTGCCTTTTAAATTTAGACCAAAGTGACTGCTCTTCCTTTTCTGGCTGTCTGTTCTGAAGCTGCTTGCTGAGAAATGACAGCTTCCCCACCTTATCCTGGGCCCTGCTCACAAAGTGGATTCTGGCAGGGAAAAAAGAGGTGCTCTGTTCCTGCTTGGCCAAGGCTGCTGCGTGCTGGTAACCCAGTACAGCCACAAAGCAGTTGTGTCAGTGTCACAGCTTAGTCAGTCCCTCCTCAGCACACTGACCACGGAAAAGAGGGGAACATTCTGCTTTCTCTTCTAGTAGAGAAAAACAAGTTAAACTCAATAAATCACCAGTAAAAGTGCTTCTCAAATTGATTTTCAACTTTTGAGAGACATTTTACATCCAAGGAGGTATTTTCTAATCATCTCTGATACTTCTTATTTTCCAGACATCCTAGACACTGCTATGAGGAAACAGGTAATTGATTGAGGCCTCAAGATTTAATGTATTCACTGAACCTTGGTCTACTAACAGCTCATATTCATCTCAATAACAATTGAATCAGCAGGTCACTCCATGCCACCAGGATAATTACAGACAGAATGTATGAGATTTTTAAAATCCACTATTTTTTGTACGGATTTAGTTTATATCAAGCATGAATGACAAGGAAGGTCCAAAAGGTTAAAGCAAATGTTTAGCACAAGAATCAGCTGTGATATTCTGTGATATTCAGAACCAAACCTGTTATGTTTAGGGAGGTAAAACATAGTTATTTTCACTTGGAAGATTGTTTATTCAAAAGTTTTGGGTTTGGTTTTTTTCCCAAATAACATTTAGCCTTATTCACATCTGAACTTAAAGGCACTTCATTACAATTTATAGTGAAACCCAGAGTGCAAATATGCATTTAAAAGTATTTATAAAAGCAATCACTTCTACAGTCCACAATTTCCACACTTAAATTTGGATCTTATTTCTTCACATTTTGTTAGTTACACAGTAATTTCTGCTTATCCAAGAATGCCCTGCTCAGATGTAATATCGTGCTTTCAGCAAGGCCCTGCTTTTTACCCAATTTTTCACAGCTAAATTCACTGGAGTAGAAGAAGGTCAATAAGCAACTCTCTCAAGAGTCTTAATATATAATCCAATTATTTTATGCATTTTTTAACTTGACAATGTGAAGGGTTGATAAATTAAGAGTTAGGCAGACACACTGGAAACAGATGTTGGAGGCAAACTCTTCTGGCTCCCTGGTCCCTGGATCCTGGCCATCAACCAGATTATGAGACTCCTGCTCATCCATACCAAGAACACTTCATTTAGAAAGCATTTACACCCAACTGCATCTCAAGGCTAATGACTCTCCAGGCTAATGTCAGAACTGGGTACCTACACAATTTTGCTGAATTGTGACCAGCACCAACTCTGCAGCAGCTCTTGTGGAGCTGCAGGTAAATGCTGACATTTCCCCAGTGAGTTTTGGGAGTGTGCAGGTGGGAGAGATGATGCTACCAGGACACTAGGATCAGAAAGAGACTTCTAATATGTCCAGGTACTCTTAGGTATCATGGAAAAATAATTAATCCCTGAAACAATGATTAATATTGGAGACTTCAATGTAGGCAGGCAAAATAGTGCTTAGCAATGGGCCAGATGACCAGAGGTGTATCCTACAAGAATGTGAATGCTGCCAACAAAGAAGCTGGTAACTCCTCTTGGAATGACCAAGGAATGTGTCACTGGTGTGTTGATGTGGGAAGCCAGGTGTAGTAAGTGGGACAGTATGGGAGGGATTTGGAGACTCAAGGACAGAAGTCACTTGTAACTGCCTCAGCTTAGATGACAGCAATGGCTGTTCCCACCTGAGAACTATGCACATTCCCATGCCAGTGGAATAAGGGCTGTATAATAAGATGGGATCTATGGTGCTCTGACTGCCATAAAAATAAATAAGACTATTACAAATAATACCTCATAAATAATTATTATATACATAAAAATAGAGCAGCAAGGTTAATAACTGGGCAATTGGAAGTCTTTCAAATGACTGAAAGAAATTATCACTTTTAATTAAAAAATACATTTAATACTGGCAAATTATTTTCAGATAGGGAAATTTCAGGCCATTATGCTGCAACTTGCTGTTTGAAAGATTCAGGATGCAAATGTGGTTAACTTGGTATCAATAGCCTGGCTCAGTTAATCATTGCCAAAGTAACTGAAGTGTTATTACAATTACCATCATAACACTTAGGACTCACAGTCAGGCATTACAATTTCTGTATATTAAAAAGACAGAACAGAAAGACAGTACCTGCTGTGAGCAGCTTACAGACTGGTTTGTCATGTGAGACAACAGAAGAATGGATACAAACAAGCAGAAGAAAACACACCCTGGCAATGCATAAAGCTCACAGCACAATGCCCTGCAGAGACCCCCCCAAGCTTGTTGCTACGTTCACACCAGAAAATAGCAACATGTAAATGAGATCCTACTGCTTGAGCACCTGCAACAGTCTACACTGCAGGCTGAACTGTGTTCTGGTCAGTAGAAGCCAAGGCTCCAGCAGAAGGTAACAGCTCCCATTCCCTGCAGGAAGAGAGGGCCTCACTCACAAAGTGAAATCCATCTGAACTGCTGCCAGCAGTTCAAACTCAGCCCACCTCCCTTTGATACAAATGCTGCAATTGCTAGCACATGCCCTTGGCTGCCACCAGTAAATGAGTTGAATCATTACGATTTGTTGCCATAATTTCTTTTTCTACGATATTTTAAACAGTTTCTATCCTAAAGGTTGTCCATTCCATCCTTATACTGTAATTTTGGGAAGTCTGCTCTAAAATTGTCATGTGATGGAGCACTACAGTGTGTGTTGGTGATTAAAGATAAACAAACTCCATGTATGGTTCAAAAGTTCAGCTCCAATTTGAAGGCTCTGGAATAGAAAGCGATAAAAGAGGAGAGAAAATGAAGGGAGAAAATATAGGATAAAAAATGCAGTTGAGAAGAGGGAGTAGAAAGTTGAAAATAAGCATAGAAGCAATTTAATTACTATATACAGCACACTTGTCAAATGCTACATTTCTCTGCTTTAACACCTGATCTACAGAGAAAAGCTGTTAGCTGCTCCTTCAGAGGCAGTTTGGTTTTGCTTTATTGATTCAGCAGATACCACTGAATCCCCTGCTCTTGACCTCTGCCAAATGTAGCCCAGAGAATTTCACCAGTGGATTACTGCATGGTGCTCAATAACATCTTGTTGAACTGGGGCACAGCTTTTAGGAAGACATCTGTTCCTGACTGGATCCATAGGTGAGTTGTTTCAATTATTAATTTCCCTTGGTTTAAAAAAAAAATGACTTTATTTCCCATTTGAATTTGCCAACCTTTGTTCTAACAGTCACAGGTTTGTACCCTGATGACAGCTCATCTATCAGCTCGGCATTACACAATTCATATGTGCCAACAATCCTGTCTTTGGAAGGACTTTCCTTTAGAGGGAGCAAGAAAAACAACCTTTAATAAAAACTCCTCAGCAAGAAAAACAGCCTTTAATAAAATCTCCTCTGTAACTAAAGAGTGAATCAGAAACTCCAGGGAGTGGTGATACAGGGATCAATCAGTAACGGCTCTAGAGCGACAAGCTTGGATGTTACAGCCTGAGAGCCTGCTGCTGATGCAAAACTACAACACTCTCTCAATGATTTTTTAATGACTCAGTGGTTCACATTGAACTCTGCAAATCATCTCTAAAATGGAATGAAATTTTGGTGCCCAAAATTTGTCTATCTTTATCACCCAGACGAAGGCACTGTAGCAAAAAGTTACCATAGTTACATCTTAAGGACAGCAAAAGGAGGTTTCAGAGTTGAGCACTGCTGCTGCTTTTAACTCCTCTCCAATATTTGTGGCTACTCAAATATCCAAATATCACTGCATCAACACCAGCTCCCCATAGCAGAGAAGTGCCAGGACCAGGGAAGGGTCCTGGTAAGCACCATTCCCTGTAGCACCAATGAATGAAACTCAGCTGGCTGAGGAAATCAGCTGTGTGACCCTGGTGTAGGGTTAACCCACCAAAGGCAAAGGGCTTGGCCAAGGAACATGATATTGCCAAGGCTGGCTTTGCAATACATGCAGTTTTAACTGAAATGCACAGTCTTCAGGGATACAAATTACTATTTCATGTATATGGACCTTCTGCCAAATTCCAAAGGGGGGAGAGAACAGACAATTGGCCAGAAGATAACTGAAATCACAATTTTTATAAGTAGCATTAAGTAGTCAGGCACACAGTAATACTGGCCAGATGGAGATTTGTATTAAAGCAGCAGAATCTTGCCTATATCCTCTAGTATCTCTCCACCTAGATTTTCCCGGTTCTCTGTTAGCAGGTGTTCTATGTACTTTCCTAAAATCTAAAAGCTGAAATCCATGCACCCATCAATTTACTTACTTGCAAGCTCTACATTATTTTTCTCCTTCCATTACTGTGTATAGACACACACATATGCAAACATAGCTATGTCCAGTATGCATCTGTGTAGGTGCTAGTTGTAATCAACACAGCACTCACATTTCACCACAAAAGAATTATTTCTTACATTATGTATCTTGCACACATTCCTTTATCTTCTCTCCATTTGAGCTATTTCGTCCTTTTTTTCTGGCTACCATTGTTTAATGTTATATAGGTGGATATGTGAGGCAAAACAAAGGACTGGAATTGTATCACCATCGGACCCAATGTCAACCAACATTTCCTACATATTCCCCAATTCTGACATTCTCAATCTGAGAGATGTAAATGCACTCATGAGGTGGAACAACACTCTGACCTTGCACAGAGAGCAGACATATAAGAAGTGATTTTCAGCCAAAACAGTTTGGTTTTTGCTCTGTGTATCAGGCATGAAATTAAAAATCATCAGAGCCATGTCTTAGTAACTAAGTTTAAGTTTTCTTGCATGCATCTACAACTTTGTCTATGAGAGACCAGCAGGTAGATCACTGAGCACTGGAAGGGTTTGAATCAATATATGCTTCTGACTGACAGGTGCTCAACCACTGTGAAGGAAACTTCTCTGTCTGTCAGTCCTGGAGCCACTCTGGCAGCCACATCCACACCACCTGGGCTGGGACTGAGGCCCCTAGAGAGCTACAAACCCTGCAGTCACACAGCCAGACAGAGTTGAGCAGAAAGTTTCCCTTTCTGCTCAACCCAAGGTTTCCCATAGCAGAGCCTCAGATATCTCAATTTTAAAATAATTTAATCATGCTGCATCAACAAAATAACACCTTGAGCTCAAGTTGGGGGCCTCCAAGGAGGGACCCTGAACAAAGGAAGCCATAGATTTTATATTCTTACAGTCTAAGCACACAAAAGTCTGGGGTCATCAGCTCCTGTCGTGTCTCTGAGTGTCCAGAGTTCCCAGCCTCTTGCCTGGGGCTCCTGTCACCCAGGGCTCAACCTGCAGCTGCACACCGAGCTACCTGCATGGGATGTATTCCTCAACAGCACACAGTACAATCCTGGATGCTGTACCAAAGCAGCTAAGCAGACATCCCGGTTAGTGTGGAAAAACAACATGGGAAAGTCTAATGTCAAAAACTGTGAATAGCCAACTACTGCTCTGTCTTCTCTAGAAATCCTCTCCAGAAGGTTTGGTAGACCACACAGGACATGTGCTGGACTGCAAGAAGACTGTTGACTGTCCCTGTGAGGAGGCCTCCTGATTACAGCTACCACAAGGCATGTAAAGTTCTCTAGAAGGCCATCCCAGTTAATAAATAGGAGAAAATGCAGCAAGATTTTTTATCTCTGCATTGTAACCACGGATCTTGTAACTAGAGAAAGACAGGAAAAGTTTCAGTGCAGGAAGATTTTCTTAGCTGCCTGAGAGCAGTTGCCTGGTGGAACAGGCACTGAGGTCTGGGTGGCAGGAATATCTTTATGCCCTTTTTGAAAGTCTTGAGCCAGAACCATTTGCCTCCCCACAACAGCTAAGAATGCCATCTTGTGTTACTGTCCTTCAGTTCCAGCCCTACACCCCCTTATTTCAGCCCCATGCATCCCTATTTTCTATGGCTGGTACTTTAATAAGAATTGAACCTACTCACACTTTTCTGATGTTAACTTTAATTTCAGTTTCTGCAGAACAGGTGTCATGAGGAATTAGTACCATTGCATTTAGCAATTCAATTAATGAAAGTATATTAAAATTACAGTGGTAATGAGTAAAAAACTATTCAAACCATTAGCAGTGTCAGAACTCCTAAATTTCAGTAAAAATATGCAACCCTGATGAATTTAATGTTAACTCTCAAGTCTGAGAATAAAATTTGAACTCCCTGCCATCCAATCACATCTCTACTCTTGGCCTAACCAGTTATTAATAATTTCTCTGCTGGTGATGAGGGCTATTTTGCAATTTTATTTCATCAATTTCTAGTGGAGCAAAGAGGACATGTAGTTTGGTTCCATTTTTCATTTCTAAAGACATGTGTAAATTTGAGTTTCTGACATTTAAATAAATCATTTTCTCCTATAGAAATGACAATAAACAAAAGTCAAACTCTTATTGATCTTCATCTCAAATTCGCCACACTGAATCATAGAATTGACATCCAGAACCTGAGTGTATAATAGATATTTTTTAGCATTATAATTGTAGAGGAAAGCCTGAATTTTGACAGCAAAAAAGCATATGTCACTGCTGCCTGTCAGCATATGTGGACAGCTTGGATAAAGCTCTAGAGGTGTCAGCTGCTCTGCTCTTCTCCCTGACAGCCAGGTAGACCCCACTGCTCTGCAGCTGTAGCATATGTCAATTAGCCAACATCCAAATGCAAATTTTTTCTTTTGAGATTTGCCCTGCCCCAGCAAGATGTGACATGACTTCCTGCCAGACCCACTTGTACTCACCTCAGCTTTCCATCTTGCAGAGAGAGAGGCTTGGAACAACTCGAGGATGAGTTGAGGCAATGGAGCAGGCAGGAGGATTGCTGGTAAAGCAATCTGCAAAGGATGACTTGTAAGAAAGAGAAATTCTATGTTGGGTTGCTCAAAGAGCACAATTATAGGAGAAGAATCATGAAGTTCTTCTGCAAACCATTACAGGCAACCCAATCTGCAAAAATAATGACTGAGAGAAACAATCCTTTACACATTTCATGACATCTATTATTCTCAAATATAGGACTGTAGATGTGCAGGCTTTGGTGACACCACAAAAAGAGTGAGAATGACAAACATGCCCTGCTAAGAGTACAATTAAAGGGAGTAAAACATTCTGGAATTACTAATGTCTAATGTAGGATTGCATGTTGAATAAAGTGATTCAATTTTTCCAGAGACCTTCAGTGAACATTGCAGTCACACATGAGTGGATTACAGGAGCTGATTAATTTATGTATTCACTTTGAGATTTTAAAAATATAAATTAAAAACACTTTGAATAAAAATGTAAAATTACATCCCATTACAAAGCCCTAGTAGTGATAAATGAAATTGGTGGAAAGTGTGGTTTTGAATATTTCTCCATACCCTCACACTCTTTGTACCATATAGGATAAAAATATCTATTTTCTATCTATTTAGCTTAGAAATCAATAGAAAAAAAAGTGGCCAGGATTTAAAAAAAAATCTAATTAAAGCTCAGCATTTCCAGAGTACAGAAAATGTTTCACATACAATCAGCTATATTCATTTCAGTAGGAAATTTCCCACCGATAGTTGTGGAAGCAAGACTGGATCCTGAATTATAGAGAACATTTGCATTCTTCATTTTAGTAATTGCTCAAAGTTCTGTTTGACCAAGTGGCCACAAAGAGCCATGAGAATGTGGTGACCAAAGAGCTGATGCCAGGGAGGCCTGGCACAGACACAGGCGACTGCCCCTCCTGTGACACACAGCCAGCAAAGCTGCCAGCTGTGTCAGGCTCCCTCCTCTTCCCCTCAAAAGCTATAAAATCTTCTCAAATACTCAAGAACTATTGGCTAGTAAGCCAAGGCAGCTGAATAAAGGATATCTGGAACCAGATTTTTAGCTGCATAAAACAGCTGTGATGAGTCAAAGTCAAGATGTGTTGAGGCAAGACTCCCCAGAGGGACAGAGGTTTGTGCAGGGAAGGAAGAAACACCCACAGAGAGCTGCATGGGCACTGTGTGCCACAGCATTCCTGGGCTGGGGGGGACTCGTTCATGCATGTGTCATTTAGCAGTCTAAAATGTGAACAAAGCTTTGCCCACCATCAGAGGCATTGTCCTTTCACAGGGCTTATGTTTGGTAAATACTGTGGACCCTCAGTGAGATTTCCAGGACAGTATTTTCCTCAAAACTGTTCATAACTTCACCCAGGTATCACCCAGCAATTAGTTTTCTTAAGCAGTTTTATAACGACAGTGCCACGACCTTATTCCAATGAAATTAATTCTATGGCCCTTTTTAACTTAATCCAACAAAAACCTACTCATCTCAACACAGGCTCATGAATCATTTTAATATATACATTTATACTAGTACAATTAGTGTTATTAATATAAATGAAATGAGAACCCTAACATTATTTTACACAGAGTAGTGATAGAATTATTAATGCCAGTGAGTATTAGGACAGTATTGAATATTAAATATGCTGTAGGTCATAGGTGTTTTTAAAGTACATGATCAGAGAAAAGTTGTTCACTTTAAAAATGTAGGTTCTTTTTGTTTCATCTCATATAAGTGATTTTTTATCTACACAAGTTAAACACATACATAGAGAATGATTTTCACAATATCCCAATGTTAAATCCCTCCAGTGAAAATGAAAATCCTTAACAGCAGACATAAGTTTAATTTCCTTAACCTACTTATGTACCTGCATGTCTTCACTCAGGCACTACTTTTTCTGATGAGAATTAGTGTATATTTTTCTTACTGTGAGAGACCTCCAGCAGAACATCTCTGTCATTAGAAACATGAAATTATGGGAAGAAAGACCTGCTTTGTCCTGTATTTAATGCCCACTCAATTAACAGATTATTGAGTTCTTTTTCAGCTGTATCCCTCTTCTCCGGAGAAGCTTCACTCAACTTTTGCAGGGTCTCCAAACCTCATGTCTACAAAAGACAAACTATTTTTATCTGGATTTTTTCCCTTATATTTAAAGGACAACCATTCCTTCTTCACCTCTTCTCCAATCACCACTCTTCATGTAAACCCTTCCTTCTCCAAAACATCAGCTAAGATCCACCTCCTACTTTAACAGCAACAAGAGCAGTAGATCACCAGCAATGAGGAAAGATGGACCTTCTATATAGAAGAGGATATTACCAAATAATATCCTCAACATCTTTACATTTCAACAAGAATAAGCGCAAATCATTTTCCAAAAAGTGGAAAATCATCATTTGTTCTAAACAAAAATTCAAGAAGTATAAAATCATTAACTTTATAAGCTTGAGAAGTTCAGAGTACTCTGCCTGGCAAAAAAAAAGTCTGAAACTAGACACTAAATAGTATTAAAAATCCATTTTCCTTTCATGTTTACTCCCAAAATAATGATGGATTTATTTTAATGAGTATCCAGATAAATTTTCACTGCATTTTCTGTATAAGATAAATGCTGAAGTCTTCATTTAAACCAAGTGCAGACCCTAACTATAGAATCACCACCAGAGCTTCTGGAAATCCATATAGACATCTTTTCTGGTGTGGAAAGACACACACTATTACACTAAAATCAGCAGGGCCAAGAAATTGTTTCTGCATTTGAAACAGCTTTCTGCACAAAGTGTGACATCTTTGTAAGAGATATGCATAGAATAGACCTTAATCTTAAAGCTTTTGCTGAGAGAAATGAAGTTTAAGGAGTGTGATTTCGTTAAACCAAAAAGCAAGTGCAAATATCTAACAAGGGATATACCAGAGGTGCATTTACAGAATGAAGGTTGCCTTGTCAAGTGTTGTAGAAAATGATATCTATGTTTATACTAGAGACAGACACCTCAGGAAAAAAAAGAAAGAGCATTTGATTTCATGAGTAGAAAACATTCATCTGACAGATTAATTATTTTTGAAGCAACAGCAGCAATGAACTGATTAATACATGGAGCTATCTATCTCCATGCTCGTATAACCATCACATTAAATAAATTCCATTTCCCTGAAAAGATTCTGACTTACTGAAAGGTCTTTATGCACTTATAAATGTGTCAACAAGCGACAAGGAGGTAATAGTTTCCAGGAGGTGCTACTGCAATGTATATTTGATAATGAAATTTGCTGGGTAAATTAGCCAAAGAAAAAGTATAAAGGTCTAATGGGCTTAGTCTACCATTCAATGAAGCACACGCTGCTGGCTGTAGCAAAGATAAGATGGATGTTTTCTGCCATGGAGTATCACAACCAGCCAGGACAGAGATTAATTTATCGGTTTGCAAGGAAGATATTTTTACAAATAAATTTGGCCATGAGAACAAAGTCTTTTCTTTGACAAACCAAGCCCCATTACCATAGTTACCAGTTTGCCAGAAAAAAATCTATCTTTTGTCTAGATCATTGCAACTTGCCCACTCCAGGAATCCTTTAGTGGATATCCACTGAGGGTCACTGATCATTTAAATCAAAGATATCACTGCTGTTCTGATCCCTAAACAGGTTGTTCAAGTTAGAAAGTGATAAACAGCAAACCAGCAGGTCCATTCTGGACATTTGGATGCTTTCAATTTGCACTTAAATTAATATTTTTAGATTTGCAATATAAAGTGAAGATTCAGAGACTTCAGGGAGCTGTTCAGAGAGCACACACTGGGAATTGTATGCCCAAAAAATTAATATAAATCAAACTCAAAGCTTGTACTCTACCAAAATAACTTAAAATCACTCTTGTTAATAGTTGATTAGCCATACCAGCTAAACAGGGCAATGAGTGCTACTTATTACACAGGAGAGAAGAGCTGCCTGAAACCAGAAATCAAAATCTCAAAGCTTTAAAGATGCAGAGCACTGGGGAATCCATTTGACCAGCACTCAGTCATACACTCACATTATATGATGAGTGGCTTATAAGAAAGGATTCAAGTGTCAGAAATGTGTCATGTGCTATCATGGAATGCAATTCAATATATATATATATCACTTTTGTCACTTCAGCTCATTGTTTAAGAAAAGGAAAAACCTAGTGGGATGTAGTAAAATGGCAATGGTATATTTATGCAAATGCATCCTTCTCATAAAGCTTCTCATCAAACAAGATGAATTACAGTTCATCCTCAACTTGAGACAAATTATAAAATATCAGAATATTTTACAGTTATGCAAGTATTATCACCTGGAAGAGCCCAATCTAAAGGGATGATGTGATGCAGTGGGGAGCTCTGGGACCGGATTTGCTTAAGTAAATACATCCCATATTTCCATAGAGAAAAAATTCACATTGCAGAGTTCCATATTAATATAGAATCATGAAAAAAAATTGTAAAACTATACTGGTATGTTAATGGACTAGATCTTCAATATAGGAGCCAGATTTATTTTTCTTCTTATGAAATGCAACAAGTCCTTTCACATTCTTTCTGAAGTGAAAAGAATTAATGTTCATTTCTGGAAGTGTGAGAAATTAGGTTTTATCTGTAAATATAATATCTTTACAGATTCTAGTGTGAAATTAATACATTGCTTCTACACAAAATGTGTAATTCATGTACTGATAGCCAGTCAGATGTAGCAGCCATGAAAACAGAGGCTTCTGCAAATCATCAGCATACATCTGCAAAACAAGTGTTGGCAACAATCCTCTAAAAGTGGACTATGTGGGGGGGTTTAAGTACCAAATTTTCACTGCCTGTTACCTTTGCAAGTTAAAATGCAAAAATGGAAATCAAACTTAGAAAAGAAGATAAGTTTTTCTGTTTGTGTCTTTGTTTAAAATTATTACGTAAAAGTAGGAAGAGAATTAGTTGTTTGAGACTCTAGAAGACAAACACCAATACACAATGAATATAATTGGGGCATGAGCTGTAGGAGAATAGTAGGGGCATATATTGAAACAATTATGTCACTTGTAAGTGTTGCTGAGAGCAGGATTTGGGAAGCACAGTGAGCAAATCAGGAGCTAGTGACACAGAACGTAGGCAGACCTTCACAAACTCCCATTTACTTTAAGTCCTTCATGTTGTGGACCAGACTGTGAAGGATCCTCCCGAGAAGGTCACAGATCTCTGATAAAGTCATCATGAGCAGATTGCAGGGGACACTATGGAACATATAACATGTACCACAAAAGTGAATAAAAGAAACCTGTAAAGTTGTGGATTAGCTTGTCAGTAATTTAAACAACGAAAAGGTAGATATCCTGAACCAAGAAACAAAACAATATCCCAAAGAAGCCAGAATTTGTAGAATATATTTCCTGAGAGAAAGAACTGACTGGATTTGAGAGTGTGCATAATAGGTACTCAGTGTCTTATGTAGTGGATATCACAGCCACTGAGTGAAAACAAGGGAACAAAATGCCATGCATCTGCCATGGCTGCAGTGCCAGAGTAAAGGGATCACAGCAGGAAACCCAGTGCATAATGCCTCATTTCTGTAGCTCTTTACAGGGACCTCTTTCACATTTCAAGTCAGAGCCAATGCCCCCCACACAACCAAAATATGGCCAGAAAGACAGTTGACTTTGTTGCCTGAACCTCAGAGTATTCCCCCAAAGCATTCCAACTCATCCTTATGGGAAAATGCTGACAGGATTTGCAGGACCTTGCAGAAAGGCCGCAGGGGACAGAGGCCTCATTCTCCTCTCAGTCACCCCGGGCTATACAACAAGATCCCTCTCCCCACTGAGCCTGATCCTGCTTTGCTTGCCAGCTGCCATCCGTTGTTCTAATGGCTTCAAGCAGCCCCAAAGCCCATTAGCCACTCACTGGCAAGAAACTGAACATTTCCAAAGCATCCCAAATGTGCTTCAGCCCCAAGCTGTCAGCACAGCCTCCACAGACACTGTCAGCGAAATGAAGGGAGGAGAGCTTTCACCAGAAGTGCAGCAGAAGCTGGAAGAAGCTTCAGGGTACTTGTGGCATAAAGATGGATATTAAGTCACCTTCATATGGAGCCACAAATGAGGGTCTGGCTCTTTGCACAGGACTAAAACATGAAAAGAATCTTTTAAAAGGATACAAGAGCAAAGAAACATTTTTTACTGGCTAGTCCTGTTCTCCCTGCTGTGATCTCCACACATTGGCATGCTGGCCTTGACAGATGCAAAGCATTTTTTGCCCTTCATTCTCATTTTGCAGTGGTGGCACAACTACAAGAAGCACAGTGAATCCATTAATCAATTACTCTCAAATATCCAACTCCTCCTCAGTCCAAACAGATGTCCCACAAACTTGTCACTGCATGTCTCAGGGTGCCTTTGTGAAAAAAGTACTTTAGTTTGTTTTGCCTATATTAAATAAAGAATTAGCAGAAGAAGCTCTGTGTAAGGTTTGAGGAGTAAGCAGAACTTGGTATCACAGAATCATTGAATGGTTTGGGTTGGAAAGGACCCTAAAAATCTCCTTCTTCCAACTCCTCTGCCATGAGGGGACACCTTTCCACCAGGCCAGGTTGCTCAGGTCTCCATCCAACTTGGTCTTGAACACTTCCAGGGACGAGGTATCCACAATTTCTCTGGGTAACCTGATCCAGTTTCTCACCACCTTCTTAGTAAATAACTTCTTCCTAACATATTATCTAAATCTCCCCTCTGTTAATTTAATTTTTCTTTGCCCCTACAATTCCCATGGGAAAACCATTCCAGAATTTTACTTCATCAACAACTAAAAATGTCCTTCTAGTTTCCAAATTTAATTGTATTTATGATTGCTTTATGCTCATTTGTCCTTTTGCCAACACTGCTCTTTAGCTTCAGCACTTTTGCTTCCTCAGTCATTTCCCATACACAAGCTTGCAACTTACTCGTCTCCAAATGCATGACCTTGCACCACACAGCAGTGAATTTCATCTGGTTTTCACTACTCCAGGCCTTAAGTTCATCCACTTCTTCCTAGCTGGCAGACTGCTCCTGTCAAGAGTTCCTTCATCTGTATATTTCACATGTACACATCTCCTTTTTGGGAAAATTATGTGAACAAAAATACCAAAAAATTAGTCAGATCAGTTCTTTAAATTGTATAGCAATCTACTCCTCCAATTAAAATTTTCTAGTGTCTCCTGTAGCTCTCAAACCCTCACATGATTCTTTACTTGCTTTGCAACTTTCTTTCTGATGAGTATTATCCCTAATCTCCTTAGGAAATGCCAGATCACATACACAACTACAGTCCAGCTAGAGAAGTCCAATTGCATTTTCCTATATAGAAAATGAATTACCTTATCAACGAGGTCCCTATAGATTTATCCTCAATGTATTCCATCAAATCAGTGCTGAGCAGTGGCCAAAAGGAGAAGTTGCTGAAAGATTGTTTGCAAAAGTGCCAGGTGCTTTATATTTTATCCAGCACAGTTCACCTTCATTTCTCATAACCCAAACCTCCGTTAGTAGCTAAAGTGACACCAGTGCCAATTTTTGGCAAGCTGAACCAAATTCCATCATGGCTGGGACCTGGGTATCCCTATTTATCTCAGCAGGCATCCCAGGGCACAGAACCTCCCCAGCCTTCCCTGTTTTTAGAGTCATGTTGTACCAAGGTGCAGTATAGTCTACAGCAGCCTGTGGTACAAAGCTTCACCTATAGCAGTAAGCTCCAAAAAGAACAGAAAGTTCAATCAGGGAAGGGACAAGACAAAAATGTGATCTCTTCTCCCAGATTCACAGCATTCATGAAAAACTGAGCCAATAAACACAGTTTCACATCATCTTGATGGCATTGGTGTGCAGGACTCCTGAATTACCCCAGTTTGATTTGCATCCCAAACTTCTTCAGAAGCTAAGGGTAACATGACAGAAATTGAAGAGACTGAAAAACTTTCTCTATTTTGCAATTCCCTAAAGCCTATTAGTCCACACTTACTTTGCATCTGGCTTTATTCATAAGATCTAATGATGAAAGCATTCAAACTATATTAGCAGAATCCTGTGGAAGCTCAGATCACCAGTGCACACAAAAGCACTGTGTGCTTTCACACACATGTATTGCTTTTAGCAATACATCCTGGTAAGAAGTAAATAAATATACCACTCCACAAACTATCCTCTGTGAGAGTGGCTGCTGCTCCACAGGCAACCCCCAGAACTTGGTTCATTAATTAAAAATGTAAGTCAGATAATTCACATTTTATACTTTAAGAGGAATCAGTTAAAGTCATACAGAATTCATGCTTTGGAAGGGAGTAATGCATTTATGTCACATTGCCTACTACCAAGTGTTTGTAGTAGTACCAAGCAAGAATATAAATGTATAAAAGGAATATCATATTCATTTTGGTAGGTTTAAAATTGTTCATGCTCCCCTCATGACAGAAGAATTTGTCAGCTCCCTCTAAGAAATATACAGAAACATTTGTTTTAAGTTGTTTAAAATGAACCTACCACAAAATTATCTGAGACATGGCTCTCCTCCTTTTCCATCTGCTTACAACAGAAAATAAAAGCTGGCTGTATCTGAAAGAGGAACACAGCTTTAACCTCCACCAGCCTTGGAGGTTTTGACAACCAGCTACTCAGTCAAAACACAGTAAATATTGATTTACATTTCAGATCAAAGATATGAACAAAAGACCAAAGACAGTCAGCTTCCAGAATAAACCGTATAACATAGAAATGTAAGGCATTAGGTCAAGTACTCCAAATCTTCCTCTTGAAATTGGTGACATTTTTTAGTCTTACTTTATATGGAATATCCTAAGACATCAAGCTCCTGAAAGGCTGATGAGAATCCACAGCAGGAAGCAGAACAGATGTTATTGATGCTGCCATTAGTGAGAGGTGGGCAGAAATGAAGTCATTTGCTCTGGCAGCAGCCAGGCTGACAGGCACTCCCTGGCTGTCCCCCCAGCACAGCTCCTCCTGGGCACACCACAGCACAGACTTTCTGTTCTGGCTGCTGAGCAGAAAAAACGCACAAAGGAGCTCGGACATCTGGGAACCCTGCACTGCAGGAAGAGTTTTAGGAAAGCAGAAACTGGTCAAGATACAAGATGAATGGCCAGGGATATAGAAATGGGGAAACATTATAGAAGAAAAAGGAAAAACGAGTGGGATTGTTGTCTTAAGGGAGTTATGAGAGACAGAGGAAGTTGAGATTGTTAGACAGGAGGAACTCAGGACACAAATCTGCAAGACATCTGTCTTTGTGAAGACTATTTGTGAAGAACAGTTTTGTAAGAGCCAAAATTAAGAATGCTGCATGGAATCCAGTGACTCAGTCCAAAGAAATTCATTGAAAACTGCAGATGCTGTTTATTTCTCAAAATTTGTATTTTTATGTTTATTTATATTCCAAATCTGCAAAGAATTTTATTTGAAAATGCTTGTATTTCTGAAAAAACCATTAATTTTAAAAAATTAATTCAAAATATAACATATATGAAGTCCCTACTATGAGAAACCTTAAACCCTAACAATGTGAACAATAATTGAATGAAAAAGAAGTATCAAAACACTAAACAAAAATCTGACAGGTTGGATGAGCAACATCAAACTATATATTGACTTTTTTTTTCTTGTCAATAAAAATAAAATCAAAGGTGGAGAGAAAGGAAAATAAGCCCCACACTTATCAGAACAAATAAAGGCTGTGTTTATCCCATTTCAGCACAAAGGAACACAGGAAATGTCAAAATAGAAGATTCCATTTTGACCCATTGCAACCAATATCCTTCTTTCTAATATTTTATGCTGCTTCAAAGGAAATACTCCATGGCATTCCCATTCTTTGTACAAACTATGTGATGGAGAGATGAAGAAATTCCTCTGTGAGTCCAGACAGCCATCCATTTTAGCAGTGGATCGTGATGCTGCTCCTGAAATTCCAATTTTTATTCTTGTCTGGGCAAGTTACTAAAACTTTTTAGGTACTATAAACTA
Source organism: Ammospiza nelsoni (assembly GCF_027579445.1). NCBI lineage: Eukaryota > Metazoa > Chordata > Aves > Passeriformes > Passerellidae > Ammospiza > Ammospiza nelsoni. The sequence goes on from NC_080643.1 coordinate 8,599,099, forward strand.
TCTGCCTTAAGAAGGTCCCAATAATAGTAAATTACAGTGGTTACATTTTTTTGTATAGACACACTACAATCAATGGGATAAAGACTATTGGTCCATTTCAGAGCCAAAACTCTGTGCAGCACTGGACTGGTGTGGAGATGGTTTCATTCTGAGAACAGCTTGAAGGTTGTTTTATTCCAGACTGAGAACACTCTCCTCCAATCCACAATAGATAATGTGCTGAGTGCATAATACAGAAAATGTACAATGATTTCTTAAGAAATCATTGGCACCTTAATTGTGTTATAAAAATCAATAGTTTATCATTTAATGGATTTACTGGACAGAGAAGAGCGGCTATGCTATTAATGTTCCCACCAGTCATCCAGAGGCTGTTTTTCTTTAATCCTATCCAAAAATTCTCTGAATCAAAGAAGCATGACCAAACTACAAAAGGCATTACACAAAATATCCTTCTACACTGCAAAGCTGAAATGAAACAAGCAATGGATTGGCATAGTTTGGGCTGTGTGAAGCCTAACTCCTGTAAAGAACAGTAGCAGGTGCAAAGAGAACCTGCAAATGTTTTTTATTCCAACATAACTTGTCAAACTTAAGCACAGGTTGCTTCAATACTAAGGCAAGCCATGGCAGGTAGTCACTTTTCCTGTATGCTTTTCTTGTTATTACATAGCTTTAATGAACTATCCTGAAGGAAAGAAGGGGATTAGCACATATACTTCATAAAGCTGACGGATCTTTCATTACAGAAATTCACTGCCTTTCTTCAGCTGATACCACATTTTTTTAATCTGTAAACAGATACCAGCTGCCTCAAAATAAACCAAACAAAACATAAAAGACAAATAAATGAATAATCTTTTTGACCCTGTGCTAATTGTCTTTCTACATCCATGAATGGTGGCTAACTAGTTAGTCATCCTCATTAAATATATCTTCATGATTTAAGGTTTTAATTGCCTGCTCTTGACCAAAATGTGGCCAACTGGTCACATGGGTGGATTCCTGTAAAGCCAGACAAGACAGAAGCAGCCAGTTTCAACTATTACTGTCTGAGGACTCAATGCTTTCCGGAGTGGCACCACACTCCAATGCTATTTATTTTACAGAAAGACTATAATTTTTTCCATGCTTTGTCAACAGAATTAGTCTGGTGATGGAGAGCTGTCTTTGCTCTCAACTCACCACTGCCCAGTGTGGTGTAAAGAACAGAGAGATGCAATGTCTCTACAACTTTTCTATCCCTGCTGCAGCTGTGTCTACCCCCTTGTCAGTCCCTTTGACCATGACACTTCTGGAGTCTCCTTCTGTGTTTGAGCATGAGGACTACACATGAGTGAGAGGAAACTTTGTGAAAGTCTAATCTTGGAAGTAGACACCACAAAAATTGGCCCAACTGTTTTCTCATAACTATCCACAACCCTCAAATAAGGATTCTTACAGAAGAATCCTTATTCTTGAGGAATAAGGGTTCCTCAATAACCTTATTGTGGGGCTTTGGAAAATAGGTTGCAAACTGATTCTCAATTTTAACATATTTACCCAAGAAAATATTTACCCAAGTCTTCTGCAAACTGCTGTTTTCTGAATCAAAGGTGTTACTCCTTCCTTCTAAAAGCAAACCCTTAAGATGATGGAGAGATTATATGCATCTCTCACAGAATTTATTTTTTTCTAGAAGATCAAACAGTCATGCTAATTAATGAATTTCACTTCTTTATTTATTTGTACAGTAATTCCATCAAAATACCAAGGTATAAATAAAAATTCAGAGCTTGTGTACATGGGTGAAGAAGGAGGAAGCATTCTGCTGGAAATTGTTCAGAGAGCCACAAATAGTAGTGGATACAATGGTGACCAGGCAGTTAAGTTACCCTGCATGATGTAATCTTGGCGAATTCACTCCTATGAAGGAGACTGGCTGAGCAGGAATGTTCAGAGGAAATGCAGAGTGGCCTGGCACTGGGGCAAGCACACCTTGGCTCCTTGGCAGCTGTCACCAAGTGAAGGCTAAGCAGGCAGCAACTTCCCTGCACACCAAGAATAGAATGAAAGAACTACAGAAAATTTCATAGGATGCCTGGCTGTCTTCTATTTTTAGCTTAAATAGCATTTATAATATGTAGAGATCTCAAGACAAAACATAGCATTTTAGAAAATACAGTATGAACTAGAAAGATAAGAGATCTCCAGACTACATGAACTAACAGTCTGAAAAAAGCACAAACCAAACTAATTCAGAAGAGTACTGTACTGAACAGACTAGCAAATGGTCATTAGAGCTGAAATGGAGCTTTACAGAGGGAAGGGAGACTGCCCCAAGTGTGAGCAATGATATGTAATAAGGCTAAGCCAGGAAAGGATGAAGGAAAATACAGAACTATTCCTATGAATATAAACCCAAGCTATGTCAGTGGGGGTCCTTCAAAAATGGCTGGGTTTAATATCACACATCAGATATCTAATGCACATTGAATACTCTCCTAAATTAAATCAATTCATTTCCCAGCATGATGCTTCCAACTTCTCAGTATTTTAATTTAAGACAGGAGACTTAACCACACCTTATGCTTGGGTTATTTATGAGAAGAAGGGATGTTCATGTGTTCCATTTTCCTAGTCCAAGACACAATAGAAATCTCTTCACTGAAATGTGTTCTAACATGTAAGGGGTGAAGATAAATGTATTTGAGTTCTCACAGTTTTTCCCAAATTATTACCCAGGCACTTGCTGAACACTGTGTAGTAGTAGTTGTACACTGCACAGAGGCTTCAAATATTTAGCCAAAGAAAAGTGCATAATCCAGCAGCTCAGGTACCAGCTGCAGCCAACCTACAGGTGCAATCTCAAAGAATTAATCATAACAAACACCTTGATTGTTTCATCACTATTTTTACAATGTTTCCCACATTACCATAATTCCAAAACAGACTATGGAAGTATGACGTGCTCAGGCTATGGATGGACCAAATTTAATGACACAAGATTCCTTGCCAGTCTTACATTACCTGCAATTTTTTGGTCACAAGACATGAGGTTTTTTCTGTAAATCTGGAAGAAAAAACAGGGGAAAGAAATTTCCCTGACAGTATGCCTAAAACCAGTTTCCAGTGGCAGCTGGCAAAGGGTATTTGGGCAGCCCAGTTTTGCCCCCAGCAGGCAGGTAGCTCTTTACACCTTACACTCACAGATGGCTGCTTCATACAACATTTCAAATTTAGGTTCTTCAGCCCAAATCTCAGTTTTTTATCAGAATTTCTAAACTACTCAGGCTTTAGCATAACCGCTGTCAGAAAGGGTGCAGGGTTTTTAGATACAGTGCTATGTGTAATTAATTTCAAAATGACTTCAGGTTAAACTGTATGTAATGAACTATGTAGTTTGTTTCTGTTGGCTAAAGAACTCCACAATGCTTTTTTAACCTTTCTTTTCCTATCATCATCTCTCTTCTGTCCTTGTTCCATTAACTGTTTTCATTGAATAACCCGTAGCTCTGCTTTAGTATTATTGTTTTCCTTATCTCCAATACCTAAGAACTCTAATCAGTGTAATCCAGTGTATGATAAAACAACATTGGATTTCTTTGAAAATCCTAAGGTAAAATGAGAAAGCTAAATACATCCTAAAACTGATTTAACTCATTCCCTTCCTTGGCAAAATCAGGATGGTACCTTCAGGATGAAAAGCGAGGGAGGTGAGCAGAGCAATGGTGAGCTGAGCACAGCAGGTCCCATCGGGTCTCAGCCTTTCAGTTCATGTATTTCATTATACCATGATGGGTTACAAGGTTCTTAATAATTGCTCTTCACAGAAACATTAAGACACACTTTGAGGAAGGAAAGGGTATTCCAGTACTTTTTTGTGAAAAGGGTACAAAGTTTCATGAAGAAATGCTGTGATCAAAAAAGCAGTCACTTCAAGGGAAGATCTTCTTTGACTAATATCTCATTATAAAACCCCAGATCAAATTGGTTCCCCATAACCTTGTTCCCAGAGGTTTTTGAAGCCATCGGGAGGTGTTTGCTTGTACTTGTCAGTGATGTTAAACTAATGGGGCTGTCCTTCTCGCTTCCCTCTCACAGGGAAAAATGCCAGACGTCCGAGGCCGCTGTAATTCCTTGAAAACTAAGGACTTTGATGTGGCTGCTGTAGCTCACCCTTCATCCCTCTCAAAAAAAAAATAAAAAAAAAAAATAAAAAAAAACCAAAATAAAAGAGAAAAAAAAAATTAGACTGCAGCCTTAAAGGGGAAAGGGAAAATATGTTTCATAAGTTGACATGTCAACGACATTTGCACGGGGTGACACGGCGTCATTTCCCACACGCTTGGGGGCACCTGCGAGGGGCCAGCACAGGCTCTGCGACAGCCTCGGCCATTTGTGAGTGGTTGGTGCGGGACCGGGACTGCGGGCCCGCAGCCCCCACGGGCCACCGGCACCCCGCACCCCGGAGCTACCGCCGCTGTCCCCGAGCCGGTACCGGCCCTCAGGGGCCGCGCCGCCCGTGCCGCCATCTTCAACGGCGCCGCCGCCCTCACCCAGGTGAGACCCGGCGGGGACGGAGCGACCCCGATCCCCGACCCCGGCCCCGACCCCGGCCCCGACCCCGATCACCGTCCCGGTCGCAGCCCCGGCTCCGGCGAAGGGGCGAGGGAGCCGCGGCCGTGCCTTGGAGCTGCGCAGCCAAGGGGGAGCCGCAGGTGTCGCGGTCTTGTGTCAAAGCGTTTTGCGGTCCAGTTTTTATAAAGCGAAAGGCTCGGGTTTGAGTTATTTTTCCCCTTAATTCTGGGCGATGTGCATAAAAGCTTCGCCCGCTGGAGCGCCAGTAGGCTTGCAATAGCTTATTAATGGTCTTTCTGCTCATTTATTATGGTAACTTGTGTTTTGAGAAAATATATGGTGGTGTTACAAACTCAGCTTTAAATATTTAATATGTGGAATTCATTTGTCTGGGAGATACTAAAACCCTTCATCAGTGATGAACTGCTCTCCCTGGCATGTCCCAGGCACCATAAATCAGCTCTGGCTTTGGGCCCATGATGGTGAGTTATATGTATGAACAGGCTTGGGTCTAAGCCTGTGTGCCCTGCCAAAAATAGTGTATCCGTGTCATTTTTCAATGCAAATTACTAATATGTGCAAATTAGCTTTATTTTGCTTCGCAGATATGACTTTGGAATAAAAAAATCTCAAATAAATATTGCTTTGCCAGCACTGGGATATTGATCAGAATCTTGTATTCTTATACTTATGTAAATAGTGCCTTTTAAGATAAGGGACTAACCATGACTATGAAGGGTTTTAGGTCTGTGTCAGTCTGTCCATCCCTGTCTGTCCTGGATTTAGAGCAGTGCTTAGTACTAATTAGATTAAGAAAGCATGAAGGTCTGTTTGCATTTGCTTTTTGTGAAATACTCTTTTTGCTTGTCACTTTCAAAGGACCAATTGTTGGAGTCCGGGACTACATAAACACCAAATATTATTGAAATATACATGAGAATCTGTCACAGGATGGAGATATTTTTGCAGAGTCCTGAGTGGCTTGGGTGAATGGAAGGAATAAGGGGCCCTTTGGATACTGCTACTTTATTGTTGATGTAAGAAGCATGGTGAAACCAGTGATCAAAGCCACTGCAAAAACCAAGACATCACAAGGTAAATTCGGATAGGAATCTATTCAAAGATAAATACCTTTCATTGTTGCTTAACTTTATAAATTCTTAATTATTTGTCATTTACTGATATGTTAGGCCTGTGTTTCCAGTTGGACAGAGTACATGGTTCATGGTTCAGGGCACTAAAAAAATAATTTTGATCTCTGACTGAAAAATGAGAAAGCTACTAATCTGTGGCATTCTGCAAAGATGTCATAAAAGTCCTATTTATTTGATAACTATGCAAAAAATTGAGGACTTGTATTTCAAATTCCTGTTGATTTTTTTTTTTAATATTCTCTCTGCATTTTAAGTACTCTTGAATTTTAGACTTTCTGGAGGGACTGGGAAGAGGAAAGGTGAGAAGAGGAAAAATACCACAACTATAAATTTTCCAGATTGTTCTCTCCTTTAAGAATAGCTCACTATAATTAAAGACAATAATACTTGATGCATAATGGAAGCACTTTTTAACGTTACCTCAGTAATTACGTGACAAATAAGTCATTCACTTAATGGTTTTAGTGGCCACCAACCTTACTAGCAAAGGTATTTTCTAGTCTTCATTTGTAGTAATGAAATTTGGTAAGTTGTAATTAAGCAATAGAGGAGCAAAGATGTATTGCAGTGTCACTTGCAGTATTTTTCCTGCCTGAATGAAAAACAAACTGACATTTCACTGATTTCACAGAGGTGTTTACAATGATCAGCTTTGTAGCTGAATGACTTGTCCAAACACAAATGCTTCTAAACTTTGGGTTTACAAGTTTACCTTCCACTGAAGTTAGGAAGAGTCACCTGGTTATGAATTTGATCAAAATACTAATTACAAGTTTTGATAGGCCTGTTACAAATCCTGTGGGTTTTAAATTTCATTTTCCTTATAATAAAAAAAAATTAAACAAACATTTCTGGCAACAGCATGGGATAAATTTGCAATATCTGATTGTTTTTCCATTTTTATTTTATTTACAGACAACTTTAAGATTTAATTGTTGCTGATTAAAATAAATGTGGATAAATAGCCATAGATTTCATCCTGCTTTCATAAATGAATTATTATTTGCTTTTTCAAATAGAATGCTGCCCTAATCCTTTAGATGGATTCATTCTTCATGAACTCATGCATATTGTCACTGAATTTCTAGTTCATTTGTAGCCATATATGTTTTCATAATTTTTTTTAGATTTGTTACTTTTTGGTTGTGAGAGCTGAACTGTTCATTATGAGAAGTTGTATTTATAATTACCTGGTCAGCATATTGTTTCTATTTATAAAAAACTGGTTGCAGTCTGGAATAATATCCAGTAGTTAAAAATAATTTAATTCTTAAGTTGTTTGTACCCAAACTGAACACAAGCAGAAGAAAGTATATCCAATAAAGTGAGGCAGTCTTGTGAAAGGATTCTTGTGTGAGTTGAGGAGCACTTCCAGTTCTCAGTGAAGGTGCTTCTTGTCTCTTGTGGCTGATTTCTCTCTGTCTTTGGAGTGACAACTTTGTTTTATGTCCAGGGTGTCTTCACTTTCTCTGGATGCCAGGTGAGCCCCCAGACACAGTGTGATCAAAGAGGGACGTCCAGTGTCAGTCTATTCCCTTTCCACTGTTCCAATCCTGTAACTGCAGACATCTCTTAATTCACAGTGACTTGAGCAGCCCTCAGATAACTGAAGTGCTTGGTTTGAGTCTTACAGTAATCACCCTCAAAGAAGAGTGCTGAATGTGAAAGAAGATAACTTGTCTCAGAAGTCTCAGCCAAATACCTCTAGATGGAGAGATTTCTGTTGCAGCTGTTCCATGTTTCTGCTTTTCTATATTGAGTGTTAAGCTCCTCTTAAATGGATTCTAATGTTTTCCAGTGGGCATTTGAGAACAAAGAACAATAAAAAAAGATGTGTCAAAGATGATTTTTAAACATTTTTAAAGAATGAGAAGATCTTCATTGATAAAAAATAAAGATTGACATAAAATTACTTGTTCTACTTAGAATATAAGAAAAGGCAGCCCTGAGTACTTGATGCACAAAGAGAATGTTTTCCAAGACAGTGTCAGTGTCAATATTAATATTGTTTTGGTGCTAATTCTTTTGCAGTAGCACTCTGATGCAGTTGATACACATATCTACTCAGAAAAGTACTTTATAATAGTGTTCACATATTTTAAAATGTGGCTGAAGTGTCATTATAGGATTTTTTTCATGTAAAATCCTACATAAAGTTGTTTGCTTGTTTTTCAGCATAGCTTGCAAGTGTCTTTACTGACTGAGAAGCTAAATTATTTTCTGCCTATGAAAGTTGGAAAAATGTTCAGAAACCACTATCAGGTAAAACAGAAATCATTCTAATTTTTACCCATTTTCATCTCATCTCTGTGAGAGCTCAATTAAAATAGCCTATCCTGAGATGCAAAAAGTCCAGCTACAGGAGTGTTTTGGAGTGTTTCATAATTCAGTATTTTTGTAGAAGTGTTATGAAGAAGTGGGTACCTGCTGATGCTGTCAGGTCTAGAATGTGCACAACGTGAGTTTGCCAGTGTCTTTTGTTCTTTACCCTTGTGGGCCAGGGAAGGCACATCTGCTTCCCTGTAGTCATGGAAGGAGTCCCAGCTCCTAAGGTGTGGTCAGAAAAGGGGGTTGGTTTATGCCCTTGGTCCAGCACAAGCATGTGACAACAGCAGTCACATTGTTAGAAGCTTCATTATCCCTTTTACTCCTTCCTGGCCTCTCTTTCCACCACACTTTGCCTTCCCTTTCTCTGCACCAATCCCATCCCAAAAGAACAGCCCACCCCAACTACATTTTCCCCACTGGTCCCAAATATTTTACTTCTGCACCCAAAATTGATATTTCTGATTGCTGTTCTGTAGGCTGTCTCAGCTTTCCATGGAATTTCTGATGTCTAGCTGCCACTGACTTTGCAGGATTGTGCTCCCAGAGATGCCCCATACTCCCCTGCAGTTGATTGTGGAGTTTGTGGTTTCTTGCCTAACTTCACTGGGGCCCCTCATGAGGCCTAACAATCTTCCACAGCACCAAGTAACTTTTGTCAGCAAAAGTAGCATCACTGTTTGTTTGACATTTTCTCATGTCAAACAAACAGTGTCTGGTATTTTTCCATGTCCTGTTCAGTTTAACCTGAATCAGGGCCAATTCAAGGGCTGTGCTATTAACAAAATGTATTTGTAAAGATGGAAGAAAAAGCCACTTGTTTAAGATTTGCTGCAAGCACATACAGCTTAGCAGTTAAAAATCTTTCTTAACTTTTTGAGAACTTGATCCTGTAGTCCTTAAATGAAACGGGTAACTTGAAAATTGATAGTATATCATATTAAAAATCCATCCATTGTACGTTTAAAAAATATTTTGGGCAGAGTTTATGGAATGCCATTTTGAATTTCCTTAGAATTTACTAAGTCCAGTCACTGGATCAGCCATGTGGCTGGAGCTGCCAGGTGTGTGTGGGGAGAGGAAAATACCTAATTCATATACAGTGCAGAGTTGATGTTCTCTGAAAAACTAATCTGAGGAGCATTTCTTTTGCTTGCCCCTCTTGCTCATTCTGACTTACAAGCAATTGCTTGGGCAGCTGAGCATAAAGAGAATTGGGGAGTGCAGGCAACTAGAAATGAGAAGGGAATGGCAGAGTTGTAATGATTTATTAGGTCAACCATGCTGCTGAAAAATGCTTAGCAAACTGTAGGCTCAGTGCATCAGATGTCACAAAAAATGTGACATCAAATGGCAAAAATCTAGAAGTGAATAATTCCCTAAGCAGAGGTGATAAAGCCAACCTCCCTAAGAGCCTGTGTTGGGATTCCTTGAGGTCCACTAGGCACATGCTGTGTGTCAGGAGTTTTCACCTGACAGGGACATCCATAATAATCTTTTTCCAGTAGTAATTCTCTGTTCCCTCATGAAGGCTGTAGCCCTTTTCATGGTGATACTGCCTGGAACAGATCTACTCCCAGGCTGCTTAAGTTGGCCCAGAAAAGTTAGTAAGTTTTTTTGTTCAAATCGGGTTGAAATTTGGTAACTTAGAAAAGTTACTGCAAAATATGTAGGCAGAGCCATTCACATATGTAGAGAGATGGTGTAAACTTCATTTCCTTTGGAAATCAGACAAAACATCCTATCTGCAACACCTTTTATTTTTTAGCAGCATGTTTTAAAACTCACTTCATTTGGTAAATTGTAGAAATAAATCTTATCCAAATATAAATTAGTCATCTCTTGCATGGTTTTTGAATATCTACAATAATTTTGCCTTTAAGAGAATGACATAATAGATAAAATAATTTTAAAATACTCCATGGTATTCCTTCAATTTTCTCTTCTAATCCTCTAGTAAAGCCAAATATTGACTACATGAATTGATATGTTATAGTAGTCTAGAAGCTGTTATTTATATTCTGCTGTCTGACTGATCAGTAGTACTGACTGTGGTAACAACATGATACAGAGGGATTCTTAGGTTCTCCTCTTGACCCTTGATAATTTAGTGCTGGCTGATGTATCCTCAAACCATTTTATCATAGGGGGGCCGGTTTGTTGAAATATTCAGTGCTCAAGGCAAGAACCCAGGAGCAAAATGGAAGATTTTTGGCAACCCATCAGCTATATCAAAAGTAAGTTTTTTAAGAAATCTATGAAACCTAGAGTATAAACCAGAAAAATGTGAATTAAGCTTAAAATTAGAAGGTAATGAGGGCTTTGACCTGACAGTGGTGTTGTCACTTGCAGTTCTATCATTTTGGCAAACTAAATGACTACTTAAATTACTTCTGTATGCCTGCTTGCAGACTGAGTTGGTCACAGTGTAATTTTACAGTTTAAATATTTAGAAAGTAATTTTGGCACTCTGGTAACTAGTGAATTGAGCTTTGCTCACTGAGTTGTGAATCCTGTTTGTCAGCAATATTTGTTCATAAAACACACAAGTAAAGGACATATTAGTGTGGATTATATTTTTGCCATCAAATGTGAGCCAGTCATACTTGCAGTGCCATCTGCATTTTCTGATATGTTACTAGCATGGTTGGTTGACAGGAGGAGAGTTCTGTCAGGATGCTTATGTTTGTTGTTCCTTTCTGTAGGAATACGACAAAGAATTAAAAGGCTTTGTTTTTGTACTTGAAGGAAACAGTCTAATCAACAAAATGAAGCTACCAAGGGAAACCAAACAAACTTGTGAGTATCAAAGAACTCAATGTCTGTGATGCTGTTCTGATTATTACATCAATCTTATATTGAAATGCTAAACATTGTTCTCCCTTAGTTCAGACATGATTCAGCATGGAAAAGTTTTTTAACTTTTTAGCAGGTCAGTGACAAATAAGTAAAACTTACAGAAATGCCATATTAGAGTAAGTGCTGTAGGGAAGATCTAACATGTCCTGGTGCTGCCATGGTCACTTTGTACCTGATCCTGCTACAGACCAATGTCTGATAAATAACTCTGATTCCATTCAGCACTTAATAAAGTCAGTAATTGTACTGGCATTAATGAATGGAAACTAGGTTCTTGTCCCCTTTCTTATTTTACTTTTTAAAGAATTTTTAGTTTTGTATCAAATAAGCTCTAGCGGTACAAGAAATTTATACCCAAATTTCCTCTGTGTTCATGTAATCAGTGTTTAAGGGTACTGTGGAGTGTTTTCCCAGGATGTCTGTTGCACCACAATAATCCAGAGTCCAAGCAGTCTGCAATACAGACTTCTGCAGTACAGCAATCATCATATGCCTTAAACTCCCTGACAGGGTGCTGTACCTTGTAAGGCTTGTACGAGTGACTTGAGCTGGCTTAGAATTAACTGCTTGCTTTTGAAGAAAAATTGAGATGGTGATTTTAAACAAATGGTATGGGAATCTTTTAGTGTACTTCTAATGTAGGGTATACAGTAACATGTAGGTTTCTCCCAATAAACACCAAAAAAAAAAAATTCCTTGGGCTGGTGACTCTGTAAGGCCTTTAAGTTTAGTCTGATTTTCATGAAAGAAATTGGCTGTTATCTTCATTAAAATTACTATTGATGCAATGTATATTTTTGAGAAACCAAACTAATTTATTTTCAATGGTACAATAAACTAATATAGCAAACAGTAAACAATTAAAAGAAAAACAGTTGCTAACTGTTGCTAAATATTAAAATGAGGATTAAGAATTTATTGTGTGGGTAATCACTGCTAAAAATAGTTTGGTTTTAAATTTACTTTAGCTAATGCTGCAATATTGCAGTCAGGTTTCCATCTGTTTCCATTCTGTTTCCTTCTGTCTTGGTCTCTTCCTCTCTTGAGGTATATGCACCTCAAGTATTTCATTAATCAAGTATATGGTCTCCCAGTTGCACTGGAACTTTGTATACTCTTCCAAAATAAAAGCTACTATATATGCAAATCTAATTTGAAGTTTTAAGGTGTGATTTGGCCCTCAAAAGAAGAAAGTTCTGATGTGTCATTCTTTAGAGGAGGAGCCAGTGTTGCTGTTCAGGCTTGTGAAGTCAGTGAAAAGCAGCCTGTGTCATCCCTGATGGAATATCTGAGAAAACAACATATGGTTCAATTCAGACAGCTTTGTACTGTTTTCCCTTGATAGGAAGCTACCTGAATCTTTTTGTTTGCTCCCTCAGTCAAACTCCTTTGTTATTATTCTAAAAATCAGAAGCCTCCACTGAGAGGCATTGTCATGATCTGAATTGCATTCTTACCCAAGAGTTTTGTTGAAGTTGCTTAGCAAGGTGTAAATTGTCACCAACATGAGTGCAAGTTTAATGCCACTATAAGATAATCTTGAAGGACAGTATTGCTTCATTTTAAAATTCTCATGGGATATTTATTGTCTTCATGCTCTTGGAGCACAAAAATTGTAAGCTAAAAGAAAAAGGTTCCTTTTGCTTTCATGAGATTTCCATCAAAGCCACAGATGGACTTTTAAAACAGTACCTTTATTGCAGTTTGAATTGGATTTCTTCAGGTTTTTCTCGTGTTCATATGTTGTGTGAACCTTGGGAAATAGTGTTGTAGGAGCATAGCATATGGTACAAAATGGAAATGCTGGATGGTAAAATGTGCATCTGCATGCACACAGCTTTTTTTTTTTTTCCTGTTTCTAGTGGGACTGGTGCAGCAATATCTGACACTTCAGATTTTTGTGCCATTGGGAAAAGACTTCGCCACTGAGTTACTGTAAGATGCGTAAAATTTCTTTGAATACTTAAAGTGAATTCTTGATAGAGGTCATTAATTGTGGTGGCATATTTTGCATTAAAGCATGGTGACTTGTCAAGTCAATAAAAAGTAATTAAGCTAATGAGATCATTATTTCTTAAATGTTTTAAATACTGACATTCCTTTGAAGACAGAACAAACTCCAAAAAATGCTGAATGAAGATGATGAAAAATCCAAAGAAATGGAGCACAAATTTGTCAAACATATGAAAATACTGGGGCATGAGGACTGCTTGAAAATTCATGAGATTTATTCATTAGTCATAAGAGAGGGCCCTTTGGTCCAGGGCAAAAAGAAATGAATATTCTAATAACTGGAGGATAAAAACACAACCAAACAAATGCTAAAAAGCTAGAAAAACAAATGGAGTACTTGATTGGTATAATTTGTTCCAAACTGTGAAGAAAGAGAGATACAGCAGAAACAGACATTTTATTAGTTAGGTGTGAAATGATTTAATAGAGTTTTAAACTTGGGCAGTTGTCAGGCTTTGGACAACATTTCTCCCTTAGTGACACCATCTGTTTATACTATATATAAACAGCACAACTCACTCAGCTTTGTAGCCCATAGAATATCTGAGATTGGACTAAGAAAAGAAATATTAGGCCATTAGAAGCCCTGCAAGCAAAGATGGGTTGAATGATATCAATTAAATTAGCAATTAAATCGTGTAAAGTGAAAGAAGGATTTTATTTTTGTTTGACTTTCTGTAAGTTTGCATTTAAAAGGAAAAACAAACAGGATATGTCATGCAACAGAGGCCAAACTCCAAGTACCAACTCAAAACCAAGATTTGTTTCTCATGTTCATTCTGCAGGCAGGGGCAGAGATTTAATGACAGGTGCAGGAATTCAGATTTTTTTGTAGTGTCATCTTCAGTTTGATTCTTTTGGGTATTTGATACCTTCTTAACAGGAACCTCTTTTCTACTTCTACTAATTTCATTTTTCTCATTACTTGCTTTTCTTGATAAAAATATTTTCTATCACCTCTCCCACCTGTATTTACCTTTTCTCTTTTCAGCTTATATTTAGACTTTACATTTTTTAAATATTTTCTTTCTACTTCCTGTTCCCATCTTTACTGTGTCCCTCTTATAAAAGCAAATATATGTTCCTATTATATTCTTAGGTACTTTTATAGGTTTAAATACATGTATATTGTATTTTCTATATATATATTTTATGTAACATATACTATATTGCTATATAATGCATATAATATAAACCATATTAACTGTATTTTCTCTGGAGCTCCAGTTACTTTGAATGAAGGTGTTTATGTCTTAAAAGTACAATATCAGTTGTTCCCCACTGAGTCCAGCTGTATTAAAAAGTTAATAAAAGTTCTTTAAAAATAGTTTTAATACTGAGTTTTGTATTTGAAATCAACTATAACTTACTTGTACCCATAAAGTCCTTCAATACTTGCAGAACAGACAATGCATTATTTTACCCTAGCAGACTTAAGATAATCCAGTAAATAATAAATACAAGTCCTTCTTGCCATGTGACTGCTGTTCAGTTCCCTTCTTTCCAGATGTTCTGAAAGAAATCTCTTGCTTGTTTGCAGACAGAGTGTTGATGGTGTTGTTGCTTTCTGAAGTTTAATGTTCAAAGGTGGTTTCTTACACAACCTGCCTACTTAGTGCTGAGTCTTTGAGCAGCTTCAAGTGAAAATTGATAGCATGCCAAGCTATGAAATTTACTTTATGTAAAAATCACTGACAAGTTTTGTAATAGCTGGGCATGAAGCTTTATGTTGCATTTCTTGCTCTCCCATTCTGCAGAGAGATGGAAATAGGAATTTAGTTTGAGCCTCATCTTCTTTTGCATTCTGTTCAGTGATTGATTTGGTCAGCAAACAAGAATTTCTTCAAGACCATCCATCACTTCTGGCATCAGCAGAGCTAAACTTTCTAACTTGCTGCTGTCAACCAGTCATTCGAGATTCCTGCCATAAATACTGAAATGTACAAACCATATATTAGCTGGTTTATCTTTTCTTCAGAAGAAATCTTAATAGAATTTTAGATACTTTTTAATGTGGCATGATTAGATGAATAGCACCACATTAACAGTCAATGTATTGATCTGTGTAGAAATGTGTAAAATATTGTGGATGAAAAATTTGATGAAGCATAATAAAATCACAACTAAGGTAGAGAGCATGTAATTTATGCAGCTTCTTTGGAGCAAATAATAGCAAAGCTATTAGTAATGCTGAACATAGCTGTCTGCTGCAAATGCAGTAGCCAGTTGTTAAATCTTCAGTGTTATGGATTTTGCTACTTTTCTGAAAAAGCAAAGGTAACTCGATGTTTGAAAAGATATTTGCATGTAAAAGAAAACAGCATCTGGCTTGCGTTGTCATTTTTGCTTTAATTCCCAATACATGGACATGTGGGTGTTAGTACTTCTGCTTGGCATTTTGACAAGCACTCAAACATTTATTCTTAAAGAACTGTAATGCCAGTCATGGTCACACTTTGTTTCTGATATGGTTTTTCTCAGTGTTTGGTATCACATGAAATTAGCACATTTTGTAATGGAAAGTTTTAGAGCAAATGTTTAGAGCAGTTGATGTGAGGAAAAAGATTTTGAAATTGTACCATGGCATCCAAAAAAAAAATAGAAGGAAACAAAAAGAAAACAAAAAGAGCAGACTGGTCGACTCTAAGAACAAGGATGAGGTGCTCAATACCTGGTTATATACTGAAACATTTTGTGGTCTTGTATGACTCCCTGTGTATTGTTCAATCTTTTTTTCCCAGTTTAGGCATGGTTCTTACTCATCCATTGCTGCAGCTCTGAAGTCACACTGTCTCTCTCACTCATGCCCAATTCCTGCTGCTTCAAACTTGTTCAAATCTTAGCATGGCAAACAGCCGTAAATCACATGTGGCACTGGGGAGGTCTGAGTTCTGTTAAGGCAAAACAGAAAAAAATTTTTCTGCCATGAAAAGCTGCAGAGCAAACATGCCCATTGTCAGTGAGAGCTGCAGCTGCCCCCAAGCCCAGACGTGGTGCTCAGTATTAATGTGCTGTGGGGCTCTGCTGTGCTGCCCCTTCCTGGAATCACTCAGTACCTCATGGGCCATCTTTCCAGCCAGAATGTGCTGAGGATTTACATGATTGCTCATTCACTCTAATAGTACCTATGTCTCCTAATTTCCTAATTCTTCCTGGTGTTCCAACCTCAGCCTTTCAACCTTTGCTCAGCTGGCAAAGCACTTATCAACAGGTTGGCTCAGTTACTATCCCACTGTTCATAGTCAAATTAGCTTTGCTTGCCACTAGCCTTAGCCAACTCCAGAAGGCATAAGTTCTTGTTATATTCTGAATTAATGCAAACTCTGTGAGTTTCAAACTCTGGAACATACCTGATAAGTTTTCTGTTGAAGCTAGTTATGTATGAAGGAATCTGTAGGGAAAAAGGAGTTTAAAATCTTTTCATTCCTGAAGTAGTTGTGCTTGCTGATAAGAAATCTTATTGCAAGGCCTGTGAACAGTACAGTGAAATATATATTTTGGTACCATATTTCCTGTTTTCAAACATTTGTTTCTATAAATATAAGCTTATTACTTTGAGATTTTTAATAACCACAACATAATAGGTTTTTCAAGTATAGCTAATTTATTCATAGATACCATAACAGTTTGAATTTATGTGAATTAGATGCTATCATAATCAGTCATCATTTTAGCTATGCTGACAGAAATATCATAAATTATTCATGTTAACCTAAACACCCAGCATGTTTTCAGATTCAGAACAATATGAATCTTGGTTAGTCTTGTAAAGCTTAGACCAATCTCTTAAAATTCAAAGCAGGACATAGGTGCTAATTCTATCATGTACATCTGAAATTATTGGAAGATTTTAGAAAGAGAATGAAAGTAAACTTTATTGAATAGATTTAGCTGAGAGATTATTTGAAATTCTGGTATTTAGTAGCATGAGACATGTTCCTTGATTATTTTGTGAAGCAAGAGTGAAATACAGAAATATTCTTAGAAGTATTAGGGTATGTTGAATTTCATAATTTACAAAGGAGATTTTAACTCATATATTTGAAAGTTTAAAAATTTTAATAACTCTCCCAGTCATCACATCTTCTAGAACTTTAGATGGAGGCACTAATAAGTACTAAAGTATTAATTATTTTGGTTGGGAGAGGTCAGGATTCACCATTTCTTCATAACTGCTCATATTTTGAAATATTTTCATTTTAACAACCAGATTTGATGATTCGTGTTTTGTGCCTGCCACTTGTGGTACTCCTTCTTTATGGATACTGGTTAAGGGCACTTTGTGGGTTTTTTTTCTTAATGCTCTCCAGAAAAGAACACTATCAACAGGAAATTCTAGTATACAGTACAACTTGTTCTCTAGTCTGGGTGACATATCAGTCTTCCAGATCTCTTACTTTGTAGAGATTTGATTCTTTTCAATGTAACTACTTCTGTTTTTATGGGGAAAGGATACATTGTTCTGGATTGCAGATCAGGCAGGCACTTCAGTAATGTGGTATCTCCTATAAGACCAATTTACAAGTAGCATATAAAATAAAATGTATGTAAAGTACAGGGTGCCTCTGAATAAGGAAATTTGAGAATCTGAAAGCATGGCAAATCAGCTGACAATTGGTATATTACTTTGTTTTTTGTCTTTAAAATGGAGGTGGTGATGATGATAATGATGTAACCTGTAATGTTTAGGAAGCACATGCCTTTATGGAGAAAATGGCACTACAGTTGTTAAGGACTAATGTACTAATAGTGAAGCATTAGCAGAGAATTCTCTCTGGATTTTGACCAGGATACAAAGAGATTTCTGTTAGTATTAAATTGCATGGGAGCTTAGCAACATCGATGAAATACCTGCTTTTATGTTTGGTAAACTTCCAGGTTACATCATTTATAAAGAGAAAACCACTTTCATTTGACGACCAAGTGATCCTGACAAATGAAGCATCCCTTCAATAGTTCAGTATTGTTTTTTCCTAAGTTCATTTTTAGCCTTGAATTGAACATTAACAAATGGTTATAAATTATTATCCATTTATCCATAGAGAAGCAAAGTGAATAGGCAATCTGAGCAGATGAGTCTGTCTGTGCTCTTGGGCAGTTGCTGCCATTCACTTGCAATCTCACTATAGTTACCATTGTGAGCAAAATAGTCAATCAAATTTGAAGATGTAAAATAAAATTGAAAATTGAATTGGAAGGTAATTTTACTTTCAAATGGCTTGCAAATGTAGATGTTAAGTGTGAAATGAATGCAGTTAATGACCATAGCTGGAAGAGTTATGCACCTGCTGATCACAGGAATATTATTATAAATGAGGTTGATTTTCTTGTTGACCACCTCATTTTTCTCAACATGGTCTCATTACTTTTCTATCACATCTGACCCTTAGATATAAATACTCAAGCACAGACATAATAAAAATACATTAACTCCCATATAGATTTTTAAAATTCATCTTTGAAAATCAAGATGTGTGCTGCAGATGCTTCTTGCGATTGTAGGTTTAAGATAAGTTCTACTCTTGGATAGCAGGAAAAAAAGTTGTGTGCCACCAAAAGTATTCTGGACTCATTTTGTAACTGAGAGATCTGATGTTCTAGCTCCCATTGTCTGAGTTATTTCAGAAAAGAGTTTCTCCAGACCCTTTCTTTATTTTTATTTTCCAATAAGCAGTGTAATTGAAAAGTATGAAAGTTACACTAACTCTTAATTATCTTCCTTCTCCTGGGAAATAAATTATTTTATACAATTTTAAGGCCATTTTCTTTTTTTTTTTATTTACTTGTTAGAATGTTTCATCTACTTCTGCCTGTGAAATATAAGTGTTTTTATTATTTTAAATGTATTTACAAAAATAAATTACACTTCTTTAGGAGTGATTATATCTGAGCATCTCAGGTTTGCCCCTTCCTTATGGCACATCTGTTGTCATAAAAAGTCTTACTTTAGACTTATATGGCAGAGTCTGATATAAATGTATGTCTTTTGATCAAAACAAATGTGTTCAGTGTTACATTCTGGAATGTAACTGAGTTGTAAATTTACCAATGGCCCTTCTATAAGCAAGGTTCTTATTTTTTCTTCATGAGGGAGAGAGATAAACCTATTCATATAGGAAAAAAATAATAAAATTTAAACATATTGAACTGATAGTATAGAGTGAACTTAGGTTTATTGCCAGTTGTTTGGAAATATGAATGACTTAATTCTAGGCTCTATTGCTCTGTTACAGCCTCATTTAAAGCACCATTCTCTCTTTAGAATTATGCAGTTTGGGGTTCAGCAGGGATGGTATTTTTGTGTCTCAGTACTCAGGTTATTGCAGCTGCCTGGTTTCTCAGCACAATTGCTCAGTTCTAAATGCAACCAGGAAATCCAGGGAGCCTCAAGCAACCACTGCTCCACTGCTTTGGACTTCTTTGGTGCACTGAATTTTAGCACTTCTGGACACTCAAGATTTAGAGTGAAGAGTTTCTGGAAACTAGATTCATAGGTTTTTCACCAAAGGCTATATGGGAAGTAAAGTGATGGCTGGAATTATGCCTTAATCAAAGGATTAGCCATGTGGCCCATTTGTTGGTGATCTTCATCTTGCTTAAACTTCTTCAAAAGTAATATCAAGCCCAAGCACCAGCACTGTAAGACACTTGGAAGTGTTCTGATGAAATCACTTTTCAAGGACTTGATATAATTTGTCCATTCATAAAAATATGTGCAGCTGATTTTGGAATCTCTCATGTCAAACAATACCAACAGTGAGGATATAATAGTTTTTTCTTGGCACAGTAGTGGGATTTCTGCTTTTCAAGTGCATGTGATTTATAAAAGGAACTGGCAGTCTTTAAAAATGAAACAGATAATGAGTCTTCCACTTTGTTTTCATTTGCCCACCCATATTATGAGGATGAACAGATTAAAGGTCAGGTTATCTGCAAGGGAGAGGAAAGAATCAGCAAGTTCTGGAAAGCTGGTGATGGTCTTAATGACTATGGGGGAACGAGAAGGTGCTTATGTATTTTTATTGCCTGTACTTGATATTTACATACTTGCAGTATACTTTGTACTGTCCTTGCTTAAACTCTCAAATTGGCAAAAATAACTAAAGTATGTAATTTGTCACAGAGTAATGTCCTCCTAAGTTGACCAAAGGAAACCTATGAATGTTTTGTGGCGTTATTCTGCAAATTTAAAATTTTATTATTTAAGCTACGGGTAGTCCTTAGCTAATGAAAAAGTGTTTTCAGTAATAAATAAAATTTTAAAAAAATCTAAAAGACAGTCTTTACTGTTTTAAAGTAAAACCCAGCATTTCAATGATTATGAGTAATTACTTTTAGCAACACTAAGTACTGACAAAAAAGTTGTTTTTTATAAGTGTTTGTCGTCTCAGAGGGGCTGCTAATTACAGAGAAATACCCATCTGTTAGAAATAGGCTTGTTCAAAATAATAGGTAAATTAATCATTGTTTCCCCATAGATTAAGCATATATTTAAAGTAATATCTGTGCTCTGGAGTGTTAAGGGAGGACTGCTGGGGACTGTCAGGGTTGTGCTGCTGCTGTGGTTTCACCCCAGGAAGCAGCTGAGCCACAGTGGCCCCTCTCTTTCCTGGGGAAGAGAATGCACAAGGGTAAAAGTGCAAAACCTTGTGCCCTGAGATAAAAACAGTTTAATGGGCGAGCAAAAGCTGCACATGGAACCAAAATCTAAACAAGGCATTAATTCCTTCCCATGGGCCTGCAGATGTTCAGCCATCTCCAGGAGCTCAGGGCTTCATGCTGTGTAATGGCTGCATGGGAAAACAAGGTAGCTCTGAGCTTCCCCCATTCCTTCTCCTTCCCCACAGTTCTTTCTGCTGAGCATGGCTCTGTGTTGTCTGAAACATCCCCTGTCATCTCCTGTCCTGACTGTGTCCCCTCCCAGCTCCTCACACATCCCCAGCCTCGTGCCTGGTGAGATGAGGTGAGGAGCAGAAAAGGCTTTGGCTCTGTGTGAGCAGAGCCCAGCAGCAGTGAAAACATCCCTGAGTTACCAAAAACACATCCCTGAGTTACCAGCACTGCTTCCAGCACAAACCCGAAGCATAGAACTCTCCAAGATGCCCTCAAGAAATTTAACTGGGTCCCAGCCAAAAACAGTACAGCTGCTAACAAGACTTCAAGGAAACAGAACATAAAAATTACCCTCTTTATCAGTTTAAAGGAAATTTTTTTGTGTGTGTGTGTGACCATGGCTGTAGTCTGAATTTATTGGAAATGTTGAAATTCAGTGTCCTTGGTATCATTGTGAGATGACCTGAATAGTGAGCAATAAACTTCTGCATTATAATTCACCTTTGAAGATAAGTCCTTGTGAAGTAAAACAGATAGACAATATATTGTGTTTACCTTTAAGCTGAAAAAAATCTATATGCAGTGACAGAGGCATTTTTAGGAAAAGAAAGCAAATAATGTTTTTCTAGTTAGCAGGCCCCAAGATAAGACAAACTTAAGGGGCCAAATACTTGTGATTATTAAAGGCTACTGGGTTCTTAGTTCATACAAATTGAATTCTTTCATACTCTGAAGGGCTGTGGAAATCTAGCAAAGAGTGTAGACTGTTGAAATGAAATTAGCATGTAAAGTGATTTTATATATGCAGGGATATAGCCACAAAGTTTGAATTGGAGAAAGAAATCTCATTACTCATCTTGTAAAAGTATTTTTTAATTCCATATTTGTTGTCACTGACATAAAGGTTTCTGCACATGAACAGGTTTTTTGTGATTTCCCAAAGATATTGGATTATTGAATTGACAAAGATCTGTTCCATTCTCTCCTGACTTTTCTTTTATAGGATAACTGATTTTGACAATATTAAAAGAAGATTGTATTTGTCAACGGTGCACAAGGAGTTGTCTGTAACCCCTCTGCATGCCAAAATTCCTCTGTTTATGATCAAACGCAAAATAGTAGGTACCTTGGGAATGTTACTTGGACTGAGGTTGAAAATCTGAAATATTTTGTGTATATTATGAACTTTTTGGAATTATTGCTTGTTTAGAACTCAGCTCCTACTGATTGAAGATAATTAAAGATACTTTTGTATGTCCCCTTTACCAGATGGCATCAGAACCACTCCTTCTTATATTAGGAATTCATTCTCATTTTACAAAATTACTGCTGTTTTTTGATGTTTCCTCACCTCACCTGTTGATCCAAGCTCTGTAAAATTCTCTGTGCCCCTGATACTTGTTCATGATAGTGCTCCTGCTCGCGTGTCCCTTCTCCTGTAGTGACCTTTGGTGACATTCACTGGAGGTAGACTGCAGCTGATGGCTGCTTTCACATTCTTCAGGTTCTTCCAAATATAGAACAATCTCTGTGTCAAACTGATGAGAACAAAACAAAAACAACTTTCTTCTCCTCGTTCCCCTCTCCCAGCCACAACATATGGTTATAGCTGACAGGATACAAAGCCTGATGGTTACTGTGTGACCATGTAAGGATTGGAGCCTCAAATACTGCTTTAGAAAATAAACTTGATATGAGAATAGTTAGATTTCAAATATTTTAAAATTTATATTTTCAGAAAGAGAACTAGATAACAGTATACTAAACAGTTGTGAATTTAAGGCTAGACATGAGAGAGAATATTTTACAAAAAAACCTCTGAATTTATAACTTTTTTTGAGATAGGTTAAGTGAAAGCAGCTGTGGCAACTTAAAATTGAGAAGTTTTCTGCTTTGTGGGAATAAGTAGTTGGACTTTTTTTTAATGAATATGTATCAGATCATACCCCTCAAGTTGCTGTTAATTCAAAATCCAATGAAATGAAATTATTTTTCTTCAGTGTAATTTCAGTTAGTTGGTGTCAGACTAGAACAGGTATTTCAGGATTAACGTGTGCATTAATGTACACCAAGTTAAATTCAAGCAGAAAATGAACTTCAGTTATGAATTTTAATTTAGATAATAAAGTATGAATCAGATATGTCTAGATGCTCTGATAATTTATAATGACAAAATATTTTAATAACCTTAATGCTTGACCAACCTTAAAGAGTAGATCTATATTCCTGAGTGTATCTGAATACATATCTGTCTCCCTTAAATGCTTCTCTGCCTTTTTATCATTGCTTTTGCTTAAAGGAGGGAGCATTCTGCTTTCAGTGATTAGATAGATCTTTTACATGGCTCTGATAGTTCACCTTACTGTATACACAAGCTGATTGTTATTATCAGCATGAGGGGTTGTGAATCAGGATATAAAATAAGTTGTTTGTTCCATCAGCAGAACAGAGTTTGCATTTTCACATGCTAGATTTCTGTATTGTATCCCTACAAATTATTCTGTTTCAACCTCATCACTAGAAGTATCAGTTATAATTAAATACTGAATTTTTCAGTGCATTGCTTGGTGTCTTCAAAACAAGTATTCCTTTCCTTCCAAAATTTCAGATTTAAGACCTGAACAGTAATGTATGCACCTAAATTTTTTCTCAAAAATATTTGCTATTTGTGGATTAGAAGCTAATATTTCTACCTTGACTTTATAAGGAAATTGGGCATGTACAATCATTCTGTTTTTACTTTTCTTTTCCCTTAAAATTTCAACCATTGATCAGCTGAATTTTACACATGAGTAATCATATAAAATGTTTTACAGTTCTGCAAATTAAATGAAAATTGCTGCATTTCTACTCAAGGCCATCTATTTGTATAGAAGGTGTGTTAGCCTCAGCTCATGGATTTTACTAAAGAGTTTGTTTCTCTTTTCTAGTGGTGCAATATGTGCATTGACTTGGTAACGTTTACCTATGAAATATTCAGAGGAGCTCTCTTCCAGTCCTTGGATGGAATTACTATTTCAGCCAACTGTAAGCTAAGAAAGGTCTTCACTTTAAAATTCAAGCCTCCAGTTACAGCTGAGGAAGATGGTGCGTTTTAATTACTGTCTAGTCTTAATCATAACTGTTCATGTTATAAAATCAAAAGTTTCTTATTCATCAGATTGGCAATTTGAAGGATTACATGATTTAATAAAAATTAAAGTGGTAGTGCAGCATATTAAGTCTGATAGTGTTGGACTTAGGGCAACTAATTAAATATGTGTGTACTCCTGTGTTTTAAACACTGAATTCCTTAGAAGTTTTTTATTGAAAAATATTCTGGGAAGATTTATCAAGTAGAGAGCTTGTTTTAATGAGGGTGTCTGATGCTGATAGAAATCTGATTTTTGCTAGGAACAGAGTATCTGAGAGGAAAGAGAAGTACTGAAAATAGCAACATTTGCTGTTTGCTTTCTTAATTTTGGATGTTAGCAGCTGATGAAAGATTTCTTTCTGAAATAATGCAGACAAAATTGTAACAAAACATTATATGAAACAGAGCTATGCAACTATAATAAACCCCTCAGATCATGTCCAGTTACCCTAATGTGGCCTTGTTTATTGGGAAAGTAATCTTGATGGTGAACTGAAAAATAACGGGGTTTTTTGGACCCAATATTGGTCAAGTTTACCAGTCTCCAGACTCACATCATAATCCTGAATCATCATTTTCCAAGGAGAGAACTTCATTCCTCACTGGTATTTGCAGTAACACAGGAGAAATTTCAAAAGCACAGCTGGCACTTTCTTATTTTAAAGGCACCCCTAGGAATAACTCAGCTTCTATTTTATTCAAATTTTCATTTTTCATCTTTAAGGAACATACCTGAAAAACATTTCTGGTTTCAGAAGGAGGGGTAGTTAACAGAATTATAAGTGTAGCAAAATGTATTTTCCATTTGGAAACACTCAACCAATAGGAGAGAGTAGGCAAACGTTGTGATTACTCCTCTGATTTTTTGTTGGTAAGATTGGAAAAAATATTAATTAAAAATGTCTACAGAGAGAATATGGTAAATTCTCAGCAGGAAACTGCAGTTCAAGCTCTCACTAGCATTCATTTAATTTAATTCCATTGGTGCATTGTTTTTTCCCTTCCACTCTAAACAGTTTCTGAAATGTGCTTAAATATTCTAAATGAGTTCCAAAATTCTAAAATGCAGCTAACATAATGAGTCAACAGCTTTAATAAACTGTAAGCATACTAAAATATTACACTTTTAATTACTTAATTATCAATTCTATGATTATTACACAGCTGGTGGGCATTAGTACTTTCTGTATGCTTTTGAATTTCCTTATCTAGGCAAGAATATAGAAATATAAATAGAATATAGAATATAGAATATAGGAATAGAATCAGAATCGTGGAATTGTTTAGTTTGGAAAAGACTTTTATGGTCTTTTGTGTCCAACTGTTAAGCCAGCAGTGCCAAGGCCACCCCTAAGCCATATCCCTGAGATCCCCACCTACATGGCTTTTAAATACCACCAGGAATGGTGACTCCACCACCCAGGGCAGTCTGTTCCAGGGCTTGACAACCCTTTGATGAAGAAAGAGTTCCTATTATCCAATATAAACATCCTCTGGCACAACTTGGGGCTCTTACTCTCATGTTGCTGCTTGTTGCCTGGGAGAAGACACCAACACCTACCTCTGTGCAAGGTCTCCCTTCAGCCTCCTTTTCTCCAGGCTGAACAACCCCTGTTCCCTCAGCAAGTTCTCTAGACTCATCTTAAATTTTCATTACAGCTGAAGGTTTGGCTGAATTTAAATGATTCTATACTTCATACCAAATTAAAGAAAAACAATAGTAATTTTTTTTATTATGAATTTTCATATAACAATTACTTTTTAATAAAGCTTTTTCCCTCTCAGAATGACTGGACTAGTTAGTTGAGCCCCACTGAATGCAGTGGCATTGCAATTTGTATTGAGAGTTGTTGTGCTTTAACCTTGGCCAGCACTTAAGCAGCACACAGCCACCGCCCTCAGTGGGATGGGGGAAAGAAGCAGAAGGGTAAAAGGAGGAAAATGCATGGGTTGAGATAAGAACACCTTAATGCTAAATTGTTATTACAAGGGGGAAAAAAGGTAAATAAAACCCAAGAAGGACATTTGGTTTTTATTTGCATAATTTGTTTACCACCAGCAGCTCCCCCCAGTCAGTTTCCCCTGTCATTGAGATGCTGAGCACGCTGCCCTGTGGTCTGGAATATCCCTGGGGTCAGCTGGGGTCACCTGTCCTAGCTGTGTCCCCTCAGCTTCTTGTGCCCCCTGCCATCTGCTCCCTGACAGGGCAGCTTGGGGAGCTGGACAACAACTCACACTCCAGCTGAACAACAACTCACACATCAGCTCTGCTCACATGCCAGATCCAGCACACAGCCCTCCACTCTCAGAAACCAGGACAAGGGTCGAGCCCTTTGCTTCAAACTCCTTGGTGTGGTGGAAGAATTGATTTCAAGGTGCAATGAGTTTGTTACTCTTTTCAAATAGAAATATACACTATGTTTTGAATTCTTAAAATGACAGTAAATGCAAAGGGGACAACCATATATACGGAGAAATTATTTCTGTATGAGATCATTGAGATAGAAGAGGAAATACTTCATCTTTTCTGCCTCATGACACTGAAGCACACAAGCTTAAACTGTACCTAGTTTCTTGTTTCCATAGTGATGCAGAACTTATGTATGAGTTTTATCACTAAGTATTGCCCAACAGTGATAAATAATGTACTGGCTTGGCAAAAAAAAAAAAAAAAAAATTTGAAAAAATATGTCCCACACTGAAATATAGCATGGGACATTTGATTTTTTTTATTTGAATTGCAATACTTGATCCCTTATTCATGTTTGGGTTTCAGGTTGTGTTTTCCTCTTCTTTTCCTTGGAAAATAGGCTAATTCATTTGCTTATTATATTCAAGTCTTCTAAAATTTGCAATTAATTTGTGTTGTGACATCAGGAATGGTTTTGACGTGGATTCCTTTCTTTGCAGAGAGCAGCTTTCATAAACTCAGTCTATATTGGTTATCAAAGGGAAAGCAGAGATAATCAGCTCACATTCTGCCATGCCTGGTGTCACAAGAATACATAGGTTGACAGCTTTTTAGTTTATCTGAAAGCATAATGGAGTCCAAAGTTTGGAATTAAAGCTTGTTAAATTCTTTATTTGCATATATGGGACTTTGCTCCTTCAGTCCCACAGATATGAATACCATATTTAGGTGTTCATTTTATCTGAAAATCACTGTATCAGTGTTACAATTAAAGCTGAGTTGTAAAAAAAATTATCAAAATATATTTTATTATTGTTGTGTTTGCTCTCTTGACAAATCAAAGAAATTTATTCTCTATGGCTACTCCAGCCATTAGTGTTTATTTCTATAACTGTATTCAAATTTTTTGGCCTAAAAGTATACACAATATAATTTTAAAATTTGCAATAAAAAGTGACCAATTGCAGCAATATTTTCAAATTACCATAATCTAGTTAGTTTTTATAGCCATATGAGCTAAAGTATATGTAATCTACCAAGTAATGCAAGTCCTATTGAATTCCATAGTGTCATGAAGTAAAGCCCATGTTTTCTGATTCCAGGTACATCCATTGTTACACCTGGGCCATACGAGGTCTCAGATGATATTCCTCCAACCTGCCAGCTCAATTCTGATGTCCCACAAGTTACACAACTGCTGGATTTAAATGAAATTCACAAGCCAAAAACAAAATGCAGGGAAAAGGCAGTGCAAGAAACAGGTATTCTGTTGTATTAGAATACTGTGAGTACAATCCATACAGTGTGTGTGCAAACAATTGATTGTTTTGTAAATGTCCATGTTTAGAGTTCCAATGTCTTAAAATGAAACATGACAACTCCTGCACACCTGTAGTGCCTCAAGCACACAGACACATGTGTGTTCTATAGTTTGAGATCTGTGTGGAGCCTGAACAGTTATAATTCAAGCATGAGATTGATAATAATATTTGAGATGTCATATGAATGTACATTGAAGCATTTTGCAGTGAAGTTGTTACACTTCTTTTTAAAGTATGTTCACATCAATGAAACTTTGCTGGCAATATGAGTATGCAATGTCCTCAGCTTATACTCTGAAAAGGGAAATCTTGTCTTATTGGTGTCTTGTCTTATTTGAATGTTTCTTTAAGCTACAAAATAATTAACCATATAATTTAGACTTTAGCAGCATTGCACTGAAGAGATTTATTAAAGAAGCTGGGCAGTGGTGTGCTACAATACAAGCTATTGACTTGAATAAAAGCTAAGAGAAAGAAAAGAAAGGATTAAATTTTAAATTATTGTTACAGCTGAAGGCTAACAGTAGGAGACCTAAAAAGCTTTTGTTCTACTCTCTGTATTGTTTATCATAGTTATGAATAATCTCAACAGAGAAGCAAATAACAGGGGAGCTAAATTTTGTTATGATACAGATACTGGTTTAATAAAGAGTGGGACTTCAGAAAGTTTTAAGTTTGTTAGATTGGAAATCCCATATTTACTTTTTCCTGAAAAACAAAGCAGGTAACATGCAGGAAATATCACAGTTTTCAAAGCAAGGTTTATTGGTTTTATGCCTTGTGGCCACTGTGTTGAAAAATTGTGGTCTAGGGACCACTGTATGGGGTAAATGTGGAACATGACATCACATAAAATCTAGCTTTGCTAAATGCAGAGGATTCTACAGTGGGGAGGAATGATAGCTACAGTTAAGCTTTAAAGGATCAAAATTAAATGAATCAAGGCTGGCAGGTTATCATCACCAGAGATACAGCTCAGTAGAACTTTCAGATTTTAATATGTTTTAAAAAACTAAGTAGCAGGAAATTCAAATTCATAGGAAATGAAAAAGGTATCAAACCTTTAAATCATTTTTGCATTATTGTCTGAAATACTTTATACATTATCAGCTAAACCATCTCAGAAAATATCTTAGAGACCAAGAAGTGGTTCAGGGAGAAACAGCATGAATGATAATCTCTCATATAAGATATGCTGAAAACATTAAAAATCTACATAAGGGCATTTAAAAAGTAACCAGTGATACAAAGGATGTTCAATAAAAGCTGTTTTTCTTATCTCATAGCACAAAAACAAGACATCATTTGATGTGATGTTGCAGTTGAAAATTAAAAATTCATAAAAGAAAATGCCATGTTACACAGAATATGATTAAAATATGGAATCTACTGCTAAAAGAGGCTGATAAAGAAATTGGTATGATTTCAAAATCAGTTGCCAATTTATATAGGTAACAATAATGTTGTATTTAGCAGCAGTAAAATTGTGAAGAGAAAATTCAATTTTGTACTTCTGGTTTTCCAACCTTACACTAAGAACTCTGCTGAAGGCAGATGATTTCAAGTCCATACTGAATTATATTGTGCTATTTCTGAAGTGTTGGGTTTGGCCTTTGGAACTGAATGTTACAGAGATTATTGGCCTTTTCTAGACCAGCATTTCCTGTGTTTTTAATGTTTAAGTTGGCATGTCTGCTTCAGTAAGATCTGTAAGCCAAGAATCAGTAGAAACTGAATTGTAGATACAAGTGCCAAGGTGTGAAATTGCTTAAATAGACTTGGGTGAGACAATTGAGAGCTTTTTAGTAAAGCTGCTGTTTTGCTTTAAAACTGTGTATTGCTTCCTACCTGCAGTAAAGTCAACAGCAGAATTTCACCAAGGCAAAAATATTTCCAGTCCTTATTGTCTTGATTCAAAGTACTGATTATCTCTTTAAAGCAATTTTGTAAACAGATTGATCATCATTATAAAACAGCAGTATAGAGAAACATAGATTATTTATGTTCATTATCAGAAATCTGGGGTTGTAAAATTATTCATAAGTGGTGGTGATCTTCAATCCCACCTTATAAACACAGCATGTGTCCTTGCAGACATGTTTTTTAAATTTCAGAAATTGGCCTGCTTGAAATTGGAAGTTTTGGTATGCTTAGGTAAATTTTAATTGGAAAACCTTTAATCCACTAAACTTTTTTGTTTATTTGATAATCAAAAGCTCAAATTATTTTTAGTATCATCCACTTTTAATTACACATATTATTTCATTATGTCATCAACACTGTTATGTGTAGATGTAGGTAATTAATTGCAGTCAATTAATGTGGTCATTAAGAGAGATTTTAATGCAAATCAGCTTTTCTAATTGGAGCTAACAACATCCCAAGGTAGCCAGTAAAAAAGAAATTGATGTTAAACCAAGACAGGTCATCTGATCTTGTGAAATGGCAGCTGTTAACAGCAACCAAATGTCACATCAGGAAAAGAGTCAGGTAATGGCAGCAAGGAGCTTCTTCTGTGCTTATTAGTACAGTAAATGATGATATTGGTGGCTAATGTATGATCTGTTTTTCATTTCCTTGATGACACTGTAAATAAAGCTGATCTTGAAATAAGGTTATGAAAAATGCTCAGGGGAATCAGCAGAATATTTTGTTTCTACTTTATTGCTTTATGAAGGTGTCAAATCTCTAAAGTGAGATAGCAATTTAATACAAGTTGTAGCAAGAAAATATCTTTGGACATTGTAAATATTAAATATAAATTAATTGGAAGATACTGTTTTTATCAGCTCTGGAAAGGAGAATTCACTGACAATATTGGAGAATTATAAAAGGAAAATAGATAGTACGTGCAGCTCTACAACCCTGATAGTAAAATTAATGTGTAACCATTTTACTGTCCTTCCTTTTTAAATTTTTTGGAGAACATTCACCTGCATTACATGTTTACTTTTTGTCTTGAAGACTGGTTGGCAATTTCCATGCTTTAAAAGACTTATAAAAATAAATCTACAGTTTAAGCAGTAAAAAAAAAAATAAATAGTAATAAATATTTTAGCAGCAATAGAGTGCATTTGCAATATTAGGGCTCAGCCCTGGTAATAGAGTAGATTCAGTAATTTCAAAAAGCAGGGTACATGTAAATAGTTCTCTGAGCTGTGACTGATACCTTGACAGTCTTGCCTTCATTTTTTTTTGTGTTATTATTTATTTATTCTGTTATTTATTAATTAGAGTTCTTTTTTCTTCCTGTCAGAAGTTAGGTTTTCATTGAAGTTCTAAAGAAATCCTGCAAACCTTTTTTTTTTGTTTATAAATAACCCACTTTTAAATAAATCTTTAAAGCAAGAAGATTAGAATTATGTCTCTATAATAGACCAAAAGTTTCTTGCTGATATGTTGACACACTTTTATACAATGGGCATTTGCTATTCCTATATTTCTAGGGAGTGCACTTTAAAGGCTCATAACTCTTAAATATGTTTAGTATTCATAATTTTTTTCTTTTAGTTGATTCTTTTAAAAAAGCTACTTTTTATTGTTTGTAAGTACTGTAATTTTTTTTAACTCTTAATTTTCTTAACTTAGGCATTCTGGCTAATAGAGGCCAAGGCAACACATGCAATGGTAAAACTCAGGATGTATCACATATTGCATTTGGGTCAAAGATCCTTGGGCCACCTCCATCTTCAAACAAAAGAACCAATGCAAAGGTACCTGGAAAGGTAAGAAGGGCTAAATTCCAACAACACCATGGCCCTTTTGCAAAGGAAGATATTGATAAGCAGAGGAGTTAAACTAAAGGTTTATTCCAGAGGCTGCCTCCAGAGAACTGGGATAGGTCTCAGTGCCAGAGATCCTGCAACATCCAGAGGAGGGCGAGGGAAATGCACGGGTGGCTCCAGCACAGGGCATGGGTTTATGAGCCCACAGGAGAGGAGGCCAAGGGGAAATCTGGTTGCTGTTTTCAGTGAATGTGGGGCTGTAGAGATGCCAGACCTCTTCTAAGAAGTGCCTGAAAGGCCAAGGACAGCAGGCTCTAATTGCAGGGAGACCCTGACTAAATACAACAAAGCGATTCAGTACTGCAACTGAGCCACAGGAGAGTGGAGAATTTCAAAACTTAAATGAAACAGGCTGATTCAGCATCAGACATAAAGATGCCTCTCTCTGCAGAAATTGGTCTTACCATTCTTTTCTGAATTTTTTTCCTAGACTACTAAAATTTCTCTCTCTCTCTCTCTCTCTCTCTCTCTGTGTGTGTGTAAATATTTTTCCTTACAATGAGAGCCATAATGCAGAGAAGAAATTATATTTCAGGATTCTCTGATAGCCAGCCTTACAGTAGCTCCTGTGATGCTGTCAATTACAATGCCAGGGGAAACACCGGATTCCAGGCTGCCAGCAACAAATATGCAGGTTTTTGGAATCTGATCAGGACTACAGTTTTCAGTTTAACACCGAGAATAAGGGATCCAGCCAACTCTTGTGTAGGAAGTCACTTGAAAGTCAGGTTGTAAAATGATATTTCTTTCTTCAAAGAAGAAAATACTCCTGAGGTCTAGAATAACTATAAGTTTTAGTCTTTTTATTCTGATAGTGAATTCTAATTTTTTCCCTTTTCTTTGCATTGTTCCATTCACTCAGTGGAAAAAAAATATCTCTGCTTGATACTTGACTGTAAAGATTGAAGATACCACACTGAATAGAGCCTACCATGAGATTTTGTGAAAAGATACTGTTTAAAAAAGATTTGGAAATATATATTTGGAAAAAAAAGAGTAATCCATAATCTGTGTTTTACCTTTGAGTATTTTGAAAGCTGTTATATTTTTGTCTTTCATCAAGAAATAATGTCTTTCAAGGTAACAAAGACCTTGGGTAGCAAAACATCGTGCCAACTTCAAAATTCAGGAACACCAACTGAAACCATACCAGAAAATGAGAGGTTGGAGTCACCACTGTGGCCATGCAATGATACTTTAGATCAAGGAGGCAAAAGAGGTACTCTCCAAACACCTGCAAATGAATATCAAAATGGTAAGAGCATAAAGCAAAGAATATGTAGGCTTTTCAAACTGCCAAATTTTTGCATGATTGTGCCTTTGAATTAGGACTTAATTCTTTGTTTTTCTAATCCTTTATCTACTTAATTAATTACTGAAGACATATTCATTAAATCATTATTTATTCTCCTGTATGAGGGTGAATAAATGCTCATTCTCTCTGCAGCTAATTGTGTTGGGAGTGATTGAGCCAGGGATCATCACCTGCTGGCAGTACCCACAATTTATACACACGCTCCTCTTTCCTCATGCTGTGAAAATAACTGAGCTGCTGCCGTGGTTCTTGATTGTTTTGCAGAGTTTTGCAAGCCTGGTTTTTATAATTACTATGGTTTGCCCTTCTTCCATACCTTGTGTTAAATTTTTCCTTCCTTGTGGCTGCCCTGTTCCTGCTGCCCTGCAAGATTCCCATGCTGTTTAGATGTTTGCATCCCAGTACAATGCCCCATATGCACACAATATGAGTCTTCACAGGCATTTCATTTCTGCATTGCATTTCAGACCCTGAAATTCAGACTCTGACAACACCTGTAAGTGGAGAAGCAGATTTTCAGCTCACGTCTCCACAAGTACCATCACCAGACAAGGACAGTCATATAAGATTATCTCCAAAAAATGCAGCCAAAGCCACATGGGAGATAACCAATGGTATGGTACTCATTTTATGTTATTTTACATTTCAGTTCTATGTGGTCTGAAGGAATATTGTAAATTTCAAAGGACCCAAAAGCAGTTCATATAAAAAATAAACATCTGTTGTGGGGGATTATGGAAATCAAGGACCCTGCAACAGAATTGCTTTAGAGCATTGATAAAGATTTGCAGGATTAAGCAGAGTACCAGAGCACTGAATAAATATCAAAAGAAAAATTCCATGCTCTCATGATTAAAGGAAAAGAACTAAAAATAATTTATTCTTTAAATCCCTAATAAATTTAACACTGAAGATTCCAAATATGAAATGTACAAGAAATCACTGAAGATTCCAAATATGAAATGTACAAGAAATTTTACTTGTCCTAGATAAGAGTTTAGAATATTAACTACAGTACCTATGTAATATCATGAGGGGAGGGGAGAAAGGAGGAGGGAAGAGTGGATTTGTTTATAGAGTTCAATGGTGATTCATTTCTTGTTATTCACAGAAAGACACCTCAGCTTACATTTTGAGTTTTTTCCCTTTCTCTGAGTTTTTTCCCTCTCTGCCAAAAAATGTGGATTTTTTTTGTCATACATTGTCTGTCTACTTCCTTTGCATGAGTCTGGGAATTGCATTCTTGGGGCAAAAGTATCCCTTGTCTCTATAAAAAGTAGTATTACTTTTTATTAGAAGGCATAGTCACCAATTTGAAAAGTGTTTGGACAATTCAAATGTGCTCAAAATTGACCAATGAGATTTTCCTTCATATTGTGAGTGATTTCCTTTGTGTTTATTCTTTGGAGATATTTAGAAATTATTATATACTCTGGCAGTTTCAGTAATTCATAATTGCTATTATGGGTTCCATAATTTGACTGAAAGAGATCCAAGATATTCAGGCAAACAGAAAAGTCTTCTGGAGAATTTTTTCATTCCTTCCTATTTATGTGAATTTTGAGAAATCTGGGGCAGGAATCACTATCTTTACTTTGTTTTCATCTAGAACACCAAAACCTCTATCTAGTGACAGAATTAAAAAAAAAATTAATCAACACTTGTTATTTAATGAAAATATAGATAATATTAAAAGACAACTTTAGGGCAGTAGGCTGGCCTGTCTGAATGTCCTCTCATAAATTCAGAGGCAGAGAACTGAGGAAGAAAGATGTGTGTAAAGTCTGTTCTTTTGCTGTTTGAATGTCAAAGAATGAAAACTGTTTCTTTATAATCTTAGTTGTGTGTACAGATAGATAAATGCATTATGTGTGTTGGTAAGTTACAGTTCTACAAATTTTTTCCCTGTATTTTCATTGCTTGTCACTGTTGTCACTCTCAGTCTGCAGATTTCTGTCTTTTTAAGTATATGAAGTTATCTCATTTTACATAGATGACTTAATGATTTCTTTATCAATTAGTACTGGATTTATTTTTTCTGAAGAACTTCCTATAAGGAACTTCTTCATCAGCAAAGTCCCCTTCTAGGCTTTGTTCTGGACATCTTCCAAAGTGGGATAAACTTGACCTGAGAGAAGAGATAAAATGAATAAACACTGTTTATGCCAATCTTATTTACTCAATGCTGAAGCCTTCATTATAATGTTAGGCTGTGATTAGGAGCTTTAGCATAAGTCTGAGTGTGTAGAAGAGCTAATTAGATGTTAAGGTGCTCATTCTTGCATTTATGTTGTTTGCTGCAATGTTGTGATTACGTAGTAGTTTGCATATTTTACTCAGCATGTGCTCCAAATTATTCATTACAATTGACATGGAAATTATGAGTTAAAAAGAAATTCTAGTATAGTTTTTGTTGGAGAGATAATGGAATTTTGTTTAGTCCAAAACTCCTGGTATCTTTCACTTGTGGACTATTGAAAGACTGCTACACTGACTGCAGGTTACAGAAGTTCCTGAACTCTGTAAGCAGCATAAAATGTCATCTTCAAATCATACGGACTTTTTTGCCTGCCCTCTAGATATTTCATTAAGAATAATTACTGTGCTGCATGAATGAATGTTTGGGTTTGACTTATTCCTAACTCAAGGATATTTCTTCAACTCTAGAAATGAATGTAGTTCTTTACAGGGTGGCTTAGACTAAAAAAGCAGAATATTCAGTTTGATATTATATAGATAGTAATCATTTTAAAGCAGTTCTTTATATTTCTGAATTCCTTTTGCTCTGGGCAAGACATTATAATGGTGACTAAAGTGTAAGAAATTTTTGGATGCCTGAGGCAGAGCGAGGATTAGTAGTCAGGAGTTTAAGTCTCTAATTGCCTCATGTTCTCTAAACACTTGATAAAAACTGTTGCTCTAGGATTTCTTTTCCATGTTTTGATACTTCATTCAAAACTGACTTAAAATCTTAAAAAGCAAGTGACTAATCACATTGTTTCATTCAGAATTCATTACACTATTTTTTCTGTAATGCCTTCTATAAATTGAACAGCAACAAATGCATTGGAAGTTATTCTAGAATCAGAACAGAACAGGTGAGATTGGGGGAAATGGGTTGTTGCTAAGTCAGTAGACAAAAATATTAAGCTACTCCTCTCTATGCTTTCCCAGTTGTATGTGCATAAGAATTAGTGAATCCTCCTGGAGTGGGCTGTACACTAAGTGTATAACCATACCCCAGAGGGCTCTTCACAGTGGTCTGAGCTATTAGTGCATATTTGTAAACCACAAAGGCAGCATGAGACATGTCAAATCTAATTTTATCATGGGGAAAAGACCTTCTGAATACTGAAGGAGTTTATGTTATGTATTTTGATGTTAGTCTCAGCACCGACAGGGAAACCTAATAAAATGTGTCTAAATTAAGCTGGAAGGGTTGGTGCCAGACAGGAAAGAAGACTGCAAAGTGCTGAGATAAGAAAAAATATAAAAAGTTTCTTAGCTAGGTAACTTTTGAAGATTTTTTTTTGTTTGTTTGTTTGTTTTGATAAATGCAGCAAGTAAAAATTTTAATATTTTTGCCTTAGGAAAAAGGGTAAACATCATTTTAGACTTAGCAACCAAAATAGCTGGGAAAAAGATTCTTCACATCCTGAAAAGTTGTCTAGTTGAAGTTTGGGGATAAATAATATTTTTATGTCATTTCTGTATAGCAATTTCTGAAGCTGTGAACAAGGCATCTCTCCAGGTCCTAAAACTTTTAAAACAATCTCGGTCTTGATGGGCCAGATTCCTACAGAATAAATAATTGAATAATTGAAAATACTGATTTAGTGTGACAGAGTTTTTCAGTCATGTTAGGTCACAAAATCAGTTGGGGAAAAAACAGTTCCTGAGTCTTTGTCCTTGAACATCCAAAGACTGTGTTCAGCCTCACTTGAAAAACTCATGAAAATATCCCTCTTCTCATTTCATTTTTATAGGGGAAATGGTAGCTTAATAAAGGTAGCTTATATAGATATAAAGTATACCGAAAGCATAAAATTGTGAAATGTTCATGACTGTGTTTTCTCTTATGATTTCAGTTGTTTTATTTGTGTACCACCCTTCACATGTAATTCCAATTGCCTATAAAAATGCTTTATCAGAGGGATGTGACACAATCTTGAATGATAGTAGACTGGAGAATTCTGCTCCAACACCCTCCTTTGAAAAAGCTGTAGTTATAGATACGGAACTAAAAATCATTCGGTTTACTCATTGAAGGGTGTTTCCCAGAAGTTTTGAGTAGTCTCACTCATTTCTTGATGCTCTTTGAAAAACTAATCCAAAATATTTGTAAAATAAATGGAATCACTTGCATGTTCAGCTTTCAAGGCTTATAATAATTAAAAGCAGAACATTCTGCACTGTTTTAAACCAGAATGATTTTCTAATAGAATAAGAGTTTACTTGAAAAACCTTGGGAGTTCTGACTAAAGATGATCTTCATGAGGAGATTGAAAAATGGTATTTTCTGGAACAAGAAGGTGCAAGCCATGGTCATATAAGATACATCAAGTCCCAACCTTCCACTGGTTCCTGGATATTAACTGGAGTTTGGTAGCTTTACTGTCTGTCTTCAGTAAAAATCACAGCAACCCAGTAAGAAGACAGCTGTTTCTCCTGGCATCTCAGTCTTCTTTCTTTTACCTTCATTTATGGTGATTCAGACTTCCTCCCACCCTCTCACTCCTCCCCAGCTGCTGAATGTGCCTGAAGTGGTAATTCTAACAAAACTAAAAGTAAAATATTACAGTAAAGCACAAAATACCCTTCTAAACTTACTGTCTTCTGTGGTGGCAAGCATTTTATTATTGCAATGCTGCTTTATTATTACATTTTTAGTATTTTTTCATTGAGTTTTTTTTAATATGGTTGATGGTAACTTTGTTTTATGGAGCTGGAAAGTTTCAATATCTAGTGAATAATCCACACCACACTACCTTTAATGAAGATAAGGGAGTATTGCATACTTGAGCAATTCTCCTTTTCTAAGATGCTATTTGAGATTGGTTGTAATCAATCAAATTGACATTTTTTTCTATACCATCATTCCAAACAGTAAAATATAAGTTAACAATAAGAACATAAAAATGGTCTTTTCATGTGTATCTGGTGCACTCAATCTTTAAATCTATTTCTGTAGTTTGTTGTTTGTTTTAAAATTGTTAGATTAGTTGTGGCTGTATTCAGGGAAACCTGGTGAAACAGATATCTTTATACATTTTTCACGTCACACTTTTTTATCAGAACAGTAGTTTGAAATTGAGATTTAAACCATAAGTTCTGAATGTAAAAGTGTGGAATTTCAGCAGTAAAGAAGGAGCAGATTGTAATATTATGAACTTTCCACCAATGTGTTGTTATTTTTTAAATGTCAGATACAAAAAATGCCTTTAGAAAAATATCAATGGCCATATTAAATAAAATCATGTTCTCCTAGAATAAAATTCAGTTATGGGTTTCAGATCTTGATGGCTAAACAGTTTCAGGTTTGCACATCCTGTACCAAAGCCTGTGTACTTTTTGAGCTCTGTTTAGAAATTTTATTAGCTTTGCACTTTGAAAGCAACCTGATCTTTTTCATTGCACCCTCATCACTCTTGTTCTTCTTTAATAGGCAAAATATTTCTGTATTAGAAAAACTTAGTTTGCTGTTCAACTTTATGAGAAAATGAGAATGATCAGAGTAGCTGACAATTCACATATTTTGGCATTGAAATTGTGTGTTTCAGATACATGGGTGTTTCCAGAGAGGTTCACTGAGAGCATTCAGTTGGATAGCAAGGAGCACTTTGAAGCTACTGCAAGTTCAGCCTGCTGTGATTTACCCTCAGCCCAGAATGCCTCTGTTGAGCCTCCCAACAGGGAAACAGCTGATCACCAAAGGAGTAAGAAAGAGGTTTTCACATTTTCATCCAAACCTCGATCAGCTCCTTATGGAACATCTCCCAACATATCCCCAGAAAGTTCCATTTCCCCACTGGAGTTGGAGCCCGACAGTAACGGAGAACAGGAGCAAACCAAAACTGAAGATAGCTTTGAAGGAGCTGACAGCAGTGAGGAGGTAGGCCACTTTGTGCATGTGACTCTTGATAAAGCACTCCTCATCCTCAAACTCCTAGAATGAGAGTCTGCTTTCAAGGCAGACAGAGAGGATAAATCATCTTTTCCCCATACACCAATGGGTAGATTTGTCTCTGTCAGGTTGCTGTGTCTAACCAGGAGTCGGTGCAGGTGTACCCTGTGTAACAAGTTGACAAAAGAAACCTAACTCTGTCAGCCCCTATGCTAACAGAGAGATGCCAGAACTGTGCAT
Organism: Ammospiza nelsoni; assembly: GCF_027579445.1. NCBI lineage: Eukaryota > Metazoa > Chordata > Aves > Passeriformes > Passerellidae > Ammospiza > Ammospiza nelsoni. Next base: position 8,638,172 of record NC_080643.1, read on the forward strand.
TATTACAACAACAACAACAACAACAACAACAACAACAAAAACTTGCATCATTTGAGTGAGATCCAAGTCCTTTCTGGTTGTTCAAGACTTGAGTAAATAACACTTCATTGCGTTTTTTAAAACTGCAAATGGAGACTGGTTTTGCTTATTGACATTGTTGAAAAGGAATTACAAAATTCCAGCTTTTGAATGTCACTTGATTATTGGTACTTCTGCTGCATATTCTGTCTGAGCATCACCAACTTTAATTCCTTTGCAATGTGGAAATCTTCCAGCAATGAAATTAATGAAAGAAAACAATCTTTTAGTATACCTATCTAGTATAATTTGATACTATGAATAAATTTGCTGAATTGTCAATGTATGCAATAATTTCATTATGTCATTACAGTGACTGCTAAAGTTTCTCCTTTTATGAACATTCTAGTATGTTTCACTTCTAACTATAAAATCTGTTTCTTAGCATTTGAATCTGCAGCTCACAGCAGAGAAATAAAATGTAACCGAGTTGCACAATAGCAAGATGCTCTGAATTTAACTGTTTTACAAAATAACTGAGGGGATCAAACTATAAATTTCCAAAATGTGTACCATTAATAAAACTGAGGGATTATCTTCTCGAACATACATTTCATGCTGTGTAATCCTGGACTCACTGAAGTCAGTAACAATCTTGGATCACTTTCCTGTGCAGCAGGATTGCACCTCAGCTGTGAGAGGCACTGCAGGTGATACTGCCTGACATCCTCTGTGGGAACATATGGCAGATCATGAGATGAGGATGAGGCTGCTCTCATTCTTTCCTTCTTGGGAGTAAGAACACTGAGGCTAACACTAGATGCACTCCTGCATTATTTCTCTGTTCAGTCCTGCTGATTGCTGTTGAGATGGGGTATGAGTGAACATCATACACTTCATTAATGGGATATTTTGCAGGGACTTTGTTAGAAGCGTGGATATAAGATTAATAAACTAACCTCTAAAATTCCTAAATTGTATTGAAATGGTAATGAATATGATATCCAGTACAATATGATTACCAGAGCAGAGCAAAGTGATCTCAGCAGGAGTTACTGCTTCTACATTTAAGTTGAAGATGCAGTGTGAAAATATGAAATATTAATAATTCAATGGAAAGACACCATCATGGACACATTGCTTAGTTTTGGTTTACAGCTGTAATAAATTCTGTTGAAATTATGAATGTCAGGTGAGACACAGGTCTTGGATGTTACCAGCATTCAAAATCTGACCTGACATTTTTAAAAGTGTAATCAGCTTCAGATGTAAGAAGATGTTTATGGTATAGTCAGTGTATTTACCAGGAGAAGCAGCTGTTTTTCAGAATCCTTGTAAATTTAGAAACAGGAGGCAGAGATTAAAGAGAGATTTTGAAGTGTTAAGGTTATGTAAAACTGAACTGTGTAATGATGAGAGCAAACCAACCACTCTTGCTTTGTTTCCTAAATTTAGGATGACAACAGTGAACTCATCCAGAGTGCTGAGAACATTGAGAACAGCCAGAGCAGACAAGGAACACCTGATTCAGCAGTTTTTAAAGAGATCCCATTAAATAAGATGTCACAGGGAAATGAATACTGGAAGAATAAGGAACACAGCAAATATAACTTCGAAGAGGCCGTCTTATCAAAACCACAGAGTTCCACCATGACAAAAACAGAATCTATTAGCTTTCAAAGAAGTTTAAAGCCTATCCTTTCTCTTTCTCCAATTCAAAGTAAATCCAAATCCTTTAGAGTAATTAGAAATGTATCTGAAGAAACTGAAAGATATGAAGGAGTTTCAGATCAATTCGAAAGATCTGTCAGTAAAACATCTCTCAAGAAAGTTTCAAACGGAAATTCATGTCTGACAGCACAGACTTTTGTAAGTGATTTTTACTTTGAAATTGAATTACTAGATTGTGTAGAGAAGCTATATTAGATATACCCATTTGCATGAAGTGATTAATAGTACATTTTTCATTCTGGTATATTCTGGCTTCATCATAACTGCATTTACTGTGCTCAGTCTGTTGAAAGTTGATTTTGTAGGGGTCTGTGGAACACAAAATCATACTCCAAATAGAACAGAAATCACAAAGGTTTGTAGATAAAAAGATGTGTCACTGAGCAACTCACATTTTGGAAATAAATTAGTTAGAAAATAGTTTGGGGCTGAAAGGTTACAGAGGAAAATTGGCAGATTTTAAATTGCTGTGTTAACGAATGACCACAGCAGGAGTGTTAATTTGGGTACTTCATGGTCTCTCTGTGTCAGCCCTGAGCAATGATGAATTATGTGCCTGAGAGCCAGCAGCCAGGCAGCTTCTGTCCAGCAGTCAGCCCTGGATGGCTGGGAGAATAACAGGGCAAGGACAGGGAAAGCACTCAGGGTACCTCAGCAGCAGGGCCCTGCAGGCTTCCTTCCAGGCTTCCTTCCTTAGCTTTGCCATTTCTTCAGGACAGGTGGTGAATAACTGGTGGTGGAGGTTTTTTCACAGACATTTGTGTGTTTGCTTTTTGCATCTATATGGCCTTTGCCTTGTGACAGTGAATTTCAAAATTTAACTGCTATTTGTGAGGAAAAAAAACATATGGATCTTCACTTTTTTAATGCATTGTCTCATTCCTAGTGCTTTCTTATTCTTCTCTTTGCTATAAAAAAGCAATGATTTTTTTTTACCTAATATTCTTTCCTCTGCCACTTCCTGACTCATGACTGTGTATCAGATTCTCTTGCAGGTGTCTCTTTTACAGGTCAGGGAGTTCTATGGTACTTAGTCCCAGGATTGCTGTTTTGTGAATTTTTTTGGATAATTTTGCCCAGGGATGTTGAATTGAACTCATGATCATTATTGTAAGCATGGGGTTTGTTTTCTAATATCTTGGATATATCTTGAATTTCTTATCATATCATTGGTTCCCAGGTATTGCACACTTCTGGGGACCAAAACAATAGACTCCTCTCTTTTGCAGGGGCTCTCAGCTTTTCTGTGTGTCCTTGATGGGGAAATGCTCGTCCTGCCCTGGCACAGATTCATTTTTGTGCAATGAGTCTCTTTTAGTGTTGGTGCAGGGTTTAGGTATCAGTGCTGTGAGGTCTTTCAGACTGGGGATTCTGGAAATCTCTTCCTGCATCCTGCAAGTAGTTTGTTGGACTGGTGAAGGCCCTGCACTTTTCCTGACAAAAACAGAACATCCTTTTCCATGAAGGTTGTGGAGACTGGTTTCCTTTGGGAAAGAAGGAGATTAGGGGGAAGCAAGGGGAATGAAACACAGCAGTGCAAGCGAAAATCAGAAGCAGTGCTGAGACTTTATTATCATGAGAAGTATCGGTGGCTGGTGATTTAAAAGACTATGAAAAGCAAAAAAATTAAAAAGCAAAGAAAATCCTTTTAATAGCAGCATATGTTCTATGTATTTATGATCTGGAAAAGACATTAGAATTGCCACTAGTGATGTGGAAAATGTGGAAGAAAGCAATGCATGGGTTCATTTCTATTTGGAAAGAAGATAATGTTTCTGTAATTTTCAGTGATGGGAAAAGCCCAGTTGATACCAATAATCTGATTCTCTTTTTCTTAGAGATGGTAATATGCAGTGCATGTGTATGATAAAATTTGTTTGTATTTTTCATTCCTTTACCCTCCTATTGTAGTTTATAGAAATTTAATCCTTCTTTTTTCCACTAGCTACTTATATCTTTGCAATTAAATGTATTCCTTGTTTCCTGATACTTTCAAGTTTTAGAAAATTGTTCCAATTGCAGTTCAATTATGTTTATTACTTATCATAACTGTAACCTATTTGTCCATAATAAATGAAATTACACATGTATTACTTTCCTTAAAGATATTATCTGTGTTTAATGCAGTCATCAACTTTGTCCTGTAGAACACAGCTAAATGTAGCCTCTCTGGGTGGATTGCAGTAGTTGATTACTAATTTAAACAATAAGATTATTACCATACTGCAGTTGTAGCTGTAAATGCATTGCACATGTGATTTGTTCCTTGTATTTTTTTTCAAGAACAAATTCTATTATTAATGTATAGAAACTCATTAGCTACAGATTTTGTTTTATTGCTACAAAACATGAGATTAAAGTATCTGGCAGATCTAGGTCTTACACTTGATCAGGTCTTAAAATTTTAGGGAAGCCCTTCCTTGGAGTTCTTTGACATTTCTTTGTGTGCTCATACAAGGGACCAGTAAAGGGAAAAAAGTGCTTAACCAAGTCTTCTGCAATTGATTTGCCTGCTGCTTAATATGCTTTAAGGACCTGGTTTCTTGCAATGTTTTATTCATGTTTTAATAGAGTTCTCTATTATTAAGTTCAAATATTTTTAATTAAGAAAGAAGTATAGCCCTCTGGGAAATATTGCAAGCATGTAGATAGCTGGTAATTAAAGTTTTCCACACGTACAACTACATTCAAACAATTCTGAATAAATCATTTGAACCTAGAAGAATGCAAATGTCATTATATATGAAAAAAATCCTTTAAACAACAGGTTTCAGCAATCTAGCAAAAGTTTTAAGTGCTTAATAAAAATATTTTATTGTAAGGGAAGGATATTCAAATAGACAAGATAAGCTTTTAATTACTAAATGAAATATTAATTTTAGACAAATTTAGGAGTATTGCAAAATTACTTCTTACATCAAAATATTCTCCTAAATTACAAAGCTAACTTAATTTCAAATTCAGTTTTCAAATTCTCTTTTTGAAAACCAACAAAGTTATTATAAAATTTTCAAAGAGGCTTTTTGGTAGCAGTCATCTAAACCTGAAGAACAAATATTCCAAACTATTTCTCCTTCATTAGTTTATTTTAGGGGATGTTTAACACAGAAAATGGTCATAGCATCTCTTTTCCTTCCTGAGTGTGATATTTTCAGAGTGAGACCATTAGAGGAAAAGAAAACAGAATGACAATTTGAAATAAGCTGGGGAGGGGAACAGCAGATGTTTAGAATGACGCTGTAATAATTCCACAAATCTATGCATCTTTCTTTATAGATGTAAAGGAAAAGACAAGCAAGTCAGGGCAATTTTTGGTGCTTTTATTAAAAAGAGAATGAGTAAAAAGTTCTTTCAATAGTTAGTGCTTTTATTCTGCAGAGCACCAGTTCATTCTGTCAGTTTAATGACTGCATACCAATTATATGAAAGAAGAAAGATAAACCAAGCTTCTCTTATAATAATCAAATAACTGCAGAAGGTTTAAATATAGGAAATTAACAGGAAATCAGCCTGTTCAATAAGATCAATAAAAGTTACAGCAGCTGCAGGTCTGGTAGAATATTGATACATTTGAGCAAAGCAGGCTCCCCAAGCACAACAAAGAGCTTTGGGTGAGGTGAACAAATGACTAATAGTCCCTGAGCTAGTAACAGGCATTCAGAAAGGGTCTGGAGAACACATCTCACATTATTTTAGGATTAAAAATGGTAGCAGTCATCACAATATTCAGGAATTAAGCTTGGACCTCATTAGCTAGCTTTGTAAAAAAGGAATGGTAAATGTGCAAACTGCTTCTGTCATCTTACGCTTTGTATCTTCTGTCATCTTCTTGTACTTTGTATCTTATATACATAGGAAGAAAGCAACGGAGGTAAAATTTCACTATGAATTCTGGTGTAAGGTGACTTCTATACCCCTGAAGATACACTAAAACATTACACTCCACATTTCATAGCAAGAAAAGTTGTCAGTGTTCATGTACTTGTACTGCTGACTCATGTGAGTTCTTGAGGTCTTCATTTACCCAGTGCCTTCTCACAGCAAAAGAGACTGAGAGATCTTCCTTTCTGCCATGAATGTGGTACATTCCTGGTCTAAAAGCTCCATTCTCTAGAATCAAAGCTCTGTCCCTCTTTGGGATGGTGTTATATAGGGTCTCACATCCCACTGGCCAATACTCCAGTGATCCATTCAAGTCCTGCTCACTGCCTGGATTCATTTTTCAAGCAGAAATGCTTTGTACTTACATTTAGAACCAAAACTAAATGTTTCAAGTATTAGACTTGTTCCTTTGTGAAGGAGCAAACTATGTGGACCCTTTAAAAGGGGGAAAGCTTTGCTTAAAGGAGATGTTCTTTAAACAAAGATAGTGCCAGCAGCAGGTTGGGTGACTTTAAACTGTCTTAAGGTTTTGAGCAAGGCTTAAGTATCAACTGCAAAATGGTCAGTATGTGTTTGCAGCTTTTGGCCTATGGATGAAGTTAGGTGTAACAATTAGGGTTATATTAACAATTCCACCAGTGGATTTGAAGTGAAAGGACATTGAAGTTTACTTGAAAATTCATTCACTAGCAAACTGCCAGAATAACCTTTGAAATCTAGTGTTGACATGGTTTTCCAGAGACGTTTTATGCTGTGCTTGACCAACAACTCAATGTTACATTGATGGTGTTGATGATACTGTGATAACTGTGGGATTGGCTTTAATTCAAGATCTGCATTTAACAGCTGATGGATTTTTTAACTTCTTAAGGCCTGTTTTTATCTTCCTTTTTTAATTGCAGTGGAACAGCAGCTTCACCAAACACTCTGGATCAAAACTGCAGTTCATTACAGTGCTTGTGGTGTTCTTCCTTCCTGGAATTGTTGTAAATATGCTTGATCTTCATAGATTAACAGAAATCTGTTAACTAATTTTTTTCTAGTAAACATTTTGTTTCTCTTTCAGTATTGAAGCTTTTTAGGATTCTCTGAGACATTCTCCAAGGTCTCTCTGGGTTTCATTCATCTATTCTGTTCGGTGATCCTGTCTAGATTGTTGACTTTTCCATTTTATTTCGCAGGAATATGACAGGAAAAAGTACCAGTCAAATAGACTGAGTTCATCTGAACTACAGATGCTGGCCAGCACGAAGAGACAACAAAATGAAGAATTATGGGATGCTGGGATTTCCCAAGGGCTGGGTGCCACACTGATCGATTGCTGCAATGTCACCCTAAGTATGAGCAGTGATGATGATACAGCAACCTGGAACTCTGGTTTCTCACCAGTAAGTCTAAACTCCCAGTATTTTCTCAGGGGTCTTGAATGCTAAATTTTCTTTGAGTAGAGTTGAAATTTAAGGTATCATTACGAAGGGCTCTTAGAACTTATCAAGGAAAACATTTAACCAAGACACATGCACTTTCAGCATGTTCTCTAGTGCCACCATGGAAAAAGAGCAAATCTGTTATATATATATATATCCTTCCTAGAATTCTGGATAATCATGTAAGCTGTACAGTTCATCACAATAGTGGCTGACAACCTGCAGGTATGTGATATAGTACTTAAAAATAGTTCCAAAATGAATGAAACCCAGATATACCAGTCAGCAGCTGCATTACAGTGTGAGTAATGGAAAATAATTGCTTCTTACAATGATAAAGTCTCATTACTGAAAAGCTAAATGTTTAAAGAACGGAAGCAGGAGAAAGCAGCAAAAAGCTGCAGTAGTTCTGAGCACTTAGTATGTGATCATTATGTGTTTTACACCTTGGATCATTATTTGTCCTGGTACAAAGTGGTACAGAATCACACACAGCTGCACTATGTGACAGTGCTGCTATAAGAAGCAGAGTATTTGTTGCATTTCACCAAAAAGTACTGAATGTATGAAAGCACAGAATAACGTTTCTGGAACTATATAAAGGTACTAGCAGGAGCTGCTGTGAAACTAGATAACCTCATACTCCATATATATATCAGCAATATAGCTGTTATTTTATTACAGTAGAGGCAATAATAAACAATGAATGTGGCTTAAGTAAAGCACATAGCACAGCTCTGAGGCAAATCCAATGATAGGAAACTAAACACAGCTGTGTTGCCCCAATATACACTATTGCAGAGTAAATGCTCTAAAATGTTAGGTGCAAATTACCTTCAAGGGTCTACAGAGTCCAAATAGAGGCCTGGAGCAGCAACTTTCCACAGTGAATATCAACACAGTGCTGGAACTTTGAAGTACCCTATTAAATGAAGGTTTCAAATGAGAAGAAATGTGTTGATAAGTGGGTAACTGTACAAATAAAAACTTGATTTACAGAGGAATATTTTGCTGGACATCAGAGATACATTAGTTGGTATTAACTATTTGATATACATCCCCATTAGGCATTTTGTTAATTTAATATTTCCAATGTGTTTTCTCCCTGCTCGTTAAATAGGCTCAAACATGGTACAAATCTGCAAGACCAGACAAATGGAACTCAATTAAATATAGAGAATAGCAGTCTCATTATTTTTTTAGTAGTTTAATTATAAGGAAATTGATAAGAATATTTAGACACATCAGGTTTGGTTATTACAAATTACATGACTAAAACAAAATGAACTTTTAAAATAAAATGTACTGCTGCAGTATTCAGTGAAGAACAATGTGATTGCAAAGAGTATTCTTTGATCTTACTGCCTTGATCAACTTCTGTAGCTTCAATCTAAAATAGCGTTTAGATATATTAGGTTAGTAATATAAATTGTAATTTAATATAGTTGTAGTTTTTCATAACAGCCCTTTATTGCTATCTTTCTCTACATAATTCAAGCATAAAAAACAAGATTTTGTCTTTGAGAGAGTTCTTCACATTTCACTCAGCTGACTGAAGAGTTTGATGTGCCTTACACATTCAGCCTTGTCAGGTTTCTCCTCTGCATTTTGCAAGGTGGACATTGAGGGTTCAAGATACAATGGCAAGAACCTCATTTCCAAGGAGGCATAACTTAGGGAAGAAACCTGAACTTTCTCAGATAAAGATTAACCACTTATTCCCTCTCAAAAATAATGAAATTCAGCTTTTGAGGTCTTCCATACCCATTTACCTCAGCCTTTGTGGAGAGCAGCACTGGACCAGCACTGGATCAGTACAGTGTCAGTCAGTCCCCAGAATCTCCTGCTGCACTTCATATTTTCCTTGCTGAGATATCAGCCAGAGGACCAGCTATTCATGGATATGATGGAAGATTTTTGAGTGTGTACTTGGTGTTTAACACTACTCAATGTAATTCTGTTCCAACATTTGGAAAAATGCAGAGCATCTATGTGAGGGTGATAATTCACTTTGTAGACCTTTGGTATCTAAGAAGGCTTTAACAAGATTTGTTAATGGAGATGATTATTTCATCACCCCACATTCTTTTAACACAGAAGCTTTTAAAAGAGTAGTTGGGGGAATTGTTGGTATGCTGCTGTTAAATGTCAGTATATTTTGATATTACTACAACATTTCAGAAGGCTTGGGAGTAGCAGTGCTGTGCCAGTATTCAAATGGTTAGCTGAAAGTCTTTAGTCATGCATTCTCTTTCTGCAAGACCTAAAATAATGGAGTTATAGAATACTTTCATTTGGAAGGGACCTTTAAAGGTCATCTAATCTATCCCTCCTACCACTGGGCAAGGACACCTTCCACTAAACCCAGTTGCTCAGGTCCCCATCCAACCAGGCCTTCAACATTTGTAGGGATGGGCAGTCACAGCTTCCCTGAGCAATCTGTTCCAATGCCTCATCACCCTCATTGTAAAAATCTTCTTCCGAGCATCTGGTCTAAATCTACACTCTTTTAGTTTAAAACTGTTGCCCTTTGTCCTACCACAACAGGCCCTACTAAAAACTCTGTCCCATCTTTCTTGTAAAGCCTCCTTTAGGTTCTGAGTGGCTGCAGTAAAACCTTCCCAGAGCCTTCTCCATGCCAAAACCCCAATTCTCTCAGCCTCTCTCCACAGGAGACATCTTCCAGTCCTCTGGTAATTTTTGCAGCCCTGCTCTGAGCTCACTCCAGCAGGTCCAAGTCTTTCCTGTGCTGAGGAGCCCAGGTGGGGTCTCACAGGGACACAGCTCCCTCCCTGAACCTGCTCCAATGCTTCCTTTGGATGCAGCCCAGGAGACAATTGGCATTCTGGTCTGACAGGTCATGTCTGGCTCTTCAACCCCCAATACTCCCAAATCCTTCTCCACAGAGCTGCTCTCAATCCCTTCATCCCCCAGTACCAGTAAACTCATCATTTTCTCAGGTTCCAGTTTTATAAAGTGTTTCTTTTATATATATATTTATTCCTTATACATATTTCTTATGTAAAAAATATATGTGTAGAATAAAAGCAGATTTGTTTTATGTCTCTGATCTTTAGTACCACTATCATTTAAGAGAATTTTCAAATGCTCAATCCTTCCAAAATCAGATGTACACAACTGCAGAAAACTTTTGAGATAGATAGATAGATAGATAGATAGATAGATAGATAGATAGATAGATAGGTAGATAGATAGATAGATAGATAGATAGATAGATAGATAGATAGATAGATAGATAGGTAGGTAGATAGATAGATAGATAGATAGATAGATAGATAGATAGATAGATAGATAGATAGATATAGATCTGTAGCCATCTTCCAGTTGCATAGGTAAATGATTTTAGCAGTGCAGTATACAGAAAAGAAATAGAAATAATCCTTATATTGGAATTTGAGAAATTAAGTACAGCTTGAAATTCTTGTCATGATTAAACTTTCATGCTTACATGTGTTTCCAGGTTGTATCTTTCTAAATCTTTAAATCAGTAGTATCAATTGCTTTCTCTTATGTTTTTCAAAGATAAATAAGGAGTATTTTCTTACAAATTTTTCTTCATTTTATACATTTGTGTCCTTTAGGTGGAATCTATGGCAACAGCACCACCAGAAGGCAGCTTTTTGTGTATCTTTAATTTTGAAATACCTTTGATGTTTTGCAAGGCAGGGCAGGGTATAATCATGTTAGATAGTGAATTTATGTATCAAAGTAATAAAGCCCATTCTAAGTGAGTTTAATTCTTTTCATCACTTAACCATTTTTAGCCTGATTTCCAGAGTCATTGAAAAGTGTCTTGTTACTGATTTTAATGAATCTGAGAAACCCTTGTCAATGTAAAGGCACAGAGATCAATCATATTATTGAGCTGCAGTTAGAACAGATGTCCTTAACAACTACAAAACAGATATACTGAAATTGTGGATTTATATTCTATGATAGTCTACCAAGAACTGAATATATGCTGTCAGGAGAAAATGTTGAAATGTAAGTGGTTTAGCTGCTGCTGTAAACTATGACAGCCAAAAAGGAATAAAATCACTTTGAATATTATACATTAGCTAGTATAGCCTCAGTTATAAATATGAAAAACTTCTGCTTTAAAATGGGTTTACTTTGAAGGAGAATTGTAAACCCTTCTAAAATGTGTGTGGGGCACAGTTTCAATTCAAAAATATGTGTTTGTAGAACTAAATATTTTTAAATATTTTATTTGACCATGTCTTACCTGAATGTTTTCTTAAATCTTAAGGCCTACAAAAATCCATGCTTGATTTGCAACACTATGAAAGACACAGTTCTGTATATTGCAGAATGTCATGTGAAGTTTATATTCACACATATATAAATTATCCAAGAAAATTTGCAAAGCTTAGAAAACATTTCTGTTTAAATGCCTTGCTTTATTCTATAGATCTTGCAAGACTTTCTTGCTTTTTCAGAGAATTGGCCCATTCAGCTTCTTGGATTGTTGTTTCCACACTTCAGACACCAATTAAGACACAATCCAAACATTTTGTAGAAAGATCTATAGGAGAATTCAAGATATCTTACTACATATGGTCCCTGTTTCTCATTAGAAATTCAAAGGAGAAAGATGCTTCTCCTAATTGCTCACTGATATATCCTGGAAGCTTGTAGTGATATAATAGTGATATAATGTTGCATTAGCAGAATCCAGATTATGCCCACCACTAAAACCTGTCTTTCAAGTTAGGAGTACTCACAGAGAAGAAAGATTACTTGTTCCACAAGCAACTTCCTAAATATAAATTCAGTCACATAAGTCTTGATCTGAAAAAATATTTGAAATAGCACTTCCAGGTTCATACCTAATTTGTGGAAGGTCTTTTGGCCTCCTTTGTGAGTTTTCAGAAAAGAAAGCCACTTAACACAGAAATGGTCTGGCAGAAGTGAAGCTGACAGACAAGAGGAGTGTTATTCAAACCCAGAATTATGCCAACTGTGAGCTCAGTTTGACAACCCCTGGAGGGATCTGTTCACGTCAAGTCAAATTGCAGAACTGAGGAAGAGCATTCTTTACTATGAAATGAGACTAAAAATTATTTAGACAGATATTCTGGTTCATAGACTCACTAATTCACTCTCTGTCTTGTCTTCATCTTCCACTAGCTATCATCTGGGAATTGCACTATCCACCACCAGGCAGTGAGTCATATTTGGTAGTAATTAGGATGTCATTCACCCTGAACATATATTTTACAAAATGCCTTTCCCTTTCCATTTTCTGAAACCAGTAGGACATACTCAGTTTTATACTAATTTTTGTTTTAAAAAATAATTTAATAACACTTTTTTTTAATTGTGGCATTTAATGTACTAAATTGAGCAAGTATTGTAAATGTATGCTTACATTTTCACTTTTTTTGCATTTCCTTCAGTGATTTGTTTAGAACTGCTTTTGATGTGTGTGATAATGGCAGGGAGAGTCTCTTCTGGTAAACCACACATATTCTGGGAGAAAATGTATTGGTGGATTTTAGAATTCTTGAATTTTTACATCAGTTTATGAATATTGATTTTTCTTGCCAATAACTCTGTTTAATGCCACAAACCAAATGTAGTTTGAAACTTTTGGAGCATGTACTTACAATGGGCAAGTAAGATTTGACTGGGAAATTATCATGTCTTGTATGAATATTCATACAGTCCACTGTTAGCTATTCATTAACAGTTTAATTCAGGCTTCAAAGCTGCAGTGCCATGGAGAATCATATGTGCTTCACTAATCTTCATTTGGAGCTGCTAAAATCACTGTTACTGCTTATGACCTGGTCTGCCAGCCCTCTTACCTCTCTCCCTTGGTGTTTTCTACCCTTAAAAGTGGTTCATTCTGCACAGATCCTAACAAGATTTTCTTCCTCATGCTTTGTACACGTGTTCCATCCAGACTCTTCTGTCATACCAGACTTTACCACCCTCCATCTCTGAAGTCTCCTGGCTATCCCAACACTCTCACAGGCAGCAGAGAAATAACTGTGTGATCACCTCTTTAATTCATATGTATTTCCACCAAGACAAAAATCATCTTCAAAGTTGTACTTATATACAGTTATGACCAGAATATCCATTTTTAATTTCACAGATAAGAAAAGAGACTGTAAAAATTCTAATATCAGAAGCTGCAAATGTATATGCTCGTACCAGATCTCTGACATACTTCTAAACAATCCATTCTTTTTGTTTTCCACAGCCTGTCAGTCAGCAGCATCACTATCAGAAAGAAATGAGCCCACTTTCCCATTCCAGCCCACGGTAAGATTCCATTTATAGCCCAGGCAGTAAGGATTCAGTTAGAGTGTTCTGAATATTAAATGTGACACTCTTTGATTTAATCTTCAATCTCTTTTCAATTGCAACCTCCTCTCAGAGGGCTTTATTGCTCGTTTTAGTCATTGTCTACAGTATGTCTGAGCTGTCTGGGAACACAGAACTGAATTCTGCATGTTTTGGATGTACCACTGTGTATTTAAAGTATCTGACACAGGCCTTGCTCCTGCATCTGCTTTGATGTGTGATTCAGCAAATCATCCTCATCTCACATCCATACACTCTCATCTATTTCTTTCTCCCTCTCTGCTTTGAAGGCTTAGAGCCAGAATTCTGTATGTGGCTGTAGGTGTCAGGGAATCAATTGGTTCCAAAAGATTTTAATGCTTCTTATTAAGAAAGGATTTTTTTCAAAAGATAGCCCAGTTAGGAGAGGGGGTAACAACATTTTGGGAGAGAGCAAAGGGATCCTGTCTATAGCATATTTTGTGTGGCAGATTTTTAGCTTGATCCATTTTGTTTGGAATCGGGATCAAAATCCCTGTGAATTCATTGTAAGGTGAGATGACAAGGGGAGAAGGTGGCTAAGGAAAATTAATCACATTGAGACTGTTGAGACAATCAAGATTAATTGTCCAGTTTCAGGACCTGCTTTGTACCTGTGAAACTCGAACATCACTTTGTCAATTTTTTAACTGCCTGAACAAGAGGTGTACTAATTTTTAAAAGCAGTCCTATTTCACTTTCACTTGGTGTCATTAATGTGGATTTTGCTTGTCCAAGTTTTAACTGGATGATGTATGTGTGTGTTGGGGGACAGGGATAGGAGGAGAGGACATTTCAGTTACAACTTCTTTATATTTTACCAACAGTCTGAAATGTTTTCTGAGAGCTCACTGGCAGTCAGTTGTGCAGGATAATGTGTTTCTCCTCACACAGATGTTTTCAGCCACTTGTCTCACTTGCTATCCATATTTTTATGGATTCAAGATCTTCTGATTAGATTTTATGAAGTAAACCATCTGAAACTTTCTGTGCAAGTTCACCCTGTTGCATCATTTATTGCAAGACACAGCCATATATTTCCAGTATATTACTGGAGTTAAAAGAATAATCCTGGATTCCTGTTCCCTTTCACATGTAAATCAAAGTACTTCTGTTTGTTTAGAAGACCTCTCTAGGTGATGGTTGTCTAAGGAACCATCTCCTTGTAAGTTGGATGAATGAATGGATGAAGTGGACAGAGATAATTGAACTACAGTCCACAGAGTACAACAGGAGATACCTTGAGACAGTACTTTGGACTCTTTATTCCAAAATGGATTTTATAGTTCTGATGACATTAAAATTGCCTATATTTTAGTGCAAGGTACATTGCTTGTCATCTTTTTGCCCATATGTTGGTTAAGTCAGGTTTTATTAAGTTATTTTTAAGCATGTGCTAAAGCAATTTGGTACTTGGTACATTTTATATACTGGAAAAACAAATAAACACCATTATCTGTAAAAAGAAAGTGTTTCATCATATCAAGTTAATATGATCAACAATGAAAACTTGTATATTCATATAATAAAATTTAAAACAAAATAGTATAATTTATTGCTTAGTTCTTATGCTATTTTAATCCAGTACACATAGTAGACTTAAATTTCCCTAGAAATCATTTCTGAGAAATGCAGGTGGTATTCATAAAATACCTGACTTGCAAGTGCCTCATAAATTCAGTAACCCTTGTGAACTGCCAGAAAAGCATTATTGGGCTGTAAATACAGAAGATGACAAAATTATGAGGTCAGTTTGCATCATGATATAAAAACTAGAGAGGATGTGACTTGAATACCATTATTCACATCATTACCTTTCATTTATAATGGAAAAATTGTAATGTTTTTCACAGAGGATGTGTACCTAAATAAGGAGGAAATAAAATTAATGGCAATTCTATAACTTAGTTCCTGAACTGTTTCTAAAGGGAATTTTAACAAATCCTGTATAAGCAACTAGAAAATGTCTAAAACTTTGTAAGCCTACTATAGCTTTGTAGGGAACACATGGAATATTTGAAATACAGCCCCTTTAGGTGTGTGGGTGTAAATGCTATGGTATGAAGATAGTTACATGGTGCATTTACTGAATGAACAAATAGGTTTTTTTGTAAAGAGGGGAAAAGAACAGGTCTTGAGAGTAATTTTAGAAGTGTAGTAGTGATATCTTCTGGGAAATGAAGAGACCAATGTGGAAGCTATTGTCCAGTAAATGTAGGTTCTGTCCATAATGAGATAAAAGGACAAGCCAGGAAAGAAAGGCTGTGAAGGTAATGGAAATTCAGTCAATAAGTGACTCAGCTCGACTCATTGTCCATTGGTTTCACTGGGTAAAGGTCATAACTCTGCCAAGAACATTGTTCCTGCCACAGAAACCAGCCCAGCTGGGGCTGCTGTGCAGGGCAGAGACCCAGGTAATGAGAGGAGACAGCTGAGGCTGCAGGGCCAGGGCAGTGAGGGGATGTGGCTGCTCCTGCCCTGGCCCTGCCGCTCCCACAGCTGATGGGCTGCTGGCAGAGCTCAGGAATTGCTTTCCTCTCTGCACACAGGGAGCTCTCACTGTCTGTGAAAACTGAAAATTATGGTCATAAGTCCAAAAGATTCCTTTGCTTTCCATCGCAGAAATGTCCTGTGACATTTCACTTCTCCAGTGCAAGGACTACATTTATCTATATAACCAGCATCTCCTTAGTAAGATTTTCTCCTCCAAACTATTTGTGTGTCATAGAAGGTTTGAAAGTTTCACTGAAGGAAATCCTGGAAGATAGTAAATGTTCTAGAATTTCAGCCATACTGAATTGTGGTATCCAGAGCTATTCTCTGAAAAAGATCACTTGAACCTAATTTATTAAAAGACTTTTATACACTTCTACAGATGCTCTTCAGAACATTTATTTCTGATAAAAGATTATTTTTCTGCCTTAGAGAAAGGTTTCAACTTATTAGAAAAACCCCTATCTTTATAAACATTGCCTCACTAGATCCTGTCTTGGAATCGTACTCAACTCTTCCCACCAAACTACAAATGAAATTTGTTCCTCTTGTTCAAACAGTTGTTCCACAGAAACTGCACTGAAGTAGGGCACAAATATTTCAACATTTAATTGAGTATCCTTTCACAAGAAGTATATTTTACTTAAATAATTTTGTGCCAAATGTGTATGGCTAAATTTTCAATTAGGTTTTTTCCAGATGTTTCTTTTTCAGTTTCTTCTCTCTAAAACCAGCTGATAAGTTCTGCAGCCTCTGACAAATGATTAAGAGCCATTGACCTCCCTTCATGTGGGCTTGGTATGAGCTGACTAAAGCAGGTTGTCTTGTCATTGTAACCTACATTTGTTAAGTTAGACTGATTGGGATGTCATCATTATTCTTCCCTCTACGATCAAAATAACCCAAAAAACTAAACAGTGCAATCGACCCAAAGAAAAGTAACTAACATTTTCATCCCTTTTATGGTAAATGTTATAGATTTGAGATTTGTCACCACAAAATGTTTCACTGATATGGAGAGTGGTGTGTTTGAGGAGGACAATAACTTAAAAAAAAAAAAAAAGTTGTTGGTTTTACCTTAAGGAAAAAAAAAAAGAACCCAAATCCTCAGTTGCTACTTTATCCAACAATGCAATTTTCTTATTTTTGTAATGATATGCCTGCACAGCACTTCAGGTAATGGATCATGAGATGCATAAACGTGTACCTTTAACTAAAAGTATCTTCTAATTATGTACAAACTTGATGACTGGTAAAATTTAGGTGTGTTAGTTCTAAATATAAATTATATGTAAATATAATGAACACCTCTTTCTGTGCATTCTGAACACTCTACTGGTTTTAGAGAATAAATTATTTCTTTCTCTTTGTTTGGAATTTTCTTCTAGAGAAGTCTTTTTTCAGAACCTATGGTTACCTCATATATTGCCAATACCATGGTACCTGACATTTGCATAATTTGCATAATATCAGTGATTCCAGCATAAAAAACACATCAGCTGTAAACTTTAAATATTGAAAGTATCTTCAGCTTTGAGATTACCATTCAAGTACTCTCATCCATCCCAGATGAAAACTAAACATTCCAATAGCTGGTGCATGTGTTATTATACCGTTGAGAGATTCTGTAAAATTAAACTCACCCATGAAATGGTGCAGTAAAAGAGGGATTGCAGCTATAACATTTATTTGCACTACACCAGAACCTCTCTCTCGTGCAGGGTGTGAAATTCAGGCACAAGAGGCCCCTGCATTTTCATGCAAAGGTTTGAATAGCAGAATAACTTAGTTAAGAAGCACATTTAAAGACTGTTTTTTTCAAGCAAAGAAGCATATTTATTCTTATGATTCATTATAAGATCATACAATACCATTACTTCTACAAAACAGACAATATTACATTATGAAGTAGTATAAAATTACACAACAGTTGTCAAAATAAGTGAACAAGAACAATGTATCACAAAATGTACTTTGGTTTTTATTTTACTTGTTCAGTTACTTACCCACAAAATAGAGTAATTTGCAGTTGATCTCCCAGTCGTTAATCTGAATTAGCAAAGTTCTGCTGCATTTGTCAGGCAATAATGTGCATGAAAAAGAACATGACAAAAGAAGCAAATGGCACAGGAACCATCTAATTGAACAGGTTACATTTTTTAAATCATGATGCTAAAAAGCTTAGCTGCAGAAAGGTTAGGGAGAACCAAGCAGCTAACGTGCTAAAGCTTGTTAAAATAATCCAAAAATGGCTTTCCCTGGTATGGGAATCTAAGACCATGGAAATGTGACAGCATATGCACTAAGGATTTTAGAAATTACTTTGATTGCAACAACACTTCTTAGTCACTAGACTCAGGTGCTTCCTGAACTGGTGGAAGAGTAAAATATAATTTCTTTTAAAATTTTGATTTAATTGTTAAAAGTACACAAAAAATAAGCACATCCTGCCTAACAGATACTTCATTAAATGTGCAAATCCATTTCATTCACTGATCAATGAGTATCTAATGTAGTTACTAGAATTTACTTGCTTAGTTAGATTAACACAAAGGAATTTTGACACACCTTTGCAAATTCATTACTTCCAGTTTATACAGCTGATCTTCTGATAAATGAAACACAAGTAGCAAGGAAGAAAGAGTTAGTAATTTACTTACATCAGGTGTGAAAACACTGGTTTTCTCTACTAGTGCCATTTATATTGCTAGTGAATATCAAGACTGTGATCTAGCCAGCAAGCTAACATAATGATGATCTAAAGGTTCAGTCTTTAAGTAAAATTAAATGTTCCTTCTATTTAACAGAACCTATGATAGTAATTTCATGTATTTAACTACAAAACATAGACCAAATAGCAAAATAAAATAATTACTGAGCTGTTAAACCTCCAAATTTAGGTCATTTGTATTTTTAGATGTAGATGACTCTGTATGGTTTTAATAACCTGCACAAAGTTATCATTTCAACTTTGATAATGAAAGAAAAACTGGAAAACATTAACAGGTGAGATTTTCTGCCCATACCAGTCAGCATGATTATAGTGTAGATACCTGTAGTAGCACCTTACTTTATCTAAATATCTTGTTTACTTAGTAGAAGTCACATCTCCTTTGTTATCCTTGAATCCAATCTAGCACCCCTAAGATTGTTCATTTAGAGATTTAAGACTTTAGGAGCAGATTCAAGTGTTCCCTGCACAGTTGCATTTGTACTTTTTATGATCTCGTGGACAATTAAATTATTTAGCTTTTAAGGAGGTCCCTGCCTCCATTAGAAGTGCAGTGTTTGACACAAAGGACTTGCTGAAGTGGTTTGGAGGAAGGAAAAAAACATTTTCTAAATATGCTTGTGATTTTCTCAATCTTAGTGCTAGGAAAAAAAAAAAATGCAAGTTCCAGTAAGGCATACAGTAAATGAAGATATTATGTATTAGGGATGGAATGAATCTGTCACTTTGACGGATTGTGAGGCAGAGAACAGATTAACAGATTACTCATAGTCAGAATGCAGCTCACTGTGAAAAATGTGCAGGAAATGATAAGTGTTGCTTTGTGCTGATTTAATGATATCTTGAAACTACAGTAGCACTCCAGGAAAATAACACAATTTTAGCTCATGACCTACTTTTTTTTTTTTTTTCAATAATCAATGTATTGCCAGATTGCCCTTAAATAGTTTTGAAAATAGAACTTTCAATTCCTGCAAAGTCATAGCAAGATATTTATTTATGTTATTTTTCAAGATTTTTGTTAAAATATGCATTCAAACTCCTTGATTTTTATGTATAAGTATATTCTGTATTCTTTTGGTAGTATATCTTCTGCTTCTGTGAACTCTCCCAGATTTTCATTTAAAAAAACACTGGTTTCCCCACCTGAAACTGTGTAGCACTAAACAGTTATTGATGTATAAATTAATACTGAATTTGTATTAGTTTATGGAATTTTTATGGAAAAACTTAATTTTCAAGAACTTGAATTGTTTAAAGCATTTTATGTACAATAATGGACAATGCTCAGGTGGTTTCATAATTATTACGGTCATATGTAGTGGCAGGACCTGAAATTATTTTCAAATAATAATGGCATTTTTTACACACATCAAACAAATCTTATCATTAATAGCCTACAAAAGTCATTGCTTCACTATTGAACCTATTATTTAAGATTATTATTTAATAATTATTATTTTTATGGAGGTACTCCTGTTAAAAAACAAACCAGAACCTCCCATTATGATTCAGGACTTACATGTGACAAAACAGAAACAAAACAGGTGTGTGCAGGTAATTTGCCTTAAATTAATAAAGTTACACATGTTCCTGAAACTGATGAGATATGGAAATAATTGAAAATTCTCATCTTTTAATCTGAAGGAGCCTAACCAGCAACTCATGCTCCAAAAAAAGTTGGATCAGGGAATAGATGAGGGGTCTTACAATGCCAGGCTACTTTTTATTAATTTATCTAAGAACTGAGATAGTCTCTACTAAATTGTCTTAAATAGATATAACTAAAATTAAAAACAGGAGAAAATTAGGTCTCTGTCTCAGCAGAACTGGAGCATCCTTGAGATGGGAGCTGGCACTCTGCATTCAGTGCATCAGGGTAAGGTATCACTGTGCACTTGCAGCATTTGCAGCAGGATTTGCTCCACATGGTATTAAATACTGTTAATACAGCAGAAGTATGCACTGAGATTTAAGTTGATAGCTACACAAGATGTCAGGAATTGGTCTTTTTTTTGTTAAAATGTTTTTCCAGTTGATTCATACATTGACATTTTCTGGCCCTCCACAGTTAGTCAAATCATCCACTGTAAAAACACACTTCAGCAAATGTGCTCCTCTTACTTCACCCAGTCACAAGCCCATTCTCCTCTCAAGTCCATAAAAATTCACTGAGTAATGCAGTTAAATAAGATCTTTTGTGGTTTTAGTGATTGTACCCTTCAGGTGCTGAACAGACTGTCAATCTGATGTGTTCATAATGATACAAAACTAATGCTGGTTTTCATTCCCTGATTTGATATAATGGAGCCCTGGTCTTGCACTTTTGCAGTATACTGCAAGGCTGAACAAATATTTCTTTTAATATTTTTAGACAAAACCATACTAAAACTTTGAAGCATTTCATTTTTTAATAAAGTGAATTAAATGATCCCATTGAGTTAAGTAATACAAATTAAATGTGATCCAAAAGAAATACAATAAAGTATGCTATCTCAAGACAGTGCAATATTAAAAATCTCTATATTAAGTGATTTGACATTTTCTCAGTCTCCCAATCTGCAAAAGTATATGTGAAAAAATCAAAGTATCAAAGGTGTTCATTAAGATTTCAATGAAGAAGTTCTGATTCTAAGGATTTCTGTTGATGGTAATAATTTTAATACATTGTCATTGAGAAGTGCTGTTTAATAAAACATCATTAATTTTCTCAACAGACTTTACTGATAGAAGCGTTTTTCCTGCAAAATTTACCATACTGTCATAAAAGTGAAAATGATGTTCATAAGTCCAAAAGATACTTTTGCTTTCTATCACAGTTCAGTTGTCATGTGACCATTTCACTATATGACCACTATTATCTGAAAGTATTGTAAAGAATTTATAAGTGATTTTTTTTTAAGAAAAATTTAACAAGCTTATATAACATTTGCATTATATTTTGGTATGCAGAATAGCTTTCAGAATAATGAAGAATTTCAGTGCAAACCCTAAAGGTACATGATACTGTTGAGTGTGTGTGGAACCTA
This sequence comes from Ammospiza nelsoni, assembly GCF_027579445.1. Lineage (NCBI taxonomy): Eukaryota > Metazoa > Chordata > Aves > Passeriformes > Passerellidae > Ammospiza > Ammospiza nelsoni. The sequence goes on from NC_080643.1 coordinate 8,659,837, forward strand.
TTCAGAGCCTTTCTACAATGCAGCTCACAATGTCAAAAGACAATATTTGGCATTCCACACTGTTATCAGGAAGCTCTGGATGGTTTATTGCACATTGATTGTATTGATTACAGCTGGAGGGATTGATAGCATAAATAGAGTGGGTTTAATTAGTCAGAATGTGTGATTAGCTCTTCTGTTTTAATGAGATAAACTAGCTTCTTTAATAAAAAATAAATATTCTCTATTCACTCAGAATAAAACCACAATAACCAGGAACACAGATCACAGTCTGTGTTGCCTCCATGCTGGTCCTTGACTTTTGTCAAGGTCTAACACATTTTTCAGGATGCTTTTTTAAAATTCACAGAAATCCTCTGTCCCCCCCACACACAAACAAATGCTTTAGCTTCTTCCTAAAAGCAGCTGCAGTTTTTACTGTGGAAGTTTGGTGTGCTCAGCTGCAGCATCTCTCAGAATTCCTCCTGTAAAGCCTCTCCTCAGAATTTTATCCATCAACTGCCAGCACTTAACCTTCAGTGTAATTTAACCAGGAAGATTTCAGCACTCATTACATTTTTTTTAAATTCCTCTTCAGGTTTTTAGGAGGGTAATTTAGACTTTGCTAACTAACTTACAGAAGTAGTAAACCAGTTTTTAATATATATTGTGTAAAATGTTTTATCCTTGAAAGTAATACCAAGTAAACAATGAAACCCTAACACTGTAATGTTTGGATTACATGTCTTGGTGGGAGGGGGTTGAATAGCAAAACTACTTGTTTTCCTTGGATACTGAGAGAAAACACATGAACTGAATCAAGACTGTCTTAATAGGAAATAATAAACTTTCCAACACATCTCTGTTGCGTCTGCCATTGATAAAAACTTCTTTGCCTCCTTCTAGAACCATCAAAATCATTTGATCTTACACTTGCACCTCCTAAAAAAAGTAGTTATTCATCTACTGAGTCAGATAAATCAAAATAAATATGAATATGAAACTGAACACCTTAATAGAATATTTGACTCCAATAAATGAAGGACAAAATCAAAAATAAAATCACCTGACTACTCAAAAAATCATCCTATCTCTGATTTCTCAGACTTAATATTTCATGCACATCTTCCAGATATGAGACTTCAAACTAAAATTTATCAATTTCCTGAGTAATAAAACCTATTAATATAGCACAAATACTGGTTTTAACAACATATTATTAAATATTAACAACATATTATTTAATTTTAACAACTTATTATTACCTTGCTCCCTCATTGTTTTCTCCATGACTTGCCTCTTCTTTTCCATTGGAGGTAATTACCTTACTAGCTTTCTTTCCTTCTTTCTGACATCCTCTCTGCTTTACAGGTCCTATTTTTTTTTTAGGAATTCCCTGACACATGTTTTATATGAAAAAACACAAATCTTTAAATGCTTCTGGTTTATGCCAGACTGGTAGAACTGCACAGGGACTCCAAAGCTTTTATATTTTGTAACTGTGTTGGTCTGACTGAGATAATTCTCTTTAGGAGTGAGCATTGTCTTTCTCTCTCCTTGCACTTTTGTTTCAGCAGTTGTCCCAGCAGAAATATTCTGGTTCTTCTCTGGCTCTCAGACATTGCTGCCCTTTGCAAAAGCTGTAGTGACTGTGGAAGGAAATGCAGTTGGGAAGCAGAGGTGTTATTCAGGACTCAGTACTTCCTTACCTTCCCCAGATCTGATGCAGTTTCTCTGAGATCACCTTTGCCTTGGCTGCCTTTGTTTCAGTGCAGTTGTAGAGAATCAGGCTGGTGCTGCTGCTTTGTGCTGCCAGCCCTGCCGTGAGGATGGGCAGAGACATCTCGTGGGTTTGGGGCTGATTTTCACACAGATCAAACCAAACATGCAAAGACAGCAATGGAAAATACATTTCCCCATGCTACTGGGTACCAACCTGCATTTAACTGTTACCTTTAAAACTTCTGAAGCTTTGGTGTGGACAAAGAGGCTTTGGCTGCATTCAGGGAATGCAGATGAGGTGACAGTGACAGACAAGGCTGTGGGCATTGCTTGCACCAACTCCCAGTGGCCTCGGCTGAAGAGCAGAACAGAGGGATTGGCTGTGAGGTTGGCCATGTATGTGAAAATAACATCATGCTATAAGGAAATTTTAAGGTATGTTTTTTACATTGTGACATGATGGAAAATTCAATATCTCTTCCTTTAAATCTGCCATGCTACTTGCTGGGTTTCTACGCCAACAGTTCTGTTTCCTGAGGCGGAAAATTAGTTTTTTCCATTTTGACTGCAAACAGATAGGTGGTTGTCCCCAGATTCAACCCAGATTATGCACACATGCCAACAGGAGATGATGTAGAATCAATAACAAGTCCAAAAGTAGCAGAAAAACTAAAAAAAAAACCCCAAAGCAGTCAGCATATTTTAGCAATTGCACCAGATGACTGAGCCTTGCCAGATTTCTCTGACAGAACCAACTTGTACATGAGATCATGAAGGCTCTTAAGAAACTAGAAGTGTGTTACCTATTTCCTTGGTGTTGGACAATCAAGTTGAGACAATTACAGTCTGGAATGTAAAGAAATCTGCCAAATTTATCTGGAAATCTGGGAAAATTTATCCCTTTTAGACAAAGCCATGGATGTCTCCAGCTCTGGCAAATCTCCCCAGCCTGTAGCACAAGTTCACATGCATGATGCTTTTGTGCCACCTGTTGGAACAGCCAGACATAAATCAATCCCAAACCAAGTTTAATTTATTCTTCAGAGCTGCACTGCTCCATCAGCATGAAGCAAACATATGGGAATTTATCCCCTTCCATAGCTCTTGCCTTGCAGTGGAATAGGTTGGTCAAAAATTTTGGATCTGGTTTTATCAAAATGAGGTGATTCAGTGAGGTCCCTCAAACTCTGTGTTCAAGTGTTGCCTTGCAGTTGTTCAGTCTAGTTAATGATGATGTGGAAGCTTCAATGTGTTCCAGCTCTTTCCTGCTGGAGAGGAGAGATGGGAATTTAAGGAAACTTCAGCTATGCACAGTGTGCAGAGATTAATTTCATACGTTAAAAGAATTACAAGACATGGTCACCTAACAAAGAATGTCTTTGTGACATGAATGTGTCCTTCCAGGGCTATCTTTCTCTGATATGTGTGACTTTGTCACTGCACTGCAGTTTGCAACAAAAAAATGTGACAACAATAACAATAAAAACAGCTGTTCTGTTTTCCTTTCTCTGAGCTGGAACAATCAAAGACAGTGTTTCATAAAGTGGGGTATGGGAAAGGAACATTGACCTTTGCATGAAGGTATGATGGCATGAAAATCATTCTTAGAAGTTATGACACTAGTGTCCAGAACAGACATAATTTGTCCTTAAATAGAAGTACTCTCTCCTCTATGATGAAGATCCCATCAAAATCTTCTTCTTTACAGAATTAAAATAGATACAGGACACCTGTTAGAGTCCTCTATATTGTCTTGTCAGCAGCTAGAATCATGTTATGTTCAATAATAATTTTTTCTCTATTACATACAAGACTTTATAACAATAGGAAATGGATAGAAAGATTTATTTAGGATGTATTTGCCTCAAAATGTTTTTTCCCCCCATATCAACAACAGCATTCAGACTCAATCCAATGTTTCCCCTTCAGAAAAATGTTTGTGGCATCCATTTCTGTCTGAGCTCAGCTCTAACTCACCACCCATCCAGACAGGGAATGTCACACCACATTCTGTGTCTGTCACCCGACTGCAGGGGCACCAAGCACTGCCAAGGCAGTGGTAACCAAACCAAACACATCTTGTGATTGTCTTTGAGCCTCTTTCTTTAGAGGGGGTAAGGATTTTTAATCAAATTGACTCCCACAGGTTGTTCATTCCAAGCCTTTATTCCTCAGAAAAAGACTCTGAAGGGTCCTGTAGGCTTTCAGAGGATAATTCTGAGTGATACTTGCACACCCTGTGCTGAGAGAGCAACATCAGCTGAAATCTAAAATGCAAACCTGATTTAAATCACAAATTTTAATGTAAACAGAAGAGGTGAACAGGCCTGAATGGAGAAAGCCTTAACATTTAATAATTATATTAACTGTAAAGTTTATTTTTATAATAATAAAATCCAGCTTGATTTTGTTTCAGAACACTTGGCAACCTGAGATTTCTTTTGGCTTTTTTTTTTTAATAATGAAAAGAATTAGAAAATAAATAGGAACACAAACTGGGTTTTTATAGATGATATTTTGATTTGTATCTTTCAGGGACTCGTTAAATGTGTTCAGTCCCCCTGTCATTTCTGGAAGCCAACAACTAGAAGAGAACACTAAATCTTCAACAAAACAGAGACCTCCAGGTAGGAATTTATGAAGACAATGAAAAGAACCTGGGTAGAAAGACACTTCTAAATGTTCTTTCTGTAGTGCTGGCACTGCCTTCTCATAGTTTTCTATCCTACTACTTTCTGGTTTCAAGTTCCCTTGTTTATGAATCTCAGCTCAAGGCAGCAGAGTTTTCCATGCAGTATTATTTGCCTTTGTTAGAAGAACAACATGCAGTTGCTGTTTCCTGGTGTTCTGGCTCTATACAGATTAGCTCATAAAAAATGCATCTTATTTGTTAAAAATGAGGAATTTATGCTAATGGGGATGGCAAACCTATATAAGAACACAAGGACTAAACATTCTTATTCAGAGGCAGGATTATACTTGCATAAGAGATACTTCTCTTATGAAGAAAAATTGCAGATTTAGCTCTAAATGAAATCTTAGAGTGATTTCCTGAGGACTGTTGTCACCAGAGTTACAGGCTGTTGCTTATTAATGGTGTTTGCTTAGAGAATGGTAAAGACCTTAACTGAAACTGGAAAGTCAACAGCAGATTAAAGAAAATACCTTGTTTTCCTTCTTTTTCTTATCATTTATGTTAGGAAACAGGGCAGAAGGATCATCACCACAGAGTATCACAAAATGGTTTGGGCTGAAGGGGACCTTGGGGCCCAGTTCCAACCCCCCTGCCATGGACAGGGACATTCCCCTCACCAGGTCCAGCCTGGCCTTGGACACTTCCAGGACAGACATTCCCATTTTTTTTCAGGGCTCAGGAATTCACTGGGAGCTCTCATAAATCTGACCCCTCTATTCTGGCTGTCCAAGGGGTAAAGATGTCTCAGGGATTTACTGTCTAAAATAAATTATGCCCCTCAAATTGGGAACATTTTCATAGACATAGACTTGTAATTGTTTTTGACAGCAAAATACAAATTTTCTGTCAGGAAGGGACCTTGGTTTGAAGAATCAAGTAATATGTCGTGTTAAGGGTCCTAAATAAGCCAAGCAGAATTGAACAGTCATCCTTGAGCTATAGGCACATTGCATAAAAATTCATGAAAGGTCCCAGAGAATTTTTTTCATTAGTATTATGAAATTCAAGGCTTGTTGCAGCAAACCTATAATTTTTAAACTTTTTTTTTTTAAATTGTGTTATTATCTTTAAAAAGCTTTTTAAAATAAGTATATTTGGGGATTTGTATTTCTCCTGGTATCCACACTAGAATTTCCAAACTGTTTTGTGAATTGTTCCTAAATTCATTTTCCTTTAAGCTGAAGTATTTTACATCATGTGCCTGTGATTGCACATGTGGAGAAGAGAAATTGTCTATATGCCATAGCTGCTTTTTTTGCCTTTTATTTTGTACCTTCATTGAGTAAAATTCTGACTGATGTATATGTAGGATGTTTGTAATTTTGATAACTTCATAGAGAAATTTTCTATCTCCAGATTCTCAAAAAACCCTTTTGTACTGAAAGGATCATTTCTCCAAGAAACTGGAGAGAACAACAAAGCCATTCCATGACCTTCCCTCCCCAAACAGGACAGTTTGGACTTTTTCTGAGCTACTGGACACCCCTCTCTATGAAGCAGCAGAGAAGCTGCAGTGCTGTGTGATAAAGGCCTGTCAGATTGGATCATCCCCATCAAACATCAGAATCTGGGTATTTTCCTAGGTACCAAAAAAACCCAATGGACCATGGTAACTAGATAGTTTGGAGTATCATTTTTGAAAGAAGTGCTAGATAAATTGTGTCCTGTGATATATCTTGAGCACCTTGGGAAAAACTTTTTTTCCTTATTCATTTCAGTTGAGGTCAGTAATTTGTGTGGTACATTCCTGACAGTTATATACCAGATCTGAACAACAAACTGAATGCTCAAATCCATTCCAGGAAATTCTGCTGCTCTGCTCAGCCTCACCTTTTTTTTTTTTTTTTTTTTTTTTAATTTTTTAATACCACATTAGATAATTACTTAATTCTCATATTGGGAAGTGTCCCAAGATTATTTACTCTGTGCAGTTTTCCAGTGTTCCAAGTGTCACAGGAAAACAAAAGTATATAATCAGCCCTGAAAACCTGCAATGAGTCAAAATGTGTTCCAGATAGGAATTTTATCTAAAAGTATCCTTGAGTAAAAATAGTATAGCATTAGTAAATTAATAAAGATTGGTCAATTTTTATATTTTAAAGAAATCTTTAAGTTGAGGCTTAACTTTGGGGGGAAAAGTGATTCCTTTCTAAGAAAGGATTTCACTCTGTAGTTCCTTTCTTAACATTTGCACCATCCATTAGTTAAATGGTGAGATGCAATGAGTAGTCTTCTATTCAACAAGTTTCCCAATACAATAAGAGGAAAAAATTAGACTCATAAGTATGATAAATTTCCATAGATTTTTCCATTATTGGGCACTGATGTTTCTGGGGTATATACAGTTTTGTTTATCTTGACATAGCAAGAAATTCTCCAAATAAAGTGACAGTGATAAAGCTATAAGTGTTCTGGAACTTACTTTCTGGTATCTTGGCCTTAAGACCAAGGGGGATAAGGTTATAAAAACTCCAGGAACCACAAAGTCTTCTTTTTTGGGCCACAGCTGCTGGCAGTATTCATATGGTAACCCTGCAGTACATAATTACAGGATAGATTGGAGCACTGTAGTTGGAGAAAATATCAGCAGTGTTCTTTCCACCAGACCATCTGCTGACAGCTGATCCAGTGCATGGGACTTCCATCAGAGTCAGAATATGGTCCATTTATCTTAAAAGTGAGATTTGCTACAAAGTGTTTTCTAATGTTAAAACCTAGAATAAAATAAAAATATATTTCTGTGAAAAGGGAAATTATTTATTTTAGTTCTCCATAGTGGTGACTATGTAAACACTGTTGACATAATCCATAAAACAACACAGTTATTTGTACATTCATTTCTGAGTTCAGAAAAAGCTGCTACATGCCTGCCTGTTCTTTGTTGTCTGGGTTTAGACATCTTGATCAAGTCTTCTTCCAGAAAAACAATGCCCCCCTTGATTTCAATGGGACACCATTTAATTTCATATAACAGGTATTTGCAGGTACTAGCTGCCTTCAGTCTTCTTTCACCTGAACATAAAAACCACTCATCCCTCTGTAATGTATATCACAGACCTCAGTTTTCATTTAAAATCAAATTATTTTCTCACCTCAAATACCATTTAATTTTTTAGTGATTTAAGAACAAAAGGTTTGATTTTGCTTTCACCATGAGATGCAAATTAAACTGCAAAGAGTTTTTTTCATGCAATTCTGAGCAGCTCCAACCCCAGAAGTGTGGGTGGTGGCGAGATGAACAACGATGGAAATTTTCTTTGAAAGTGACCTGTTAACCAGTTAATTTGGCCACAAACACTTCTGTCCTGTCTGTGGTCAGGCTGCCCAGAATGTACCCCTTGAAACAAGAAAGACAACTTCTAATACAACCACTACATACTGCTGGAGTCTTTTAGAAGAATATCACTTAATTTAAGTAGTACTTCTATTCAGGAAGAAGCAAGGAGGTTTTCGTATGTCTGCTCAGAATTGGATACTCCATCCTGCCATTGGAAATTTGTTGCAACACCTAGAAATGCCTTTTAATGCATTTAGGGGTCTTGTGAGCTGCTAAAGGAATTAAACCTGACTTTAAAAACAAGATAGGTCTAGAAAACTAAGTTCTCCTTCTGGTCACATGAAAATACATGCAGGGAATTGTTGATACAAAGGTATAAATCCAGCTAGTCCTGAATGCAATATAATTTTCATTTGGTATGAATTCAAGGCACATGGGGAAAGAGGTATACCTGTGATGGGGCTGAAGAATTTCTCATTCCTAACTCAAACCAGGGAGTGTATTGAGTGGCCAGTTTCAAGCTAAAGAGGGAGAGACATTTAAGCTTAGAGGAGAAAAGAGAATCATTTTAAAGTGAAGCATAGGCACTGGAAAGCAAAATAATAAAAGGAAGAATGCAGTGGAAATAACAGCATGGTTTCAGGTGAAATTGTGAGGCTGTGTGAGGGAGTGAGGCATGAACACCATTTGCTTGTGTGCTGTGATCTGAAATGGAGAAAAAGACATTCAGTTCTTCCCCTTCTTTCTGCACTGCATCACTTTGCCCAAGAGCTGCCCAAACAAAATATCCCACTTGACCTCATTTGGTGTCCCAGGCCTGATGAAGCACCCACAGCAGGAGGGAAACAATTTGGCTTTGCCTTCTTATCTTTGGTTGGGGTGAACGACAGTTTCCTTCTGATGGTATTTGTTACATGCTACTGAGGAAACAAAACTGAAATCTCTTCTGAAGGGATGCATACATTTCTGTATGCATCAAATGCTCCAATTTACTTTCTGGTCTCCAGATAATGTTCTTTATTTATTGCTGTGTGATCCTGGCTGAAAATAGGATCTGAGAGTTGTGAAACCATTGCTGTTTGCGTAACAGGCCATTACTTGTCATGGAGCTTTGGGGTGTGCAAAGCACTCAATATCAGCAAGCTGAGGATGGGATGAACATTTATGATGAAATTCAAGGTACAGATTGCATTGAGCTGTGAATTATCTCCTATCAAAAAGCTGTAGATCATATGACTTAAATTTAGCTTATATGAAAGACACACAGGTTCAGAAAAGAAGCTATACTATATAAAGCATCTGAAAGAAAAGCCTGTAGGGCTTTATCAGTGTATTCTAGACTAAAGATTCATTTCTGTTACCTGAAAGTTTTCTTAAAGTTATTTTACATAACTTTAGACAAGTTAGATTTAAATTTTTTATTATCTGGAAGAATCTTTTTTCCTGTCTGATATTGAAAGATCATCTTTTGCACAGCTTTACCTATCCTGGATATTCAGGTGACATATTGGATACTAGACATGCAAATTCTTTCATTCTTACAAGCCTTAAGTATGCACTAACTGTCTTTGTTCAAGCTAAAAGATTATTAAGAAGGTTATTGAGGAAAATACCACTTAAGAATACTTTTATCCACTATTAGTAAAGGTACTTTTGGTGAACTGCTCCATTGAACTTTGAAAAGTCCAGTTGTTAAGCAAACTCCAGCTGACCTCATTCCACCTCAAGTTAAGTACAAGTCTTCAGAAATATAATAAAAATGTGAATTGCTGTTATCTTGAAGGCAACAATTCAGAAGTCAGAAGATTATACATTTGAAAGAAAAAATGTCACATCTGAGAGAAAGATATTTCCATGTTATTGTTGGAGGGAATAAGAGTGATTTATTCTTACTTTCTCCACTTCACACAGGTGAAGATCACCCCAGTGCTGAAGAAGATGAGCAAGTTTTGACTCTTTTGTATGATCCATTTCTGAACTGTTACTTTGACCCAAATTCTGGGAAATGCTATGAATTGGCATAGTCAGAACATCAGAGGGTATTATTTTGTATTCATAGTATCTTCTAACTTCTTGCAAAATCTGACTGAGCCATATAATTTATTATATAACTCGAAACTTAAATTAAACAATAGTTTTGCAACCAAATTAATTTATTTGGCAAAGAGTGTCTTATTTTTATAGCTTTGTATTAAATTGTAATGCAGTGGAAGATCACATAGCATAAAAGTTCCTTGTGTCTAAGACAGTTATTTGCTAGTCTAATTTATTTCCAATATTCACAGCTTCCATATGAAAACAAATGAAGCTGAATCAAGAAGGTTGGTGGTGTTTATGTGTAAATCATGGTTTTACTCAAATAAAAAAAAAATTACTTGTTTGCTGTGTATTTTGTGAGGTGCTGAGGGTATCAGCTGTAACAACACAGGGCTGAGAGGTGGGGAGGGGTTGGTCCAACACTCCAAAAGTGAATTCTTGTGTCAGGTAAGGCAGGGAGGTGTTTGTGATTCCTGTGGGAAGCTGTGCTTGGAGGGCTGGTCCAACGTTTTTGTGTGAGGTTCTCCACTACACCTTGCAATAAAATAATGCAATTAATTTAACACATCTCTGGGTTTCAGTCCAGTTTTCAGTGAGGGCCCTAAATTCCAACTTGGAGTTTTAAATTTCCTGCATCACTGTGGATTTTGCTTTTATGGTATGTAAAATAAGTCTACACAAAGAATACAGATAAAGAGCACAAAGATCACAGAGAAAGAATACAGATAAAGAGCAGAACATATGTAGCATTTGCAAATGAAATCACAATATAAAATAGCGTGCATGTATTTTATTTGTTTTATTTATTCATGGATTTATTACTGTGCATGGATCCTGTGTAGTGTTCTTTGACCTAAAATCCAGTTAACCTGACCCTGATGTTTCTGGCTGCTGCTCAGCTCCAAGCTGTGCCCAACATTGCCAGCCCCAGAGCAGGAGCAGTGCTGCTTGCCAAGAGCATCCCCCCAGCAGGACACTTGTCTAAAGGGTAAATAAATCACTGAAACACCAGCTGCCAGTATAGGAGAAAAGCTGTTGCTTAGGAGTTGTCCATGACACAAGAGGTCCAAGGAGTTTTTGTTTTAATGGAGTTGAGTCAGTGGAACAGCTCTGGAGCCCACAGTCCAGTACATAACATTTCCTGGAGGGAATGTGAAAATCACATGGCAAAAGTGATCTATAGGCATTGCTGGTCATTCCTGTTCTAAGTTTCTACTTGATTATATCCACTGCTATCCCACTGTAATTATTTTCAAGCTGACTACTCAGTGAATTTTTAAGAATAATGTATTTGAATGTCATAAAGTGAGCTTAGTAAGCTCAGTGCAAGTGATTTAAAATTATATGCCTGTAAATTATATGTAATTGTAGATTCCAGTTAATGAATATCCTAGAATCAATTGAAAATGCAGTTGTTAATAGTGGCTTGGCATAAGATCAGATTGTGTATTTGGCTCTGTGGCAGGTACAAACACATCATCACAAATTGATTCAAGGAAGAGTAGCACTGAAATCCACAGGAAGACAGATACTGCACTGATATAATTTACTTACCCTGCCTTAGCCAGAAAGATTTGTACTGTTCTTGCTAATGCCCTAATCAGTTTAAAAGTTCAATGAAATCATAATTTTGACTTTCAAAAATCAGATGCTGGCTTGTACATACTTGTGCATATCTCTGGCCATTTTAGCATCATTTAGTGATCACAACCACACTCCCTCCGTTTGTGGCAAGGGTATTTAAAACATGTCATTAATTTTCTTTCATAGCCACATGTCTCACAGGAGAGGGTGGGTGTTCCAGGGCACCACTGAGTCCAGACTGGGTCCCTGATGCAGCTGAGGTTGCCACTCCTTGGGAGAACAGACCCCAGCTAAATGCTGGCTGCAAACTGGTGTCAGGGGATTGTCTGCCAGGGCCTGTCTGGGTGGGTGTGCTTGTCCTGGCACTCACTCACCTGTCACACACAGAAGGGCACCAGTAGGTGTCACGGACGTATTTTATGAAATATCCTTTTGCTGGGATCTTTTCTCCTGAGAAGCTGAGGCCTCAGAAATGAAATGTAAACGATGGTTATCTGCTGCGGTGGAATGCAAGAGGTGCATCTGTGATTGGTCTCATGTGGTTGTTTTTAATTGATGGCCAACCACAGTCCAGCTGTCTCAGACTCTCTGATCAGTCACAAGATTTTGTTATCATTCCATTCCTCTCCTTTCCTGCCTTCTGATGAAATCCTTTCTCCTATTCTTTTAGTATAGGTCTAATATATCATTTTCTTTTACTATAATATATATCATAAAATAATAAATCAGCCTTCTGAAACACGGAGTCAAAATTCTCATCTCTTCCCTCGTCCTGGGACTCCTGCAAACACCACCACCAGCAAGCATCCAAAGCTTGGGCAAAGGGGAGTCCTTGGAGACTCTACACCCTTATCCCTGCCTGTAATGAGCTAAGGAGTCAGGTGAGGACTGACAGTAGGTTCAGGGTGAGTTGTTGTTCCCAGTTCATAGTCAAGCACAAACAGGATCTGGTTTTTTGTCATTAGCACAGCAGTATTTTATAGGTAAGCAGCTGTGACCTGCTTTTCAAGATCAGCAGTTTGGGATCCTTGCCCTTTGTGTTCTAGTTAGCAGCTTTATGTCTCCAGCACCAGGGGGATTGATTGCCACGAGGCTGTGAACAACAGCCCTGCCTGGAGCAGCACCAGAGGCTCACAAGGGCTCTGAGTTTTGCTCACAATGTTTTCCTTAATCATCATCCTGTGAACCTCAAACTAAAGCACTGCTGACACACAGCAGGGGCTTTGTTGAGCCAATTTGTCAAAGCCAGCAGTTATGGCAAGTGATGAGAAACACAGAGATTTGCTCTTAGCAGTCATGTGCAATGGTTGAGGCCATGAGAATCAGTTTTCACTATAGCATGCTTTCCAACAGGTAAAAGTACCTGTGTCTGGGCATAAAGTTTCATAAATGAAATTGCAGGGATTTATTTCTACAAATCTGGCATCAATTATGAATTTTGGGAACGGAAATTTTGAAATGCAGTAAATTTTAGTAAGGCTTCAATAATGTTCCTTGGATCTGCATTAAAAATAGAGGAAGTTAGGTTAGTAGAGCTGTTGGAGTCAGCAGATCACAAGTCAACCAATTGGTCTCTCAGGCCTTTCTGTGCTGCTTACACATGTGAGATGTAACTGATACCTTTGCTTTGTTTCTGCTTGCTAAGAAACAGTCAACCAGCTTGCAGATAGTTCAGGAGTAAGAAGAAATCTTTAAAATACAATTTATTGCTTTAAAACACAGCCCAGAGCAGTGTGTTTCTGGAATGTTGCTGGAATGATTCTCCTCATCTCTCATTCTTTTTGTCTTAGGTCCATCCACCATGGTTTTCTCCAAAGTCCAGCCAGGTTTCAGCCCTCAGGTGTGTGTGAGAGCAGCAGCACTGAGGTGCAGATCACTGAGCCTGGTACCTTGTGCTGCCACCTGGGCTCCTCCCAGCAGCTCTGAGACTTCACACTCTTGTACCCAAGTGTTGTCCGTACCTGAGCCTCATTGTGCCAAACAAAGAACACACTCTGTCCTAAGGAGCTTAAGTAAGAAATCAATATTGATTTTTCTCCTCTGCTGCCTGGGTTACTAGGTGAGAAAATATGAAAAGTCCTGCTTTATTATTCACATATTCTTCTGCCATAAAGCATTCTGCTCAGAGACTCATCCTCTAAACACTGAGTCAAGGATACACAGGCTGGAAAATCCTAGAAAATAATTTTCCATAATGCATTTCATATTCAATTTATTTTCATAGGGTTTTACCTTTTTTTCAAAGGGTTTAATTTTTAAGCAATGGGCTACATGTAAAATGAAAAGACAATCCAGTCTTTCCTATGTGATATTGCTGATAATCACTGCTTTTCTCATGGTTACTATAGAAACTTGGCATCCTTATCTGCCACCTTTTTTGGCATCTTGAAAAAAACTATTTAAATTCACTTCCCTGATAAACTGAAAGCTTGGCTTGACGATACCCATGGGAATATGTAAGTGTAACAACAATATTTGTCATTTCTTCTTATTTGGTGTTTAACTTACTCATTAGCAGATGCAGAGGCATTTCTGCCTGTGATGTTCAGGGATCCGGCTGCAGGCACTGTCAGCAGCACAAATGCAGAGTCCTGGATGAAACCCAGGAGCAGCTCCCAAGGCTCACATGCATCAGCCCAGGGTGCCAAGACCTGAGCAGGATTTTGCTCCTGTCACACCCCTCTAAAAGCAGCTCTGTTTCCAAGTCTGACAGTTTTCAAGCACACAAATAATCTGTGGGCATTAAACTGCATGGTAAAGTGATTATGAAAGTTCCTGTGGTAAATCAGTGGTGAATCAACACTTGTGATGCTTTTAATCCCTTTCCAAGCCTCATCCAGTCTGCATGGCAGATGAGAGTGGGCTTGGGCTGGGGATGCTGAGGAGCTGAGAGACATTTCTGGAGGTGAGCACAAGGCCTGCGCCAACACCAGGTGTCCCAGCACCAGAATTGTGCTTGTAACCAAGGCTGTTTCTCTAGTTCTATCAAAATGTGGCCCAGCTGGGTCTCTCTGCTTACACAGCCCCTGCACTGGTGTCCTTCAAGGTGTCTCACGGGAATCCCCTCAGCACTGCAGGAGAAAGGAGATGTCAGGCCCTGGGCAGCTGCTCTGGCTCCCAGCCCTCAGCATGAGGGTCCAGCGTGGGCCGCAGGGGCAGCACGTTCTGCTAAAGCCAGAGCAGGGCGTGATCAGCCCTGCAGCTGGGCCGCCCTCAGCACATCTCAGGGTTTCATTTGTTACCGTGTTCTTTCACCAGGAGTTTTGAAGAACAGACAGGTTTGAAAGATTACAGAAACAGGTTACAAAAAGATTACAGAAACAGGTTACAAAACAGCAGAAGAAAAATGCTATCAAGAGTCATTAAATAAAATGCAATTTTACTTTTGCATTGTGGCTGGAGTGCTCCTGAGGACTAACACTGTGTTCTCATCCCAGTCCTCTCAGGTATCCTCACCTGGCCTCTGCCAGAGGAGAGGTTCAGGCTATGCCAGTGGTGGGTTCTCTGCACTGACCCATAGAGCAACAGTAAAACTCTTTTCATTAAGAAACCCAGCTAGGCTCCCAGTGCAAACTGCTAGTGTACTTCAAAAGATGTTTACATTACTCTGCTTAGGGGGTTCTTTGATGAAAAAGTTTATTACTGGATGATTGTGCATTTTATCTGCATGGGAGACCAAAAAACCTGAGGTCACAGAAATTACTGACGTTGTTTTAGAACACTGCATATTTATTAGACCATCTGCTGCTGCAGCACTCCAGGCAGAAACCTCCACACAGACAATCTATTCCCAGCTACTGTTCTACCACCTGATGTGCAAAATATCAAAGCTCTGGATGCATTTATTACAGCACTGAGTAATTTTCTAATGAATACATAAAGCTCAGCAAACATCCCATGCAGGAGTTTCCTGTGCATTAGGCTGCTGTTTTCTCACTGGGGATTGAGAGGAGCCTCTGAGGAGGAATAGCATTGTGTCAGTGCTCTGAAATGTTAGTGGGGTAAAATTGAGTCATTCAACTGTGTGCCATGGCAGAGGAGCTGGGTGCTGAGGGCCTGGCAGCTCACGGTGCCAGGGATACCTTGCAGTGCCCTTGCTGTGCACCACACTTCATTTAACATGAGCTATAAATCCTCACGTGCCAGTTGAAGGAAGTGCCTGTCAGTCTGTCAGTCTGTAAGGTGCTCCAAGGTGCCTGATGTGTCCTGTTATCTTTTACTGATATCTCCTGTTATCTTTTATAGATGTCTCCTGTTATCTTTTACTGATATCTCCTGTTAACTTCCAGCTCATAAGCAAACCAACCCCCAACAGGCTCTGAGACACCCAGGACAGGAGTGTGAGCTGACATGGATCCACCATCCCTTCTCCTGCTGCCACTTCCCCTCCAGAGCCACCTAAGAGCTACACACACACAGACAGAAGGTATTTAAGGTATTTAATGTATTTATACCTTCCTCCAAGTGAAACAGGGGGTTTGATATCACTTTGTGCACTCATCACACTGAAGGTCATCCTGGGAACACTTTGCCACTGTTGCAGGTTAATGATGCATTGTTTAAATGGGAATGAGCTGTCTGTAGTCAAATTTACAGCTGGATTTAGCACTGAGTGCCAGGCAGAGCCCAGCTGAGCCAGGTGCCGGTGGCAGGGAGCTGCACCAGCCCTGCTGTGGCTGCTGCCCCAGCCCCACTCCTGGGTCCTGCCTTTTCCCTATCCCAACAGCCTTCCTCCTCCCTGGGCTCTGCTGGCCCCATCCATGGGCACCCTGAGCCCAGAAAACCCTGGTGACACCCATTTGTGGGGCTCTGCATAAAGAACATAGTGAAATAGGGATAAAGGTGATAATTCATTAATTTGCTTTCCTTTCCTGGTCCTCTGACACCTCCAGCTCTGCAGCCCTCTCAGCAATAAACTCAGTGCCAGGAGATTAAAATGTACAACTACGTGACACCTTATAAACCACATAAATATGGACGGGCAAGGCCCTGTAACAATGAAGGATTTTGCACAAAATGTTCAGGCACTAATTCAGTCTCAAGGCTCTCTTTCCACTGCAGTGGGTATGCAGTGCCATTATGAAGCCTTGACTGAATTATAACCCTTTATTCTTCTAGGGCACCTTTTTTTTCTGTCTTCACAAGGCTTTGTTTTGATCCAATCATGAAAATAAAGAGCATTAGAAATACAAATTCACTTGGTGATAGATTTGTTTTCCCTGGAAAAATGTGTTATATGCTAGGAAAACACCTATTAACTTGTAGTTTATTTTAAAGCTAATGGATAATTATTATTCTGTGGAAATTTTTTTTCCCAGGGAAGAGTTTAGTTTGCTGAATGGTCCCTTTCCATTTGCAGCACTGATGTTTCTTTTCCCCTGCATTAACACGTTACCAGATGTTATCAGAACAAATGGCTGTGCTTTTGGCTTTGAATTTTTCTTTCCCATTTTTGACAATTGTTTTTTATATCTTGCATAAATCACTGTAACACATGATGAAGTAAAGCAGATTCAATGCCTGTGAAGAGTTAAGACACTGTTTCTCCTTTATGCAACAGCCTGTAACTATATTTTAAAGCAGTTAAAATCTTTTATCAAGCAGACTGGCACATTTGTGCAGCTGGATCACTGAGCACACTCTAACAGCTCTTAAGAGCTCTCTCAGTGTCAGGTAAATCCTTTTTAACCAATGGTTCATTTGCCACAGTGGTTCTGGATGATGCCAATCCCCTCTGGGCAGGGGGACACCAGCTGCCACATCAACATGGAAATTCCCAAAGTTCCTCTGGAAAAACCAATCCAGATGCTGCAGATCATCACTGCTTCTTTCCATAGGGAATCCAAGCTGGAGAGAGGACACCCTTTGCAGTGGTTGGTGAGTGGAACAGCCCATGGCCAGGCAGACAGGAGCCCCCTGATCCTGGGGGAAGGAGCTCCTGGAAAAGCGCCAGACTTGTGTGGAATAAGGAGCAGGAGCCTTCATCCCATAGGGTCAGTCCTGGGGGAGCAGGGGGTGACACCTGGTGCTTGGGGACATGTGTGGCTGTGAGCAGCTCGATGGCACCCAAATCTGTACAGCCCAAACACCCAGGACACCCCTTGTGCAATCTGCACTCAGTGTGGGTGGAAGGGGGTTATTCTGCTCCCTTTATGAGCTGATTTATGACTTGTTTACTTGTATGCTTCACCCACACTGCTAATGGTGTAATTAAACCTGGTTAAACTGCTCAGGCCCCCCTCAGGCATGTGTTGTAACACATTTTTCCCCCCCAAAAACCATAATTATTGTGTAGGGGGAGGGAAAACCTGGGTGGTGAGGAAGGGTGTCAGGCCAGCTTGCTTGTAATAAATACCTGTTTAGCAGGCAGAGGATGTTTAGTCCTAAATCAGATTGTGCATTAAAAGTGGAAATTGCTGAGATTGGTGTTTACCTGTGAAACCAAAATTACTTCATGGAGAAAATAATTACAGATGCAGGCTCTCTAAGAAAGCAGTTTTGAGCCTTTATTAAATAGTTAAAATCAAGATGCTGCTGTGAAGCTCAGCATCAGCACATTGTGTGAGCGTTGGCTGGGAGGGGGCTGTGAGCTGTGTGCTGTGCACACCCCACTGAGCTCTATCCCACAGTTTGCAATGTTTTTCTAGCAGATAACAACTCCCATGAAGTAATATTAAATCAGGTGAAACAGGGCGCATGGGAGGTGTTTTAGTACCAGAAAAGGCTGATGAGTTCAGGGAATTATTAGGGGGAAAATGAACTTTATATTAATGATAGTAATTTATTTGCTGCAACAAGACAGCAAACACCCTAATGAGGGAGCACAGAGGCACAGAGCTCACCAGGGCTGCAGTGCCTGTTCCAGAGGAGCCTCTGACTCTAAAGCAGCTTCAGTTCAGTGCTGGCTTCACTTAGGGCCTCTCTGGTGAAGCAGATCCAGTGCTCACTGCCAGGAGGGTCTCTCCAGATGTGGTCCCACAGCTGGGGCTGGGTGGGTGCAGGCGGCAGAGCTGCCCTGGGAGCAACCTGGCAGCACTGGCAGCACCACGGAGGAGTTTGTGGCTGGGTGGCAGCTGACAGATGGCAGCAGAAAGCCCCAAAGGCCAGGGAGCTGCTTACCTGTCAGAACCCAGGACATCCCTATGGGTGCCCTGGAGGGCTCAATCCCCTGGCCAGGGGCTCAGAGACCTTGCTACAAAGCCACAGACACCTGTGCCTTTGATTTTAACCCATGGAAAAAATTACCAACCTTATATGAGGATTCACAACCCATGAGAGTTTAAGTAGAATGATAGTTAGTTTGTCATAAGATAGAAAAATAGAATTTTAGGGTTTTTAAGAACGAGGGTTCTGAAGCCAAGATGGAGGGATTTGGGCGTGCCTTTTTCTTCTTCTTTCTTTTTCTTCTTAGCCTCCATCTTCTGGGTGATGTTGGCACTTTTGGATTGGTTTAGAGTAGGAACACACTGTCTTACATAGGTGATAGGTAATGAAAAAGTAATGTACATGTAGTTTTTAGTATAAAAAGATAACACCACCTCAGTGTGCCACGGACCCACTTGCTAGACGGACCTCAGCAGGTCAGAAACAGAATGTTACAGATAGCAGAGAATAAACAACCTTGAAAACCATGGCCAAAGACTCCTGACTCCTTCTTTGATCTCAGGGCTGGGAAAAGGAGACTTTCTAACACCTCAGTGCCATCTCAAGCACAGAAGCCCTGAGCCTTGCTGTCACCTGAAGCTGCTGTGGACACAGGGCCAGGAGCAGGGTGGCCCTTCCTGGAACTCTCCCCCAGCGCCGCGTTACGAGACGGCTCTGCCAGGAACGCCTCCCTCACGCTGGAGCTTTGCAGCTGGAAACTCAGCAACAACTGCTCGGATCTGGGCTATTTGCAGTCAGTCCTGGCCAAAAGGAAAGCCTTTCCTGAAAGAGGTGTTCCTCCTGGATGGGTGGATTAGCTTGGGATGTGGGAGAGTCACTGGAAGGACAAAGAGCCCTGGGTTTGGTGTGAAGCTGGAGCTGCTGCCTCGTGTGTCCATCAGCATTGGGGCAAACAGCAGCTCCCCCAGCACACACCGCTGGTGAGCACCAAAAATCAGGTTATTTGGGAAGGAACTGCTGAGGTATTCAGAACAGCAGCTCACCACAGTGCAGGCAGCGTGAGGGTTTGGGTTTCATAGGCTGAATATGAGTGTCTTTAGTCTGGATTAGCAATTTCCCCTTCCAAGGATGGCAGAGCTGTGGTGAAGGACCCTGGGCAGCCCAAAGGCTTCCCCCTGACTCTTCACCTCAGGAACTGCACCACTCTCCATGCAGCTCCTGGATGGATTCTCAGTGACTGTGGGAGGTGGGAAGAAAAAAGGGGAAATAAATGGATTCTTCTTACGGAGATCATGAAAAAAATTCTTTATACTGTTTTTCAGGTAATTAGCCAGTGGTACAAAATGGCACATGGAATCATTCCTAAAAATAAGCTGCTGCCCTACACAGAAGTTGATGGATATTAAAGCCATGCAGTTTTCAATGAAGTACGGACAGGAGTGCATGGAGTTCTCACCCAGCTTGGCTCAGCTACAGTGTGTGTGTGTGTGTGTCTGTGTGTCTGTGTGTCTGTGTGTCTGTGTGCTCATTAAAGGGAGTCATTAGTTCTGTAATCATTTCTCTTGAGTCAAACACAGGATTCCAGCTATAAGAATTCTCACCAATGGTGAATTTTTGGATGCTCTAGAAGTGCCATTCATTGATGTGAGAAGAGCATCATGCACTGCCTCAGTCATGAGGGAATCTCTGTGGCGTGTTACACAAATGCCCCTCATGTTTAGCCAGTCTGGTTTGAAAAGCTCTGGAGGAATTTGCACTTTTTTACCACTTCAAATTTATTTTTAGCATTTCGGATTTTGCACAAATTTTACCATTTTCTTTGGTAGCATCAGCCATTTGCTTTGGGGCCAAACAGGCTGTGAGCTGCATTGTGGCTGAACACCCTCTGGAGTACAGAGAAGGCAAACATAAACTATTGAAAACAGCAGACAGAAGAAAGACTTTCCACCCTCTAAAGCCACAATGCTTGAGCTGTTGGTGTGTTGTCACCATAAGGGACACTGGCTCAGGGCTCCAGCCTGGGGTTCCACATTCTCAGGCATCTCCTTTGACAAGTGAGGAAGGCAACTCCAGCCTCTCACTCATCAAATCCCTCAGCCTGCTTGTCTCAACCAGGAGTAAAGGCTAAATAAACACATCTAAACAACTGAAAAGCACGTCAACATCCAACTTCAAAATAAAATGCAGTCAA
Organism: Ammospiza nelsoni; assembly: GCF_027579445.1. Lineage (NCBI taxonomy): Eukaryota > Metazoa > Chordata > Aves > Passeriformes > Passerellidae > Ammospiza > Ammospiza nelsoni. The sequence goes on from NC_080643.1 coordinate 8,680,426, forward strand.
GTGTGAAATTATACCTTTTATTCCATAAATCTTCAGCAAGCAGCACAGTTCTATAGCTTGTATCACGCTTTAATACTGGCAGAATTTAACACACCATGCAAAGCCCCATAAGGTAATTACATTTCATCTCAACAAAGCAACAAAATCCCAGCTCATTCAACCCCCTCCATCTGAGGAGGGATTATAGACAATTCAGCACATGTTGATTTTTCCTGGTGATAAATCCAAAGCAGGTCACCAATGAAATGTGAGTGTGGGCTACCAAGGCAGCTGATTTACAGGGGAAAATAGAGATGTTATTTGGTGTCCTTCAAGGCAGTGTCAACCTGCTTTCTGAATCTTCCTGAGCTTTATCCTCCACCTAAAAGAAGCTTAACATGTAAAACTTAACCTTGAACAGACCACTTTGGTGATGCAGGGCATTTACATCCTTCACAGCAGATTCCTATCCAGATTTTAAAGAGTTATTTAATTTTGCAATAAGTGAGGTTGCATGACTGATGATGGAGATGATATAGAAAGCCAGCAGAAGACACTCACAGCCCCACATGCTATAACACCAACCATCAGTCTCCAGACGTTTGGGGATTCCAGACCCACAGGCCAGGCTGGAAATATTTGTCATCAGAGCATGTGTTGGTTGCCCTTCTGCCAAACCAAGGGTATCTCTGTATACAGCAAACCACAATTAATTTAACTAATTTATCTATTAACTGGCCTGAAATAAAGCCTCCAAACTTTAATTAGACCTCTGTGATTAAATGCAATTAAAACCCTTAAAGCAAGTCTGCAAGGACTGCAGGCACTGTCATTCCCCAAGCCAGCACAAAGCTACAAACACACACAGGATAACTGAGGGTGAGGACAAAAGCATCTTTCCCCAGGCACAAAGCAACATGACTTTCTATAATCCTTTACTCAGTCTCTGCAACAAGACAAGACCTTGGAAAGGAGACAGGACACAGAGGCCTCCTGAGGGATGGGGTGAGAGGCTTAAGTCCTAAAAGGGGAGAGGAATGCAATTGCCTGCCATGATGGGTGTTGTTGCATCAGCCCAAATAATGATGATGCCCCTCTGCAGCCCTGGCAGTGATGGGGTTCAGTGATGGCACAGACACAAGAGAAACTTGTTGGGACACTTTTTTTTTTCTTAATTCATTTCTTGTGCCTTGTTTCCTTGCATCTGAACCAAGCAGTCTGTGATCAATGTTGCACAGTGATGGGAAACAGTGGGGGAAAGCCATGACAGCTTCCCAACACTTGGTGATGTTGTATAAAACTCAAGGCAGGCAATGCAGAAATTACTTGCACAAGCCTTTCCACACTTTTTCAGCTGATACACCTCATGCACGCAGCTCAGTTCCCAGCTCCTTCCAAAAACACCAAAGACTTAAAGTGGTGCATGCAATTGTGTTGCCACAGTTGAGTCTTGTGCATGGAGAGGTCAGAGGGAAACCATCACAATTTCCAAGACAGAGGGAATGGCACTGAGCAGTGGCAGCACAAAGGATTAAATTGTGTTAAGAATCACCTGAACACAGAGTGGTCTTGGTGGAAGACATAAAATTTGATGGGAAATTTTTATATCAAAAAGTTCACAACCTTTCTAGGAGGTGATGAGCAGTGGAAGACCAAAATGAAGGAAAATACTGCAAGGCGAGCACTAGACAGATTGCACAGGGCAAAGAATTTGGTAATTTTATCATCAATTATGATGAAATAGGAAGACAAAAGTAGAAAGGGCAATGAGAAACCAGGCAATGTCACTGAGGCTGGGGACAGCAAGGAGGTGAGCAGGAAGCAAGGAAAAAAATCAGATCTCTAAATATAAACCACATCCCGGTCCCTTGTTCCAGCTGTGGTCATTTCTCTTGCCCTTTAGACTTTTTGAAAAGCTGATCCCAAGCTGTAACTTGAACAGCCCCAAATCCTCCCTGCTAATGGCAGCTGTGTTCAGAATGATGCTCTGTAGTGTAGGAGAAGCTGCAACAGGAACCCTGTGGCTCCCCAGCCAGCACAGCTCAGAGCGAGCACGGCGCCAGGAAAAACCCAGCAGGTGCAGGAGAGCTCCCTGAGTTATTTCCTATTCTCTGTCTGGCAGTAAAGACACAGCTACACCGGGTGGTAACTCTTAGCAGATGGTGACTTTTTAAAGTTGATTGCTGTATAAATGATACTTTCTGAGTTTGTTCGTTTTAATTCAGATTCTCAGTAGTGTGTTCAAATGTCAGAGAGCATCATATTTCTATCTTTTATTTCCTTTGTGAGCAGAAATCTTCTTTAAGAAGTCTAGGAATTACAGCTTGGGAGAGAAGATAGACTCCCTCGATGAAAGTGATCTACTTTACAAATGTTACAGAATACTATAAAAACAGGAGATGCAAAAAGCCCCACTGGCTTTGTTCTCAGTGGAGAGTTTGAATTTCTATTGCGCTTTTAAAGAGACATTTTGTCTGCACTGTAATGTTTTATTGGATCTGTGAGGTCCATTAGCAGCACAAAAGCAGGATTTCCTCTGCTGGCAGCACAGAGAGGGTGGGGAGGGGGGGTGGAAGACATCTAATTAATTTACTACTGCAGGTAAATAATAACAGGACAAGTGAATGAGAACCTTATTTACCCCCCAGATGCCCTGCAGCCCCAAGCTGGGGTGGCCAGACCCCCATATCCTGCTCTGGTAACCAACCAGCAGCTCTGGCTGGCCCCATGTGCAGGACTGTCATGTGCTCCTTTGAATATTTGCTTTTCAATGACACAGACACACCAGAACTGGCCACAAACAAACACCCCATGACCCAGCACTAAGGTCCATCACCTGATGATGTCAGTACTCTGAAAATAATGGAGGTGACAAATGGATGAACCACCTGTGTGATTTGCACTACTGCCCCCCCCCCCCTGCCACCACAAGAAGCCCCTGCCCGTGTCCCCAGCTTGGGAGAGATGCACCAGATCATCACAGGGCCACTGTGGCAAACTGGGGACATTCAAAGGGCTCTGGTACCTCACTCATCTGCCCTCTGCACTGCACCTCCCCTCAGAGCCTGTGTCTCAGCCCATTTATTTATTGCACCTCATTGGCAAAAAAAGGAAAGACATCCCCTGGCCAGAGGGAAATGTCCCAATTAAAGAGCAAACGATGCAGTAAAACAGCAGAGCATTCTTGAGAGCCGTGGTAAAAGCGGTCACCTCTTGTCCTCAATTTATGCTGCTCCCATCACCCTGGGCATTATATTTGTGCTGACAAGGATCAGTTTAACCCCTGCCTGCAATCTAATAAAAAGCTGGCATGGTGCAAGCATGCATAATCTTTCTTCAGTGTCCTAGAATGGATGCAATAAAAAACTGCTGCTGCTGCTCGATGGTCACAGCCACTGCCTGGAATAAATAACTCCCTGTCTGAAGCCAGCAGTGGGAAGGGCTTTGGACCAGAGGTTTTTCAGACCCTCATCCCTTTATAGAACGTTATAATCGTGGGGTTGTTTAGGTCAGAAAAACCTCCTAAGATCATCAAGTCCAACAGTTCTGCCAGCACTGCCCAGTTCACCACTAAACCATGACCCATGAGCCACATCTACACATTTTTAAATCCCTCCAGTGACTCATTCTCTTCTCTGGTCAGCCTGTTCCAATGCTTGACAACCCTTTTGGTGAAGAAATTGTTCCTAATATCCAATCTAGAACTCCCCCATACAGCTTGAGCTCACTTCCTCTTGTCCTGTCGCTTGTTAGGAGAGAGGAGGATAGACTGACCCCCATGGGGCAACAACCTCCTTTCAGGGGGTTTTTGGGAGCAGAAATGACCTCCCTGAGTCTCCTTTCCTTTGGGCTGAGCCCCCCTGGTCCAGCTTGGCACCCCAGCACACCTGTGAGTGCAGCACATGCCTGGTGGCAGTAACCACCCACCACCCCTCAGTTTGTACCAGGGGAAAAGCAAAAAGAAAAGTCCCAAAGGCCTTGTGCCATCGACAAACAGCAGATTCTTGCCCCTCTCACCATTAATTGAGCAAGCCAGCACAGCAGAGCTGGCATTACGCTCTGCTACCCTTTGTAATGAAATCACTGCCGGGCGCAAGAAACAAATTCAGCAATATGATACTAATAGGGTTAGAAATTTCCCATGCAAATATTAATAATTTATATCTACATGCTGCTTTTTTTTTAATACTGCTTGCGGTCTGTAGCAAGGGAGTGCTGAGGTCTCCCAGCCTCTTGTCTGGGGGAAGGTGCAGGTGTTACCCAGTTGGAGACAGAGGCCCCCAACACAATTTCACCAGGGGCTCAAATTAGCTTTTGGAATCGTGTCCTGGCCTATTTCAAAAAGGAGACAATGCTTAAACAGGAGCACTGCTTGCATGGACCAACGAGCACCAGGAGATGGATGTTGAGCCTTGGTGTGCCCAGGGCCCTTCCCACAGGCATCCCAACACCTGCACCAAGAGCCAGGGATGCTGATGCCCCTGCAGCAGCCCAGGGTGCAATGAGCTGTGGCCCAGCTGCCACAGAACACACCAAGCAGCCACCAGAATCTTGATGTAGCTGGCAGCAAAAGGAGCAACCTCAGAGCTGCAAAGTCAGAGGGATTTAGGGACTAAGGAGAGGACATTTTATTTTAGAAGTACGGAAGGATTTGTGTTGAATGTCCTTTTTGTCATCGGTAAAAAAGACTCGGAAAGGAAGGGCAGTGACTGGGAACCTGCAGGGTTGAAAGAGAAGCTAATTCCCTCAGACAGGCGTAATTGCTTCAATTCAGAATGGTAAAAATGTGGAATTAGGAATAATCAATGGCTGTTTATGATCTGTGTCTCTACTGTGAATTCAGCTAATACGGAGTAATTACACCACGCTAATTCCTGGTATTTGTCATCGTTCTGTTGCAGAGGAGTCCTGCAGAACAATAAAAGCAGATTGGCTGTGCTGGGCCCACAGACCAGGGCCTGAGCACGGCACGGGATAATTTCTGTATATTCTGGTTTAATATACCAGCGGCTGTGAGTTCCCTGTTCCCTTTCCGCGCAGCAGCGCAGCCGGGGCTGGGCACTGGGATGCGCTGCACAACAGCACCCCCGGCAGCCGGCACACCGACCATCCATCCCTGCCGGCCACACAGCACCTGCTGCCTCGCCCTCCTGTCCCATATTGTTATTTCAGCCCTCTTTAAACTCTGTCCTCACGCAACCCCTCCCATCCGGCAGCAGGGAGCCGTGCCGGATGCTCGGTGACCCGCGGCACCGGGGATGTGTCACGGTGTGCCGGCATGATTCACTCACTGTGCCCGGTGGAACAGCGCTGGTTCCGAGCTCTGCAGCAGGGCCAGAGCAGAGGCGAGCCCAGGGCGGGATTGCTCGGGGCAGGATGAATAATCCCGCAGCAGCACAGGTGGGAGGTGTGCCGCAGGGACAGCCCTCGCTCTCACCCATGTGGCATGCGGGACTGCGGGCGGGGTTTAACACAAACACAGGAGGTACAGAGCGTTTCCTTGCCGAGGACCTACACTTAACACCTGCAGTAGCTGGGCAGGAGCAATCTGAAACCAAACACTCGCTGTGCTTATCAGTGGCCAAACCTTTCCTGAAACAACTTGTCAACACTTTGTCCTAGTGAGCTCACTCCTGAAAAGCAGCTTTTCCTGGCACTGCAAAGCCCAACCAGGGATCTCTGGCGGAAACCTTCCACATCCTGGGAGGGACAATCCTGCAGCCACTTTCTTGGCACCAGTGTCCCAATGCTCCCACCACTCACTGAGGGTCAATGCACCCAGTGTTGGCACATGGAGCGAGGAGGAGGAGGAGGAGAGCAGCTCCCCACTCACCAGCTCGCTCCTGCTGGTCTACCAGAGTGCTGATCACAGTCCAGTGAGTTTGCACCACTGATTATTCATTCCCCAGTCTGGCAGCTTTTTGATACCACATCTATTATTTTTTTCTTGATTCCTCTTTTTCTATATCATTCAGAACCCCTTGGAGAAGCCTGTGAATGAGGCTTGGTGCATTTTAATTGCACTGCACCAGTAAATTATTTGCTGAGTCAAAACTCAGCTGATGCCCCACTCCCACTTGACACATTCCCTAATGTTAGGTGGGATTTAAAAGCCCATTTTTGCTGTGTGCCACAGTGAATGGGCAAAACCTGGGCTACCACAGGATACAGAGATGAGACATGAGGGCTCCCCACACCAGGATGTGCCACAAGGAAAGCCCACAGCTCCCCATCCTTTCCTGTGGTTTCAGGGAAACATCTTGGATGAAATGTTCAGTTCCAGAGAGCAAAAGCATTTCACACACAATTTCGCTGTTGGAGGCTCGTGACCCTGCTGATGGTTTTTGCTCAGTTCTGCAAGCAGCAGAAACGGCTCCATCTCCATGGAGGATTTGGCCTCAGGTCCCTTGAAAGAGGAGGGAAGCTCACATGGACCAGGCTCCATGGAACACCTCCCCAGGGTGTTACAGTGCCCGTGCCCTGGGGCTGCTCCTGCAGGGCAGCAAGCAGGGGACACAGCGGGGATGAGCATTGGGCGCTCCAGGGCTTGGGGCACTTTGTTATTGAGCTGAGCTGGTTATTGCCAGCAGCGAAACAAACCAATAGGAGGGATATTTCCCCTGAGAGTGAGAAGGTTTTTGATTTAGACTGTGCTGTTTAAGCTCAGACTCTCACCACAGCTAGAATTTCCTTCCGAGGGCAATAATTATCCCAAGGCAGAGCCCAGGCTTTTCTGTGTGTTTGCTTTTCTGCTCCTTATCTGGAACCCTGTTTGGTTTAGAGGCTGTGATTTCCCCCAGAGTTCAGCACCTCCTGCACCTCTTGCCCAGCACTGAGGACCAGACCTGGGGGGAAGCAAAGAAAGGCTCGGGGCACAGCTTTATACAGAGATCACCTTCAGGTTTTACACTAATTATCAGGAAGCAGCGTTGGTCCCACAGGGGCTCTGCTCCAGCCCTGTGCAAGCTGCAGTCCCAAAGGAAGCACTTTTGCTGCCACCCCCATGACTCCTCCACTGGTTCTTGGATCAAAATTGCTTTAAAAGCTCCAAGAGAAGATGTTTGGTTCTTCTAAGTGGTAAGAATGGAAAAGAAAAGGGAAAGAAGGAATGGAAACACTTTTATTCTTGATTGCCAGGTAAATGAAGTGCAACTTTGGAAAAAATAGAGAGCCCCAAGTGCCAACTTCAGGAGTGATTTCTTCCTTCAGAACCATAATAACAACAATGATAAATGATTAAAAAGAAAACAGCCTAAATCTATACCTTGAGTTAACTCAGGACTCCTTTTGAGCTCAGGACTGTTGCTGGATAAATAAATGCTTATTTGTAAAAGGAACCTCCAGCTTCCTGCAAATGACAGGCAGAGAAGCAGAACTCAGGACCAGCCACACACGTGCAGCACAGCTGGGGGGAAATCCCAACAGATCAGGTAGTTCTGGTTTTACCCCACTTTGGGGAACACCACTCCTGGCTTCATGCCCCCTGTTCCCATTGCAGCACCCCTGCCACCCCAGTGTGCTGCTTCGGGGAAAGAGCCGAAAGTCAGGGTGCTGCCCACCCTGGGAGAGGTTCCCACAAAGGCGAGGGCCAAAGGGAAGCAAACCTGCACAGGAAGCGCTGCTGGCCGCAGCAGTGAGTGAGTGCTGTGTTCTCCCTGCCGTGGGGAGATAAGGGGATAAGGAGATAAGGGGATCAGGCTCGGGGAGGTGCCAGGAGGGCTGGGCAGGCTGGGCAGGTGCCGAGCACATGGAGCCCCAGCTCGCCAGGATGTGCCAGGAGCCCGCCCGGACACTGAGCGGTACGTGGGCTGGGCCCATCCCCTTGTGCCCTGGAGCATCACTGAATAATGTGCTTTTCCTTGGACTTGCTGGCAGGGTAGGGGCTTGCCTGGGGGAGGTTTTAGTTGTTCTTCATCTTGTAGGAGAAGGGAGAGGAGGTGAAGGGGAAGCCCTGGGCATCCTTTCCGTGGGGCACAGCTGGGCTGGGTCATGGGCTGAGCTGAGGGGAGCTGGGATGGGCTGGAGTCAGCTCTGTGCTGTGCTGTGCCATGCTGTGCTGTGCCATGCTGTGCTGTGCCGTGCTGTGCTGTGCCATGCTGTGCCGTGCTGTGCCGTGCCGTGCCGTGCCGTGCTGTGCCGTGCTGTGCTGTGCCGTGCTGTGCCGTGCTGTGCCGTGCCGTGCTGTGCCGTGCTGTGCCGTGCTGTGCTGTGCCATGCTGTGCTGTGCTGTGCTGTGCCGTGCTGTGCTGTGCCATGCTGTGCCGTGCTGTGCTGTGCCATGCTGTGCCGTGCCGTGCTGTGCCGTGCTGTGCTGTGCCGTGCTGTGCCGTGCTGTGCTGTGCCATGCTGTGCTGTGCTGTGCCGTGCCGTGCTGTGCCGTGCCGTGCTGTGCCGTGCTGTGCCGTGCTGTGCTGTGCCGTGCTGTGCTGTTCCATGCTGTGCTGTGCCATGCTGTGCCGTGCTGTGCCGTGCCATGCTGTGCTGTGCTGTGCTGTGCTGTGCCGTGCTGTGCCATGCTGTGCTGTGCCGTGCTGTGCCGTGCTGTGCTGTGCTGTGCTGTGCTGTGCTGTGCCGTGCTGTGCCATGCTGTGCCGTGCTGTGCTGTGCTGTGCCGTGTTGTGCCATGCTGTGCCATGCTGTGCTGTGCCATGCTGTGCTGTTCTGTGCCATGCTGTGCTGTGCTGTGCCATGCTGTGCTGTGCTGTGCTGTTCTGTGCCATGCTGTGCTGTGCTGTTCTGTGCCGTGCTGTGCTGTGCCGTGCTGTGCCGTGCTGTGCCGTGCTGTGCTGTGCCGTGCCGTGCTATGCTGTGCTGTGCCGTGCTGTGCCATGCTGTGCTGTGCTGTGCTGTTCTGTGCCGTGCTGTGCTGTGCCGTGCTGTGCCGTGCTGTGCTGTGCTGTGCCGTGCTGTGCCGTGCTGTGCTGTGCCGTGCCGTGCTGTGCCGTGCTGTGCCATGCTGTGCTGTGCCATGCTGTGCTGTTCTGTGCCATGCTGTGCTGTGCTGTGCTGTTCTGTGCCGTGCTGTGCTGTGCCGTGCTGTGCCGTGCTGTGCTGTGCTGTGCCGTGCTGTGCCGTGCTGTGCTGTGCCGTGCCGTGCTGTGCCGTGCTGTGCCATGCTGTGCTGTGCCATGCTGTGCTGTTCTGTGCCATGCTGTGCTGTGCTGTGCCGTGCTGTGCTGTGCTGTGCTGTGCTGTGCTGTGCGGGCCAGACCATCGTTGCCATGGATGAATTTGCAGGGTGCTCACTCTGCAAATGTGGGGCTCATCCAAGGTCAGGCTCCTGCTCAGGGCATTGTCTGTTTTCTCCTGCACTGCTGAAAGGGTTGGTGTAGGGACCAGGTCTTGCTGCCCACACAGTGCCCGTTACTGAATTACCAGTTACAGAATTACTTCCTTTAAAAAACTGATGGCATCATCTGGAATTTTGAGAAACCAAGCTAGATGGAAGGGTAGGAGGACAGAAGGTACCAAGTGCTTTCTGGCAGAAAGCAGCAAAACACCCCAGGTAACTGAGGGCTCGTGCCAGGGCCAGTTCTGCCATGAGATGCCCTCTCCAGCCGTTTGGTGGATGCAGAAGCTGGCCAAGCATTTTTATAAGCAAGAAAATTTATAAAGCTCTCTAGCAAACAGCAGCCTCCTATTGATCAACTCAGCAAAGTTCAGTCATACTGATTCCTTTTGAGGCTGGCACTGGCACTGCAGCATCCTCCATTCCTGTGGTGATAAACTCTGAACACGGGGTGGATGTGCTCCCACCCTGCCAGTGCCTCCTCTGCACCCTGCATTCAGCTGTGCAGGAAATCCCTGGATTTTGGATGGGGAAAAACTTGACTCAGGGGCTGTGGGCATCTGGCAGTCACCCTTTTGGGGTTGCATCCCCACTTTGCACCAAAATGGTTTTGTTCGCAGTCAGGGACCTGTTGGGAGGGAGAGGGACCCGTGGGGCTCAAAAGCAGGGAAAAAAGAAAAAAAAGAAAAAAAAAATACAAAGAAAGAATAAAGAAGGAAAAAGGCAGAATTTTGTGGGGAAGAGCAGTGAATTTTTCCTGCAGCACCGAGGGAGAACAGGAACACTGGCCGGGTGCATCCTGGAAGGGCTCCCCGGGAGGGCAGGGATCTGTCTGTCTGTCTGTCTGTCCGTCTGTTCCCCAGCAGCAGTGACTCAGCTCCGCCAAGCGGCGCTTCAGACCAGAGCAGGCTGGGGTGGAGCTTCTTCCTTTTCAACACCGCGAGCCGCTGTAGCAATATTTGTCCAAGAACTTTCTTGTTCCTGAAATGTTTTTTTTAAGCAAACAAGTTTGAGGCTTTATTAGACAAATAAGTCTGTTTAACACCTATCACAATGCCTTCTTTTCTGCCTCTCCTGCCAGCAGCTCTCTGGCAGGAGAGGCAGGTGCCTTTTATTCTGGCACAACTCTAGAAAGAAAAAAACAATAATCAATGCAAACAATTAAAAAATAATATAATAGAAGTCCCAGGACAGGGCCGCTCTCTTGTAATGCAATCAGGCTCTAGGAATTTCAGCACCCAGGGACTCCACCCAATAAATTTTATCTGGGATTAAGGTGAAGATAAACAGCCCAAAGAAATATATTACTTCCCTAAAGCACTGGCATTTATTGTTTTATTTTTCCATTTTTCTTTCTCTGTGATGAAATCAATATGTGCAAAGAATAAAACCACAGCTTTGGTGAAGGGGAGGGCTGTGCAATGGGCCCCAGTGAGGCCAATGTTCACTGTAGGACTGGGCACCCAACAGGGAAGGTTTTGCAAACCCGGCAGAGTTTTGCTCCACTCACTGAGTTCAAATCCCACCCCAGTTCTGAATCCTCACCAGATCCAGGCTCTGCTCAGGGCACTTTTGGGGAAGACAGCAAGCTCCCAAGGCAAACCAATACCAATTTTGAAGTCTTCACAACTTGCCAAGGGGCTTTGTGAGAAGTGGCCCCATTTCCCAGCCCCATCATCAGATCAGGCATGGGATGGGGAGCCAGAAATGGGAAGAGGGTCCCTGTGTTCATAAACTTCATGCTGAAAGGAGCAAAACGGAAGAACCTCGAGCTGCTCCTCCAGATCTAGCCACAGGCGACGTTTGTCCTCTAAAACCTTTAAACTGTCCTTTTTCAGGTCTGTGGGTCTTATACCATGGGCTTGCTCATGCCAGCTCTGGCACAAGCTCTAAAATCCATTCCAGAGTGACTGTGCTGAGGGCTGGGGTGTGGGGAGGGCTTGTGGCATCACAGACCCCCTGCCACCTCCCATGGGGACAGATTCCTGCTGACGGCCAGCCTTGCTCTGGGGGGAACAGCTGCAGAGAGAGGGGAGATGCTGCTGGGAAATCAGAATGCCCAGCTGGTACACAAACCAAAACACTTTGTCTGGGTGCATGGGGGGACACAAATCCCTCCCAAGGCTTCCCCTTAGTGCAGGTGGGCCAGTCTCCTTGGGGAGCTGGGAGCAGCTTTGGCAGACTGTCCTTGCTGCAGTGCCACAGCAGGTGTGGGGACAGCAGAGGGTGTCACAGGGAGGAGTGCCAGGCTCCAGAAACCTCAGCTGAAACTGGTGGGGCTGCCTAAAAACCCCAGAGAGTGATGCTGCAATCACCCCTGGGTGTAGGGAACCACAGGGAACCTCTCCTCGGGGCACTGAGGGGGGACACAGCTCCATCCACAGCCAGGGTCAATGTCACAGCCAGCCCTGGGAGGGGACCCACAGCAGGGCTGGACAGAAGGAATAGCTCTTCTCTCCTTCCTTGTGACGCAGCAGCCTGAAATCCACGTCCAGCCCAGCCCTGCTACAGCCCGCTGCTCCTATTTACCCTTCAAACAGGAAGAGCAACTCTCAGCAGAGCTCATTGACAAATTCTCTGTCAAACATTACTGAAGGGCTGCTTTAGTTGCTCGTGAACTCTCAGCACCCATCTCACAAGTGACAGTTCAGCACAGGGCTCCAGCCTTGCCAGGACAGAGGTTCAGCAGACTGCAGCAGCCCCGAATTGCACAGGTAGGAGTGGTCCCAACCCTGGGGAGCCCAGTGTGGGGTGGCAGAGCCTGTCCCATCGGTCAGGGTGGCACTGGGACAGAGGACAGAGGGCAGCAGGTGGATTCTCTGGGGTAAGAAACAGTTCATGCTCCAGATGACAACCCCTCCCCGTCCCGGGGGTGAAGACTCTCCAGGTGGAAATATTGCTGGGTTTCAGTCAGGTGTCCACAAAGCTGGCTGCTCTCCTCAGCACAGTGGTGCTGCCCTTCCTCCCTTCTCCTTTGGATTTTAAGGAAGACAGACTTGTTCCCAGCTTGTCCTCAGCATTTTGCAGTGCCCAATATTTGAAATCTACCCTGCATCGTCCCAGAAGAAAATGTGATTGAAAGCGTCCTCATTGCTACCAGCAGAACAGAAAAGGCTGCTCCAGGGCATGAACAGGGAGCACAGGGGGCAGCAGGCAGGGGGAGGGTTCAGAGGCTCCAGAAGGAAGCTCAGGCAGTGCAGCTGCTCCAGGATTTAATCAGGGTGGGACCTTCTGCGTGGTAGGAATTTGCATTTCTTTGATGACGTCCTCACTATGGCAAATGTGACTGAACATAGCAATCACCTTCTCACCTAGAACCTGCCTGGCTTTGGTGGGTCACAGGCACTCTTTAAGGCATTGCCTTCTTTCCTCAGGGTGACCCGTGGCTGTCAGTCCTTTCCAGCTGTGCTCCTGCCCACCACCATGCGGGTAACAAGTAAGGAGGGACACATTTACTTTTCTCTGGGTTTCTGTGGTTCTTTATGCCTCCTTCTCATTTACATGATGCCTTCCAGGCCCAGCAGCCCTGCCCTTCCCCTGCCAGGGACATGGGAAAGGGCCTTTGTGTAAGCATCAGGTTTTTACAAGATTTGTGTCGATTTCAGCCTGTTGTATTTTTCCCAGTGAAACCTTCTGTGACTGGGAAGAGACGGCTATTGAGACGTTCCTGGTTCCATAAGAGCCATTCAGCTGCAATAAAAGTACATTTTTCTGCTCTCTTTCCATGCAGGACTGGAACGTTTTGCTCTGATGAGCGCTGCTTTAAAGCCAAATGCCAATCACAGTTGTACCAGCAGCTGCTCTGCTGTAGCTAGTGACTAATTGGGGGATAGCAGCCTTCCCAGCACGGGGAACATAAGAAATATTTGGATTTACACAGCCTTCTGAGTAATTATCAGATTTACTTTAACACAGAGAGAAATATGAATAATGCCTCCCAGCAGAGCAGAAATGCCTATGTGAGCACCACCACATACCCTGGAGATGGTAATTAGGAGATCAGAATCCATTTGGAGGGTGAGGGATTGTTAGCTGCCTTCCCACACCGTGCAGGCACTGGCTGTCACCCTGTGCCTGCTAACCTGGGGACACACGGATCAAATCCAAATAAAGCAGAGGGATGATCCTGTGCCTGCCCCTCCTGCAGCTCTCACCCCGCCCCTCTCGCACTCCCAGGTGTGATCCGGGCCGTGCTGCTGCTCCTCACCCTGCTGGGCACCTGGTTCCTCATGCAGACCTACTTCCAGCACCGCTGGAGAGCCATCAGCCTGCGCAGCTGGCTCGGTGAGGCACGGGGGGCTCCGGAGGGACCGTGGGAGAGGCTCCAGGGTGTGAGCCAGCCCCAGAGCTGGGCACAGCTGCCCTGAGCACTGGGATTTACAGCCTCTGGATGAGGCTTCAGCCACCAGCTCTGACCACCAGGGCAGGGAAGGGACAGTGTGGTGTGTGTGGTGTGTGGTATGAGGTGTGTGTGGTGTGTGGTGTGGTGTGAAGCTACACTGGGGTGGGTGGATCCAGGGATGCCTGCGGCCATGGGAAGTAGTTTTACAGAGCTGGTGCCTGGACAGCTGCTCCTTCAGGGTGTCTAATCCTCCTGCTTGATACCCACAGGTGCCCCGAAGAAGCCCAGCAGTGAGTATTGCTCTCGACTTCATCACACAACTCCAGGGTTCAGGGCGATGGTGGAAGCCTGGGATCTCCTTCAAGAGCCCCTTCCCTGAGGCAAAAATCCCCCTCTCCCAAACACAGGGGATTTTGTTACTGCACACAGCAGTGGGGTCTTTGGCAGGCCCCAGCCTTGGCCAAGAATGGGGAAGTTGTGGGCAGAAAAGCCCCAAGGCCTTGCCTGGGTCACCAGCTCTGAATGCTCCCAACACATAGCATGTGTCACACCTGGAGCGGCACCTGGCCTTGGCACCATAAACCCCAAACAAGAAGCTGGTCCCAGCCCCAGGACAAGCCTCCTTCATGGAATAAACTGGTCCAGGTGTTGCCCCCTTGGTGGGCCAGTACATCCCAGCCCAGCCCCTCTCAGCCCCTCAGGGACACAGCCAGTGTCCCCCCATGGGGACAAAGCCATGACCTTCAGCTCCACTCCTCCCTCACAGGTGAGAAGCTGCCCCGGCACAAGTGTGGGAACCAGAGGAGCTGCCCTCAGAATCATTTTGCCTTCAAGATCATCAGTGGTGCTGCAAATGTGGTGGGACCCTCGATCTGCTTTGAAGACTTGGTGTAAGCAGCACATGGCAGGGACAAGGCAGCCCTGGCCTCCAAGAGGGCAAGTTTGGCCTCTGCCAAGCACATCAATGGCCATCACAGTGTATTTGCGGTTTAAAAATTTTTAAATAGATTTCTTTGCTCCCACTTTTGGTTACTTTGCTATCTACAGCCACTGCATCCCACCACAGTTTCAGTGGTGTCAGCATCTCCAGGGCATCCCTACACTCACTGGTGCTCTCTGCTCTCCTTTCCAGCCTCATGAGCAGCGTGAAAAACAACATTGGCAGAGGCCTGAACATTGCACTGGTGAATGGTGAGTCAGAAGGTACTGACCCCCTGCTCCCCACTGCCAGGGTCCTTCCTTCCCCAGGAAAGCACAGGCCACTGAAAACCCCATCCCAGGCACTGAGGCTGAGCCCAAAGCACATCGACCTGGTGGTGCATGGGGAGCACAGCCACAATCATGGTGCGCTGCCAGTGAGAAGGGAACAGACCCACTTGGGTTGTGCACTACCAGCTCCACAAACTCCTCCAAGCAGCACAGTCACCATCGCAGCAGTCACAACACACTGAGGGAACAGCAAAGCATTTTGCTCATGGCCAGGCAAGGCCCAGAGCCACCCCAGGGCAAATTCACTGTGCTGTGTTTTCAATTTTAACCTTTCAGGAACAACTGGGAAGCTCTTGAAAACTGATGCCTTCGACATGTACACTGGAGGTAAGCTCAGTCACCCTGCCCCTGGGTAGCTCACACCAGCACTGCTGGCTGCTGCAGCTGCTTCTCTGCCATGTATTTAATGATAAAGTCAAGTGGGCTTTGACCAGTCGGGGTGGTGAAAGCCCAACTTCCCCTGAGGCCATCAAGCCTGGAGTCCTCACAACACTTCCACATCCAAGATTGGCTTCTCGCTCCTTTTACAAGCATGTAGTAGCCTGGAAAACATGATTTCACTCACCTGAATTAACCAAGGCACTTGAGTCTTGAGAAAAGTACTTTCTGAGATCAGGATACACTAATCCTGATAGTTTGCAACCTGTAACTCAGTTTTTGCACACTGATGGCTGAGCAGCTGCTCATTCCCCTGCCTTTCACAGCAGGATAAAGGAGGGAGCTCAGGGAGACAGGGCCCCCTCAATCATTCCGTGGGTTTGCAACCTGCTCTTGGTAACTCTGGTTTTAAGGAGAATCACCAATATAATGAGATCTCCAGCCAAGTTTGTGAGTGAGATGCTCAGGGAAGAAAGCAGCAGTCAGCTCGTGTGCCACTAGATGGGGCCTTGGATTCAAGCATCCCACAGACACGGAATGAGGAGAAATTCACCCGGTCCAGCCAGAGGCACCATGGCAGGGAAGGCAGCTCTGAGGCCAGGCAGGTTCATTTCTTGTGTTGGGAGATAAATTCACACAGCTGGATTTCAGAGTTAGCAAGCAAAGTTTAGGAGGAATTTCCACCCTGCAGTGATCTCCAAAAGGAGGACATTGGTCCTGTGCAGTGCAGGAGAGCCCAGGAGGGAACACAGGATGGGGAATGCATCATTTGGGAGCCCCTATTCCCCCAAATCCTGGCTAGCACCAGCACAGTCAGGTTATTTGCCAGCAGCCCAGAGGAGGCTCCCCCAGCTACCATGCAGAAGTACCTCCTAAATCCCTTTTTTCTCTCTCAGATGTTACCAAGCTGCAGACCTTCCTCCAAGGGATCAAGCGTGGCACCCTTGTGCTCACAGCAAGCTATGACGATGCTGCCACAAAGTGAGTTTGCCCACGGAAGCAACACCAGGCTCCCCAAAACCACACAGCTGGGGCAGCTGGGCATGCTGCTGCCACCAACAGAGAGGGGGAAAGAGGGGACACCCAGCTGGCACCACAGTGACACCTCCTTTCCCTCTTTCAGGATGAATGCCAGAGTGCGGGCGTATTTCACGGAGCTGGGCAGCAGCCACGTGGGCACGCTGGGCTTCAGGGACAACTGGGTGTTCCTGGGAGCAAAGGGGCTGATGAACAAGAGCCCCTTTGAAAAGGTACATGGCCCTCCCCTGCCAGGAGCTCTGCAGGCTCCATCCTCTTCACGGCACCCCCCGAGCTGCACCTGTGTGCAGAGGACAAGGAGCAGTGGCATTGTCCCCACTCAAACCCAGCTGCAGCTTCTGCCACCTTGCAGACTTGCACTGCTCCAACCTCCTCATTCATCCTCTCTCTCTCTCTCTTTTTCCTGCAGCACATTAAAAATGATAAAGAGACAAATAAATACGAGGGCTGGCCTGAGCTGTTGGAGATGGAGGGCTGTGCCCCCAGGAAGATGGACTAGCCCCAAGCTCCAGCCTGCCATGGAGGGCAGCCTCACCACTCACACAGGGACACCAGCCCCGTCCTGGGGACTGCAGCCTCTCCACTGCCAGGTCACAGAGTCCAGCAGCTCACAGGAACTGGCTGTGTCACAGCAGGAGCTGTGCAGGCCTTGGAGAGGAGCTGTACAAGTGCCTGCAGAGCTGAGCAGACATGTGGCCAGGCTGCAGCCAAGCCATCCTCATCTATGGGTCTGTTTTGGGTATTTTATTTTTCTATCTTTTAACTAAAAAACCTTGTAGAAGTTTTTGTAAATTTCTTAAATGAGATTTCTAATTACAAAACACTACCTTCTCCTTTCCATTTTCAAGCATAATCAACACTTTCCCCCACAGTAAGAGCATGCCAGGTCCTGTGCCACCAGTCGAGCATCACCCATCCCACAGCCCTGCACACAGGAGCTCCCCCTCCCCACATGGCACTGGGTAAAGTCATCCCTGGGGATGCTCAGACTTTGGTGGTTTCCCCGTGGAGCTCTTGCCAATGTCCTACAGTCTCCTACAGCCACAATAAGGCCAGAAGTCCACAGGGATAACTAACATGCATCCATGTAGGTTAATATTTGCAGACCAAAGTATCATTCCTGGGTGCTACGAACTAGTTTAAACCCAGAAGAGCAAAGAAAACTGAAGACTCTGTGTATAAAACAGAAGGAACTTTGAAGGTTCAAAATATTCCCGAAAACAAGATAAAAACAAACAAGATTAAATGTTGATGCCAAAAATTGATATATTTTGATTTAATAGTAAGAGAGGCAAAGAGACAGAAAGTCGGGAAAAGTTAGAAAATGCTAGGATTACTTTTAAAAGCAGAGGACAGGTCACCACCTCACTCTGCTGCCTTGGTTACTGCTGAGACAGGGTGGGGGGAGTGGAGCAGGTTTTGCAATGTTTTTTCTGCTATTTGAAGAGTCTCATCTGCCCTCCCCGATCTCAGGAGCAGATTGGCTGAGATGTGGCCGCCCATCCTCGGGATGCAGGAGCCCTGCCCAGTCTCTGCAGCTGAGCCTTGGTCTGCTCATGGTGCTCCCTCCCTGCCAGGGGGCACAGGAGCAGGGCAGGGGCTCCACAGCTCCCTCCTGACCTCGGTCCAGGGCTGCAAGATCTCCCCAAGCAGCCAGTGTCAGCTCCTGGAGGCCTCAGGGTGTGGTGGAGGCGGGGGAAAGGCAAAGGTCAGGGATTCTGCCCCTCGCTTTCCCCTCCACATTCTTCACCAGTTTTGCCTCCCTTTTTATGGGCCTCAAGGTAGGTTACTCACAGTCCATCCCACCCGTAGTTTTCAGGTGTTCAAAAGTGATTATGACAAGCAGACATAATGACAGAGCAGTTTTTTAAGCCATTCTCTTTTTATCATGTTCTTACACTGGGTTAATTCCGGGCTAAATCCTCTGTGGCACATCCCCATCAAAGGTCAGGATAATGCCAGGGATGTGCCAACCTTGGGATGGATGGATGGATGGATGGATGGATGGATGGATGGATGGATGGATGGATGGATGGATGGATGGATGGATGGATGGATGGATGGATGGATGTGCAGGTTTCTCGGGCAGCTGAAGTTGTGCATCACAACCAATAGGTGGGAGCCTTTTACCGGCAGAGCTCCGGAGCGATTCAACGCGCCCGGGTCAGGCACCGCCGGAGCTGCAGCCCAGCCTGGGGCAGCCGACAGCACCCGGAGGGGAAAGATCCCTGCCCAAAGGCGAGCAGGAAAGCCCCGCAGTGCCCCTAGAGCGGTCCCCACGCTCTGCCCAGCACCGAGCAGGTCCTGGGAGCAGCTGCCCCCTGCTCCTGCCCAGAGGCATCAGCCAAGCTCGGTCTGTTCCCAGCCCCTCCCGAGCCCGGCACTGCTGGGATCAGATCAGCTGCACTGGGTTTATCTGCCATCAGAGGCAGGGATGAATTTGCATCACGTACAGACTTTAATTTCCGATGATTGTATCTGGTTTTTCCCCATCCTCTGAAGCAGACCAGCAGTTTTGCAAAACATGAGGATGGAGTGTTTCTCCTGGAGCATTTGAAGGATAACAGACTATCCTGCACAGCCTTCTCTGCTTCCAACAGCCCCTGCACAGCTCCTAGCAGGCAGTTCACAGGGTTATGGGAGCCCTCAGGTCACCCTAGGGGAGCAGAAGTGAGGAACAAGGCAGGACAAGGCCAGGAAAGGCACAGCCTGAAGAATGAAACCTTGGATCCAAAACTCAACACCACCAATCAATTGGTTTTCCCTAAACAAGGAAAAATCCCCACATAAACAGTGCAACACCTCTAAGAACTTCCAAAGGCAGAACTGAAATAAAACCCCAAAACAGCCACTACAGAGGAATCCCCGAAGAGGTGTAGTATTTTATCCCAGCTTATCCTCCCATGCTCTTAGCACACACCTGATGGCACTGAGGGAAACCTGTGCCATAAATCGATCCCTAAATCTGCTGCAACAACAGCAGTTAATCCCAGGAGCTGAATCATCCCTACCCGTGGCACAGCAAGAAATAACACAGACACAACAGCCCTGCCGAGCTGCCAGCATAAATATGCCAACTATTTTAAGCCCCTCAAAGGATCTAGATTCACTCACATACCAAACTGAAAACAGCCCAAGAGCTGTAAAAGTGGATCCACTGGGTAAACCAGAGTAGAGCATCAACTACAGCCCCCAAAACAACCAGCCCCATTCAGCTGCAGGAAACTCTTCCTACCCTTCTCAATGCACATTAGAAATTTGGTTTAAAGCCAAAATCAAGGAAATTTATGTTTCAGCATGCTACAGGCAGTTAAAACTAGCTCTGAATCCATCACAGAGCAGTTACTAAGGTACATCACTATTTTCAAGAAATAAGGAGAGCTAAAAGTGCAATTCCTGTGCAGGGACCTCAGTAGCAGCCAGTGTTTTGAAGAGCCATTCCTGCCAAATTCCCTGTGTCCTGATAAATAAATCAGAGTTTTTTAAATATCCAGACACTGAGAGGCAGGGAATAAATATGAATTCACGAGTCAAATTGAACTTGCTAATTTTTTTAAAAGGATCTGAAAAGGACAGTGGGTGCAGGGACAGCAATCTCTAAATGAGGTTTTGCAGTGCTGTGGCATTTTGAAAGCTGTGTTACTGCAGGGACAGGCACCTACCTGGCTGCTCTGCACTGTGCCACATCCCCAGAGTCTTCACCAAACACGAGCCTGAGCTGCCCAGACTACCAGGATGCAGCTTCAGGTCACCTGGGCTCACCCGGGCTCACAGGAGGCACCGAGGCTGCAGCAGCAAACAGGCAGCCTGAGGTGTTTGTGAGAGCAAAGTTTGCAAAATCCAGGGCTGCAACAGGAGCCAAGAGCCACGATACAGACAGGCAGCAGAAGGATAATCCTCCTTTATTTTTTGGGGTCCATTTGGGCAAAGCACCACAGGAGTCTCTAGGAAAGATGCCACAGGCAAGGACCTGCGGGTGCCGGGCCGCAGCTGGGCGAATCCGCATCCTGTGACATCTTGCCCTGTCAAGTGCAATTACCGTAATCTTCCACAGCCTCTCAAAATACGGATCCCGGCTTAGAAACCGGGCATCCACAGCATGAAAGCTGCCTTTGTGCCCGGGCAGAGCCTGGGTGCGAGCCAGCCGTTAGGTGCATGAAGAAAATGAGTTCTCCACGTGCTGGAAGAAGGGAGGAAAAGCGAGCTTTCCCAGCCGAGCCCGCCACAGCCGGGCTGGATCTCACGCCGGTGTTCCCGCAGCAGCCGCGGAGGGCCCGGGAGCAGCGGGGCCGCCGCTGTCCCCGGCAGTGACGGGGCCGGGCCCGCGGGGAGCGCCGGGGCCGCGGCCGGGCCGGAGCCATCGCGCCATGGGGGCCTCGCACGGCAAAAAGGTAACAGGGCACCGGGGCGGCTCTGCTCGGGCTGGGATGGGCTGGGATGGGGTGGAGAAGGCACCCCCGGCTCACGTGGGGCTCCATCCGCCCCGTGCGTGCCGCTGGCAGCCCGGGATTAAGGGACGGACCCGCTCCCACTCGTCAGGGCCGGATTAAGTAATTCCAGCTAATGGGCTCAACCCCGGGGTCTGCCGGGGCTTTCGGGACAGCCAGGAGGGGATCAGAGCATGGCAAGCGTGGCTTTAGGGCGGACAAAGTTTGGTTCTCTGAGGAGAAGTGTCAGATTTGTTCTGAATGCCTCCAGCAGCCTCTGGGATGTCTCCTGAGATGCAGGGCACAGCAAGCCCTGAGTGTTTCTTGGCCTGGGAAGAATTGGTGCCAGCTCCTTCCCAGGGCAGGGAGGGGCTGGGCCGGGTCCCACAGCACCAATGTGTATCCCAAATCCCCAGGGGAGAGAGGTCAAACAGCTCCAAACTGAAACAGATTTATGGAGTCAGAGCCCTGCAGAGTGGCTGGAGATGGTCCTGGTCCCACAGCACCAACCGCGTATCCCTGTACTCCAAATCCCCTGGGGAGGGAGGTCAAACAGCTCCAAATGGAAACAGTTTTATGGAGGCAGAGCCCTGCAGAGTGCCTGGAGATGGCTGTGCTGAGGATGTTGCATGTCGTTTTGCTTCCATGGCTGATGACACCAGTGCCTAGAGATGCATCATCCCCGCTCAGTTGCAATGCCCTGTCTGGAATAAGACTTCCATAGCTCATCTTCGAGCTCTAAGAGAAACATATTTATGCACCACACTAGGTAATAACTTCACTGGAATGGGAACAGCAGTGACCCTTTGCCCCAGCAGGGACCCTTCACACTCAGCTGAGCATGACTGTGGTTTTCAGAGGTACAGGCACAAAGTACTTTTCAGAATTTTGCCAACTTGCTGGACTTTCTTCCAAAACCAAAGCTAGATACCCTTGCAGGGCAAGTATGTGAAAAAGCAGCCCAGTGGCCAGTGAGACCAACACCCAGAAGGAAAATCAGAGCTGAAGTGGGACTAGTAAACATTTATCTGTTTTTCTGGGCTCTGGCAAGTGCCAGGTGCAGGAGGTGCTGCTCCCAGCCAGCCCCTGGCTGCTCCAGCTCCCATCCCAGGCACCGAGGCCAGGCTGGCTCTGGCACACACAGGAGCCCTGGCTGTTCCCATGGCTCAGGACCACCACACACCCAGGAGGAGCCATGCTCTGCCCACAGCTAATCCCCAGCCCCTGCTCACGTGGCCCTGACCTTCAGGCCCCAGCACATTTGCAGAGGCATTACTGGAAGCAGGGAATAAGCTGGTTAGGTCAGGCTTGGCTCAGTGCCACCCAGCTAAGCCCCGCTGCATACAAAGCAGCCCCTGCCTGCCTCCTGACCACCAGACCAGACTGCTTTTGGACAGCTTTCCCCACTGTTCCCTCTCTCTGAAACACCAGGATCCCACCACAGCCCGGCACTGAATGGTCTGGCTTTGAAATGCTGCCGGGAGCTCGGGCTCTGCAGCTTCCTGGCAGCTCCTAAAAGCTGAGGCAGTTTTACTTTCATGGGTACCAAAAGGTCAGAGATGTCTCTCCCATTTCAGCCTCCCAAATGTTGCCTGGCTTGACAAAAGCCTGTGCCACTGCCCAGCTGGCACCAAGCAGGGATGTCTGACTGGCAGCTCCTGCTCCTCTACCCTTGGGCTGATGCTGATGGGAGATGAAACCAAGACAACTCTTTCTGCTGCCTTTCCAGGGTGGGTGTGAACAGCAGGATCCAGCTCTCCTGAAGAGCAGGATGAGCCCAGGTGCCAGGAAAGCTCCCCTTCCCCCAGCCCTTGCAGAACCAGGGCTCAGGGAGTTGAGGCACAGCTCAGGGCTCAGGGAGCTGCCAGGGCTGAGCCCATCTGTCAGCAGCAGCAGCCCAGAAGGACTCACAAGGAGCACAGAGCAGGGCTCAGCCCCCTGGCCAGCACAGCCTGCATTAGCAGTCTCAGCTGCACCTCTTTCAGGCTTAGTCCAGAGCAGCACTCCAAGGGGATTACAGTAGTGGATTGTGGAGTGCAAGGCAATCCCCAGCTCCACAACAAAGGGACCGGAAAGGCTGCCAGCATGAATCCAGGGACATTTTTCCTTTAAAAGGCTGCATCTAGTCCCAAAAACCCTTGTTCTCTTATCACCAGTGTTCTGTGGGCCCAAGCCAACAGCAGGGCTCCAGCAAGACACAGATTTTGCTGGGCTGCCCTTCTCTTGAAGGGAAGGCAAGGACTTTGCCACAGGCTGGTTCGTGCATGCTGCAGAGCTGGTGCTGATTGTGTGATGAGCTGGTGATGGTTCCCTGCTGATTCCTCTGCTCTGCAGGGCTTCTGCCCCACTGGTGAAGCTGACATCCCTCTAACCTCAGCAAACATACTTCAAATAATCTGCTAGCACAGCCTCACCAGCAGCAGATCCCCAGGGTGCCAGGGCAGATGCTCCAGACCCTGTGGCAGAGGAGGAGGTTGTTCCCAGGCACCTGCACCTCTCCACTTCTTTTCTCCACATTTTCTCAAGGCAGAGTTTGCATAGTGGCTGTTTCCCCAGGGAAAGTTCTCTGTCCCCAAATTCCCAAGAGTGTCAGTTTACACTAATGTCAGATGAGCCTGGATTAGCCCTGCTGCTGAGCAGGGAGCTTTGCTCTGTGGCTGGTTAGAACAACAAGAGGCAGCACGCCAGTGCCAGGGAGAGAGGCTCTGCTTGTTCAGGCAAACCACAGCACCTGGCTGCCCATGCTGAAAACAGGGCTTTGAGAACACCCTTTAAAACTCCTCCATCTGAGCAGGACAGGACAAGCACTTCTGGGAGCTGCTGGTGGGATTTCCCCACAACCATGATTCACCCCACTAGTGAGGGATCCCCACAGTGTGGCCAGAGAAGTGTTTTAGCCTGTGCCACAGAAGGACAAAGAGATCTAAAACAGACAGCACCTTGTGACCCCCCAAGAAGTCCCATGGTCCAGCAGCCCCTCTCAGTTGGGAGGAAATATTTCTCCAAGGCAGTGAGCTAGGACACCTGTGCTCCATCACACTGCACAGAGCAGCAGGCACAGGGGGATTTTCCTGGCTCTCCCTGACAAGTATTTCAGAAGGCTGGTAACCAGTGTCCCTGCCAGCTCTTTGAAAACGTCCCTGTGCCTGGGCAGCACAAGATCCCTCCGAGGGACCAACCCTGCCTGCTGTGACACTGCAGCCCTGGCTGTCCCCCCCTCACCCAGGGCTCCAGGGCTGTTCCCCATCAGCAAGAGGGACTGCAGGTGCCAAGGCCCCTGAGCAGAGCAAATCCCACTGACAGCCACAGAATGCCAAAGGCTGTTTGGTGGCACTGGCCCCAGGAGCAACCCAAAAACCAGACGGCAACCAGGAACCACAATGTGTCGGTGTCCTTGAGCATTGAGCTTCCTGGGGAGAAGGGTTTGCATGTGCTGCCTGCAACAAGCCTTGCTATGGGGGCAGAGATGAGAGGCACAGCAGTGAAGTCCCAAAGTGCCTCAGGAGTGGGGACATTAGTGATAAAAAATCCATTTCTGGGCAAAAATAACACACACCCAGAAAATAATGGCTCTGCACCATGAGACAGCAAACATCTCTAAGTCCTGTCATCTGTCTGACACAGCACAGTCCAGAGTGGGAGAGCTGGGCCAGGGCTAGGCCCAAAACCTCCACAGAAGCCCTCTAAAGTGACTTTATCCTGCCTCTTGCCTTCATTTTCTTCAACCCTTTAAGGTCCCACAGGTGGTGACACATGGGGACTCTAAGTAGGGACACTGCTCTGGGTTTTTGTACCTTTTGCAGTGAATAACATGCTGTAGCACCCAGCTCTCAGAGGCCAAACTCATTACTCAAACAGTGGGGCTGCTCCAGCTCCTAGAATGAGACCACAGCTTGATTTCTTACTTCTCCATCCCAAGCATGCAGACAGCACCAGCAAACCAGCTCCAACACCTAACATCACCCATTCCCTGCCTCCAAACAGGCTGGCATTCTGGTGCTGAGAGAGCTCAAATGGGCTCAGTGAGACAGGGAGCTCACTTGGACACAGCTAGCCCAGGCTGAAACTCTGCCTTCAAGCAGCACTAGGGTTTGATCCATGGGTGGGGGTGCTGGGCAGGACACAGAGGAGTGTGCTGCCAGCCCCTCCATGGCAAGGCCAGAGTTATCCAACACTGGCTAATGCTGCTGCAGCACTGGGGCTGCACGGGAGTCATGGAGAGGGCTCAGACTGAAGGGAGGTGCACGATGTGCTCACGGGGAGACCAAGAGCAGCAATGCATGGGAAATGCTGCAGCTGGCTCTGGGATGGCTCAGCAGTCCTCAAATAAAAAATGGATTAAAGTAATTAAAGGCTTCACTGGTTCACTCTGCTCCTGGGGGGTTAAGTGGCATCTGCTGCCTCCTCCTGAACCCTGCATTAACAGGGATGCTTCATGTCTTCCTCCTCTGCCTCCTCCATTTGCAGCCCACGGTGGCATCTGCAGCCTGGCAGGTGGCCTCTCATCCCAGACAGCAGCCAAACCTCCTCCCTTTTGGCCCCTTCCCCTGGGCTCTCCTCCCCACAGGACCCAGCTGGCACTGCAGGCGTCAGACCCCACTCTGCTTTGACCAGCACTGCCTGGGGCTGCTGGGGCATTTCTGCCCTTGCTTTTCACAAATTCCATTTTTCCAAGGTAAGGACCAATTGAAGTGACCCTGGGCAGGTAAAGAGCCCAACAAGGGGGTGTCATAAGAGCACATTTCTGATGGCAGCCTTATCCTTGGCCCCTCACATATGGTCCCTAGTTGAGAAATGGAGTGATGATGCCACTGCAGCCTGGCAGGTCTAGGACAGCATGACACTGTGCCAGAAATAAACACTCTCCCTATTAATCATGTGGCATAAGCCTCACTTTTTGCAAAACAACATTCTTCAAGGCATTTTAGAGTGTCTTAATGGTCTCTCTGCAGCATGACAACAATTCACTCCAAAGCTGTTGGATCCCTTTTGTGCCAGTGACTGATGTTCTTCCTGTGCAATCAGCAGCACCCCCAGAAATAGTGGAGCAGTCCTTCAAATCAGCAGTGGTATCACATCTCCAGTACAGGGCAGGAATAAGCTCCTGAGACACATCAAAAATGGTTCATCCATTGCAGCAACAACTTTTAACCACTGCTGACAGCACTGAGGTGGGCAATACAGGAATTTCCAGCAGTGAACAGGGCTACAATTTGGCTTTGTCCTGGTATGCAGAGGTGGTGTGTGCTCTGCACTTTGCAAGGGACCAGATTTAAAAAGCACTGAACTGAAGTGAGGATGTCCTTGGGGACCAAGGCAGAACAGCTGGTCCATCGGTGTGTGCTCTGCCCTGCTTTGTGCCAAGAGCCTCTTGGTGCCCTTCTCAGTGGGATGTCAGCCTTCACAGTCAGCTCCAGTGCTGACAAATGAGCCTTGTGCAGGGGCTGCTGTGGGGCTGAGCCCTGCCACTGATTGCTCTCATTAATCTGCAGGAAATTTTCTGCTGAGCTCTGGTGTGTCACATTCCACCTCCCCAGCCGTGTGCTGGGAGCAGGGTTAGCTCAGCCATGGTGGGAAGTTCCAGCAGGCTCCCTGCCCCAGGGCTGGCAGCTCCAGCAAGCCTCCCTCCCCATGCTGCTGCCTCCCTGCTTTAGTTGTTTGGGGTTTTTTTCCCTTTTTTGTTGACAATCAGAGAGATGTGACTCGATTTGCCAGCTTTCACACCACAGGAGGGCTGTGCTTGCCTTCTGGGGCCACAGGGATTTGGGAGGGAGAATGACATTGGTGAAAAAGGCAGGCAGGGGTCAGCACAGCACTCATCTGTGTCAAATTGTGTGTTCTTTATTAATAAAATAACACCAAGCACTATCTGAAGCATTTACAATTTTCTACTCCACTAGGCAGCAAAGTGGCCACCTGGCTGCTGCTCCCAGTCACTGGCATAGGAGCTGAGGAGTGTCAGCCTCAGCCTGATCCCCTTCTGCAAGCCCAAATTTACAAATTCCTGTGGTCAAAATATCCTTGAGGCTGCTGGCTGCTCTCGTGAGAGTGGCCACATGCATCTGCCCTCAGCTCACGTCAACCCAAGAAAAGCTGCAGACTTGTAGAGGTCAAAAGACCAGTAATGAAATCTTACACCAATAACTTGATATTTCTTAGAGTCCTTTGCAATATGATAGTGAAATCAGCTATGGTTGTGGCCAGGGACCAGGAGTAACACAAGCCCAGCTTGGTTTGAAAAGCCAGCTCCCTCTGGGCAGGTGTGCATGGAGGGCTGGACACGGGCACAGGACAGGGATGGGGCTGGGCTGAGGCATGGACTGGATGCTGTGGTGGCTTCCAGGCCCCTGCCATGACAAGGGCAGTGCTGTGGCAGCAGATTTTATAGCTGCTGGCCCAGGAATGATGGGATGTGCCTGGACACCGACTCCTGGGAGCTGCCCCTCCCAACTGCAGAACCTGCCAAAGCAGCAGTGTCCCACAATGAGCTGGGAGCACAGGAATGTGCACAGTCAAGCTCCCTGCCAAGGAGGAACCCTCCCAAACCCGGCACTGCTCTGCCTCTGCAAGAGACAGGAACCTGCAGTTTCTCACAATAATCCTGAGAGCAGCTTCACCCTGACCACCACCAGCAAGGCACAACCAGTCTGCAAGCTCCAGGGTGTCACACTGCCTTTCCTAGCTCTCGAGAAATTTTGGCAATTCATCCAAACTGCAGCACTTCCTTTGGCCTTCAGGGAATTAGCAGCAGTGTGAGGCATTGGGCTGTGCTGCTGATTTTCACAGTGTCATCCCAGCAAACACGAGCCCCAGCTTGCTGAATCAAACCAGCCTCAGCACCTCACATGGCAGGACTTTGCAGCAAAACAATGGAGCTGACAGATTTTTGTGCACTGACATCACAGATGGGAAAAAGTCTTACTAATCCTCTAAAGTTCCTTCCAGTGGATGACTTCATTGATGTCTCTGGATCAGTCCCAGCTGCTGCAAATGAGCAGAGATAGACCAAAATTCAGCAATAGCACAGGAGATTTGGGCAAGATCAGCTCAGATGGCATCTCAGAGTCCAGGGGCATATGAAAACATACAAGATGTTTTCATACAGAGCACCGAAAACAGCAAAAGGTATTTGGGGCTAATCAAAAGTAATGGTAGAGAACAGTTTAGTTAACCTCTAAGTCACAGGTTTTGTGGCTTCATCACAAACAGAAATGCTGGTTTCGGTCTCCCAGGCATCAATGAACCTTGTTCCAGGTCATGACAACTCCTTTCAAAGTCTCTGGCTTCAGCAATAAGACTATATTAATCAATGGATGTGGTCATTAATTGCACACCGATGTCAGGAGCTGTCACAGCACCTTAGGGACAAAGTACCTTTCTCTGAGTCCATCTACTCCTAAATAGCTTGAGCAACATCTAACCCTGTTAATGGTGTCTCTCTCACAAACCAGACCTGTGGGTTGTGACCTGAAGTCACATCAGCCCAAGTGACATTTTGCCCACTTTTATTCGTCTTTATCACCCTGATCAGATTGCAGCCATTTCTTACCTAATTCATTAGCTCAGACTTTGGCTATAGTGCAATACAAATGCTCTGATACTGCCTCTTAATGGCAGCTGTATTGATCTGAACCTGCCTGAAGCCATTCTCATCACCCTCTCCATGGCTGGCACTCTGACCATGCTGACGGCTCTTTTCCCTCCTTTGTCAGAGCACAGAGTCCAAAATTACTGTCAGCTCTGCTACAAGTAAACACCACAGCACCCACACGTGGGACAAATAGCACTGATTAATGGTTTATTCAAATTGGCTGGCTTTAAGGTCCAGTAGGAGCATTGCAGTCCCCTAGTGGGGAGCCAGGGAGGAGGGCTGGGGTTAGAGCTGGTGGTTCAAAGCAGCCCATGCCTGTGATATTGCCTCCAGAGATTTACAGCTCTGCTGTGCATCCAAGTCAAGGCCAGGAACAGTCCTGCCAGGACACAGAAGTGCCCAGGATGTTTGGGAAACACAGAGTAGTGCATATAAAGCATGGAACTACTTACTATTTATACCTTGTGTTGTTGCTTTGTGGGATTTAACCCACTTAATCAGCAGGCTAATTCCAGCTGAAACAGTGGCTGTCCTCACTGACATGGTCAGAGCAGGATGGGGATCCCAGGCAGGAGGAGCTGCCTGCAGGTCCCTTCAGCAATGTCTCCAGGACTGTTCTGCTCAGCTGCAGAGGGGCACAGTGTTACTGACACTAGATTTTATTACTGCTTCTCACTCCTGGCAAGATGCAGTCACACTGCACACAGAAGTGGTTTTCACACAGAAATACAAGGGTTTGGGAAATAGCAGGCATTTTCTGCCCACTTACTGCAACACAAACTCCCCATCTGAGCCCTCACTGTGACAAATTAAAGCCTCTGACTGTAACACCTGTCCCTCAGCTGGCTGGGGACTTGGTGCCATACCCTGCTTTGCCCCATAGGGAGCAGGCAAAAGTCTCCATCACCTGGGCAATCATTAACTGCCCTGGGGAGCTGGGGAGGTGCAAGGAGAAGCTGTCCTGCTCAGCAAATACACTAATGGCTCAAGTGGAGATTAGCAGGAGTGTGTTACCAACCAGCCTGTGCCAAGAGGTGACAGGGTACCCAGCATGGCCTGACCAGCCTACACATCCCCTGCCTTTGGCTTTGCACCACCAAGGTCACCAGCACAGTGCAACCAGCATGACTTGTGAGGCTGTACTGGCATTGCACAGAGTTTGTGCTGGGAGCTGGTGCCACAGGGTGGGAGGGCAGGCTGGGCTGCACAGCCAGTCCCTAGCACCACCAGCAGCACCTCAGCCCAAATCAAGCATTAACTCAGCAGAGAAAATGTTTAACCAGCCTCCAGGGCCTCCCTGCAGCAGGAGGTGAAATGCTGTCTGCCTCTGAGTCCAGCCTGGGTGACTTGAGCAGAGCAAAGTTTTGTCTGCACATTGGGAGCCTGATGGCAGTGATGTTGCCATCCCAACCCTGCTGAGAGGGCTGAGAGTGGAGATTTAATAAAATCCAGGCAGAGCTTTTGCTCTCTCACAGCTGCAGCCAGGCTCCTCAGCAGGCACACACTGTCACTGTCACTGCACTCCTATCAGTGGGCAGCACTGCACATCCAGGCAGGGCCAGGGTTACTGTTGGGAACTGGCGTGACACATCTGGGGTTTTTTAATACACAGGAGACATGTCCACACCAGAAAGCTCCTGGTGCCACAGCAATTGGTTTAAGAGATGATAGCCAGCAGCCAACATCACTAACACAGTAACTCAGCAGCTAGAAGTCCATCTAATGAACAGCCCTGGTAACAAGAACCTGGCTGTGGGCTCCTCCAGAACCATTTTCCTGTTTCCAGTATTTATTAATAACCATACAGCCACCCACCAGTGATACTCCAGGTGCAGCATTATTTTCTCTTTACATGCACACTGAACAAGAAAACCATGTTATTCCTCCAGCATCCCAAGTCCCAAGGGATGAGCCCTCTGTGCCACACATGTCAAAGAGTTGTTCCAGAGCTATCCCAGAGCCATGCCAGAACTGCCTGGGTGTGCCAGCTGCTGACTCAGGGACACCATGGGCTCGCTCCTCTGGGGTGATGCCCCCAAAGATTCCCTCCCCAAACCCCTGCAGCATTCCCAGCCACACGGGGCCATCCCATGTACAGGAGATGGGTGATGCTGGAATGAGCTCCCTGTGTCACCTTCTCCTAGGACATGGAGCCACTTCCTAAGACACACAGGGCAGCCGGTGAATGATGCAACTCATTGTCTGCAGGAGCCACTCCAGATAAATCTCAGCCAGCAATCAACCACCCCCACAAAGTAACCTTCATGGAGCTGCAGGGGCAGCACAAAGGCTTTTTGTTCATCTCAAAGGCACAGGAGCACAGGGGGAGTTCTTACTAATTTAGATAGCAAAGAGAACTGTTCTGCAGGGAGCTCCCAGGAAAAGAGCTTTGCCATGAAAAGTCCCTTGGCTCAGGAGAGGAGCCCAGATGTGCAAGCTGGTCAGGCACCAGGGTGCATCAGAAATATATCCAGAAAATTTAGCTGGCCTTTTTCTGATTTTACTCAGTTAAAAGCAGATGTTGATGGATCACAGCCGTTTTCCACTCCCACATCCACCAGCCATAACCACACTTCCTTGGGAGCTCAAAACAGGCTTAGATCAATGCTCTTTTCCCCCTTTGACACATCTCCAGTGAACTCACAGACCTGAAACTTGTTCAAAGTGACCCAGGGGGAAAAGCACAGATGTGTATCCATTTCCTTTTCCATTCAAATTGAGCCAAATGGTATTTTTGGAGTGTGCAATGAGCAGCCAGGCCACAGGACAATGCATGATGTGAGGGGAGTCTGTTGTGCCATGAAGATCTCGTGGGGCACAGATGGGCTGTGAGATCACAGCTTGAACAGAAAAACTGCACAACCTCTCCACTTAAAGGCCTCTCCTTTGTCACAGCCTTGGTTTAGGTGCAAAAGCTGTGTGGGGTCTTTCCAAACCCTGCCTGTGAGTAATCCACAGCTGGACAGGTCAGACAGACTGCACTCACAAGCACACAGGCACACCACACACACTGGAGTAAGGACCAGCCTGCCTCTCCTCTCCTGCATCTGAGGCCCCATGTCATTTAAACTGAACAGCTCCTGGTCAGGAGGTTAAAAATAATAGTGATTTTCTTTTTTAGTCTCTGGTAGCAAAGGACTGGCAACTTCTCCTATGTTTCATTTCCTGTGATAGAGCAATACATGTACAGTCTTTTCTCATTTCTCTCTTGTCTTTTCTTCCAGAAAGAATATTCCCTTCAGTCCAAGGGCCCAGGTGGAAGCAAGAAGCCAGGGAGTGGCAGTTCAGGTGAGTGCCAGCAGCCCATGCTGACCCTCAGCTTTGGAGGCAAACTGGGAGGGGCTGGGGCTTCGGCTCACCCCTGGTGCTGCTGAGCCCTTGGCTGGGATGGGGGAAATGTTGGGATGTGGAGAGGTGCAAACTGTGGAAAGGTGCCAGTGAAAGAGCACCCCTGTGTTGGTGAGAACCTGGCTTCTTCCTCCAGTCCTTCACAGGGCCAGGAGTGTCTGGGCAGGACATGGCCTGGACAATACACCCTCGGGTGCCACAGAGTGTGAAGGTCACTGGGCACCCCAGTGGTTCCCCCAGCCTTCCCTATGCCCTTCCTCTGTGCGGAAATGGTTTTGCTTCATCCCTGACCCTCCTGGGCCTGGGACACTAAAACCCTTTGAAGAGCCAAAAGGAGTCGCTGGAGTGGTTTAACCCCTTCGTCTCCCCCACCTTTGCAGCCTTTGGTTTCCCAAGCTGTGTCAATTCAGGGGCAGCCACCATGGCACCTTCCAGCCATGGTAATGATGGAGACAAGAAGCCCAGCTCAGGCAGGGGCTGCCTCTAACAGCATGGGACATAGGGCAGCTGCTGTGGCATCACAGGAGCTCTGATGCCACCAGGACGCCGTGGCCCCGTGTAGGAGCTGCTTGTCCCTCTCTCAGCCCTTTCCCCGGGGCCGTGCAGCGCTTGGTGGATGGCAGGGTGTTGCAACATGCCAGGGAATAATCACGATAGCTGGAGCGGTTGCCCTGGTGCCGGCTTGGCTGTTGCAGTGGTTGCTAAAGAGAGTGGGCGTGCGGCTTCCTCTGGGGCGATCTGATTTCTCCAGGAGCGTGGTTAAGGCACGCTGAGGAGAATTGGTCCTCGGTGGAGCAGGGACACGAGCAGGGACACGACCTCTCCTCCAGCAGCAGCGGCTGTGCCGAGCAGCAGCTCGGTGCCCGGGCACGCACAGAGCTCTTTGCTCTGGGGAGGGAAAGGATCAGCGCCTCCACCTGCGCTGGCAAAGCACCTTCGCACAGCGAGGAGCCGAGGGGAGAAGTTCTCAGGGCGGCACCGAGGAGCGAGCTAGGCCGGCGGCTGCTGCCAGCCGAGCTCGGGAGGTCCCGGAGGGTGGCAGGAGCAGCAGGGAGGGACCAGCTGCCACCTCCACGTCACCTTGTGTCCCTGCTGCCAGCGCACGGGCCCGGCAGGAGCCGGGCACTGCCTTGGAGCGGCCAAAAGCACACGGGTGACTGCCGGGGCAGCAGCAGCAGCAGCAGCAGCAGCTCCATGTCGTGGGGCACAGGGCAGCACCTGCCCCCCGGGCTGCCCCGGGCATCTCTGCGCAAATCAGGTAAGGGCCGGGCCCCGGGGATCCCCGCTTCTCCTGCACTCCCTTCTATGGGGACGGGCTGCTTCACCCCCTGGGATTGCTCTGCACTGCGTACACAGCTGACTTGGGACCCGGCTTTAATTTTATTGGCCATATCATGCTACTTTAACACTTCTGTAGCTGTTTGAGAAGCTGCCCTTCTGTTTCTGCCTTTCCATATCTCACAAGAAGTTCCCTTAGAATACCCATCCTGCAATTCAGACCTTCCTGGAAAAGGCACTGGGCTGGAGAGGGGACTAACGCAATCCCTACAAATCAACATGGGAGGATATTTTCTCTATTTAACAAAATACCTTTGAACTAACTTGAAGCATTCATTACTGATTGATGTGCATCTCTGTCATTGGCAGGCAAATGTGCAGAGCAAATATTTGGTGAGATATTAAAACTAAGTTTATCATTGTCAAGGGGGACTGCTAAGCATCTGCCACTGTCAAACAAAACTAAACCAGTGTTCCACACGCTGCTTGTAAAAGGCATGGGACAATCTTGTTGATTGCTAACAGAGTACGATCCCAGCCTTGCTATCTTTGCTTATCACAGTCCAAGGTAATTACAGGAAATAATTAACCAGCACACCCAGTCCTGCCTGCCAGCAGAGAGGCTCTTGCTGCTGCCTGACAATAACAAGCATTTCCAACTGGTAACTTCTACATGCCAGAATGCTGGGCAAGCCTCAGACCTGGTGGGATTTCTCTCTTCTAAACCCATGTGCATGAATGCAAAGTTCAGCAGATGACCATGGTGACATTCAGAGTCCTTTACCTTTGGGGTGATGGCCGGTGACAATGTGTGACCAATCTGTGCTCCCTTAGGCAGGTGCAGAGCTGGTGCAAATGGGGACCCAGCCCTGGGGGCTGGGGCTGCGGTGCTGGCAGGGGCTCAGCAAGGGCAAGCAGGACTGGGGACAAACTGGAGAGACTGGGGATAAACTGGCTGCACCAGTGAGAGAACACTGGCTGTACTGGAGGGGAGCGCTGGCTGTACAGGTGAGCAGCCCCATCCCCAGCATGTGCTCAGCAGAGACACAGAGGTAGGAGCAGTGGTGACACGTGGCAGCAGTGCTGGGAGCTGCAGGGATGTGTCCCCCAGCCCTGTTTTACATTTCCATCAGGGTTTTCTCTCCTTTTCTGACCTTGTGACCCCGTGGGGTTTATTTCTGACCGTCAAGGCTGAGTGGAGACAAGGGGACCTGGGGTGTGAGCGCCTGCTGCCCCGAGGCAGCCACTTGATAGCTGGGAACTGCTTCCCACAGCAGCCACATCGAGTTACACTCACCCTATTGCATTATAAATACCAGAATTAGCCTTGCTTAATTATTTAAAACTATAGATTAAAAGCAGACAAAAGCTCTTTGACTCCTTCCCAGAACACACCTATCATTTATCAGAGGCACGGTCGCCTGGTGACAAGCTCAGGGGAGCGTGCCAGCTCCATTGGTATGAGGAGCTCTGGCACAGCTGGAGCCAGAGGAGAGGAAAATCACAGTGAGGGTGGGAGCTGCTGCCATCACACCCAGGGAGGGTAATGTTTAACATCTGCCAATCTTTGGGCTCACATTATTACTATTATTATCATTATTATTATTAGTATCATTATTAATATCACCATCCTCCATCTCCAGGGCAGTAAGCCACAGCAGTCATTAGGCTGCTGTGAATTACAGGTATTTTGTTCCAGGTTGTTGTAACAGCAGCACACGGATTACTGGGGTGATAAAGGCACATTTTGTGGGTATCCAGGCACTGTGAGCCTCCCCATCAAGCTGCCCCCACATCCAGGTACCTCCCTCTGCCCTGAATCCACCAACCATGCAAAAGGGGCTTCCTAAACAAGTGCCCAACTTTGAGGCCAAACCTCCTGTCCCCCGGCAGATGATCCTCTACAATGCAGGTGCACATCTGAAAGCTGCTGACATCAGACAAAGCTTTGGGGCTTTCAGAAACCGACATGGAATTCTTTCCCATTCTGCCAACCCCACCTATTCTGTATTTTTAAAATTCAGCTAATTAATGTTAGAAAAATCATGCAAATTAGCAAGTGCCATCAATGAAGAATCCAAAACCAATGACAAACTTTCAGCTTCATTCTTTGTAGGACTTAACATATAGCATGACCTCTTCTGCCATTACTCTCTCACAAGAAAAGCTGTAGAGGCAAACTCCAGCTGCACTTCAGACACTGGAAATGCATTGACAGAAAGTTCATACTCTAAAATGAAAAAAAAAAAGTTAAGTTTTGGTTAACAGAGAAGCATACAAGAGTTTAAAAGTAACAGAGGCTGGTTTAAAGATCCCACACACCTCCACCTGCACATGCAAACTCTTGTGGGAAGTGAGGGCAGGCCCTGCTCCTCTGAGCCTTCCCAAGAGGGGTGAGGGACAGCTCTCTCACCCTGAGGAAAAGAGGGTTCCCAGGGACTGGGTGCTGTTCGGGTCTGAGGCTCAGAAAAGGGATGGTTTCCCCCCCATCTGCAGTTAAAAGTGTCAGAAACCTGCATTAGCCCCCAGGCTCAGGCTACTTGTGTAAATAGCTTTAAACTCGCTCTGCTGGCCCACACTGCTGTGTTGGTTTTGCAGCTGCCTGGCTTGCAGGACGTGTATGACCAGCTGCTGTCAGCAGCCCTTCATTAATTTCTTGGTTCTTTAAAAAAGACTCATCCATAAATAAATCCTGGGCATCCAGAAAACCAGAGGTTTTTCCCTGTAACCACAGTTGTAAGTGATCATTTCTGCTCAGGAAGTGGTCTCTTGGATCAGGGGTTTTACAAACCCAGATCCAGGGCTCTGACCCTGGACATCCTGAGGTTTTTGCCCAGCTTTGTCCCTTCTACCAAGTGACAGGGTCTCACAAGGTTACAGCAGCAATGTCCCCTGAGTGCAGATCCCATTCCCAGAATAATGCCTTCTCACTGTTTTTACATGGGTGGCATTACACAAAGGCCCATTATCTGCCCAGAAATGGATGCCAATCCAATATTTTTAACAAAAGCAGTTTGGTAATCATCTGGCCCTATTGGAAAAACTCTTCTGAGATGCTCTAGTTCAGTTCTCAGATGACACAGACAGCAGAAATAAAACACTGTGAACCACATTTGCTTTCTAGATTCCAGCTGAAGTTGAACACTGACCTGTGCTGCAGAAGGCAGCACTGACAGCTTTGCAGTTTAAGGATGCAGGTGGCATGGGAAAGGGCTGAGGGATGGGCAGGGGAAAAACGAGATGTCACAGGGGGCAGGATGTCAGGAGACCTTGGCAAAACACAAGTCAGGCATTTAACATAGAAACCTGCAAAAAGCAGCTGCTGTCCTGTACAGGTGCAGGTTGACAGGTGCTGGGCAGGACCCCAGATCTCCACTCTGCAGCTTTCTAAATCCAACAGCTATGGATTAACTCCACTTCCAACCTGTTTCGTTTTTCCCTTGTAAAGAACAGCTGTAGCCATGCAGGCAGCCTAAGCAGAGCTGCATCCCTCAGGTTACCTGCCCTTTCCAGGACTGTTAATCCCTCTAACATTCCTGGGGATTATTTCCATCCCACAGGAAGGTGGCACAGGCTGCCAGCAGCAGTGCACAGCCCTGACACAGAGAGGCTCACACAGCAATCCACCACCAGGAGACAAATTGCTTAATCCTAAATAAATGCTCTGTGAAGGGCATCTCCTCCTTGTGAGGGAAAACCAAAAAGCAGCAGCAGCCAAAGGAAGCATAGCCCAGCTCCAGCTGTGGCCAAACCCTCATGTCCAGTGCCTGTCCTTGGGCATGAGCCAGTCCTCTCCCTCCTCCTCTTCTCCAGGAGCAGGCTAAAACCTTGCTCCTTGTTCTGGGGGGCTGCACTAAAACCACTTAGCACCTCAAGCAGCACACCCTGTTTTACACTCCTAGTAGAGCATATTTAATGTAAATTTGCAGCATTCATGCTTTCAAAAGTATTTACTGCTGCACCAAAGCTGCCTGATATCCTGTTTCCCAGAAAGATTGTGGCTGAGCATAGTCAGAAGTGGAAAAATTTTGTCCCAGGATTGCAGAGTGATGATTTTGTTGCACCTCTCCCAGGAACTGGGGGATTTATAAGTGCTTCCAGGTGGTCCGAGCAGGAATTTGGGCTTTTCTTTAGGTCAGAACAGAACAAGATATTAAAATGTCACTTTTCTCCTCCAGTCAGTCCCACACCCTGGGGCAGGAGGGTGTCTGCTCCCTGGGGCACCTCAAAGATGCTGAAAATTCCCTGTGTGGTCTCCTGAAAAACTAATAGAGACTGGAGGCTCGTTTCACACTATGGTTGAGAGAGGAGATAACTCCATGTGTGATGGCCAAGTACCTGCCAGGGGCCCTGGCATCCTCATCCTGGCAGTCTTGCTTTTTTCTAAAGAAAAGCAGCTGGAAACACATATTCCCTAGAAAGCTTTGAGCTTCTAGAAATGAGGAAAGGGAAAATACCTAAAAATAAGCAAAGACCTGAGTTTTTGAAGCAAACAGAGTTACTTTTTATAAACAACACTCCAAAGCAGACCTATTTAAAAGGTCACATTGTCTTCCTTAGACAGCAGGGGGTATTAACATCCACGTGTGGTTTTTTGTTTGTATCTTGCAAAGAACAAAATAAAAATGTCCAACACTTTTTGCTGATTTATGATGCTGGCCACGAGGTGCCAGGGCAGAGCCTTGTTCATTGATCTGCAGCTGAATCATGCAAAAACAGACATCCTGCTGTAAATCCACTGCAGAGACCTGGCTTGATTTACACCTCCAGCACCATAAATAATGACAAAAAGCAGCCTGATAGCACTCTGTCTGTGTTACATGGACATGCATTACCTCAGGTCTCAGAGATGATAGATCTACTCCCTGACAAACATTTTGCACTGGCTCCTATTTGCCAACCTGCAAAGAAAGGATGCCCCATCCTTACCCTCAGCATGGCCCCAAGCTGTGCTCCAGACATGCCAGTATTTTTATATTCTCATTTTTCTGCTCAGTGTAAATGAAGACATTCCTTGAATTGTTCAGGCTGAGGGCTTCTGAAGGTTTAAATTCTTGTAGAGAGGTTCAAGGCTCCTTCCAGTCCCAGTCAGGGCTTTGACTTTGTCCCCAGGGCAGCAGTACAGACACCCACGGGAAGCCAAACCCTCGAGGTGGGTTTCTGCACACTCCTAGGTACATTTAGTGCCATGAAAACCAAGCACAGAGGTACCTGCTGTGTCCTGGCCCCCACAGTTTATTGAGGCAAACTGCAGTCCTCATGAGGACTTTCACATGCTGGTTCAACAGAACCAGCCCAGAAAAAGCTTCCATCAGTTCCTCCCACTCCTTCCTTCCCAGTTTTTCTCTTAATTTGTACTAGTTTAAGGGGAAAGTTCCCTATCTGCCTTCAGGAAATAGGTTGATAAATTGCTCTTTCAGTCATGCAGTGTTAGATTACTGCAATCTGGAAATAACCACATTAGCCCATCCAAAACCTCCAGGCTCACCACAGTGCTCCCACAAAATGCTGCATAAGACAGAAGGGGGGCCCTTCCCTGATGATCCTGGGTGTCTGGGGAAACACCACAAGACTGAAGGACTGGATGACACCATTCCATGTGTATGCATTGCTAGGTGCTGGACCTGTGTGGATGTGGGGAAAGAAAATCTGCTCAAGCAAATCTCCAAGGATCTGGGTCTGGGGGTAGGGAAGAAGGGACTCCTAGTCCTGAGTTGCAAAAGGAAAACCATACATCATGGAGGCAGAGGAAAACAGTATTTAATAAATAGCAGTGCTGCACCAGTGCCCCAAGAGCTAGCACAGCTTAGCAACAGGACCCAAGAGCTAATTGGTCCAGAGGAAAATACCAAAGCCACTTGAGTTTCAGCCATTTACACACTCAGGTGGGTCCTTCAGGCTTGGTTGGCTGCATAATCCTTCCATGCTCGCTACTCACAGCATTGTCCCATAGCAGAGCACATCAAGTGGATTTGAGATAGAAAATCCAGGAGGGACATGTCCCAACCCTTCTCCTGACAGGCATCAGGACTTGGTACCAACACACAAGCAACTGTGGGCATCTGTGTCACTGGAGGCAGCTCTGGACTACACAGCAACAGCAGGAAAGGGCAGTGGAATGACAAGGTGACATTGAGCCCAGTCTATTAGCACAGCTTCCAAAACCTGTGTTTCCATTAAAAACACCTGGCATTTTATTGAAGTTACTCCATGGAGACACATTTTTGTTTGGAAAATGAAGACATAGCTTTGCCATTTGAAATAGGAGGTTAACCACTTCATTCATGCCAAAACAAACCTTTGTTTTTGTACCTTCTTTCCTTCCTTGTCTTTTGTCTGCCTCTTCTGTGGAGAAAGGAAAAAAAAAAAAGAGAAATACAAGAAAAAAATGAAGCCATTTTACCCCAGTGAAAATCTGATATATTTTCTCATTGTTCCAAACCTGGCTTTCATCTAACAAAAATTAGCCATGAAATTGCACTGCCTTAACCCTTCTTCAGTCCCTGCATCTCTCTGGAAGGCAAAGCTGAGCTCCCAGTTTCAGCCTGGGGAGTCCAGCCCTGCAAGGGTTTGAGTCAGCCTGGCACTTGCCACCAAACATCAAAGCACACCACCTTCCCTTCTGCCAGCAGTGATGTGTGATCCTAGAGAAAATAATGTGATACAAAAAATCACTGGTTGCAGCTTCCAAGCACCCTCTAAATATTCACCGAACTATTCACCCCAATTACACTCCTGTAATGGGCTCTGATTTGTTTGCCTTTGTTCCCAAAGCAGTAGGGCACTGGCCACGTTAACATTCAATGAGAAGTTGTTTGATATTGAATCTTTTCTTCAGCAGTATTATTCCTTACACAATTTTGTTTGATTGCAATCCACTTCACATTTTTAAGTACTTACTGACTGTGAAAGAATGGCCTAGCCTGCTTTCTCTTGGCTTTTTTTATTGATTTCTCTTTTAAAAAGGTTTTGTTCCTTTTATACATGAGATTGAAATAAAAGAAAGAGGCAACATTACTGAACAACTGTTTTTCTTCCAGCTCCATCAACCCATATAACTTCACAGTAGGCCTCAAAAAATGCTGTAATAATGAGACACTTAAATACATGAAGCTGCCTACACCCTTTTCCTGGGACTTTTTTGGGTTTTGCTGGTAAACTTCCAAATTGTTCAAATGAATAGTCAGGAATAAATTGCTCTTTCTGAGCACCTGATTAGACCATACACTGAGTAATTGGAGGCAGACCTACTGTGCTTCTCATTTAAAGACACAGCCCACCACATGCAGTTTGTCTTACAACTTGTGCTTTGCACTCACTCTGTGTAGGAGTTTTTTGTAAAGAGAAAATGTAAAGGAATTGGAAAACACCAGCAGTGAGCATGCCCTGTGATTTGCCTGAAATCCAAGCTGCCATTCCTTCCAAAACAGTGGGCTCTTGTTCTTACATCCAGAACATACAAATTATTGCAGCATGATCACAGGCTGCATGGGCGAAAGATGCTTTTCTTGGCACTGGACTCAATCCTGATTAATAGGTCAGCAGGTTATCAGTAAAATCTTTCCTTGACAAGAGGTTTCAGATACAGCAGGACTTCTTCAGAAGCCCCTTAAATCCCACAGCATCCCCTTGTGCTATGGGACCAACAACCCCATCCAGAACGCCCAAAGCAGCAGCTCAACACAGTCTACACCCATGGCTGCTTCCAGTTTTACTTAGATCTATCTTGCATTAATTAATCCTTGGCACTAAATTCTTGCAACCACTGAAGTGAGTGGCTGGCAAGTAATTTAAGTGATTTAATTAATATGAGTCTCATCAACGACTCGAAGGGAGTATTTTTTAAAACCTCTAAAAATCCCACACCAGCACATGGAAGCACATGCACTGTGACACTGACATGGTGTCAAGCAGCCAGGACAAACAGCAGCTCCTCTCCTCTGTCTTTCCTGGGGTTCTCACACCAAGCAGGGTGAGACTTCTCATGCAAACACCTCATTTTTTCTTCCAGCATCGATGTACACGGAAATACAGCGGGAGCGACCAGATGGTGGGAATATCCTGACTCACCCAGACTACATAGATGGAAACCCAGACCTCATCAAACCTAAAAAGCTCCTAAATCCTGTAAAAGCCTCGAAGAGCCATCAAGAGCTGCACAGGGAGCTGCTGATGAACCACAAAAGGTAAGGGGAGGTTGCAGCCTGCCACTGGAGCAGCCCAAGAGGTGCTGAGCTGTCAGAGGAGCTGAGGCACAGGAGCCAGTGACAGAGTGCAAGCTGGAACAGCAGGATAAATCCCCTCACTTGCAAACACAGTGTCTTCTCCTCTTTGGCTGCATCCTTTCCTCTTTTCCCTGATGTGACCATTTATTTTACAAAAATAGAACAAAAAGCCCACACTCTGCCATCCTGAAGCATTGGCTGGCACTTTTTAGAGTCACAAGCACTGGAAGATGCAGGGCATCCCTGCAGCCCCTTTTTGGTGTCCCTTGGAGGTTTTCTGGTTTTTCTGTCTCTGTCACTGATCTGCCAAGTCCCCAGCAATGCACAGCATTCCTGTGCACTTGAAGGTCAATCCAAAGGCAGGAAGAGGTGCAGGCTGGATGCAGCCACTGAAAGCTGAGGTAGCAGCAGAGTGAGATCATCTGCACAAGGCTACTCAGCAACTCCCTAAATATCAAATGGGGAAAGACAGGCTAGAATTCCTATTCCTGACTTCCTACCCCTTCACCCCAATTTAACTCTTTGGGGGTACAGATACAACATCAGGAAAACCATTCCAATGATCAAGAACCTACAACTACATCATTCCATTGTGGCAACTGTCTGAACGTCAGTGCAACAAAATCATATTTGGCTCAGAGGCTTTTAAGCACAACAAAAAGTCTGCTGGCTTTTTATTGACATTTTCTGAACACCCTGAAATACCTTGACACAATAGCTCTTTGGCTGCCTAATTAAAAGGAGCACAGCCTCTGTTCTAAAGGACTGCAGCCATCACAAGAAGCAGACACGGATATTAATTCAGTGAACAATCAAGCCTGCCAGCAGGGTGCATTAATCAATACTGGCACTGGCTGGGCTTGGGTTTGATTTGATTTTCCCAGAATCAGAAGAATTACAGGGACCTTTCTCAGATGTCACTATACCAGCCAGATATTTTTAAAAGTCTCTGGCTTGAGAGTGACCATCTCCTCCCTAGTGATACTGCCCAGTTTAAAGGGTCACCTACCAGCACTGTCTGACCTCACAGAGCATTGTTCCAGTCTAACCATGATGGAACGGAAGCATCAGAGAGGAATGGCAGTGAGGGAGGTGCAGACCCTGCAGCACCAGATCACAGTGGCAAACACAAAGTGTTTGCTCTTTGTGTTCCAGCTCTGTGCCTGCCACGGTGTCACAGCCACATGTGGCACCTGTACTGGCAGGAGGCAGCTCCAGCACAGGCATCCTGCACCACCTACTCATGTGGCCCCTCTCAAGCATCAGTTTAAACCTGTTCTGGCTCTGACCTCCCATGTATTTTTCAGCAAATACGTGAAACAAACCTTACTGCAAAAAGTAGTCCATTGTTGCTGGTTTCTTGTCACTCTCAAATCTACCAGTTTTGCTTCCTGGTAAATATTACCATTGAGGGAGAGAGGGGAGAAGGGGAGAGAGAAGGAATTATGACCTGCTCCTGTTTCTGCTTTGGTTGGTTTTTCCCCCTCAAGCAGCAGGGAGAAGCAACTGAAATCAGCAGCTTGTGTAACAAAATCCTTATCTTACTCAACACCTCTGGGCACTAACACAGGCTGATTAAATCAAAGAATAGTAACAAATCTACAAGCAACATTACAAGCTGTGTCTCCAGCAAGCCAAAGCAGGTTTTCCTTCTCAAGCCTTGGGAAAAGCAATTTTGCAGCATCCAAATTGTTCCTGCTTCAAAAAGCATGATGAAAGCTCTGGGGCCAAGGCTATGGCTGCCTTCACTGATGTTGCTGTGAACTTTGTCCTGTCATTAAGCAAAAAAAAAGAAATTACAATAGGAAGTATCATTAAAAGTGGTACTGGAAGGATGCAAGCACTGAGCCCCAGCCATGCAGTGACAGTGCAGAGGTTTGCTGCACCTGGAGAGGGTGGTTCCTCTCTCCTGCCAGTTCAGCCTCTCATGATGTGAGGTACCACCTCAGCACCCGCTATCCTGCCAAGAAATCCACAGCCCACGGGGTTTGATGCCTCTACTTTCAAACAGCCTTGGCCAAAACCAGCCAACCTTCTGGTGCTGAGGAGGAGCTTTACATGAACAGCACTCCCAGCCCAGGGCACCCTGGGCAAGCCCTTAGCACAGGCATGGGGAGGTGCCCTCCTCTCTCAACACAGACCTGCACCCACAGGGAAACCAAACAACCCATAACTGCTTCAGGTATGGCAATATCCAAAGTGTGAGATTTCTGAAATTTGTTCGGGGAACACCTTCTATCTCTTTGCCACACATTTATGCCCTGCCTGCATGGCCCTGCTGTGTCTCCTTTCCCGTGATCCCCCCCCTCACAGAACAGGGGCTCACCTGAGATGCATCAGGTGGCCAAAGGGGAGTCAGGCACTGTGCCATCAGCAAATCCTCTGGCTTCCAGAAGGAAAGGACAGTTCATTCTGGCCTCTTGATCCTCAGCTATCCATGTCAGCAGGGGGATCGTCGGCCCTCAGCTCCGAAGCAAAGCTTCAGATGAAGCAAAGCTTCCGAGCTT
Organism: Ammospiza nelsoni; assembly: GCF_027579445.1. NCBI lineage: Eukaryota > Metazoa > Chordata > Aves > Passeriformes > Passerellidae > Ammospiza > Ammospiza nelsoni. The sequence goes on from NC_080643.1 coordinate 8,724,097, forward strand.
CAGATGGGAAGCGCGGGGAGGAAGGAGCCGCCAGGACAATTACTGCAGCCCAATGACTACCCCTGCTGGTGGGAAAAGAATCGTCATTATTGCACATGTTCTCAGCGCCGCTGAATCTTCACGCTAAAACCACTAACAGCAGGAGCCTGTGGAAGGTTCCTTTTCCACACCCAACACAGAAAGCTCTGGTACCCCCGTGCAATGGGATCAGACGAACTTCCAGCACCAAACGTGCCATACACGAACAGCAACATGTGCCCACCCCAAGCAGGCAGCCCAAGGCACCATCAAATGCCCTCAAAACTTATGGATGGATTTGTGGGTCAAGGCTGGTTCATGGATCTCCCATGGATCTCATGGAACACAGGTCTCCCGTGTTTCCACTTAGGGCCAAGACAAGTTTTGGGGTGCCAGGCTGGCAGTGGTTACTCCCCAGGTGTAGATGCTCTGGCTCTCATTTATCTGCTTTTTATCCACAGAGGTTTGGGTGTGGACAGCAAGCCAGAGCTGCAGCGAGTGCTCGAGCACCGCCGGCGAGACCTGCTCATCAAGCAGAAGAAAGAAGAGGAAGAGGCAAAGAAATTGCAGTCTCCTTTTGAAAAAGAGCTATTAAAGAGGCACCAGAGGCTGGATCAGGTAGAACTGAGCTCTCAGCCATCCTTGGCTTAACCCAACCACCTGACACAAGGCACAGGGGAGGTGGGTGGGCTGAGGCTCAACCCAAGCTATAGCACTGCTACCCCTCCATACAATGTACATCTTCCACTGCTGCCCAACACAGCTGCAGCACTCCCATCCCCACAATGGGATCTACCACTTCACCCAGGACCCCACTGCACACCACTCACCCTGGGTCTCCTCTGGATCCCACACAATGTCCATGGGTTTTTTCCCCAGTTCAAAGCACCCTAAACTGCATGGGGAATAATAAACTGCTTTGGGCAATAATAACTGGACCCAGCAATAATGAAACCTTGTGTTTTAATGTAGTTGATGTCCTTTTGTCTTTTCATGTGCACAAAGAATTCTTTCTTACAGCTGGAGAAGGAGCAGGAGAAGCAGGAAGACCATGCACCAGAATTCATTAAAGTCAAGGAAAACCTGAGAAGAACATCAACGGTGACAGGGGGCGAGAAAGCAGCATAGCTTCTGCCAAAACCCAAAGGGATCCTGCCAAGGCCAACACCCCCACTGAAATCTCTGTACATGGTGGACATTCCCAGCCACAACATTGGGGCTTCTTGCAGTTATTAACACTTGCTCCAGTAGAAGGCACAGAAAAGGTTTTCCCAGACCAGAGGGAATCACTGTGGGAAAAGTGCAGTATTCACCAAAGTACTCACACAAGTGGATGCAGAGAGAATGGTTATTTCCCCCCCAGACTGTGGGTGCACACTAACCACCAGCTAACTCTTGGTTAACTCTAGAGTCACAGTGAATATTTCAAACAGGGAAGTCCATGTAGGAACAGTTTGGGGGACTCCTGCTTCTCTGTGGAGGCAGATTTGCCAGGCACAAGGGGACAAGAGGGCAGCTGCAGCTCTGGAAAGCCTCCTAGAAACCTGGTAACTAAAAGGGACAATCTGTGTATTACTGAGAACAGCCCAAGTGACCATAGTGGCTTCCCCAAGGGTCACTGGCTTTGCACCAGTGTGCCAGTCAAGCTGTGTGTCTCAGCAAGCACACCTGTACCATCAGAAATACCAACCTCTGTGTGCCCTAACCAGAGCAGCACAGGCAGGTGCAGCTGTACTTCACAAGCACCTTTAGACACCATTTCAGCCATTTCAAAGTGGCTTTTTAGGCAGTTCCATGATGAGGCAGAAAATACATTGGGCTGTTCCATCAACTCCCCAGGTGGAAGGCAAATGCTCTGTGCAGAAAGCAAACACTGAGTGTTCCCAGCACAGGTGTCCATGGAAGTGTGCAGTGACCAGACAGCAGATCCCTGTGGATGCAGACAGACAGACAGACAGACAAACAGCTTCTTGCCCCTGCACTTCTGAGCTTCATCCTCTCTCCCAGCAGCTGAGCATGTGCTACCATAGGGACCCACCAGAAATGCCCTGTGATGGAGAGGGGGTGATGTGGTCACGTCCCACGGGTGCCAGGCTTCCTGTTAACCACCCTGTGGTACCTGTGGGCACCAGGGGGTACAGGGCATGTAGGTCCTGATGCAGAACCACTTGTCAGTGCTTCTCATCCCCTTTTCCTGAGGTCAGAGCTGCCTCATTGCAGTTGCCACTTTGCAAAGTTTCTTCTTGCTGCTGGTGTAGCCAGGCTGAGGTGGATGGTGCATCTGCACCATGTTTGGACAGAGCCTGTCACACTTACAGGGCACCTGTGCCCTGGGATATCCACACCTAGAGCTAGAAATGTGTTTTCAGGAATATCTCAGCTTCTTGCTTCTCACACCAACCCTGATACAAAGCCTGAACAGCAAAACTCACCGACTGCCTTTGGACACTGGCTCCTGAACAGCCTCAGCAGAACTCGTCAGCTGGGCAGGTAATACCTGGGTAATCAACATTTATCATCCACATCCTCAGTGGATCTCTATGTAACTTAAGGGAAACTGGGCATTTATACATATTTATAAAAAAGTTACTAACCCATTCTCTAGTCTCCTGGTGCAGTGGGATGCTTCATTTCAGAGGGCTGCTGCTTGACCTGGCAGCTTGAGTAAAACATCTGAGCCACATCACGTGTCAAGAGCAGTGACACAGCTATGGAGCTTCTGTGACAGACTGGCCTGTAAAAGCCCTTAACTCAGCCTCAATCCTTGAGCATCCCATCCCATGGCACTGACTCTGCTGTAGTTTTTAAAGCCCTTGCTCACATGCTTGTTCTAAACATGATTTTATTTCAGAAATCCATATTGCATATTGTCACTATGGGTCAAACAAAATTTGAAAGGATCTATTAACAGCCTTTCCAACTGTGAAGCTTTTTATACAGGTTATGATTAAAACCATAAGAAAGAAGCAGCATCCAGTATTTTTTCACAGGGAAAAAAAAGCCAAATTTCTCCGAGGACAAAAAACTGTTGCTAAGGATGCTTGTATATAGCTGTAAACAGTGCTGCATGATACTCCATAGGTAACATCAGTGTAAGTAACTAGCCAGAATTACTGTGCTGAGGTTTTGTGAGAAGTTATGGCACAGATTAAGTAACCTTGATCAAAGAGCTCCAAAAAATTCAGCAAATTAATTTGTAATTTTGCCACGGATGGAAATGCACTCCAGGAGAGGCAATCTGTCGCTCCATATGCCCCAGTGAAATCCATGGTATCAGCTCTCCCTGCCTGGGACAGGGGCATTTATGCAAGTCCTTGGGTGGGAGCCATCCAGTAAGGTCAGCAGTGAAGAGGCAGAAAGGATTTTGCTGCTCTTCTAAAGTATTCAAATATTACCTGGAGGGGAAAAATAAATCAAAGTGTCTCCCTTTGTCCACCAAGCACAGAGAGGGGCTGCACACAACACAGTCATTGTGGCTGGGGGTGTCTGGGTCATTTCCAGCAGAGGTCCCAAAGGGTGAGGGAGGGCTGGGTGACACTGTCCTAACTCAGGCTGGGCTAGCAGAGTCACAAGAAATCCTCCCAGCAGTGGGGAGACAGCAGAAAGCCCCGACCCAGCTGCCCACCAGGACCCCACAGGCTGTGAGCTGGGACACAGCAGCAGGGACAGCCAGCACAGGCAGTGCCTGGGGCACACAGCAGGGCAGGCAGAGCTTCAGCCCTGACCAGAGCTCCAGGCACATGGGAAATGATCCTTTCACTGCTGAAGTACTGGCTTAAACATCACAGCATTTTCCAGCACAGCTCTGCTCACCCCTCTGAACTGATAACCCCCAGCTGGGCTCAGACACAGAGCCTGTACAGCTTTCCCCAATGCTCTTGAGCTTCATGGAACAGCAGTGAGGAGACGGCACCCTAAAAAATCAGTGTAGGTATCACCAGGAAGATTTTGGGCTATCTTTGTGTCTCTATTTCTTTTGCATTAATTTTTTTCCCTATGCTTCTAAAGCATGTTCCTGAATAAAACCGGTGTATCCAGAAGGTACAGATTATCAGAGTATTGACGGAAGACAGTTTTTTGCACTGTGTATGTTGGTTATGTGGTATATAGTCTGTATTCTGTGTTGGTGTTTATAAATTTATATTAAACTATATGTGATACACCTCTGCTGAATTAACTCACTGTTTAATGTGGACACTTCTGAAGAAATAAACTAAATGATGATTGTATATTTTGCTCTTTTCCACAAGGAACTGAAAAAGCTCCAAGGATACAAACAGACAACAGCCAAATAAACTAAATGAACATAAAAAACAGTGAAGTCTGACACCAATTCCTTTATTAATGTTGTGTTAACTCACTCATCACTGAGCTCTTTGCATCATCTGCACCCAACACTGCATCCACTGCTTATTCCCAGACACCATCTCAATTTGATGAAAGTATAAGGACACACAAATTGTGAATCGGGCTTTGTGCACTGAAATTCCAGTTTGATTTCTAACTGACTGTGGATGCGCACCTGCCTGGCAGGGTAAAATCCACACAAAGCCAAGGAAACACATCCTTGGATTTAATTTAAAAACACATTTTTGAACTGACAAGTAATCCTCACACTAGTGAGCCTATTTAATTATTTTTAAACAATTTAAAAGTTGCTTTAGCAGCAACCAAAGACCACAGGTTTAGGAGATAAGAAAAAGAGATGATGCTTCACATGTGCAGGTCACACACACCATGGTTCCTGAGAGCCAGGACTAAAACTGAATGCAGTGAAGCAATGAAAAAGACTTTTCTGTCTCATTAGCAACATCCTTATCAGCACAGATGCCAACATCCCACTCAGAACAAGGCAGAGGTGGTGCTTGGATGCATTTCTCTGATACCAGGTATCTGCTGGGGTTGCCACACTGGGAGGTGTTCCCTGTGGCACTGGTGTGGTCAGTCAGCTCCTCAGTGGGGGTGAGATCTCCTCCAAACCTGTTCTTCAGGTCAGGTTTACAAAACATCTTCCCACCCCTTTGATGCTGACAACAACAGCTCCCTGCTGCCCTACCATGGCAGGTTGTGTACTTCATTTCCTGGCATAAACCTTTCAAAGCAACAAATCTTCTCTACACCTTTGGTTAGACATGAGACCAGGGCACTCATGCAGGACTTTGTAAAATGCTTTATCAACCTTTCCCAGCCCCGGCAGTGAGATTTCAATGGGCTGTGCCCCAAAACTGCTGACAGTGATCACACACCTCCTTCCATGCGTGGATGCCAATGGTAGCTGTTCATTGTGACAGTTTCTCTTCTGTGGAAGAGAGTAAGAACCAATCACTTCTGCTCTTTAAAGATAAAAACCTTTTAGCTATGCTCTAACTGCTCCATTGCCTGGGATTTCTCCAACTGCCAGAGTTTTCAATACCAGCTTTGCTCTTTATCCAGGTCATGCTGAGATCTCTTCTCCTATGCACTCACTCCTGAAGTGCTCCTACATAATTTGCTGCAGTGAAATTTCCTGTCAAGGAACATTTACATTTTACTGCCTGATTTACTCCTCATGACTGCCTCAGAAATGGGAAGTTCTGGTTTCCTTCCTCAAGCCAGTGGTACCCTCAGACTGGCCCTGGCTGAACACCCCTTCCCAGGAATTCGCCTCTGCCTATCCTAGGTGTTCTCCATACTTAGATCATTTCCCAAAATGATCTAAAACTGCCACAGACTGAAACTTCATCAACTTTGTGTTGATGAAAGCATTATATGAAATCTTGAATTCATCATGATACTGGTGAGATCCAGCCCAATGAAAATGGGCAAAAATGCAAAATTATCAGCAACATAATAATGAGAGAGTGTTCCAACACACCATAATCAGGTGCTCTTGTGGGTTTTGTTGGTTCTCATCACAGCCCATGAGATCTCTGGGCTTCCACAGGCACTCGGAGCCGAGCTGGGTGTGCGGCTCTGGTGGCTCTCCAGCTCAGACCTCACTAACACAGACTGGCAATGACCTACTCAGGCAGCACCTGAGCCTGCCCAAATATAAACCTGCATGAACATCAGGCTGCAAAGAGATTCAGGGACAGGCTTTTTCCAATCTGTCATCCCTCACCCTCCCTTCAGGAGACCCAGACCCACCCGCTGAATTACAAACAGCAGTCAAGAAGCACAAGGCCGAGCACTTCTGACTCCAGCAGAAGGAAATGTAAGAACAAATGGAAAAATCCCACAGAGCACTTCAGAAGGATGTACTGCCTCCCCACCACTTATGACCCCAAGTCACTGTGGGATGTGACACTGTGCAGTACAGAGCAGAAACTGGCACATCCCCAGGACACCCTGTCACTCTGGGAGTGGATGGAGCCACATGACATCTTTAATACACCAGAGTGATCCCGAACACACCGTCCACTGCCCGAGAGCCACTCACTGCATTGCAGCTGGCTGCTCTCATTGCCTGCTGCTCCTCGTGGCTGCGGGGCTTGGTTCAGCAAACTCAGCTTCAGGCTTAAAATTATCGTTACCCAAAACTACATGCGATGTCCCAACATTTGCTTAACTTCCCATATTAAAGCAAGCCTTCTGTAATGTGAACCCCAGGCGTTGTACCCCGCTCATTCCCAGACAAAGCAGTTTCCAGTGTGGGTCGCAGCGGCAGCACAGGCCCATGGATGGGCCGTGCCCAGGGGGGATCCTCTGCTGGATTCCTCTCCCGTCAGGCTCACCCTGCTGCAGCCATGGTCAGAGGGGTGTGAGGGATGTGAGCTCCCATCTCCTGCCCAGCAGGGACAGGCTCAGTACGGCCGGAGGTGAGGGAGCCCATCCCGTGTCAGGCTCCCTCGGGCCCCCGGCACAGCCCTGCTCCCCGGCCCTGCAGCCCGAGCTGCGGGAAGGGCTGAGGGCAGTGCCCTGACACAGCTGGGGAAACGCTGAGCACGTCAAAACCCCAGGCAAGGAGCAGCGCCAGACCCAAGCGTGCTGCTCTCCACCCGGAGCGGGCTACGAAAACAATAAACCAAAATTAAAAACACCAGAAGAAGGGCAGGGTGTCCATTAGGGGACAGAGCTGGAAGAGCAATCTCCAAGGTGCCAGCTGCCTTTAGCGGATACAAGCAGCCCCGTTTGGAAGCGCTGAGCCCTCCGAGCGCTGTGGGATTTTCCTGCCTGCAGAGGTCAGCGCTCCCCGGAACACCCGCGGCGCCGGCTCGGGGGGCAAGGTCCCCGCACAGGGCTCGGCAGCCGCGGCCCAGGCAGGAGGCAGCAGCCGGACGGCTCCACGGAGGACGCCTGAGACGAGGTACGTGGGGGACTCCGTTTGCACGGAGAGAAAGCAATCGCGTTTTCCTCCCGGAGGCGCGCGGAAGAGGAAGCTGAGGCCCAGGCGGCCCCGGTGCCCAGCCCCGCACTCCAGTGACGGCTCAAGGGCAGTCCCCGGTTACCCCGGCCGTGGGTGCCCGCCGCGCTGCCCCGGGGCTTTTCTCCCTGCACCAAGACACCTTGAACTAAAGACCTGAATATCAGAAAAAGCAGGAATTAATAACACATTTGCAGTGTTTTCCAGAGTTTGTATTTCTTAAAGTAATCTGATGCTTGGAAAGGCAACAGCCTCTTCAAAGGAAAAATCTGATTTGTTTTCTACTCACTTCGGTTTTGTTTTTACTAGTGTCCTGCGACCAGTCTCACTAACATGGGTTAGGGGTTGAGCCCCAAGGACAGAGGTAGCACAGGCAAGGCCACCAGTGCCTGTGAGTCCTGAGCCAGAAACTCCTGTAAACATTAACACATAGCAGTGGGATATTGCAGCATTAACTTTTCATAGAATACTGGGGACAGACTGGGAAAAGAAAAATATTTATGTTTTAAAAGATGTCATAAAACCTGCAATTTGAGTTCCTATAAATCTCCACTGTCCATTGCAATGAGGAGTGCCTTAATATTCACACAACCCTTGTGCAGGTGCAACATCTTGGCCAACCTACCAAAACCATCCTTGCTGTGCCAACGCCTCCATCAGGCATCCAGTGACGGGTGCCAGTGCCAGAGGAGCCCTGTCCCTTTGCAGAGCAGCGCAGGCTCCGGGATGGCTCTGCTGGAGACCAGCAAGCACTGTCAGGGCTCAGTGCTCGGCAGCGTGAACCCCGACCTCGGCAGCGAGCGGCAGACGGCCTCCTTCTGTGTGGAGAGGCTCACGGCCCTGCTGGACGGCGGCGCCGAGCAGACACGGATTCGGAGGGCAGTGGGTGAGTGACCCTCAGACAAGGCCCTGCTGGGGGCTGGCACAGGCCATGCCTGTGTCCTGCTGCTCCTTTGCAGCACAGTGGGGTTTGTGCTCCTGGGCATTTGCTTATCCCCCATCTCTTTAAAAAGTGGGAGTGTGGAGCTGGAGTCTTCTCTTCATGTAAATCAATGCAACTCCTCCGCAGCCACTCCTGCTGTCTGAAGCTTTTCCTCCTCCCTGCTCCCATCCCCTGTCTCTGGCAAGACTGGTTAAACTGGAATACAAGAACTGGGGGTCGAGGATCCATGTGTGAGGGCAATGCGTGCAGGGGCTGGTGCTGCTGTGCAGAAATGCACATCACGTGTGAACCACAGCCAGCTTTGCTCCTTGGCACATTGGGCTCATCCAGGTGGGGAATTTCATGCGTGGGTTGGCTCAACCAGGCTGAGCTGCTCTCACTCGTGATGGGTGTGCCAAAAAATGACTGTTGCTCAGGAGAAATAGAGGGAAAAAAACTCTCACTGTTGTCTCTCTAACTGCATCCACACTTACCAGAGGAAAACAGCACAGCCACTGGGATTGCCCTCTTCACAGTGCCACTGGAGTTCAGTATAACCTTCCACATCAATAGATTCAAGGTTTTAAGGCAAAATGGACAAGGGGAGTGTTCAAACTGACACAGAAATAGTGACTATGAGTTGTTGTGTAACAGTGCCATGGGCTGGTAACATCCTGAGCCGGACACCCAGCAGGCTCCAGCCATAATCTACCCTCTGGCTAATGCAGCTCACCACAGCCTGGTCAAAATGCAGCTCACCACAGCCCTTACTGCCCTCACAGCAGTTGGAGGCAGAGGGATCCTTGGCACCTTGGCATCTTCTGCCAGAAGTCACCTCTCCCCCCCCGACCAGGGAGGGTGCCTTACCCTGCAGGGTCACCATTTCCACTGAACCACCATTTCTCTCTCTCAGGCCCACTCAGTTCCCCTTGTGCTTCCCCAAACCCGCTGCTTTTCAGACTTAGATGTGACAGCCATGGGAGCCAGAACTGGCAAAACAAAACCTGCCTGCAAGCACCCTAAAAATCACAGCATCAGGATCCATGAGTCCAGTCCTGCCTGCTCTTCCTGAACGTGGCTCAAGGCACTGCCTGCACTTCCCCAGCCCCAGGAGAACCAACTGTTCTGTGTTGCTTTGCAGTGGAAGCCATCGAATCTGACCCTGTATTTAGCAGAGAAAATCAGTATTTCCAGACCCAGAATGAGAGGTACGAAGCAGCAGTCAGGAAGGCTGTTCATCTCCAGAAAAAGATGCATGAGATGGGATGGACTGAGAATGGACCTGAATATAAGTACATTTACAGGTGATTTCATTTTTTTTTCTATGTACAACTAATTTTTTTTAAAGAATCAGCTTTAGCAAATGCTGGGAAAGGCTAACAGCTTACAGATGAGGTTTGGATAAAAATGTGCTGCAGGTTTTTACTTCAGCATCACACTTGGGAAAAGAGAAAATGGGGGTACACGACTGGAACTTCTCAGAGAGCAGCACATGGGTACAGTGTGATAGATCAGGCAGTTCACAACCACAACATGAGATTTCCACTTCAACAATCTCATTACTTGTGCTGCAGCTCACATACCATCCCTTAGACATTTTTAAATGTATAACTAGAATTGGAAGTGGTGCTGTTTCAGTTCCATTACTGACTTCTAAATAAATTAAATATTACATTTTGTGTATCTAGAAAACACATATTTTATTAAAGGAAAAAAAAGGAAAAAACTCACCTTAGTTTGTAGGTAAATGAGAATAAAGTGTTTTCACAGTCCTTTGCTTTAAAAGTTTTCTCAACACTTCATGTGGGGTTGAGCTCCACATTTCCATTGCTTGCCCCTCCTTTCCCCTTTGCTCAGTCAGTTCCTGGCTGGCTGTTGCCCAGGGCACACTGTCTGCTTGGTGGGGTCACATTCCCAGTAGGAAGGTGCAAGTTCAGAAGTGTCACTCTGAAGGGCAAAGCTTGTCCCTTACACTGCACTTCTGACACCCAGAGCCAATTTTTGGCATTTCATAGACTCATAGCACAGTTAGAGTTGGAAAGAACATTTAAAGGTCATCTAGTCCATCTAGCCTTCTGCAATGAGCAACAACATCTTCAGCTAGATCAGGTTGCTCAGAGCCCTGTTCAGCCTGACCTGGAATGTTTACAGAGAGGGGGCATCCACCAGCTCTGTGGGCAACCTGTGCCACTGTTTCACCATGCTCACTGAAAATGAGCTCTTCATTATGTCTAGTCTAAATCTACCTTCTTTTAGTTCAAAACCATCACCCCTTGCCCTGTGGTAGCAGCCCTGCTAAAAAGTTGACCCCATCATATGAAAGATCATTTTTTATGCTGAGCCCTTCACCACTTACAGCGAGCAGAACTAATGAAGGGGGAAATGTGCCATGAAGAGCTCTTGGACCTGATCATTATATTCCCATTAAAAAGCAGCTCTCCACTGCTCCCTCAGAACAAAGCTGTGCTTTTATCAGGCCCCCTGATGCCAAAGGCTGCAGCAGGACCAGCCCTGGGCTGTCCCATTTGCTGGATGAGGAGCAGAGCTGTCTGGCAGGGCAGCTCTTGCCTGATGGAGCTGCAGGTGAGCACCAAGCTCCTATGACAGAACCCTGGCTCCCAGTGCCAGGCACAGTGAATCACTCATACAATTTAAAATCCAGCTTTTCAAATCGCAGCTAAAGGAACATTATTTCTGGCCAGGCTGCCAAGGATTCATTAAGTCATTTTCTGTTAATCAAAGCAATTTTCCTTTAACTTCTTTGTTCGTATTTCCCCCCCACACTGTTTCAGTATGATTAATTCTCTCTCAGGGCCAGTATTAAAGAAAGGTCAGAGTCATTTGTTAACAACAGAAGGTATCTATGTGAAAGGAGATGCTCTCTAGAGCATTGCAGTAAAGCAATGTGCTAACATCCACTCAGCTGCTGAGAGCAGCACAGGCACTCAATTGCACATGTACCTGTATCTGTGAGGTGATTCAACCATGATCTGAGGAATCCCAGGAAGAGGGGTATAGTTATATTCCTCATGTTTTCTTATTATTTCTCACACACTAAAAAAGCTTAAATAAATTTCTCATTTGCACCATGGAAATCACTGTACCCAAGTTCCCATACACCTTTCTGGTGTTTCTGGAATAGTGCTTTTTAATGTATGCAGATGGTGATGGTGAAGGACCAGAGGTTACTTGGATGTATTTTCATTTTTCTACAAGAAAATAACATCTGAATTTGGGACAAATCTCCATGAACCCAGTATTGTTCACTGACTGCAAAAGGCAGCAAACAAACAGCAAAAAGCACAACAACAAACCAAACATACCATGGTATTTCTCCAGAATGGGAATGGGAAGGTTCAGGAGATCCAGGTCCCAGATACCTACATGTGTAATTCAGTCTAATATGCCTCATAGGAAATTGCTAGGGTTTGGGGTTTTTCAAGTAGGGTGCTGTTTTGTTCTTTCTTTTTAGTTCAGCTTCAAAATCTGACTTAAATAATCAAGAAAAAAAAATCCTCTGAAGTAAAATAAAAATATGAAATGCTCACAGAGTGTCAGGAGCTCTGGAGCTGGGTTGTGCTTTTAGCTCAGCATCTGCTACTCAGAACAGATAATTCCTTCAAGACCAAGTGAAATGAGCAAGCAACACATATGCAAACTCTGTTATGACAAAAAGAGACAAAAGCAGCTTGGAAGGGCACTCTTCCTGCAACACTGTGCTGATGCTGGGTGCTGGGCAAGGTATGACAAGGCAGAAAGCAAAAGGCAGCAGGTGGTACTGTCTGGTGACCGCTGCAGTGCCACTGCCTCATTCATCACATGCCTGGGACTCCATCCCCTGAAACGCTGCCCTTGTGCCTTCTCTGCAGGGCACTGTCGGGAGATGTCGCGTTCCTCCTTCACCGCGTCTTCATGAGAAGCATTTCAGTGCTGGGCTCGGACAGACAGATTGCCAAGTGGATTCCTCTCGCCACCCAGCACAAGCTCATTGGGAGCTACGCCCAGACTGAACTGGGGCACGGTAAGGCTGCAGGGAAAACAGCTTTTCTCTATGACACAAGCCTGCAGCCCAGATTCCCATGGGAATTTGACTCCACACTGTCCATCCTTTACTGGGATGGGGGTGGTTGGGTTCTCATTCGTGGTTCTCATTAGAAGGGTAACCACAAAACCCTGATAGTACCCACGGCCAGCTTCCAGGGATCCTTTGCTCTCTCCATCCCTGTGATATACCAGGAAATAGATACATAGATAAATACTTTTTTAATTTCTTTTTTTAAAGGCACTTATCTTCAGGGTTTGGAAACAACAGCAGTCTTTGATACTGCTACTCAGGAGTTTATACTGAACACACCAAAGATCTCTGCCATGAAGTGGTGGCCTGGAGACAGTAAGTACCACACAAAATATCTTGGGTTTTGCCTCCTTCAGTTACTCCATCTACCCTGGTTAAGTTCAGTGTTTGAGGGTCCAGGTGCTAGCAGAAGACTTCAATAAAAGATACTCACATGGACAAGCAAGTAAGAGAAAGGAGGTTGTCCAAGTTCAAAGGCCACAAAGGAGCCACCATCATCTACAAAAACCTTTGGGTTGCAGGCTGAAGAACTTCACTCGGGAAAGCTTTTACTCTGCAGGAATAAATCTTCTTTTTAAATAATACTCAGACAACCAAAAACTGCAGGGAGGTCATCAGCATAAAGGATTTGAGTCATCAGACAGTCTCAGCATAAAGGATTCAAGTGTGAAATTCTTTGCTCCCTTCAGGAAGGTATTTCACAGAAAATAACTGGAGTCACTGTAACAGCCACAGCACTTCCCACTCTCACCACTACTATTAGCTCAAACTGTTTATTTTTTCTCATATTCTGTTACAAAACTGTTAATCCAAGCCTCATGGGCAGCAAAAGAGGCAGAATGATGGTGCAACTTCTGAGCAGGCTGATTTAGGTTGTGGTGACCCATACCTAAGACCCAACACATAATTAGTACTCATCTCTCTTAACTGTGTTTGTGCTGTGCCTTGTCTTAAGGGAATGGGGCTGTTTTTCTTCTCACAGTGGGAAGATCAGCAACCCACACAGTGGTCTTTGCCCAGCTGTACATCCATGGGAAGTGCTATGGCATCCATCCCTTCATTGTGCAGATACGCAGCCTTCAGGACCATTCCCTCTGCCCAGGTAAATAACCCCAGACACTGCAGCACTTGTGCACGTGCTCTGCCTATTTTGTCCTTAAATGTTTTCTAAAACATTGGGCCCAGGGCAAGTTATAATTGCCAAAACCAAGCCAAGAGAGATAGCCAAGGTGCAGTTATCATTAACCCCAACCTTTTGATCTGAAGGGAAATTTAACATATCTTCACCATGTCCAGACCAAGCCCTTGACATTACCAGAAGCCTGGGTTGCTCTGAGCACCTCTGCATTAACACCTCAGTTCTGACCCCAGCCCCAGCCAGCACAGATCCATCTGTCAATGGATCATGGAAACAAACTACTACAAGGCATTCTAATGCCTGTTTCACCCCTCGGGCAAGATCATCCATGCTGGGGAAGAAGCAGAGCTGACCATGCCCTTCTTTGGGGGTCCCCATCCTGACACAAAATGGGGAGGAAAAAGTTCAAGTGGAAGCAAGCAGGCTGTGTTTTCTCCTGCTGCAGGCGTAACTGCAGGAGACATCGGTCCCAAAATGAATTTTGAGCACATTGACAACGGCTACCTCCTGCTGAAGAACGTGCGCGTCCCCAGGGAGAACATGCTGAGCAAGTTTTGTGAGGTATGTGTGGACTCACATCACAAACTTGCTGTCAGACTCTCATTCCACAGCCAGAGAAGCAACAGGGAATTGTCTAAATTTGGGACAAAAATCTTCCTTTGAGTGTCAGCAAGTCTCTGAGGTTTTACCAAGGGCAGAAGGTACCTGAATCCTAAATGAAAATCAGTGTCAAGAATTCCACATTCAGAAGCTGGGGATCATGGGGCAGGCAGAACCTACCTCTGCCACAAACAGTAAGAGTTTGTCTTTTCAAATGGATGTATTTCATCCATCATCCATAAAAGCATTGTTTACATTCAGTGAAGGATTTTTATATCCATTTTATTCCATGCATAGCAATTACACATCCACAGTAGTACTGACTAAGGCAGCACCTGACAGCCTCTCTCTACCCTAGGTTCGACCAGATGGCACCTATGTAAGACAGGGCTCCCAGCAGATCAATTATTTCACAATGACGTCCGTGCGCATTTCCCTCATTTCAGACGAGGTTCTGACTCCCCTCCAGAAGGCGTGCACCATCGCCATCCGCTACTCCGTGGTTCGCCGCCAGTCCAAGCTAAAGCCTGGGTAATGCCACACATCCCACTGGGAAGGGGACTGGACCCTGTGTTCCCCCACGCCAGTTTGTATTTCTTCTCCTCATCTTATCTTTCAGCCCATCACTGGCTGATTTCCTGGCCCAGACAGGGCATGATAAACATGCTTCCCCAGTATTTACATTAACGAGCTTCAGTCAAAGTACAAGAGAATGTTTACAGTTCTTTCCAAGATAAGTTTCATACTTTGAATAGGTCAGTGGCTCACACAGGCAACTTATTCTTTTATAACTGGCCTTCCCCTGTAATCCCATAACTGAGCAGAATCCAGACAAAATGGACAAGTTGCTGAATTCTTATTCCATAGTGCCCTACTAATGAATGCGACATTAAAATACCTTCAACCATCCAGAAACCTAATATTCAAACTTTAAGCACTGAATTGTATTCAGTGTTGAATCCCCATTATTTTTAAAGAAATAATTTTTTTTTGAACGGATTACAAAGATTTCCATTTAAATATCCTTTCAAAAGCAGAAAGATCCTAGTGAAAACACAGTTCAGTTCAAGCACAAACCAAACAGAAGAGCACAGCAGCTGAACTATTGTAGTAACCAATTCCAGCGATTGAAGTCCTAAATGTACCAACCACAGAAGTGAAAAAGAACATCCAAAAACAGCTCAGAAAACTTAAAATAATTCAGACTCAGATATTTTCAGGGAAACATTTCTATGCACAGGGCCACAAAGATTCTGTTTAAAAAGCCAAAGTTTATCAGGTGCAATGCCACTGCCTTTTCTGCAGCACCTAACAACTTGCTGTCCTTGAAGGCCTCACTCTCATCCTCTCCTGCAGTCCCTGTACTGCCTGACCACAAAGAGCCTTTTCTACACTGTTAGGCTTTTTAGGGGTTGTTTCTCCAATAGTTCAGCAAGCTGGACAGATTTGCTGCCACACTGTCAGCTCAGTCTTGTGCACACACTGCTTCTTGGTAATGAAAAACACTGTTTTCATTCTGCAGCAGGTGAAGTAACAGTAGCTATGCCCATGTCCATACTCCCCCTGCTTCATCAGCTGTCTTCCAACAGGGAACAAGAAGCAAAAATCCTTGACTACCAGACTCAGCAAGAGAAACTGCTGCCCCAGCTGGCAGCAGCCTATGCCTTTCATTTCACCAATGACTACCTGCAGGAGCTATTCGACAAGGGGTACAGAGAGATCCAGAGGAAGAACTTTGACATGCTGCCAGAGGTGAGCTGCAGCAGGATTAACTCATACAGCACTTCTGTTCCCTAAATGTTAAAGTATTGTAGCAAATTGGAGGAGCATTCCTCTCACCACTAGAGAACTGGAGAAAGAGGAAGCACTAATTGCTCCAATGACGTGTCCCAGATTTGCAACCAGTCAGCAGCAGCATTCACTGTACCACCCCAAACTTTTTGTTTTGGGAACCATTGCAGAGTGAAAAGTCCTTGAAAAGCATGTCCAGAACCTTGTTCCAAGTAGCTGGTGGCACAAAGTGTTATTACACAACTTCAGCTCCAGTGCGCATGCACATACATCTGAGCCAAAACCAAAAATGTGACTTTTTAAACAGAACAGAATATTTTGCAATTAAGTGCTTGAAATGAAAACACACTCTGAACAAAGGTGGCCAAAGCCAGAACTGGCTGAGAGAAATCCAAAATGCATAAACTGACTACAGTGTGCCCAGCAGGAGCATGTGCAGCATCCCAGAGAGACACCAAAGGTCAGGCTCAGGGAACTGGGTGCTACCAGCATTCAAAGGGGAACCTGACAGGGATTTCATGCCCAGATATTGCACAAAATTAAAAAAAAGGAACTTATTCTGAGGATTCCACTGGTAATACTCTGCTTTTTTTCTCCCTTTTTTAACAGCTCCATGCATTATCTTCAGGTTTTAAAGCCATGATCACTCAGCACTGCACAGCAGGAGTGGAGATCTGTCTCCGGGCCTGTGGGGGCCATGGCTACTCCCTACTAAGTGGACTGCCTTCCTTGTATACCAAAATACTTGCCTCTTGTATTTATGAAGGGGAAAACACCATTTTGCTCCTGCAAACTGCCAGGTAACAATTCAAATATGTTCATCTAAAAGCCTGCCCCCTCATTTATTCAGCCATTACCACTTCTTCTCCAAAACCAGTAAAACCAGCTACTCCTTTCTCACAGCACCATCTAAAAATACAGCTCAGGATATAAACTATTCATGCCTTCAGTCTAACAAGCATGGAAGTGTGTGGGAACTGGATTATCTCTTCTATTTTTGGTTTGGGGATGTATGCAGGTGCTGTTCTGCATAACCTCATTTTCCTCTTTGCCTGGTAGCACAGCAAAGGTATTGCTGTCAAAGTTTTGTGGGTAATGTTTTAAGCTACCAATGTGACAATGGTGCCATGTAATGCAATATTGGTAAAGTGGGCTTGATTCAGAGGAAGCAAAGTTGTGGGATGCTGAAAGTGGCTGAGTCATGCTCCAAGAACATCACATTCCTCCAAACACACAGACTCATGATTATCAAGAGTAGATGAAATACAGGGTAAAGAAACTACAGCTGCTTGAACTTTTAATAATGTTTGTTTTTACTAGAAGGAGAAAACCAGGGAACTTCCAAGGGTCAGAGCACCACATAGCTCTGTGCTGCCATGCAGACATTTTTGCACTCATTACTCCTTTTTGCAAGATCAACAGCAAAGTCAAGAGAAATGCTGTACCCTTTTCATTCCAGACCTGATCAGTCTAGCTCATAGCAGAGGTACCAAAAAACTAAGGGAGTGGGGAATGCTCCTTGTAAACTCTCTGCAAGGGTCTCATGTGTTAACATAATGTGACTGTGTGTTGGGGATCACAGAGGGTAAGACCAAATCACCATTAAAGCTCCAGAGCACTGAGAACTCAGGTTGCAAAGTTGATAATGTATCTAATCACTACACTGCTGAGACTGCCAATAGCCACAGCAAGTTTCTGCTGAAAAAAATATCATTATGGATTGCTGTAGTGTTTGATAAGGCAGACAGACTCACCACAGATCAGGTTACTGTGAGTAACATACAAAACAAAAGGTCATTACTTGTTCAAGTCCATTCTGGGCCACTCATGGGATGGGTCACACCTTGCTGCTCCTCACCTGAGCCCACTTTACTTTTTGCATGTCTGTTTGCTGCAAGATCAGCACCATGCCCTGCTCTGACTGTTACCTCTTCCCAGGTTCCTGATTAAGTGCTTCATGGCAGCCAGTGCTGGCCAGCCTGTGCCACCATCTGTCACTTATCTGGCTGCAGTGAAACATGGGAAGTGTCCAGCCAAGAACAAGTTGGATTTTCTCAGTCCAGATATTTACACTGAGGCCTATCAACATGTGGCAGTCAGGTCAGTACAGAGGATGGGACACAGAATTTCTCTCTTTGACATCAGAAATGTGTTAAGAGCTCGGCTTCTTCCTTGCTTTAAAGGGAGGTAAAATAAAATAAGTTAAACTACGTTTGGTGCCATCTGTTCCTGAAAAGGAAAGGAAGGCTACACAGGGTTAACAGCCATGTCAGATGTTCAGTATGAAGCTTCCACACTCAGAAATTTTTAAGCTATGTGCTACCAAACAACTACATTTCACAGAGTTGGTGGCACTATTAAAGTAAGTCCCAGACCACATCACTGAGTTGCTATCCAGTAAAATATTTATTGGACCCTGGGAAATTCTATTGAAATCTTAAAATTTCACATACCTGAGAAATTGATGTTTATTTTCAGTTTACACCACAGCAAGAACAGAGCCCCTCATTCTGTCTGTAGCCTTTTAACTACACACATTAAGCAACTCAACATAAATAAAAATCATAGCATGAGTGGTCTCAGAATTATGTACACAGTTATGGGCTGTATAGGTGCCACCTCTGAAAGTCAGGGAAAAAGACAACCCTGCTGTCATTGAAACCAGTGTAAAAACAGCCACTCATCAAAAAGCTTCCTCAATGGGAACAGGATTTGAATCCCTGTGTAGAAAAGGGAAATATAATGTGACAGCAGTCCAGTATTACTGTTTGTTTTGCAAACTCTCCTTACACACACACAACCCAAGAAAGGCTCAGCCAAACCCTGGAAGCTGAGAAGGCAGAAATCCTTCAGGACCAGGGTGGTCTGGGTTCTTCTCACAATTTATGCCCAGATTTTGCATAATCTAAGTTCACTCCTACTGAGTGTGGGTAACTCCAGATGTCAGAAATGCCACTTTGCACTTCAGTCACACACAACTCCTGAGTGCAAATTCATGCATGTGGGATGCACATACAAAATGCTTTGTGCTTTTTCCATTTTCCAGGCTCACAAGCAGCACAGCAGCAAAGCTACAGGACTTGATCCAGTCTGGAGTCAAAAAGCATGATGCATGGAACCAGTGCACAGTGCAGCTGGTGCAGGCTGCAAAGGTTAGCAAAATTTATCTGCTTATCTGATGTTTGTCTTTATGAAACAATATGCAACAGAAATGGCATGATTAGCTTAAAGCCTCAGTGCTGTTTATTGTTTCCTGTTGGCATCTAAGAGACAGCACAAACACTGGCACTGTGGTCTGCATGGTGGAAAAGTTGTATTAAGAAGCAATTCCTTACCTGAAAAATTTGCTGTCTGTAATAGGCCAGGTAGAAAAAGACTAGGAGAAATGAAAGGGGGAAAATATACATTCACAGTTAGGCTGCCACTACTGGCAGAATCAGACCTCCCATATCCTGCAACAAAACCCCATCTCCAGCCAACACTCATTTTTGTATAAGAATCCAGCGTTTCTGGTGCCCAGAGGAGTCTTCCACTCCACTGCAAGCTGGTGGAGTCACAGCAAAGGATGAAACATGCCTGGTACTTCTTCCATCTGGTGGAAAGACAACTGCAGGGAAAAGAGTGAAAACCAGTGATAAGTGCAATGTTAACTACTGCTGAAAGATAAATCAAATTTATAAGAGATGCTTTCAACTGAAGTAGCATTGGGACAGCAGCATTTGTTCCCTAAAACAAGTGTGAATTAGTACAGAATTGAGCAGAAAAGAGGGGAGAAAAGCCCTAAATATTAATGAAAACTAGATCTGTTGATAGTGCTGTATCTCCAAAAACCAAAAAAATTTTTAATATGCAATTAAAGTGCAATTCCACTACAGTTATGGTGAAGGCCTTCCCTTCCCATCCACAACTTATTTTAACACCATTTAGCATCCCATCCACAAATTTTAACGTTAACTATTTCTGAAGAGCCTAACATAAGCAGAGGGCTGGCTGTGGTATCATCAGCACTGCTGGCAGACTCTTCAGAAAATGGGATCCAGGCCCCCAGAGTCTCTTAAGTATTTCAAGGGCAGGAAAAGTCTCCAAACCCCTTGAATTTTCCCCATAACTTTAAAATTTTGATATACTGCTGCCTTCTTGGGGCAATTCTGTATTTACTTCTTATTCTATACCTTCCCTGGAGATTTACCCACACATCTGGCATGGCAGCTCTCTGAACTGACCCCTGCCAGCTCTCAGCTGAGTGGCTCAGACACTGGGCAGACTCCACTCAGGTTAATTGTTTGAGTTAATTGCTTGAGTGCCCACTCAGGGCCACTCAGCTTCTCAGGCAGGTTCTGCACTCCATACTGGCCTCCACCTCTGCTGCTTCACCAGGAAAAGCAGCAGTGCAGGTGTGCCATGCTTACACCTGCAGCTGGAAGGGAACTCAGCAGTGGGGGAATGAACCCACACAGATCCCAGCACCAACAACCACTCCCAGCAGTGTCAGTGTAGCCAGAATCAGCCTAATTAATTCATCTCTGCACCTCTGATAATATTCTAATATTCTATTGTGGGTCAGACATTCTGCTGGTGTGTGACCCCAAAATTACCAGTTTACTTAAAACCACAAAAGTGGGAGGTAAATCTGGTTGTCCTTCTGACAATGGTGTTTCCAGAGCTGAAGCCTTGTGGACACTGATCCCAAGGTACCATGAGCCCAAGGTCTTCAACAGAAGTTTTCTCCTATTGATGTACAAGCAACATTCACTTACAACACGAGCACATTCCAATGTGTTTCCTTCACAGAAACTCTTTGGGATATTGATTAGAACTATTTAGAATAAGTATCAGCATGATTTCTGAAACAGTTTTATGGAGTTTACAAATACCATGGTGTTGACTGTTTACACATTCTGAATTCTGCTGTTGCTGTAAGCCATGAATGTGAAAGGCCTGGTCACCCAGCAAACAAAGGATACAGACTGGAGAAGTGCCAGGGAAATGAAAAGGTTTTATATTCTTTGCAAGAACATTTGAGTCATTTGGCCTACTAAAGTGTTTGAGGTGCATTCACTGTTGATTGCATTTGTTTTCCAGGCTCACTGCCACTACATTGCAGTGAAAAACTTTGCAGAAACTGTGGAAAAACTCGAGACCAAGGCTGGCATCCAGAAGATTATGAAACATCTATGTGACCTCTTTGCACTGCACGGGATCTTCTCAAACACAGGGGCCTTCCTGCATGATGGATACACATCTGCAGCTCAAATGGACATGGTCACTGCAGCCTACCTGGACCTCCTGGCTGTCATTCGGTGAGCTGCTCTGGCAGGACACACACAGCTCTCCAGTTTATCCCTGGGCTGGATATAAAAGGGTGCTGCTGTACCTATGGCAACATCTCCACAGTCAATTCACCTCATTCAGTGTTTATTTCCAGTGCCTGGCAGTACTAGAAATTGATTGAAACATCTACTCAGAGCTTGTTTTCGTGGTAAAACAGACCCCAGTGTCCTCTGCAATCTCTAAAGTTCTATAACATAAAGTCTTAAATTATAAATGAAGAAGTCATGAACACTTTCTACCATCTGCAGTAGAGTGAAAGCAGGAAAATATGTAGTCAGAGCACACTGGCAGGAGGCAGCCACAGCAACCCATCACACATTGCAAAATGTGCTCAAGCCACAGCTAATACAGCCTCCTCTGTTGCCATGGCTGAGCTGCAACTGGTACCCAAACAATCCTGCCTACAGCTACTTCAGATGCATCTGCTCTACACCATTTATTACCAACTCTGTGAATTCTGATTTAAGGTTTTCCCTTACCACAGCACTCACAGAGGCTTTTTGACAAAGGGTTCAGCTTTTTGTTTAGAACATAGTTACTTATGGTGCAGAGGAGTTGCTACTGTATCTAAAATTCTACCTAAAGCATCGGGAAAGAAACAAGAACACACTATAAGCAAGGGCTGAGCCAAACAACAAAGGTTTTCAGAACTGATAACAGAATCGGAATTAAGTGACATTAATTTTAACATAACATTTTCAAAAGCCTAACATGTTGTCTTTGGAATTCATTGCAATTTCTGTGTTAGTCCATGCCTTGTTAACTGGATTCAAGAATGGAGTATTTATATATTTACAGCTAGTAGAAAGGATATAACCACTTCCTGGTCTGTAGCAAAAACCCAGCCTTTCCCAAACCCTTTCAGCTCTTCCCCAAAAGGAACTGGAAGATAGGAATGCTGACATTTGAGCAAACCTCTTTGCATCCTGGTACCTCAGGTGTGAGGTACAGCCAGCACAACTTCCGACACCCAAGAATGATGGAAGGATGAGGAAAAAGAAACCATCTCCTGCTTAGGAGGTGCTGCCTGTGCTCTCGTGTCCATACTGGACCCTGGACTAGATGGGCCCTTGGATGGGTCAGGGTTGTTTTGCACTTACAGATAGGAATAGAAGAGCTCAGCATTTCATGGTGAGATAATAGAAATACTGAAAGGTGGATGAAGGTTGAAGATCAGCAAAGCAACTTCACATCAATCTAGTGGGAACCTTATTCCATTTTATAAGACACACATACAGCATAAGAAAAATGAAAGAAAGAGAAAAATCAAAAGAACAAACTGGCAGAGACTACTGAGAAAAAATCTGACATGAGTCCTGAATTAGGGATGGAGCCCAGGTGATGGAGCCAGGGTGAAGACCCTGCAAACACCCACTCAGCAGTGCAGACAACTCAGGGCATTGGTAGAACATCACAGAATGACAAAATTATTAGGGTTGAAAGGGACCTCTGGAGATCATCTAGTCCAATCTCACTCTCAGGCAGGGTCACCTAGATATGCTCTGAGGAATCAGAACAAACAGGATTCCCCCCCCAGTAAAGACAAGAGGAAAACTGGCACGAGCTTTCCAGGAGACACCTGGAATCTGCCAAGTTTATCTTTGATTTATTTTCCCATCTTACAAAGCAGCACCTGTCAGTAACAGGAATGTCACTCCTGTGCTCTGTAGGAAGGATGCTGTGCCACTGGTGGATGCTTTTGACTTCACAGACAAGAGCCTGAACTCTGCTCTGGGCAGCTACGACGGGCAGGTTTACCAGCGCCTCTATGAGTGGGCTCAGAAATCACCCACCAACCAGGTAGGGATGAACTACAGCTGGGCAACCTCCAGGGCAGAAACTGCTTCTCTTCTAACAAAGCAATACAGACAAGAGACAAGAGCTTTTAATTCCTCTTTGTATCACATGGTACAGAATAAGCTAAAATTAAAGTCTGTTTATATATTATGGAACAGCACTAAATGCAGGGTATTTTCTATACACTAATGCTTTCTACTAGTGCAAAACTTGGGGTTTTAAATATGTTTAACCAGAAAGGGTATAAGTGTTAAACAAGGCAATTTGATCCTTCATGGTCTTTAGCACTTTGCTTTCTCAATTCATCCATACTGTGGAATAATGTAAAAATTTTGTGTGATGTAAATATGTATTGCTCTGTTTGAAAACTCATTTGGCCTTGAGTGGGATTTTTAGTGTGGTAATTTGTATCCCTTTGAAATTCCACACTTGAACACAAAATTTGCCTTCAGCAAACATTCAAGTCCAAGCATATTTTCTGAGGTTAAATAGTATGCTGTCCCCTTTGGGAGGAGTGTGGTGTGCTGGTTATGAAGGACAGCACATATTATAGGAAAAAAGTTCTTGCACATAGTTGAAGCAGCTGCTTGTTTGTTGGTTGTTTTTTAAGTAGTGCAGCTTTATGTGTTTCAGAGATTGTTCTTAAGAAAAAAAAAACAGCCTTTCCCTTCTTAATTGCCATTAATTCCCTTCCACATTCTCTTTCTGAGCAGATGAGCCCAGCCTACGAGAGGTATTTGAAGCCACTTCTGCACAACACGCTATCGAAATTATGAAGAACATGTTCAAAGTGAAGGGGACACATTTCCTCCTGTTCTTTGTGCAGCAGTACATTTATGAAGCATCAGTAATGACTAATCAGAATTAATAATCAGTTGCTTACTTGCAGTTACAACAAGTATGAAAGATTCTCAGCCAGCCATTTGCAATTAGACAGATGCCAACAGTGCTGAGTGCTGCTGTGAGACAATCCAGTCAGGAATGGTCCAGGGTTCACTGTTTTCAATCCTGAAGTGTCTTGACAGCATCAAAACTCTCATTTGACTTTCTTATTCTCTTTCTAAATCCACTATATGATGATTGAGGGGAAAAAAAAACCACCACCACACTGTGAACCCTCTCTCAGTGTGTAGTAGCTATATAGTGCCTTCAGAAAACCCAAAACAACCAACTTTACTGAAAAATCCATGGTGAAATCATGATTGTTTTTAGGAACAAGTTGTTCTCTTTGATCAGAAACTATATTAGAAAATGCATCTGTTTTGACAATTAAAATAGCTCTTGATTTGCTCAGTACTGGAATATTCCTGCCTAATGAAGATGCAGACAAAGCTGATGCCAGCTCCAGTCTGCAGAATTTACCTTCCCATTAATAGAGCTGCTCATTTCTATAAATCTTGAGCTCCAATAAAGTGTATTATTTGGAATACTGCTTCTCTAAATACTATACTTCATAATTATGGAAAGGGCAAGCTGATCCAGGCCAGTCATTAATTTGCTCATAAATTAAGTGTTGCAAAGAACATCTTGTGATTATAATTCAATGCCAGTTAACACAAATATTTCTTACCACGTGTCGCAAGAAAGAAACAACTTTTCCTGAGCTTCATCAGTTCTGCTTCTCTTCCCTCCTTCTTAGCAAGAATAAAGCTCTCACTGCTGCCTCTTATTACATAAGTAAAAAACCTGCAATGTATGAACAGGAAGAGACAAAATATGACAGAGAAATACCCCCAAGACAGCCTTCAGAACCAGATATGGGATGGAAAGCTCCCACTTACTTGGGACAAGAACTTCATGGGAGAACAGGATCCACTCCATGAAACAGATACCAACTCCCTTACTCCCAGCTGCAATCAAGTTAGATCATAACCAGAAATTCTATTAATTACTATGACAAAGGGACCAGGATAAGTAGAAATGTCTGTTTGAAAATGAGTTAAGCCACAGAATTTGAGTGCCGTGACTTGAACACCACTAGAAAAACCATTCTTCAGTTAGAATTTATTTATAAAGTCACTACAGAAAGTGCTGACAAACCAGGCAAATCTGTTAGCAGCTACAAGTATTATGCTCTGTGTTCCCTCCATCCCTATCCCTTTAGCCAGTACAAATATTTGCCATCTTTCTATCAATCTAAAGCAGTTTTCAGAACACAAGCTTTGTCTTGTGTCTAATGAAGACATTTGAATCAACTCAATAACATAATCAACTAATTCCTTAAAAAGGAACAAGTTACATCATTAATGGAAGAATCCAGGGCCCTACCAGAATACCCCAACTACTCCACAGCACAAAAAATCAGGATTTGGATGGGAGGTTTTTTGTTTGGTTGGGTTTGGTTTTTTTTAAGTATGAGAATTCTAAAAGACAAAAAGAAAATACAAAACAGTATTCTGTATTTCACATTTTTATTAGCTTCTTCTGGCAGGCATTACACTTGGGAATAATATTGCACCAGGCATTAAAAATATGAATTCTACCACAGGGACATTTTGCATTTAGAATCCAATATAAATATTTGTAATCATATTTCCATGGCTACAGATAATATTTGGTTGCTTGATTTATATGCATAGAAAGAAACAGTTGTCATAACTGTAAGAAACTGTACTTATCAAGTACTTTTAAAGGGTGGGATTTGTTTTCCTAGAATATTACAATACTGTTTATTGATTTAGAAACTAAATTAGTCTACACAATAGCAGCTTCTCCCCAAACTGCATTTTAAAATCTTTTTTGTTTCTTGCTCCCAGTGTCATAGCATTAGATGGATTAGAAACCATTTAAACAAGAGGTAATTTTAGCACTTTGAGTCAAGTCAGAGAATTGTGTTAATGACACAAAATACCCTATTGTACTGATTCTTCGGACTCCCTCTTTCAAACAAAAAGGTGTCTTGACTGAACAGGCACATGCACGTTTTTTTTTCTGAACTGGACAAAAGAACAGAGCTGCTAGAGAATGAAACTCCTCCAGTCCTCACTGATAAACAATAAATAGTCGTATAAAAAAAGCCCATATTGTTGCTTTAGTCAAAATCCAGACTCTCTTGGGTTCACTGTCCAATGAAGTTGCTAATCACTGAAGTGGCTCCTGTGGAGTCAGAATCAGTCATCTGTTTTCCGTGCCAGTCTGCAGAAAGTCCAGTTGTGCTCCACTGTGTTCTCATTGGCACGCTCGCTCATGTGGTGCACGCGGGTGTTCCTGATGGTGAAGCCCTGCTTGGTGATGTACTCCATGAGATGCACGCGCAGCGACACTTCCTGGTGGTAATCGCACGGCCCGAAGGTGAAGGACACCTGGCAGTCCCTGGTGTCCATCATGTGCTTGTTCCACTTGGTGAAGTGGTTTGAAATGCCTTCCAGCAGCGCGTGGACCTTGGTGGTGATGGTGAGCTGCGTGATGATCACAGCCACCGGGTTGGAGTACTTGGAAAGCTTGCGGGTGCTGGACAGCTCCACCACCTCCTCAAAGGTATCCACAGGATACAGCGGCTTGGGGTCATTGAGACACTGGATCAAGGGCTCAATCTGATAGAAGTCTGCTTCCTTCCGGAGCAGGTCAAACTCCTTGAAGTCCAGTGGCAAAGTGAGCTCTGAGGTCCTTAAAAAGTTAAGAACATAACGGAAAAGTGGTCCATCTCTGTCAATAAAGTAATTGCCCTGAGAGTCCCTGGCAGTGGGGAAGTCTCCCCTGAACATGGCCCCGAGCATTGAGTCAGGATATCTCGTTAGAGTTGTGAGGGAGGTCGTGTACATGTGTCCACCCACATTTAGCGTGACTGGATCAGTCATCTAGAAAGAGAGAAATTGCAGAGTTTATCAAGCCCCAACAAGAAGATTCGATCACCTTGCTGACACACAGAGCAAACACTGCTGGAAAACTGGGGGAATCACACTTCTCCTGTTCAGTGCCTCTAAGGGCTGCTCAAACCTGAACAAATCCAAGGCACCTAGCAACAAGGCACAACTGGCAACTTGACAGGATGATACTTAGCATGCAGAATGCACATTTCCACAATGCTTTAGAAATCTTAACAACTGAGCTACTGTCGCAGGATCAAGTTTAGCATTCGGGCAGCAAGTTTTTTCCTATTCTACAGATGGGGAAATGAGAACAGAGAAATTTCCTGAAGAACAAGTTAGTCAGAATGAGGCCCAGCAATGTTCCTTACTTTCACAAGCTGTCTCTCATTCTAGAACAAAACCAAAACCAAAAAAAAAAAGAAAGAAAAAAATCAGCCAAACAAACATTAAGCCTCTTTTTATCCCTCAAAAGAGGAAGACAATGCAGGTTTAAACATAGGACCAAGAGCTCACTATCAAAATAATCCACACTTTGGCTCAGAGGCTTCATTAAAACAGGCAAGGAGAAAAAGAACTTTCAGCTTTCAACTCCAACAAGAAATATTTATTAACAAATTAGCGTGCTGCAGAGAAGTGGAGAGCAGAGCACAAACCAGTCTGCATCAGATTCCAGACAGCACATGCGGAAGCAAGAGAGAAAGGAACATAAATCCCATCTGGCCATCAACTCTAACAACCAGGACTGCAGCCAGCCAGAGAAAAGAGACATATGCATGGCAGCAGAATGAGAAGGGGAGGAAAATAAGATGTGCTTGTCTAGTTTGAGACAAGGTTTACAAGGAAAAATACTTCTCTCGATAAATAAAATTACAGACGTCCTTAAAATAATAAGCAAAAAGCATAAACTATTTTCAGCTTTTGTGTTAGGAAAATGGTAACAGTGAGCCCAAGGCATCAGTTCAGTCCTGGCTGATTGTGCCCAGCAAATGTGAACCTGGGCACTCCCCACAAAGTGCACAGGAGCTGTTCAGCACTCCAGGGAAGGTGTGCAAGCTGTTGTACAGCTGTTCTAACAGGCATAGTTTCCCTTCTCTCATGACTGAAGCTCTGGATCTATGAAGGCAGATCTGGAAGGACTCTGGCTGCAAGAGCCTGGAAGCCCAGTTGTGGTGCACAGTGCACACCTGCACTCACCATATATCCCCAGTCTCCATTATCCATCTGTTCACGTGCTTGAGCTGTGGGATTCCAAGTTTAACAGGAGGCTGCTGAAAGGATACACAATTCCTCTGCTCTTATCTCCCTGCAGGAAAAAGCACACACAAACACAGAACAAAACATGGCAGACCATCAGTACCTACAAGAACACCAAGGGGAATGCTTTCCAATCAAAGGCAGGCTCTCTGCCAGGAAAGCATTCAGCTACAAAGTCACATTAGCAGGAGAATCTGCAAACCCTCTTTTCCCTCCTTCTCCCATCACATTACCCACAGGACTGCCTCTGGAGCACACACAGCCACTCCACCAGTTGCCTGAACATCCCAGGTTTCTTGAATAACAAGCAATGTGCCTCTGAGGGCAATACATGTTCACAAGCAACCTTTCACCTGGGAAACTGTGAGTACTTTGAAAGACAGATGTCATTTTCCCAATTTAAAAAGTTTATTTAGCCACCTCTGAGGTCACACATGTGATCTGTTAATATTAGTCAACATTCCCATGCTCCACTTTCAAACTGCTCAGAAAAATAAATCAAGCATGAAAGTCAATGAACACTAAGAATAAAAAAACCCTCACTGCAGAATTAATAATTCAGTAGTGGAGAACTGCAACTGATAGCAAGAACATTAATCTACAGACAAAGAGTATGAAAGGACTTCCCAGACACCTACTCTCAAAAGCAATCTCTGTAGGGACAAGCCAGAGGACATCTAACATGCTGTCAACACACTCCAACAAAAGCAATTTGAGAAGAGATTCATGCTGTGACTTCCCAGAAGATGCTGAACTGTTGACTTGCATAACAAGGAGACTGTCCACAGGAGCACAAGGCAAATCCCCAGCCAGGCTGTGCAGCTCAAGAAGGGGGAAGTGAATGACCTCAGAGTGCAGTGTTGATGTGCCAAAGGTGGCCTGTCAACCTTGTCAAGTGATGGAAGGACAGGGAAGCCAGTCATCAGCCAGCCTTTATCCCTGCCCAGAGCTGCCTCTCTGCTAGAACTGCTGAAAATTTAGGTCAGCCTGTTTTAAGTAGGGTAGAGCTTCTCAGCTTTGTTTATTTTTACATCTTAAAAAGACCACACAGTTCCCAAGACTTCTGGTCCCATCCTCTTTACTAACAAACTTCAACACGCAGCCACCCAGCTAAAGGCAGCACAAAGATTTAGCCAAGCCAGAGCCCCACACTGCAGAACTGCTCAATGTTCACAGTTAATTCCCAATCAAAAAAGATACCTTGCCCTTCTCATGCCTAGGAAATGAGGTGGGTTTCATTCACCACAGAACAAGGCAGCACATCCCACCTCTCTGTGCCCTGCTGCCCTGCCCAAGTCCACAGCCTGGGCAAAACAGTGCCCAGCAGGTCCTGGGGACCCAGCAGCACAAGCACAGCCCCAGCTGCATCTCGGGTGGATTAAAGAGTAAAAAAACAAAATCAGTATATGAAAATAGTGAGGTCAGAACAACAGAAGACTAAGGAATACTAAGATACAGAACAAGTCATACCAGGATCCTATTTTTACAAATTAGAGACAGAGTATGCCTCAAGAGAGGACATTAAAGCACATCCCCCAGCAGCAGATAAACCTGGAACACCAGCTCTTTTGCCAACCTCTGTAATTATTTTTTTAAACTGCTCACAAATCAAGAACTCAATTCTTTCAGGGTTTTGCTGTTTGGTTTTTTGTTTCATTTTGTTTCGGTTTTTTTTGGGGGGTTGGCGTTGGATTTTTGTTTGTTTCTTTGTTTGGGGGGGGTTGTTTGGTTTGGTTTTGGGGTTGTGTTTTTTTTTTTTGAATTTTCACTCCAGTACAGTTTGTAAACTTTGAGCAATAGACCAGACCTTTTAAATTCTAGCACTTGAAGGTGTTATTCTGCTCAAGTACAAGATGAGGAAAACATGCAGAGGCATTAAAACCATATGAGACTGGTACAGATTTCTGACACTCACTCAAAAGTGAAATGATGCAGCCAGCCAGAAACCTCTCCAGTAATCATGACAGAAGATATCTGCAGTCTTAATAAAATTAACTCAAATTAGACATCCAGAATATTTCGAAGGCAGAGATGTCCATCAGTTATTTTAACTAGGGAATATGATGCTATTTTGGTCAGCATGTAAGTCCAGTACAGATGAATCAAGACTTCATCAGGGAAAGAAAGAGATGACACTGCAAGCCAGTGCAAAGGCATGATTTAATCTTTGATCACAGCACTGCTGTGCAATACCAGAGTGAAAAATTTACAAGAGCAATTATCTGGAACAAACCTAACCCTAAACATAGAAGGGGCATGGAGAAATCTCTGTGACCTTTGTGTAAGGACCCAGGAACCACAAGGCACACACAGAGCTCCCTGGCAAACCAGTGCTGGAGTGAGATGTGCCACACAAAAGGAGATACCAGGAGCCCATCCTAAAAAGCCTGAGAGTGATCCCAACCCTTCACTACCTCCCTTGTCAGCCTGGGAGCTCTGAATTTACAGACAACTTCACAGGTGAGAGTTGTTTGGGTACAGCCTGAGCTAAGGACTCACCAACCACACCACAGCAAGGCTGAGGATGGACACCCTTCATGACATGTGCCCTCTCAATGATGCTTTAAATCCTCCTGAACGGGACACAGTGATCACCAGGGGGTGGGCAGACACTCCATCCACCCCCAGCACAGGCAGCCTCAAGCCAGCTCTGTCCTTGTGTCACACACCAATGGACTGCACGCAGGGACAAGCTTGCCAACACAGCCACTCCTGTCCAGACAGCAAATTACAGATGACACACAGCCATATCCCAAGGCAGCCTGCATTTGATAACCACAAAAGAATATTTAAAGTGAAATTCAGTCAGACAAATTGCTGACACAGTTCAGCCAAACGGGATGTCCCTCTCTGCTGGGAGCAGAAGTGCAGGGATGGTGTCAGACCACAGTCCTGCTGTGGTGACACTGCTGCGCCTGCAGGGAGGGGACACGCAGCAGGGACACGGTCACTGGGGCTGCTGCCACAGCCCAGCACAGCCACAGCTGGAATGGCACAGTGAGAAGCAAGAAAAGCACTCAGGTCATCACTTTACACTCGACACACCAAACTGGATACCTGCATTTATAAAATGCTCGCTCTTATTTCATTTGTTATGACTCAGAGGATTACAGGGCTGTTTATCAGCAGCACTGCTGCAACAGGTAGTGCCACTAACTCCAGCAGGGCTTCTCCCAGAACACAGCTGCAAACCAGTTTGCAAGCTGAAATTCAAAGAAAGCATTTAAGAGTCAGATGAACGTCTGCACCTGTGAAAACACACACACACAGACAGACACACAGACACACACTCAGGCCAGGGATGCCAGCAGCCCTGCCAGGCATTCATCCACACTGCTGGCACTACAGGCTCCCACCACTCCTGCAGAGAGCCCTGCAATGGTGCAACATGCAGTTACTCAAAGGAGGAGCAGAAATACACCAAGCTGTTGTAAGTCAAGAGGCACAGACCACCTGATTTGCTCTGAATGTTCCTCACCTAGTTTTTCAAATAAGAATTAAGGGATTTACTTGTGGCAATAGTCTTTCATGGGCAGTTTGGTATCAATATTACAGCACAGGCTGTTTAACATCAAGAGTTACCTTTGATTCCTATGTCAATAGAGAGATGGAAGGAATTCTAGCAGTGGCAACTTAAAAATGAAAAAGAGCAAGGTATGACTCTGACATACACTTGGCATTTCAGCTACTCACCCTCTTTGTGAGCTCCCTGTCTCTCACACTTAGATCTCACAAGATGAGAAGGAACTCCATCCACCAGCACAGTTATGCTGTACAGGGACAACCTCTCTCTTCCCCAGCCAGTCAGAAAATTTGAAAGGCAAGTTCTTACTGTAAATTACTGGTGACTCACCTGAACTGACAAAAACTGAGCAGCACCAGTGCTGACTGTTCTCCACCAAACTACAGTGAGCTGATGGTCTGCAGAGCACCCCTGAGTCCCAGCTCTGTGCCACCCTAACCAGGGGAGTGAGGAGGAGGAGGAACGTTCTCAAAACAACCAGTTACCAAATCTTCTGGCAATTCAGCAGATCAGCTTCACTAAAGAAAGCACCTACTGCCTTCTACACATGTTAAGTTTATCATGACTAATGCAGTTTATTAGAAGTTAACTTAGCTTTTGCTTTTCTTGGGTTGTTTTATACTAATACTCAGTCTTTACCTCAGGCAGGACGGAAAAACGCTCACACTAGCCACTCAACATTTTCACTCCTTTATGTTTAATTGCTTCACTATAAATTCCAAGCTCCTAAAGTTTCCATCCCTTCCCCAAGCAGCTCTATGACATCCTGTTTTAAGCCTGATTCCAAACCTGTATTTCAATTGCTTCTTGTTGGAAGAGCCCACATCCCAGTACAACTTTGGTCCTCCTATAAGAGACTCAAAGGAGGACTCTCACAGCCAGCCTGGTCCTGCTGAAGCAACCAAGGGCACTCAGCTTCCAGGACCTGTGATAATAATTGGGGTTTATCCATGTACTTTGCTTCTGTGATATTAGCCAGTGCTTTTCCATTGAGGAAATTGAACATGTCTCTGAACAGTTCTGGCGGCGGGCAGGTGTCAGACACACGGAGCATCCCTGCACACAGCTGGGGCTTGGCACACACACGGACCAAGGAGTGACAGCCACACGGGACAGAAATCCCCCCGGAAAGCACAGAGTGGGGTCCAGGGCTGCAGCAGGAGCCGGGAAGTGCCCGTTTCCATCCCAGAAGAGCCAACGAGACGGTGGTAGAAGAACTCTCCCCCGGATCACCGTGATTCAGCAAAGATGCTGGGATTAACCCTTGTGCTCTCTCACCGCAAGCCCACGAGCCCACGGCCTGACCCCAGCCCAGAACCGAGCCCCAGGTCTGCTCCTCTCCCGCTGGGGAAGCGGGAACCGCTCCCCTCCCGGTACCGAGCAAAGCCCCGGTCCGGAG
The DNA here is from genome assembly GCF_027579445.1 of Ammospiza nelsoni. NCBI lineage: Eukaryota > Metazoa > Chordata > Aves > Passeriformes > Passerellidae > Ammospiza > Ammospiza nelsoni. The sequence goes on from NC_080643.1 coordinate 8,757,096, forward strand.
CCTCCCTGCCAGGGCTCAGCGCCGGCACCCACCGGGCATCCCCCGCGCCCGACCGGGAACGGGACCCGTAACACCCCAGGTCCCATCCCCACGCCAACTCGGGGCCTCTGCTCCCGGTGCCCGGCCGGGCACGGCCCCGGGAGCCCGGCCGGGCACCGGCACCTGCCCCGTTCCCGCTCCCGCCGTGACGCGCTGCCCTCCGCGGCCGCGGCCCCCGCCCCGCACCGCCCCCCGAGCCGGGGCAGCCCCGGGCCCGGCCCCGCGCCCCCCGCCCGCCCCGGCACTCACGGGCGCAGCTCTCGGCGCTGAGGCGGAGCCCGGCGGCAGCAGCGGCGGCGGGGACCGTGCCCGAGCCCGGAGCGGAGCCGCCGGCGCGGGCGGGGACGGCGCGGGGGAGTGTCCCGGCGGGCCCCGCCCCGGCGGTCGGTGACGGGGCGGGGCGGACGGGCGCGGCCGGGACGCGCGTCCCCGCCGCCCAGGGGCCTCCCGGCGGTTCCGGCCCGTCCCCGCGGGCGCGTCCCCGCGGGGCTGCGCGCGCCCGGCCGGGGCCGCGGGCGGGGCGTTCGGGCGCGCGTCACGCGCGGCCCCGCGGGGGTCCCCGCACGGCCCCGGTGCCGGAAGTGGCGCAAGAAGGCCGCGCGCTCCTCGCCGCCGCCCGCGTGCCGCGGAACCTCTCGCGAGAGCCGCGGGGAGGCGGGGCCGGGCGGCCCAGGGCGAGAGGACACGGGCAAGATGGCGGCGGCTGCGGCGGCCCTGCGGCACCTGGCGCTGGGCGCCCGCCTCGCCCCGCACGGCAGCGGCGCCCGGGCCCCGCTCCGGCGGCTCCAGCAGCGCAGGGGCCTCCGCCTGTCCGCGCCCGCCGCCATACAGGTAGCGGGGAGGGCTGCCCCCTCAGGGAAGGGTCCGGCCCCGGGCGGGCGGGCGTTGAGGTGACTGCGCCGCCGGGCTGAGGTGACTGAGGAGCCGGTCCCCGCTCAGCCCTCCCGCCGCTGTCTCGCAGGTGACGGTGCGGGACGCGCTGAACCAGGCGCTGGATGAGGAGCTGGAGCGGGACGAGCGCGTCTTCCTGCTGGGCGAGGAGGTGGCACAGTACGATGGCGCCTACAAGGTATGCGGGAGACGCTGGCGGCCCGGGAAGGGGCTTCAGGCGGGCCCTGACTCCTTGCTCCTACCCTGCAGATCTCCAGGGGTCTCTGGAAGAAGTACGGGGACAAAAGGGTGATCGACACCCCGATATCTGAGGTGAGGCTGCTTTCTCTCCTACCCTGGTGATCCCTCCATCAGCTGCTCCCTGGTCCTTATCCCTTCGTTTCCTTCTCTTTCAGATGGGCTTCGCAGGAATCGCTGTCGGTGCTGCTATGGTTTGTACATTTGCATCCCTCTACTTCTGGTTTTAAAAATTGAACCGTTTTTATGTCAAAACCCATATTTCAATACACTTAATAGGCAGGGTTGAGACCGGTGTGCGAATTCATGACGTTCAACTTCTCGATGCAAGCGATCGATCAGGTGATCAACTCTGCTGCCAAGACCTGTTACATGTCTGCCGGCTCCATCGCCGTGCCCGTCGTGTTCCGCGGCCCCAACGGCGCCTCGGCGGGCGTGGCCGCGCAGCACTCGCAGTGCTTCGCCGCCTGGTACGGCCACTGCCCCGGCCTCAAAGTCGTCAGCCCCTGGAGCTCCGAGGATGCCAAAGGGCTGCTGAAAGCGTCCATCCGGGATGACAATCCAGGTGGGCACGAGCAGCTCGTAGCAGTACCTCCCACTGGAGGAATGGCTGGTTTTACCCACAAAACAAAGATTGGTTAAACCCTGGAGCACTCAAGGTTGGCTTACTGCAGTTTTAGGGTATATAAAAAGACACAGAGGGATTTGTGCTTTTATCTTTTGCTCTGAGGAGAGGCTGGCACAGCCCAGGGCTGGGTGAAGGGATGTTGGCTGTGTCTGGTTTGGAGAGCACTCTGAGCATGCAGAAAGGCTTCTGTAAAAGAGCTGAAATAATCCTGAACCTTTTCACTATGTGATGGGAAATATTACCTGATTTTTCCTTACTAGCTGCCACATAACAGTCCCTGCCATGCTAACAGCAGACTGATTTTGTGCTGATGCCAGGTGCACAGTTTTAGTGCTAGCTTGGTATCAGCCAAGAAACCTGAGAGTATTTACAAATCTGTCATAAAGGGGTTAAAAAGGGTGAAGATGAGTTAGGAGAATTATTATATTACGTTACATTCCTGCATTTATAGTGCCTATGTAACTCAATTTTACAGATCATGAAATTCAAATTATAAATTCAGAATGTCCTTATTCAAGAGCAGGGCAACCTTTGACTTTATTTTTTCACAAACAGTAATTAAAAATATGAGACCTTTCTAAAACTAGTGATTGTACAGTCATGTACCAAAAGTAAAATGGCTCACCTCATTGCTGAGTAGTTGTAGAAGTTTTTTAAATAATTCATCATTGAAGTAAAAACTTAGATTTACTTTTTTTTTTAATTCCTTCTGCAAACAGTCCTCGCTCCCTTGTTGCCTGGGTGGGTTTGCTGTCTTGAGCTGCAGGACTGTTAATGGTCAGTGCAGGCCTGTGCCTGCAGCTGTGCACACTAACCCAAGTATGTTTCCTTCTAGTTGTGGTGCTGGAAAATGAATTACTCTATGGTGTTCCCTTTGAAATGTCTGAACAGGCACAGTCAAAGGAGTTTGTTGTTCCCATTGGGAAAGCTAAAATAGAAAAGCAAGGTAAGCTGAGAATGCATTTGTTTCCTTATTAATTGACATCCTTTGAGACTTTTCTTAACCACTCATCTATTCAGGGTACAGAGAAGTATTTCAAATGTTAAGTATTCAAATGTTCTTCTATCCACTGTTGTGGTTTCATATTCTGTTGCCCTTACAAGGAAATATTACCTGATTGTCCATATCTCAGCTTAAACCATACCCTTCTAAAGGATTCCATAAAGGATTTGTTGTGTAGTACAGATTGGGTAGGTGATGGCTGAAACAGCTTTTTCCTCACCTAAGTATGTGATTTTGGTCAAAAATGCAAAAAGAGATCACTGTAGTGTTTCTGCCCACTTTTTCATAATTTACCTCTGAATTATATGAATATTTGAATAGGATAATCTGAAAACTCTATTAAATACTTCTTCAGTTCCCTGGATTCAAGGGCAAAATTTGTGTCTTAACATGGTCCTTCCTCTCTTGATACTATGTCTGGGCTCAGTATTTCAAATAAATCTAAGAACCTAAAATTTACAAGTGAATCCTAATGCTACCTTGCAAGGAGCCTGAAGTCTGGAAAAAAGCTTTAAATCTCAAGAGGTTTTTTCTTACTCTTGTTTTTGTTCTAGGAACTCATGTTACATTAGTGGCACACTCAAGACCTGTTGGCCATTGTTTGGAAGCAGCTGCTGTACTTTCTAAAGAAGGTGTAGAGTGTGAGGTGAGTGAGGTTTGGGTTACTTTTCTCTTTCTCTAAAGTAGGGGGAAAAGTAGCATCTACTTGTTCAAGTTCTGCAAAACTTCACTGTATTACCTACAACAGTCTTAATACTTGCAAGTGCCCTAACAGCATGTGCTGTTCATGTTTCTGAGTCAGAAATTAATTATTAAGTCTTGTCTTTGGAGTCAGAACAGCTGGAAGTGCTGAGGGGCCCTGTACCTGTACCCAAGCAGTGGTGGGTGACAGGCTCAGGGCACAGGCTCAGGGCACAGCTCTCAGGCTCAGGGCACACACTCAGGGCACAGCTCTCAGGCTCAGGGCACACACTCAGGGCACAGGCTCAGGGCACACAGGGCACACACTTAGGGCACAGTTCTCAGGCTCAGGGCACACACTCAGGGCACAGCTCACAGCTCTCAGGGCACAGCTCTCAGGCTCAGGGCACTGCCAGGCTCACCCTCTCCCTTTCCCCAGGTGATAAACCTGCGAACCATTCGGCCGCTGGACATAGAGACGGTGGAAGCCAGTGTGGTCAAGACAAACCATCTGGTCACTGTAGAAGGAGGTTGGCCCCAGTTTGGAGTTGGAGCTGAAATCTGTGCCAGGATCATGGAAGGTACTGAGTTTCACAGCACACTGATCTCATTCCCTACTCTAAATCCTGATTGTTCTTGATGAAGCCAGGCAAAAGCAGAGTTAGAGTTACATCAGAGGAGTGGAGCTGTCGTACTCTGGAGATTTTCACAGGGTGGGTGACCAAACCCCAGAGTGCATGAACACAAACCAGGCAGAACACTGCTTTCTGGAATATTAGAGCTACAGGAACAAAATTGTTTATAAATAGAGTAAGATTCAGAAATTGAATCAAGCTAAAAGCATAGTACTTGGCAACCTGACACTGTCTTCTGTTTCAGGGCCTGCCTTTAACTACCTGGATGCTCCGGCTGTGCGTGTCACCGGTGCTGATGTCCCCATGCCTTATGCAAAAATCTTAGAGGATAACAGCATGCCTCAAGTGAAGGATATAGTATTTGCAGTGAAAAAAACTTTGAATATATAAGTTGTAAATAGATGTTTTAAAATCCTGCTCTACAAGGCATTCTTGGTGTTGGGCATGTTGTATGCATAATTTCTGTTGTATAAGCCCCATGATCTTTTGTACAGTGGGGAAAGTATAGTGACCTCCCAAAATATTTATATGGGGTTACCCCCCCAAGCCACACTTTCTGTCTGCAACCATGTGGTAATGCTTCTTTGTTCAACAGTACAGCTGGGTCAGTGCTGCTGTTTGTGGAGAAACCCGGTTGTAAACTCAGCATGAGGGGAAATCCTCAGCTTTTGCTTGGCTTGTAAGTGCCAGAGGAGCTGTGTTGAAGCTGCTGCAGCAGTGAGTGAGGGCAGAGGGCAGGAGCAGGCCTTGAATGCTGCACAGCTGCAGGAGCCTGTGGTTGCAGGGCTCATTGGAGAGCAATGATCAGGCTGATCACTGGAGCCCAGCCCTCAGTGCAGCAGAGGCTGTGGCAGCCCAGGGCTGGGTTAGGAGATGCTGGCTGTGTCTGCTTTGAAGAGCACTCTGCACTTGCAGAAAGGCTTCTGTACAAGAGCTCAAATAAAGATCCTGAACCTTTCCACGATGTGATGGGAAACAATACCTGATTTTTCTTTACTACCTGCCACATAACAGTGATTAAAAAAAATGCCCAGATGCTTTGCTTTTACTATTCAAGTTTTTTGTGGTTTCTTTTTTTTTTAAACTCCTCACCTGGGCTGACAGCAGCACACTCTTCCTGTAGCTCTTGCAATGCAAAATGAGTTTATTCAGCTGCACTGAGCCCAAGCAGCAGGTCTGTGGAGTGTGTACAAAGAGCTGAGACACATTCAGAGCAGCCTTTGGAGATCCCAGGGAGCTCTGCCAGGCCTCCCTCAGCAGCTCCTGGTACAGAGGGAAAGCTGCCTGGAGGGGCCTGTGCAGCAGGGGCTGCTCTGCCCCTCGGGTAAATGGGGGCAGAGGATCTTCTGTAAGGCAGAAGAGTTGGGTCCTGTTTCTGCAGAGCCAGGAACACTCCCCAGGATATTTCCTTTAGCAGGATGCTGCTCAGTTCTTGGGAGGTCTGGCTTGGAGGTTGAATCCCACTGGAACATACCCACCACATGCTGCTGAAGGAATTCCATTAACATTTTAATAAAAATGAATATCACAGGTTACATGAAACTTTGTACAGACATTCTCTGCATAGTAACAAACACTGATGTACTTGAATTTAAAAAAATGGATTATCTATAATCCTTTAAAGTGCAATTTGTTTAAGGTTTTAAATCAAAAAGGATCTTGCAATAAAGTTTAAATGATAGAATTAACTTGAAGTAACTTTTCATTTAATTAAATCAGCATTAACATCCCAGTGCCCTATAACCTCACACTTCAACTGCTTCCTCATTTAAAAACACTTTCTCCTAGAGTTGCAGGTAGGATGTCCATTTAAACAAGCTTCATGAGACAGCATTTTAACTCCACCAGCAAAACATGGTGGGAATAAGATTTAATTCTCCAGTTCCCTCACCTGTGCAGTATGTTTCAAGGGTTGGATTATGTAAAACAAATTGTTGACTCCATGCAGCAAGAATTAAGATGAGTTACAAGTGCGTGAAAAGAGTTGAAAAACTGAGCAGACTAAAACTACATTCCTGTAATTTGAAAAATGGGGTGGAATGGAGCTAGGAACAATGCATTAATTTACCATCATCATGGTCATTCCTATTTCAGATTTCTTGTTCAGCTACAGAGGAGTTGCTGTTCCCCTGAAGCTGTAGCTGGAGAACCCAGTTCCTGCAGCCAAGTAAAGACCGGAGTGCTCATCCCAGCGGGGCACAGCAGCCCGGGCAGGCAGTGCTGGAACCGGGCAGAGGGGAGCTGCAGTGCTGGGTGCTGCTCAGGAGGGGACAGGGAATTGAATCCTGCCGTGACCCGCGGCCTCAGCTGATCCTGGGGGCGCTGTGGTCGCACGTCTGTGTTTTCTTCAGGGTTCCTTTCTGGAAGTTCTGGATGGAGCTGAGCAGGGCTCCTCGGCTGGCGCTGACCTCGGGCCGGGCCGGGGGCGCCTCCGCGCTCCCCTCTGAGCCCGGGGGCGGAGCTGCTGGCGGCGGGGGCGGCGGCGGCGGGGCTGGCGGGATGGACGGTGCTCCTGAGACATTCGGGAGAGAAGGTGGAGTTTGGTTATGCCAGGCAGGTCCTGCCCCAGGGGCTGCGTGGCTGGACTTGCTCAGTCCTGCACTAGTCCCGTCATCCCTCGAATGCCAGTGAGTGTGAAGAACAGAACAGATGGAAAATGCCAAAGTGATCCAATCCCTCTATCTGCAGGTGAGATGTCATGGCATCTGAGATACCTCTGAAATGAAGCCTGAAGGGCCTCAGGACTCAGATGCAAAACGTGACTCAGGTGTGATCTTGCACCAAGGAAAACAGGGATCACTGAATGGGACTTCCCAGGTACAGCTTCTCCTGCTTGTCCCTAGTGAGGCTGTTCATGTTCTGTGGGACATGAACAGCAACAAGAACTGGAAGCAAATTTTAATTCCTGTTCTTACTTACATAGCTCACTTTACAATCCTATGAATGAAGAACCACATCCCTGTAGTATCTGTGATGACCATTTCACCTGGCCTGATTATACTTAATTTTTAGAGTACTAACTGCAGATAGAGTTTTCTGGAAGCGTTTTACACTTCCAAAGTTCTGTTTGACTTTCTCCAAATATGTTGTAACACATGGTTGTTTTGACAGACTGAATGAATCACAACACTGTCACACACACCTCCAGCCTGCCTCTCCTGTTCCCACCTTTGTACTCTGTCCCTGCCACATCCACTTTCTGCTTCTCATCCAACCTCAGCCTGCACATTCTGCCTCCCTGGGGAGCCAGAGCCCACAGTGGAACATGCAGCTGCTCCAGCAGTGGGGGCCTGCAGGGAGCTGCTCCTGGCACTTCAGAGCCAGGCAAGTGGATTCCCTCATTCACCCCAGGCATTCTCCCAACACCCTGATCTTGTGCAGCCCTGCTGCTACACCACTGCTACACCAGTCAAATAACAATGGGCCATCCTGTCTCATGTTCTGGAAGGAGTAGGGACATAAAGATTAATATCCTGGTACTGCTCAGCAGCGAATTTGAACTCTAATCTAGATCATGAGTTATGCCATAGGAAGACTGAAGAGACAAATGGCACCTAGTAACACTTGCTTCCAGTAGCTCTGACCTACAAAGAGGAATATACTGGTAAATGGCAAGAGCTGTGATACTGGGCGAGGAAAACAACATGAAGGCAACCAAGAGACTGTTCTTCCTCAAGTGAACTGCTTGGTAGAAGTGAGCAAATATCAAGTAGGTGAGCAAATATCAAGTAATTATGTAACATTATGCCACTCAGACTCAAAAGGGATTTGATGAAGGATAAAGCTCAACTACAGAAAAAAAAGCAGACAAAAGTTCTCTGTGCTCTATTTGTCTGTCAATTCCTCATCAACAATTGTTTTTAGGCTAACAAGTAAAAACAGAACTGCTGTTATTAAAACAAGCAGTTATACTAGATGAAAGACATAATTCAAAACTCCTTCATTTTCTATTGGTACCAGTCTTTGAAGAAAGACTTTTCCCATATGAGAGCAAGCTCAAAATGCAGAGTATTCACATAAAGCATCCAGTTTTGGCAGTGTACATTAATGTGTGCTGTGACTGTAGCACTTCCAGCTCTGCAGGAGAAATTCTCATTGGCACAAAAGCCTTCTGTAAAAACAAAGCATTGAAGTACACATTGAGCTCATCTTCACTCTCTTCCCTTCCAGAGGAAATACTCAAGTCCTAATAGAAACACCAGAGATCAACTGAAACAATTTAACCTGCCTGTTGTATGTAAATCAACTGCTTTCTGAGGTAACCAAAACTTCACAGGATGACAGCACAAGCTGAAATAAATTACATACTGGGGCCTTCTAACTTATACAAATCTGCTTTTTACACTTGCCAAAGATGTGCATCAATTTACTGTTAGAAATACTGACTAAACATTCCCAGCATTAGAGTCCTGTTTCTCTTGTGGATGGATGCCAGGAAAGAAAAACTTGTCACTTGTCCAAAGGAAGAATAAGACCCAAGAGCAGTTCAAGAACTCATTTAGTGGTTGAAGTGGTCAGAGCAGGACTGGTGCACCAACCTAACTCCAAACAGATCATGCAAACTGCTGTGAAAGCAGCACCAAGAGCAGCTCATCACAAAAGAAATGCATCAAAGAGATGCAAGAACTGCAGAGAACAAAGACAAGATTTTTGTCTGGAATTGCAAGGTGAGGCTGAAAGAGACTATGCAAGGAGTTGTACAAGATGCAATAGGGAATGACCACAAAAGCAGTGGCCAGGGAATACAAATACAGTGGTAATGTGGTGAAAGAAGGCACACGTTCAACACACAGAGGGCAAAAAAGACACAAAATGCTTGGATCACTAAGTATTAGTAGGCCAATATTCCACATGCTATCTTCAAATTTTGGTCTGGTTATTTTACAAGAGTAGAAAAGTCAGGGACGTAGGGGCAGAGATCACGTTTCTTCCTGGAAATCTGTTAAATTCCTCAGGAGTCACTATTATTGAAATTGAGCTGTAGTTGAACTCTTGGGAGACTGCTAACAGAGAATTGCACCTCACACTTGAGCTCTGCTGTGAGACATAAATACACTCAGGGTTCAGAATGACATCTGGCTAGCTATGACCCTTACATATTGAACCTGTTAATTAAGAAATCTTCAAAAATCTTCAAATCCATTCACTTCAGTCAGGTAACCAACACCAAGCTGCCCTTCCCTTCTTGACATGAATGGTGCAAAAGAAATCTGAGTTCATACACATGCATTCATACACATTTACATCTACAGAGGAAATTGTTCTGCCCTACAGTGAAATCTTTTCCTGTATTTACTAGAAAAAACATTTGAAACAAGTGCTTAGCTATCACCAGGCCTTGCCACTACATACATTGAAGGATGTTGCCTGCAAACACACATTTTATTCATTCATGCAGTTGTAAGAATAAAACACTCAAACAAGAACTTACCAAGGGTTTTTACAGGGACATTTTTGTTAAAAGAGTGTGTTAAAAGGAATAGGAAGTAAATCAGATGCTGTAAACTTGATGCCTGAATTGAAACAAAAACTTAATTATGAATTTAAAGTGACAGCAATTGTGAAAACAGCATTAAAAACTTGGCTGAGAATGGGATGTGAACAAAGAAAATAATTTTAGTGATAGTTTTTAAAGATGCTGTATTTCATTAAAATAATCTGTAAGAACGTTCAGATTTTTTTTCTTCTATTCCCTCCCAATACTAAGCAACTTCAAGATTTGCATCCAACTTTCCCATTCAGAAACAGAGCATCTTTAAAGAGATAAATCAGCATTAGCTTACTTTTCCGAAAATTCACGTTCAAAATGATGCATGCTCTATTGAAGACAGCAGAGAAAGAGAGAGGACACAAGTTAATCATCCAGTTCTCATGTCAAAGTAGGAAAAACAGACACTGTTAGCTGAAAAGTTAGTACAGAAGTCAATACATTCTTACTCACTGACAAATATGAGGACAGCAGATTGACTATTTCATATTACATTTACAATACTTCACTCAATTCTGAAAAATGAACAACAATTTTCCATGCTCTAAGCATTATTATACCTGATAACAAATACAACATCCATGCTTTCAATTGCACATGCCATAATTCAAGCTCCACAGGATTAAAGTGCATTTAGAGAGATTTAGAAAGAAATCTGCAGGAAGATTGGCCACAGAAGACGAAATCCATTCAGTTCAAGAAACACTTCCTGCTGTATCAACACCTGTATTCACACTTGTGGTCAGAGACACCCAGGAAAAGCATTTCCTAAAGCATTCCACCTGTTTTACAGGAAGGTGAGGGGCAGGAAAGATGCACCATAAGGGTGCCAATGAAACACACGTCATACTGAAGGATTCAGAACAACTGGCACAGAAAAAGATTGTTAAGTACAATTCTTTCACTATTCCTGCAGGTAAGTCCAGAGAAGCAAAAGTGACACCCTCTAAATTTGTCTCTGTTGAAAGAGATCTTGCTGTATCTTATGGGCTTATTTGATTTAGAAAATATTCAGTGAAATTTTAAATAACCCATACCACACTGTTCTGCAGCCCTTCTGATCCTAGCCACTGCTCACAGCCACAAAGAAAATGAACAGACTTTCACAGCAGGAGCAAAGAATTGGGGGGGGAAAAAAAGAACCATACCAGGAGAATGTCAGAAACACAGGATGTTACATTAGAGTCACTTGCATGATCTAACAATGTATTGCAAATGTTCTTCAGCCAAGAACCTGCAGCACCACCAGCCCAGAACATTCTCACCAGTGAGAACAGCCCATGAGAGCCAACATCTCCAGAGGCACCTTTCCCCTCACGCTCTCAGCCCTGCAGCTGCCATCACACAGCAGAAGCCAAACATGGTTTTATTCCTGGTTTCCATCCACTCTCCCAAGCTCTCTGCTGCAAGCCAAGCCTCTCAATGCCTTTGTGCAGAGACAAAGAACCTCTCAACACATGAGAAACCCTTGCAGGAGGTTCCTTCCCCAGGGTTCCTTCCCCAGGGCAGGCCAGCCTGGAGCCCTTCCCCTTTGGTCAGTGTCTCTCTCTTCACACACCACACTATGCATGAACAGTTACAGGCCAGGATGGGAGCAAAGCTTCTCTTGAGGGCACTTTTCCTCACCAGCCTTAGTTTTGTCATGGTATTGTACAGCAGGATGCTTTGAGAGGCCCCAGTTCCAACACAGCCATTCCAAACCAGACAGACAGACAGACTGAAAGCCTCAATGCCTTTTTGAGAATCATCTCATCACACTGACACCCACAAGCAGTTTTGGTACAGAGGTAAATATCCTTAGTAATACAAGGAAATCAGAAGAGAGAAATGCAAGCTGCAGATGCATCACTTGTCACAAACAAAATCCTACCATGGGACCAGTGTGTCTCTCCTCATGGCAGTAAAAGCAGTCTTGCCTAGAACAGCTAAAACTACAACACTGCTGGTGAAAAAAAAATCTAGTTTTCTCTCAGAATTAATATCTGAAATTTCCATGAATTCTACTCACAAAAGCATTCCTGAAAATGTGACACTTGGCTTTACACCTCATAAACAGCACCCAGCCATCAGCTCACTAAAGCAAGCCCCAGTGTGAGGACAAGCAGGGCCACCAGCACCTTGTCACACAGGGGTGACCCCCACAAGTCACCAGGAGCACACTGGCACAAGATGACCAACAAACACACTGTGACAATATGCTCTGAACTGAGACAAGTTTTGAGCACAAACCTGTGCTATTTTGACCCATATCTGCACATAAACCTGCATCCCATGCTTAAAACTTGAGAAAGCTTTCAACCAAGTTCCAGCAAGTCTGAGTCAGAACATAACTAAACAGTAGTTTTATAGGGGAAAAATGCTTTCTAAACATCTGTCCATTTTGGAGCCACATTTCAGCTACTGCCTTATGGAAGCCCTGGCAGAACTGGCAACAAATTCTCCAGACCACAGTCAGTGCAATAGCAGTGTTACTGTGCAACACAGTAACAGTCGTTATCTTGCTTAAGCTAACTGGGAAGTTAGTTCCTACAATACACACTTCCCATGCCCGCAACTTGAAGGAGAAATTACTAATTTGAATTTCAGCATGACTGATTTGAATTACATCACACAGACTGCAGTGTCCTTTGAAAGACTATCCACAGCAAAGACAAATTTGATTGCATTGCTTTGGTTAATGAGTTGTGCTGTGGAGAAAGTTCCTGGGACTAGAAATCCTATGGCAGGAGTCACCATAAAAAATGGTGACTTCCCCTCTGGAAATGCATTCTGTTAACATCTTTTGTGATTAATATTGGCCAGTGCTCCTCTTCCAGTCATTCAGACTGAAGCATATCCACTACTGCTCAATATTCAGATTTGTAATTAAACTTTCAGAGCATTTCTATTGCCCACTCAAGCAGATTCCCACTTCCCACCCCTGTCTTAAACATTAGCAAAACTCTCTGCCCAGAAAGTGCAAACTGAAAAACAGAACTGTCCAAAAATAATAAAGATACTATTTTTATCCCAAATCAGTCTTGTTTCTAGATTTGTTTCTACAAACTCTACTGGGTTATCAATGGAATGTAGCAGAACTGAGGAGATTTATGAAGCTTAAGTCACTGAATTTGTCACACCTAAAATTCCTGAAAATAAATCACAGCAGTACAGGAACAAAAAGAACAAAGAAACATGGGATGAACAAAGCAGTATTTCAGAGTCAGCAGACCATTAACACCAGAACAACTGCATGCTGCACCATGAGGCCCAGAAAATGCCTGGAAATTTGCAATGTGGGTAGGCCTGGAGTAACACAGACTTCAAAGCAAGCAGGTCCACTCTGGGTAAATCATATCATGTGTATCTCAGAAAGGTTATAGTTACAAAAAGGTTCTCTGTGACCCTCAAAAGAGAGCACAAGCCCACACTCAGGCTGCCACAAGGTAACTGACATCTCCGTGTTCCATCCTTGAAAACCATCATCTGATCATCCTTGGGAATAACACCACCACTGAGGGCAGAGGGGAGTAAAAAACAACATAAAAAAGATAAAAACTGTAATGATTGTTGAACATACCTGCTGTGGAGGGCGGAGTGGGGGATGATGGAGATGTTAAAGGAGAACTGGCCCCAGAGCCTGCTGAATAAAACAACAGTCAGGTAACTACAGCTGTGGCATGGCAGCTCAACACAGACAAGGCAGAGTGCTGGGAGCAGGCCAAGTTTATTGACTGAAAATCCAGTCCTGCTTCCACACCTTGGGAAATGCACCCACCCATAGCAACAGTGGCTCTACAGTGCAGAGTATGAGAGAAGCCCCAAAGGCATAGGAAATGCACTCAGCATTTCTCAGTGGGAAACATTTCTGCTGCTTAGGCTGTTGGATACAGCACACAAATTCTGTTCACCTTAAGAGCTGTGCCAATGCATGGGTGGCACCCCATCACCCTAAGAGAGGATTTTCAGTCAGTGCTGTACTCCACAACAAGCTGCTTTTGGACACATTTTAGCCAAGCAAATCAACTCTGGTAATCTGTTTGTTCCATAGTACCAACCACACCTTTTAACTAAATGAAAATTTGTCAAAGGCTCTGTTGTTTTGAAATTTGGCACTGAAGCAGCAATTTAGCACATAATTTTCTCATTCATCTTAACACCTTACTATGTAACACAGATCACCAGAGAGTGTCCCTGAAGACTGCATTATTTGATGGCCCAGGTAATGGATGTTGTTGTTATTCAGCTCAAATATCAAACAGAATGAAGAGACTGATCATTTTTTTGAGGAATGGGGCACAGAAGAGAGGAGACATTACTTTAAATTTGGCAACTGAAAATATAACATCAACAATATTTTTAAGCCCTCCATTTACTTATTATTAAATACCCAAAACAGTGGTACCAGACTTTGTAAAGTGTTGGTAATCCCAAATCTTTCAGACAGAAGATGACAGGGACAACAGAAAAACTGACACAGCTGTGTAGGAGAAAATTCCCCTCTCTGTAGTTACCTGAGTTATTTGAGTTGCTGTATTTGGCTGAGTGTTCTTCCCCACTTTCATTGGCAGAACGTTTTGACTTCTACAAAAGGGAGCAAAGGAAATGGAAGTTAGGAATGAATAATCACTTTCTATGAAAGGTAAGGACTGAACTGACACACAGATCTGTAACAGCCCCCCACTGTCTCACACAATGCCTTTCAATGCTCAGCATCCCCTCCCCATAGCCAGCACACACTGATGTGGTTACAGGAGCTGCAAGGCTGCTCTGAGCTCAAACATCTCCAGCCAGGCCCAGGGAGCTGCAGTGCCCTCTGACCACAAGGGAAAGGAAGGAAACCGGCACAGACACCCCTCCCAGGAAAGAAGAGGAACACAGACAGTGCTGCAGGCTCCAACCCCTCCCCAGGAGTGGGACAGAGCAGAGCAGCTCCTCTAGGTCTGAGCTGCTGACCAGGACTGGTTTGTTCAGCAGCCTCAAACAGGCTGCACCAATAAGCAAGTCCGCTACCACTGTAATTTAAACTTTTTAGTAAATCTATTCCTTAGCTAAAGAAGTGAAAACAACCAGGAAGTAGTGCAGAAAAACACAGGAAGGAGTAGAGTCATGTACATATGGCTAAACCTGTGCATGGTAAACATCACAAAAACAAACACATCTTTTTCTGTGGGAGAAACCTATTTAAAGACTGCTTACTTTTCGTGCCAAGATCTTCCTTTTCTTTTTTTCTTCTTCAGAGCCATGATGAGATTGAGCTCTTGTCAGCCTTCTGTGCTGGTGAATCTGCAAAATTAAAGAAAAAACAGAAAAAGACTACAGTAAGATCTCAAATGTTTGAAAACGATGTTTGAGCTACAAGAAAACACATTGTAGTCACTTTGTATGTTTGGATTCCCTTTTTCATTTCTAGTTTTTCCTTTACTGTTTCTGGTAGAGGATGGAGACTTGTACTGAAGTTAAAATGATCCTGTAACTTGGGAGCCACTACCTGTGAAACTGCAACTCTTAAAACAGTGAAATGCCATACAGTCAACAGCTGTTATACAACTCCTGACATTGCATTTTTGGAAAAGCAAATTTGCCGGTGAAAATCTTTATTATTCAAAATCACTTTTGAGTGAAACTCACTTTCTGCACGTAAAAGTGATAAGGGGAAATTAAATGTCTGTAGGAAATAAAGAAATGTAGACATTACCAATTTCTGTTCCTCTGTTAATCGCTTTTCTATGCATTCCTTGGAGATTTTCAATGCCTCTTTTAGCTTAGTAGGAATCTAGTACAGAATGGGGAACAAAATCATAGCACAAAATGTGATAAAGGAAAGCACAACTTCACTGACCAAAACCCACCATCCATCTGATGACATTTCTCATCTAAAGCCCCAAGATGTGACACTTCTCCTTTAGTGAAGCAGAAAAGAAGACTCTAGATGAATGTTTTTCTACTCCAAATCTACCTACAGATCAGCAGGGACAAAGAAAACACCAAACCCTGGCAGTGATACTCTAAAAGCAAGGACAGATAACTACTTTGAGACTGCAGTCACACCCCCAAAATTCTCTGAGGCTGACAACACAAGACACAGGGCACAAATCCTCCAGGAGAAGCCCCTGGGGCAGCTCCCCAGTGGGACCAGAAGTGGTCCCTGAGTGCTGGAGCTGGCAGCAAGGTGCTGAAGGTCTCAGGCAGCAGAATTAGCTCTCACAGGTGCTGCCCATGGCTGTGGCATCTCCTCTCACTGCAAGGGACCTGCAGGGCCCAGAGCCTCTGCTCAGACAGAGCATCACCATCAGCCCCACAAACGGGCTCCAGCTCAGCAGCTGCCCCTGAACACCCCTGGGTCACATCCAAGGGGTGGCACAACATTCTCAGGGACAGGGTGGCAAAGGAATCCAAACACTGATGGCAGCAGCCACAGAGGCAAATCAAACCAGATCTCCTCAACCCCCTCTGTCAATTAATATGTAGCTGCCCAAATCCTGGCACTTCCACAAACATCAGCAAATCAGTGTTGAACTCTACCTTGAACTGTGGTTTCTCAGAGTTTGTTAGCAGGACATCACTGAACAATCTGTGAGTTCATAAAAAAAAATTAAAAAGAGGAATATTATTCCCAAGAGACAGGCAAAGCCAGAACAAGAATTCTATTGGTACTGTTCACTTAAACCCCTCTTTCTCCTTTTGCTTCTCTGTCCTCAACCCTTGGCCACAGATTTCTAGGTACTGCTGCTTATTTTCTAAGCACTGCTGTAAGATTAGCAGCACCCAATCCCCAGAATGTAGCCACTACTTATGGCTGAGAAAACTGGTTTGTGTGAGCTGTTTTGAAAGTGGATAGAACAGGTACAGCTATCAAAGGCAGAGAAAGGTTCTCCCCAAAAGAGAGTACCTTTTCCTTAAAAGCATAGGGATCTTTTATTTTTAAAAAATTCAATGGATTTTATTTTAAATTTCACCAAAATAAAAGCATAGTTCTTGTTAAAAAAACTTCTCTTAGCACAACCCTTGCCTTAGAATTAACAAGGACCATGTGAAAGATCAAGTGAATTTAACATTTGAAAATATCTGCATTCTTGCCTGTGCTCTACAAAAGGCAATTAAAGCAAATATTGTGATATTTTTGCTTTCCCTTCTATGGTATCAGCAGAAACACAATAAACGATTAATCCTTTTCCATCCAAAACGAAGACACTAGAGGGCAATGGTAGTCTGCAAATAAACTGGTTAGCCCATTTCAAGATACTCTGTCCTGGAGAACATACTAGAAAACTGTCAGAGAGACACCTCAATCCTGGCTCCAAAATAAATATTTCTGAGTTGCTGTTCACTATGGAAAATTATCACAGGCTTATGGTAGAGAAAATGAATTCACATCTAGAATCAAGTTAATTCAGGAGAATGAACAATTTAGAAATAAAGCAAATTTTAAAATACCTCAAAAGTCCATGAAAGTTCATCCTTGTTTACAGGACTTTCTGACCCTTTTAGATTACATGTTCTTATGGTTATAATAAATATATATTTCAATTATAATAATTGCTTTAAATTACATTAATTGCATTGCATATCTATGTAGAAGACTTTTGTAAAGAGTATTGGTATGAAGGGAATGTAGTATAATATCTTCCATATCAAATGCAGCTGGGCATAGATTGTTTATTCAACATCTTTAAACACCTGAATATTTCTGTATTCACAGAATTTTCCTACAGTATTTCTACCTGCTTGCATTGTTCTCTCTACCTCACACCATAAAAAGCAGAGGAGGGGAGGAGAAGAAGGAATTGAAGGCTGCAGTGACTCTTCCCAACCAAGGAATCTGAAGCTCAGAGCAGGCTCCAAATGCACTGCAATCTGTGCTGTGAGAGCAGACCCAGATTTAGGTATGGACAATCTGCCCCAGCTACAGCATCTCACACTGAGAAATAACAAAAGAACCTCCCACCAGAACTGTGGTTCCATGCTGAGCATGCTGGTGCCATGTCCCAGCATGGGGACAGCAATTTCCCTGGAATGCTGTGCCCTAAGTGCAGGCAGGGTGGCACTGCAGGCAGGTGTGGTCCCCACTCAGTGGCACAATGACAGTGCTCCCTTTCTGCATCCTGGCCTTGCCCCCCTGCACTGCATAACTGAAAGGCAGCCTGTAAGGAAATTTATTCTGTCTATGCTTCAGAGAATCCCCAAGCCAGCCCTGCAAGAAACCAGACAGAAATCCATTCTACATTTCCGACCCAGAGCAGCTCTAAATGTCACTGCTGAGCAAAGCAAGAGACATATTTCACCAGTCCTAAGTGAACTGACAGCAGAACCTTCTGAAGTAGGCCTGAAGGCAACATGCAAAAAGACTCCTTATTCTAAATCATTTAAATCAATCTGTACATGATCTCAATCATGCTTGCATTACTTTAATGGCTGGATTCATTCAAACCATGCTGAATAAAATGCATAAGTAACAGCTCCAACACACCAAGAGACAAAGAAATGTTAAACACACATATCAAGCTTCACCTGGGACACATCCCTCAGAACAAGAAGCAAACCTTTCTAAAGAGGAACAAGAGCAGAAAGTTTTTCCTCCTGAAATAATTAAAAACATTTCTGTGAGTATAAAACAAGTCGAGCAGGACTTACGGCATCTGTAAGAGCCGTGAGACAGTTGGCATCCCATTCTTCAGAGCTTCACAAGTCAGAATGGACTCCAACACTGACACTGCCAAAGAAAGAACAAGAGTGAACACATTTTTGCACAGCAGGACAGCAAATGATTTAGAATGGACGTTTGGCACTGCTTGTGATGCTCCCCTAAGTATTGCATCAAGCAAGCAGTGATGAAGCTCTGTGGCATGTGGTTTTTATTATAGCATTACTATTACACATAGAAGCTTTTCAAGAATGTTAGACATGAGGCAAGGGAACCCAGGCATCTCATTACTTGCTAAACACTGCTTTGTCACTCAGCTAAAAAAGTTTTACTCATGCACTAGATATATTTGATGAAGAACACATTTTCTATTTGACCAAATTGCTAATTCTTTCTGGGCACAGGGTGCAAAGATCTCAGGCTGCTATTTCACAGCCCTTCAGCTTAGGTAAAATCTAAGAGTGTATCCAGGCAGCTGTGACTGAGATGTTCTGCACTGCATACTAACCAACAAACACTGATGGAGCAGGGGGGAAGCTCTCCACTGGAATGGTGTCTGGAGGTCTTCCATAGGTCATTTCATACAGTAAGTGTCCAAAGCAATGAACATCAACACCCTCTAAAGTCTGTGGGAGAGCAAAAAAATAAAACCACAACTCGTTAGTTTTTCACAACTGGTTAACCCAGTGATCTTGCGTGTGAAGACAGAAAAGAGGAACCAGTAAGGCAGCTCCTAACCACAACCATTTCCCTGCATAACTGTAGCTCAGATGAAATCTTCATGCCACAAGCTACAGCAGCCTCTGTTGCCTTTCTGTACAAGATGGTACAAATGGGAGAGCAGTGTAGCCATGTTCTGTAAAAAGGTGTGAAGCAGTAAACTCTTCACAAAGCACTTTAGAGATCTACACACCCAAGAAGTCCCAACCAAGCACACTTTCCTGGCTAAGTCAAACAGCAAAGAATGAGATTCATAAAACAACCAGCTGTCACTTTACAGGGAAGTATATAAAAAGATGGGAAAAAATGCATACCAAACAAACCCAGGAGAGTCTCTGTTGCTCCTCCTTAGGTTTGTGCAAGCTGTACATACATGCTGAGCTCCCAGACAGCATATTTCCAAGATTTCTGAATCATGTTTAAACAGAAGAGGTTCCTCTTACTGTAAGAGGCTTTGATGGCACTAACAGATTTGGACTAACCATGAACTTGTGATCATTTCTTTGACAACACAGTAGAACTTGTTTAGCAAGGTCAGCAAGCAGCTCTCTTGTGATGCTGCACAGAATTTATTACAATGAGAGCCTAAAGGCAGGGAATGATGTTGCTGCAACAGGGCAAATTTCATATTTTTGCAGTTAGATAAATATTTTGCTTTGCAAGCCTGCAGTCAAACAGACACCCCTCAAACAAATAAAAATAACCTTTTCTATTTGAATAGCTAGAATCTGCAAGCATCTGATCAATTTTCACAGTCCCCACCAAAGATAAGGCTGATTACTGCTCTCAGCTAAGCACAAGTAAATAGCTGTGCTCACTGTACAGATACAGAAGTGAAACTGTAGCAGACAATATGCAAATTGCTATGAAATACAAACCAGGGTGAAAAGAGATCTTAAAACAATTGCACTTTACCTCTATTTGTGCTGGTACTGTTGTCATAAAAACTCTCACCTGCACTCCCCCTCTACCTGCTCACCTTTGGCCTCAGCCTCACTCCAGTGTGCTGCAAACAGAGCTGATGTGCAGCCAGACAGGGATGTGGGGGAAGCAGAAAAGCAATTTGATGGAGCAAAGCTCGGATTAAAAAAAAGGGGGCTTGAGAGAGGATTTTTCATTCTAGTCAGTTCTCCACAAACAAAGGTTGAGAACAAAGATTTGCATTAAGAGTCAGATGAATTCCTTGTCTGAGCCTTACATTAATTTTCCGAAACTGGGAAAAGTAGGATCGATAAAACGATGGGAGTCCCAACAAGGAATTTTCTAGATCCAGTAACTTGCAGGTATCCCCATCCAGCATCACATTGGCAGAGTGAAGATGGCCATAAGGAAATCCTTTCTCATGGAGGAATTTTAATACCTGAAAAAAATGGAATAGAGAAGACTATCACAAGATGCTCTGATGATCTCAAGATTGTAAAATC
Source organism: Ammospiza nelsoni (assembly GCF_027579445.1). Classification (NCBI taxonomy): domain Eukaryota; kingdom Metazoa; phylum Chordata; class Aves; order Passeriformes; family Passerellidae; genus Ammospiza; species Ammospiza nelsoni. The sequence continues at coordinate 8,777,465 of NC_080643.1, forward strand.
ATCAACTTAAATGCTCCAATACTAAATACATAATAAATAAGGCCCCCATTTGGAATGCTCACTCAACTTGATCTTCTATCTACATCCTCTTTGGCTGACTATTCCTTCCCATTTCACTGTTAGCACTTTTCACAAAACAAATATTTGATGCTGATCCTCAAAGCAGGCTTATGGACACCTCCCAGAGAGATCTGGAAACTAAAATTTAAAATTCTACTGAATATGATGGTTTGAGTGAAAAAAAAAAAAAAATTAAAAACACACTAACAACTATGAATTTACTGTACATGTTCTGCAGGCTATGAGTTACTTCCTTCCCTTTTTACACAAGGAACAGACTGTATTATCACTTCTCTCCCATTTAAGCTCCATGAATATCAACTGCATTTTTTGGGGGGGGTCATAAATGGTTTCATACAAATATATCTAAATTCAATTGAGCAGATCTCAATTTACATTTAGCCTTGAAGTCTGCTGCTGATATAAAGCTTGTGTACTCAGAAATTTGTCCATTTTCTGTAGTTAGACCAGTTGGCCTCCAAAATAATAAATCAAAAAAGCTGATAAATAAAGAAGAACAAATTACCTCTAATATTTGCCTTCCATATGTTTTTATTTGCTGAAGTTCAAGACCTTGAATTTTTTTAGGATTGCAATACTTCTTCAGGAATGGATCTTTTGGCTTTGCCTTTAAAAGAAATACACAAATCAAGTACCACACCCAAAAAAGTTATTACTTGTCTTAGCTTGCTTAGCAATTGATGGCAAACACTTTTATAAAAAACATGTATGGTCATTCCAGCATAAGTTGTGCCATTTGACTTGGGGGTAGGGGGAAGATGTTACCTTATAAATAAGGTCCTTTAGTGTCCCTTTTTCACTGAATGGTCTAATAACCAGCGCTGAAGATTCGTTGGCAGTGGCAAAAGTGATTTTGTAAATATAGGGATGCTACCAAAAGAAGAAACTGAAGGTAAATTTTAGATGATGGATTTTTTTTTAATCATTTGTGTTCAATTCACAAGAAAAGATCAGTCTGAATTGTATATTTAAAGTAGTAAATTGGATTCTGTCAGTGGCATGGAATAACTCAAGTTATGCAGTCTTAACCTGGAGCAAATGCAAAGAAAACTTCACAAAGACATTATTCAACTAACATATAAATTAAAAACAAAAAAAAAAATTCAGCCAGTCTTTCACATGCTTAACATCCTTAAAGAGAGACTCCAGAGACTCCTTTTGTAGTCAAATGCCAGTTTTTCAGGCAGAGATGTCTGCTGGATTTATAATGTGGCATTTCACAGGAGCTTAAATTGTACACCCTCCATTGCAGCTCTACTAAGCTGCTCCTGCCTTGAGTCCAAAGAATTGAAAAAATAATGATACTTGTTCCACTGCCTCATCCACTGCTGCCTGAGAATATCCCAGCTCACAGGTTGGCAATTACACCTAAACAGCACTATCCTAACAGCCTGAAGGTGTTGAGAAGATTAAATAAAAGCTCATGATCTCACAGTACTGCACAAGAAGAAAGAAATCAAATCAACCACAACACTGAATCTTCTGTAATAATCCTGCAGGATTATTACTTGTGCTGAGAACATGTTACCTCATAGTATATGAGAAATGTAATTAAAAGGTTCACAAACCTTTAATGAAAGCACCTCTAAAATTACAAACTATGCCAACTAGGCTACATGTGCTTTTCCAAGATCAGTCCTTGACACACACCTTCATGCTAGCACAACTTAAAAATCTTCAGTACTCACAGAACAGGAAGAAAGAAGTTTCACAGCATACTGTAAGTCTCTGTCAGACAAGTATTTATCAGGGCCAAGATCAGCCTGGAAGTAAACAGGAAAAGAATGGCATCATAATACATGGTGCATCCCATACAGAAAACGTGATCAATGTTCTACCCTGGCAAATCAGGACACATGTTTGAAGGCATATTTTGAAGAGCAAGCAAGAAAATTACACATACAAAATGAAACCTGAGGAGGCTGAGTAAGGCCATACAAACATCCTGACCATAAATAAGTATTACTGCCTCTTTCCTCCCACAGACCTGACATGCATTACTACCACTGAATGAACTTTGCCAAGCCTAAACTGGGGGACTGTGTACATTAGGAACTGATAAGGCACCTCCTTCCTCTGCAGCAAGAAAAACTTCCCTCCTCCCACTAGAGCCTCCAGGCTTTGGTGACCTCCATGCTCCAGTGAAGTGTCACAAACAGCTGTGCTCACAGAACCAACAGGGCAACACATTCAGCACAGGAGCAAGAGCAGCTCTCATTAAGGGAGCAATTCATGCCCCCCTCACTTATTAGTTTGTCAGTGGAACTAAAGATCTGAGTAGGAAAACCCATGACTTTAAAAAGGTCCATCTCATTATTTTTAGTGAGCACTTTTATATTATGACCAACAGCCACATCATGACAAGTAAAGAATCCTGAGGTGCAGGTTTGGGAACAAATGACCAGGCACAGAAACTTCCAAACTGGATTTGCCACCAGAGGAAAGAAATACAGGAAATTCCACACCACACATCTACCTAAGGGCTCCCTCAAAGCCTGAGCTCTTCAATCTCTCTCCCCATCACTCACACATGATAGCCAAAATCAAACTTTGAGTGAAATTGAGAAAGACTAAAGAATGAAATTAAAGCATAGATACCCAGCTTAACACTAGCCGTTCCTTTGGTTGATTCTTAATTTTCATTAGGAAATATTTCTTACGTATTCGCCAACCTACAAAAAAAGGTAAAGAAAAAAGTCAGCAGGGGCTTTAATTAAACACAGCTAAATATCACACAGCTTACAGGCAAGACAAGGTCTGTAAGCAAAGACAGCATTGGAGCCTCTCATAGTTGGGGAAACAATCAGAGAGGTTTTCATGCACACATCCCTTCTTACCTATATCTTTTAATGGTTCAACTACTTCCCACTTTGGCTCTGATCGGAAGAACATTGAAACATGCTGTAAGGCAATTTCTGGAAAGAAAAACAGGAGACAGAGAGGGAGAAAAAGAAGAAAAAAATTTAATGCTTTTAACACACTATGTAATGTAATTATCCATCTATGAGGTAAGGTCCAATGCCAGAAGGAAGCCTTCAGGAATTTAGACTAAAAGTCAGCAAAATCAATTCAAAAGGAAATCAGATAAAAATACAGAGGGCATTTGCATTTTTAACCTGATAACTCAAATCCAGAGAGAAAACAGAAAAGGCACTGCTTGGAAAACTTGGCTTCCCAATCTCCATTCTATCTGTACTGGATCTACATTTCCAAGTCTAAATCACAGCTCAGATTTCCCACACTAGGTGTACACAACATTAGAACATCAAATGTTCCTGCTGCATCTGTAAAAGTGCTTTTATCTCTTTGACATCCATCTATGTTGCTAAGCATAGTTTATGTAAACTCATTAGTTGTGTTTCACTGAAGGTTATTGTGCCCTTTTCTGTGCAGGCAGAGGTATTTGGCCAGCTATCATGAGTCTCCATACATTCTGGGGGCCAAGGGGGAGGACACCCATCTGGTTGGTTAATTCTCCCACAGCTGGGAACACAACTGGTTTATTCATGAAGTGACTTGAGGGGAAATCTCAATGAGAAGTGGGGGGGAGAAAGGGAATCATGCCAAGGGAATCATGGCATAGAAACACAGCAAAAAGGTAAGGATGTGATGATCTCTCTGCATTGTATCTTCTTCCTTTAGAAATATGCTAGAAAAAAAAGTGTAATAAATATAATCTCTCTGCTCCAGTATTTAAGAAATGACAAACTGATGGTGTCTCCAAAGACCATAGGCAATGATGTGTGTCACCAGCTTCCCAGCAACTTGCAGGAAAAACAATCTTGATGAAAGTGCTCAAAATTAACACAGAAATCACAACGCCTCCTTGAGAATTTAAACTGCTTGCTCAGCATTAGCCAGACAAACTGCATCCTTAAAAGTCACTAATAATTTACAACTCCTGCACAGCTTATCATATTGGGAAATGTTCTTTGCACTTTGCAGCTGAAGACACAAGAATGTTACATAAAGAGAGAGAAAATAGACAAGTGAAAAGGAAGCAGTGAGTTCCTGCTTCAGTAGGCTCTGCTTCTAAGAAAACAAGCTTTGCATTTTGCAAAGAGTTGGTCTGCCTATAAACTAAATTTGTGGAGTGGGTTTCATCACTAAGAGGAAGTTTTTTCAGTCTGTAAGACAAATATTTATTGACATCCAATGGTTGAAGCTGAAGTAAGACAAAATCAAGGAAGAAACATTTAGTATTGAAGAAACAGATCACTGGGACATCATTTTAAGGAATGCAGTGACTTTCCAGTATCTGTGAGAAGAGGGTATCTGGCTTAGTCTAGCCTTGAAAAAGTGCTCAAACAATTAGTTCTAAATTAGCTCATACTCAAACCAAGGGCAGGAGCTGGACAAGATAACCACAATTCTTGAAAGATTCAGTATTCAGAAAATGGGCAGTTTTAACAGAACACTAAGCTAACAAACTTATCTCCACCTTACACTCTGACAGAAAAATTATCTCCCAAAAGCATCTCTTTTCATTTATTATGAATTATGAAAAGTTAGATGTCACTCTCACCAACCCCCTCCTCCAAGTTCTGCTTATACAGATCTTGACCCTCTTCACTCCTCTGTGAAATAACTCAAATATTTATATTTGACAATCCCAGCAGGATCCATGCACAGAGCTGGAGAAGCCTTATCATAAATAACCACATGCACAGTAGGATAATTTTGAAGATTGCTCCCCCCATGCTTCAGTGCAGATCCTCACAGAAGATACACAGCACACACTGAAGTCAAAGTGAAGCACAGATTTTTATTTTGTACTTACCAGTGTAATTTACAGAATAGCTGTTTGGGTCCAAGAATTTCTTTACCAGTTCACAGTTGGACAGTATGTGATGGGTGGTAATTACATCCAGGTAGGCCTGGAGGCCCTTCTGTCTTTCAGCTATGAACTCACGCTCCATATTTCCAATCAACTTTTTTGGAGGAAGAGGTAGACTTAGAGTTGAGATCTTAAAAAGAGAGGAAAAATTACTAACCTTGCTTTCAAAATAAAGGATATAAAACTAGCAATCCAGAAAGCAAAAGTTTCTCAGCAGCAAGCTAACTACTGGATAACTCTCTTTGTACTGTGTATGTACAAGCTTTTCTATTTTTCCTAAGCACTGTTATCAGAGTCAGATGACAGCTCACATCCCACTGTGAAGAGATTAGTAAATGGAACAATACTGAAAACACAAGGAGACAAATTTTTGCTAGTGAGTCATACATTTAAGATCACTACCCAAAACTTTCAGATATTAAATAGCTACAATTTTCAGCCAGGTTCTTTCCATTATGTACTTCTAGCAGAGCACAAAAACAATTCACACCTGATCATCTTTTCTGGGTAAGATTTATGCTTTCTTATTTCATCAAGTGCAGATTAGTAACTTTCATCTGCCTCTATGTATCTGTAGGTAATGTTAAGCCCTATTAGTATTTTAAATATTTAATTTAAAATACAGTGCAGATTTCCATTTTATCTTCTGAATTTGTTCCTGTACATTTTTTAAACATCTATACATCCTTCAACCCAGAAATAGCTGCAATCTACCAGGGGATGTACACTAATTGTATTATACTGACACAAGAGATCCAAAACTTAAGGGAAAAAAATCAGAGAAATCTTTCAAAATAGGACAAAGAAAAAAATTCAAAGTCTTGTGTAACTCAGATCAAAGAGAGGATCTTCAGTGTTTAGATTCAATTACGTCATGTGAATTGCCAGAATACATTTTGTGTGCTGTTAACACATCGTTGTCCTGCAGATCAAAGCACCTGCCTTGGGTAAGCTGAATCTCCCTGGGAGTTATCTTTAAGCATTGTGTGTTGCAGGAATCAATTACACCAGATGCAATAACCTCATTTCTAAAGCAAACAGTTCACCAGGGAGAAGACTGGGACTTCTGGTGTTTGAACAACTTTCATTTTAACTAGTGGAAAAAGTAGCAGATTAGCTCAACAAACTGGGGCAGAAGGAGCATTCCCCTTCCTTTCCACCTCCTTCATTTGAACACAGGAGTTGTCCTCTGATAACTTTAGCACTTCTCCTACTTCTCGTTTTCTGACTTCAAATTATGGACTGGAAAAGAACTACAACTATGTCTGAATTACAGAAACTAGTAATAAAAACCAGGAAAAAACTAAAAGCAACCACATATCACTTACAGCCAGTAATCCACCAAATTAGTTTTAGCAGCAGAGGCAAACAGAACTCTCTTCTGGCAGATCACTCATTTCAATTAAAAACTGAGTTTCTAAACAAGAACTAAGTCCTTTTCTAGAATTATTAACTTAAAAAGCATGTCAAATCATCACCTTTACTTAGACCTGACAGCTAGCTACCATCAGAGAGAAACCAACTCTAATTCACATGTTTTCCAACCACTATAATTTGTTTTAAAATTTATAAATCGGACTTCTACTATTTTTCAACAGAAAGTAACATTCAGGCCCAGGTTTTTGCAGCTATCTGCCAAAACACACAGCACAGCACAGCAGGAGCACTCCAGCACAGAGGAGCACCTCACTGAGGGCCTGACCTTGTAAAGACCTCACATGCTTTCAGACACCACTTCTCAGCTCACCACTGGAGCCAGGATGGGAAGAACCTGGGAATTAACATTCTTATCTTCAAACCACAGCCTGCTCAGGAATGTCTGTTCAAAAGCTGCAATAAAATGCTTCACAAAAGCCAGATATCTTGCTGTGAATTCCAGTACTTCCAGTACCAGCACTTCGCTTGACAAAACAGAAGAATGATCTCCACTGATCTCTGTCAACTAAGTCAAGAGGAAGAAATGCAGAACTGACTGGAAGAAGCTTTTCAATCTGGTACAACTGAGAGTTCAGGGAACCTTTCTTGAAATTTTCTGATACAAATCAGTTACCTATCTATATTTCATTTTTTTCCAAGTTGTTTGGCAGGACAGCATTCCCTAACCTAGACAATTTTTAAATTATCAATTCTTACTATAGGTAGTTCTAGATTAAGAACAGGAAATTTCCATCCCAACTCAACTGCAGCTGTGCTCAAACACATCCACACAGACAGAGAGATTAGTCAAGTATGCCACAAGAACTTGGAGAACTTCTTTACACCCAAAAGAAGTTCCATCGGTTCTTCCAGCAGATCTTTAGCTTTGAAGGAAAAAGATTAGGGTTTGGTATCTTCTTATTTGTTTGGAGTTTTGTTTGTTTAGTCTAATTTCAATATTCGCAAGATGAGAGCTTAAAGAGTTTTGAAACATGACACGGGACCTGAATACTGTGGTGGAATATTGCTGTTTAGAGTTTTGGATGGAAACATCTGAGAAGTGTTGTGTTGTCTTAATGGATGAGGAAAGTTCAGCTCCACCATCACAAAGAATAATTTGTAAAAAACTCTGAAACAGTGGGAGAAAAGAGTCACTGGAGGAGACCAACTGCTAGAGCACATGGCCTGCTAATTGAGCTACCCTCTTATATCCTCCCATTAAAGTTAGAGGTACATTTTGATAATTCTTTTTAATGTTTTCCAGTCATCCAAGCAGCTGATGTTTTTGTCCTGGATCTTAGTTTCTCTTGTTTCAAATTTCCCCTTTGTCCCACTCTGCAAAGTTGCTCTCAGATAATTTCCTGGACCCTCCACTTTTACCATTCACCTCTATTTCAGAAAACAAGGCTTTCCCTTTCTAAACTCCATCACACATAACCTATTTACCTTCACTTAATAGATCTTCCACATAGGCCTAACTTTGCAGAACCTGTCATTTCTGGATTTTAAGTCTTAAAAGTCCATTGCCTCCCCTACTAAAGCTGCCTCATTTGAAAGGTAAATGAGAAGGCAACAAATCCTTTTCCTGCCTTAACACATTCTGTTCCCCCATGGTTAAGAGCAGCTTGTTATAGGTGGCTGCAAAATGAACTCTTCCTTCTTTTTAAACCTTTCACAAAATTTTTTGTCTGTGATTTCTATCAAAACTATGGTTGGATCACAATGACCCCAAGGTACTCTGATGACCAGTACCAACTCAACTCCTTGTGTTCCCATGGGTGTTTGTCTAATTTTAGATCTTGGATGTCTCTGGTGCAGGAGACACCTCTGTATTGCATTTATTCAGCACATCACAGAGGAGGTTTCTAGGTCATGATAGAAGTTCCTACGTGCTACTGCACATTTAACAGAATAATTCCACAAGGCAATAATAGGAATAATTCCACAAGGCAGCCAGGATGCATCTGTTGAATTATGACTGATTTGCCCCAATCCACCTGCAGCAGAGGCAGCAGTCACAGTGGGCTCTCAGAGAACACAAATCAAGTCCCTTGCAGGGTTTTGCTCACTGAGGTTCATCAAGCAGATAGTTGATTTGATTTGGGGAGGAGGGAGGAAGTGGGAGCAGTATTAAGCCCTTGAATTCATGAAATACTTAACAAGGGAAAAATTTTAAAGTCACAAAAATCTATCCTCAAATCATATCATTCACTTTTTATCCTGTTTGCCCAGTATGGAAATCTCAAGTAAAGAGTTTGTCCCCTGTAGATGTTAATCACTGCTGCTTGCCCCCTGTTCCCAAACACACTCACACTTCTGCTTTTTCCCACACAAACTAAAAAGAAAGAATTGTCCTAAAAAGCAGAGGAAAACACACAGTAAGTCCAGTGTCTGACCAAGGAACGCTCCTCAGTGACACAGAAAACCATCACATGAGAAGCAGCATCTGGTAGTGCTTTTAGAGGAATATAAATAATGGGACACATAGCACTTCAATGCTGAATTTATAAGGTTGGTATGTGCCTTGGCTTTCTCCAAATCAAAGGAGGAACAAATGAAAACACATAAAACCGGAACAAGTCACAGGACTGAAGGGAAAGATTCAGTATCTGCCAATTCCCTCCATTTCTATATAAATTGATCCTGTTGATGTTAATATTCAAATTTTACAAGAGAAAACTTAAGGGTGAATAAGTACATATTCATGTTACATTTGAAGTCACAGTTTCTCTTTACAGTTAGGCAAATTCTTTTATTTCTTCACCACAATATATAAAAATATCACAATTCTGAATATATTCTTCTAATGACATTTTTTATTCATATATGAAGAGTGAAAATTACCTGCAGGCTATTATTCAACAAGTCAAAGTCACTATATCGCCTCACAATCTGTAAAATAAAATACAAAGTTCAGGAAACCAATTACTTTTTCCATTAGAATTTTACTCCTCAAAATCCCATCAGAAAAAAATAATTCCCATTTACAATCATCTTCTTTTGCAATTTTTGTACAAACACCTAACTGCTGGATTTATGACACATTGCCAGAGAGCAAAAACGAGTCTTTAATCACAACTTGATCAGACAGAAAATGCATTTCTAAAAAATATCTTAAAACAGTACTTGTGAGCAAAGTAGTCTGCAAAAAAGGCATTTTTGCCATATTAGATGGAAAAACTTTTCACACTCATCTTCATCATTACTTCTTAGTTTCATTGGTCTCATATAAGCAGAGCTGTGATTTCAGCACTGAGAAAGGCAAACTGGAATTTCAGATTTTAAAACTATGGTTGTACCAACACACAGTAGAAACACATGACAGGCATTTTTCCTGGAATATTCAGAAGAGCAGCAGACAACATTGCCTTCTGTAGCTGGCAGCAAAACTGTTTTTCTCTAAGTTTTGACCAAAAGAATTCAAGCACTTCATGTTCTCAATTTCAAATCAACATTTCTGTTTCCAGCTCAAATTTTAAAAGCTAGGAATAGGCAATTTTCAAACTTTTCCTAAAAAAAGAATCCTGGTTACATGAACTACAACTTAAGAAATTACCTGCCAGCTGTTTTCTGTTGAGACTCCTCTCTGGACACGGATTATATATTCCTAATAAAAGGAAAAATCATTAGAAATGAGAACGAATGAGCTGAATGAAATTATAAGGTACTTCTTCAAATAAGACAACTAACATTCAAATGCAGAAAATTCAGATCCAGCACCTTGGGGAAGGTCAGAGCTGGGTTTGCTCAGAGCATCCCTAACAGTGGCTCTGCTTTGCCTTCCCAGCATAGAAGACAAGGAGAGCTCCAGGAGCTTGCACACTCAAGTGGTTTAATTTAACTTAGTTACAGAAAAAGACAGCAAATTGAAGATGCCACAAACCAAGACACATAACTGTTAAATTAGAACTGAAGTGTCTATTTTCAGAAAGTCAGCCTGACATGGTCCCTCCATATTCTTTCCTCTTACCCATTTGAAATCATAATTATGGTATCTTCCTGCAAAACAAGAACCCAAATCCTCATAATTTGAAACATAAATCCACAGAGCTGATAACATTTAATCAGTGTAGTTATCTTTGGAAACTGTGTGACAGAAATCAATTAATGGGACACCTGGAAACTCATATTCACCAGTGACTTGGTTTTTCTTGTTTTGTGACCATTGCTGCATTTTGGGAAGAGGCTACTTCACATACAGACAAAAAATTGCAGCAACTGCTTATTCATCAAGTCTCAAAGGAACATTGGCTGTTCCTCTGAAAAACCACACCAGTGATGATTCACCATGTGCAGTCATTCATCTTTTCTAGGATTTTGGAAGCAGCTGAGTTATTGCTCAATCCCTTGTAGCACTTGCTCTTTATCCAGTGATTGTCATTTTCTATTGAGCACCAAGAGAGGCAGAACACAAATTCATTAAACAACCATCAAAGCATCTTATTGCACACAACCACTCTGGTCAACACAGCTCTTCTGGAGACCCCCGTGATAAACAACTTGGGACACAGATCTTCTCACAGTAAGATTATATTAAAAAAATATATACATATTTGGGCCACAACTATTTTTCCCCACACTTACTTGAGCATTTTCCTATCCCATCCATATCTGCTTTTGTGGTCTAATGCACCAATGAAGTTTCTTTTTTATGTCACAGGGTTTGCAAGTGGAAAGAGAAGAGCAAACACTCTCCAGGTGTGGCCATTAGTTCTGTCTGTAAGGAAGAGCCAAGTCCCCACCACAGGCTCTCCATCAGCACTGACCATAATGAATTATTGTCCAACTCAGCACTACCCTGTCAATACAACTAAGGAAAATGCCTAAATGGTCTTCTGAGTTGGTTGAGGGCCTTTTCCCCCAAAGCTGGTAATGAGATTGAAAGTCAAAGAACAGCAATAGTAGAAAGGCCAGGATAAGAAATATAATCCCATTCCCAGTATCTGCCATGGCTACACAAAATCAGCAGAACACAGGATGCTGAGTTCCAGTGAGCAGCTGACACTTCCTATTGCCTTCATGTGGCAACAAGCTTGTCCTGGGATTATAATTAGCACCACTGATATATGCTTCCCATAGGACCAGAGAAGAGCTTTCAACTCTTCAAAATGCACGAAAGCCTTTATTTCTCTGCCAAATTCTGGTTTAGTTAGGAAAAAAAACCTGAATTACAACAATCTTCTTCTGAGACAACCTGATAGTGGGACTGAGACTGTGCCCATAGGAAATAAATGAAAGCATAAGGAAAACAGAGGCACACTCAGGATCATTTCTGTTTAGCAGCATCATCAAATGTAGGAAAACAGGGTGGAAAAAAGAAAAAGCTAGTAATTACCAGAGTTCACTCCTGCAAACAATTTAAGGCATGCATCAGCAACCAGGCTCAGGGAGTCTATGTTAGCTACACTCATGTAGAAATTCCCATGGCATCTTTCACTCCTACATGAATAGCTCAGAATTTTTCCTATGACTCAGTTTACCAAATAACTTCAAAGGAGCCCTAACAGCTGCTGGTTGGGAAAGAAAGGTCTCAGCTTGCAGCAGAGAGATGACCTGCTGCTCTGTTTGCCCATGGGCAGCAAGGTCACCGTCAGCAGCAGCCTCCAACAGGACAGGCCACAAAACCACTCCTAAAACACAAACCACACCTCCACAAAACCATTCCTAAAACACAAACCACACCTCCACAGAACCACTCCTAAAACACAAACCACACCTCCACAAAACCACTCCTAAAACACAAACCACACCTCCACAAAACCATTCCAAAACACCTTCCCTGGCTCCCTCCACACAGGTAAGGTTTGTAGATCCACTGCTCTTCCTGTCAGTACTGCCAAACCACTTCATGACACAACCTTGAAATTCCTGCAGCAGCTCAAAATACTTCTTAAAAGATGCCAAGCAAAGCAGTTTTACCTATGGGATCACTTCCTGGCTGCTCCAATTAGTCAAAAAAAGCTGAAATGGGTGCTGGGAAGAGGATGTCAGGAGCAGACAAAGATGTGTGACCCTGTTGCACACTGTCATTTCCTATAATCTTCTTCCTAGTACTACAGAGCTCTGGATAGAGTTTCTGAAAAGGAATATTTTCCAAATAACCACATGGGTCAGTGACAACCACACTGCATTTCTCCAACCCTTTGCTGATAACAGTTTCACACTCACTGCGTGGGATTAATGTTGTCCTGAACTTACCCATTTTCAGGCAGAGCCAAGATTTAGGTGGCTTGGTTTTTTGGGTTTTTTTCTCCCCAAAATTCATCAAGATTAGTCCCTAGTGTTCCAGCACTTATTAAGACACTATCAACAGCAACTCAGAGCTACTCAGCAAAATTTTGTTAACATTCCTGGGTGAAAATTGCAAAGCAAAGCACTCCAAATGTTTAACAATTGCTCTTTATCACCATTCCTGGTTTTTGAAACAGGAAGCAAACAGGAAAGAAGGCTTTTGCAGAGACAAAATAGGAATAAAAAAGTGGTGAGTTAAGAAATTCTTATAATAAAATGTAGAGTCTCAACAATACTGGGAAATACATTCTGTTTCCCCAAGCAAATAGTCTAAATTTCCAGCTCAGGATAGTCAGTCTCTTTTTCCACAGATTTCTGCTTTACATCTGTTTAATCCAACAGGCTTGAAAAGCCAACCACTATAAAGATCCAGGTCACCTTCAGGTCACATCAACTAAAAGTTTGAAAGGGCTTTATTTTATAAGCATTAAAGAGAGGAGAGCCTAATTAAGCATGAATACAATCCCTGCTTAAGTACGCTGGATTGGAACAATTTCTAGTAAGAAGCTCTTTTAAATGTTTATTTAGAAAATCTCCCATGTGAAAAGCAGCAACAACATCAGGAGAGCTGCTCAGCCTCAGAGGCCTCTCTGTTACAGGGCCCAGCATTTATTTGCTATTGCCCAAGTGCCATTGAGCCCATCTAAGGTAGAAGCAACAGCAGTGGTTGGTGTTTCCCCACTTTTAAACAATTCAGGTGTGTGTGTGTCTGCTGCACCATTCACACTCTGTATCCCTCTGTAGTAATGAGTCAGCCATTCAAGAAGTGAAAGCTATGAACTAGGACAACTGCAGGGAAAAAATGGGACACACATCTACATGGAATGAAACTTAGTGAACATGAAAAGCTTTGGAGAGAGATGAGAAATCACAGATTTTCAGTGCTCTGCATCACTGTGACCTTCACCAGAAAGGCACATTACTCACTGTTTTTCAGGAAATACTCAGTAGCCAACAAAAATATTCTAATTAGGGTTTACTAAAGTACAATATGGAAACTAATATTTTGACTACAATGTTGACAGGACCTACAAATGCAATACTAATTTAGTAAGATCACCAGTGGAAACCGTACGTTTGGAATATTTAAAATTAAGTGTGATGGAAGAACCATCTTTTGTAAGCTCAGGCTGGAGAAGAGGTGGGAGGTAATTGAGTTTACTGACTAAATCCAGGGGAGGAACTGCATTTCTGAAACCTCAAACAAGTGAACTAAGACAGTTCCCTGTGTAATGCCATGTCTATAAGTAACTTCATGTTTGTTTCTGTCCAAAGTGAATAAAGCCTTGAAAAGACTGAATTCCTTGTAGAGCAGATGTGCAAAATCTTTTACAAGCTTTTAAACTAAACCCTACAGTCCTAGAAATATGTGGCTCCATTTTTCCATTTGGAACAATAAAGGAAAAATATAAATGCTTTTTCAATGTTTTTCTAATCTAACAGCCATGAGTGCCAACATTCATCATTGCTTAAAGAAAACTAAAAACCCTGAAAGATTGTTAGGAGAGGGATTTATTTCAGCTGTTCATTTCCAAATGCCTTTAAGACAACAATGTACTGTATCAAAGCTGGCTGTTTCACTGCTTCAATTTCAAAATATGAAACACACGAAAAAGGAAAATTACTTCAGAAAAGAACTGAGAAATGTTCAGAAGAACATGTACAACTCACCAGTAGTTTTCCTGCTGAACAGACTTGCAGGTACAGTTCTTAATAAGGAAAATGTCAGATTTTCATGGAAGAAAATAGCATCCCATTTTAAGGCTTAGAAAGAAACCACTATTAAATGGTGAACACACAGATGAAATATTGCAATATGAGGCAAGTTTAACAGCCAAAACTTATTAAAGCTTTAGTGCTGAAATCGCCTCTGTTGTCAGAAGCGATTTGGCATCAATATGAGACACTTGCAAATGGCTTAGTATATTGAATGTAATCCTGCTCCTATTGAAGTCAAGGAATGCAACAAAACTTCATTTTCTGCAGAAGGGAAGGGTTGGTACCCAGACCTGCAAAGGGACTGACTCACGGCTGTGGAAAGGTGCCCAACACACCCCTGGGGTTACACAGTTACTCTCCCTGATGCACTGCTGGTGGCTGAAGCATAAAGAAAGAGACAAAATGAAACTGACTGGGCTTGCTCTTGTAATTTCAAATCCATTAGGTGAGGTGCCACTGGAAGGCACCTGCAATGTGTATTTTTTTCTGGCTTTCAAAATGAAAAGGGGTCCATAAACACCACACTATAGAATTCATTGTATTTAAGTGCACATTCCAACAAAACTCAGACTGTTTGTAACACACTTAACCAGGGAAACAACTTCTGCAAACATAGAAAGGGATCATTTTCCTCTTCCAATTATGATTGGAAATAAATACACAGAAAGAAAACGTCAGTGAACAATTTCTTTGTTGCAATGCAAAACCATGGAGATTATGTTCCAGCTCAGATGTTCTAAGTCCAGTAAGAGCTCCTGAGCTCTCTGACTCGAACGAGCAGGCTGAGCCTGTGAGTCTATCAGATAATGTGGAAGTTGGCTCCCTAACAATCTAAAAACCCATTTATTGGGGGGATTGACGTACTCTTACTAAGCAAAAAGTGCAAATCCTCAAAAGTCCATTTTCAGTAGTAGCTTAACCCCTTCTGAGGTTTCTGGAGAATTCAGGTAAGAACATAGTGGTCTCGGGTTTTGTTTTCAGTTTTGTTTCTTTTAGTTTCACCTTCAGCCTCAGGAAACAGAAACTCAGCCTCTGCCAAGTACAGCCCTTGACTCAATGCTATGAAGTTTACACTTACCCAGTCTGTTGTACTAAGTTTAAATTAACAGAAACTGCTTAGAACAATACACAAGCAAACTATTCATTAGACACAAGCTTTGGTCTTCTGTGTGGTATTTCACCATGTCTACAGAGCTTTTCCTGAAATTCTTCATCTTTTCCTTAGCTGTTTTTTCAGAAGACTGGCTATTTTCAGCACCAACAGAAGGTTTACATAATTAGTAGTTCAGTTGCCATGTTGAAGTTGCACCTAAACTCAGACTAAGCCATCTTCATATGAGTGCTTTTAGAAGCTATGATCTACAGGAAAAAAAATACAAACCCAAGTTTAAAACAATTCTTTCAACACTAAACAACATTTAAAAATCTTAATATATAATGCTGACAAAAGAATAAAAAAAATTTCATGGCTGCCTTTGCCTTAGAACAGGCCTAGTTCTCCAAACATTAGTTTGGGATAAAGGATTTTACAGATCTACATCTTTTGAAGATACCACTTAAGGTGGAATGAAGAACAAAACTGAAAAGCATTCATTTAATGACAATCTATTTTCTTCTAGCTATAATTTAACAAAGTAAAATACAGTTTTGAGGCCCCACACAAACACTTCAATCCTTATTTCTTAGAAGGGCTTCATTGACACACTTCTTGAGAGACAAGGATTTATTTCTGCAGCTCATTTTGAATCAGGAAAGTTCAAATCAGGGACAGCATCACCCACCAATAAACAAGCTATTCACGCACCAGGGACATAAGATGAAGTATCTGAAATGACAGAATAGTCCACTTACATCAAATAAGAAACCAAGTCTCTGCTAATGGCTTCCTGTATTTTGTTATCCCACACTGGCTCTGTATAAACCATCTGTGCTACACACACTTCAAGCCATCTTTCAGCTATCAACAGGGCTTCTGCAGTAAAACAAACAATTACTAATAGATGTATCTTAGAGACAGATTCTAACTCAAAAGGCACGGTGCTCCAGCATTCTGTTATTAAGAAAAGATCAGAAGAAAACAGAAGAGAATTTTCCTGCACAACTGTTAGTAACAGAATACAGAGATGAAAGACAGGGCTATCGCACTCCCTCACACAAGATGACACAAGGAGAGTCTGGATTGCAAAAGTTCTTCCAAGTGATCATTCTAAAAGAATCTTGTGACTTTTCCCACCAGAATCATGCAAACCAAAGGAAAGAACACAAAACGCTATTGTCATTTGCACTAAGGAAAAAGCATAATAAGGAAACAAGCTACTAACGAAACATAATCTGGTCTGCTGGGGAGTATTAGGAGTTACACAACTTCTCACAGGACTTGGCACACCCATCCTTCAGCTATTGAATCAGGTAAAAAGCATCACACTTGCCAGGAAATAAACCTCTTTAGTCTTACTTATAAGAAGGAGTTGCACCAATTGAGAGCCACAGCCTGTTGGATTCACAAGACCTCTTAGACAATTTCTCATAGGTAACTTCTGTTCAGAGAAAGACTGGAACGTCAAGAAATGTGAGTTCCTCAGACAAAAAATAAACCACTTCTTAGTGTGAATTATTTATATGAAGAGTATGTAATAAGACAGTCTGTAAATTAGTGTATACCCCATGGTGAACCTGCAGTTATTGTTGTTCAGGTTAAGGGTATGCAACAGATGCAGGGAACCAGGAAGCAACCCACAATGCAGGCATCAGAGGTGGGTAAGGGACATAAGGAAACCCTCTCTCCATACAAAGCAAGCTTCCAAATGGAGTACCTGCTGCTGAGCTACCTCTGGCCTCCTCTCCAGCATCCCTGCTCTCAGCTCATTACAGTCCTCTGATTTATGCTACTGCTTGGTTATACTATAATGAAACCCGGTTTTCAAAGTGGAAAATAACTGCAAACAGGACATTGTAGAATTTGCATTATTGCTGCATGCTCAAAGACAGTTCTTATGGAAGCACTGTGCATGTGTCCTAGGCATCCCAAAGAATTAATCCGTGACACCCAAGTCACGGCAGGGTTTGTTCTGCTGAGTGCCACCGCTCCCCGAGCTGAGAACCGGGGCTGGGGCTGCGGGGTCCCTGCGGTTCGCAGTCGCCGCTCGGCCCCACGGCAGGACCCGGAGGCGAATGCAGCCCGTTCACGTGTAACTCCATCACCGCCACCGGAACGCGGCGGGCAGAGCCCATCTCTGCTCCGCGGGCTGCACACCCGGGGGCAGCAGGAATCACAGGAACGCACAGGCCCGCTCGGAGCGGCCGCGGGGCAGCCGAACCCCGCAGCGGCCGCCCCCGCAGAGCCCCCGGTCCCTCCCGGGGGTGCTGCCGGCTGTCCGCGGGAGCCCCGCGGGCAGAGAGGGGCCAAAGGAGCCGAACGAGCAGCGGCACCGCCGCTCCCCACCGCGGGGCTCCGGGGCGCTGGGACCCGCGCTGCCTCCCGCCCCGCTCCCGCTCGCCCCCAGCGCACCCCGCAGTGCCCCGCCGCAGCCGCCGCCTCCCGCCACCCTCGGCCCCGCTGCCGCGGGCTCGGCTCAGGCCCCCGCCCAGCCCCGCTCCCGCCGTGCCCCGGCCGGCCCCGCGCACCCCGAGCACCCCCCGGCGCCCCCGGTACCGGCTCCCTCCATTCCCTCCCCCGCCCCGGCCGCTCCCGCCTGCCCCCGCGGCCCGGCCTGCCCCGCTCACCGTGTGCGAGTGCAGGCTCTGGCTCGCCTCGATCTGCGCTGTCAGCGGCACCGTGTCGTCCAGCAGCACCTTGCCGGCCGGCGGCTTCTCCATGAAGGCCATAGCGGAGCTGGGAGCGGAGAACCGGCGCCGCCAACCCGCTTCCCGGGGCAGCTCCCGGTGCGGCCGCCGCTGTCAACACGGCAGCGCCGCCGCCGCCGCGGGGCCTTAGCGCCGCCGCTGCCACCGCCCGCCGCAAGGGGGCGCCGCGGCCGCCGCTCCGCGCGAGTCCCGCCCCGGGAGCGCGGGACAGGGAGAGACGGGGACAGGGAGAGACGGGGACACGGAGAGACGGGGACACGGAGAGACGGGGACACGGAGAGACGGGGACAGGGAGAGACGGGGGACACGGAGAGACGGGGACACGGAGAGACGGGGGACACGGAGAGACGGGGACACGGAGAGACGGGGGACACGGAGAGACGGGGACACGGAGAGACGGGGGACACGGAGAGACGGGGACACGGAGAGACGGGGACACGGAGAGACGGGGGACAGGGAGAGACGGGGGACACGGAGAGACGGGGGACACGGAGAGACGGGGACACGGAGAGACGGGGGACACGGAGAGACGGGACACGGAGAGACGGGGGACACGGAGAGACGGGGACACGGAGAGACGGGGGACACGGAGAGACGGGGACAGGGAGAGACGGGGGACACGGAGAGACGGGGACACGGAGAGACGGGGACACGGAGAGACGGGGGACAGGGAGAGACGGGGGACACGGAGAGACGGGGGACACGGAGAGACGGGGACACGGAGAGACGGGGGACACGGAGAGACGGGGACACGGAGAGACGGGGGACACGGAGAGACGGGGACACGGAGAGACGGGGACAGGGAGAGACGGGGGACACGGAGAGACGGGGACAGGGAGAGACGGGGGACACGGAGAGATGGGGGACACGGCGGGGATGGGGATACGAGGAGGTTCGTCCCCACGGGGTTGGAAAGGGGCTGGAGGGGAAGCCACGAGTGCAGGCTGGTCACCCCGCCACCCAAGCCTCCCGTGCCTGGTGCTCCCGGTAGCACCGACAGCAGCAACAGCAGCTGCAGCCCCGGGGGCATCAGCCCCGAGACACTGCTCCCAAAGAGACCAGGAAAATTATAACGGCACTTGCTTCTCTTTACCTCTCACGGGGTTTTGTGTTAATAAAACAATCAGAATATACTGTATATTTTACTCGATTCCTAGAATTTAGGCTTTGGAGTTGATCTTTTTTGTGGTTTTGGTTTCTGGTTTGGTTGCTTTTCAGAACGCAGATTTAAAGTTGTTAACAATTTCTCAATGTGACTGATTGCAGCAGCATAAGAAACTTTCTATTTGAATACTGCTTAGTGCTTGAGAACCTACAAGTTGGGCACCTGTCTGCATTTCCTCTTTTTACACCGTACACAGGAATTACTCACTTAAGATGTTGTAAGACTGCAGAGCTGGGGTTTGTCATACACCTGGAGCAGGTGTCATGAACAGCTTCATCCATCTGTCTTGCAGCTCCATGATGAGAGGAAAATGGGCTGTGTTGCTGTGCTTCAGCAGCCAGGCTGGAACAGCAACCCCAACTCCCCAAACTACTGCTTCTGCAGTGACCCAGGAGGTCAGGCACAGATCTGATTCATTTTGTTAAGAGGCCTTAACAAGACAACTTCCACTTGGAGAGGCAGGGGAAGGAGGGGGCCTGCTTGGATGAAGTGCTTTGTCCAGCAAAAGCCAGTGACAGGCAGTGACCTGAGGCAGAAGGAAAGGAAACTTGAAGTGAAACAGCTCCTAGAGACAAGAGATAAGGAAACCTCTTCCTAATTACTGCTTCCAGGTTGCACACAGGCCAAACTCCAAGCTTTGGAAGGAGAAGGCATGGAGTCAAACACCTGACACATCACCCCTCCCTCTGCTCCAGTGACTAACACCTGGGGTTAGAGTGCAGCACACTCTGGCAGGGCAGCTGTTTTACCAGTAGCTTTCACCACAGGCTGAGGAGAAACTCTCTTTTCTTAGCAGACAACTCCTGAGGTTATTTGCAGCCAAGGAAAGTTCCAAATGCATTTGTGCTGCAGAGAAGACAGGGGGATAACAGACACTTAGCCAGGAAGTTATATGAGCCACCAACTGACTCCTGATGGCCTCAATCCTTCCTAAAGAAGTTCCTTAGTGTATAACAATCTTATGCCAGTACTAAAATAATTTAACCCAGATGATTTACCAATGAATTTGCCAGGAGTCTACTCTACCAAGGTACTTTCAGTGGACAAAGGGAAATCCATGTTCACACATTTAAGCAAAGAGAGAGAAGCCATACAGTTAGTACTCAAATCATCTGCCCTTGTTTGCCTTGCCCTCAGGAGCACAAATACAGTCAGTACAAGTTGTGACAATATATTTTTTTAAAGCCTTCTTCACTCTCTTTCTGGGAGGCAAGTTTCAGAAGAAGCACCAGCTGGAGCTGCCATGCAGATGACAACACATCTTGCAGTACATGAGTGTCAGCACCTCCACTTCTGTTTCTTTTGAACACAGCACTGTCCCCTCCCCGGTGCTTGTTGGCACTACAGCTGCTTTGTACAGAAGGAACAAGTTTTAACTGAACTTTGCTGGTGTGGACTGCAATTTTACCAGAAAGAACAGCCTCAGTGTGAGCCCCACCAGTCCAAACTTCCCACTGTGGCAGCACAAAGGCCTCTCTGAATGTGCCACTTTGTCACAGCAAGTGCCTGGCTCACCTTGGCAGAGAAACCCATCATGGTGAAAAAAGGAAAAGCTCTAATTTCAATGCAGTTGTAGTTAAGTTTGTGCACTTTCAGACATTTTGAAAGGCTTTTGTTGCAAATTTACTGGTTTTGTGATTTCACATAAAAAGAGACTCAAAACTAAGTGTACATTGGTTCTGGCCTTTATGCTGAGGTTGCACATGATGAACAGCTCTAACTCTCTGGCACCATGACCTTCACCATCCCTTCCATAACAGTTTTCCCACTTTCTCTGACATGACATGATACAGAAATGTGTGCAACAGAACCCTTCAGTCGTTTCACTTCTGCTGCAGCTGTGACTTCTTCACCAACATACAAAGGAGCTGGAAAACGAATCTCCTGGGAGAGAAATATACATCCTTGACCAGGCATTTTGGTGCCCAGAACTGCAGAAATAAGTCCATTGATCAGAACTCCATGGACAATGGTTCTCCCAAACCTAGACTTCTTTGCAAACTCTTCATTTAAATGCAAAGGATTTGTGTCACCTGTTAAATAAGAAAAAGTAACTACATCATTCTGTGTAAAAGCCTTGCTAAGTTCAGCTTTGTCTCCAACTTTTATGTGTAAGTTCTGAAACACAGGATGTCCAAGCAGTGAGCTGATAAACACTGGCTTTGCCAAGCCTCTTTGCTGGAAAATCCCTCCAGAAATTCCATGCCTGAAAGGCCACAACATTTCCAGGAACTTCTCCTGCATGCAGCTGAACCATCAATTGCCTTCAGTCCAAGACTAATTCTCTACTGTTGCCAGATAACGCAAGCAGAAACGGAGATGTCTGGTTTGGGGAAAGAAAAAACAAACAAAACTGAACAACTAAAGCCTTAAAAAAATCCACCATCAAATGCTCTCAGAGTCAAAAATACTTCAATTTTCTTTTCACATGATAGATTAAAATCTTAGAGTTATGCCTGAGCAGACTTTTGTCTACCCATTGCTTCAGAAACAAAGAATTCTCAGAACTCATTTTATTAAGCAGCATCCTCTGGAAAAAAATAAGCTCTGGAAATGCATGTTAAACAAGGTCAGTTGACAATAACCATTAGAAAGGTGGAAAGTGGAGTAGGGAAAATAAAACCTGGATCAAGATGTCGGTCATGAACAGCACTTGCCAGAAATTATTTTCTTGCAGATGTATTAATGACATCAGGACTTGTCACTGGAGTGAAACCATAAAGTTATAAGACAGCCACTACTGTCACATTGTACAAGACTCATTTTAAGATGAGAACTGCTCAACCAGGGGCCCACAGACCTGCACTGAAAGGCACATCATTCCCAAAGCAAGGCAGTTTGGCATCTAGGCCACTTTCCTATGAAAAGGCAGTAGGCTGAGGCAGCCTGCCAAGCTTAGAGCCAGAGCTGACAGCTGGGGGAAGGCACCCAGCCCCACAGGGCTTTACCTGCAGCACCCGGAAGGCACACCTCCTGTTCTGGTAGAAGCCCAGCAAGGTGAGAGCACTCCACAGCTTGACAAGGCCACTAAATAAAAAGAAAAGAAAATATATTAACAAAATTTGGGGGCTTCTGTTTTCCTGCAGCACAGATATCTCAAATAGAAAGTATGTTATGCAAAGTGTAACAAACCCTTAACAGTTCAACAGTTGGTAATTTCACTTGCATCTGCAAAACTGCATCTTGAAGGATTACTGCAGTGGCTGCAGTCTCTTGTCTTTGACACAGAGATATGTACTGCAACCTCAAGTTCACTTTACCAGAACTGTTCTTGCTCTCAGTGTGCATTTAAGTTCATTCTTCACCCAAATCACTTGCAGTTGTCATCACCATTTAGAGTAACCGTTCTCATCTTTACTATAGAAAGAGATTTAAAGTCACTACCTCAGCAATGCTTACTTCCTGTCTTAAAGCCATTAAAATCATTCTGGTTTAAAGCAGGAATAACATACTGATGCACAAAGTTACCAAGACTCAGTAATTATTTTCTGCATGCTGTATGCAAATATCTGCAGGTTAGACTTAATTCTTCACAGGTCATTCTTAGTTTAAGAGTTCTATTTTCTTACAAAAAATATTTTCATGGCATGGAAGCACAGACTGACTGCACCTTACCTGCTAATGACTCTTAAAATGGCAGACAGAGTTTTTTCCTCATAGGTTAAGACATCAACAGGCAAAGCTGCTCCAACCTATGAAAACAAATGTTATTTAGTAAATACACTCTGTGTTCTTATCGTGGTTTATAGGCAACCGATTTCACCCCCAGCATGTTACATCATTAAAGGTGTTATGCTCAAATCTCACACAAGTGTTTCAGCTACAACATCATGGATTCTAAACAGCACCCTTCCTCTCAGAGGTCTTTAGAAACCACTTTTATTTCCACATTACAGCCAAGAGGTGATGTGACCTGCCTAAAGTCAGCAATAGAGTACACAGAGCAAAACCAGTGCTGTGGACTTTCCCATCCAAAAGCTGTTCCCTTCTCACAATTCTCTTTTTAAAGCTTCTCTCCAACCACAAATTCTAAAAACAAGTGTCAAAGAGCGGTCTGAGCTGGAAGGGACCTTACAGAGTTCCCCCAGCTCCAGCCCCGCTGCCATGGTCAGAGGTACCTTCCACTGGAGCAGGCTGCTCCGAGCCCGGTCCAACCCGACCCTGAGCGCTGCCAGGGATGGCTGCGGGCACCGAACCGAACCGCACAGCTCCACTGGCAGCGAGTCGGGAGGGCGGCTGCTAACCGGGTACAGGCGGGTCAAACCCGGCCCATCCACCCCTGGGCTGTTCCGGGACAGCACCACGCTCCCGCAAGGCTCTCCCGGCCCGGGCCGGAGCCGCAGTCCCGGTACCGGTACCGGTCCCACCTCTCCGTGCAGCTCCCTCAGCGCCGTCACCACGAGCTGCTTGAACTGCGCGGCGTTCGGCCGGGCCCCGCCGTCGGGCAGCTCCCTGCGGGAAGGAGAGAGCAGTGGTCAGGAGGGGCCAGGAGGGCTCTGAGGGGGGCTCGGGGATCCCGGCTCGGGGGTCCCGGTTTGGAGGGTCCCAGTTCGGGGGTGCCGCTCACAGGCGCACGCGCAGATAGTGATGCTCGGCCGCGCTCCGCAGCACGCGCCGCTCGAACGCGGCCGCCGCCATTCCCGGCCCCGCCGGGCCGCGCGCGCCGCCCGCCCGCCCCTTCTACGGCGGCCGCGCGGGGTCAGTATCACCATGGCAACCGCGCGGCGCCTCCGGTGTCGCCGTGGCCCGGCCCAGGCCCGCAGCCGTGCCCGCGGCACCGAGCGCAGCCCTGCGGACGGAGGAGAGCCAGAGCGGTGTCTGAAGCTGAGATGAATCTCTGGGAAGCGGCGGGAACAGACCAAGAGCGGCATGCAAACCTTTAGCTTCGCGAAGGCAAACGCGGAGCGCCGCAGCACAAACACGGGCACAGGGAACGCGGCTGCGCTGGGCCTCCGAGCTAAGGGGCTGCTCCCGAGAGAGCTCCTGGTAAAGGTTACAAACATGAGGAGACTCTGCTGCCCCAGCCTCAGATTTGCAGGGACACACAGCTGAAAGGAATTGGAAAGTGCACAGAATGAGCCTGGCAGCCTGTCTGCACTCACCAGGCAACAGTTGATTCAGATGGTAAAATAACACAATTTTAGTATCTTGTACCTGCTCTAAAGATTGGCATGAAATGTATCCTTCCACAGAAACAGCAGAAAGGATGGAAGTATGTTTGCTCTGCTGAAATAGTTAAATATTATCCTCAAAAGAACTTCACAGAATCGTCCTTCTTTTACCAGAAGGTTTACCCAGGAATTAGCATCGACCCCAGCAGGGTAACACTGCAGAGCAGCCCAATGTACATCCAGCATGCTTGAATCACAGCACACCTTGTGCCTGCACCTTCACAGGGCTCAGTCTGTGCAAAGCTCATTATTCCAGCAGAGCTTTCTCAAGCTTAGCACCACAATCCACCTGAGCTCTGCTCCAGGGCTGACTTAAAAATGGTACATAAACTGTACCAAACATACCAAACTGTACCAAACTCTTGCCAAACATTCAGAAACAAAACTTCAGCAAAAGCAAATATAATTTCACACGTACCAAAGTAATTTTCAGATTGTTAGTTAGGTTAAAGAAAAGGCAGTGTGCTACGTAAAGTTCAGTAGCTGTAAGTGTAGGCTAACAAGATACCTTCAGGAATACTGTGTTTCTCCTGGGAACTGGAACCAGTTATTGCAGTGCTCAATAAATCAGTTCCACAATAATTGAGCAGACTTACCAGAGCAGCCAGTTTAATGGGACCAACACTACCTGCAGTGGTTTGTATTGCTTTTAAGATATTAGTAAAAATTCATCACCAAGCAGCAAAACTTGGAGGTCAGGTGCTGTATAAAATCTGGTTTTGTTACTGCAGTGGGGCAGGTGCTGCAAGAGGAACTCACTCAGGCACTCCCAGTGCATCCAGGGAGCTGCTGGAAGGCTGGGGCTGTGTCAGCTGCAGCGAGTCAATAACGAGCACACACAGGACTGTACAGGAAGGCTGGACACAACAGGTCAGTTTTTTATTAACCAAAAGTGAAGCTGAACCCCAGAGTGGTTTAACTTGTTAAAACCATATGTTTATATGGCAGATATTTTTCTTTCATGTTCAACACTACAGTGCAAGAATCAAACTTCGCAGCTGTTCATCCTTTGAGAATCAAGTAGTAAAATGAATTAAAATAAGGGTCCCTCAATGAATCAATTTAAAAAAACCATTTAACTCAAAAGAACAGACGAATTTTAAGAACTGTCTTGTTAAATTCTCCCAAGTGAAAGACCTTTAAAAGCACTTGGAGCCTTGAGGTAGCAACTTTATGCAGAATTTAATTCCCCTCCTGCCCCACAGAGGAAAATTAGTAGCGCATCATTAGCTCCAGCCAGCTAAGCTGTGTTGAGTGTCTCCTGTGAGGTGACTTTCTCTTGCCTCTTGAAAGAGCAGTGTAGTGCTGCAGAGCACCAGGAGGAAATCCACAGGGAAGGCCTCTTGAAATAAAATGTATGGTTTGAGAGAAGTTGAAATGATCAGCAACGACTGTAACAACAAAAATTATCTGAAGTGAAAAAACCCAACGTGTATTTTGGCAAGACTAGTTTACAAATACAGGTCAAGAACAAGAGTCTGCTTTCAGCAAAAGAAAGGAAGAATGGAAGTGACATTCAAAGGAGTTTCAGGGTTTTTTTGCCCTCTGTGCAAAACTGCACTTTGTTTTCAAAGTTTTATTTTAAGCTCTGCACTTTTGTTTCTAAGAAGGGAGCACTTCCACACTTTTTTGTTCTTTTACATTGTTAAACCTGTGCTGTGACATTAGAAATTACATTAGAAATACCAAGTGCCAGGATATTTAACCACTGAAAGCTCCTCTCACTGATTTCACAACAATCACAAGCAGGGAATCACAAACAGGAGATGTCTTCCTCTAAGCCTCAAAAACATGATCCTCTGTGCCCACTTTGCTGCTGAGTTGTTTTATTAAAAACTAATCTCTCTTCACTGCCAATTTCAGAGACTCAGTGGCAGATTTACTGAACACTGAGTGGTAACAAAACACCTGGGCTTACAACATTGCAACAACTGCAATGAACAGAGTGCAAAGGAACTAGCTGAGATACAGGGGTGGGGCAGATGGTCACAAACAGGTGCTGTACTTGCTCCCTGGACTCAGTATCAGCACTTGCACATCGCCCACTTTTGCTCACTGCTGGTGCTCTAACCAGATTCCTGGCAATATTGAGTATCTTACTAAAGAAGCTTTCTTTCCACTACCTTCATGCTCCAAAACTGTACAAACAGGTTGGTTAAACCCGACCAAACTAATCAGGCACATTGCACATTATAGCTCTTAAATGGATGAGCCTTCTTAGCAGCTCATTTTCTTTCAGCTCAAAGCCAGCTGCCTCTCTACAGCACAGAATGATGCTGCACAGAGCCTGGGTGCAGGATGGCACTGCCCAGTTTGCCATTGCTCCAGGGAGCCCAGAGAAAGCTAAAACTTCAAAAGCTTGTTCACATGGGATCCCAATATTTTGATTTTATATTCTTGTCTTTTCCTTTGACTTTCAGAAGCCATCAAATTCTGCCTTCGAGGCAGAAACATCTCAAGAATCTGAGATCAGCCTTGCCTGGGTTTTGGTTAAGCTTTGGAGCAACTGCCAGTGTTTGCCTGTGCTGAGGTTACAGCCCTGTCCTGCACAGAACCAAAGGCATTACAGAACCCATCTGTAAGGCAGCCCCACCTGCCAGGCTCCTCTGGATAGAGGAGAGGACATTCTGCCTGGGAGCAGCAAAGGCCAGCTGGTGATTATTCACAGCAGGTTTCTCTTTAGCTCACATGACAGTTTAGGCAACACAGAAATTCAGGCTGGTTTGGAGACCAGTTCCTGTTTGATTCACAGGACAGTCATGAGCTGGCTTCAGAAACTCTCTTTGTCATGGAGCCCAAAGCATCCTAAAAGTTATATCTGCTATCACTGCAAGGAGCTGATGAGTTGGTTTTCTTTTTTTTTTTTTTCCTTCTTTTTTTTTTTTGTTGGTTTGGGTTTTGTTCGGTTTTTTAAATTCTGTGATGAAAACAATTATTTTTGTCTTTGGTGTTAAACCTTGGAAGCATGAGTGAAGAGTACCTGCTGCTTCTTTGGCTGTAACTTATGACAAAAAAACAGCCCAGGAAAGCAAGTGAAATTCACTGTTCTAAAATACATGCAGGTAGAACAGCCACTAGACATCACGACCAGAACTTTAATAATATGGAAACACCAAGTTCAGTGGTGTCCATTACAAATCATTTGCATTATATAAAAATATGACTGCAATTACAGTAACTGGACAACAGTCATTCAAATTTATCAACTTTCCATCTTACTCATATTGCAGGAAATGGGAGGAGCTCATCCACTGTGGGGAAAAAACTGTCCAGAAATCACCTCAGAGTTGCTGCTAAGCATCTCATGCCTTAGAGAAATGTCCACTGTGATAACTAAAAGCAGGAATTCAAGATTAGCATCCTTCCATTCTTGCTTACATGGCCATGAATAAAAAGAGCAAATTCTGTTACACTAGTATTCACTAATAAAAATTTATAACCCCATAAAACACCAATATGCTTTGCATGAGCTGTGGAAGAATGCAAACTCAAAGGGTCACTAGATTTATTACCTCCAAATTCAATGTCTTAATATATATAGTCTGTTTGAACACCATAAAAACATCCTTCTCATGGTCTGATTCTTATTTAGATAATACCCTGATAAAATCTCAGCCATATGCCAATTAAGGTCCTTAAAGCTATAGAAACAGAATCTACCTAATAAATGCTGCAAATTTAACAGGTATTTTAGATAAACATCATTAGCTTAGTTATCACCTAAACCAAAAAGACTCCTCAAACACACCAACTGCGTAGTTAGCAGACATTTGCTTTACAAAGTCAAATGTTGCCAACTTTTGAAAAGTTTAGCAAATCAACATGGTATTTGGAAGCATTCAATTGTCTAATGAAGTTAAAATACTGTGAAATGTTAGGACTAGGGGAAGCTCCTGTAAACAAGTACAGAAGTAGTCTTCATTTAAATTACAAAACATTCACCTCCTTAAAAAGCTTTAAAACTGACCCAGTCAACAACTGCACCCTGGGAAATGTAGCAGTATAAAGGATCTCTGTAAGCAAGAGAAGGTCATATATTGTTATCTCACCACCATAAAATGTACTCAGTGTCAGGAACAGGGAGCAAATTTGGGGAGATGACAATTATGACACTTTCAGGCCATTTGATCTGAACCACTGCACTTTGTTGGACAGCATAGAGTAAACCAATTTTCTTTGCTGCTCAGAAAACACTTAAAATACGTTTTCTGCATCTGGTTGCTAAGCAAACTCTCCCATGTCCCCAGCTCAGTTTACTTGGTTTAAAGAGTTCTCTGTATTTATTACCTGCTGCTTTCAGCAGGTGAACCAAAACTTCAGTGCCATCTTATTCATTGGCTCCATTGATACTTTAACTTCAAACCCAGATGCTATAATTAAAAGCAAATTTGACATTGTGTAAGGAAAGCATCAGATGAAGGTAATCAGCCCATAAAAGGCTTGTATTCCACAGGCTGCCTCTGCAGAACAGGCAACCTCCCACTAGAGAATGTGAAGGGACAATTCACCCCAACAGTGACACCCAGAAGGAAGGAGGCTCCTATGTCTTGCACACTTTGGGTTTCGTATCAGGCACTTGAACTGTTGGACAGACGCCATTCTGAACCAAGTAAGTGAACATAGGGTTAGAATCATCTTTAATCTAGGTCTAATAATGAAGTATCAGCAGCAAAGTGGAGGCAGGGAGGAGTGAGCAATCCATCTGTGCTGAGACTTGTTTATGGTTTCTAAAATGCCCAAGAAAACAGCAGCAGTAACTGTTCCGTAGTGTCCGTTGTCCTTGTGAGTTGTGTTGCTGATAGGAGGCTTTTCTGTGTCTTGAACTAAGAAGGCATTGAGGTACCCTGTGCCTAATTCCCTGGATCCATCAGGTCCATGCTAGAGCCAAACATTGCCACCAGCTGCTCCTCATAATGTGTAATATTCCTCTTCATAATGTCCATGCAGGGTCCAAGCAACCTCTCAAATGCTTGCACATCCATGACTGTAATGGAACAGAGATGAAAACAAGACTGTCAAAAAGGACACCAAATACCAATCTGCTTTTTGAACTCAGAACACACACCTTCAGTTCAACACACTTAGGGCTGACACTTCAAAAGAAGCCACAGAAACAGAAATCATGTTTGTGATTTCTCTCTGTACTGTTATTTGGTGAAACAAGACTAATGAAATACAAACCTGATCCCAAGGATAAACACAGAAGGCAAATACACCCACAGTGGTATTAAAAGATGACCTGAAGACTGTGTGACAAACCAGTACAGGCCACACACACAGAAAATAGAAAATCAGCCATGAGGAAGCAGCAGTGCTTCTCCAGCTTCCACCTGGAGCTCCCCTCCAGCCCATGCTCCCAGCTTCTGGAACCTGACAGCCAGTTACCAAAATGTTGCTGGGTTTTGGAAGGCTGCTCACTCAAGCATGGTCCACGAGACAAGCAAAGAAAGGGATGACTAGAAACACAGACCACCTGCTTACCTAAACATTTGACCTCCCCAACAGCATAGGCAGAGGCTGCTCTGGGTTTGTTGGTAACAAGTGCAAGCTCTCCAAAGTACTGCCCTCTGTGACACCGGGCAATCTCCACCTCTTGATTGGCTTCTTTACTTGTCATGGTCTGTCAAACAGTGCAGTTGCATTATTTGCACACAGCTCTGTCCCTGTACAAACCCACAGTTAATAATCCCAGACCCTTTATACCTGTGAAAGCTCCTTAGTTTCAGGCCTTCAAACTAGCAACACCCAAGTCATGGTAGAACAACTCAACACCAGGTTCAACTGGAAGTTGGGTAAGAAAAATGTGTGCCAGCCCACCAATTCTGAGACAGGCAGGTATCTACTGCTACAGCTTTGGGAACTGCTGCTGTGTAGCCTAACACAGACTTTGCTTTATCATGCACCACATGCTGCTCCCCTGGCTGCTTCAGACTGCACAGAGACCCAGGTGTTGGCAACTAGGTGTTGTCAACACCTAGTGTGTCACTGAAGATAACAGACCCCACACTTTGTAATGTGCAATCTTCTACAATCATGGAAGAAAAGTTTTATCTCCACCCTGAAGGCCAGGGAAAGTGTATCAGTGTGGGAAGGGATGGGATGGGTTGAGCTGCAGGCTCTCTCAGTCTCTCACATGTCAGGTTAGTTTGCAGAGCAGCAGACAGAAGCAAAAGACGTTGGCACTTTAGTAAAATGATTTCTGGCTGCTTCAGAGCAGGTATGGGATTTTACAACCTACATCACATGAATGATGATGATCAACATCATAAAATATTATATTAAAATAACTCAGGGTGGGCTTTTTCACATCTCTTGTATTAATCAGTCAAATCACAGATTGATCAATACAAAGCCTAATCAATTTGAACTCACCTTGCTTTTAATCAAGATTTTTACTTCTCCAGATTCTACAATGTAAAAACAGTCTGCTTTGTCACCCTGTGAAGAAGAAAAGCTAAAATAAATTCTTTTTTACTTGACTGTGAAAGTATGTATAAATGGCATTCATGCATTCAATTTGAACTAGGCCTTCTGCAGAAATCTGCTAGAATTGACAAACACTCAGATTCTTAACATTAAAAGGTGACTGGTTGGGTAATACAGCAGAGGGGCCCACAGGGAAGGAAGTATTAGTGCACATCATTCAGTAAGGGGGCAGGAGGAAAGGAAAACACAAAGGAGATTGATGATATATAGCAAAATCATTTAAATGAAAATCTTCTGATCCCAATGGAAATAGGCAATAGCTAGTGAAACTAAGCAGAACCTAGAATTTTCAGAAGCAAATTTTAATAAAACAAGGATTTTATTTAACAGTGACTGTTTCTTTCAGTAGGAAGAAGGTGCCATTAAACTCTGTGGCCCTGCTTGAGCAGAGGGGTTGGACAGGGTGACTTCCAGGAGTCCCTTCCAACCTCAACTATTCTGTCATTTTGTGAGATGTTCTAGAACATTTTTCACATCTCTCTCAACCTCATCATGTTTAAAATCTTCAAGTGATCCCAGTTTACATCTGCTCTGGAGAGCTCCACCAGCACTTTATAATTTTATCTGTGACAGGAAGGACATTTCCTCTCTATCTTTGTCCCTGTGGGCCTGGCATAGGGCTGGAAGTCAGAGTGGAGATCTGCAATGTGCCTCCTGCTACAAACCAAAAGCAAAGGGACTAAAGGCTTCAGGGGGACGAAGGCTGGAAAAGGAACTGATAAGGGAATGGGAGCAGCTCACCAGAAAATCCTGAAACAAAGTGAGGAGAGAGAGAAATCTGACATTAAGTCAAGTGGAGAAGGAGATGAATGTGATGGGAAGGATGGAGAGAAATGGTTGTAACTTGAGTGTGAAACAAGGCTGGGAGAAGATGATGCAAGATTTCAACATGGAGTTACAAAAGAAATTGGGCCTTTAGCTGAGCTTCCTGGGGATGGTCATAGGCCATCCAGTGCAAACTTTTCATTCACCACTGCCAACCATCACAGCATGAAATAATGCTCTATGCTAACTTCTGAAAGAGTAACTGCTGAAAGAGTACTTTATTTTTAAAAAGAATGGAAACAAAGTGAGTGGGAGATACCCTCATAACACTACTAACAATCTTCAAGTGCTTTAAAGCTTGCTGCCCTTAACTGAAGGGTCAAATTCCAGAAAGGTAATTAAAATTTTAAATTACTCACAAGGGAAAAGAGGTTCCTGGTATTGATGCAACTGCTTTAATTTAAGAGTTATCATATCTTTTCCAAGCACAGAATTTCATCATCTCTAGCACTGTACTGCCATCACCCAGACCTATCCAAACTATTAATCCTCTTTTTAAGGATAATTAGATCCTTGCCCTTAATTCAGTTATTAAAAAAGAATAAAACCAACTGTGTAATTGGATCACTGATGGTATGAATTCCCAGTTTTGATACTGATTTATAAACTCTGATTTTGTTGAGAGTTCAGTTTTCTCAGGGTCTTAAGCAAAAGAAATTTCAACTTTAAAAATTGAGGGTATTTTTGGAGTGAAGTAATTTGACAGTTATCACCAAACTTGCTTCCTATATTCAGTTATGTGACATTCAAGACAATTAAGATCAATTATTCAAAACACTATCAAGGAACTGTATTCTGTCTATACAAGAACAACACTGTAATCAAAAACCTGCACTTTCAGGTAAGCCTTTCTTGCATTAACTTCTACTTGAACTGGAGCACTTTTACAACACAGCAACCCACAGCTAGATTTGATGCAAAAGTCCAGCGTTTGTAACAGTGTTCAAAAAGTTGTTTCTGTCACAGCCAAAAAAAAAAAAATCAAACAGCTACAGCTTGAGTTCATCCAGCTTCATGTTCTACCACCCTGGCCTTGATCTACTGCAGCAGACAAAACATTCCTCAGTCACTGAAGGACTCAACTGAAACCAGACCACTGAAATACCTCAGGAAAGCACAAGAAAAAACAATGGTTTCAATTAACACTGACAGTTTCTTAGAGCTAGTGAGTCCCTGTTTAATCTGGCCTAGGGAAACTCTGCACGGGGGATTTCATGGTAAACTCCATAGACATTTAATTTCAGCTCCTGAAGGTACACTCATCTTGAATCCTTGCAAAGTCTACTTAAAAAACACAGATGAGAGAAGAAATACCAAGAAGCTAAAGTAATAGAATAAATTTGCAGCAAAATACATACTGTCTATTCCCCAAACATTCAAGAAGTGGTCAAATAAATCAGAAATAAATATTAAAAGAATAAATGCCAAGGTGGTCCAAGTAATACAACTCTGCAAGTCAATTCCAAACAGAAAAAACAGAAGCACAGAAAGGAGAATGATAAAGAGAACATAAGATTTCAAGTACCTGAGAAATGATACGTTCCCCATCTTGGTACACCTTCTCTCCTATAACATCCACTATCTTCATTCGCTCTGATGCCTGCAACAAAGAGGAAAATTAAAAACAATAACCAGTTATAGTTTATCTCTATGAACCTTTCTGAATCTCTATGATCTCTCCTGAAATGAACAGACATTCAGTAGACACACAAACACACAATTTATAAATATAGCCCCAGTTAAGTTAAGTTAAATATAGTCACAGTTAAGACTACCATAATCAACAGAGAAATAAAATTGTCTAGTGTCCCATCCCTGGGCTTGTCTGACCACTCAAAAAATATCTGATTTGGCCAGTGTAGAGCAAAGGGGAAGGGGGAAAAAAATCTTTCAGATGAAATGTGTTTTGAAAAAAACACTCTGAAAAATGTTATAAACTTCCTAAGAACAAACTCTAATGAGAAATACAAAACATTTCAAAAATATTTTAACCACTATATACTTAAACACATGTGTGGGAAGAATTGTGTCCAAGAACTCATTCCTGGAGTGAAGAGGAGGGTGACATGACCAGGACAAGGGCTGTGCATTGGGAGCAAGGGCAGGAGCAGCACCTGCCATGCCAGGACACATGCCTGAGTCTTCACAAACAGGAAGGGAGAAATGAGTTCTCTCCAGTGTCTCCCACCACCCATTTAGAACCCCACAAAACAATTTCACTGCTTCAGAGCAGCACAAAAAATCATACCAAGAAAGGAAGAAAAGCCTAACAGTTAAAATTCAGCAGATGATTCAGTTGCAATCAATCCATTCATTCCCCAAGTGCACCTTCATCTTGTCTATCTTTGAGAAATCAAATTCTGGTCCATGCATGATTCAACTGCAATGTGTCATGCAAAAAGCCATCTAGTGCTAATGAGTTATTTTGCTGTATCTTTAAATATTTGAGTAATTTCTGTGCTCAAAAAAAGTCACATTGATGGAACCAGTTTAAGCCAGGCACTGAGAGAGGTGTTGTAATTTATCCCTTCCACAGCTACAATGTATGTCCAAAATAATACACAGTAGAGGCTGTTGTTCACACCTAATGATATTTGCAATTTTGTAAACTTCTCCCAAGGGGATTAAGAGCTCAAATACTAAAGATTAATGCTGGAAAGCGTTTTTTTATAAGGAAAGTTAAATTATGGTTTAAGGCAGAAACAGACTAATGTAAAAGCAGGTTGGTGAGTTCCAAAAGCCCTCTGACAACACAGGGTGAATCAGTGGAAGTGATAATTTCCATATTGTTCCTAAATTCAGGCACCACACACCCCAACAGGGCAGTGTGACTGCATTCGCAAGTCACAGTGCTTCCCTTTAGCAGTTTAACTCCTGAATATTAAGTTAAGCTTAAAGCAAGACTTTACAGCTCACACCTTTGTATCAAATTTAAAACCATTCCTGGCTGATAAAAGGTCAGGTGTCCACTGACTGTATCCTTACTTCACTATCACACCCTCACAAGAAACCACAGCCCTGACTACCACACTGCACCTTGATACCTGTTCCCTGAAATACCTATTTTTGATGTGGGTTTTTTTGTGTAAAGAACTTTTTAAAAATTAGACTGAGATAAAAATCAGCAAATCGCTATTGTGAATAAAGGATCCGAGGGAAAAAACCCCATAACTATTTCAGCAATGCAAATTAATTTGTGTAGTGTATGTGATACCAAAGCAATATTTTGTTCTAAGCAAAACCAAGAGATTTCTGATATAGATAGCAGGAACACTGATTGGAGCTGCCGCTAATGCAAGAACTTGATGCAGATGTCTCTGAGAGGTTTTACCTCCAAGGATTTAAGAAGGGGCACAGACTCAATAAATAATTCATACGTCTTCCTCTTCTTTGCGTTGTTTTTCAGTATAATTCTTCTGAACGTCACTCGATCCTGCAAAAACAGCACAGAGAAATTCATTATTCCTCTACACTGAAATGCTCCCTGTTTGAAGACCTGACAAACATGGATCCAGTATTTACAGCAAATGCCAGGGCTGGGAAAGCAGCTGCTGAAGTGATACCACATCCACTATGACTGCAACAGCTCCTGTTAAGAGTACTTCTGGCAATAAAAGTATTAAAAAATAGGGAGCTGTAAAACCTGATCTTTCTCAGACAACTACTCAGGGATTCAATTTTTATTCTGTCTTATACAGTTTTTCTGGGTTGAGTTTTGGGGGTTTGTTTGCCTGTTTGCTAATATATATATATATCATGCTTCTGCAGCAAATGAAGAAGTTTCGCTCTTCCTGCTGAAGCCAGTGAAAATTGATATTTCGAGCACTTGTTAAGGCAACTGCAGAAGTAAGTCTGATTGGATTCTTCTCTACTTGAGTCACAGATTTCCAGCGTTGAAGATTTACACTGCTCTCAGGTCAGGAACAGAGGATCAAACGCCAGGGGGACAAAATCCCTCCGGCCCCGGCGGCGCTGCGCCCCGCGGCCACAGGGCGGCGCTGCGGGGCCGGCGGCTCCGCCAGCACCGAGCGGAGCGGGAGCGGCCCCGGGAGCGCGGCCCGAGCGGCACCGGCACCGCACGGAACCGGCACGGGCACGGACACCGGGCACCGCAGGGAACTGACACTGGCACCGCAGGGCACCGGCACCGCACGGAACCGGCACGGGCACGGACACCGGGCACCGCAGGGCACCGGCACCGGGCACGGACACCGACACGGCAGGGCACCGGCACCGGGCACCTCTCAGCGTCTGCCCCACCGGGATCCGCCAACAGAGCCACAGCTGCAGTTCGCCGTGCGCAGCTGGGACCGTAAGTGTAAAAGAACAAAAAAAGTCTGAGGACAGGAGCAGAAATTTGGTCAGGAAAACGGTACCAAACAAACAAACAAACAAACACGAAAAACAACAACCCAAAAAAAACTAACAAAAAAAACCAAACCAACCCCCCAAAAAAACCCAAAAAGTCCCAAACCAAACAAACAAAATACCACAAAAAACCAAAAAACAAACAACAACAAAAAAATCTCTCACACAAAAAAAAAAAAAAAAAAAAAAAAAAAAAAAAAAAAAAGCCCCACAAAAAATACCACCCCAGAAACCTCCTGAGAGCCATTCCTCCGGTTCCCAAAACCATCAGCTGGTTTTGTACCTAAGCAGCAGCATTTTGAGGTGAAGAGGTATTTTCAAGCTAAGTGGACATCTTTAAGGGATGCAGGCTGCAAATAATTATTTAGGTATTTGAATAATAAGGACTAATAGAGGTGATATAAATATACTATATATTATAAGTATATAATATAATTATATACTTATATATACTATGTACTTCTATATACTATAAGTATAATGAGGACTAATAGAGGTGGTATCAGTGGAACATTAAAGTTGAAGGATGAGGAAGATGAAAAGCAGGATGGTATTATTGTTATCCAAAGTAGAAAAACAGATGATAAAGCATAAGGGATTTTTCTGGTTTTAAGGAATTCTTCAGTGGTAAAAGTGTCTTCAAACGTTTGTGTTTGGAGAAGCAGAAAGATGCAGAAACTGGGGGGGGGGGGATTGTAAAAGCATAAAAAATCAGAATTCACCTGCTTGAGAGCATCAGTGAGGGAGGAAAAGCAGCAGTGTTTGAGCAAGAAAAAGCCAAGCTGTGAAGGCAGCAGTGAAGGCAGCGAGTGTGACCGTGAGGCTCCCCCAGACATATTCAGCAGCAAAGGCTGAGGACGTTTCCCTCCTCCAGAAGGGACCCACTGTGGTAACTGCTTTGTGCCTGAGCCTTCCCTGTTTCTGTTGGCCTAAGCCTGCAATGCAGCAGGAATAATCCACACTTCCCAAAAGGCAGATAACCAAAGAGCTTAAGCAATGACTTCTGCATACTAATAAAAATATGTGTAAATTACATTAGGGACAAAACAGTACAATAAAACATGGCAACAAACAGAGTAACTGGAAGAAATAACTGAAGTTTGAGATAAAAATGCAGCCTTAGTTAATAAAATGTTACAGAACAGATGATTAGCAAGAGGCCCCTATTCATCTACACCTTGCTAATTAATTGAATATAATCACAGAAAAACTAAATCCAAAATTAACCCAATTTCTGCAGTTCTTTTCAAAGGCAAACTGAAACAAAGAATAATCTTCTCATTTTCTTCCTTTTGTGAATGAGTTCAGTTTGTAGCTAGCCGCTTTGTTCTGTCTTCCTTCAGAAATGAGATTCTGACATTGCTCCCTGGTTGATTTACCAAACTCTTTTCTTTTACATCGCAAATGAAAAGGAAGTCAGATCCCCCAGCAAGGCCAGGATGGCAGGAACAGCCACGGGCAGCAGCAGCTCATCAGCCCCACAATCAGGGTCACAACACGGCGAGCTCCCAGCGAGGAGCCCGGGGCTCACAGCACTTGTGGCTTCAAAGCTCTGCTGATCGCACAATCCACTCATTATGCCAACCCTCAGAGATGAGTAAGAGAGCACTGGGAAAATAACCCCATCCAAACAGTGCAGAGAAAAGAACTAAAAAAGGAAACTAATGGCTGCAGCTTCACATTCAGCACTGCTGGGCTAGAGACAAAGCAACACCATCATTTAGCTCGAATCTCCTAGGTCATGCTGACCTGAGAACCTCTTCCAAGGTAACAGAACCAGAGTTTATTGTGAAGGAAAACAAAGCTTTGGGCAGTTTTCTGGCCTCTTTAAATTACAAACATCCTCAAAAAGATATTTAACACATTCCCATTCCCTTAAGAGACAAAATGGTAAGAAGGTGAGTTGAAAATAAGGAACATAATTTAGATATGATGCTTTAATGGCTCCACTGTCCTCTGCAGGATGAAAACAAAACCAGGAGGTTTTTCTTCCCCACTAACAAAAGCCCCAATTACAGTAAAAGCAAAACTATAAAGGGACAGATAGAACTAGTGATATAGTTTTTATAGACAAGTTGTTCCAGAAAGTCAGCCAAAAAGATTTGCACAATGGACCTGTCAAGCCAGGAGATGAGATAGCAGGTCCTGATAAAATACCTATGAGCAGAGGAGCCATATCAAGAGGAGCTCTGGACACGCTGAGGTACTGCTTAAAATATTATGATATGAGAGCAACTTCATTTCCTTACCAGTCCCCAAAGGGCTCCTTCTGTTGTGGCAACAATGGTGGCAGCTCTGGGAGTGTTGTACATCAGTGCCAGCTCCCCAAAACTGCCGTGGTTATCGTAGCGGCCCACACAGCGAGACTGGTTGTCTTTTGCTACAACAATATCATACAACCCTCTGGAAAACAACAGAACAAACACTTTTTAGTAGACAACATCCCAGTACAAACCTTGAGAACAACTTTTTGCTGTTATACAAATAGTCCTTTTATTGCTGTGTGAGATGGAACTTTTTGAGCTTTCCAACTGCCTGATTCTTGGCTGCTTCTATCTACACTATTTTCACAATAATTGTCTCTTACTAAAGCATTTCTATCTATACTATTTTCACAATAATTGTCTCTTGCTAAAGCATTTCACTCCTGATAGACATGGGCAGGATCTACTTGGTTTCCTCTGCACAATATTTTGACGTTGCTGTTCTGGCCAAGGTGAGAAGCATTTTCAACATCTTTAACAGTGACATTTCACAGCACGTGTGTTACCCAGTGAGGCCTCTAGAGAGACTCGGATCCATCTCCACCCATTTTCTCAGTGCCAGGATTGCTGCAGGACCTTTGGGACACACTCAATCCAACTGCTCACCTGCTACTCTGGGTTTGCCTCAACTCCAGCTTCAGGGTATATCATACCCCAAGATGCTCTAAACCCACTGATATCTAGGTAAGATCTCTGAACAGGAAATGGTAACTGGTATTATAAAATACCAAAAATGGTATTATATATCCCATAACATCACTAGGCACATAAGTAAAAAAGAAAATGAATGACCAGAAATGGTACTAGGTCAGGAAGGAAGGCACATAAGACTGCACAACAACCCTACCAGATACCTTATACTCTGCTGCTTACTCACACCTAAGAGAGTAAGAAACCAGCAGCATACTAAAAGTAAACCAGAGAAGGATTACTATTGATGGGAAGTGTCACTAATTCCTGTAATGTCTGATATCTATTTAATGACTCTGAGAGGCACCAGAGGCAACAATCTTCAGAGTTGGTTTTTTTTGATCTGGAAGAGCCAGATGTGAACACCTTAAGCAAAAGCAGCAACAACTTCCATCCTTCGGCCTGAAAGTAACTTACTAGTGCCATTTATTTCCAAATGACTGTAGCAATGTAACAACCTTCAGTCAAGCATTCAGCTGTCTTTGGCCCAAGGACTAATCTGGTGATGCAACACTGGGTGACCTTGGCTCAGCTTTACTGAGAAAACTGTTGCTGAGCTGTGAGAGTGTCCATGAACTAAAGCCCTGCAAGATAAGAAGAATAAAAACAGGCCCAAGTGTAATTGTTGAGAAGGTAATCGTTACGAGCCCAAGGACTCAAGTGAAAAGTACTGACATGAAAAAATATAAAACCCTCAGGCAGAAAAAGAGGAAGAGGGCAGCTCAGCAAGATTGCGGATCAGTGTGTGCCACGAGGCAGCAGAGGCTGCCCCTCCTGAGCGATGAGTGCTCAATCAGCACAGACCCTGCCCTGCAGGTGCCTCCTCAGCAGCAATGAGTGTCCCATGTTCAGCCATGCAATAAATAAATCCCTCTGAGCTCTCCCCTCCTTGCACAGAGCACTGAACTCCTGCTGCACCCTCAGGCTGTGCCTCCCCTGCCTGCTGCCCCTCCGTGCATGGTGAAAGACACTCAGACACCTGGTGAGGAAGTACTGCAAGCAGAAGGATTTAGGAAATAAAGGCCTGTGTCAGAACACAAAGTCACTGCTCATTTAGACAGAAAGAAACTAATTCTCAGGAATATTCAGGCATTAATTACTTGGGAGTAACAAGACATGCCTAATCATGGAAGAGCTGGAGTCCTCCGAACTTGCACTTGCACACAGTGGAAACATTGTGGTTTTCCATAAGGACCAGGACTCTGCTATTCTTTTGCATGAAAAATTAAGCATGGAGGAGATGTAGGAAGACTGGAAAGGGAGAAAGGACTAAAAATTCCTTCCTGCAGCAGTTATTCCTAATGACCAAAAGCCAGCAAAAGAGTTGCTGTGAGTTACTGCTCACAGCAAAGGCTGCCATGGTGTCACTGGACAACACCAATTTATGCTCCTTCACTGTACAACCTTTTTGTCACATACTCTTAACTTGGGAACAAAACAGAACAAAAACCTAAAAGCCTGAAAACTTCCAATACAATTATCTATGGACAGAAAAAGCCTGTTGTGGAGTATCACTGCATCAGTAGAACAGAGACCATAAAAGCATTTACCTGAGTGCCTAAGTTAAGGTTCCATTTCACTTCTTCATTTTAGGTTAAAACTCATAGCAGAGAGCTTTTAATAACCAACAGGGTAAGAGCCTTGCACAGAAACAAATCAAGATAAGCTGATGGTATCTAACATTTCTGAGAGGCTCCCAAACCGAGTTTAAGGTTCCTCAAAATCAGGAACCACTGCTGTGCACAGATCTCATCTCTGCAGGGCTG
Organism: Ammospiza nelsoni; assembly: GCF_027579445.1. Taxonomy (NCBI): domain Eukaryota; kingdom Metazoa; phylum Chordata; class Aves; order Passeriformes; family Passerellidae; genus Ammospiza; species Ammospiza nelsoni. The sequence goes on from NC_080643.1 coordinate 8,818,348, forward strand.
GTGGCTCTGCTCCCACAAGCTCTGATCTGCAGGACCTTGCTCTTATCTGTAACAGCCTCATCTCTCTGCTGAATGTGGCAAGAGAAGGAACTCAGCCTGCCTAGCCAAAGACATGGGACTGGATGGAGGGAGAGCAGTTGAGGAAGACAACAGAGTGCAGAAATAGGGCACTGGTTTAGCTACTGGGGTGGGATAGCAAAGGACAGGGAATGTCTGGAATACGTTTGATGCAGCCCTATGTTTTGTAATTTCACTAACCAGAAAGGGAATGTCCTTAAAATGAACAAAAAGCATTTCAAACAAACAATTTCTAACCTAGAAATTCTTTTGCAATTCAAAAGGCAACAACCTGTCTCGAAGAACTGCTCTGAAAGCATTTCATACAATATTAATGGTGCCATTATTTCAGTGATAAAAAGATAACAGTGCACCAAAAAAGCAGTTTGCTAAGATCATGTTCTAACAGACATTTATAAATCACTCCATAATATTCTGCTTAACATTACAGTTTTGCAGAAGGAAATAAATCCATGTTCTTAATTACTCTTTGGATATGGTTATTCAAAGTAATATCAGCCAGATTATTTTCCAAAAGGGTAAAAGATACTCAAAATGTCCATGCACACAGGTATGTATTATATGCCTGTTACACATATATGTGATCCCCAAAATTATGATGTGAATTTGCTTGATGGAAGAAATTCCAAAATGGCACCTTAAACTCTGCAAATACAAATCACAACCAACAGAGGCAGAGCACCCCCAACTCTCTCTGAAGCCAGTCATAAAAATAATGTCCTACCCCTACCCCTTACCACAGAGCTACTTTGCTGCTTTTCCCCCTCCTTCCTTCAAAAAAAAATTTAACCTGGTCTAGAGACAACATGTAATATGGCTGGTTTTAAGCTGTGCTTATGATGATAGGCACAAAACCTAAACTGAACAAATAATTTTCCTTCATAAAATGTCCTGTAGTAAACATTACTTGCCATTTCTAAGAAACTGAAAAAAACCCCATCCTCTACATTTCACAGGCACAGCTGCTTACCGCTCAACGACATAGAAGTTATCTCCATCATCCCCTTGGTCAATCACATGTTCCTGAGGTTTCACCTTCCTCTCAAACATGGCATCAAGGACCTGAGACAGCTGCTCCTAAAAAACAAGCAGGAGTGGGAGGAAAAAAATCAACTATCAGAAAACACACCTTAGTGTTACTGCTCTGTGGGAAATGGATTTATAGAAAATCCTTAAAGTTGGACAGAAGGTCAACTTAAAGTCTGACACTGCTGGACAAGGGTGAGCTCATTTCATTTGGTCTGGATAGTGAACTGGAACTTTTGTACACTTTACTGTACAAAAATACAAGCAACACTCATATTACAAGTTGATTTCCACTAGCAGTTCACTCCTTTCCAGCTTATTAATATAAGTTCAGTAATGCAGACAACCAGACACAGACATAGAAGAGCCATTATCTCAAATATATGTCCAAATGTCTCAATTTTCACATTTCACTGCCAAAGCACACACCTACCTTTGGTATAATCTGACACGGCTTCACTGCAATGGACACACATCAATTCATATCAACAGTACATTTATTTCATTCATTTCATAGAAATGGCACCATGATCTATTCTATTCACCTATATCTATTAATTAATCTGTACTATCATCATCAAAGAGCCCCACTCATGATCAGGACTGTACTGAACAAGACTCTCCACAGACTCATTTTCCTGGATAGCCTGTTCTCTTACAGCAGCTGCAATTCTAGCCCCAGATGAGACAGGACAGGTACAGAAGTGGAGCCCAGACAGAAAATGGGATAAAGCTGATCTGCACAGCAGGCTCCAGCTGGGTTTCCCTGTTGAACCATGACTAAACTTCCTTTTTTTGCAAGCAGCACAGCCAGGGAAACTGTGAAAGCCAAGAAAGATGACACCATATAAATGCCTTGCCTTGATGCTGACCTGCTTTACCATCTTTGCTATTCCCAAGCCCATAACAATATACTTTCACTGCATTTTCAATGACCAGATGTTCAAAGCTGAAGATGTAGATCACAGCTGAGTTTCTAAAAATACTCTTCATCAACACACAAGCCAATATTCATGCTGCTGATACACTTGAAATATTTACTGCACTCCTGAAGTTGGGAATTATCACTGCAGCATCTCTTGGCACCACTACACTGAAAATATTCCTTATCTTTTAAACAGAATTCTGTTTTCTTGTCTTTAAAAACTGTGTCTGGACTTTTAGATCATATTAACTGTACATAACAAAAAATAAACTCCATTTAAGATTTCCTTAAAATGCTATTACCTGATCTAGGTTTTTGAAGAGCAGGATATCTTTACATGCTTCCTGCAGTCTGCATCGCTGTTCATCAGTTTTTGGATGAACTACCTTTAAAACAAAGTAGAACAGAACAGTCATGACAACAAAGAAATATGATTACAGACTAAACCTTCAGCATGAAAAAGCAGAGCACAATTTAAGTGTCAAAAGTATACAGTCCTTTTTGTTTGCATAAACAGTATTTATATATAAACATACAATGCAAGACAGAATGAAAGACATGTAAGAAAAATACTATATTGACAATTAACATATGAAAAATAACAGCGAAAAAGACAAGAAAGAAGAGGATGCCTTTTTCCATTCCATTCCCTTTTCTTCTAACACAGCCACAGTCAAAGGTTGAACATATCAAACAGGGGAAGAAGGGAACAGTTTTCTTCCTGAACTCTGGCTATGTTAGTCCCAGTGTAACTACGGTTGGCACACAGGCAGTTTATATCCTATATGAGACATCCATCCAATATTGAATAAGCATGGCTTTTTCCTAACAAAATTACTTAAATAAAAGCTTTGTTGTTTGAGATATTTTGTTACTTCCTTCTATTTATAAGCATCAGGTTAAAGGAATCAATACTCATTGTATCACAAAAATGTTTATATATGTGCTTGTTAGGGGCTAATAATGAAAATTTATTAAAAAATTAATTACCTGACATGCACCACATTAACATTTCTTATTTCTGGAATAACAAGGATTCCAAAAACCAGTTATACCAGTAGGCATTTCTAAAAAGTTCTTTCCATAGTTAAAAAGGTCACAGATCCTTGTTTTAAAAGAAAACAAAATATTGAATCATCAGCCAAGAAAACTAAGACCTTTGATGGAACAAATGTGTCCAAGTTTACAAATATTTGAATAATCCGACACACTCACAGTAGGTTTTTTTTTCTTTTTATAGCACATAAAAATTATTTACAAAGTATATTTATTAAGTATCTCTTCTTTTTTAAGAGAAATTATATTAGACTTAAATCTTCATTGCAGAAGTGTAAGCATCCTTTGCAATGGAATCTGGAAAGGAACACCAGAAGTCCAGGGAGAAAACAATGATTCCCAAACAGGCTACAAGATTTGCTCACACAAACCCACCTCTGAAGAAATACCATTACAGTATCTGGATTTGCAATTCCTAGAAATTCCCAACTTTCAAGAACAAGAGAAAAAACAGGTGTCCACAGACTTAAAATATTTCAACCAAGCATTTCTCCTACCCAGGCAGAACTGCTCTGACAAGAAAGACAGTAAAAAGCATGTGAGGAATTTTAAGCACCCATGAAGAAACAGCTGTGGTAAAGCTTAACTAATTCTTCTTAACAGCATTGATGATCTAGGAATTGCCTCAACAAGCCTTTAAGAGAATTAAGAAAGGAAAATAGCAAAAATTTTAAAGATGGTAGAGTTAAGCACAGCTCTCAAATCCTTTGAAGTAAAATTGTACTAAAGCTGTAGTGACTAAAAAAGTCCATGAGACAAAGTGGCTCTGAATTTCAAAGCAATGTCACTTTGCCAGTGCCACCACACCACGCTCAGCAGGAAAAGCACAAGTGGTAAGAAAAGTCAATGTACATCTGCCTGTGAGTCTGCAGAGAGACCCATGCATGCAGTGATTCCCCCACTCTTACCCTTTGTTCTGTGTCTTCCTCCTCCTCATCTGGATTGAAAGCTTCAGCACAAACTTGGAAGAAAAAGAGAGAGGAGATAAGTAAAAGGAAGTAATTACATGAGAACAGCAAACAAATCAGTTTAAGTACGTTTCTTCTATCTTCCTACAGGAAAAACAAAATCACTTTTCATTTTGTCATTATAATGTCAGAGGCTCAAACTCTGTCTGCTCTCTGAGCAGGCACAGCATGGCTGTGCTCAGACTCTCATGTAAAAATTCTGTGACTTACTAAATAATCTTGCCTAGCAAGTACTCAAGCATGGACACAGATTTCCTTTCAACTGGTATCAAAGCTTAACAACCTCCATTCAGATTCATTTACAAGCATCTTCTCTAAAATGCAGGAGAAAAATACTGCTGCTCCACTGCTTTGTTCTTTGCAGTGCCATGTACAGAGCAAAACACTGAGAAAGGAGCACAGGGAAGGATGAGGCACTCACTCCACCTCAACTCTGATTTGCAAGTGAGTATCTATATTTTGGGAGGTTTTTTTGATACAGAGAAATCATGTTTTCACAGAAATTAATCTGAGAAATTAACCATCAGCTTCACCATAGTACAGTCTAGGGAAAAATAGCATTTAGTCCCATCCCCCACACGTTTCTCTATCTTACTACATTTTAACCAAATTAATGTCAACTGATGATACAAAAACAACTCTAAAATTTACAGTGTTTTGTTTTTTTTTTTTAAAGGATGAGAACAGTTGTGGAAAAGTGCACACTACAGAGCACCAGGACAAGGCTCTGCCAAACATGTCATTATCCCTACAGGATCAGCTGAAAGACATGCAATAATGCAGAGCTGCTGAAATTTCAAACCCTTTTTGTTCAGTTTTAATTCTTCAGAAAAGGCTTATCTACAGTTATCTCAGCATTTACACACAGTCTTACAACACTAAACACAGACACTTTGGCCACCAAAAGCTCACAGTTCTAGCTCAGATTTTCTTATGAATTCATGGATGTTTACAGTTCTTGCATGTGGAAGGGATCTGCACATTGTAACCACCTGTACTGACAGCCCTGTTTTCATCGAGCTGTGCTCTTACCTTCATAAGGGTGGTCTCACTTCTGAGGTTATATATTACTTATAAAATTTTACAAGGAAACATAGACAAGCATTTTCCTTTGTACTTTATCCAGCATCCTGACAATAGTGAAGACTTGGCAGAATGCCCAGAAGCTCACTGCAATGACATCTAACTGCTGAATGGAGTAAGAAAGTATAAATAAAAATCCAGAATGTCTAGAATTCAGCAACTTGTAAATAATTTGAAAATGCACACATCTATTGACCCTGTCATTGTGCACTCAGTAGGACAATAAAAATGCAAAACTCTAGCACAATTTACTAGGAAAGATTTATTTAGTTTTGTGTGTCTTGATTTTTTTTATTTAGTATTTTTTCTCCCTAAATAAAAGATACAAGTCTTTTCTAGGAAATTGGTTTTTAATTCATTTTTTTCCTGGAGAGAACAAGGAGACTCAAATACAACAACAAGCATTCCACTTCCCAAACCACAAAGTAAAAATGTAATCATATAATCATCAGGCATTTAGGGAGTAAGTATTGCTCATACAATAAATCCATTTAACAATACAGAAACAGTTTATTGACAGTGCACCTACCACACACATGCTTTTAGCTTAACAGAGCCACCCACACTTAGGGCAGACACTTGACAAAGGATAAACAGAATTCTTCCCCAGCTGAAAAAGAAGTACAGTCCATGCCAGAGTCCAAGGATGGCTGGTTTATAGGAAGGTGGATGCCCACAAAGCTGCAGAACTTGGACTGATAGGCTGATCCACTTAATATGCAATACAAAGGCACTAACAAAGAGAACATTATTAGCATTTTGGTGTGAAAGCTTCCTCCTCCTTCCATTTTACAGCAAAGATCAAAGTCTATTGTGAAAGCTTAGGATTTTCAAATAAGGAACAGTTACTAAGAAGAAAGGCTCCGTGGATTCAACAGTATGGTGAAACTGAAGATAATTAACTCTTCGTTTTTTATAACCAGTGAATCACAGAACTCCAAACTGGAGTCCAATTCTCTATGAATTCAGAGATCACTGTACAACTAGACCATTCTATCATTCAAATTTTAATATTAAGTTGCAAATTTGATTTTGTTCCTACCTCAGCTGCAGGGAAGCTATTTCTAAGAATGCTTCAGAAAATTCAGGAAATTTTCTTTAAGATTTCCTTGGGAAAACAAGTTTTATTGCCACAGCTAAAACTAGAGCATCAGAGCAAAACCTTATCTCAAAACACACATCAAAGCAACACAGTCATCTGTAATTTCAGTATGAAATGGCTTTGGTTATGGTTTGTAAATGTAGGTTTCCCCTACTTCATCTTACCCATTAAGGGTGAAAACAGGTCCCAAAGCCCACCAAGAACACAGACTAGGACTTAGTGCCCTTCCCTTACATATGGAAATCTCTTCTGTAATGCCCATGAATGGGCACCACAGAAATACAATCAGAAAATGGCAAAATACCACTTCTTCCCATGCTGTCACATCGAATGCCTTCCCATTATATTTCCCATTCTTCAACCTCCTGCTGGGATTTCTTTTTCCATGCAGAAGAGCAGGCCAGATGTTTTGACTCCAACCTTGGGCAGCTCTGATTGACAGACTCTATTTATTTGCAGGCAGAGCTGCAACATTTAATGTAACATTTCTGTTGTGGTATACTTTAAAAGGGGGAGAGACACAAAATTCTCAAGCTTAATTAACATTGTGATACTCTGGAAAGCCAACAGAAAGCTTTTCAGCCCACTCCTAACAACCAACAGTATTTTCCAAATACTTTAAAACAATGACTAATGAAAAGAAAAAGCAGCATTACATCAAACCCACCCCATGTTTTATGGTGCAGTATGACCAATTTTTCTTTCCACTATTGTTAATTGGTAAATCACTCGGGGAAATATGTACTGTTCAACATATGACCTGTGTGTCAGTCTTACCTGCAAAATGTTTCATGTTATCTGTGCTGCTTTGCTATTCTTCTGGCTGTAAGGGACCTCCATAACTACCCTAAACTCTGCCAACCCCTGTCAGAAATCCAGGGAATTTCAGGACTCCTGAAGGTTATTCATTTGTGCATTACAGTACAGCCAGTCCTAATGAAAAAATACCTGATCTTTCATCATGACAGAGTGAAAACAGCCTTGACCCATTATTTGATAGGTGACTGAATTCACATATTAACTATTAAAGTGTCCCAACAAAACACACTCTGAAGCAAGCTTGTTCTCACAAGATTCTCCTGAAAAGTGCTGTTTTAAAGGCAGTTGGAAGGGATCTCTCTCTGAAGATCATCCAGTCCAGCCCACCCGTCCAAGAGGAGCTATTTGGAATTCTGGGCTACTTTGGGGCTGACCTGGAAACCTCCTGAGGCAAAGATGGCACATCTCTCTGCCAACCTGCTCCAGCATCCACAGGGGAAGAGGTTTTCTGAATGTGCAACCTAAAGCTCACCAGTATCTCCATATAATTTGAAGTGACTTCTGAAATCACACCTTGCCTAGTTGAGATTTTCAGCACAACTCTGCCCTTGAGCAAGTGCTAAGCAAGAATCCATCAGTGGAAGTTGCACAGCAGTGTGACACATCTACAGCTCTATCAGCTCACACCATGCAGACCAAGCTTCCTTCCAAATCCACCCATACATAGTTCAAATAGCTTTGGAACATTAAAAAAACAGTTTTCAATTTTATGAAGCTTTGAGATAAAAAGAAATTCAGGCTTTTATCCTACCATCTACATTTAGTCTCTCTTAGCTTCTGCAGCAGCTCTCATGCTGCACCTTCTTTGGCTTTCAAGAACATCTGTTAACACTTCTGAAGGCTCAGAAATGATAGAGCTCCATGGCTGCTTTGTTATGCAGGTGACAGCATCTGAAAGCAGCCGGGATCTGTGGAGCTGCAGCAATGACATCAGCAGTGGATGGGTGAGGGGGAAGCAGGGGTGGGGAGAGAGGCAGAAGCAGCAAGACAAGTTTGCCAGTACAAACACCACCTTCGTTTATGCAAGTTTTAATCACTCTCAAGATAATATTGTTCTGCAAAATAAGTGTTTTGTCAAGATCAAAGTCCTTGAACTCTATAGAAATCTGTATGCAAAATAACAGTTGAGCTTTTAGCTCTGGCAAGTTAATACAGCCTCCAAGAGAAATGCACACCATTCCTGTCCCTGAGAGATCTCTGCTTTTTGCAAAATAACAGCCAAGAGGCTGATACCTGAACACCTTCACACACACACAAAAGAAGGAAATTTAAGTTCTATGTTTTATGTAAGGTGAATGCATTATTAATATTTCTATTGCTACTGAAACAAGTAGCAAATAGATGCCCTGTCATGCTCTCTTTTCAATTCTGGATCCCACCTGCAGAGTGAAATCCTATTCACTCTTCCTTACTTGTTAGGGTGCATCATCTCCAATTGATCCTATCAGACCCATTACTAAAAATCCACTCAGAGCAGTACATGTAGAACCACTTTTCCAGTTATTTATTCAGATGAGTAATTTTAAACTCTGTTTAAGGCAGCGCTCTTTGCATTTGAGTTTGTCAAAGCTTCAAGCATTTTTTGAGTCTGTCTCTCAAGGACAGATGCATAGGCTGTTCTGGGAGCACCATGCCAGCTGGAAAGATGACCACTGCCAGTGGCTTGTCATTCCCTCTGACAGCTGAGCTGCACTTCAAAACCGTGCACTCAGATGAATTAGGAAGCTTGAACAGCACTTACAGGTCTTTGCTGGCACAGCTAAATGTGATTTTCCACACTTGGAAAACAACTCCAAGTTTCCTCTCACTTCTGTTGCTGGTTAGCTCAGAACTTTTTGGTTTAGAAATTGCACTTTGTTTCTCAAGTGAAAGATCTCACCATGTCAAAGCAGACGACAGATTCGTACCTCGATCCAGCAAGTGGGAAACAGAACCTGCAACCATTTGCACCACCTGAGCCATTTTCACATTTATGACAGTTGGAAAGAAAAGCAACACTGAAACCCAAAGAACAGTTAACGTGTTCAGGAAAATCAGCCACTTCAGCCTTTAATTCACTAGTGAGAACTGACTGAAATCAAGGGTAAATTTTTTGTTAAAACCAACGTTATTGCATCAGCCCAAAACTCAGATCTTGGGTCTTAAAAGACGGGTCTGTCACTTCATGTGCCACATGGCAATCTCCAGATGCAGGATAGCCCACAAGAATACCACCTCCTGACTTCACTCTTAATTCTCACAGAGGTATAACTGAGACATGATTTGCAATTAACCAGGACCTGAGCAAAAACCACCCCATCAACCCTTAGTCAAATACCAAAGCAGAATATTCAAACATGCAACCACTTGCATGACCATATATGTCAAATCAAGTGTCAAAGTTTTTTCAGTGGAGAAATATTTAGAAATGATTCATTTCAGGGGGAAAGGAAAAGAATGGATTTTCAGTTCTTGTAACAGCTTCAAATGTCATTTAAAGTTAAAAGGAAAGTAAATCAAGTAGGTTCTTCACAGGCAGAGTTCTTGTGTGTTACAGATTAACTCCAAAGGCACTCAGACTCAGCACAGCTGTGCCAAACCAGCTTTGTCCAGTCAGGATTCCAGGTTCAGGCACACTCCACACTTGGTCCCACAGGCTGCTCATGCTGGGAAGCTGCAAAGATCACTGTGTCAGGAAAAGAAGCCCATGAGACACTGATGGAGCCTGTAAAACCCTAAAACCCTGCACTGTTTCACCTAGACATGCAGAAAGCCACTCATTCACAACAGGTTGAAGCGTTCACCTGGCTCTACCCAAAGTCACCTGAAAATGCCCAGCTCTGATGTGGACATCACCTGTGTTCCTCAAGGGCCATTAATTTAATTTAACAGAGCAGCAAAACTGAGGTCCAAGGTGGAGCTCGGAGAAATCCCACTCTAGTTCACAGTTGGATAACCACTTTTACCAAGAGAAGTGCATGATTCATTACAGTGCTTGCTGCTAACCTTGCTTTTAGAAATCTCTGATAACCATTTCCTCACCACGATTATGTACTTCCCAATAGCATTATCTAAATCAGACTTCTCCAGCTTGTTCTCTTTCCATCAAGAGAGAAATGCGACACTTCCGGTGACAACGGCTTGTGACATTGTCACACACTCCCACCTCATACTACTCCTCAGTAACAAGTTCAGCACAGACTGCACAATCAATTATAAATTCCACCTTTTATGATAATGGCTTTTTTTCTTTGCAGGAAATCCAACTTTACATGCACAGACACCTTTTCTCCCAAGATGCCTAAGTAATAAGCCTAACATAATAAGCCCTTTACAATTATGACAATTGGCTGACAACTATTTCCATAAGTGCATTTGCTTTATGTATTCTGAATAATGCAGTTTTCACATATTCTTATTACATTCATACAGATTAATAAAGATCTGATTTAAGTGTTTCTTTAAAAGGTTTTATCATCATATGTACAGTAAAACAACTGAGACAATGCCTTACAGCAGAATAGCCATTAAAATATTTTTTTTCTTCTACTACAGCAAGATTTGGCAAAGTATTTAAAATTACATTTCCCTAGGGGCAAACGAGAACTTTGATGATGAAAGAAGTAGAATAATAAACGGAAAGTAAATAATCACAGTCTCTTTTAGATTCATATCTTTACACACATATAATGAAAGCATTACAAGCAGACAATACTGCTTCAACTAGATTTTAAAGACAAGCATAAAGCACTTTTAACAAGATACAATGTGTTCCTACTTAACTATTACTCCTAGGTAGGCTTTGTTCAGGGTTGGTTTTTTGTTTTGTTTAACTCCTTCTGCAGCCTGCAGGATTTGGCCTGGAAACCAGCCCCAGCTCAAGTGATTCAGGGACACAGCACCAGACAAACCACAGACCAAAGGCTTCAGAGCACCCAGCAACCTGCTCCAGGGATCTGGGAGGAAAAGACTTTCCCTATCATCCTAAGAGGCAACTTGTTGGGGGTCTTACTGAACTGCAACAAAACTTCAGAAGACAATCCTCAGCTTATATATCTTGATTTAAATACTCCTCCTACTCAGGAGCAATTAAAATGAAATACTTGTGCCAATGTAGGACTAGAGAGAGAATTCTCCTAAGCACTTCTCCTACCTCTCTGGCATAACCAAATGAACATGACATTTGCCTTTTTTTCTTTTTTTTTTTTTCAACTAAACCAACAGCTGTTTATCATTGTATTTACTTCATATAGTTGCCTGTTTAGTTGTATCAAGGCACAACTTTTACTTAATGCTCTTACGTATGAGTTATGCCAAATGTTTTAGCTTTTCCTTCCACTCTGCGTGCTCACACATTGGAGGGTTATATTCTCTCACCTCACTGAAGACACATGCTGCAGGAGAATAATGACAAACCCATGAGGCTATAAATCCTAGCCTATAATTTTTGGTAATTGAAAATTTACAGTTTCCAGAGGACTTATGATGAAAGCACTCTGGTGATAAAATAAACACTCCGCAGGTCTCTCCTGCCTGATTCCACAGAATCATCTGCTGACTAAACCACACCTGGGACTCCTGCACTTGGGGCTTCCATTTCTCAGCTCACAAGAAGAGAGCCCAGCATCCCATCAGACACTGGGACTTGCAGTAAGTGATAAGTCTGCATGAAAATTAAAACAACAAAAATACTTCCATCATGGTAGAGGACTAACAAAAATAAGAAGGTTTTCCATGTGGATGCGCATTGGAGTAAACAGCTCTGACACTGACAGTAACTACCAAAAGCAAAATACTGCCCTTTCAATCTTAAAACAGTAATTTACAATTTGCTACTTCTGTTTCCAATTCCCTTTACTACATTTAAATAGAATGGAAGCAGGTTATTTTGGAGTTATACATTATTCCATCTGGTGAAGCCTGGGAAATTCAAATGGAGCAAGCTTTATTCTTGCAAGTCAAGAAATCAGAAGACTGCAATGGATAAACATGCTGCTGACCTTGTTCAAGCCTTCTAAGAGAGCCTTACTGATGAGATAGTCAGCCATAAAAAAGGTCTCCTGGAAAACATGATGCTACTACTATTTCAGAGCACACAGATTCACAATTGTAGAAGAAAGCCTTCTGCTTTAATGATCCTGGTTTAGCCCATCACATAAATTTTAACACATTTCCAAATGTGTTACGTAAGCAAGGCAGATAGAACCAGGAATTCAGCACCAATAATGCTCATGTGCCTGAAACAGTGATACTTTCTCTGAGTTAAAAACAGCACAGAGAATGTTCACTTTCCCTTCAGTTTACATCAGAACACCACAAGTTCCAAGAAATGGCTCAAATATACACCTTCCCCCCCTCCCCAAAAAAGGAATGTAGCTTACAGGCTTTTAGTTGCAAACTGCAGCTAGAAAGGAGAATTTAGTTGGGGAATAAAACAGGAAAAGTGGTTTTCTAGTACAGAAATAAGAAATTTTCTTTCAGTTTACAGATCAAGGCATTTTTTTTTGTTTTATAAGTGCAATTCTGCCATATGAACTGCTAAACCTGCAAGAAGGCAAATAGTATTTTAAAATCATCTTGAGAAAAGTGCAGTAAAGCACTTTCTGCCTTAAAATTTCATTCAGCTACTTCTTTCTGACATCTCTTGTGACAGAGAACCAAAGCATGCCAAAATGTTAAAAGGCACTTCTGAAATCAATTATATGATATGATTTTCAAAGATTTCTAAAGAATGTCCAAATATGTTAAAAACCACATTATCCTGAATAGAACAACTAACACCTATTTACCTGTAGCAAACCAGGAACAATGAAAAATTAGCATGGCTTGACACAAAAGGATTGTGTGCAGAGGAATGACGTGGAAGCCCCCAATTCCCTGTGCTTGGAAACTGCTGCTTCATTTCCTGGCACACTGGAAAAGCAGGAAATGTGGGAAGTTACTGTTGGAGCCCTTGAAGAAAATCCTGGCAGCTCCCCCCATTCCTGTGGGGCTGCTGAGCAATTCCAGTGCCCTGGTGAGCACCAGCCATGGCAAAGGTGTGACTTCTTCACTCATTCATCTCCAGGATCAGCCAACTCTGGATTTAGCATCTCACTGAATAAATGAATTGTGTTTGCAGGAAATACACAAAATACACACTTGAAGTGGTCCAGCAAAATACTAATATTGGATATAACTTCATCAGCTGGAACTTGTGTGCCTTCTTGCTGACCAGTTTTGTGTTTTTCCATCAGAGAACATTAGAGAGCTTAAGAAAATTGGGGTCTTTCCTCTAACAAATTTTGGAGACACGGGAAAAACACACCAAATCAGGTAAGTGCTTCAGGCAGCCAAGTACCCACACACAAGGCACCTCCCAAAGTCAAGCCCTGACTCAAGTCTCTCTACAAATGAGGGCTCACAGCAGCTCCTCAGATACCTTTAATATTTCCTGAACTGGGCTTTCATAATGCCATTATATTCCTTACACTGAGTTTTTTGGTATTCCTATAACGTTTTGTGTTAATTTGGGCTACACACAGACTCAGCAAGGTGTTCTGGTGTTAAAAATTTCCAGCTAGAGTTCATGAAAGTACATCCTTTCAAATTTAAATCAAGTCTGTTTAAACTTTTCTCCATGGATGGACTATTTGACCTATTCCACATTTAAACTGAAATTACAGCAACCTAAAGTTGATTGAGGGTATTAATCAATATAGGAGCATAACATCTCTGACTCTGTCTAAAACTTTATATTAAAACAGGGATGAAGTGCAGCCTTATATATTCACAAGAAAAATGGAAATCACATCTGACTCTGAGGTCACTCTAAAGATACATCACAGCACCAGGTTTTGCGCCAAGTATAAAATTCTCTGTTTTAGCCTGTATTGTGACAGGCATTTTGAGATTTGTGTGTTTGACCAACAAACCATGGTGGAATATTTTCATCTGGGCTTTAATTCCCATGTTAAAAACCATCCTGAGTTCAAAGAACAAAAACAAACAAAAAATTCTCTATCACACAAAAGAGAAAAGTTTAGTTCCAACCTATCAAAGGGAGAACTAAATTTTATTTCAATCATCAGCTGAAGGCTGATATTTTCAAAAGTATTTATGTATACAAAGATATGGACCAACATTTATGCAGGCTTGATAAAGACCTTTAATGTAAAACAATTAATGGAAGTTAATCACTTGCACCTTTTGCTACCTGAATACTTTTGGAACACTGATCCATACTGCATTACTTGCTAAAAATGCACATAGCTAAACTTATGCTCCCAACTGCTAAGGGCTAATTTCAGTTAAAACATTTGACTTTGGACAAACAAGTTCTAATTCTTATGTTACGCTCTGGCCATGAACTATTATTAAGAAAGCATAAATAAAAAAGATGAAGGATTAATTCATTCTACTCCATTGTAGCACTTATGTGCATTAAGCAGACTGGATCAGATTTGTTCTGACCAGGAATTGCACTGACTTAAATTTTAAGTACAGATGCTCCCAGTGCTGTATTTCTCTTTGTGTCACCAAAAAAATCCTGCAGAATTGTTCACAACACTGTGAAATCCAAGTAATTGTGAAGTCATGACTATTAATTTCCAAAAATAAGCATTTTATTATTCACTGAACGTCAATCACATGCCAGGAATTTTTAAATAAGTCCCAATATTGCAAACAGAGAAAACAAGCTTTTTTTGTTTAACGAATAATGATTCAGACACTTTCTTACAGGAGAGCACCCACACAATTTATCACCACTTTCATCTGTCATCCCACATGCTTGGCTTTTGCTCATATCAACATTTTTTAAAATTAATTCTTTTCACTGTAGTTATGATACTGGTTTTGCAACCATTAGGGCTAGCAAAAATCTACAGAAGCTTCAGGTTGTTGATACAGGAAAACTGTGCCTTTTATAAAAATGTGGATTTTTGAAATCTCTTATCATTTATCACCTGCCTGAAAATCTATCAGCAGAAGTTATTATGCTATCAGTGTTGTAAGATGGTGAATAATCAATATAGAAATTAATTAAATAGCTTCAAGAGAAGAAACCAGATCATGATTTTCAAGTCAACCTCTGATAATCAGATAAATACACAGAGAAGAGAACAGCACAGAGAAAGTCAGTCATCACTCAGTCTTCCTCCCTTGATGATTTCAAGTGCTGAGATTTTTATCACTGAAGTAGTAGAGAGTATTCTGCAAGAGAAATACTCAAAACAACCTCCCAAGAGAAGCATTGCCTCTTGCTTCACTGCTGCCATTTAGATGTCCTAATTTAACAGGGTCCCAAAACGGTCTTTCTTACCAAATACTAACATGCTGTGTGGCAATAATTAACAGAACAGCTTTATTAGAAAATGATTTTTGTTAAAGCTGTCATTTTAAAGCACTAGAAGCTACTAATAGGAATTTACTATGTGTAATATTATCATATCCTGACATCTCAACTTGCCAGGGTGTGAAGAAAATGCTGCATTGCACTCAAAAGCACAGAGGAATATCAGACTTTAGCAACATATGTGCATTATGAGATGATTGCTCATTTTGGCAGGAGCCAGACTAATGAAGAGTTCAGGGTAAGGAGTCCCCACCACCATCAAAATAGAGAAGAATCAGTGAGCCAGAAGAGCCAATAGTGAAGGCCTCTTATAGAAGCTGATGTGATGAGAAAAGAAAAAGCCAAAAACTGACAGGGAATATTGATTTATACATTATTTAATAAAAAAAAAAAAAAAAACCACAAAAAAAACCCACCAACCAACAAAAAAAACCAACACAAACAAAAAAAAACTCCACCACACCATGCCATAGCGTCACATCAGATAGCTAGAGACAAGAGAAACATGGAAAATACTGATTCTGAACCCAGCATCTGCTGGGGACACTGACAATTGGCAACTGTCAGGGTTCCACATAATGCTCATGTTTGTTACACACAGGAAAACAGGATTCAGGAACATTTCCACAAAATTAACCTCTACACATGAAACCTTTATTCAGCAGCCCCATCTCAGGGGTTTAGCACCCAGAATTTGATCTTTCTCACTCCACTGAGTCTCTGCTGAAAGCTGTCCCACCAAAAGGACCAACTGAGGCAAGTCTTGTTAATTTGATTCTTTTTTATATTAATATGAAAACAGGCACAGATCTTGACAGCTGTGTTACTATTAAGGAAATAACTATTATATATTGCTTCCCTTGATCATATAGCTCAATTATTCTGCTTACAGTTGTTGAATGTGAAAATTCTAATTTCATTCCAATGAGGCCAAAGAAAGGCTCAGGAAGGAGTACAGGCACATGCAAAAGAGAGATTATTACACCAGGTCACTCAGATAAACTGAAATAATTGCAGAAAAAAGATGAAAACTTTTTATAACACATGTATAGTATGGGTGTCATTTCGTCAGATTATCCTATCCCAAGAAGAAATCTGCAAGTCTGCTGGAGAGTGTGTGTTCTGTGGAATTAATCAAAAGTGTCTAGAAATGGCAATAGAGAAATCTATCAAAAAACTTCACTTTTCTGAAATATGCTAAAACTAAAAGAGGAGAAACTATGCTCAAGAGAGACTAGCGGGCGTCACACTCTCCCTTCCAAAAACACAATTAACTTTTCATTCATATCCTGCCAGGAGCAGAATTCTCCTCAGTGTTATGTACCAGTTCTTACAGTGGGACAAATATCAATGCTCTCTTCCTCTAGCATTGAAACAGCTTTGATATAACTGAGAAAGGAGGTATCACTGATTTCTGCCACCTCCCTGCACTGTGTAGTCTGTCCCAAGCCAAGGACACAGATACTGGCAGGCTCTGCAGCCTTCCATGACAGAAAATGAAGTGACCAACATAATTTTGTCAGGAACCCCTATGCTTGGAGGCAGATCAAGAAATGTAATGAAGCAAGTATGAATTTCAAAGTTCCTAGCCCAGTTCTTGGGAGGAAGGCATCCATAAGGGATTCAGGCCACTCCATCCAAGGCTGAGTCAGTGAGCAATCCATGGAACACAGGTTAGTTACCCTGGCAGAAGGCTCAGACTCTGCTAACTCACAGCAGCAGCAAGACAACTGCTCTGCTGGGTAATTAGCACTGAAATTGCATCACAGCCCATGGCACCCCAGAGCTAGGAGGTTTTCAAATCAGTGAGCTGGTTTATCCCATTTTAGTTTCTACCACCAAAATAGCTTACGATTTTACAAACAGGATTATTTTAATGAAGTCAGCTCAGATACAAATAAGAGCTGACCAACTGTTTGTGTGCACACCATGGATCTCAACATTACATGGCCAAACATGCCACACACAAGCCAGCTATTCACTAGATTAACTTCTAGAGGAATATCAAGCTCTCATTTCTCCTTCTCCCTCCACACATTCTGTGGAAAAGGCTGTTTCTCTTCATGAGAACACTACCACTCTGCACTTCTATAAATAATTACATAAACATGATTAGATAAATCCCCTTCTTCCAGGATGACCCTCCTGCACAGTCCATTTTGAGTAAGTCTTAAAGAATGACAGCTAAATATTTACAACACTGGTAGTATTTGCCAAAGCAGTTTAGATGTTTCATAACCAGAAATAAACACATAAATGAAAATTTAGTAATCATTAGAACAGATTTATTCTATGGGATTATGTATCTCTAGAATTTTCAATAATGCATCAGGGGAATCATGATCATCCTGTTATCAGTAGACAACTAATCAGAACCAACCAGTAGAAAACACTTCAAGTTTAATATTGAAAAATTAATAAAGCAACTAGAAAAAGATCCTCTGACTACTATGTGTAAGAGAGCATAATAAACACCTGTTAGGCTCCAAGAACAAATCTATAGTTGAATGGTTTACCAGAACAATGATTAGCCTGTCATAAACTGCATGTAATGTAGACAATCACTATATCAACTTTTCCTCTAAAAATTATCAAAAATTATATTTTTCTTTTATTTTTGACCTAGTAAACAAGGACAATGCTGTAATTCCCTAGGCAGCCAAACACTTCAAAAGAACAATGCTTGCTTAAATTTACCTCAATACATCCCATGTTAGCTTTTAAATGCTCTGTAAATCTATGATTTTGTGCATGCAAATGTTGATAACAGCAAGCAACTGAGCTCTGCTCTTCATTCCCCTTACAAACACACACTGCACTGGAAACACAGAAATATTGTTGGATTGACAAGGTTCAACATGGACTAGCAGAAAGCTCTTCTGAAGAGAAGACCACAAAATGCAATTACAAAGAAGAATTGTGTGCCAGCCTTTCTATGGTTTGTTCTGCTTTACTTTATAAGTTAAATGCAGAAACATTTAGCTACTATGCTGAGTAATCTGTAAGGCAACACTGGTTTGGTGTTTGCTGTTATTTTTTCATTTATAAAGACAAAACCTACCTTACAAAAATTGCAGAATGAAAACTTGCTGAAAACCTAATACATCAAACACAAGTCAAACCAAATCCAGAGCAGCAAATCCAGCAAGTCAGCCACTGATTTTCTGCAAGGGATTGTAAAATGTGGCTGCCTATGATGGTAGGGCCTGAGCTCAGTACTCAGCCTCATTCCTATGCAGTTCTTGAGAGAAACAGCAGATATGGAGTGGAATAAACCACCCCAGCAAACAACCCCCACCCCAAACCAGCACTTTCTCTGCTTTTCCTGCCAAGAGAAGGAAAACTGCAGCTCTTTGTGTGCATATGGATGGTGTTTGCATTGCCTTTGCATTTTAACAAATCCCACACTGATCATGACCTATACAGTGTATACAGAGAGAAAATTGATCTTTTTATATTCTGGAAAGTATTTAACATAGCAGTAATATACACATATTCTGTTATTGTTTGTCTCCATGACAATTCTAATATGAACTGTAAACTCTGAATATTTCTAGCTCTTCCTGAAGCAGGAGCATTATTAAGCAACTAAAGCCCTCTTTAATCTAATTGCACAAGTTAGCAATTGAATTTTACATTTGCTTTTTAGTTGTTCACATTAACCTTTAGACCCCCTAAATGAGAGAATTGTTTTTGAACTAAGAGCAGCTCAGTACTGTGTGAGCACCAACACTGCATTTCAAAAAGATTCAAAAAGTCAAAAAGATTACAAACACTTTCTGATTAAGGCTTAATTTTTTAACTTTGGGAATAGCTCAGTATTTATTTAAATTTAAATCTGAGATTTTTTCACTCCTCATTTCTAAGATTTTTCTCCATCAGCAGGATCCAGGATGGACTAGTTTAATTAGCAGAGAAAGTGTCTTAGGCCTCTCCAAATACTCTACAATACATGACTCTCAATATTTACTATCAGAGCATCAAACTCCACCATCCAAGATAAAATTCTGTCCTGCCTAGATTTCTCATGTAATCATATCTCAAAACTAGAGCACTGTCAATCTTTAAGAGTTATGAAATTCTCATTATACTCAGTTATTTGTTTGTAGTAGCATAAATAAACAATTATATTTAATAATATCCAAGCAACCAGTAGGAAAGCAAATGAACTGCATGGGTATAAGGACATTTTGCACATAAACACATATTAATCTCATATATATGTGGTATATAAATAAATAAATGTATTATCAACAATGCCCCACCATAACTAACATACCCAAAAACATGTCAGATCATCCACATGAATTACAAAATGAGTAGACTTGAACTCAAAACTAGAGAGAAAACACTGAATACATTGGCATTTTAAAGATATTTGTTAAAGCAGAATTAAAACTTTCTAGACCAGCTAAATGTTAGTAAAATATCTGAAGACAAAAAAAAGTACCACATGCAAAGCAAGTCACATTGTCCCTCAAATGAAAAAATAATGCAATATCTTCTCATCAACATATAACATTTTGCTCATGTGATACTCTTCAAAATCAACTTGCAAAGGAATTTTTTGGGAGTTAGTTTCTCATTCAAGCATTTTATATTGGTTGAGACAGGAAACAAACAAACAAACAAGTATAATCTGTGTCTCTAGAACAAGTGAACAGCCACTAATTCAACTACTATAAATATCAGCTGCATATCTAAATGCGCTGACCATTGGCGTCTACAGTGAATTAAGAAACAATTCTCATTATTTCAAACAAAAATGCCAGAATTATGAGACATAAGGCAATAAGAGAAAGGTAATATTTAATGTACTTCCTTTAGTCAGATACACATTTCAAAACTATTTCAGATACTTTGAATTCTTAAAAAGAAACCATACCTGATACTCTTCTGTTGTATCGGTTAACAACTGGAGCTGGAAAAAAAGAAAAATAAAATTACACATTTGTATTTATTATTACAAATATAATTAATTAATTGCATAATCATTATATACTTTCAGTACAGAAACCCCATACAAATCTCTTTTTTAAATGATCCAGTATAAAGCTTTCATCCATCTACTTGCCAGCCGGTAAGTTTTTATTCAAAATGAAACTTCATATTCCTGAAGGCCATTACATGCTAGGATGGATGGTAAGTAGTTTTGGCTTGGGTTTGGTTTTTTTTATCTAATTCTGAAAAAAACATACCTCTACACAGATTATCCAATCCTAACCTATCATCAGCCAGCAGCTGCATTTATTTGGTATTATTGCCAAGCACTGCAGCACTTTAGGTCAGCTGTACCTCCTTAAGGAGGCTCAAAAGCCAAAGAAGTTTTGGCCAACCCGTTCTGTGCCCCAGGCAGGGCAGGGCTCCCCCAGTCCCTGCAGCCCTGAGCAAGGCGGCCTCACACATTGAAACTGGAGAAGGCTGAGGTGCAGCATCCACTGCCTCCCTGCTCAAGCTGTAGCTCTACAAGGCACTTGGATTTTGGACTGGGATGAACTGCCTGAGTTCCACTGTGCACATCCATTCTGACATTACCTTCAGCAAACAGCACCTTTCCCCCTTTTACAGTAACCAAGGCACCGTCTTTGAGAGCTGCTTCAGTCTCAAAAAAAAACCCAAAACAAAATCTGCTTGTAAAGTTTCACCCAGAAAAAAATCAAAGCACTTTCTTCTCCTTCACCTTTAACAACCAACATCATTTTATTCTGACTGCTTCATGTTTTCCCACTTTTCTTCCCTTCAACATTTTTCCAGATACAACCTGTAACCTTTCTATTCCATTCTTTCAATATTTAAGTTAGAGCAGCCTTTATACCCCATCAAACCACATGCATCACCAGAGCCAGATTTATTAAACACCCACCACGAAAATCTTAATGACCCCATCATTTCTTAGAAACTTTTGAGTATCTCAGCACCACCAGAATACAGAGAACAATGATTACTTAGCAAAGCCAGAAGAGCTCAGCTTCTTTGGAGCCCTTACAACCACCCTACATCTATATGAAAACACAAAACTGCAAATAATACCACAAAAATGAGATCAAAATTATTATTGTGTATTTTTTTTTAAATAAAGGAATTCAGAAGAGGTTGGAGGGGAAAGGAATAATCAGGCTAATTCCATAGTTTTCAGCTAAATCTATTAACAGGGAGACAATGCTCAGTCTCAAAAGAAGCTCAGGATTAAATGCAACATTATTATGAATTTTACAATTTAGATCTAAACTTCTATAATATGACATAATCCTCATAAAAATAACACTGACACAGTGTTTCATACATCAAGCTTGAAGAGGTTCAAAAACACTGAATAACAAACCTGAGAATTCAAGTAACTTTCTCTTCAAACCTTTCAGCAATGTACGACAGCAGGGACCCTTCCTGCAAATAAGGGCAGGATTTATCTCACTTGCCAAAAGACACCAGGGATGGGAGAAGTTTACCCCACCTTAAGGGGAAACAGGGATTGGGAATACAGATCCATGCAGGTTTATTAAACAAACTCATGCATCTGAAAGTGTTCAGACATTTTGCCCTTTCTTAACTTTTCCTCGTGGGTCTGTCTGTGGCTGCCAGTGGTGACACAAAACTGCTCTGGACAGTAATTTGCCCCAGTAATTATACTCACATCTAACTGAGTAACTGCTCAAAATTGGCCAATTTGGACCTGAAGAAACAGGAAAATTCACTACTTTTATCCAGAGACCAGTCAAATGCCTACCAGTTCTCTAAGGTTTTGAAGAATGGGAAGACCGAAACAAATTAGTTCAGTTTCCACTACAAAGTCATTTATTACAAAAGAAAATACTAAATTCAAAATGTAATTTGATATGTTTGCTGTACAAGCACCTCATCAAGGTCATAACAGTTTTCAGTAAATGATTAACCAGTCTCATGTACAGATTCAGATACTTTTAATCAACACCGTTAGTGAGTAAATACATTATTTCAGTTTCTATCTTGCACATACAGAATTTCTTCTCCACCTTATGACTTCTACACCCATTTCTTGCTCATATTTAAGAATAACATTTCATGTCTTTGAACAGAATTAATATACTAAAGAATACTCTGGTGTACTTTGGGCAACATAGAAAAAAATCCAACAACGATGTCTTCTTTTGGAATCTTGATTATTTTATCCCATAGCAGGGTTCAGTGTCATCAAAACTGCATCAAGTTTTCCAATGTTAAAAATGAGCAAAACACAGCCTTTTAAGGGCAGTTAAGAGACGACTATTATTCTGCCTCCACAAAGCTTTTAAGATTAAAATGATAGTTTGCATCTCTTACACCAGTGACAGTTCTAACATGTATAAAATTCACTTTTATGTGTTGTCAGATGACTATTTTTATGCTAAAGAGATAAAAATCTGGCATTTCCTAGTAGAGAAGATTAGTGAGGATTTTTTTCCTTCTGGCTTACCAATGAAAAGCTCTCTGCTTACGACTATTTTCAGTATTGCACAGTCATATTGCCAATCCTATGGCACCCTTGTGTTTTGCTATTGGAAGTACATGAAGGAAAAGCCTGGCATTGAGCACTGCTAAGAGAAACCTCTCCTGAAGGTCCCACACACACCTACACTGGTCTGTGGACAGATTCCAAAAAATCAGATGGGGTGGAAGGGAAAAATATATTTACTGTTAATACAGCCTAGCTCCTAGGCTGAGCACTAAAGGGCACCTAATTTAAAGCAATGGTGATGGACACACCAGTAATAAATTCCTACACCAGAGCAGCCCCCAGAGCACAACCCTGCCTACACTGTGACAAGAATCCAGTGAATCCAGCACTACAGGAACTTGTACCACTCAGAGATCTGCAATCTACAGAAACAAGATTAAACTGCTGCTTTGAAATAGGAAACAATTTTTGTTTTTTTAATCTCCAGTTAGAACTCCCCCCTGATGCACACTCATGGGCCACATTCAGTTTGAACAATGGCCCATGTCTCTGGTAATGATATGAGTGTTATTATACTTTAATTGCAAAAACCATAATGAGATTAGAAGATTTGGTTGTGAGATGATTGCATTGTAAACTCCCCATTATGTCAAAACCTCAGGTGCAGCAATATTCAAGTTCAAAATGTCTCATACCTTTGGCAGAGCTCCTGCTTCTACTTGGCTCATGGGAACCAAGACACAGTAATTGGGTAAACACAACAAAAACTGAGGTAAATTAAACCATTGTACCAGAAGAGAGCAAAACGGCCCAATTTCCTCCCTGGCAGCCAAAGGCAAGTGATTCTGGCACTGGAAAGGCAGATCAAGCTGTGCATTCCACACTTCTGCCAGAACTGACTCAGGACAATCATCCTACTCCACTGTTCAAGGAAAATCAGGAATGTCTGCTGAACATGTACGCGGCCTCCATACTGTGATTAGACACAGACTGAAGTAAGCACTAGATAGGAACACTTAAAAAGCTGCTTCAGATTGTCATTATATTGATTTAATAAAAAATATTTTAATAAATTGCATAACTAGGTCAATACTATACATTGCAGAACTTAAATTCAAAAACGTGCATTACATCAGTAATGCTACAAACAGCAGTAGTACCACACAATTAGTGGCTACTACTAACTGTACTTCCACTTCCTAGTGGCTCCATTTCATTGGGTTTTCTCACTTGAAAACTTAGGCATGTAAATCAGACACTGGGATTTTAAATTTTTTTTTAAATACTTTCCATAAGTGACAAAACATTAATTTCTCCAATATCCTTCAGTTTGCTTTGGCATTGAGATTTACTTTGAAATATCTGATGCTCAATTATGGCTCACTATATTTAACTCACAATAGTTCTGACTGTGGTTATAAGCAGGTATAAAATACAGCCCTATACGTGAAAAATGGACACAGATATTATTTTTTCTTACTGTTTTTAAGCCAAATCAAACTAGCAATTCCAATATTTAAGGCAAACAAGTGACAGTAGAACCACTCTTTACAACCAGACCTAAAAGCACACTTTTCCTGCAGTGCGTGGGCTCTCTTCTCTGTCATTGACTTTGAAAAGTGACTGGTAAAAAAAACCATCAGGCTTTTTTAGATGTACACTACTACCATAACAGGGAAAGCTGTTTCTCTACACTACTCACAAGCCTGAAATGAACAGAAATACAACCATCATTCTCCCAGCTACTGTTACCCACTTATTACACATCCTAATAAAAATTCTTATAGAAAAAGACAAAACTCAAAAGATCAATTCAGGGTCACAGGAAAAAAAAAAATATTCTGGAGCAAACAAAGGACTGGCATTCCAGGCATGACAGTTGAGTACAAGGTGCTATGGCTCTGTACAGGATGTACCTTGAAAACTTACTTCTCTTTTTTCACAAGCACTTTGCTTTTCACTATGATCTGTCAACATTTCCTAATTTCAACTAGGGTGAAAAAATCACACTGTGATTCTGAATACAATTTACAGTAGCATACTAAGTTAAGCTATTGTGCATACAAATATTTAATACAGATCTTCTATGTAATCTAATCAACAATTTTTGAAGGTTTCCTGATGAAAGATGGAGCAAAGCTTATAGTAGGTGGCATAAACTTAGTATGGCACTCAGAGTTCAAAGAGCATAAGCACAAAACACCAGCTTTATTACAACCAAGTAGCACAAATCAGTGATTTACAGAGTACTTTCCCATTGGATCATGGCACAAAATCATCCTGTGGGAAGAGAAACAAGAAGAGAAACAGAATGTAAACGGTTCTAATTTAACAAGTCAATTAAGTTTATCCAAACAACACATGAGTTGACACTAAAAACCATTAAAGCTGAAATAGCAGAAGCAGAGTGGAGTATAAATCTGAGGCGTGACTGTCTCTCTGGAATGCTGTATCAAGTTACGATAAGGAAGTGCCAGACTACAGCTGTCAAACTGTTTTTCTACACACCAAGATGTTAATGGACTTACATAAATAGGAACCACCACAACTCTGAGAAAACTCATCAATTCAAGTATCAGCTTTTTTAGGATTCCTGGCAATTAAAAAGTAATGCTAGAGCAGAAAGAACTTTCATCATCAGATATGCAACTGTACTTCAATAAATACCAATCTGAATCTTTTTTTTCAACAGGTAAGTAAAACAGAATTCCCTCTGACTGTTACCAATATAACAGTTGCATATCCATGATTTCCTTCAGGATGTCCTTGCTGGATAGTGGCAAATTCTCAATTACCCCTTCCACATTTCTACTTTATAAGGTGGAGACCACAGGTAAGGCTACAAACTACTTAGATTTTTTCAGAGGCAGTTCTGGAACCCAAGAGATCACCTCAGAGCTTCTCTCAGAAAAGCAGAACAGACAGAAACGGATCAGAGTTTTATAGACATCCTTTTCTTTTCCTTTCTATTCCCTTTATTTTCCCTCCTATTCCTCTGCCTACCCACCCCCATAGAGGAGGATGGAAACTCAGAGCCGGGTTAGACAGGCAGGAGAGACCCTGATGGTGTCAGCTGAAGCATGCCAGACATTTGGAGGAAGACAAAAGGTCAGGGAACACTGGGAAGAAGTGAGTTTTCAGAGAACAAACAGAGGGAGGACAGAACACAGAACATTAAAAAATTAAAAAGTGGAAACCATGATCCACGATTAGGTACACACAGGCTTTGCTTTTCTGTAAAAGACTCTTACATCTATTAAGTTGGAAAACAATAAAAGTTATTACATTGCTATTAAACATTGTTTTCCTGTCTGCTGCGGTAAAAATAACAGAGACATAGACACCTTGTTATTTCTCAGTATTGAAAAACAGCTGTCATCAACAGCAAGAGAACAAAACATAAAAACAAAGTTGCAACATATCCTGGTCTCCAATTTAATTGATTTTCTTTTAATTTGTATTTAAAAATTACTGACAAAATGGAGAAACACTGTCTGAAAGTCTCATTTTAGAAGAGTCCCTGATCCTTGCTTTCCAAGTTTTTTAGAGCCCCTCTGATAGAAAGAATGTAGCAACTTCTGAAGGGAAAAGTTGAGTCAACAAGCAAAGCATTTATGTCAGTAAAAAAAGATGTTTATGAAGCTAAAACTGTTGTGCTATTTTGAGTTGGCCCTTTTTTGGTTTTCAAGTACAGTAGAAAAATGAATATGCACTCTGGAATGGACAGACTTTAAACAGCTGATCAATTCAAGAAAGAAATCATTGCTTGACTAACTGAAAGGAATCTGGTGAATCTTTGGTTATGATGGCATTTCTTGACTAAGGCCTCCAGTGTTGTTTGTTTTTAAATCAAAGATCCTTGTTTCCAGCGTATCCCTATTTCAATATTCCCTTTCCACAACTGAACCTGAGCAACCATGCATGGCACTACTTTCATTCAGAGATATTCATTCTCACAAATAAAGGACCATTACCTGCTCCCACAATTCAGGAGCTTGTACAGCCTGACTGAAGCCTGAGCCCAGGAGAACAAACACCTTCCAAGCAGCACTTCACATTATCTGACATTGCAATGGCATGACCCACACAGCCCTCTCCTATTTCTTGCTGACACGTCTCAGATCAAGCCAAACACAGCACTTTTTTTTTATTTTTTATGAGTGTAATCTATATTATGAAGATCAAAGAGATAGCAACAAGGCATGCACTTGCTTTACAGACATGAAATTAGAAAAACTCCTAGTGCTGAGGTACAATCTCAGCTAAAAGAACACATTTCACAGTGATTAAAGATATAACCATATGCTGATACTACAACAGAGGTTGTCAGGGACTGAAATGAAAGACTTGGGAATGTTTTCAAGTATTAGAAAGTCAAATCTATGCACTGCACAGAGAAAGAAGGATGCTGCAAAAAAGCCAGGAAAGTTAAGAAGCAGCTGACAAATCTTCAAAGCTTTGTCAGAAGAGGCAAGACACTGGAAGGTACAACAAAGCAAGTGAAAAATGGAAATTTGCTTGGGCTTTAGGAGTAGGCTTAGAGAAGAAGGCATTTCAGAGAGAGAGAAGCTAAGGAGCCACATTAGTAATAGCAGAAAAATTAAGCTTACAAACCAAACATTAAGTAGATGATATAAAGAAAAGATCCTAAACATATTTGAATGTGAC
Organism: Ammospiza nelsoni; assembly: GCF_027579445.1. Lineage (NCBI taxonomy): Eukaryota > Metazoa > Chordata > Aves > Passeriformes > Passerellidae > Ammospiza > Ammospiza nelsoni. Next base: position 8,845,798 of record NC_080643.1, read on the forward strand.
TTTCACTGGGATTGTGAGACAATGGAAAAGCCAGAAAAGGTCAAAGATGAGAATGAGACTGTGGAGAAACAGAAATATCACATCAAGAAGAAGTAAGTGCAAGTTTCCTTAAAATAAATGCTTCATACAGAAAAAGATATTGGCATCTTATGTAGGGAACCACATTTCCCAATCAGTAAGAAACATGGGCAAATCACCCCCATGACCAGATGCAGTGGCAGAGAACAGAAATCCTCCTCCTTTTCCAAGGCTGACTAACCCCTCCTATTCCACCAGTTCTGCTTTCAAACCTCACCTCTTTATTCACCAGTCTCCTGATCCACCAGAGATCAGAGATGGATGAGGCAGGAGGATTACTACTTCAGGGTACTTAGGATTTTTCAAACATCATGAAGACAAATTTTGTCTGAAATCTTTTCATTTGACTCTGACACACACAGTTCTTTTAAAGCAACACTTTCTGTATTTCAATTGGTTTTCACTATGGTTTTGATTTCTAAGGCTTAACTCCACATCCTCATAACCTTCGAAACATCAAATCCCAAAGACTTTTGATCAGATTTTTATCCTGTGCCTGGTTGCAAGGTGCAATCACTGTTACAAACTAACAAAACTTAAACGTCTTTCAGGCTTTTTGGAAAGCTGAGTTCCACCAAACATACTTGGAGGTCCTGGAGATAATTCCTAAATGAGTCATAAAAAACGTCATTTAACTATATCTAGCATATCAGTCTATTTTTATTATTTCCAACTGCGCCGCTTGCATAAATCTCTTTCTACAAAATAATTCACTGCATACAGGTGAATGCAATCTGAGTAAGCTCATATATGTGTGCAAGCAAAAAAAAAAATAAATCCTAAAACCACCACAATAATGGAATCAGTCATGTGAACGTGTTTTTCCATTTTCAGAAGCCTAATTAAAAGGCCCACCATTATTCTGAACATCTGAATGCAGAAAACATTGTAAAAAATAATAAGAGCAACAACTCACTGGGGGCCTCTCACAACAGGAGGTCAGACGCACCACAAAATTCCATAACTCCTCCTTAAGTGAGATGGTCCCTACATCAGCAGTCTGGGACATCCCCATCACACCCAGCTCACAAGGTCTGTTCTCAGTCCTAATCTGGTCTAGGTTTTCAAAACACTCCAAGCAAATTAATATTATCCTCAGGAACAGCACAGAGCCAACTTCTCTGAAGTAGGCATGTATTTAATAAATACCATCAATGAAGCCAGGAACTTTTTCTCAACAGTCTGGCCAGTAACTTTGAGAGAGTATTAGCCAGGCAATGTAACTATAATAGACAAATATAATCCAAATGCAGATCTGGGAGGAAATCTTAGTAAGTTAATAGGGATGAAGTGGAAAACGCTATCACTGGCACTGGTTTTAGTGTTTACACAGCCTCAGGAATAAGCAGCCGTAAAATTAAGTTTGAAAAGAGTGGAAGACATGCATGTGACAGCTATGCTAATGGCACAAGTGAAGCAGTGCATGGCTCCAGGTATTTCACACCTCCTGTCACTGCCTTTTCTACAACCTCTTCCCCCTGTACCCTCCCCTCACAACCTCCATTCTGCCCCAGAGGGGAAGACAAATGCAGCTGCAAAGAGAGTTACAATTCCACTCCCACAGAAACTCTCCTACTTTCAGTTTCTGTATCACACTTACCCTGCTTGTTTTTAAGGCCTTTAACCAATTCCTACAACCAAGGCTTTACTTTGTGTCTCCTGTAATACACACTTTCCCAGCTGGATTGCTGCTCTCTCCTGACAGTGAACTTTGGGGTTACAGTGCACCCCTGATGTCCTTGTCATTCTCTACATTCCCCAGTTTTGTTCTACCCTACCTGTGCAGGATGGACTTTTCCTGGTACACTGCACAGAACACTTCCAAATCCCAGTTAAACACACATACACCTGTATATACACTTTTACAGGGCCTTTTCCAGTGAGCAACTCCTCAAATAACTCATAGATATCCTATATTTCAACTATTATCTGTCCTCTAGGCAGAGGCATATTTTAAGGCACAGGAAACGTTGCATGTACTCCTAATATTTTTCTAGGTACATCTGGCATTTGAGAAAACTTCAATATGGCATAATTCTGAATTTTTATTTGAATGTATAATGAAGAGTTGATTTCCTCCTATATGTAAAGAAATATGATGATGATGCACAGATATTCTTGTGGGTTAGCAATGAAAAAGAGAGAAATAAGAAAATTTTTGACTGCCTATCAGTTTTCACCAGAAACACAATTTTACATTCACTGCATTGTATTTTAAAGAGATTCCATCTGCTCTATCTGTAGTGCATATTAATATTCAGAAGACATCTGCAGTGTGCAGACCAAGCTTTTAATTGGAATCATGTCACAGCTACCATCACACAACACAGAATGTAAATGTTGGCTATCTGCACTTGGCAGCTGCTTGGCAGGCTCAGCATAAAGTCCTACTGAGACTGATAGTGTCTTTAAATAATGCAGTATCAGGATATAAAAGCTATCTTGAGAAATCAAATATTGACTATCATATCCATAACTAATATAATTTACTAGCACCCTAAACTACTTATAAGCAAAATATGGTTCATATTCAGCCATAATTTTCAAAGAGAGACAACAAATTGATACAACTGAGCACTCACATCTTTCACTAGGATAGATACTTAAGCAAATTTAACTTGTACACAAAAGGGGACAATGACAATTGAACCTCAGTACAAACAAAATGGTGTAATAAAGCTCAAAGCATTTATAAAAATCTAAAACTCAAGCATTGCTAAGGACATAAGAGCACCTGAATAAAAATTCAATTAACAGGTGCACTCAGTGAATTAAGATACTTTTCTACAATGTCAGACTAATTATTTGAGAATGAACAATATAGTTACCTTTTCTTGGAATTAAAAAAACCCACCCAACCCTGAGTCAACAGCATTATCATCTGCTTCAAATTCTTGCCAAACCACGGTAACACAAAATTACATTTTCCCAGTCACCTACATATTTTCTGCTGATACTCTGCTTTAAATTTCTGACAAATGGAGCAGTGAGCAGCAATCTACAGACAGAGAAAATTGTATGTGCGTGTGTGCAGGTTTATACACACAAACAAAGCTCTGTCCAATACAAGCAACTGGTTGTTATACTGACAAACTGGTCTCAGGTAAACTGCAAGAAATTTCAGTCTATCAGTATGTAAGAATGACAAAGGAACTCTAAGAACAGCAACACTTGCTTTTCATGAAATACACATTTCCTTGGGGAATTTATATGCCACCACTTTTGCCACTGTAGTGTAACAAACACAAAGCCAAAATTCAAGACCACAAGCCATAAAGGTACACAGTTACACCATCACAAAAATAATTATGCAAGTAGAGGCAACATCAGAACAGAGTCATCATGATGCAGTGTCCTCCTCTGATAGACTAATTGGATTACTGGATCCTCTTAGCTTCAGAGCAGCTCCCAACACAGATAAGGGAGTTAACAGAAGGGAGAGACACAATTGTTTGTGTTCAGAGCATGCACACACTCAATGTGTATGCTCAGTCTCAAGCCTGCACTTGCAGATCTGCCACCATTTGATGGGAGGGTAGGAAAGTAAAGAAACTGAGAAGGCAGAGCTGGGTTTCAGTCCCAAATCTGAGAACACAACAAACCTATTGCTGACCACTGATTGCAGCAGCACTTCCAATCTGCGTCAATGTCAAGGAAAAAAAGGGCTGGGCTGGTCTCAGCCTTTTCCATCAGTGATGTGCAGCTGGTCTGCTTAAGTTTGGACTACAACAGAAAAGAAAAATTATCATGGGCAGCTGCAGATGAGATGCAGCCTAAGAAGCTTTTCCTTTCACCTCTGAGCTGTTTAGTCTCAGACAAAATAGGTTGGAGTCACCCTCACAGTCAGGTGTATCTCATGTGACAGTATGAAACAACTGAACTACTTCTACAAAAGAGCAATTTATAAGAAAAATATGGAACAGGAGATTTGAAGCTCAGCAGAAACAACCAGCAGCATGGAGAGAGCCTGGTGTGTCATACCCAGCAGGCATGTTACATCTGCCAGGTCAACCTGAGTTCAGAATTGATTAATTACAGGGATCTAGGTAAAATTTAAGAATAGCATCCTACAGATACAACAGGCACATGAAAGCCCATTGTTCTTTGCCTGGGCCACTCCATTACCAATGAAGTATTGGTATTTCATTACCAATTCCTGCTGACATTTGAATGATGAAACATACTGTGTTTTTACATAAGATAAAACTGCAATAGGTTGTGCTGTCATCTGATTTGATCTGAATAAAAGAGCACAAGGAATTTCAATCAAGTGTCACTTCAAGCTGATTCAGAGCTTAATCTCACACATCCACATTTAACTCAAGGCATAAGCACACATTTATGTGCCAGGGTACTCTGGACAGCTTCTGATGCAGTGTTGCTGTGTCAGGGATGTGGTCCTTCCCTCCTCTGTGGTACTTGCAGGGGTCCCCAGGATGAGGTGAGAGAGGAGTGAATCTGACTCCATGTCCTTAGAAGGCTAATTTATTATTGTATTATATTTATATAATATTAAAGAATACTAAATACTAAAGCTATACTAGAGAATAGAGAAAGGATACAGACAGAAGGCTACAAAGAATGATAATGAAAAACTCGTGATTGACTCCTCAGAGTCCAACACAGCAGATGGTGATTGGTCATTAAGTAAAAACAATTCACATGAAACCAATCAAACATGCACCTGTTGGTAAACACTCTCCAGCCACATTCCAAAGCAGCAGAACAGGGAGAAGCAAATGAGATATTATTGTTTTTTCTCTGAGGCTTCTTATCTTCCCAGGAGAAGAAACCCTGGCAAAAGGATTTTTCAGAAAATATGACAGTGACACCTCCTACTCAGCCCTGGTGAGGTCACACCTGGAGCTCCCTGTACAGCTCCAGGCTCCCCAGAACAAAAACCTCATGGAAATACTGGACAGAGTCCAGCAAAGGGCCATAAAGAAGATGAGGGGACATGAAGCATCTCTGGAGTGAGGACAGACTGAAAAAGCTGGACTGTCAGCCTAGAGAAGATAAGGCTCACAGGAGTTCTTATCAATACCTGAAGGGCACTGAAGGACAATGGAGGCAGTTTCTCCTCTCTGGCACTCAGAACAGGACAAGAGCCAGTGGCCACAAGGTTAAATCCAGAAAGGGTCCACCTGAACATCATGAAGCACTTTTTTACTGCCAGGGGGGCCATACACTGGCATAAATTGCCCAGAGAGGTTCTGGAGCCTCCCCCCCCCCAAGAAACTGAAAAGCCACCTGGATGTGGTCCTGGCCAACCACTACAGGCAGTCCTGCCTCACAAAAGGGGCCAGGCAAGACCTCCAGAGGCACCTTCCAAACTCAACCATTCTGAAATTGCACAGAGATCCTCAACAGCTTAATAAAGTTCATGCTTTGCTTCCAGTTTATCTTCCAATGCAAATCATCTGCAGGTAGATGGATCTAGTTTCAGGTATCCTTTTTCCAGGTAGATAACTACAAATTCTGACACAGCCACTGCACAGATTTTAGGCTGTTGGGGCTTAATTTGTTTGGCTGAGTTTTTTTAAGGGAAGAAAGGCAGGAAAAGCAAGGCTGAGAAATAGCCTGGGCGTCTACAGGTTCTTACTGTGGGCACATTCTTTGTAACTGCAAAGTGAGCACTTCCTGGGGCATTTTTAAAAATGTTCAGTATTGACACTACTGCAACATACCAAACTACTACTTATTCTAATAATGCCACATAAAAATCAACGTTCATCCACATCCTGGACAACCCTCAGCAGGAGTATCAGCCAGCTTAGCCAGTGTCACAAAAGGCATCTATTATCAGCTGATCAGCTACGACCTTTCTAGGATTTAGCACTCTATCCTGCACAAGTAATCACCTCTGAAGGTTCATTCTTGCCTGAACAGTTTGCAAATTACCTTTCTCAAACCAGTCTTTCTCAAAAGAGCAACAGTATAAAAAGCTGGCTCAATTCTTTTGCAAATCTGATTTTTACAGTTTTGGTGGATTTATATTAAGTGCTTAAAAAAGACTGATGATGTATTGTTGATCTCTGAAATTACAGAAAATTCATTCAAAGAACTGGTGTTCCTATATGATGATACATTAAAAAAAATCGTAGAAAAAGAATTGTATAATATGTCACACCACATTTTTAATAACCCAAACCAGAAACCAGTTGCTTATAAGTTCTACATATACTTGGAACTGATTTGCTCTCCACTTAAAAAGAAAATAAAATGGCAAAGCAAAAACCAACGCACCAGAACCCCCACACCAACTCACAGTTTGTGTCCTTGCTATATACAGATTTATCTACAATGGTGATAGAAGAGGTACACTGGATTTACAGGATTTTATGCTGTAGTGGGGGTTTCAGAGTCACAACACTGGACACACACCAGGTTTTCTGCCTTGCTTTCCCTCATCCCTAAGGTGCAGGATCCTCCATGTGGGCACAACTGACTCTACAATTGATGATCATTTTCTTGTCTGGTGCTTTTCTAGTGACAAAATGTGAATTGCACCCAGTGCCTCTCCAGCAGCCAGCACAGGCTCTGCAGGAGGGTGGCAGCCAGAGGACTGAGGGGTGACACAAACTGATCAGGCAGAATGTACACAGCAGAATGAGAGATTCTACAGAAGCATCATTAACATCTCTGGCAATTTTGTGATATTATGAGCACAGAACATGAAGTACTACTTCACTGCCAGTACAATATATTCATCAGTAATTCACAAGTGAACCTTGTTTCATTGAGATATAATTTGATTACAGCTTCTTTTAGTAAATAAAGCATAAATAAATTTGAGTGGATTATAAATATGTATGTTTTAAAATTTAAAACTGTTTAATCTCCTAATGTGGTCAATCTTTAGGTTATGGTACACAACCAAATTAGTAAGCAAGAACAACTTCTGTACTGCATCTCAAAGTGTTTCATAGCTTTTCTTCCTTCAGATTTACACTTCTAACAACATTATATCAACATTCAACAGTTACTTACAACATATAGCTGTAAAAAGAATCATCTCCATGTGAAAATGTATTTTGACAAGACAGCCCCCCACACACACTTCCAGTAATTGCATCCTGTGCACTTTCACAGGAAGAGGATTTTTGGGAAAGAGGAAGGGTGAAGGCAGACATATGTTCTGTATCCTAAGCAGGGATAATCATAAAAAATATCACTGTGTTCTACCCAGACCAAGGAAAATCCTCTTTATAGAGACACTTAGGTTGGAAAAGACCTTTAAGATAATTGATGGAGTCCAACCACAAACCCAACACTGCTCCATCCACCACTGAGCCAGGTCCCTGAGCACTGTGCCAAATCTGCTCGTGGACGTCCAAAGTCTCAGCAAGAGCCTTGGACAAAGAACATTCATTCTGACAATTTTTGGATGCAACGATAAAAAATTCCCTGACCAAACTGAGGCACAGCAGGTGGCAAGTGCTGCATGGTTCAGCTTCCAGATGAATTGATTTTTAGGAGCAGAACTTCTAGGATACAACTCCCCCGAGTCACACAGTGCTTCACAACAAATGTACACACTGCAGATCATCCAGCTATGGAAAGCTAAGAAAAGCTAAAACCACTAGCAAAATCAGTACACATCATGCAAAGTTATATTATTTCATAGTGGTATGAAAAAATTGGTAAAATAGTTAATAATTATATGTTTCCAGCAGTAAGAAATTAAAATTACTTCACAGGGATTTAAGAGATGCTCATAAAAAATACAAGTCATCTTTGTGGCTTTTTATCATAAAGTTACAGGATCTTAAAATTAGAATTAAAAACATGGTATCCAGGAATGTTTAACACTACAAAAATTGGTCCCTGAATATCCCCACTCTGAATGCAATTAATTTTTAGCATTTTATAACAAAACTACACATGGCATTTTTCCCCACCCCTCCCCAAATGTGTGAAAGATAGAAGACTAAATATTAATCTATTCTAATAAGCCATCTTTCATAATTTATGAACCTGAGAACACTGTGAGTCTTACAAATACTTAAACATTTTAATCAGAAACACTGGTAACATCAAATGTTTGAAAATTGTTTCTGAACAATTACTTTTTTCTGAAAAAAAATTAATAAAGGGGCAACTAAATCTTAGCATTTTCATTCCAGGGCTGTACAAGAGAAATCTTGCAGAGAGGGGTACCCCCATACCCATGAGAACCAGCTCCTTCACTACAAATGTCCTTGAGGAAGCAATTCTTCCTGAACGATCATAATTAGCACAAGTGTTGCCACAAAAATAAGTGTTTACTGGAGCCTCACCAGGAAAAATAACACAAAAATATTTGTGTCTTTTTTTTTTTTTAATTCTTCTATGGAACACAGTTTTCTCAATAGGAAGCAGAAAACAATATGCTGTCCCAAGGGAGGAAGAACCAAAATGGAAATGAAGAGCCATTGTGACATCCTGCTTTATAGCAGTTTGTCAATATGCAATCACCAAGAATGAGGAAATTGGCACCACAGTTGATTCAAAAATACAGAGGAAAACTACAAAGCAGTTTCTCAACCCTCATCCAAAACCCACATTTCATTCCCCACACAGGCTCCACACATGTTTTCACAATGTTCTGCAAGGACAAGGCTCAGATCCAGAAGGACAGAACAGGGACTGCTGGAAGAACATGCACTTTCCTCCAACCTGCAATCCTAATCCACACAACAGCTCAGAGTGGGATTTTGTGACAATTTGCTCAGTTCTGCTGGTCAGGCCCCTGATCTGACATCCCTTCACTAACACCCAAAAAGCAATGCAGAGTTCCAGACTTCTGTAAGATGACCTCACACCAAAAGCTGACATCATGCCAGCCCCTGCAGGCTGGAGACCATTTCTGAACAGAAGCAGAGCTGTTCTGCAAGCCACCAGGAAATAAAAGGAGAGAACAGAGAGCGCCTGAACGTTTCTTACAAAGTAAACCCCAAGGTGGTTGTTGGTTTTAAATGACAATAAAAACAATGCTACAGAAGGAATACCTGCAAGTCCCTACCTCATGCCCTGAAGAGCTGTTCCTGAAGATGATTTCTCCCCTAAAGGGAATTTCCACATCTATGCACAGACAGCTGCCACTCTCAATCATTTACCATTTCTACAGAGAAAAGAAATGTATGGAAAGGACTAGCAGCAAAACTGCTACTAATAAATGCTGGCCTTTGCTATACATGATTTATTGTGTATTTATGAGACAGAGGCCAAATCCTAGCAGTGTGAAAATTGTAAGACAGGGTGCTTTCCTCTAAACCTCCTCTCTCTTGTAAGCATCCTTCCCACTACAGCAGAGAACACTGCCATCATCTCCACAATTCTCATGGTAAAACACCTATGACCACAACACTGCAGCTTGTTCTGCACAGTGGATTTCTGGAGTTTCTATCCAATGGCCCCTCTTTCAGATCCATATTTTTAAAAGGAAAAAAAGCTTTTGCATTAAAGGATCTCATAAGCACACAACCTTTATTAGTATTACTATCATAGTAAGACTATGCAGGTCTTTTATGCAAGAGCATTTTGTCCACACTCAGATTTCCCAGATTTCCCCCAGTTACTTTTCTAACCAATGTTTGTTTGATTTATTACTTCCCTTCTCTGTTTCATATTACAGTGAGGTAGAAAGACATGAAAATTGCAGACTGGAGAAGAGTACACACTATTTGCTGTGGAACTGACAGTACCTCAGGAAAAAATTAAATCTGCATGAATCAAAGAATCTTGATGGATCAAAAACCACCAAACAATTGTTACATACCAAAGAAGTACTGATGCAAAGACAGGCATGGAACACAAAGAACCATAACTAAAGGAATGTACAGAACCATCACAGAGGAAGGAATAACATCAGTCTAAAAAAGGAACCAGCACGTTTGTTGAGTTATATTCATTACTGTCTCCCTCTTCTTTCACAAGAAAATATGAATGATCATTCATGAAGCTGAAAACGTTACTGAAGCCAGTGGGAAACATTCATAGCTCATCTTGGCTACATTTCCAGTCTTCATTTGAATAATGAGCAACTGCTCTGTCAGACATTAAGGTTTTTAATAACTGACTGGTGAATAGCTCCAAGTGAGCTTGTTCTCTGCTGTCTCCTCCTCTTCCCCGAGATCTCCATTGTTCTATTTTAGGTAAGAGGGTACAAGAAAATTTCAGTATTAGCATGAGGGGAACACTGACAGAATTGTCTCAATTCTAGTATTAGTTTCTTAAATGAACAAAAAATAGCAAAGTTAAACAGAAGCTAATGTTCAGTACAATATCTAGTACTGATATACAATATCTTCCTTTGCCTTAATTTTAGAACCAGCTAGAAAAACACCATTTCAGAAGTTTCTTGCAACTTTTCTTACAATAAACTTCCTCAACATGGAAACTCAGGCTTTTAAGAATTCAGCAATTATTTCTAATGGCTAGTTACCCACTTCACAGTTAGTTATGCTCTTTCATAAGCTCATACACAGAGTAACTGCAGAATATCAACAGAGCAGAAACAGTCAAGAATTCATCTGTACAGTTATAGCAACTATCTAAAGCTCTTTCTGAAAATAAGCTTAGGAGTTATGTGAAAGGTTACTGGTATGCAACAGACTACAAATACGAATTTAAATGAAATTTTAAACAAAGAAAATACTGCATGCTTCTTCACATTTTAGGACACACTGATCACTTAAAGCAGAACAATTATGTCAAGCCACTAACTACAAACTGAAATAAGAGGGTATATTTCTCAAGAGATTGTAAGGAATATCTAATAGATGTTACAGGAATATTAACAGTTCTGAGGGCAAGACATTAAAAACAACTCTACATGTACTATGTCAAAATTGCAATAAATTTAGCTTTGACAATTAACATAGAAGCTCATCCTTCCTGATGAAAACCAATACACATTTAGCAATATCCAGGGATATCTGAATTTCAGTCAAACCCATTATAATTCTCTGTTTCTCAGCCAGTCAGGACCTTTTAGCCCTTTGCTTCACACTTCTAGTTTTTTTACTGTCTCAGGTAAGGATGTATTACAGACACATTGTCATTAAATTTCCTTTGTACAGAGGACTACTGATGAAACATTCCTTCAAGCCCCATGAGCTACAATTGGTGGCTTCCTTACAACTACATTACTAGTCTAACCTTGTAATACAGTAATTGCAACCTTAAGAACAAATGCTGAAAAGCAATTTTATTGTGATAAACAAATACAGAAACAAAAAGGCCTCCGGGGGAAAAAAAAAAAAGTATTTACATGCTCTGTCCAAACAACTAAAAAGAAGTAAAATCAGTCTCCCTTAATACTTAGTTTATCTTCAAAATTCCCCCATGAGAACAAGACAAATAGAGGGAGTGAAGTTCCATTAGTACAAACAGCAGCTACTCTACTTAATCCTTCAGATTTAAGTGATGCAGAACTGCCTCTGTAAAAGCAAAGACATATACAAGTACAGCAGCTGCACAACAGTAGTCCTTCAGTTCATATTTATGTTAAACACATTCAAGATATTGTGTTGCCAAAAATTAATATAATTAGAAAATTAAATGCAGAGATCTATTCCCCTTAAAGCACAGATGCATCACTAATACTTTGCTTTACAATTGATTTCATGCCATTGAAGGAGACCAATGAAAGCTTCTTCTATACCTTCTGGTCACTAGGCTTGTTTGAACATACCTTTCAGAACATAAACCAGGAATGTGCATTTCTTTTCTTTGTATACCAAATTCAAAGGTTGAATGCAATCAGATCATAGAATTGTTTAAAGTGGAAAAGACCTTTAAGATCACTGAAGCCAACCATTAACCCAGCTCTTTCCTCTACCTCCCAAAAAAATCTAGAGGCTACTTATGGAGAGCACAAAAAACTTTTGTTATAACCACTACTTTAAAAAAGGTATGCAGAACTAGTAATTATCAGATTATGAGAGTGCTCACTGTGCTGCCTAGATTTTAAATACAGTTGCTACTCTTTGGATTTAATTTATATTGCACATTTGAAGATAAAGCTAGTGTGCTTTATTACCAGTTAATTAACAGTTAAGGATGAAGTAGGTAGGTGAAAACACTGGTAAAAACTTCAAAGTAATTTTAAAGATGGTATCTCACAGCAACATGTGCAATCCCCATGAATCTGATTTATATCTAAAATCTTGAACAGTATTTTTCAAAAGGACCACTATTCTTTTTATGCTATGCTGCAAAAGTTTTAATATCATCCAATTCCTGTAATTCAATAAATTTCATTGAATTATTTCAGGAAAACAGCAAGGAGTTATGCCTAACCTGTGAATTGATGTAGGCAGAGCATAAATGCTTTGTGATTGATATAACACAGTGACTTCTGAGGAATTCCACAGGACACCAGTTCAGAATAAGAAAGTATAAGCAAATGATGCTTAAGAATAAGTAGATAGGCAACCTAAAACAGGTTTAATTTAATACCAAGTGTTTCCATTAGCAATGAAATAGTTAAATATTTCAAAGATTCACTGAACTCTTATTCTGTACCACATTCAAGATCTAATGATGTAAACGAGCATTTCTCCACTCTCTTCTGCTCAGATATTCTAGTGATGTTTTAAAGATGACATTTAGCAAATCCTCGAATTTTAACTGAGAAGCTCAGTGCAGAGCTCAAGAATCTTTTCACCGGCCCATCCAGATTCATATGCACCACTTCCCATCACAAGAAGGCAGCATACTGAACAGGATTATTTCAAAAGCAAAATACTAAGAAGGGCTCTGTTTTGCTCAGGGAGCAGCTGAAAAGCACATCATCTTTCCTTCAATATCAAGGCAAAATCCTGAGAAGGAAAAATTCTATTTGCAATAAAATAATTGTAATTAGTTGAAACATCTGAGTTGCTCAAATCAGTGTAATCCCAAAAATATTTCAGTGCCACTGTTAGTTATACTTAATACTCCCAAGAACACATAAAGTTGGTGGTTTTATTGTTACAAAAAATAAGACAAAACAGCAAGTTAATCGTGCAGCACTTTGCACCTTTGTGCAACAGCCTCAAGGGACAGGGAAGCAGAGCCTCTGCCCTCCTTCAGGTGTGCTCCTCAACAGGAGCTTTCCCAAAGCAGTAATTCAAACAGTGAACAGACCATTTCTGTGGCGTTAATTTCAGCCTTAACACATCCATTCAGAGCCTGCTTGTTAGAAGTACAAGTGTCATGGTCAAGGACACACTTTAAGAATATGTATCTGTCCTTGGCTACATTCTCAGGCTGATTTTTGAAGGTCTTGCTTTGCACCTTTCCCAACCCTCCCAACTTCCCAATTTTTCAGTTAAACCTAACAAATCAAGGCTCTGAGGAAAGCATGGTATCTCTTAAATTCTCTGCCACAGCCCAGTGGATAAACGTTTCTGAGGGCTCCCCCACAACAATCACCATTTTATTTTCACACACGCCGTACAATGCACTCTGCTGAACAGCCACATCCTGATGCCCTTTGATCACATGTACAAAACCAGTTAAAATCAAGGATGAAACTCCAGGGGGGTCAGACAGGAAACACAAACCTGGAAATAATTTCCTAAGCATCACCTAAGAGTGATCATCCTAAGAGAATCAAGGTTTGGGAGGGTTTTTTTGTAGCCTAGCTAGTTTCAGTGACTTTTACCACATGGATGGAGTTCCACTGTGGCATCACTATGGCTACTTGAAGACATTTGCCACAAGGCTTAAAGCAAAGGCCAGGACCTCCTTCTGACTTGTTTCTGTTACCATATGCAGTCAGCACACAAAAACCCCACATAACTTATCTGCAGTGTTATCTCAGTCTGAGTGTGCAGACACAGCCCAGTGACATACACAGATTTCATACTGGGCCAGACACACACACGAACAAAAGCACATTATTTCTAAAGATGTCTCCTACTCCCAACATACACAGTAAGGGTAATTGTTTAAACTAGCTGTAAGTTTCCTTAACATAGTCATTTACAAAAAAACAACTGGTCAATTTCACCTTTTTATTTATAAACAGGCATGGAAACATGTGACCTGTCACAGCAATTCAAAGGTAACAAAGCATAACCCAGGAAAGCACAGTGAAATTCACCAAAGTATTTTCTAAATTGCCTAAGATGAAAAACTGCAGTCTTTACAAACAGTATTTTGGTCCATTCAATGAGATTATCTGGCTCTCCCATTGTGTATGCTTCCCCCATCTCCACATCTTCTTTAAATACAAAGCAATATAAGCACCCAGGATCTTGTCTTCTGCAAGGCCCAAGTATTCAGCAATCAGGAACCAGAACCTCTAAATTAACATTTTTCATTGATAGAGACAACATTACAACAGAAACCTAAATAAGACACAGCCATGGTTGACTGTGACTGTTAAACAATGCAGGAAAGAATCATTTCCCTGACCCTCCGGAGGGATCCTCACCTGCTGTCACAGAGAACATGGCACTGTTCCTGGGAAGCCACAAGGGGGGAACGGCTTGGGTTTTCAGAGAGGAAGCAAAACAGCATTACTGACAGTGGCACTTGCACAAAGGGCTCCACTACAAGTGACAGTGCCCAGCCTTGTTAATTTAATTTTCTCTCTGACTAAGATAGAAAGATGATAAGCAGAAACATGAAGCAAAGGAACCACCCTTCTGCTTTGGACAGCCTCGCTATGGAAAGCTGCATTTGAAAAGCTGTATGGCACCATTAAATTTTAACATTTTTATCTGAAAACATTTAACTTCACAGGATCCCTCCAGCTGCAGCTGCAACATTCAAAAATAAAATGTTACACTTATTTCCCTGAAGGCGGTATTTCAAACCCCAAATTCAGGTAAACTGATCACAAAATAGCAAAACTGTACCCAAAGACATTAGACTTTCTGGTGGAGTGGGTTTTTTGATTGGTTTTGTTCGTTGGGGGTTTTTTTGTGTTTTGGGTTCCTTTTTTTTAAGGAAAATATTAAATACAAAGACATTGCACATTTTTAAGAATTACATCCAACTATCTGACATTTTTCCCATGTGGAGTTTAATTTTGAAATACATTTCACAAGAAAGTCTAACTTCTTTCATATTTAGATGCTTGAAAATACTGCTGACATGGTTGCAGGGCAAAAAATCACTTGTAATTTCCATAAATCTATGCTCATATTTGAACATTTCCTTAAATTCAATTCAGTCACCACCAGTGTCCACCCTTCACCCTACACCTTCACCCTTCACCTTTCATCTATTATTCTTCATGCCCTAAACAGAACTTCTGTCTCATGAGTAAAAACATCCAAACCCAGACGCTGACTGCAAACTGGTTTTCAATTCAATCTGTCCATTTCACTCTTGTCCTCTCGCACATTCCATGTCCTGTTTGTCGATTTTCATGAGCTTAAGATATGTTTCACTTTGTGAAGTTCCCAGCCTAAAAGCACTGCAAAAATAGCTGGTGTCTCAATGCTTCCTTAATAAAAAACAATTATTTGTTCCATAGCTTAATTCCTTCCTGCTTCTCTGAAACTGTTAACCAGGGAGTAGATGTTAAGAGCACACTGCATCCACAAGGTGACATGCAGTAATTGGTCTAAAAGAGGATCCTCTATCAATAAAAGTCAGAAACCTTTACGTTATAGGTCAAGGGCACAAGACCTTCAATCGAGGGCACTGAAAGTTCAGGGAAAGCACGCCCTTTCTCACCTTTCCCTCCCCTTTAAGCTACTTTCTAATAATGAGAAAGTATTCAGTCCAAAAAATTCTGGGTGTGCCAAGCACCACCATTCACAGGCATTTTAAATAACTTCTCACAGAGGCTCGATTACAAACACTCTGCATAGCCTAAAACACACAGTACAATTCTGACAGAATCAAAATTTCAGTATCACAAATGGCATTTCATTGTCCAGCTCAGGTTAAGTATCTTTTCCATCTTCGAGGCTGGCAGTATAAACAGCAATATACAAGTGGCTTAGAATTTTAATATGTTGCTAAATAACGAAAGTTATTTCAGTGCTTTATAACAGCCACTTTAAATACACAACAGCGGGAATAAACCACCCCAGTTTCAGCGAAAAAATCCCAACCACACTCGTCCACGATGATTTAAAGACAGAAATGTAAAGATAAGTACAGAAGAGGTTGCACAATAACACATGATCTTCCCTATCACATGCTTGGCAGCGCGCTCGCTGCCCGGCGATACCCGGTCAGACCCCGGGGCACTCCGGCCGCCCGGGGCAGCGCCGGACACCCCCGGCACGGGGCTCCGGCCCAACAGCCGGGGCCATCCGGGGCTCCCGGAGCTCGGCCGGAGCCTACGGGGAGCGGCGGCAGCGGGAGCCGGCGGAGCCTCTCCCCCATTCAATCCCTGCTCGCTGCCCGCCCTGCCCAGCGGCGGCGGCCGCGGCACCGGGCACGGCGGGGAGGCGGCCCCGGGCTGGAGCCCCCGGCAGGACCCGCGCCCCCGGCGCCCCCTCCGCGGCAGCCCCGCACTTACGCTCGAAGTCGGAGTCGGACTCGTCGTCGCCGCGGTCTGGCTCCTCGTCGCCGTTGGACTCGGTCTGCATGGGCTCCCCGTCGAAGCTGACCACCCTGCGGCCACCGCCCGCCTCCTGGTCGCGGGCATCCCGCAGGCGGGCGAAGTACTCGGCGGCGAAGCCCAGCAGGTCGGACGGCCGGTGCCGCAGCACCTCCACCGTGTAGCCCTGCAGCAGCTCGGTGAGGCCCGGCGGGATCTCGATGCTCATGGTGCCGGACACCCGGGAGGCCGCCTCGCCTCCCTGCCTCCCACCCTCCCTCCGTCCGTCCGCCCGCCCTTCCCCGCGTCCGCGGCCGGCGGTGCCGGTGGCGGTGGCGGTGCGGGCTCAGGGCCTCCCAGACGGGCGCGGACCGACTCCCGCCGCTCCGGTCACACGAGCCGCGGGGCGCGGAGGGGAGGGACGGGACGGGGCGGGAGCGGCCCCGAGGCGCAGGCGCGGAGCGGGCGCGGGAGCGGGCGCGGGGCTGCGGCCGCGCGTGCGCGGGGGCGGGGGGGCTCATGCGTCACGGCGGGGCATGGCGGGGCCGGGGCGGGAGGGGGCACCGGGAGCGGGCACCGGGCACGGGGAGCGGGGGAGAGTCGGCAGGGACGGGACGGGTCACTGCGTGCGTGCCTGGATGATTCCGCTCTCTGGAAAACTGATGGGCGCCCGCCTCTCTGCGCCCGCCGCAGTCGTTAAACCCCGGTCACGGCGGGTTGGGCCGGCTGCGAGCGGTGTTGGGAAGGCTCCGGGCCACAGCTGGCGGCGGCGTGTGGGGAGGGCGCAGTTCAGGCGGGCGCCTCCCGGCCGTCGCTGCTGCGTCTTTATTTTTCTCTGGCTTCACATCAGTGCCCCCGTACGCTCATTCCTTGTCAGAATCACGGAACAATTAGGCTGGAAAAGACCTCTGAGATCAGTGAGTTCAGCTTTGACCAAACACCGCCGTGTCTAGACCATGACACCGAGTGCCACATCCAGCCCTTTATCCTTAACCACGGCCAGGGACGGTGACTCCATCCCTGGGCAGCCTGTTCCGATATCTAGTCACCCTGTCTGTGAAAGAATTCCACCTAATGTCCAACCTAAAACTCCCCTGGCACAGCTTGAGGCCACATCCTCTTGTCCTTTTGTCGGTGTAGTGGGAGAAGAGAACGATCCTCACCTGGCTACATTCTCAGGTATATTGGAGAGCAATCAAATCCCCCTCGAGCTTCCTTTTCTCCACACTAAACACCCCCAGCTCCCTGAGCTTCTCCTCACCAGACTTGTGTTCCAGACCCTTCCTCAGCTCCGGTCCCTTCTCTGGGTCACTCCAGCACCTCAATGTCCTTCTTGAACTGCGGGGCCCAGAACCAGACACAGCAGTCAAAAATTCAAAGCCACTTGTGTACTGCCTCACCAGTGTCAGAGACAGAGGTTCTCCTTCCTCACGGAGCATGTGAGGGTGTTCCAAAGCTCCCACAGCAGCAGGAGAAGGAGGGATTTTTGACCTTGATTGGATCCAATCGAACTTCCATCCAGTTCTTGGTTGGAGTTAGATTTAGGACCTATGACCCTCAGGTTCTTGTCAGAATTATGTCGTTAGAGAACAATTGAACCAGTGCAAGGTCTTCACACCTTTTGGTAAACACTGAATAGAGTCATTATATAGTCTGAAAGGGTGGCAATAGTATGGATCTGATAATAATAAAGAGTTACAGATAAGAATTGCAGACCTAAAGGTCACCTATTTCCAAACCCTCTGCCATGATCAGGAACGCCTTCCACTAGACCATGTTGCTCCAAGCCCCATCCAACCTGGCCTTGAACACTTCCAGGCATGGGGCATCCACAGATCTGTGTCACTGCCTCGTCATCCACATCACTGCTGATATACATAAGGTTTGGAGATACCCACTGAAATGCCCTTAACTGTGCTTTATTCAGATTTTTGCTTGTGCTTGTTGTACAGAACCTGTTATCTGTGTGTACAAGGGAGGTTTGGCAGATGCCCAGGGGCTGCGTGGAGTGGAGCCATCAGCCCTTAAGGTTTCACGTTGCTGGGAAGCTCCTTGTGGGACAAAACAGACCTGTGCAAACACGACTCAGGGAGAATACGGATGTTGGCTTAGTGACACTGCTGCGTGTTGTCACTGTACATATTTTTATTTTATTCTTCTTTTGTTTCAACAATAAAACGGCAGAAATCAACTCGTTCTCAAAATATAAAATTTCACTTAGAAGCCCAGAATTGGCTGAGGCGGCGTGCTGTGTGTTTTGGTTTTGTTTGCTCGTGTGCCAAAGAGTCCTCTCGCTCATCCAGATGGCTCTCACTGCACTCCCAGAGAAAGGCAGCCTGCTCATCCCTGCTGCATGGAGGGCACTGTGGCAGTGCCAGAGCACCACATCCAGGGCTTTTCCTGGTGGTGCTCACTGAGGGAGGCCACTTGCAAATCTCATGGCACATAAAGGTGTTCTTTGTAATGCAGCTCCCATATTTTCATACGGAGTAAGACTGCATTGTTCATCCATACAAAGTGAAAAATTTTTCAAAAAGCACAGAAGGTAGATTTGCCACATCTCAGATTTTGTATGAAGTTGTTGCTCTTAATTTCTGTTACTGTACTGCCTTTTTCAAAAGATAATTGATACTGATTTTTTGTTTGCCATTCCTACCATTATTATCTGTCTGATGGTCTCAAACATTACAAGAGCACATCTCACTGCTCAATATATGTGCTTTAGCTATTGACACAACTGGTACAGAGAAAGATTCTGATCAATGAGAAAACTATGGTTAGTCCCCCCAAAAAATTAAGATTTCTGACAAGATCTTCCCTTTGCTGATTGGGTGCTGAAGATATTGCTGGTGATGAAGAGGTAAAAGTGAAATTTTAAAAATTCTGTAAAAATGTTAAAACAAAATATCAGTAAAAAGCAAGAAGTTCAAAGGAAGAAAGGGAAAGTCTAATTCCAGGGGAGTACACTTATTTTTCTTTCCCACTTTTTTGCACAACAGCCTTACAATTGTCTGCTTTTGGCATTAGTCAGCTCTTGTATTAACTTTTAATGTTTGTTGATAATTTTGTGTCATTTGTGTCTGTGAATATTAATCTAGTTATTTATTTGAAAGAGAAGTGTTACCAGTAAATATTGTTAAGGCTCTGAAGGGCTACATTGTATTGGCCTTCTGATATTTATATGTCCACACACAGCTAATCAGCTTCAGGGGAAAGTAAAGAGCACAGCTCTGTTTATTCTCTTCCTGAAGGTCAACGGACAAAATCAAAAGCATCCAAGGTCACACAAAGTGCATTTTCAAGTTGATTTACGCCACAGTTTATCCTGTTTCTTTATATACCTTTTTTTCTTTTTGGTAAGCATCAGAACTGAAGGCACAAATATGCAAGAAGCTTGTCGGCAATGAAGTTAATTGTTACAGTGCCTGCTGTGCATTCAGAGAGCACATCATCTGCTTTCTTTCTCCCTGAATTTGCATAACTTTTTAAATTATTACTATAATAAGCATTCACATTAAAAGAATGTTAGAAAATAAATTAGAAAATGCACTTGCAGCCTTAATTTGATCCCCTTTATAATAACATTTTTAATTCAGGCAGCATGACCAATGCAATTTCTTTCCTCTGGCTTCAGCCAGTATGGAGTTAGATAAGACTTGTGTAGCTGATGAAGCTGGTCCCCACTGCATTCCTATTAAAAAAATATATATATTTTTTAGTATATAGTTCTCCTAATAATTTCTTAGTGGCTGAAAGCTATTCCCATATGTACCACGTGCCTGTGCTCCCAAATGGTGAAGTCTCTTCCCTTCACTCTGCCTGTTCTACCCAGACTTGGTGACTTTGATGTGTCATTAGTGAAGCTGTTGTGGAGCTCCAGGGCTTGTCCTGCTCAGGCAGGAGCTGCAAAGTTGCCAGCAGAAAAAGCAAAATGGTCTGTGTAGTCTTGCACTGGGGAAAAATAATCAGATTAAACTTCCCGACTGGCTCCTTAAAAAGTAAAATAAATCCTTTTATAACGAGTAATAATTCACTTCTCATAAACCTGTCAGCACCAGCCAGAGCTCAGACACTACATAAACATATGTACATCTTGGATTAATTACACTTTCCTTCAAATTCCATATAAGGATCATGCAAGAAAACACTAAATATTCTGATGACAGTTTTTAGTGAACACAGCCTCACGTTTTCCACATCCCCCTGGTGCTGAAACCAGCAACCAAGGTTTGTCACAGCAGCAAGTTCCAGAAGTTAAATACCTGTTAGATAAAGCAGCACTTCTTTTTCTAAAACCTGGAGCACTCTCCCCAGATTTACCAAATTCCTCCTACTCCTGGTATTGCAGGATTTGGCAAATTATATTTCTACCTGTGTTTTATTTGCTACTTTGTGATTTTGTAAACCTCAGTCTTACCTCAGCCTTTCAAAATTAAGGTCTGACAGTCCTGCTGGTCTCTCCTCCAAAAGCAGCTGCTTCCCCAGGATGACATGAAATGCTCCTTTCTGAGGCTGCTCAGCTTCTCCGTGCCTTTCATGAGCTCTGTGTGCAGTTCTGGTCTCCACAGCCCAAAATGTGGGCTCACCCTGGTTTTACACAGCAGGAAAATGGCTCTGTCTGTTTTGTTCTCCGACACTTTTCCTTAGATTTTTTGGCTGCCACATCATTATGAACTGAATTTATCCAGTCTTCATTTTAAGATATAAAGAGATTAAAAAACTCCCATTTCCCTTGCTCTGTTGCTCCCATAGCTGACCACCCCCATTGTAAAAAGCATGCTGAGTTGTGCAATTTTTTTCTATGTTTAACATTCAAATGTTTTTCTACCCACTGCTCTCTCCAGTTGCTGCAAATGTGCATAAACATCATGTAACTTTGTGCACAATGTACACAAACCTTCTGAGTTTGCATTTTACCAGGAGTAACAGTAACAAACTAAAGTGATCCTGCCCTTAAAAACCAGGATGTGGAGACCCTTGAACACCATGTGCTAGATGAAACTGCTTCTCCTGCCTCTCTGTGGTTCCTTCTCAGGAAAGTGCTAAACCTCAGAAACCAAACTTAGGTGCTCTAAGTAGGTTTGCTTGTGACAGTAAGCAAGATTTAGTCTGTATTTTGTTAGCCTTTAGAGTGAATAGCTTGAGTACTCTATACTTCAGCAAATCATGTGGGACTGTCTATCAATAGTACAAAGACAGGCGAAAAAAAAATCAACCTTTTTTTTAATAAATGCATATAAATACTTATGCCAACTTGAAATTTGTTACCTTGACACTACCTTTAGTCCATCAAAAATATTTTGGACAATTCTTAGAAAGATACCTTGCTGCATTTGTTGATAAATGTCAGAGTATCAAGTTGGGAGAAACATCTGTATAAATGTCCAGATTTTCATTGGTATATTTTAGTTTATGAACACAGAAAGCACTGATTCTGTTGGTAACAATTACAAATTTTCAGGCAGTAGAAAGCACCAAGCTTAAAATGATTTTGTAAATCATCTGACCTAGATGTTACCTAGATGTAAAAAGAAATCCCTCTGACTATCAAGTCATACTTGTGATGTAAAATGGCACGTGTTTGAATCTAGATAAAAGTAGTTTCTGTGACATAAGCCGTGTGGGATGACCATGTTGTTTAAACTACCCTGAGCAACACTGAATAGCAGATGTAGAGTTTATGGTTGCCACGTCAGAGCAGCCGTGAGCAACAGCCCTGCTGTGCAAACAGGGGATATTCAAATAAGGACTTGGCTAAGCCCTTGCTTCTCTTGCATACAAAGTGGTAGCTGTACCCATTTTGGTTGTACTTTCATTTCTGGCCCCAGCACTGCAAACATTACATTAAGACCTCCTCCACAGAGGCTGGTGTGAGTTCTGGGCAGGGGGAACTGCTGGGAACAGACCTTTGTGTGTGTCCTGTTGTAGCCAGTCCCCCACTGGGCAGCCCTGATCCTGCTGGAGGACACAGACATCACTACTAAATAAAGATAGAAGGGTTTCAGATTGCTCTGTTTCAAGAGAAGAAAGAAAATTAACCTCCCTGTGACTTGTTCAAAGACTAATCTGAATTCAAACTATCAATTGCTGTCTGTGTTTTCCAGCAGAACCTGTTCAAACACAAACTCGTTGATGTTGAGGGGTTTGTCATAAAAAGAGCTCTGAAATTTATTTGCTCCTTAAGCCTTTGCTTGAAAATCTGGAATAGTCTTCTGCTGTATGTACAAACTTCTCCCATCCCCATCTTCTCACATTTCCACCTGACACAGTTCAGGTTATGAACATTTCTGTGCTGGTCCCAACCTGCCACTACCCAGACATTTATGGCTTTGTCACTGTTGCTACAGCTCTTGTTTTCACATCTTCTGTGGTCCCCTTTGTAGACTGAATGTCATTCACCATTTATCACACTTGGCATTTGCCCATTTGTCATGTATCTTCACCAGATGCTTGTAAAATAACAATTTCCTTTCCCCTCACCTCCAAGTTTTACTCTATGTCCGCAATCTATCCCTCACCCCAGGTTGCTTATCTCACCTGGGGGACACCTTGAGCCTCCTTCCAGATCTGTCTCTCCTCTTGCAGCACCTGATCTCCCACTGAGACAGAAGCCAGAGCTCCTTTGCTCTTTGGCCATGTTTTCTGGTGTCCAGCAGAAGCCATTGACACAGTTCACTGTTCCCAATTGGTGTCCTGCCCTTTGGTGTTCACAGACCCATCCCAGGCACAGAAGTGCTGTACACAAACATTGGGCAATATTATGATGAAGGGCTCATTTTTCAGGTCAGTATGGGGTGTTAAGTAATTCCAAATGCTGAAATTGCAGTATTAAATTTAAATTACAACAGTAAAAATGAGCTTTATCTACCAAATCCCCAAATTTTTATATTTGCCTCTGAAAACCCTTTTGTTGGCCTCATTACAGCTGTTAGCATTTGTTTTAATTAAACTCATAGCACAGTATGAAGATCAGTTAACCAGTTTTCAGAGAAAATCAGTAAGCAGTTCCTATTCTGTTTTACTGTCATTGTTCACATCCTGTGCTTTGGTGTGTGCATTATGAAAATGCTGGTAGAGAATTCTGTATCTCAGGGGAGGATAATGGAGATATGAAACTTCTCACTTCTAGGCTGGTTTTCCAAATCAGTTTAGGTTCTTAACTTTTATGCAAGTATTTGATGTTTGACTGCAGCTTGGATGTCTTCATTCAAGGAAACAGGTGGTCTTATCATCCAAGGCAGAGGATTATAAGGCCACCTCACCATGTCTTTGACAGTCTCAGCAACAAATGATTGGTTGTAGAGCTGAAAAATGCTTGCTGCCTTCAACTATGACTTAAATCATGCTGCATATGAAACTAACTGAATGGGTGTTCTGTGTAAAGTGCTGCTCCTGAGGGGGGTTTTGGCTTTAATTCCGAGGCTGTCAGCCCAGAAGAGTTGCATTAGGAAAAGAGGAAAAGAAGAATCTGGTTTTAGAGAATGCAGCAGCACTGCCTTTTGTTGCAATTGCTTTGAAGTGTCTCTCCATTGACATCTAGTGTCCGTGCAGGAAGATCTTTAGATTCCTCACAGCCGTGTTGTCAATATTTATCTATAATTTTTTAAAGAGTTTTTCCCTGTGTAGTTATTAAGAGCTCTTATTGATCATACCAGGTCAGCCAGTATGTGATGGTGCAAACACTGCAATCTCCCCACTCCTGACAGTGACATCAGAGACATCCCTGTATGTCTATGTTCTGAATGGCTCCAGGAGCCCTTTTCAGTGCTTTGCAGTGCAAAATATTATCCCTTTTTAATTTTTCTGTAAATATCTGCAAAATATTTTAAATCTGTATCCCTTTCCTCAGAGCATGCAGGCAATTGGGAAGCAATGAATATTCAATACAGATCTTACAAAGTATTGTACTTTGTAGTCAGGCATTATTCTAATTATATTTAATTAAAGAAGAGTCTTTTCAATTACAGAAATCTCTTTTTTACACTCTATTTTATCACTGAAAGATACTTAATAAAAAGGTGCCTTTAGTCTTCAAATGGTGATAGTTATTTTCATACTTATTTATTTATACTGTTGGAATCCCAAGTTTTTCCAAAAGCATTTGTTGTTCTGCTTTTGCAACATCTTGAACATTGGCAGTGAGCAATTAATCATGTCATTTCTGTACACTTTGCTCTGTGAGCAGCTCTTCCTTTGCAGTGCTTCCTCCTGCTCCTCCAGTCAGCCTGAAGTGCTTCTGTTGGGCTGTGCCAGAGTCACAGCCACACCATGCTTGGTCCTAGACTGATGTCAAGTCCTCCCCTACTCTGAAAACCCCCTGTACATCCATACTTGGATCATCTGCATTGTTACCTGCTCACAAAGGCAGTTATTCCAAATAAATTATATTATGAAAGCTTGACAAGATATATTATCCTAATATTTGTGTTGCAGTTTCAGGAAAAGACAACTGGATCAAGGATGCACAGCAGACACAGCTTCTGTCCATGATGGACTCTGTGTACCCAGGGGGCTCAGGGGCTCCATCATTTCTTGGCAGTGAATGATTCATCCCTTTCCAACCTTTCCTCAATGTCTCATAAGCCCTAGATGAGCTCTCTCTTGAACTGGTGATACCTGACATGGTAGGGTCCTGTCCTTGCTGGCTGGTGGAAGTTACTAGTGTGAAAATAATAGATCTTTGCCTTGGAACAGCAGGAAACCTGCTGGAAAAGAGCTACAACAGCCTTGAAATTATCCTTTGAAAGTCAGAGGAGAGTGAAGCAGTATTTTCCACCATTTCTGGAAAAGGAGCAGTCATCAGTTTCTATGGATGGTCACATATTTTCCCTCTTTCTCCTTTCAGTGTTCTGTTATTTAAAAATTCTCATTCCATTAACTGTCAGAGAGTCTGTGTTGAAAGAACCTGCTGAATCAATGCATCCAGAATAAGAATGACAGCATCATTAAGATGTATCCTGCTCGGATTATTCATAACTTAACTATAAAGCAAAACATGTGATCATGAGTAATAAAGGAGTGTGCCATAAATTATTTCATTCAGAGCTGTGCATTAATGCAGGCACTGGCAAAGCTGCTGCAACAGCAGCTGGAGCCTTTAATTGCAACTGCTGTAATTGGGGTTACAGATAGGTGTTAATGCCTGGGTTTGCCATGATCCTTTGGCCACCCCAGCTTTTCATCCCCGATAGGACTCGATGCTTCCAGCAGCCCCACATTTCCCTCCATGGCGTCAACGGAAGGAGGCAGGAGCCAAGAGCATCGTGTTGCTATGGCAACGCATCCCACTTCCCTGGGGATGCTGTTGCCTTGGCGACACCGGGCAGGCAATGCCAGTGGATGAAATGGCCTTGGAGCAGCTGCCTGGAGAGCAGGACAGGCCATGGAGAGCAGGACAGGCTGTGGAGAGCAGGACAGAGCCTGGAGAGCAGGACAGGCCATGGAGAGGAGGACAGGCCATGGAGAGCAGGACAGGCCCTGGAGAGCAGGACAGGCTCTGGAGAGCAGGACAGAGCCTGGAGAGCAGGACAGGTTGTGGAGAGCAGGACAGGCCCTGGAGAGCAGGACAAGCTCTGGAGAGCAGGACAGAGCCTGGAGAGCAGGACAGGCCATGGAGAGCAGGACAGGCTCTGGAGAGCAGGACAGAGCCTGGAGAGCAGGACAGGTTGTGGAGAGCAGGACAGGCCCTGGAGAGCAGGACAGGCCATGGAGAGCAGGACAGGCCATGGAGAGCAGGACAGGCCCTGGAGAGCAGGACAGAGCCTGGAGAGCAGGACAGGCCATGGAGAGCAGGACAGCCCCAGTTCAGGGACCATGGGAGCCCAGAGGTTCCTGGCTGCTGCATGTGGGACCCTGCACCCACAGCAGGCTCTGGGCAGAGAGGCTGACCCCTGTGTGTGCTCCTTCAGGTGCTGAGACAAAGCTACAGCCACAAGGAGCTTCCCATCATCAGCTGGTGTGTTAAAATAAGATGGATGGCAGGAAAGGCAATGTCAGTGTGAGGGTTCTGCTGAGGGCAGCAAATGCCCGGGGCCACTGTCCTTGCACCTGCAGACATAACACAACACCTGAATTCATTGTTGCACAACCCATCTGTGAATGGAGGTGAATTTGTACATTGATTTTAGGGTGGTCCAGTGCTGCTTTTCACTGTTTCACATCCAGTACCCAGCACCAGGTAGGCAGTGGATTAAAGATCAATTTACATAGGGAAATGCCTGTGCTAATGCTGTGAGCACAGAGCCTCTCTCCTCTGTGCCTGCAGGCACTCCAGCCATCAGTCCCAAGGCACAGGAAAGCAGTGACAGGATCTCAGGAGCCCCCAGACCCTTTGCCACAAGAGAGGTTTTGGATATCTGCACAAAACCTTCTGTGGGCTTCACTGGAGCCTCTGTGTAGCTGCCAGGAAGAAGAGGGGGCTCAAAGCCCAGTGCATGGACTCCAGTTATGGACACCAGTGATCCACAGCTCTTGGAGAGCTATTTGAGAAGCAGGGAGATGATAAAGGACTGACAAAATTGCACAAGAGAGGTAAATTCCTTGTAATTTGTCTGTTCATACAAGAGTCTATTCTCCCTTCACGCTGTTGCATTAAGGAGCCTCTTGCCTACTGTAATTAGCTCTTGAATAAACACCATGTCTGCAACACAAGCCTCTTGTCCTGATTTTGTGAGTTAACAGTGTTTTGCTTGTTTTTTAAACCTTACACTAATTATTGCAGAAGAGCAGAGGCTGCTCCAGGGAGTCTGGTGTTACTTTTTGCCTGTGGAAGTATTACCAAATGCTGCAGAACTGTGCTCAGTGGTGTTAACACACCTGGCTTTGAGTAGATATCATCTGTACTCACAGCTACTTGCTCTATCCTTGTATTTCTGTATTTTTTACTCTCTGTGAGCCATTCTGTGTGCATTTTCCCCACAACATTAGCTCTCTTTCTTCTCACAATCACAGCTGTGGTTAATTGTGTTTACAAAGGATTCCTGAACTGTGGGAAATATTCCTCAGAATGTGCAGTTTTGCATCATTTAGCCTTGAAAGGATGCTGCTTCCCCTGACCTCTTGTTGGTTTTTTCTCAATGACTCTGGTAATTACATCAGTAGCCTTGGGAGTCACATTTTCCTTTCACATCTAGGAAAGATCCAACCTTTCCTTACCCTTTCTCAGTGGAATCACATGTCCAGTCCCTCCTGTTTTCTGTGCCTCAACCACACCAGCTCTTTTTCTGGTTTCTTTTCACCCTTGTCCCAAATAAACTCTGCCACTTTCCTGGGTGATCATTTCCACCACTCTGTATTTCTATGAAATTCTCAGTCTTTCTTCTCCTCTCCTGCATCAAACACATTTCTTATCTCCTCCTTTGACTTCCTTTACAGCCAATCTTCTTCAGGTCTGTCAGCATTTGTTCTGACAGCTCTGTCCCCAGAATTCTGTCAGCATTTTGACACCACATCAAAGAGATGTGTCAGTGTTTTTCCCACACCTCCCCTCCACAGCTGGGCAGAAACATCTGCAAAGAGGGTTTGGGGCACAAAGACCAGCATGGTCCCACATGCTCCCTCCTGTTTAGAGGATTTATCTGCCGTGTTTCACTTATATTTAAAATCCAACTGCCTTGTGAAGGGGCTTTTTTTGCTTCAGCACACTGAGAAAGTGAAAAATGGCAGCCAGGAGTGCCCCTCAAGCGCACACATTTCAGGTTCTGATGTCACCCACAGCCCCTCAGTCCCCACGCTGCTGTTCCAGCTCTCTGCAGCTGTGTGTGGGGTTCCCTTTCAAACACACACAAGCACTGCCAGGTCCTTGGGGCCAAGCCGCACTCAGCAAGAAGCTGCAGGCAACATGCAGAGAAAAAGCCTGTTTCCTCTCTCTCTTCACACCTCTTGCAAGGAGACTGGTTTTTCTGAGTCACAGCTAATGCAAACCTGCTGGAAAAGATTCAGTCTAGATTTACAGCACGGCTCAGAGGAACATGAAAGACCATTTAGTGTTCAAAGTATTATTTTTAATTATTAATCAAGCTCCCTGTCTGGCTGAGCTCTGTCAGGCCCTTCTTTGGGTTTTGTAGAGTTTATTTCTCTTGTCATCCTGAGCAGAACACGGGCTTGCTGCTGAAACGAGAAGATTGCTGGCAAAGTTTGGCTCTGTCTCTGCATTTGCAGCAGGATCTCAGTGCAGGGGATGTGCACTGCAGCAGTTCTTTTGTTCATATTTAATCACACAAGAAAGAAGAAAATAATTAAGGCCTGTCTCCCTCAATCTCCTCCCTTCCTCAGAATATTTCAACCCTTTGAGATAAAGGAAATGGAGCTTTTTCTGACTGCAAAGTGCAGCCCAGAGCATATCAGGAGTGATCCTGCCCCCATCACTCCACAGTTTCCATTTGACAACATTTTCCCTCTGAGCAGTTTCCTGTATGAAGGAGCAGAGCCATTAGAAACAGCACTGCAAGCACCAAAATCTGATCAAAGCTGGAAGCACAGTGTTTGCTCTTGGTTTTCTTTGCACCTTTGACAGCCCAGCTTGCTTCACTGTCCCCCTCAATAGCTGACTGATTTCTCTTTAGCTGAAAACACCCTTAGGCAGTTACTAGATTTCAGGATGCAGCATCAAAAGGGGTCTTGGTTCAGAAATAGACTTTTTTTCCCTATGTAGCTATTTTAGCTGTTTATTGTCTGCTTTGCTTTGTATCTCAAGTTAAAATCACTCCATTTGTGCTCTAAACCCACCAAATGCTTCAAAGCCCAGCACAGGCTTATGAAAAATTTACTGCTGAAGAATCCTGAAAATTGGAATTGTCTCATTGAAAAGGGTGTTTCAAGCCTGCAATTTTGGTTGGCCTTGGGCTGAACTGAAACCTTATCAGCAAAGACAAGAAATGGCTGGAAGGGGCAGAGAAGGATGAGGAGAGATTCTGGCCCCAGGCTGAAGAGCTGGGCAGGCAGCAGGGGAGGTGGCCCAGGATGGGGAGGGATGGTGTTCCACCAGACCAAGGAGAAACATCCCAAGCCTGAGTGAACCCTGCCAGACAGCTACAAAAAACAGTCAGTGAGAAGACTTTTGATTGATGAAATTGCCTGAAATGAGGAAGGAGGGAGGAGGCTCTAATATGTAAACACTTTAATTGCAATGTTGTTTATTCTGAGCTTTCCTAAGAGCTGACAGGGTAAGTGCTATTGCTGCTTCCCAGGCTGTGTAACAGGCACAGAGACTGACAGAGAAGTTTTCCACTTAGTGGCAGGGTTATTAAATTATAAAAAAGATAAGAGTTTATCACAAAAGCAATAAGCTGCTATTCTCTCAAGATTTTGCTGCTGAACTTTAGAAGAAATGCTGTGGAAATCAAAGCAGTGCTCAAAAGGGAGAAATCTGCTACAGAAAAAATGCTGATTTAAATCTTGCTTGAATTTGCAAAACTGTTTTTACCTACAGAGAGGCTTTAAAAAAGGGGAAAATATATTCCTGCTTGGGATCAAAATCCAAGTCTCAGAAGCACAAAGACTAGTCCAGAGGGAGAAGCTGCTGAAAAAAGCCATGGCAATGTGGGACTCAACGGGCATGTAAAGTGAAGGGGGGGGAACAATAAAAAATGTTCTTGCAGTAGCAAAAGTGCAGCTAAAACATGAGATTTGACTATGTGGGGAAGAAACAAATAGTTACATGGGAGGATTTCTTGGTAGCTAGAGAGTCTGAAGGTTGCACAGTGGCAGTGCTGGTGCTTAGAAAGAAAGCTGCAAGAAGGTTGGTTGGGCTGGGAAGGGGCTGCTCCCATAGTGGAGGAACACAGACAGGATGAGCCCAGGAAAGATGAGTTAAATGAAATAGGAAAGGATAAAATGAAATGGAAGTAGAGGCCAGTGCTGGATGCCCATGGTGGGAATGTGTGTCCAAGCTCGGGCAGGGAGCAGGGCCATGCCTGGGTCTGCCTGGGGCAGGGGCACAGCCCAGCACTGCAGGGATGCTCAGGGAGCTGGGCCAGGCTCTGCTGCTCAGCATCCTGCCATTGTCACAGTGCTCTGGCTGCCCAGAGCTCCTGGGACACCCCCACAGCCATGGGGCAGCCCCTTCCCTCACAGGGGTTGTCTCCATCCAAAGCAGCACATCTGAAGCTTTAAAAAAAAAAAAACAAAAAACAAATAATCATTAGTTACCTTTAAACTTAGATATTAGAAGATCAAAAAAAAAAAAAAAAAAAAAAAGCAACAAAGGCAAAAATTACAAAACTGAAAAACTGTTACGCTCCTTCAGGAAAGTATTTGATCAAGTGCCAGACAAGGAAGGTCTGCTCCAGCTGCTGTTTTCTGCAGCTGGAGCAAAGGAAAGGTTTGCTCTGTGCTGGTGGCCTTCACACTGAGGCTGTAAGAGTAGTGATGGTATCTCTTGTTAAAGGACACAGTTTCTTTCCCAGTCATCCCTATCACAGGATTCAGATTCTGCTCACGGTCAAAAGCAAACAGTTTAAAATACACTTTAAACTAGGCCAGTACTTTGGGAAAGGTTAAATTCTGTTTGGAATTCCAAGGAGTATATATATTTTTACAGGAAAAGACCCAATAAAGAAGGAAAAATAGAGGAGGCAGCAGGCACTCACTGTATCAGCAATTCAGGCTCCCAGACTGCCTTCAGGGAAATGAGATTATACTTTACCTCTGACATATATGGAACAACAGATTTCTCATTCATCTCTAAATTCATATTCAAACCGATTAGGCAAGAGCTCCTGGAACAGGAGGAAAATCATGACCAAACCTTAGAAGCTGAATTTGTTTGCCAGATGAAGTCTCAGGGAGCATTCTTTTGGAAATGAATACTGCAGTCCCTGGAAGAAGTTAGAGAAATTAAGGATGACTGCTTCATGCTTTCAGTAAATGGAAACCTACTTATTTACTCATTTTTATGAAGACAAATTGCTTAAGCAATGTTTAGGGTAAAGAAAGTCCTTATTTATTTTAGAGAAAAAAATAAGAGTAATCAAGAATAAGTAAAAAATTACATAGTAAATAAATTCTTAAAATCAGAATTTTTTTGAAGTATATTTAGAATGAATTTAATTTGAACTTCATGGCATATGACAAGAAAATCTGGTCTCTTACAAAAATGGAAATCAAGTGGCAAGGATCATTATTGTCAGCATTGAAGAGCACCAGTGTTTTCAGTAACATAGTTACATTTGTAGCAAAATGTGTGCCGGTGTTGATTGCTTCCTCCAAAAAAAGTTTATATTTGAGATATTTTGACACAAACAAAAAAGATGTAACAGTTTGTCAACTGTTACATTAGTTAAATGCATAAAGAATAAAAAAAAAATCTCAGAGGAAAATAAGAAAAAAAATTAGAATGCTGTAAGAACAGAGGATGTTATGGATTATGCCTTCCCAGCTGGATTCTACCAATCATTTTAAATTTTGAGAGGCACTTGAGTTGGCATCCTGTGTGCCACAGGCTTACACGTGAAAATGACCCTTTTCCCCCCAAAATATGTCACCTCCTAATTCTCCTGCGGCCCTTTGTGGAGTCTGAGAAGGTTCCATGTCCTGCCAGAGGCAGACGGTGCTGCAGAGCCCCGAGGGGTGAGGTGTGCCCTGCAGGAGCTGCAGGCTGTGCCCTGGCTGTGAGCAGGGCCCAGGGGCTGGGCAGAGCTGCGCAGGGGCCAGGTCCCACCCATGGAAGGAGAACCTGCAGCCACAGCTTCTGACTGTGAAGGGCTGCTTCTGACATCTGGCACAGAAAAGGCTCTGGAGGGCTGGGGCAGAGCCCCCTCCAGGGAATTTCCTCCTCATCCACCCCATCAGTAAATGATGCAGACAAAGTGGGTCACTGGGTGACAAGGCTTCAGCCAAATGCTCTGTGGATCTACGGGTTTATGGATCCCAGAGTTATTATTCATCTGTGTTCATAACAAAGCTGAAATTCCTGTTTTCATCACCAGGTCACCCAGGTGGGGTGGGCACTGCAGCTCACCCTCACATTCCTGGACCCGTGCATCCCAGGGACTTTGGAAAGATCTGTTCCTTAGAAGCTAAATTGTAGGAAATTTCAGAAGTGACATCCAGTTGCCAAAGATCTTGGGAAAATACTTGTGGGCAAACATTTAACAGTTCTCAAGGCTCCTAGCAGTGATGTTTCAGGGAGGGTAAAACAACTATGTGACGAACTTGGTCAGCAGCTCTGCCAGCAAGTAAAACATCAGAGACATGAGAATCAAGATGAGCTTTTTCCATGGGCACCTCACTTCAAGATCTTGCCATTATTCTGAGCAAAGATTTAGCAGGTGAGTTGAAGTGTGAATAAAAGGGACACAAAGCCAGAAGGAAGCACCCTAAATGCAGCAGGCTGGACACTGTCAGTGCCACCACCAGCAACAGTCAGGATGGAGTAAGGCCAGGCAATCTTTTGTTCAGAAAAACAGAGCTTGTTTATTGATGGTGTAAATGTTGCTAAGCAATATGGATTAAATTAAACCCCTCATCCTTTCCCAACATGTACACCACCTTCAGCAAAGAATGCTCTGTGAATATAGTAAAAGTTGGGAGGTTATTCCAGATCAGTCTAATATAATTATAGAGGAACCTATAGAAGACAGATTATCAGCCAGCTACTCAATAAAGAAACTTTTAAGCATATTTAGAGATCAATACCCATTTTGGTAACCAGATGTGCCAGTGCAAGGGGAAACTAACAGAGAATAGAATAAAAATATCAATATGGCTGGTAAAAGCTGTATTTCATTTTAAAATTGTATGTAGAAGAAATACACAATAGGGGGAAAGGCATTATATAAGGATAGGCTAAATAAGACATTGGCTTGGAAAAGAACCCAAAGGAGAAAGGTCCAGAAAGTTAAAAACTATTGCAGGAAAGACAAAGGGGAACAATGTGTTATTATTTCTCACAAGACAAATTTAAGTAACATCAGTGAAACTATTCAGCCAATCTGAAACAATGCAGCACATAATTAAACAGTGCTGCTCACTGCCACCCGACACTGGGGAGGCCAAGCCCAGCAAGGCGTCTGGAAGGTAATTGTATTTAAAGCATGCCCAGAGCTCTGGGTGTGGATTCAGGCTGCAGCCCAGTGAATCCCAGCTGGTGGCTGTGGAGGGCAGAGCCGATGGCAGCACCCCAGGGAGGCACAGCTGGTGCTTTGTGCTCTTCTCTCTGCATAGCTTTGGGCTGGGAGAACCTCGGTCTGAGGCCCAAACCCATTCTTAATGACACAGCCTGCTTTTATCTTTCCCAGAAAGAGGACCCTGAGCTATACCCTCAGCTGTACTAAATTCTGTTTGCTGAGGGAGGGAGTTGGAGGAGCCATGCTTCACCCCCAGCTCCCTTTGGGACAGGTCTCTGCAGACATTCTCACCAGCCCTGTGCCCAGAGGAGCACAGAATGAGTCAGGGGAAGAGGGGAGAGGTCAGCACAGAGCTGTCCTCAGGAAGGGCTGCTTTTCTGGGAAGGTCTGCTCTCCCAAAGCAGCAGGCAGCTCTGGCATCTCTGGACATGCCCACACTGGAGAGCAGGACAGCTGCAAGCTGCATTTTGTGAGCATTCATGAGAGAAATGCCAGGAACAGTCTGTGCTTTTGGGGCAAACCCTGTGGATGCTTCATCCTCTGAGCTGCACCCATAGGGAAGGAAACAGGGAAAACCCCAACAATTTGTCATCAGCACCTCAGAGATTCATGCACACCACAAGGAATCGCTCATGTTGGGAGAGAGGGACATTTCACAGCAGTGCCATGTCACCGTGCCTCATCCATCATCCCCAGCAGGCACAGAAACACCCACAGGTGCCTCCCCAACCTGGGCAGCCAAACTTCCCTGTCCGATGGAGTTTGGGGGAATCTGAGCTTCCCTGTCCCATGGAGTTTGGGGGGAATCTGAACTTCCCTGTCCAATGGAGTTTGAGGGGGATCTGAATTTCCCTGTCCAATGGAGTTTGGGTGGGGGATCTGGGCCAGCCCCTTCCCCCTGCAGAGGGTGAGCAAGGACAGAGATACCCAGGGTACCCAGGGCTGTGCCCACTGACATTCCCTATTGGAATATTTACCAATATAGGTGGACGGGACGTGCCTGAGCTTGTCTGGCCCTTGCTGCTGAACCAAATAGCGGCACTGTGGTGTTTTCACCCCAGAGACACCTTTGGCTGGCTGGATGCTGCAGCTGGGCACTTGGGGACAAGGTCAGGCTTGCAGGAGCTCAGGTTTACCTTGGTGGAGAAGCTTTAAGGTGATGGAGAAGGAAAGGAGTCGGTTCTGATGGAGGGTTTGGATCCAGAGCTTTATTCTGGCCCACAGGGCTCTGACTCCAGCAACAGCTCCAACAGAACTCTTTAACCGTGTGGTTGCTGTTCCTTTTAACCCTGGGGAGAGGGAAGGGGTAGGGAGCCACCAACCAGGTACACAGAAGGAGGTCTTAAGGGACAAAGGACACCTGGATGGCCCAATATCCCCCCAGGGGTAGGGGGCATCCTTTGAATCTGCCCAATCCCTTCTGGAATGCCAGGACTGACAGACTGAGCTGGGAGAGGGCAAGGGAGGGGGAAGGAGAGGAGACTGACACACCTGGCAGGGAATTATCAGGGAGGAACCTGGAGTATCTGAGGCAAACCACGACATCACAAAGCAACAATTCCCCATCTCGGCAGATCCCGTTCCCGGGGATGCTGGCAGAGCAAGGCGAGCCTCTGCTCGGCTCCTGCCCACCGCACTCCAGGTCCTTCCCGGGAGAGGCTCTGCGGCAGGAGCAGGGACAGGAGCCGGGACAGGAGCAGGGACAGGAGCAGGGACAGGAGTCAGGACAGGAGCCGGGACAGGAGCCGGGACAGGAGCCGGGACAGGAGCAGGG
The DNA here is from genome assembly GCF_027579445.1 of Ammospiza nelsoni. NCBI lineage: Eukaryota > Metazoa > Chordata > Aves > Passeriformes > Passerellidae > Ammospiza > Ammospiza nelsoni. The sequence goes on from NC_080643.1 coordinate 8,881,193, forward strand.
ACAGGAGCTGGGGCAGGAGCAGGGACAGGAGCAGGGACAGGAGTCAGGACAGGAGCCGGGACAGGAGCTGGGGCAGGAGCAGGGACAGGAGCCGGGACAGGAGCCGGGACAGGAGCCGGGACAGGAGCAGGGACAGGAGCCGGGACAGGAGCCGGGACAGGAGCAGGGACAGGAGCCGGGACAGGAGCAGGGACAGGAGCAGGGACAGGAGCAGGGACAGGAGCAGGGACAGGAGCCGGGCTCAGAGCTGGGCTCACAGCCGGGCTCGGCTGCTCCCATGGGCGATGGGTGCCGGGCCGCGAGAACAGCGAGTTCCCTCTCCTTCCATCCCCTGCCAGATCCTGAACTTTGGCTCGGGCCAGGAGGCAGCGAAGGGAGCAGATAATTGCTTGGCAGGGAGCGATAGGGAGCCAAGGGTGAGCGGGCAGGCAGGGGCAGGGGATGAGCCGCAGGATTATGTTTCAGAGGGAAGTATTTTTTTAGGATTTGTCTATGCAGGCATTCAGGAGCTTTTCTGAATCACATGGGCTTAGCCCCAGGAGAAGGAGGACTAGCTGTAATTTCACACCTTTTCAGAGTTTCAGCTGATTCTGCTGAAATCTGTGTAGGGATTAAAGATGGGAAGGGACAGAGCATTGATTTCCTCGCCTTTAGACTCCAGGACAAACTTTCAAAGCTAAATCACGGTTTAGAATTTTTTTTGACGGCATGAGTGGAGAGAGGAAGGAGCCAGCAGCTGACAGTAATAAATAACTATTAGGAAACAGTATTAGGAAATAGTACCAAGGAGAAATGTCTCTGCTGGGATATGCTTTCAGCCTTGGGGAATCCATATTCAGGCAGCTCAACATTCACTTCAGCACCCAGAGCTTGTGTGCAGCTTCTCTTAGGCTGAGGGAGCAGCCTGAGCTCAGGGCTCCAGTGAGGGAGGGAACTCAGCTCACTGCACACACAAACATCTCAGGCTTCCACCCTCCGTGCCAAGGGTCAGCAACAGCCCCGTGTCCTTCAGCAAACCAACACCCAAACTGTCACCTGCAGAGGGAAGTGGAGCTTATCTGGGGCCTATTGCTAAAGCTTTGATACTGATCTTTACAGCCATGTAAGCCGAGGGACAGCCTGTGCATCATAAACTGCTGAAAAGGATCTGTCTGAGCTTGGGCTGAACTGTCTGAACTTCAACTGGTGTCTGAATTCTGAGACAGATGTTAGTAAAAATCCAGTCCAATGTCTCCTTAATGTTTAGATTTTGCCAGGTTTGAGACACACTTGCAGAACTATTCTAATACATTGAGGTAACGGAAAATGTCTTCGGTTTTATACACAAATCTCCCTAAATTAGAAATGGTTTTCCATTTCAAGCATCCAGCACCAGGCAGCCTGTTTCCCCCCTTCCCTGGACAGTTTTCTCAGGGCAGGGTCTGCTGGGCACAAAGACAAAGTGTGGTAAAATGGGGTCAGACAGAGCCAAATCCAGAGCCCAATGTTGTGAATGAGCACAGCTGCCTGTGATCCAATCACCCTAAAGGCATCCTGGAGAGCAGAGAAGAGGCAGAAATCCCAGCAATCCCTACACACACCCTCCTGGGAAGCCCCCAGCTCCAAGGCAGGCATTTCCCTGCCATCATCTGAGTCAGGAGCAAAAACCCCCAGGATGCAGCTGCCAGGGCAGCCGGGTCTATTTTCAGCCAGCACCACGGAAAGCCTTGGGTGCAGAGCACCCCGGGTGCCACTGTCACAGTGCCACAGCATGCATGGCTTCATGCCACTGACTCAGCAGGCATTCTAGCCTGTGGCCTGGACAAGCCTGGACCAGCAGTGGGGTCACACCTTCCAGCTGGAGCAGGATGTCATGAGGACAAGAACACAGGCCACCAGTACGCCCTTGTGGCAAAGAATGCCACCGATCTGCTGGGCTGCTCTAGGAAAGTATCATCACCAGGCCTGGGGAGAGGAACCTTCCCTGCTCTCAGCACTTCTGAGGCCACAGCTGGAGTGCAGGGCCCAGTTCTGGCTCCCAGAACAGCACAGGAGAGGTATTGATAAACTGGGCTGTCCAGTGAGCACTGCAGAGAAGGTGAAGGACCTGGAGCATTTGCAGCATGAGGAGACCAGGAGAGATGGAATTGTTCAGCCTGGAGGAGGCTTCATGAGGATCTTACTGATGCGTATGGATCCCTGATCAGAAAAGGTTTAGAAGGTGGAGCCAGACTCTTCTCAGTGATATCTAGTGACATTGAAATACATCAAGTTCCTCTTAGACATAAGAGAACTTGTTTTTTTGTGGAGCTGGAACTGGTCGCCCCAAGAAGTGTTAAGTTTCTATCCTTGGAGACATGAAGAACCCAACTGAACCTGGGCAACCTACACTAGTGAGCCCTGCCCAGAGATGCCTTCCACCTCAAATGCTCTGTCATCCTGTGAACTATCTGCTGGTGAAAACCATTTTGCTCAGGCTGTGCACAAGGCTGGTCTCTCACTGGCACAAACAGGATATTGACATAGCAGCCCCCTTATCCAAGAGGCAGCAGATAAAAAGAACAGTGTAGAAATGGAAAACTGAACCATTAGAGGCCAATTGGGCACATGCAAAGCCATAGGTGGTGCTGTGTCCTAGTGTATGTTGTTATTTGTAGGTACATAGCAGCCCAACCTCCTCTGTGCAGACCCCACAGAACTAATCATTGTTTGCCCATAATTTTGTAAAAACATCAGCCAGACTGATGAAGATCAGATTGGAAACCTGTCTCTTCCTGTGCCCAGCAGTGTCCAGCAGCAGATGTTTACAGAAATAACACAAGAAATAAAACACTTGTGCCTTCCCTAGCACACCCTCCAAATCCCATCAACAGCAATTCAGGAACACCCTGTGCCAAGGCTTTGCAGCCCTATCAGTTTTCAGTAGATCCTGATGAACCATTCTTCTGTGATTATTTTTTTAATTCTGTTTAAATATTGCTTGATCTCCTCATTGTATATCTTGTCCTGTGAGAAATATGAATAAATGCACTCTATTGACATTGCTCACCATTTGTAAGATCTACCTTGCAATGCCCTTTTCCAAACTGGAGAGTCTGTACTGAATGTGCCTCCCACAGGCAGCTTCCTTTAATTAGACAAATTTGATCAAGACTGACTTGCCAGGGGTGTTCCAAGGACCCTTCTGTCACCGTAGCAGTGCTGAGTGTGCACAAAAGTACTCACCCACAATGGGCAGAGAAATGCAAGCACAGAAGATTTATCTGTCATGGAATACTTCCAGACACCTTGAATCACCACTGGAAAATCACTTGCATCAAAGCAGAAGGGGCCAGGAGGATGAACAGCACAGGAGTCTCGGGGCACTGATTTTGATACAGCAAACCCAGATGTTATCAGCACAAGGAGCATAAAGAAAATTATCACTGGTATCACTGGCTGGCACCAGTGTGCCAGCTGCTGCTGTGTGCCCTAAACTGCAGATACACTGCCTGAATTCCCACAAGAACCTGGGCAATTAGAAAATAACATTTGAATGCAAATCTAGGCCTCTGAAAGCAAAAGAGTCCTCAGGGTATAGAAAATTATGCTTGTGCTAAAATCCTTCTCTCTTTCTGAGGCTGCACACATTAGAGGCAAGGAATTGGCAAATTTTGTATGGCAGAATCTTTAGAGATATGAGCAGCTTTTTAAATATTTCCAGGGTGCCTGGGTTTCAGTTTTTGAATAAGCAAGCAGATGTGTCTGATGAGCCTTTGCAAAGCTCTTCCTCTCCTGTCATTGCTGTTGGAAAGCAGCTCCTCATTCCTGATTGTCTTCTGCCATATTTTACTTAGCTAAAAGCACCAAATGAAACCAACTATGGTAAACAACAGAATGTTATCACACAAAATACAAAGCTCTGCAAAAACCTTAGAGTGGGGAAGATACAGAATTAGGGTAAGTCAGGATCTGAAATGTTTAAGAAAAAAGTGTTAAAAGAGATAGTTTGGCAGAAGGAAAAGAGTCTACAGTTACTGGTAAAAACTGAAGTAGTAGAAAGTGAAAGGAAGTATGTGTTATTTGTTCCAAAGTATGTGTTATTTGTTCCAAGATGTGCTATTTAGTGTGTTGCTTTATTGTTAAAAATTTGCATCCACAATGCAGCACCTAAAAGGACTTGTATGGCAAACATGCCAAGTGCGGAATACTCCTTTCCATAGCTCACATCAGAAATTAAAAAGCTAAGAGGCAAAATGTTAGCAAAGACAGCACAGCTTATTTACCAACCAATCTGGGAATTAAGAATTGGAAAACTTTTGCAAAACTTAGCATGCATGAACATGCAAAAAGTAAATGAAGCAAAGCACGCATTCTAGCCAAGCAGCACCTAGTTTTATTGAGTTCCAGTAACACTGCATCACAACCAAAAGAAATTAAAATTTGCTATTTGCTTCTCAGTATTAGTCACTTCTCAAATGAAAATGTGATCATGTTTAATAAGAGTTACAGAAAACCAAGGAATAGGAGAAAGAATAAAGTTAGACAAAACTGCAAAGCCGGTGTCCTCTTCATGTGTCCCCCTCATGTCAGAGAAATTCAGTTCTTGGACATGCTATTAAATTTTCTCACATCAGTGTCAGGGATTGAATGCCAGGACACAGCATTTGATGAATCAAATGTATCACAGATTGCTATGAGCTGTGCTGTACTTTTGAAATCACATTTGGACTCTCTTCAATGGGACAGAAAGGATCTGAGAGAAAAGTTCAGGTTAATCAAACACATTTCCCCACTGGCTCCCTCAGTAAAGCTTAGTACAAATGTTAAACATAATGCATTTTGTGTCCTAGTTCCACAGAAAAGATCAGGGTGCAGGACCTGATATGGTACCTGGATCACCCCTCAACCCACTGGACATAGCTCTGCCTCCCCTGCTGAGCTGTGTTTGCTGCTGCACATGCACAGGAGATTAAAACCAGTGTTAACACAGAAACAGCCACAAGTGACAAACTACAGGAGATGAGAACATTGCCTGACATTGCCTGCACACACAACCATGTGCAGCTGCTGACTTATGCCCTGAGAGTTAAGTACATGCTGCCAAAAAATTATTTTAAGGAGGTTTTTCAGCATTAATGCTACATGTTTCTTCAGTAAATAAAGAACTACATTTTAAGATGTGTCCCCTTCTTCCATGAGGAAGTACTTAAGGTAGCACGTGTGATAGTGACAGCTGTGTGTTAGCAGTGTCACTGCTGTGGTTGGCTCAGAAGATTTGTCACCCCTAGCTCCTCACCAACTCTGTCAGAGTTACAGCTTGCATTTCTGACTGGCACATAGCACCACCTAAATAATGTGAGAAAGGCAAAAAGGTATTAGGCAAACAATTATTCCTGAAATTTTAAGTGATCATTAATTTATTCCTGTGAGGCAGATTTGCACTCTCTTCCTTCTCCTCTCTCGTTTCCAGACTTCCCAGTCTTCATAGACCAGGTGCAACCCAGTTAAGAAACTTCATAGCGACTTCAAAACCGAGAAAACATGCCTGGAAAAGAGAACACAGAACAAATAAGGATTCTAAAAATCTCTTTCAAGCAAGGCTTTTGAACTGCTGCACTATGAACATCTAATGTGGTTTATATGGAAGGAGGAAGAGGACAAAAAAAAGTCTTAACCCAGAAGCAAGAATTCTACTGTATCCCTCCACACAAAGGCTGAGCTTTGCCTCTGTTAGGCTCATTATTTATTGAAGGGAAAGGGAGTCCAAACTTATTCCATCTTCTACAGCTGGATGTACAACCAATAGCTAAAAGCTATCAGAAAAATTCAACACAGAGCTTTCATGCAAAGCTTTGAAGAAAGATTTACTTGTTGCTCCTAGATTAAAGCATAGTTTTACAATCTGGACACCAACAGTCAGAAGTACCTGCAGTGACAAGAACCTCTCTGGAATGGTGCAGTTGTGTCCCCTCCAGACTGCAAACACTCACTGTGAGCACCACGTCCCCAGCCCCGCCGGGGTCCCGGCGCACTCACCGCGTTGGCAGGAAAGGCCCTGATCATCACAGCTGTGAAGCCCTTGTACAGAGATGCAACTCCCTCCTCTCTGATGAGCTCCCTCAGCACATCCCTAAAGCCATTGGGGTATTTTCCTGCAGGAGCTGAAAGGGATGCACAAATGTTAGCCCAGATGTGTGGCAGTGGTGAGGGCTGAAGGATGGGCCATAGGTAACAGCCCAGGGTTTTCTAGAGGTTCACACTGCTACAGCAAACAGACAAGAGAGCTCAGCAAAGGCTCAGTGAACAGAAATTAGGTGCTCACCACAACCACATCATCAAGTCATTGCAGGCAGGGAAGAAAGGAGAGTAACTTTTGTGAGGGTTGGAAGACTGAGCTGTTATTTGCACTGCTGATCACAGCTCTCCCAAGAGCTGCACTGAGGTGATAGGAATGTCAGATACAAAAACTGATGAAGCTGGTTAATAAGAAAATGATCCTATCACATGCCCCAGCCAACAACACCAACAGACTTCAAAAGAAAAGCACAGGATGTTCCAATGCTGATGTTACATGATTATGCTGAGGTGTTTTTTAAAAGCTACTCTACTCAAAACACAGTTTCTTCCTTCTTCTGACACTGCCCTGGGAAATTCTGCCTCTGTCAGCCCTCTGAAGAAGTAGTCCACAGATCAGCCCAGTTAAACAGAACCACCATGAACCCACATCACCCACACAGCAGCACTGGGGACTGGCTCAGTGGAACAAAGCTGTGATGGGTTTCCCTCTCAGCCTTTGGTATGGCACAAACAACCACAGCAGCCATTGCTCAGAGAAAAATAAATGAGGCTTCCCGCACTGATTATCATGATTTGTGACTCAAAAAAAAATGGTCACTGTCCAGTAGAGAGCTGAGTCCACAGAGACCATGGGGAGCCTTAACAAAAATATTCATTGACAGGACTGGCAGAGAAACCAAGGAAAAACCTGTCAAACTGTGCTGAAGCACAAGGTCTGGGGTCATCCTAACTGTAATTAGGCCACAGACATTAAAGAGCAGAGCTGCCAGTCCAAAAGCAATGCTCTCAGCAAGTCACACCCTGTTACTATGAACTGCAGATAGCACAGGCTACAATTTATACAATTATATCTGAAGTGAAATAATAAAACCTCTCAAAGAATTACATTTGTAACAAAACTGCTATGACAATTCTATTATTATGAGTTCTATGCTTAGGTTTCAAATCAGGTACCTCAAATCAAGACCATTATATTACCAAGGAGGCAGAAACAGAGCAGTGCAGCCTGATGTGCCAAAAATTTGTGAGGAAACCAAGTAGAATGCTAGGAACACCCTTGGGTTTTTCATGCACTTGTCTCAAGACCTTCCATCCCTGCCCAGCCCAATCCCAGAAGCACCACAAGAGTGTGGCTGTGACACCCTGGAATGCAACTCACCAGTCTGGAAACGTGATTTCAGCACGTCTGGTGGGATGGCAACTGCCCAGTTGAAGATCCCAGCCAGGCCTCCAGCAAAGAGGATCCTAGGCACACTGAGGTCGCTCACACTGTGGCAGGATCAGAGTGGGGTGGGAGGAAAAAGTGAAAAAATTATTTAAAAAGGAGAAAAATGTCAAACTCGTTGTTTTGACTAAGGTGACAATCAAAAAGACAGCCTGGCTGGCAGCCAGAAGGCAGCACAATGCTGCAGACAGACACAGTGCAGTGTCTGAGCAACCTTTCCAAGATGGACCAACTCCACTCTAAAGATTCAAATATTTTTGTTCAGCAGCACACACACACATATGCTGTGTCAAAAAAAACCCCAAAAACTAAACCAACCAACCAAACCCCCAAAAAAATCCAGCAAAGCCCCCCAGCATTTTGTGTGCATACAGGGTTGAAACTACTTTAAGTATTCCTTACTTGGCTAATAAGATCCAAACTGAAATCTGAGGGAAACTCAAAATATTATTTTGTCAGCTAACCCCAGACCAAACCAGTTCAACTCACTAGATGAGCAACCATTTTTTTCTTTTTTAAATTTGTTTTGATGATCCAGCTGTAAATCTCTTTGTAGCTGGGAGATGAATCAGCAGTGCCTGGGAAGTGCAGAGAGTGGTGCCTGTGAGATTTCACTGACCTCTTTCCCTGCGGGGTCAGAATGTTCTTCAGCCACTCGTACGTCATGAAGTACATTCCGCTGGCCGGGACGTCTGGTGGGTAAACAGCAAAGGCTCTGAGGAGTGGGAAACCAAAGGAAGCCCAGAGGCACCCCAGCCCCATGCCAGCCCAGCAGCACCACTAAGTACATACAGATTTTTTTCTCTGAACCCCTTCTACAAACAAAATAAAAATCTTCTGCTGCTTTAGACAGAGGAGGCTGAACTTTCCCATGGAGAGCAGGTGCTAATGGCAAGAACTGGGAAATAACTTTTCTGTCAGCAGCCTTTCAAGCCAGGCTGTAACCTGGTTACATTACACTAATGATGAGACAGCTCTAAACTGTCCAAATTTCTGCACAGCACATCACAGCAGCGCAGGAACTTAATGAATTTTGCACACTATTAATTCTAATGATTCTATTTGGGAATTTTTTTCTGCACATGATGGGTCTTGTGTATTTTTTTTTTTTTTAAGCTACTCCCACAGCCTATTCTTATCCCATATCTAAACTGGAGAACCAGCCCCTATCTAGGGACACTGCCAGAGTTACACTGCAGGCTGCTACACTTGTGTGAGAAGCAGAGGATAGAATCAATTCCTAAACTGAAGTAACAAAATACAGAAATTTCAGTTTTTCAAAGGGGAATTACTAAAATACATAGAGGATTCTGAGTCTGGCACAATTACTTAGTTGTTACTGTATTTGAGAGAGGGGTCATGACATCCCAGTTCAAAATAACCCAGACTCAAAAGGGTAGAAAGCATAGCTGCTGCCACCACGTATTTTAAAGCAGTCAGTATTATACAGCAACAGTAACAGACAGGCACAATCTTTCTCTCAAGGAGAAAAAAAGAAGAAAAAAAGAAGAAAATAATTTTTTTAAAAAGCCCACTTCTGCATTTTTCTCTTCTCTTTGTTCTCTCTGCTCCTCTCCTGAAGTCTCTCATTCCTCTTGGCTTCTCAGATCTTAATTACTTCCTATATCCCTCTGATCCTTGTCATCTAATCTCTTCCTCACCCACTGAGAATCTCATGTTTATTTCTCAGGCCCTTTGAGGCACTGGAGTAGCTCTGCAGACTGAAAAAAAAAAAAAAAAAAAGAAAAAAAAAAAAGAAAATAGGTGACACAGCCCCTCCAACTGCCTAAAGGGACAGTGAAATCTCCCATCCTGTGTCAGGTTTGTCATCCAGCAGGGATGGGCCAGCCCTGTCCCTCACCTCGCATGAGGGTCAGCACGGTTCCCTTGTACACGCCGCGGATGCCGGACTCGCGGTACAGCTGCTTGGCGCAGTCCAGGGAGCCACTGTACTTGGTTTCACCTGTAGCTGCCTGGATCTGCAGGGTTAAAGTGAGAGTTTCTGACCACTGAAGCTTTCTGCTCGATGCAGAATCATTCCTCATATGTGTTTCCAGAGAGGAAGGAGCACACGCTCCTGCCTAGGGAGTTCTGCCTCACTTGAGCAGCCCTCACATTGAAGCTGAGGCTGTGGTTACTGTTCCATGCAGAGAACAGATTCTCCTTTATTTTTCCACAGTATAAGTTTGAAATAACTCAAGTCACTTAGGTAATTCCACACCGACAAAAAGTAGTCTTCAAATAGTGAAATTCAAACCATTTGTATAAAATCTCCCACGATAATATCCTGTCTGTCAGAACCAACATGTGACCACCCATCACTGTATTAACAGAGTTCAACACAGTCTGAAGCAAGCAGAGCTTCCCACACCTGCTAAAGATGGCATTTCATTTGTTCAGGTTTGCATTTTCCAACAATACTTTCAAACCCCCGCAGGAGGTGCAGAGCTAACAGCCACCCAAATGTCAGAACACTGCTTGGAAATGCATTCCTTAGCTCTGCATGGGAACTGTCAAGGTAACAGGACTTCTTTACACCAGAAGGAGTCTCATGATCTAGCAGGTTTACACCATTTTTTTTAAGGAAAAGTTTCATTCAGAAAAATTTGACTTTTCCATACTTTGAAGTGGACTGAGGCATCCATGGATGCCTCATGGAGTGTCCCACAGCATAAAGCTTGGGCTGTGTAAAATGAATAGAGCAATTACTGCTGTGTGTACTGATACTGTCATGGTGGGTTTGTTTAATGCTTCTTCATGACAGCTGCATTAAATGATAGTTGTCTCAGTCCTGTCAAAAACTAGAACAGAGTAAATGCACTAACCAAAGAAATTCCTGCTATGGAAAGACAAGACCCCTAAAATTAAATTCCCATCACCACCATCCAATGCCTTACCTGTAAAAGGCACTTGATTCTCTCTCCTGGAGCCATGATTACTGTTGTGAACACTCCTGACAACATGCCAGCAGCAAACAGCTGAGGATATCTGCCCCAAGGAAACAGAAAAGACCCTAACACAACACAGCACACAGGAAATGAAGGGCAGAAAGACCCCTACATCCCCAGATGATGCTGTTCCACATCAGTGGAACTTGAAATGCAAACACTGCTTTTATCAGTGCAGAAGTGCCTTGTCAGTGCAGAGCTAAACATTTAAGATCTCCAGGACTCAAAGCACTGGTTCCTACAGCAACCACAACTCAGCTCTTCACATCCATTCTACTTGCTAATACCCCTTCTACTTACATTTTTTGCTGTAGCATTCCCCATTCATTTTCACTCCCTTTCACTTCAGTCTCTTCCTCCTCCAGTCCCCCATACTCTTCTCAGTGACCCCAGATTCCACACAGATATTCCTGCTTGTGCAGCCAGAAGCCTTCTTTCCAAAACCCTCCCAAAGTCGAGTCTGTCCTACCAACCTGCCATTATCCCACACATTCTGCACCTGCTGAGTGGCAAAGTCTCCATGACAAAAATCCCTTAAACAAGCTGAGTTTCTCCATCACAAAACTATCTTTACATCCAGCCTCATACTACCTCCCCTAGTAAAATGACTTAACATCTCAATTTAATCAAATTCCACACCTTCCTCTTCTCTGCACTTGCCCAAGAGATGGCATTCTATTCTAAGTCTTACACTTTTCTCTACTCTAATTCCCATGATATCTTCCAGACCATTCAGACCTCCCTTACCACTCCACACCTCCTACTCAAACTAAGTTTAGAGGTTTTTAGCTCACCTTGGGATTATTCAGCCCCAGAAAAGGCAGGATGGGCTCCTCAGGTTTCTCTCCATCTTCTTCCTTCCACAACTTCCCTTCAAAATCAGCACGGGAAATACAACCATCCAGCCTGCCTCTAGACCCATAACCACAGCACTGGGAGCCTGACCTTTATTTTTGGGTCTCACTGTACCTTCACTGAGTCAGGTCTGCACCCACAGAACAGCACAGCTGAGCACAGTGACACTACATACACTATTTGTTCTTTTCCACTGCTCTGCTTGAGAGGAATTCTACATAAAGACTCAAAAAACTACACTGTCCTTCTCAGCTTGCTCCTTAAAACTTCCTGTTGGCACCACGTGTATAAAACACAAGGCACTGAGGTGATGAGGCTGCTGGGAGTAACTTCATGGTGCACTTGTTGTTCAGTCCCTACTGTTGCCCTGGCCTTTCCCTTCAGTCTTGCCTGCATGGGGACACTGCCATGGTGTGAAAGAGGGTAAGTGAGAGTTCCCCAGCACCTCAGCACTGCTTCCCCCTGAGCAATGGGAGCTCTGTTGGCAGCAGCTTGTGCTGCAGGGCCAGGTGTGCTCACACCAGCCCTGTGCAGACAAGACTCCAACAGAAACCAAAACCCCACCAAGCAGGCTCTACATGATGGGCTCCTGCTTTCTGACAGAGCTCCTACCTAGCACACAAATAATGGGATAAAATCTTGCTAAGCTACAGCCCAGTCCCTGTGGAGCTGTAAATCACAGCTTGGCAAACCCATTACAGGAGTACTTTATGGCTGGGGGGCTCTCTTCATGCACAGGTTGGCTTATAGAAAGCCCCACCAACTTTTCTGAGCTTCCTATTGCTGTTTCTGAAGGTCAGACACGCCTGAGAGGAGGGCTGCTCATAAACAGCATTATCTCTTTCCAGAAATAATAATAAAACATGTTTATGGCTGTTTTCACATCCTAATGAAGGGCCACAAGAAGACTCGTAACTAACAGGGAAAGGAGAGTCAGGGCTGTGAATGCTATCAATTCATGCTTGACCATGAATTTATTGCTCCCATAGTTTCTGTTAAGAGCAAGCCTGCTGGCAGGCAATCATTACATAACTCTCACTGTGCTCATCCACACCGGAATTGTTCCTCCGTGGCTCCTTCTTGCGTAGAGAGGGAATTGCATCTCACCTGCCCACACAGCGCCTGTTTTAGCCTGTGCTATCACTCCCACGCTTCCAGAAGCATTAAAACATGAGTGGTTTATCTTTCAGAACTATATTTATAACCTAGAAGACACCAATTTACACCACAGCTCAACGTGTGACAGTGCAGCCTCAGGATGCCTTTCCCAACCGTCTGATCAAGCAGGAACTCACGTCAAAACATCGTCAGGATTCCTCTGCTGGAGTCTCTTCCCCAAGCCAAACCCAAAGAAGCACACAGCAAACATGGGTGTCACCCCGATGATGGGAGCTGCCATTCCTCTGTATAAGCCTTGGACTCCCTGCAAGAAACATTACCACAGGAATTATTGGTTTGGCATAAACTTTGCACACATTTCAGCTTGTTGAGAAGGAAAAGGCAACAATCCAGGATAGGATCTATCTAACAGCCAAATTGATCAGAGGAATGAAGGGGCTTATTGCTCATTTGCAGTTATACGTGTTTAGCTGAGGCTCAGGGACTGCTGCAGAGGAAAGTTATCCTTCCTGGGAAACCCTGGCACCACTGATGCCCTTCTAGAGCAATACTCATCACCTGCATGTTCATCTCAAGCATGGGAAGTGAAGGTAAAAGCCCCCTGAATAAGAGCCTTAATAGAGTATGTCATGAGAGAACACTGTCAGCTGCACACAGAAATGCACCTGTGTTTTATTGGTAACTTGTTAAATGCAGTAGTGTAAAATCCTAACACTGAACCTGAGAATGCTGAAATGAATTCACTCTTCAACTAAAGAAAGAGCCAGGGAGAGCAACCGGAATTCCTTCATTCCCCACATGAATTCACTTTGGGACAGACTCAAGAGCAGTTTTTTTTGTTTCCTACCCTAAATCCAAACTTTTCCCCCACACAACATCACATTCCTGATGTTTCCTTCCATAGACTCCACATATGAAAAAGTTCTAATGCAGACCCCAGCAGCTGTATTTATTTCACTTATCTTGCCTTTAAATTGAACTTTGTCCAATAAAAAGGAGAGTTATCTTCCTAGATAAAGGCTAGGCACATAAATTAAATATTTGCTGGTCTCTGCACCCCTTTCTTCCCTCTGTCCCAATAAACCAGCTCATCCCAGTACCTGCTGAAGTCTTACAGGCACAACTGGCTCTGCCATGAAACTGCGCCTGGCTGAGAGATCAGGCACTGCTGCTCAAGCTCCCCTTGGGCACTGGGAAGCAAAAGGCCTTGGCAGAGAGGGTTAGTAGTTTTCCTAACAGGAATGGATGAGTATTGAGTAGGAGTGGAGAGGCAGCAGTGCTTTTGAACTCCCCATCACAAGGCTGTTATTATGGCTCAGCTCTGACGTCCGTGCTGCAGCAGGGGTGTTAAAAACTGCCAGGGATTCAGAGCTGGCACAGCATTCCACTCCTTTGTGGGAGAGACCAGGCAAACAAGATTTGCTTTGGTTATATAACCACCTGTTAATACCACAATGGAAGGAGATTTCAGATTTTGAGGCAGATCTTTCATTGAACAGGGAGTTACCTAACAAGATCCAGCACTTAGAAATGAGACTTCAGACAAGCAGATAAACAGCTGGGCTTTACAGTCCTAACTTCCAAATGGTAAATAGCTGCTGAGAAAACTTAAAAAGCAGAAAATTTGACTATCTGTCAATTAAAGACTTTAAATCAAAGCTGTGTGCCTTTAAAAACAAAACAGACTAGCTCAACAACACGATCATGATGATTCAGGAGTAAAAAACACCGTCCACCTTCTAGAGAAGGTTCAACAACTACTATAATTGACACTTTGCTCTCAAAAAAAGAAAAATATATAAAACTCTATAAATTAAATATCCTCTGCTTTCTCACAGGTGGCATAACACCTTATAGAAGAAAGTTAAAGTACTGCTTGTAACAAGAAAAGTCATTATCCATTTTAGAATTTCCAGAGATGACTCAAAATACCTGCAAAATCCAAAGGCCAAAAAACAACTGCCAACATTTACTCCAGTCTAACTTCAGACAGCAATATCATGCTATTTTGAACCCAAAACATTTCTTAGCAAAACTAAGATACACGTACCAGGAGCACGTGTATGCTAAGTATTCCCCAAGATTTGCAATCTGCTTTAAAATGTTAATTAGAATCAATTTAACTGACAACCTAGGAACTGTAGGCTTTCTCTGTAGGATTCCACACAGAGAATGTACAGAAACAATTGATATATCTGGCAGGTGTCACAGTACCTCTCCAACAAGAGTCTTTCTGAAGCAGTCAAAGGTCCCAGAATAGAGTGGGGGCTGGCCAGGCTGCGGCTTAGGCTGGGTTTGCAGTCTGACCTAGTAAGAGGGAAAGGAAAACATTATTTTATTAAATATTACAATCTCAACTGTAATTGACAGAACACCTCTGGCTATTATGGAGTATGTTTTGTGACTGGACCCGAAGATCATGATAGAAAAACTGACATCATTTTAACCCTTTGCAGAAGAGAAGAGGTTGAATTTTAATGTAATGAGTAGTGAATGTATTTAACTAATTAATTGCTGGGACAACGTCCGGATGAGGACCCCAGCTCCGTAGACACCATAGGGTCACTCCTGGCCTCCCCCTGCAGCAAGGGCGCGGGGTCCCGCCGTGGGAGGGGGCTGGCGGGCGCATCCCAGCTCCCATCTCCTTCCAGCACCGGGAGCACCGGGGCTCTTTCCCCGCCGCTCTTTTCCCGGTTTCTCACTAGAACCGGCACCGCCACACGCCCGGCCGCCGCGCCGCCAGGGGGCGCCCTTCAGAGGCCCAGCGCAGCCTCCCCGCGGCGGCACCGAGCCCCGCCCCCCGCGCAGTGCCTGCCGGGAGCTGTAGTTCTGCCATAGCGCCCACCGGGACCCACGCCGCTCCCGCGCAGTTTCTGCCGGGAGCTGTAGTTCCACATCCCGGTGCCCCGAACGCACCGAGCACCGGCGGCCCAAACGTTCCCGGGCGCCCCGCGCAACTTTACCTTGATGGTGTCCAGCGGGTGCCCCACGAATACCAGGCAGACACCCCCGAAACCGCCAGCGAAGAAGTTCTTCAAGGGGCTGATGGGCTGCGGCTGTTTTGCCATGGCGGCGGCGGCGGTGGAGGGTGAGAAGCGGGACCGGGACCGGGGTCGGGACGCTGCGTCCCCGCCGAGCCAATGCTGCCCCCTCCGCGCCGCGACCTTTAGCCCAGTGCGGGGCACGCCGGGAAGCGGGCGCGGGGCGGGCCGGGACGGCGGCGGTGCGAGGGGCCGCTCCCGGCGCGGCCACTGGGCGCTGTCACCGGCCGCGCCCGGCCCGGGGGCCGCTCCTCAGCCCGCGGGGCCGCCTCCCCCCGCACACCCGCAGTGGTTCGGCCGCTCCCCCCCCGGCCCAGCGCCGTGGCCCGGCCCGGCCCCGCCCCGCCCGGCGGAGGTGACGCACCGGGCCCGGCGGTTCCGGCGCGCAGAGGGAGCCCGGGGCGCCGCTCTCGCCGCCCGCCCGGTAAGTGCGGGGCCCGGCCGCGCCGGGGCTGGGGCGGGCCCGGCGGGAGGGATGCGGGGCCGCTTATCCGTGCCCGGTGCTGAGCTCGGTGCTCCGCCCCGGTAGAAGCCGCAGCCCGGAGCTCTCGGGCTCTGGGCGGCCGTGCGGGGGCCCCTCCTGGCCCCGCCGCCGCCCGGGCTCCCCGCACGGCTCCTCTCCCGCTCTGCCCTCCCCCGAGCCTGCGGCGCTCCGGTGTGCGGGACGGGCCGGGGGCTGCGTTCCGCTCCCGTTCCGAGAGAATGGAGCCGGGGTAGTTTAAACGCGCTGGGTGCCCGAGCCCGGAGGTGCCCTGGAATACGCAGGTACCCGTAAAACAACTTGTTAAAGTGACGGTAGGTTAGGAAGGGCAGGAGTGAAATGGGTGAGGTGGCAAAGGCAAGGCAGCCGTGGGAGTGTGAACCGAGGCTGGCAGGAGGAAGGAGAGCAGGTTTGTCCCTGGGGAAGGGTGGCACAGCTGCAAGGGGGTCCCTGCAGAGTCATCTGTGGTGAAAAGCGTCAGGCATCTTCTGGTTTCTCAGTCTTGGATGAAAAATTCCTCCCTAAAAAACAGTGGAGAAGGAACAGCAAGGTGTGCACTGCATATATGAGGAAGCAGCTGGGGATGATCCACAAATTATAGGTTTGGGTGGCACAGATGAAGATGCAGTTAGCATCGATGGCCAGCATGGAGCTGAGGCTGTGGATGGTTTCAGGGAAAAGGAAGAGTGTTGGCCTCTCTAAAGGTTACATGGATAAGGAGTCCAGGAAGCAGACTTAAGTTGCACTTTCTCTGTTTCAGATAAATAAAGAGGTGAAAGAAGATAAAACCGTATGAAATGGTTGTGAAATATCAACAGAAAAAGAGGAGGAGCATTCTCCAATTGGAGGAGTCTCCACCAAAAGAGTTATTAGAGGAATCCCACAAGGATAGGAATAAAAAAAGAGAGATGTAGTTGGACTAGTGGAATCACAGTGTGGTGGCACTGTGGAAGGCATTTTGTTTCAAAAGACCTTGTTAAGAATTGTGTTGCAAAGCAAGAGTCAGGGAAAGGGCACTGTTGGAGGTGATAGATAGCAGAGGGTAGGGGTGGGTACGTTTAGGAGTTCCTGCAAGAGACTGGAGCAAGAGAGGTGACTAAATTGTATCAGTGTTAGTGAAGATACAGGAGTATCTTGGATTAAGGTGGTTAAGGAGGAGATCATCCTCCCTTGGATTGGAAAGTGATCTAAGTATGGTTTAAAAATCTATAATTTGGTCTTGAGAGCTATGGTCATTATTTCATCTAAATAAACCTGGCTTTTTTGACCTTATCTTTTGAGCTTAACATCTTTATTGTCTTAAAAATTAGTGCTATCAAGTAGTAGCTCTGCCTTGTCTTTGTATTCAGAGAGTTTGATTTGGGCATTGGGCGGAGCATAGATGAGGAGAGTTTATTCCTGGTTTTCCAAGGACCCTGCTTTGCTTTGTCCACAGAGCATGTTCCTTATGCTTCCTTTCCCTTCACCTGTGTCAGTGGTGTCCAGTTGTGCTGGAAGTGAGCTCTTTCCTTGAATCTTGGGACAGGAGTCACAGAAGTCACCCAGTTCTGCAGACTGTTTTCTGCTTGATAAATCCATGTGTCCCTTTCCTGTGCAAACAGTTCCTCTGTTTGCTCACAGAACTGTGCCAGTGGCACTGAGAGACGTCTCTGTCCTCCTCTGAGCCCCTCCCCAGGGACTGGTGTGCAACTGGGAGCTACTGGGCAGCCCCCTATTCTACAAACATCTCAGTGCTTGGGTGTGACTTGCCATGTGTTGGAATAGCAGAGGGCCCAGTGTTTTCATGGGTATTTTCTCTCTGGAGTGTGGAATGATCTGAGTGAGTTTGAGAAGTTCCTTGGCCTGTGAGACTTGCTCAGTTGTTGTTGCGCTCTGGGCTGTTGATGGCCCACACTGGGGTTAGAGGCTCAATAAGGAATTATTTTAACATAAGTTTTAGCAGGTCAAGATCCATTACTCCTTTTATGCAAGAGCTCAGTGTCAGTGCAGATTAAGCCCAGACTCTAAGCAGGGTAGAGGGAAGGATGAGGGTTTGCCCTGTGTCTGCCAAATCAGATTCCACATCTGTCTCCTTCCAGTATGGAGAGACTGTGTCTGTTCCTCTGAAGTCCTGTGGAAAGCAGTGCTATAAATTGTTTCTGTGCTACATGTGCTGTGGATAGCTAAGGAATCAAGAGGCAAATGAAAGGAATGAAGACCAGAATTCAGGAGGTAATTTAATTAGGTACTAGTCTTCAGCCTCTCTGGAGGTTTGTATCTCCTGAAATCACTGAAGCCCCTCCAATTAATTGTACATCACATCTTATTGTACATCACATCTCTTCCTCGTTATTCTCTGCTGCCTGGTCAAGTGACTGGAAACAGAAAAAAAAAAAAAAAAGATTTGAGGGAAAAGAATGAAAATTTGTGGTTGAGATTTCCTGTACTCTAAAGTCAGGATTATCAAAGCTTGATCATGGTTTCCCTAGCAGCTACAAATTGCAGTACTGAGGGAATATATTTGAGTGGCAGAGCTGACAACATTGTCATGCAGAATGGGAATGTTTTTAAGGAACCAAATACATGCTGTACATGCTGCTTATGGAAAACAGAGCTTTGATTTTAATATATGCTTTTATATGTAAAATGTAGTCACAGCATTGTTTTAATTCTTCTGTATTTAATATATTCTCTCTAAACTAAATAATTTGGTTAAATGGAAATTTACGACTAAGTATGAGATGACCATAATTCAAGGTTGATTCATGCTTTACTGCTGAATCTTTTAGAGCTCAAATTCATATGGCTCAGTTACACAAGCAGAAGATTTGTAGTTCAGATAAGTATCAGATGTGTGAATTTTCCAAAACAAGTGAGAATCTTAAAAAAAAAAGTTAGCTGTTCTGATTCTTCTTCAATAACAACTATCAACACCTGAGCCTAAATTTGTACATTCAAAAGGTAAGAAGTATATCTTGAGAAGGCAATAAATAATAATTTTATTTCCTTCAGATATAAGGTCCAAGCCACATCACATCCAGTAGAACCAATTTAAAGGGATGAACTAGCTTCACAAATTTCTTTTGAGATGATATTGAAGACTGTTAAATTGTGTGCATGTGAGAGATCTGTTTGCTGCTCTTATTTTCCTAAGTCTCACTTAATGTCTGTGTTTCTGGAGCAATATGGATTTGTACAGAATATCACAGGTTTGTACAGGACATCACAGGTTGCCTTTCTGCCTACTATGGCCATAGGTAAGGGGTTTGTGTTTTTCCTGTTAATTAAATAGATAGGATGCTGCAGCATTGCAGGCTGTTGATAAAGAACTTTGTCATAAATTCATTTTTTTCTCTGAGAAGATCTGTAGTGAAGGTTGTGCAGCCAGTTACCAAATGTCAGAGGTCAGGGGGCCTGCACTGGGGACTGGGACGCAGTGATAACCCAATCTCCAAGGATCTGGACCTGTCCTGTAGGAGCAGCCTTGCTTTGGACTTGCAGGAGTCACAATGGATCCAAACCAGGGACATGCACAGCAGAATCCTCTTTACTGGGCCCTTGGGTTGGTCTGTTCCTACCTGCTTGATCACCTCTTTGTTGTTTACGTGGCACCTCTTGCAATTTCCTAGGCACAGAAAAAACTGTTTTTCCTCCCTTAGGAGACAGAGCTCAGATGAAATCAAAAGAACGATAAAGTTTGGAGGAAAACAAAGAAGCTGCTCTTGCTTTCCTGGTCTGCAGTTGGGCAGGGCATTAAGATGTCCGTGGACATGAACAGCCAGGGCTCTGACAGCAATGAAGAGGATTATGACCCTAATTGCGAGGAGGAGGAAGAGGATGAGGATCCTGGGGATATTGAGGATTATTATGATGGGGTAGCTAACGACGTGGAGCAGCAGGGAGCAGATGCCTTTGATCCAGAGGAATATCAGTTCACCTGCTTGACTTACAAGGAGTCGGAGAGCACTCTCAATGAACACATGGCCAGCTTGGCTGCCACGTTAAAGGTGAGGAAAGGTTTCTGCATTCACAGAGACACGTCTGTGGTTGAACAGGCAAACACTGAACACAGTTCCAATGAAAGCTGTGGCAATGTTGCTGTTATGGGGGGTTGGAGGAGCGTTGTTGAAGGTCCCTTGTTTGAAACTGACTCAAAGGTTTACAATTGTTACACATTGGGGCCTGAAAAATCTTCCTTATTGAATGTTGATTCTCTTTTTTTTACAGAGCTGAGCTTCATGACCAAAATGCCTGAGTTATAACTCTGCATTAACACAATGCTAAGAGGGTATATAGAAAAGAAACAAATCAAACCATAAGTGGTGCAGTTTGGTACACCTGTGTTTGAGAAGATAACTGACAAATAGGAAGACATGCTAAAACTCTAATTCTAACAAAAACATTTTTCTTGGTTGGTTCTGGGAGAATAATCAGTTTTTCAAAGTCAGATTAGCTGTTATGCCAGTTATTAACCCTGCTGTTGCAGTGACAGCAGTTCAAGTACAGTGAACTTGCCACCTCTTGGAGCATATGTGACTTAATTAATCACAGAAAAATCTCACTCAGAGTCAGCTGCATGGAATTATGCTCAATAAGACTTTGGTGATCTCTTCTTTCTCTTTTTGTAACCAGCTACTGTAGTGTCAGTCAAAAGAGGAGTCAGGCCAGAGGAAAGCAGAGTTTTCTAAGCTCTAGATGTGGACACTGGGTAGAGGTGCCTGCTGCATCTACTTTGTAACAGACCAGGTCTTCTGGTGCTTGCTCTTGTCTGGAGCAGGACAGGTGGTGACTGCAGCACGTTAAACATGTTGGGTAGGTTTTGATTCCAACTCACTCTGTCTGAATCAAATCTAATTTTAAAAATGAGAGTGATCTCTTGATCTTTATTTGCACATCAATGTCCTGAAGAAAGAGTATAACCATGAAGCCTGAGGACTGTGAACCATAAACAACAGGTTTTAAAAGGCACTCATAATTGGTGATTTTCCCACCTGTTGTGCTTGTTCCCAGCATTTACCACCTCAGAAAATGAAGTTGTACTTTTTCTTGCTCTTAAACTTGTCTCTGTAATTGCCTCAAAATGTGCATTCTGGGCTCTGAATGCCTGCAGTTCCCTACAGGTTGTCAGAAACTGGAGGCAACAGAAAAGTACAAATGAGAATAGTTGGTCAGCAGTTCTGGTCCAGCTGCCTGTTGCTTTTGGTTCTTAGCAATTAAGATTTAGAACAGCTTTTCTGTGCCTTATTTTCTGCCTTCAAATGGAACACCCTCCTAAAAGGTGACCCCTGCCATATTGTTCTCTTGAATTAAATTACAGAAAGCAATACTTTTAGTCCTTAAAATCAGGCTTCCAGTGTTAAAACAATTTTCAGGAGTTCTGAAGGTCTCATTGAGCATATGTTATAGTTGCCTAGATTTTACCAACCTGCTCAAATCTCATCCCAAATAGTACCCAAGGAGAGAAAATCTAGGTTTTTTTAATATCAAAAATATGCCTGCATATTTCCTGTTACAATTAAGTGCTACACACTTTGGTTGGTGCATAAGAAGATGAAATTGAATTTGAGTAGCAGTTTGGAATGATGTAATCTTGTAAGCCACACTCAGGCTTCAGTCCTTGAAGTGCCACATTAACTCTCTTTTCTGCAGCAACAATAGTCCCACAGTTGCACTTTTATTGGATTTCTCTTGTGTATCTGCAGCATTTGCTTTTTGCTTCCTGGCATACTTGCTTATAATTCTTCAACAACCCTGTCTTCCTTCCCCTCTCTCCACTCCCCCAAGGAAACTTGTGATTTTGTTTGAGACAAAATGGAATAGAAAGAATTAGTATGGAATTAGCAAGCATAGAGAAGAAAGAAAAGGAATGGAGCATGCTGAACTATTTATCATAATTATTTTCAATGGACTTAATGAATATGAGTAAACAGGGGTCGACTTTCTAAAGAATTGTATTAACTTATTTTCTATTAATTTGCTTGAGCTGTAAAAACTGCTTTTTCTTTTTAAAACTGCCTTTTACAATGTCTCAGGTTTCCTTGGATAGTGATGATTGTTCTTCTGGAGCATCTAGTTAATTTTGATTTCATCTCCTTTATGATAGATACTGATTACATGGTGCTTTTTCAGAACTCGCCTGTATTTAAGGCAGAGTGGTTGCCCCAACAGGGAAGGCTGAAGGTAAATGAAAGATTATCTTCAGGAGGTACAATGTTGAAGCCAATGGATGACTTGGAGTTTGAGTGATTTACTATCACAGATTAATAGATTAACACAATTCCCTGAAGGAAATAAAAATACATGCAATGAAGGGCTTAAAGCTGGGTTGGAATGTTCTACCAGTGTCTGTTCTCATGAGGTGATTCACTTTCTGAAGGTTAAACTCCAGGACACACACATGTGTATTGAGTGGCTTTTTTCTTTGTGACATATTGGCTGCACACTTTAAAGATCAGAAACAGAATTTCAGAGCTTTACATCTTCATATTTGCTATCTGTGCTAATAGTGGCTAATAACAGTTTAAATAGATAATATTTCATTTGCTCTGCTCATTAATCTCAACATTTGTTTTTCAGACTATTTTGCTCAGCTATTTCAGACTGATTGTTAAAATCCTATTTTATTTTAAAGTGTTGTAGGGAAGGGTGGTCTTTGGAAACCTTCTTGGCTGTTTGCATTCCCCATGAGTTACAGCTGACCTTGTCCTCATTCTTGCTGAAGGCACTGAACTGAGCAAACCTTGCACTGGCTGGTTAATGTCAGGTCAGGTGTGAACACCCTGCACATGTTTAGAAGTTTTCATGAAATATTGAAAGAGAATCTCTATTAGACAAAATACTGTGTTTTGTTTACCTTGGTTAGAAACAGCACTCAGTTAAAATCTGAAGTCTGATAAAAGCGCATGACCCTGCATGTAGGTAAATGTGTGTCCTTGTATCTCTTACTGTTGTAGGAAACTTTTGCCTCAAAATCTTCTGACTTTTTTTTGTCAGTGGGGAAATCTGAATAGGAACATTGGTGCAAACAGGGCAGCAGGAGACTGAACCAGCTGTGCTGTGTGACAGGCCTGCAGCTGCATTAGTGGTTATTCCAGAACCATACAGAAGCTGGAGAGATTTAATAAGTGTTACTCTGAGAGTTTCTCCTTAATTTTGGTTTTAGTAAGAACTGTGAGTTCTTTGGTGTTCAAGGAAAAGAAGAGGAAATCTTTGCTCCTTGGTTAGTGCTGTTAATAGGAAGATCTGAGGAAGGTTCTGTTAATACCCTGACTAAAATTAGGACAGGCTATCTCTGTTGAAACATACCAGAAGAAAATCTTGAACGAATACCCAAAACTGTGCTTCTCTGACCAAAAGGCCTGTGAATTGAAGCAGGTCACTTTGAATTCCTCAAAAGGTCACTTGCCCACAGTCAACACTTGCAAAGGACAATGCTCTCAAAAGCAGAGTGGCCTGTATTGCCTGCAGACCAGCAAGTGAATTCACAACAGTTCATTTTAAGAAATAAATGTAATTATAAGATACAGTATCTTTCAAAAATAATGAAATGGTACAGTAGTAACTGTGCTTTCGAGATAACTCTGTCAGTTGTCATTGAGGGATTGTGGGTCCTGGAGTGGCTTATCAGTACATGCAAACAGTGTGATACTCAGCAGTTGTACAAACAAAGCTGAGCCTGTCGCTGGCAAGCAGTAAAGTGTGTGATGATGTCATATTGTTTTTGTTTGTTAATGATGCTTCCTGGCTCTGCTGAGGGTCTCCATACATGCCTGCAGTATCTAATGTTTCAAATAACTGGCAATGGTTTCTCTGTTCCAGTGATGAAGTGGATTTTTCTAGTGTTACTTTTTTTTTTTTTTAATAAACCACTAGATAAAACAATTGCAATTAGAATTTATGAAAAAAAAAAAATTTACCTTGACTTTAGGTATTAGCTGATTGTCGTGAGGAAGCTGTGATCTTTCTGCAAATGCAAGCTAGCAAGGGGTTAGTCATGTGGTTCTACAGGCAATTGGAACTGATGTTTTTCCACTAAAACCAAAGGAATTGTAAGATTGAAGAACTTATACTTTTCACTTCACTAATTTGAGTGATCTGCTATCTGATATTTCTCAGAGAGCAAAAAAATTGCTTCCTGTGCTTCCTGAAATTACAGCTTGTGATGTGGGTGTTGTTAGCTCTGTCCCTTGAAGAGTAAATCTTGGTAGATGCAAAAAGTACTCAATATCATGACATAATTCTGTTCATCTATGTTATCTCTACTGATCTTTCAGAGATAAACCAGTTTTTCATATATTGTGGCTCACCATACTGATGTTGCATCTTTTCATGGGTCCAGATAAGTTTTTACTCATGAGGCTGCTCCACACACTCAAATTGCCCTGACACAGAGCAGTTAGTTTGTAGAGCTGCTTGGTGAGAGCTGGCAGTGCTCCTTTGGAAATGCCATCTCCAGCAGAGCCAGGGTCATGTGCATGGGGCTGGCAGCCCTGTGAGCAGCCCTCCTGAAGGAGCCTGTGCCTGCAGTCACAAAGTGTCTGTAAAGAGCCCTGTGCAGGAGCCTGGTCTGTCTCTGTGTGTCTGTGTGTGTGTGCCCTGCTGTATTGCTGTTCAAACCATGCCCCAGAGTGTGCTGTGGGTGCTGCTTATCTGGACCGGCCTGCAGTGCCATCCTTTCAATGCTTCATGGAGCTTTCTGCAATGTGAAATGGCATTGTTAAAGCCTCACTGTGCCTGGGTACCTCAGGTGCAGGAGGGGGATTAAAGGCTCTTCATGTATTAAAATGCATGTACATAAGAGCAGGGTTTCAAAAATTTATGTTCAAAGTTTAGGTCCATTGGTAAGCATTAGTAAGCAGTAAATATTTAAATATCATTTTTTATAAATGGCAGAACCTGATAGGCAAATTTGGCTTTTTCACAAAACCCTTGTGGTGCTGTTTGGCAAAGATAACATGCTGTATCAAAGTACCAATAAACCCCCAGATGAGTCAGAACGTGCAGGTTTTTATCTATTCTGTGTCCTTTATTTAACACCAAGCCAACATTATGTGGGACATCCAGTCTGAAGCTGTAACCCTTAGGAGCACTCATGTTTGAGACGTGGCTTTGTCCTTTACCTGGTTTTTGTTCCTGAACAGAAAGATCCTGGAAGTTCTGCAAGGCAAAAAGTTGTGGTTTTGCCTACCCCTTCACAGTGCCTGTACTTCAGTAGTGTCAAGAGGATAGAAGTGTGTTGAACTTCAGTGTAACTGCCTTCAGTGTGTCTTGTTTTGGCTCATAAGAATATTTTTGTTTTTAAAAAATGTATTAATTTTTTGTAAACTTCCTGTCAGCAGAATAAGAGAACTGGCTGGAGAGCCCAGACCTTGCAACCTTGTGACACTTTCCTGGTGTCATTTGAGGAGAGAAAACAATTTTGTTTCTTATTGCCCAGGAAATACTGAAATTCTCGGCTGAAAAAATGAGCCACAAATGTGGAGGGTGATTATAGCCCACACATTTCTTTGTGATTCACACCTTAAGTGTATTTTAGAGCCAGTGTGACTCTGCAGTGAGGAGAATAATCTGTTCGCAGCTGTTGATGAGTGTGATCTTGGTGGGAGGTAGAGGCAAGACACAAGTCAATAAAAATGCCAAACAATCTTTCAGTAACTATTTCATGTTGCAAGCTCACAGCTGGACATCGTGATCACAGAGCAGCATGGAGCAGCTGAACACTTTGCCAAATTTGTGCTGTGTCTATTAAGGATGGTGCAGCAGAAAGGAGCTGTGCTGTGCACTGTGAAATATGGTTGTGCAAAGCAGATGTTCCTCCTCTTCATCTTTGTGTAACAACAGTAAAATGCCCTCAGAGCTGGGTTGTTGAAGGGCTGTGTTATTTGGGGCTGAGCAGGGATTACTCATTGCAAAGTTCCCTAAGCCCTGCTCCACTGTGGCTGTGTGCACACACCAGTGCTCCCAGTTTGGAGCTGGCTGCCCAGTGTTCTGAGCCACAGTTCTGTGGGTTCAGGTTATTACCAGACCTTTGCCTCTTCCCTGTGCACCTTGTGAATCCTCCTCTCTGCCAGCCAGAAGGAATTGCCCCCCTGTGCTGTGCTGGGAGGGCACCTGGGCAGGGGCTGTGCAGTGGGGTGAGCTGCTGGGGTTGGCAGCACT
Source organism: Ammospiza nelsoni (assembly GCF_027579445.1). Lineage (NCBI taxonomy): Eukaryota > Metazoa > Chordata > Aves > Passeriformes > Passerellidae > Ammospiza > Ammospiza nelsoni. Next base: position 8,907,257 of record NC_080643.1, read on the forward strand.
TGGGAGCTCAGTGCAGCTCTGCTGGTTCCCACTGTGTTGCTTTGGGAACAATAACTGCAGGGAGGACAGCTGGGGAGTCTCACGTCAATCTTGTATCTGTGTGCTGTCTTACAGCTCTCTTGCTGCATTTCTCTCGCTCTAAATCTTTCAAAGAAGGGATCTCATAGCTGTTTTGTAATAATGCCTTCTGGCATACCAGCTTGCTTCAATGTTTCTGTTCTTTTAATATTTATTTCTGAATTACCTCAGGAAGAATAGCCTAACAGCTTGAGAAATACGTATGTTGAGATTTCCTAGCTGAGTCCTACTGATCCTGTTTGCTGGCAGCTGCAGCTGAAATTGTTGCTGTCCTTGTGTAGGAGAGCAGATGGATTAAAGCCATGTGTAAATGTGGGGAAAGAGCTAGAATTTAACCCCAGGTCCCCTTTCTTCACTCTGTGGCCAACTAGGTTATGCACTGACAGCTTCACAACAGTGGTGTAACACCAGCAGTGTTTGTCATCCCCAAAATGCACTCTGCCTCCTAAATATGCTTCTAATCTTGCAGACTGGCACCAGGTCTCTGCATGGCAGGAGGTGAGTGACCGGGTACAGGTTAAAACCCTGTGATGAAGCAGAGCTTATGAAGTGCTGGTTGACAAAACCTTTCTGTGGTATTGAGAGTAGCAGTTGCAGCTACAGTCTCTTAAATGGCATTTCTTACCTGCTGCAGCCTGCAGTCTGTAATCAGGAGAGGGCCTGAAATGTCAGACAAATCATAATCTGTCCTCTGTGTGAAACATAAAGGTGGAGGGCTTTTTCTCACTTTTTATAAAAACTTGACTGAACACAAGAAATAAAGAAATACAGTGTATATGTTTTTGTTTTAAGACTGCCTGGTTTTCCTGTTAGATGAAATTAATTTGAGTTCAGTTTTGAAAGCAATCTTCTTACGCTCAGAAACCTATAATAGGTATGAAAGATTTGGGGTGTTCATGGCAGGTGATGTGAATCCTCATGAGTTTTCTACTAGGATTACATATTGGAAGTCTGCTTACAAGAGGTAGATCAAAGGACAAAGTGTGGTCCAAAAAAAAAGCTTCGGGTTGCCCTTTCTTAATTCTTGATACTGCTGCAGTTTTTTGAGAAACCCTCCAGTAAAAACAAGGCAGTCACATAATTTTTCCAGTAGGGCATGGAGGGAGTCAGATCTACTTTCCACAAGAAAAACAAGTATAAAATGAATTTTTTTTTTCATTTGTGGGTTACTTTCCTTACCTCAGCATACTGAGGAAGCATGTCTGAAGGGATTTTTTCTTCAGTGAAATCACTCAATACAAATTATGGTTTCTTTATAAGGTGTTACTCTACTGCCAGCTCAGCTCAGTCTCTATTTTGCCATAGTTTCTCACCAGTAGAAACAATTTCAGAGGCTTTTGCCCTGTGTGCCTTTCCTGTTGTAAAGAATTTTAGTGTGTTTTTAGAGGTTTGGATGCAACACACAAACTAGTATCTTTTGAAGTTCATCCTTTCATTGTAGAGCTAACAGAAACTATTTGTGGATTAAAACAAATGCTTCTCAAGATTAATCCTATTTGTTTAAATCTATTTGTATAAAAACCTTTGATTAGGGAAAATAAAAGAAGTGAAAAGCTACATTTCTTTATGCCAGATTTGTGTTCTTCTTGGGCAGACATTTCAGTGCAATCCTGATCTAACAGGAATTGTCAGCTTGGTGCAAAGCCGTGGGATGTCAGCTCCAACCAGACTCTATCATCTCCAACTCATTCTGAATTGAATCTTTTTAAGAATCATGTGATGATCATTGTTTTAAATTCCTGATACCATATCTCTGCAAAAATGAGGATTGAAATGCACCTCCAAAAAACAGGCCTTCCCTTTGAGAAAAGTTAAATGAACTGATGAGATATGCACATGATATAAATATGCTTGAGCAATTTCTGTAGAATATAAGCTCTTCAAAAGATGGTGGTTTTTTTTACTTTTAGGAGACATTTCTGTCTGAATTAGCGATTGTCAAGGTGGCATGGTTGAAAAGATTTTCTGCTGTAAAGAGATGAAACATCAGCTCTTAAACACCTTGGCTTATCTAAGGCAGCAAGTTGAGACAATTGTTTTAGAGCCCTCTGAACACAGCAAGGGACCTGCAGAAATTCTTTGCAAACTCTTTTGATACTGTTTTATCCTAAAGAGTGCCAGACTCTCTTTCACACTTCAGAAATGTGAGAATTTTGCTTATCTTGGAGACTAAAGAACCTAGAAGATAAATGGAGATGGAAATAATAATGAAAAAAAATATTGTGCACTCTTCCAGAAAATGGATACATTTGTGTTTGATGCAGTGGCATTATGATTTTGTTCCGCTTTCAGAATCTGATTTTGTTCAGCACTATGTAAAATCTTCAGACTTTTTTTACAATTCCTGTAGAGCCTTTTCCTTATGCAGAGCAGCTTCCTCATGGCACCCTTGCTCTGTGCATAGGCACTGTGCCCCTTTTCCAGAGCACTGATCAACATTTGGTGCCATTCCTGGCAAACAGCAGCCCTCCATAAGTCAGGGTTAAACTGGTGGAGGTTTGGAAGAGGCTTTGGAGGTGATAAAATTCCTGTTTTAAAATAAAGCTGGAAATGGCAGATTGGATGAGATTCTGTCTGTTCAGCTTTGCTGCCACATCATGGAGAAAGAAGTTTGGTCTTCAATCTGAAATGTTCCAGGTTCAGATTTGGACTGGGCTTATCTTTGATATTAAAGTTTTAAGCTGTTGGTCCAGAAATGAGAATGAGGAAAAGTAAAAAAATTAGCATGACTATTGCTTTCAGCTTCTAAACTTTAATAAATTTAATCCCAGACAGAGGAGTTTGGGAGAAGTCAGGCTATATAGAAGCACTGGCATAATTGATGGGTTGCAGGCAAATACTGGAAGAGTGCAACATATAGAATAAACATTCCCCTTTGCACTGGAGTCTGTAGAAGTATTTCACTGAAAGAAGCTGCTGCCAGCAAGACACCAAGTGGGCTGTGGTACTGCCTTTTTTGGTTCTTGGGATTCTGAAATGAGAACAGGAAAGTTTAAACAAAGCAGACAATTTATCAGAGGCATAATTTTTTTTAATTTGTTTTGTGTCTGAGACAAAGCATTACTGTTCCTGAGATCTTGTGGCACCCAGTGATTGGTAGGGGACTGAATCAATGCTCTTTCTGAAGTGTTTTGTAAGTTTGAGGTGCTTCATTGAGTGAAACTTCTGTCAGGGAAATGCTTCATTGGACAGTGTGCCAGCAGTATCAGCTTCTGTACATTGCTTCTTCAGTACTGTAAGATACTGAATTTATACACATGGACCAAACTTCTGACTGGAATGGTATTTTTCTGTGTTCAGCATGGTTTTGCTCCTGCTTACAAAGAAATACTTCAACTGCTCTGGGGTATTATTGTGGAAGAACTGGCTGACTTGGTACAATCATTCAGTCATTGTGAGTATGCAGTCATTGAAGAGAGGCTGGGGAGCGCTGCTAATCTATAGAAGCAGGCTTTTGTTAAACATTTGTTTTTCTTCTCATGCTTGTTTTCTGGAATCTCCTCAGTAGTGTTGGCCCCTGATGGTATTTACATTTGTAAATTCTTCTGAATTCCCAGCCTTGTCAGTGAGCAGGACATAGCATGTGGTGAGACTCCACTCAGCAGGCACAGCCCCAGCCTCACCAGCTGTCTGCTGCTCTCCTATCCCTCTTCCTTACAGTGTGAATGTTACCTGTCTTTAATCTGTAAGAACTGGTACTTTGTGCCAAGGACACTGTGCATTTGTTGCTGCAACTGTCTGACTCTGGGACTTCTGTTTTGCAAGATCACATATACTCCAATCAGGTAGTATGAAAAAATTTTTCTGCTTCAGGGCTTTTATGAAAGTGGTCTGATGTCATGGATCAGACTTTATGAATTGAAAATTTCTATTTTTTATATTCTTGTGTGCTTTGTATTCTTGTGTGCTTTTAGGATGAAAGTACTAAAATTAGCACTACAGCTGATCCAGTCAGTGCTTGTAGTTGGAGTTAAATAGGAATAGTCACAGAAGCTTTGTTATTCTTCTAGATCTGTTAGTCTGCATCCCTCTGGAGCATTAATTCCGCATTTTGCCTTATGTATAATTTGGCTCAAAAGCATTTGATTGTGTTAGGGTAGTTTGTTAGACTTCAGAAATGTCTGCTGGTATTTGTCTTTCTCTTTCCATACATCTTCAGTCTTGAATGTACTTGACTCCTCCTCAGGGAACAACTAACTCCATGGAATTGTGGTGCTGCAACAAATGCTATACCTCAGGCTCTGAAAATCCAACTGAAAAATACTCATTTTCCTATGTTACAAATCAGCTTCCCATTTAAGTCCAGCAGTTTTTCTTCTGTCAGTTCTTCCTTCCTGCTACTGAGAAATAGTTTCATTACTGCTAAAGAATGATTCATTAGCATGTGGTTTGCATTTGTAGGAAGCCAGTCTTGTAGAGACCACATTCCTGGTGCTTGTTTGTTTTACAGACTGAAATGCAGATGTTTTCCTTGTACAGACAAGTCAGAGGTGTCTGTCTGGGTCTGCCAGGCTGGGGGCTTAAGATAACAGCCCATCCCAGGCTGGCAGTGTCACTGCACCCATGCAGACTGTGTGTGTTGGCAGCAGCAGCCCTGTGTGCCACGCTCCATCTGATCACAGGTTCTGTGCTGGGAGGGAGGGCAATGCTGCCTGGCAGCCTTTGCTTTCAGAGTCACATCACATTGCTGCTAAAGTTGAGGAAGGTGGCATGTCAGGTCTTGCACAGCATGAGCTAGTGCATTGGTTCTCCTAGAAAAAGGGTTATTTGTGTATTGAAAATTGCTCTTTTGTTAGTGGGATTTCTTAGTGGCCAGCAAAGTGGGCACATCAGAATATAGAGATGGATAAGAGTCAATTAAACACCACATCTGCTTTATGAATTGGTGTTGCTCTGATTTAATTCACTGACCCAACTGTCCAGCACTGAAAAATGCCAGTGCAGGATCAGGGCAGTATCATGTGGCAGCTATAGGTCAGTTGTGTTGTGAAACTGCACCTCTTGAGCAGGCTTGACTTAGGAGAGCAATGAATATGCTGCTTCTGGGTGTGCAGAGCCTGTCTGTCTTTGTAGGAGTGACCATTGCTTGTTTTTCCTTGCAGGATTGTGTTGATGTGCTGTCTGTACTACATCACATGCTGTGATTCACCTGTGGCAGGGTTCAAGAGGGCCTGGGGCATTTCAACCAATGATAGGGACTGACAGCTTCTCTAGGAGAAAAAAAAAACAAAAACAACTTTTCCTGCAGCTAGAACAGAAGGAGTTGTTTTCTGTGAGCAAAGTAGAGAGATGCCTTGGTGATGGCTCATCTTGGAGTGAGGGAGGCAGAGCCCTTTGGTGTCAGAGGGTGTTTGAATGCAGAAGTGCAGACACTGAACTTGCCCAGGTGCTTCCTAGCACAAATAGCAGTGAGGAGACAGGCATTGTGAGCCCTGAATTCCCCTGGAAAAGGTCTGTTGTTTGGAGGACACCTGCCTTGTTTGAGCTCTAGGACCTGAAGTGTTGAGCAGCAGGGTGAAGGTCTATCAGCTCAGCAGATGTCTGTCCTCTTGGTGGGTAGGAGACTTTTTTTGCAAGCAGAGCAGTCTGTTTTCTTCTGAAATAAACTAATACATAAAATGGAGGAGAACTTGTTTGCTTGTACCCTTGTAGCATGACTTTAAATGTCACATTGCATACTCTGATGGTGCTCAGGCTAGCAAGGATTGTGCCACTGTTTGCCAAGAGTCCACGTAATGCAAGCAGCTCTCATGGAAACAGGGCCTGTCACTGGAGTTTTCTATCTCCCTCTCCACTCCAGCATGTAACTTTCTTCTCTACAGTGGAGGGCTGGCAAAATGTTTTATATTTTCCCCATACCCTTTGCTGTCCCAGTTTGCCTGTTACATTTGCTGTCACGTTTGCAGCCTGTTGCTGCTTCTCCACCTCAGTAAGGGGTGTCTGTCTGCCCTGGGGTTCCTATTTTGCATTTCTTGTGAGGACCCTGATTGCAGTTTAGTGTGGCCCTCTGGAGTGGGGATGACAGTCAGGACTGGATGTGGGGCTTCCTTGAGCAGTTAAACTTCTCCAGTGCGTTCTTGATTCCTTCCTCTCTGTGCTGTTGTAGCCAAGTACATGAGTTAGTTTTTGGTACACCCATACTTCATTCCAGCTTTTGTATTGCAGATGTTACTGGCTGTGAGCATCATGTCCAGCAATTTAATGTGAATTGATTATCACTGGGATGTTGTACTGAGATTGTACAATTTTTACATGAAAATCATACTCCTAAGCTGTGGTGTGGCTTCAAAATGTGCAAAGTTTGACCTTTTTTTTTATTTTTTTTCCACCTAGGTATCACATGCTGTTGCAAAGCTAGTATTAGTTAGTTTCCACTGGCAAATCTCAGAGATTTTGGAAAGGTAAGTGTAAATAGTCTTATCTCATCTGTGCTTAGTGCTTTCCCTCCTGGCTTTGCAGAAATGCTCAGGGTGCTCCATAGGTATTTTTGGCAAGTGTCTTTGGACCTGGAAGCAGGACACACAGTCCATTTTAGGGAGCAGAGGAAAGCTACTGATTTGTTGAGGCTGCACTGCCTGTAAGAAATTTTTAAGCAGGGACAGGGTAGTAGTGGTAAATGTCTTTCAGTTTAGGAATTATGATTATGCTAGGAACCCTCTAGATAGATTTATCTTAAATTTTGAGATAGCAGATTGACAGTGCTGCATCTATGTTTATTTAATAAACATATGTTCTGCTTTGAACACAGGAGCCATAAATCATAAAGGAGCACTGACCCTCTACTGATATAGTCTTTAGTAGTACATTCACACTGCAGTTTTTGTTCCTTTTGACCTTAAGTGATTTTTTTTTCCCAAGCTGGCCAGCATCTGGGGAGCAGGGGAAGATAAAGTGAGAGATCTGAGCATTGCAGCTCCCTTGTTTGGTCAGTGTCACTGTAATTAACAAAGCTCTCCAGCTGATTTCAAAAAGAGGGTTCAGACTCAGCCCAAACATATGTGAGAAGTGCATTGGGAGGCACTGCTGGCACAGAACACTGGCTCAGAACTGAACATTGTCTGAAAATAGAGAGCATATCAGCTTGACTCATTCTGCCCAGACATTTTTGGCCCTGTAGCCAGCAACTTTATCCAGAGAATGTATAGAAAATGCATCCTGTCTATGGATGCTGTTGCCTCCTTGGTTACCCTGTATCCTGAAAGCTTTTCCCTGGGGTTCAAGGAGGGTGAGATTCCTGCATAGCAGCTCTGGGTGATCCTGCAGGTTCACTGATAAGGTTTAAACAAGAGGAAATTTGGGGAAGGGTTTACTTCTAAAGTGATGAATTTGCAAATTGTTCTCCAGCTGATCTAGTCCTCAAACTTCTTTCTTGGTAAAAAATGAAATTGTCAAAAGAAAGCTCACTAGTACAACTAAGAAGTGCTGGTGAGGAGGGAGGACTTACAGCAAGGCCACAGCAGTGATGCTGCTGTTTCTGCATTCAGTGAGATATAAGCATTTGTCTGCAAAGGAAATCACAAACAGCAATATATGTTTAATTATATGGCTGCTGATAGACAGCTTCATCTGCCAAAGGGTGATAATCTGTCACAGAGTAATCACTTAAATAGACAATTGTCTGGAGTTAAAGTGAGACTTCACCAGGACAGCTTAATTTTACAGAGGAGTAGGAGACAGTCCAGAGCCTCACTGGTGTGTGTTATTGTGGACAGTGGCTTGGGACTGCTCTAGGAGTGTGGATGGAAAATCTTAGCTTAAAAATAATTTTTCAGGGGAGGAAGATAGTTGTAGAAAAATATTTATCAAGATGTATAAGGGAAATGTTAATCCATTGCCAGAAGTAGTATTTCTGGTTCTGAATAAACTCTCATAAGGTTTTGTTGAGAGGAGCTCTGCTCTCTGTATGAAAGAGCCTCACACAGGAGACATTTCCACTTTCCTTGTTGAAACCTACCCTACTATTTGCACAGAGACAACTGTTTATTCAGGCAAGAAGGATCAATTTAACGATGCAAAATGTCTTCAGAACTTGATTTGATCATTCTTCAATTGCCTTTTCAGGCACAAGTCTAATCCTGCCCAGTTGCTAGTAGAAGCTCGAGTTCAGCCCACCTCATCCAAACATGTAAGTATGCAAACCATCCCGTCTGTTCCCTTGGCAGACACCTCTGACCCCCCTCCTGGGGGATTGCATTACTAATGGCATCCTCTGCCCAGTGTTAACCCTTTGCAAGCTCTGGTCTGACACTGATTCATTGCTGGGTTTACTTCTGAAATGAGAATGCATTCAAGAGGGTTCTGATATTTAAATAGCAGCTTTGCTCTTGGCTTGCAGGTAGTGTTCAAGAATTACTTTCTTCAAGAAAATTAGGATCATTTTTTGGCACAAGTGATGGCAGACAATGGAAGGAACAGAGTGCAGGGGCTTGGCTGCCTTTTCCAATTCTGTAAAGACACTGAAAGGAAGTTCTGGCTGCACAGAGCAAGCAGAGCTTGTCTGTGTGTGTCTGGAACAGATTTTTTAGAATTTTTTTTTGTCTTTTCTTTTACCTTTTTTATCTTTTTTATCTATTTGCACTGCTCAGCTCAGGGATGCTTAAGCTAAATTTCCCAGTGAATTGTGTTGCTGCTGAGTCAGTCAGTGCTGATATTTGAACCAACAATTTGTTTTTTGTAGCCAGGGCTACACAGATCTTCAGATACTTCCCACCCCCTTTAAATAGAAACTTCCTGTTCCATGCTTATGGATTTCATTCACAGTGGGTGTCTTGGTACAATGAAGAATTACCCTAGGAACACATTGCCATGTGTCAGATTATGGGTGATAAAATACTACATCTGGGAAGCATTCAGGGTTGTGGAGGAGAGGAGATCTTGAAAGTCTGGTTTGGCATCTGTGCTCTCTTGTAACTAGTAGATAGTGGAAAGGTTAAGCTGACAGAAGTGTAAGCTTCATGGGCTCAAATTATCTGCTTAAAGTCCAGAAAAGAAAATCTTTCTGATTTGACATACCTGCAAATTAGTCTGTGTAGTTCAAGATTTATCCAAGTCTTGTGTCAGCTGTCCCTTGATTATTCCCCCTGCAGGGGCTATTCCAACCTCCTTGGCAGGCAAAGTGAAGACCACAGCACATCATTTTAGTCAGGGTCCTGGGTTTGGACTGAACACTCCCAACTTTAATTTACAATTTTGCTCCAAGGAGGTAGGAAGTGGTATAGGAATCTTTTTCACCCAAAACAATGCTTGAGGCAAAACTACTAAACTGAAACAAAACATTACAAATATAAACATGACAAAACTAAGACAAAATGCATGCAAATAATCAATGCAGTGAAGAGCAGTGTAACTCTTCAGTCCTGTTGCCACTTCATCTTTTCATGAAATACCTGTAAGAGGAGAGAGAAAAGAAATCCCAGTCCCTCTTGGACTGGTTTTAAAAAGAAAGAGCCCTCCATCTGGTGTTAATTTTGTGTTCTCTGCCATGGGCATCTGTGGCTAACCGTGGGATCCCTGAGCTTTGCCCTTTGTACAGCAGCCTGACTCTTCATTTGCAACAAATCCTACCTGTCTGCCCTAGGTTACCAGCTGCCCCCATGTAAGAGCAGGTCCTGCCTGCAGTCCCCCCCACACCCCCACAAGCAGCTCTAAGCTCTAAGCAGTAGAGTTGCCTAAAGCTTCAATGAGTCAGGTAGTCCTTTAATCAGGGGGGTTTATTCTCTGGCTCAGCATGGGAGAAGACTGAGAGGTTGCAAGACCCCTCTCATGTATCACTTGGAGGTGAGCCGCCTATTGCACACTCTTGGTCAGATTACCCAGTGCTGGAGTGGGGGTACAGATGGGTTCTCCCCTCCCCAAGGGCTCTGAACCTCCTGCCCAGTGGGCTGTGCTTTGGGTCAAAGACCTCTCTGCCATTTTGCATTGTAAAGGACACTCTGGGACCCAGGGTCCTTGTGTTTCATCCTCCAACAGCTTTATGCTGTCTCCCCCCATCAGTGAAATCCTCCACACATCATTTTTTAGTTTCCTTTGCATGCCTGCTGTATTTTTCTTGCAGCTGAGCCAGCTCAATTGCAGAATAAGGCATTTGTTTAGTTGTTGCAGTGGGTGCTGCCTCCTCACACTCCATCTCATAAACAGCATCAGTCTTTATAAGAGGGCAGAGTTTAGGGAGAGGCTGGGGGTCTGGCTTTGCTGTATCAAGCTCCTCCCAAGGATCAAGGCAAGTGACATCATTGGCTGTAAGGTGCCCCTCTTAAGTGGGTCTGGAAAGCCTCAGAGGCTCCAGGCTCCAGTGGGTGGGATGTGAGCAGTGACCACCCCACACTCACAGAACTTGTACTGCCCCACCCCAAACAAACACTTTAGTTGTTTTGAGCTATTCATAATTTCTCCAGTCTGCTACAAACTCTGATTTTATTTTAGGGAGAAAGATGATATAGTTAAAAGGTTAACTTAAACTTGATTTGCCAGGCAATTCATGACTGTCTGTGTGCTAGAGCTCTGTGCTTCAGCTTGTAATGCAGAATGGTTCTGGGGACAGATGCTCCTTGTAAGTGTCTGCAGAGGGACTGACCCTGTAGGGAGAAGCTGTAGTGGTGAGCTCAGGGAGGCAGTTGCAAGGGTTTGTAGCACATGAGCTTTTCAGGCTGAGCAGCTGATCCAGGTAATCAGTGCAATTACAGACTCAGTGAATCTTGTTCTGGTCTGGAAGTGAGGCCACTTAGCACAAATTTGCATTACTTCCTCTTTGATGTGGCCATGCCATGAATCAAGCTCTGTCAGTCATGGTGCTGCTGCTCCATGTCTCCAGCACACAAGTCAGCCTGGAAACTGATGGCAGGCTGGCACCAGCTCCTCCACCAGTAGCAAAGTGGATGCAAAGATTATATGACTTCTCTGTGAAAGAAAAAACTGGAACATAAACTGCAGCTGACAGCTTTGTAGAACCTTGGCTTTGATGATGCTGGGCTAGACCTAGTTCTGCAGGTCCCAGGGGTGAGTGGAGATGTGTTGAAGGCTGGATCTGTTGTCTAGGGATCAGCTCTGCACTACATAGGGGGAAACCAGACTACTTTCATCTACTTTCAGTGGTTTGGTGAAGCAGTAGCAGTTCTGCCTGATTTGAAACAAACACTCTTAATCCTTTTCAGCTGAAGGGATGATGCCTGTTTTGCCAAATGTAGCATAGGCAGAAGATAGGAGATGGGAGGTGATAGTTTGTGAATTCCCTTTCCTCTCCATATAAACGCTCCACAATTATGTCTTCCATTACCCTAAATTACTGTCTGGTAAAAGGGCACTGCTAAGTCTGTTTGCAGTGGCAGCTGCTCTCCAGAGCCTGTGGAGATAGTCTGGCCCAGCTAACAGAGAATATCAGTAAATCCAGGGAAGGACTAGCACAATGACATGTTTCAAACAAGGTCCAGAGTAAGAAAAGTAAAGGGGGGTTCTGGGCAGCACCAGAGGAGAGGCAGACACTCTTCAGTGACTGTCAGCTTGTGCTCTGTGAGATGAGAGGTTCTTGAGAGGGACTGACTGTTTGGGGCAGTGCAGCACCGCAGCACCCCAGCTGCTCATGAACCTGTTCTGGCCTGGACCTCCCTGGAGACCATTGTCACTGTGAGGGTGATGCAGGTGTGTGAGGATGAGCTGAAGATGCTCTGGGAGGTGTGGATGCTCTCCCTGCACTGCTGCTGTGTCTCTCCCCAGGCAATGGTACATTCCTCCCACCACTGCGCCGTGTGCATGCAGTTTGTCCGCAAGGAGAACCTGCTCTCCCTGGCCTGTCAGCACCAGTTCTGCCGCAGCTGCTGGGAGCAGCACTGCACAGTGCTCGTCAAGGACGGCGTTGGAGTCGGTGAGTTCAGGCTGTGTCTGCCCCACTGGCCATTCTGATGAGTCAAGAGCACGACTGTAACAAGTTAAAAACTGCAAATCTGTTGAAGAGAATTTGCATCTGTGATGATGTACTGTTGCAATGCCCCTGGAGTGCTTGTGGATGCAAACATCTGTTCCATTTGTGTTGGGGAGAAGCCAATAGTTGCCAGAGTTGCTTTGGGCTTTTCCAAGCCTGTCTTTCATGTTGGCTTGGCAGTAACATGTAATTTTCTAATTTAAGTATCTGACCTTGTGAATACTGGCTGAAGCACTCACTGGTCCTGGATGCACATGTGCCTTGTCATTTTTTGGTGAAGACAGTTGGGCTTCAGCTTTTCAGCAGCCCTGGTTTGGTTCACAGTTGTATCCCTCTTGCCACAACAACAGATGGCACTGAGGAAACTGTGCTGAGTACTCTCTGTGCATTCACCCCTTAGTATGAGCTGCACTGTTCTAAGCTGCTGCTTTCTCTTCTCAGGGGTGTCCTGCATGGCTCAGGACTGTCTACTCCGGACACCAGAAGACTTTGTGTTTCCATTGCTGCCTAGTGAAGAGCTGAAAGACAAATACAGGCGCTACCTCTTCAGGGACTATGTGGAGGTAGTAGATTTTTTCAATTTTAAAATACCCTGGGTGAAATCACCAATGACTTGCAGAAATTTTGTTTGAAGTGTCTTGCATTTTTGATTAGAACTGCAGTAACAGCAGCAAAATTGTCCTCAATAGACATGATATGGCTGCTTCTGTAGGACAGCCTCACTGACAAAATGCTCTAGCAGGTTGCCAAAGTAAATTCTGCTGTAAGGTCCACTAACTCCTTGGCTGGGGCTTCAGAATTCTCAGAGTGTTGCAGCTGAGAATTTCAAAACTTCAATCTGATTATTCTAGTCCTTCTTGTTCTTACATAAATATTTTTAGGTTCAGAAAAATAGGTCCCTCAGCTTAGGGTAGTCCAGCTGAATTGGCTTGCTCAATTACATTTTATGTGAGTTTTTTTTTAAATTAAAGCAGCAGTTGTTAAGGTTAAATATGCAGGAGTATTCTGGGAACAGACAGGGAACACTTAAAAAGCAGCAAAGCAATATGAAAGCATGGTGTCACCTCTTCTCAATAAGAGGCCCTTTGGGAAGAAATGGCTACCACAGGAGAGCAGCTGAATAACTTCTGGGAGATAAGGAGAAGATGGGAAAAGAGCTCAAATGGAGTAAAATAGTTTGTTTAGTGTCTTTGTGGGGTTTTGTTTGTTGTGCTGGCTTAGTTTTTAACCATCCATTTGAAATCCCTGTTTTAAAGAAGCTGTAAGTAACTAACAAACCTCTTCCATACTTGGAAAGGCAGGATCTGCTCTGATAGCCAAGACCTGGTGACACTTTCCACTCATTTTTAATACAAAATAACTGCTTTGTATGTTTTTGAGGATAGGAATGGTTAAAATTGAACAGATAATGGTCTCCTGCACCTGCTGCTGATCTCACTCCTTGCTGTGTCCACAGAGCCATTACCAGCTGCAGCTGTGCCCTGGTGCAGATTGCCCCATGGTCATACAGGTACAAGAGCCAAAGGCCCGGCGGGTGCAGTGCAATCGTTGCAATGAGGTCTTCTGGTAAGAAACAGAGAAGGTTACAGATCACAGGGAAAGTCTGTGCTGTCCTCAGGGCCAGTCCTTTTGCTTGCCAACAGTTTGGGTGTGTAGAAGGATCTGAAATGCCTTGCTAGAGTTGTTTGTAACTTGAGTTAGCCTGAGTAATTGGACACTTGTGATCTGACTTCTGCAGGTGATCAGACGTCCCCTTGCTTCCTAAACTCCTGGGAACTTGGGTGTTCTGACAACGAGAGAGCACAGCTTGAGTAACCAAGGGGTTACAAATCTACCAGTCTCACATTTTGGCTAGGTTAAAAATTTTCCTACAGAGACAGTAGTTAATATAGATTCTGGTAGTAAACATGAAGTTCTTGTTGCTCTCTGCTGGTATTGAGTTTTTAAGTTTGTTAGAGACCCAGCTTTCTGGTATCTCCATGCAAATGGCCCAGGGTATAAGCAAGTATTGTCAAGTTAAGCTAATACAGGTGCCTGGTATCTGCCACTGGAGTCAGGCTACTTGTAAGTGACTGGCCCACCCCAGAATTCTGTAGTCATGTTAGAGGAGACATAGGTGGGCTCTAGGAAGGGACAAGTCAGCTCTCAGACACATGATTTGTCAGGTGTGAGTTCACTTCCATCCTCACTCTGCCTTTACAGAAGGGGGAACTGGAGTTCAATTTTGGTCTTCACATTCTACTAACAGACAGGAGCATTTCCATCCCTTACTGGGCCCCCAGATTTTGGTCAGGAAAACCTCAATCCTTGAGTCATTTCCATAGAAACTGATATGTTTTTTTCTTTTTTTCTCCCCCCTTTTAAGCTTTAAGTGTCGGCAGATGTACCACGCACCCACAGACTGCGCTACCATTCGGAAATGGCTCACCAAGTGTGCAGATGACTCTGAAACAGCCAACTACATCAGTGCTCACACTAAAGATGTAAGGACAGGCACCTGCATATTTCTTGTCCTCTAGCCCTGTCTGGAAGCCAGGATAGAATTCTATACACACATAGCATTGTGTTCTTTTTTTGCAGACTGCAAATCCTTACAGCTCCCTAGGGACTGTCAAGAAGCTTCTGTCAGAAGCTCATGTCATATGTGAGCTAATTACATCCCTATGGCAGTGGTGTAACTCAGCTGAATGCCTTGGGAAAGCTTTGTGTGGGAGGCTCAGTGCCCTTCTGCAGTAAGGACCTGGTGGTCCTTATTCCAGACCTGGTGTGAATGTCTGACTGCCAAGTGTGCTGTCCTCCCACAGGCAAAAGAATTGTGGGTACTTTGAAATGATCAGTGGAGATGTATTTAAAATGGAAGGAGAGGCTGTGCAAAGTCAGTCTCAAATAAGGTAGCAGTGGTGTTTAAGCCTGCAAAACTTTGTGCTGTACTGTGAGCTGGAGGGCAAGGGAAAAAGTCTTGATTTGGCAAAGACTGCAAAATGGAGCAGTTGAAGTCTGTAAATTAGATATTTCAGTACTTCTAGTAGGTTTAGACCGCAAGACAAAGAAATAGTATTACATACTGTGCACACTAGCCTACCTACTATAGAATTGTTGTATAAATGTACTATCTTTATCCTCTAAATTACCTGTTTGAGACTTGGAACTTTTGATGTCTTTTGGGCATTTTGTTGCCTAACTTCAAAACAGTTCTTGGCTACATTTGTGCTGCCATGGCCAGTGGCAGTTGTGACAGTGGTGATTAGCTGCAAGCTTCAGTTATGTTAGGAAAGGGGATACTTAGGTAGACCAGAGATTTCAAGCTCCCTTCTTTCTCTGGAGAAGGTGTCAGCACATGATGATATTGTTTCTGCTATGCTTATTTGTAGAATTTTTATTTTATTGAGCACTATCCTGGCATACATTTTGCCCGACATGAAAATTTATACAAAGTAGCAAAGCTCACTTTCTCCTTTTTACCTATGAGGCCCAAAAAATGTATCTGGACACTCCAGGGTATCTGTGGAGTGGGGATATGTGCAGCTTTCCTGTGGTTAGGCAGATTCTCTGCAGGTAGCTGAGATATCATTTGTTAATGACTGCTGAAGGCAGAATATAGTGACAATTATCTGTAGTCAAATGATACACTGTCATACATGAACTAATTGTGTCCCTGTGCCTGAGGAACTGCAGAGGGGTAACTCAGCAAGACCTTCAGTTTTACATGCAGTAACAACAGTAAATTTGTTTTCTTGAGCAAACAGTCCAGTGCTGCAGTGCAATTTCCTGACTTTGCCTTTCTGCCATTTTTTAAGTGGAACTGTCAGGAGCTGGTGGGAAGCAGGGTGAAAATGCTAATATTCACGTATGAGAATATTTCTCATACATGAATGCATATTTTTAAGAAAAAAAGGCAGAGAGGAATAATCACACAAGTGCTGTCATTCTTCAGAAGGCTGCTAGAGTTGGATCTAACAATTGTGTCTGTTTCCTCAGTGTCCCAAGTGCAATATCTGTATTGAAAAGAACGGAGGCTGCAATCACATGGTGAGTAATTCCCTGAACACGTCAAACCTCCCTTGTTCTAAGTGGAATTTTTTTTCCCACACTTTCTGCTAACCAAATGCCTCTTGTCTCTTCTTTTTCAGCAATGTTCCAAATGCAAGCATGGTAAGTTTGGTTTGGAAGCTGTTTTCTCTGCAATGTTTGTCAGTGGTGATGATCCCTTCTCTTTTTTTGTGATATTAAGGCAAATTGTGAACACAGGCTGAAATATTTTAAGCTGAACAGGATATTAATTACAGATTTATGTGTGATAGCTTTTTTTTTTCCCACTGGCTGTGATCTCAGCTGAGTTCTGCAGTGCTGATTCGGCTTTTGCCCCTGACATGTCTATTGGATAGAGAAGTCTCCAGAATATTAACAGTGCAATCCATCTCACAGGAGAGCTTTCCATATAATTGTATTTTTAATCAGCTGAAAATTTTGTCAAACGTAGCCATTTACTCAGATCAGCTTAAGTCCTTCTGCTTAGTGATGGGAATAATGAGCTTCAGCTTAGATTAAACTGCAGGAGCTGTGAATTGTTATATGGAGCTGCAGATGTTGAACTTCTCAGTCCACTCCTGTGCAATTAGCAGCCTGAGTGTCTTTGGCCCATTGTGTGGCTCTGTTCTTGCACTTACCTTTTCATGGCAGAATTAATTTCTGTTGCCTTGGAGTAAGATAACTCAGAGGGCTGAATACAACTAAGTGTACTACTAGAAACTATTGTAATACCAGAACCTTATTGGGAAGGTGATTAGAGATGACTGTCCTCTCATTTCCTTTGGGGTTCTTGGCAGCACTGGATGTGCTTTGATGGAGCTCTGTGACAAGGGGGAGCAGGCAAGTGCCAAGATACCATGGTGACTTAGCACTTGAGAAGGCTGATGAACTTGGGAATTACAGTTTTCACTCTCATTATCATAAGTAACACAGGAGGGATTCTTATTGTAGCAACTTAGTCTCCATCTTTTTTCCTTTGCAGCAGAACACTCACAGCCTCACTCTAAAATCAGAAAATTGCCATGTTTTGCTATTTTTAATATTGCTCTCTTTACTCTGCCTTCTTCCTATTTCAGCTGCTTCTAACTCGAAGTGTCATAAGCCACTGACATCTGACCTGGGTTGTTCCCTCCTGGAGAGAACTGAGGGCAGGCTTTCTTTTGCATTACTTAGTTCACTTTTGGATCCAATTGTTTTATTCAGACTGAGGTTTGCATGGGGCAGTGTGCCCATGGTGGGGAGGGTGCAACTCACAAAAGAGACTGACAGCCTCTTCTCTAACCTGGAGTGACAGTCTGTGCAGGGTGCAAGTGCAGTTCTGCCTAGTGGTTTTGGTGTACAGGATGCAGAGCTTCAAGATTTACTTTCCATAGTTGAATGAGAGGCTATGGAATTAAAATCTTCAAGACAGGCTGGTATTTTTGGCTCACTGCTGAGTTCTGTTTTGCAAGATGATACAAAACGTGTATGTTTCTTGGATTAGCAGAAATATCTGAACACAGATGGGCTCTTTCTCCTGAAGTTTTTCTTTCTCAGAGGTTTTTTTCTGTGCATCACAGTGGGTTTTTGCTGTTTTCTGCAGACTTCTGCTGGATGTGTCTGGGAGACTGGAAGACTCACGGCAGCGAGTACTACGAATGCAGTCGGTACAAAGAGAATCCTGATATTGTAAACCAGAGTCAGCAAGCACAGGCCAGGGAGGCCCTTAAGAAGTACTTGTTCTATTTTGAGAGGGTAGGAGACATCTCCTTGGCCAGAGCTGCTGTAGCCTTTTAATGCTCCCTGCCTGGTGCAAAGGTCATTGCCAGCAATCTCCGTGCAAGAAAGTGCCCAAAGAAAATCTGTGCAGAATTTTCAGGCCCTGTTGTTTTTCACTCAAAATCCTGCCCTGGAAGTCCCATCCACACCAGTGATGTCATACCCAAAGCAATTTGTATTCACTCCTATATTCCCTTGTGCTAGAGAAAATCTGAATTACCTGTGTGCCACTGTACTATGTACCTGCAGGCTGAGTGCTGCTGCAGTAGATAGATATTGCTCCAATCATTTCCTTTCAGGACTGGGGAACTTCTGTTCCTTGCAGTACATCTTTATACAGATAAAAACGAAATAAAATGTACCATGTTCAAAGCTCCATTGGCTGTAGCAAACTTTTTACTAAAATTTCATGTAATCACATTTTTAAAAGTTGCTATCAGAGCATGTCTGTCCACACAGCAGGCTCCATGCAACTGGCCATGCAGAGCAACTCTACAGCAGTGTCTCTAGAAGAGAATGTGGTAGATGTTAAATACTGCTGCATTTCAGTTTCCCCATTAAAATGAGTTTATTCTTCACAGCATGAGCCAAGTCCTGTAGTAAAATAAATGCCTTCATTCCTGGCTCTCCAGACCAACAGGCTTTGGGAAATAGCCATGTTTACAATGTGCACATGGATACTGGAGTTCACTGAGCCCATGTCAAATGTTAATTTAATCTCTTGACCTTCCTATAGAAATCCTTTCAATAGAGGAATCACCATGATTACATTTATTATATTTTATTTAAGTCCTTTCCCCCTCGTTAGACACAAGGTCACTGTGTGACCAGAGGGCATTCCCACTCGGAGGAGCTGGGTTTGCTCCCTGTTCTTGCTGCTGTCATTCTGTTGTCTGCAGCCTCTGCCACTTGCTACTGGAGGTGCTGCCTTGCCATTCTTTCCCACAGCATGTCTTGCTTTGCTGGACTCCTGCCCCACTCCAATTTCTGCTTGCTAGAGCTTGTGCTTTTACAGCATAGTACTCTGTTCTCATGCTGGTTTTTTCCTTTCCCTGTCTCCCCATCTTTTGCAGTGGGAGAATCACAATAAAAGCCTACAGCTGGAGGCACAGACATACCAACGAATCCAGGAGAAAATCCAAGAAAGAGTTATGAACAACTTGGGAACATGGATAGATTGGCAATATCTACAGAATGCTGCAAAACTACTTGCAAAGGTGAGTAATTGTCTCTTGTTTGGCACACAAAGAGAATACATGCCAGAATGCTAAATTCATAACACCAAGTAAGGAAGGAAGTTTAAGAGTTCTGGTTATGGGGGACAGTACTTCTGGTGTAGGACATGAACAAACCAAAAATCATCTAGGAGTGACCTCTGTGAAATCATACTCCACAGTACACAGACCTGCACAAGTTCTTCCAAGGAAGGTGTAGGAAGTTCTACCAAGAAGTCTCCAGTTGTCAAGAGGGAGCTTCTTAGCCTGAAGTGGTTGCATAAATATGACTGTGCTGACTTCCAAGACTGAGACTCCTGTCTGTTTCTCTCTCTCTTCCTCCCACTCTTGGACAGTGTCGTTACACCCTGCAGTACACATATCCCTATGCCTACTACATGGAGTCTGGTCCCAGAAAGAAGCTGGTAAGATGCTCTGCTCTTTTGTTTGCTGGTAACTTTTTGGGGTATAGCTGGCAGCATGCTGGGCTGAATTCCAGAGCTGGGCAGTGTCTGAAATATTAGTCCTGAATCTGAAGTAAGGACAGGATAAATAGGTGGGTTTGCACCTTTCTTCTTCACTTCAAGTCAACCAGCAGCTCTGTCCTCTTATACATTACATTATTTTCCCAGGGCACTTCACTGCACTTTCACTAACAAGCCATTTATCCAGAGTGTTTTGAGGTTGGAAGTGTGCATTTATTTCTTGGTAAGATTTATCACAAAGCTGTGGGCCATATTTCCTGTGAAGAGCTGCTGGAGGAGAGCTTTTCCTTGGATCAGGGTGTAGCTTTGCTTTTTATTCCTGCTATAAGTTCCTTGCTGGCTTGGTGCATCTCATGGGTTGAAAAAGTCCAAAAACAATGTTGAATTCAGGGAAGAATTTTTTCTTTGACTCAGCTGTCCTGTAAAACCTGTTATAGAATCTTTCTTCATGGCATCATGTGTTCTCTAAGGCTGTGGACAGATGTTCTCTTCTGGATCAGACTGCCTGTGGAACAAGTTGCTGCTCCCAGCAGTGGTTAACAGTCCCTTCACTCTTCCTGCAGAGCTACTTAGGAGACCATCTTGTGACCTGTTTATGGCAAAATAAGCTGAATTAGGAGATACTTGTCACGTGCAGTGTTTTTAGGCTGACTGGGTTAATTTTGAGTGATGCAGGTTGGGGAGTACTTACACAAGAAAAGCCCAGAAGGGGTGATCCCATCTAGGTGAAGGTGGATGAGGAGGAGACAGAAACCTGCTCTGCCAGCAGTGCTGACAGCAGGACACATTTGTCTGCTCCTCAAGTGTAATGAAAGTGCTCCACTAAACTAGTTTCTTATTGATGTCTCTTATTTTGCTCTTTGCAGTTTGAATACCAGCAGGCCCAGCTGGAAGCTGAAATTGAAAATCTCTCATGGAAGGTGGAGCGAGCAGACAGCTATGACAGAGGGGTGAGTGTTCTGCTTGCTTGAGCTTGTTGGCCAGATTTTGTTTGTTGGGCTTAACACTTCTGCAGGAGCACTGAGGCTGTCAAGTGAGGGTTTGAGAAGCTAGATCCAGAAACCACCTTTAGCCAGCAGATGATGTGGAAGCAGAGCGCTCACTGCCTTGTGGGAGAGGAGGGAGGGCTGCAGGGATTCCTGCAGAATTAAACAAGTCCCATGGAGCTCTGGAGGAGACTGCATGCAACCTTCTGGTGAAAAGCAGGTTTCTTAACTGTGTAGCATTTTAGACAGAGCAGGTGCTGGGTAAGGAAGAGGATCTGGGATCTTATAATCCAGAGTGTGCATTAAGGGTGTGATGGTTGTTGCTTCTCAAGCTGGAGTTCAGTGTCCCCTAAGGAAAATGAGGTCTTCTCCAGGGATTTTATGCTAACAGTTTGTACCTTCTCTTTTACCAGGACTTAGAGAATCAGATGCACATAGCAGAGCAGAGACGGAGGACCCTGCTGAAAGACTTCCATGACACATAAGAGAGGAGGAAGTGACAGTGCAGGGGTGAGAGCAGCAGTGAAGTGATGGTAGCTTCACTGGGATAAGCAGGCACTGCCTCTGGGAGAACACGGCCAAGGACAAAGCCACCCCTCCCCTTGCAAGTCAGACATATGCAAACACCACCTCTTAGTCCAGTTTGTTCTCTTATCTTTCTGTTTCTGTTTCTGCCAGGCTAGAGGCCAGAGCTCAGATTGGCATATTTCCTGGGCCATTTCCCTCCTGCCCTTGATGGTTTCAGAAGGGGAGGGAGTTTTTTTTCTGAATGGCTGTTAATAGTGTTAGATCATTACAGTTTATGTAATTTTCAACGGTTGTACAATTATACAGACAAACCTTAGAATAACACAAAACCCTTTTTAAAAATAAATTGGCAGTGGAGTGTTTTTCCTTAATCTGCTTGTAAATTTAATGGGCTTTTCCCCCCTCTCCTTCTCCCCTCCTCTGACCCAAAAATCCTCCTAGTCATTGAAGGAGGTTAAAAAATATCTCAGCTAGATTTTCCAGTGCTCCTTTAACCAGGGCGTTGCAGCATTGGCATTGCATGAGGAGAGTGGCTGGTGTTAAGGGTGGCTGCTGCTGTGCCTGACCTGACAGTACCAGCAGTGGCTGTGATTCAGTATGATCACATGTGACATCTCTTTTTCTTGTAAGTCAGCTGTGCAAAATCCAGCTACACAAACAAAAGCAAACAGAGGAATTGTAGGGGACACACCGGGTTAACACTGGGGGATATGCTTGAGTTTGAGAGAAATTGAGAGAAATCCGATTCTGCATTTGATGAATTTAGGTCTTCCATGTAGATTTTTGCTTTACTTGTTTTTGTGGGGAGGATGTTGTATTGCCAAAGTGAGTGATGAGGGAGTAGTAGCATACAGTTGTTAATCAAGGCTTGAGGCTTTTGCAGAGTGAAAGAATCCATGTTATAACAGTGCCATGCAGCCTGATAAAGATTATTTGTGCCTGCTGGGTAGCATGGCTGAGAAAAATTGATCTCATTCATCAAAGTGAGACTAAACACCACTACATTATGAGGAGGAAAGATTATGTACAACACACTCCCTGGCACGTGTTGGCAATGTGGACGGGCACTTGAATACAGGTGCCCTGCTTGTGCAGAGCCTGCACCAAGCCAGGCAGAAAATTAACTAGCAAAATTAATTTATTTGTATATTAGTATTGATGCTGGTGGGAATTTATCAGAAAATTGATTGTTAGGAGCATGTGGAGCTTTTTTATTAACATTCTCTTTTCTAATGTAAAATATACACTAAAATAAAAATATGAAAAACCTAGTTCATCTTAGTAGGGGTTAACATGAAAAAGGTTACTTAAATGCTGATTCTTGCCTGTTTGCTACAGGAAGCAGGCCATATATTAGGATTTCACAGAGATCTGTGTCACTTGCACCAGGAGCTTCTTGTTTGCAGCCAGGTGCAGCTGGAGTCTGATCCGAGGAAATTTTCACCTCTGTGGGGAACTCATGGGATTCTCTTCTATGCTGTACTTGGAAGTGTTGCCTTTGATGCATCCCTGTATTGTTCTTATGCAATGTCACTTGATAAAGATTAAACTGGAGGGGGGAAAAGTGCTAAATTCCTCGTGTCAGAATAACTCTGCTATTGGAGCCTCTTTCATGTACCTGAGACGTGCCCCAGGTATTTGCAGCAGGTGTAATTGGGCTCATAGATTTTATCAAGACTGATGCATTAGTTTAAACAAGGAGTAGCTGTCATAGGAGCTAATCCTGTGGCCATGCTTGTTGTACACAGCAGAAAATTTCAAACTGAGAGGCCTTTTCCTTCCTCCCTCCCATCCCTGGTGTGGGATCTATCCTCAGGGAACGAGGGGATGCACTGCAAGGAGCTGCTGGCCTTGGAGTGGGTGTTACAGCAGAAGCAGCTGAGGTAGGGCAGGTTGTGGAGGGATGGCTGGAGCCAGGGAGCAGGGCAGGGCAGGGGGCTGTGGTTTCTGGGAGCAGCACTGCTTGCTGTGCAGGAAATCTCCATGGCCATGGCTCCTTACGTTCCTGCTGTGTCCTGCTCTGGCTCCCCTTGAGGCTGGAGCTGTAGAGATAGATCTGGCCTTGCTCCAGCCACTGCCTCTTTATTTCATTCCTTACTCTGCACCCAGCAGCAGCCTCTCTGTGCCCTCCTCATGATATATCCTAGAGGTCAGTCTCTCTTCCTCTCCCCTTCCCAAATGATTGTCTTGGCATGCTGCTTCCACAGGAGGGGATAGTGGAGGGAGGAAGGTTTGCTGAGATCCAGCAGTTTGCAGTGAATACAACCAATGTTTGAACTATTCTTTAAAAATGTAATGTGCAAAGTACTGATTAGGATAAAAGCTGGTGTTCTTGTTGTCTAAACACATAACTATTTTAACACCTAATCCCTTTGCAGAGCAGGTATGTGGAGTTTCCTAATCCCAAAGAATTTTCACTTCTGTTACATAATTGTCCAGCTTTGAGCTAAATGAGAATGAGGTTTTGTCTCTCCTTCTCTCCTTCCTTCACTCCCTCCCTCTTCTGTGCCCCCACAAAATATTTTGCTATGAATTCTTGTTTGTAGACAAGCCAGACCATATAGCTGTGGCGAGGCTTACTGAACAGGCTGCTGAGATGCTTGGCTGAGGAACAGTAATAAAGATTGCACAGTGCACCCACTAATTCTTTCAAATTTTCTGAAACTAGAGCTTTGTCAACAGTTCCATTTATTTTTAAACAAACCATCCTTTCTGAAAATGATGAAAGCCCTGGGTTGCACACACAAATCCTATTGCCATACTCTGGGAAAACAACAGGAATTGCTTTTGCTGCCCAGGCAGGACCACTTCTGTGTTGGTGTTGTACAGAAAGTCATGGCCTTCAAGACAAAGTGTGCAGGGCACAGGGGCTGCTGGCTCTGTGTGTAAGCTGAATGACACTGCTCAGGAGGCAGGTGACAGGAAGGAAATGAGGGTTCTCAACACCAGAAGAAAGGGCCATTTCCCCCCCTGTAATAAATACATGGCTCTCTTTGAGTTAGCAAGGTTATATGGTTGTAGGTAATAAAAAGTGGCTCAGGAGTCTTTAATTCTGAGGTACAAGTTTCCCTTTGATGCGTTAACTGCTACAGATGTGGAATGTTTGCTCTCTTTTTTCTTTTTTTGCACTTGTTTCCAGCTCCTGCACCAGCCCGACACCTCTCCATCCTTGCATCTGGTACTCTTTTATTTGGGCCTCGCTTGTGTTAGTGCATTGGCTGCCTCATCTCTGTTCGTCCTCAGGCTTCCCAGACTGTAACAAAACGTTTTCTACTGACACCATAAACTGCATGACTGCTGCCCCGTGCAGCGAAGTCTCTGTGCCCGCCCGGGGCAGCAGAAGGTTTCTGTACTATAGTCTTGCACTCTAAATTTTAGACTTTTTAACCAGGTGAAAAATAGAACTTTATTTTTAAATGAGGCACTTGTTCTGGGAATTCCTTTCTCGGCCCCGGTCTGGTTGGGGCTGTGGGACAGCGCTGAGGTGTGTGGGAGGACACAGGACTGCTCCCACGCCTCGCTTTTCTTCGCAGGCACCAGAGAGGGGCAAGGGCGGCGGAAACCGCCCGGGAGACGGTTTCCAGAGGTGTGCCCGTGGTTTATTTGAAATAAATTGTGACTTTCTAACTTCGGCAGTGTCCCGGCTGTTCTTATCGGTGCTCGGGGAGGTGGGGGGGGCTCGCGTCGCCGTCCCCGCCCCGCGGTGACGCAGCCCCGCCGCGCCGTTGCCGTGGTGACGCGGGGCCGGCCGGGCCGGGGCGATGGCGGCGGCGGAGGCGCGGGCCGAGGGGCCTCCGCTGCCCGGCCCGCCGGGGGGCCGCCCGCGGCCCGTCTGCTCCCGGCCCTACTTCCTCGTCCTCATGGTCTTCGCGCACCTCTACGTCCTCAACGTCCTGGGGCTGCTGCTCTTCGTGCACCTCAGCGCCGGCGAGCCCGGCGGGCCGCCCGCAGCCCCCCCGCCGCCGCCGCCGCCGCCCGCCCGCGCCCTCCCGCGCCTCGAGGGCATCAAGGCAAGGCCGCGACCGGGGACCGGGAACCGGGGCCGCCGAGCGCCGGGCGCTGACCGCTGCTCTCCCCGCAGGTGGGCCACACGCAGCGGGTGGAGCTGGTGCCCGGCAGGGCCCACGCCGTGCGCACCCTCAGCCTCAAGCCGCTCCTGTTCGGTGAGTACCGGCCCCGCCGGGGCAGCGCTGCCGGGCCCGGGCACGCCGGTACCGGGGGTTTCCGCCCTGCCGGCGGGCGGGGGCTGTGTGCGTGTCTGTCTGACACCGCCGCTGCCTTACACCCACCCGGGGGAACATGACTCCCCGCGTGTCGGCATCACCGCCCGGGGCTGCTGCTCCTCGGGGCTGCGCTAAACAGAGTGTGGTATCCTTCAAGGTATGTTAATATTGATGCAAAATTGGCAGAGGTTACGTGTTTCTGGATGGCCCACTTTGAAGAATTTGGAAGATTAACCTTTCCAGGTTTTTCAGGTTTCTGTAAAATACTAGGAATAGGCAGCAGATCGCTGGCAAGACCCTTGAAGAAGCTGCTCAATACAAAGAAAGGACAAACTTTTGTTAATAAATTATAAAAAAACAATTTAGTATTGATGCTTCAACACGGAGGAAATTTGATAGATTTAAATTCTTCCACCATTTTGTGTCCTGTTCTAGATTTATCTCTATTTTTGGCTTCTCTGATGCACAACCACACAACATCTGCCTTTCAGATATTTTTAAATCTTCTTTACCTTTCTGTGATGCTTTGCTGTCACTGGTCAAGTCTCACTAATTGAACTCTGTGTTCTGGAAAGTCACTGACAACATGCTAAATAATTTGAGGGGGAGGAGTCAATCATTACAAAATTCCTACTGTTGCAAAGTCAGAGAAAACCTGTTATTTCTGAAAAGAGCATAGAGAATCTTTCAGGTGCTTTCTCAATAAAATAAATAGAGGGATTTTTTCTGATTCTAAATCGATCATACACACTGAAAACCTCACCATGAATTTCTTAGTGGATTTCTGTCTGACATTCACTAAACAGACACACCAACCTGGAGCTGATAACCCCACAGCATCACAAAACTGGTGTCATTACCAGAACCACAGTCTGAGGCAGTTGCTCTGGTTTTCACTCAGGAAAACTCCTGTTTCCTCTTCCCCTGCCTTTCCAGTACCTCTGAAGTGAAACAGTTGGTCCTGGCCCCCAAGAAAGGTGCTGAAGATGATAAAAGGCAGGTTTGTTCTAGCAGCAGTAATCCTGCAGTTTTTAGCTTCTTGTTCCAGCACCTCCATTGGTTTTGAGGGAAGCTTTGCTCCCTGAGGATGCTGTCACAGACAGTGACAGACATTCTCCATTTGAGATGCCATGAGTCTGTTATCCTTTGTCCTCTGATAAGGAGTCCCTTATTTAGAAACTGCAAGTTTCAAGACAATTCTTATCTCCTGGATGAACCTGCCAGGAGCCAGCTCTGACTTTAAAAGACTTCCAGAGACTTCTCTATCTATGCAAGCAGTACCAATGTCATTCAAGTGGTTTAAAAAAACTAATTCATTGTATCTCTGTTACTTAAATTAGTAGAAGTGTGTATATAATTTGGTTGTGTTTGGTGATTACAGAAACCATTAGCAAAGACTCTTGAGTTTCTGGGGATTTAACACAAAATGCTGCAGTGTACAAGAGCCAATTTAAGCAAACAGGAAAGTGCCTGATCTGTCATCTTTGCTTTCAGCAGAGCAGGCTGCAGTGGGACCACAGCACAAGACACTCATGAATGATTTAATGTGTTCTCTGGGCTTCAGAGCATGGGCTGGGCACTGTAGGGGAACTTGAGGTTTGGTTTTTAGTTGTGGGTAAGTCACATCTGCATGGAACCCAAGCGTATTTTATAGAGCTATGAAAAAATCACTGCCCTATTTTCCCCCCTCTGGCTACAAGGCATCATTTCTAAAGCTTGTAAATCAGACCATCTGTGCAGTTTTCAGTTGGGAAACTCTAGTAATCAAATAACCCTACTAATGGAAAACAAATCAGACAAAGCCTTTTCAACCTTCAGAGCTTTTATGTGTTTTGTTTTCCAAACGCAGTCTGTTCAGAAGATACTGCCATTGCAGGGACCACCTGACAGCAGAATCAGTGGATTGGGCAGCAGTTTCTAAGACAAGACAGTGGGGAGGAATAAAAATAGGAAATTTGACTGTGTTTTTCTTCTGAGCCTCGGGGAAGAGGAGTAAGCACTGCACAAATGTCAGGGCGCAGCTGAATTGCAGTGTGTGTTTCTGAGCACTCGTTCCAGCCCGCACCAGTGTGAGGAGGAGCCCGCGGCGAGGGCTGCTGGTGTGCCCTGTGAACACGGGGACAGTGTGTGTGTGTGCCTGTGAACACGGGGACAGTGTGTGTGTGCCCTGTGAACATGGGGACAGTGTGTGTGTGTGTGCCTGTGATCACGGGGACTGTGTGTGTGTGCCCTGTGATCATGGGGACAGTGTATGTGTGTGCCTTTGAACACGGGGACAGTGTGCGTGTGTGCCCTGTTAACACGGGGACGGTGTGTGTGTGTGCCTTTGAACACGGGGACAATGTGTGTGTGTGCCCTGTGAACACGGGGACAATGTGCGTGTGTGTGCCTGTGAACATGGGGACAGTGTGTGTGTGTGCCCTGTGAACACGGGGACGGTGTGTGTGTGTGTGTGTGTGTGCCTTTGAACACGGGGACAGTGTGTGTGTGCCCTGTGATCACGGGGACAGTGTGTGTGTGTGTGCCTGTGAACACGGGGACAGTGTGTGTGTGCCTTTGAACATGGGAACAATGTGCGTGTGTGCCCTGTGAACACGGGGACAATGTGTATGTGCCCTGTGAACACGGGGAGGTGATGTGTGTGTATGCCCTGTGAACACGGGGACAATGTGTGTGTGTGCCCTGTGAACACGGGGAGGTGATGTGTGTGTGTGCCCTGTGAACACGGGGACAGTGTGTGTGTGCCCTGTGAACACGGGGAGGCGATGTGTCCCCAGCAGACCGATGTGTCCCCAAGCAGACCGGCTGTCTCTGCACGGCATCACCAGCAGGGCAGAAAGCATTCCTCCCAAAGGCTGGTTTTTCCACTTGTTCTGGTTTTTTATTTCAGCCACAGGTTTCAACCAATATAGAAAACTTTCCATGGACAGTGCTTTGTTAGGCTGTAGAAATCCCACTTGTTTCCTCATTTGGGGGTTTGCTGTTTTCTGCTCTGTGGTCTGGAGCACAGTGTGTGCCCCTGCAGGGAGTGACAGTCCTGCTTGAGTGAGATAGCTGCAGAGAGACTGAGTTTTCCCATATTTTTCTCATATTTTCTATCTTACTTATGTACAGATGGAAGGCGAGGCAGCTGTGAAAGGTTTCTCCCCTGCTCCCATATCAAAACTGAAATATCCTGCTGTGCTTGGCCTGGAAATCACCTCCCAGTCCCGAGCAAAGCTGCTGTTCACACCAGAGCAGAGCTTTGAACAGCTGATGTCTCACTCGTGCTCTGCTTTTCTCAAGGTTCTTGTGATATCCCCAGTTACCAGAATCTTCTGATCCACACTGAATTTCTGATGTTGAAAAACAGTTTTTTCCCTGTTATGTAGAAACCCTCAGCTATCTGCTCTGTGCCTTTCCTGCTTGAGAATGGCTGTTTCCTTTTGCTCGTGTGGATGCTCATCAGCTCTCAGTGCAGGAAGCTAGAGGGACAGCCTGACTCAAGAGCAGAGTTCAGCATGCAGCTTTTAAGGGGCTGGGCTTAGCCAGGGTGGGTTCCTCTCCCCGTTAATTTACCTCAGACTGTTCAAGAGTAAAGTATTTGCTCCATTACAGAAAAAGTATCACTTCACAGTCAGGGAGACTTTCATGTAATCTCTGGACAGAAAATAAGCAGGCATCAATGTCTCAGGGTCAAATAATGAATCTGAAATACCAGCTCTGATAATGAGAACTAGAAGGAACTGTTATTAAGGGTTTCTTCTAGTTTGTCCTCACCTGCATAGTTTTGTTGTGATGTTGGATCCTATGCAAAGCTGAACATAGCACGTCCTGGATCTACAGAGCATTGTCAGAGGAACATGTTAAACCTGCATCCTTAAGCTCTGTCTTGGTAAAACAGGGATCTGTAGTGAAGCCCTATCTGTGCACTATGACTGCTTCAAATCACCTAGAAATATCACTGTACATCTCCAAAACACCACCTGCCAGGGAAAGGAGTTTTCTAGCCATAGGGAGGGGAGCAGTTTCTTGTTGCTGGAGTTGAACTTTTTCAGACCTTCCATCCTGCCTGTTCGGGGCAGCGGTGGTGCTTCCACCTCCTCACTGCCTGGTGCAGGTTCCTGTTCCTCTTCTGCCAGGCATAGGCCTTGTTCACCACCACTTTGTCACTCTGCACGTCACCACTGACAACAAAGACCCCTGCCTGGGTGCCTCGCATGATGTTGTGGGCGCAGGTGGCATCTATGTCCAGCCACTGCTGGAGCCTGGCAGGGATTTCAGTTCTGAGCAGCGGGCCGTGCTTCAGCACCTCCACTTTGGAGGGGTCCAGGTCGAAGTCTGAGATGGTGGTGGTGGTGTTCCTCCTCAGGATTCGGATTTTCACTGCTGCAGGGGTTGGAAAAAGAGCTGTGAGTTCTGTTTACTCTTCATAGCTCTCTCCTACTTCAAGACATGGAGCCAGCCCAAGGCTTCTCTGCTGTCTCTGTAATGTGGGGAAGTATCTGTCCAAGCTTTTCCAATTGCAGTGAACTTCTGAAAGTTCTCATTTGAGGTTAGTTTCCAGTACTGAACACTGTTCTTAGAATCACAGAATTATTTAGGTTGGAGGGTACCTCAAAGATCAAGTTCAACCACTGACCCAGCACTGCCCAGTTCACCACTAAACCATGTCCTCAAGTGCCACAACCACATGTCTTTCAAATGCCTTCAGGGCTGGTAACTCAAGCCCTTCCCTGGGCAGCCTGTTCCAGTGCTTGATAATTTGTTTGGTGAAGAAATTTTTCCTATTACCCAATCTGAACCTCTCCATTGCAACTTGAAGCAATTTCCTCTTGTTACTTGGGAGAAAAGGCCTCCTTCTCCTTCTCAATCCATTTCCCTTCTAAGAGTGGCAAAGGTGTATCAGTACCACTGCAGAAACCCTGAAGGAATCATAGGCACAAGCAAGCAGATGCATCAGTCCTGGTCTTGTGCAAATTACTTGACTTTTCTCTGAGCAGGGATTTCAGAAGTTACATGACTGACAGCTGCTCAGGATTTGTAACCTTTTTTATTGAAAAATATCTTTATTTTTCTGTATGTGTGCCTGAATTCAGGACAGTATCTTGAAAACTTCCTGCCATGTGATTGAGCAGCACCAGTGCTGCTGCTTGCTTGGACTTGGAGCAGGAGAGTCACAATGCTAGAACAACACTATTAAAGTTTGAAATAGCTGGCATGGAATTTGCTAAAGATTCTTACAGGCATTGATTGAAATGTTTGTCTGCAAGGGAAAACCAGAGTACTGCTTGTTTTTAGCACTCACAGACCAAAACCAAACCAGAGCCCACAGAAATAAATCAGATCTTCACTTTCAGTGCTGCCAGGAGCTGGGTCCTCCTGGTGCCTCACAGGTAAGGTGGAAACTGAAAATCCCTGGGATCTGCTGTAAAAGTTGCAGTTTCTCCAAGTCACTATGTTATGGCAAAGCTATTTTCTGTCCATGGCACTGCTTGGCTGCTGGAGGGAGTGGTGGCAGTTGAGAGAAAAAGGAGTGTACTCACCAAAATCATTTGCACAGAGGCTTTCCAGGATCTCCCTGGCAGTGCTGGCCTCCTCAAGCTCACAGTCCTGGCAGCTGGCTCGGGGCACTGCTGCAACACAAATGAGGTTATAACACCCTTGTCAAGCTTCACTGGAAAAGGCACAATGAAATTTTGGGATCTGCAAGTGGTGGCTTGCTGTTTCTTAGTGATGGTTCTTCCTGAGCTACCCAGGCCCTGGAGAGGTACCTCAGACAGGCAAGGTGGGAAATGTTAGACTCTCCTTCCTGTGAAGGCAAACACTGCTTGTCAGTGCTTTGTTCAGGCCTGTGTGTGTTGCTGCATGTTAAAGCAGCAGTGAAAATGCGTAATGAAGATCTCCTAATGTGGATGAAACAGCAAAACCAGTGGTATGGCCAGACTCCATCCAGTGATGCTGAAATGATGTTGAAATGTCTGTTCTCCCCTTAACTGCTCTTGAATCTTCCCCCAGTGTTCATCAGGATCTGGGTGTTAATTGAGTCCTTCAGACAGACTTTATTCCAGTGTAACTCATGTCTACAGAGGCTCATGTCCCTTCATGGTGTTTCCAATGTTTAGAGAGAAGGCTTACAAAACATTTCTTTTTGCATGCTTTTAAGCCCTAGACACAGCTGAAAGATCTGGGCTGCAGCTCCATAGCTGCACTGGAAGCACATCTCACTCACTGCTGGGAGTCTGCACTCCATGAGCTCTCCCACTGTGCCTGGGCCGGAGGCTTTGCAGCCTTTCCTCCCCCCTGCCCCAAACCCTGCGGGGTCTGATGGCACTCAGGGAGATAATGAATAGAGCAGAGAGAGGAACAAGCCGCAGCCAATGTTATGCTAATTTTCTATACACGGTTCCTAGAGAGAACAAAACTAGAATTTGTATTTTTTTTTTTTTTAAATACAGCTTAAAACCAGAAATATGCAGAATAGAAACAAGTATGCAGAATAGAAACAAGTCATAGGATCATCCTTTTGAGCTTTCAGTGTTATATATGGGAAAATACATGAAGCAAAAAACCTCTTACTTCTCCTGCTTGAGGAATTTTCATCCATGGAGACTGCTGCAATGCACAGCTCATGGTCTGCAGGGAACTTGTTGCAGTTGAGGATTTCGGGCCAGGGGTAGCCGTAACAAGCCATGACGGGCGCGCAGCTTCTCTTGACGGCCTCGCAGAGGCTGCGGCAGGGGAAGATGAGCCTGGGGAGGGGATGGGCATTCGGATGAGCCTGGGGAGGGGATGGGCATTCGGATGAGCCTGGGGAGGGGATGGGCATTCAGCGCTTCCGTGTGCCTGCCCGGGGGCTGAGGGTCGAGCCCTAACACCGCTGCTGCTGCACAGGGCTGTGAGAAGGGTTAGCAGGCAGTTTGGGGATCTTTGACTTTTTTTTTGAACATTCATGACTAGGAAGCAAGCAAAGAATTTTTGAGGACAAGAGGGATAGGGCAAGCTGCCAGAAGCCTTTCACCTTATGGTCTTCTCTAGTTGTGCAAAGACTGCTTATCTTTAAAGGCGCCTGATTAAACACCACATTTCCTTACAGCTCTGTACTTTGAGAGCTGTACCTCAAAACTGGGGATTTCTTTCTGCTGCTGGAACTGTTGGGAAACTGAGAACCATATGTTCAGGGCAGGAGCTGGGGTGAGGGGCTGCACAGGAGGTGGGAGGTGGAGCTGGTGTGTGCCAGCAGCCACTGCAGTGTATGAGGGGCTGGCCAGGGCATGTGGCAGTAGTGCCTGGGGTGAGAGAGCAGAACCCAAGGAGGGAACATATTTCTGCTCCTGTGATGTGAAATGCTCATGTTTTGCTTTCAGAGGGATGATCCCTGCTGAGTAATCCAATTGTCCCTTGCCGAGAGCAGCAGCACTGCTTGTTGGGGACTGCACAGATCACATCGAATGCATTTTCTCTCGGGAAGCACACGGAGTCGTGCTCCTGCAGGGAATTAAGTGTTACACTGAAATAACTCATAAAAGCATCTTACCTGTCCAAACAGATGGGTGCAAAGAGGGAGCAGAGGAAAATCCTAGCGTCTGGGTGGCACTCCCTGGCTAGCAGGGGCAGCCAGCTGGAAGACTGCTGGATGACTTCTGTCATGGTCTCATGCTCCAGCAGGTTGGGGATCCTCATGTCGGAGTAGCCGATGTCGTAGCAGAGGGCCATGCTCTGAGGGATGGGCATGCAGCTGGAGGATCTCCTCAGGTAGCTCCCCCGGGCACCTGGAGAGCCCCAGAGCAGCAGGCGGGCCAGGAGACCCAGCAGCCACGGGCCACCCAAGCTCCAGGGGTGCCTGCCAAGGGACCTGACCATGCTTGGAGCAAGTGAACCAACAGCACACCCCGCACTGAGCTGCTCCTGCCTGTGGAATGCCTTTTATAGGCTACCAGCCACCTCTTTGTCAATCCATCCTCATTAAGTGCGGCCCTTTCAGAGCCCTCATGGGGAAGACAATGCTCCAATTTTCATTTGCCAGAGGCCCCGATTGTTTGTATTTTAGCAGGGGTTTGGCTTAGATCAGCAGGTGTGGAAATGAGGGCAGTTGGGGAGGGGTGAATGACTTGGCCCATGTGTCTTGGGGCTCTTTCAGCCAAGATTGAATCTCTGTTTGACACCAGTGCTCCAACCCATCCCCTTTCTCTTGCTCCAGGATTAGTCATTATTTCATAAACCGTAATGTTTTCCTCTCTTTTGTTTTTTGTAAAAGCAATCAAGTGTTGCTTAAAGTCAATTAGGAGGCATTTGTTTAGCTGGATCTATTGTTGAGCAGGCAGGGAGATAGGATGGTCTCACAGCCACAAGTTAACTGTTTGAGAGAGCTGGGGGCAGAGAGGAACTAATTTGCAGCTGTGGAGCCAAGTTGTTTGCAGACAGATTTGGCAGCACTCAGCTGGAAACCCCCTCACCTTGCAACCTGCATGACCACACACTTTCCAGTTAACAGAATTCCTGCTTCATTCTGAAATCCCCTTACTGCTGCTGAAGAATGGAATTGTCGTTCCTCCAGCATGTAATTAATGTTCCATCAGCCATCATTATTGTAGCCCAGTTTGGGGAACCTGAAATACTGGGGGTGTTGGTTGCCAGTGCACATGGTTCATGTGGACCTGGTGCTGTGCCATGAGGTTCAAACTGGTCAGTAGAAGCTCCAGCTCTGAAGCATCCTCTGGCACAAGGACCCTGTGCTGCCTGTGGCAGAAATTGTTTCCTTGGAGTGTGTTATGGATACAGCTGGCTGCATTGTGTTCCCGGGGCTTCCCAGGAACAGCTCATTTTCTACAGGGCTGGTTCTGGTGTGTGCTTAGCAGGAAGCCAACTGCTTATTGACAGCTTGAGCCGATAGGGTTGATTTCAGGTCATGAAAGTAATTAATTTTCCCCTCCATTTGAGGACTGCTGCTGCAGCTGATCTATAACATGTCCTTGGCACATACCTGCAGGAGCTCTAGGGAGCTGCAATTTGGAGAGCAGGACCTTGGGTCTAGGAGCACTTAACCTGTCCTGCATTGGTGGTTTTCCTTTCCCTTTTCAAAAGTCTCAGCAGCTCATACCAAGGTCACCATAGCTGTGACAGACACCAGCCAGGAGGATCCTCCGAACCTCCTGGGCCACAGTGTAACTGTGCTCTGGAATGGGACCTTGCCAGTGCTGTCCAAGTGCATGCCCAGTGTACCATGCAGCTAGAAGTCTCCTAGCCTCATGGCCATCAGTGGATTTTTCTGCACTTTAATTTGCTTGGGAATGTGGACTTTCCTGATTGCTGCTGGGTTTGTGCTGCAAAGGAAAGCTGGAGATACCTGGGTATGGAGTTTGGCATCATCCACATTCAGTATTTTCCTCTTTAACATTGCATTTGAAGACCATTATTAGTGGGAGAATCAAGAGAATGAGTGGGAGTAAGTTAGAATTTTTCCCCTTTCTGTTTGAGTTGTATAATAGAGCACTGTGCCATGTTCCCCTGGAAGGGATTTGGTTTTGTGCAAAGTGCCTTCCTCTCCACATGAGAGCAAGGAAGTCTGAAACCCTGGCCATCACTACTGCCCACTGTAATGATTTTTGGCCTCCCTTCCTGTAAAGCAGCAGTTCCCAGACTGTGATCCACATGGTACCTTTGAAATGGTAATATGCAGAGATATGCACGTGTTTGTTCACTCCTTTGTCCATTGTGGTATCTGTGAGAGAGTTTAAGGGCTTGACCCCAGGGTCCAAGCATTTAGGAACTGCTGCTATAAAAATACCTGCCTCCAGCAGCTCAGGTGTGTGGTGTATGCTCTTTGAGAGCCCTTTTGGTAGAAGGGTGGATGTTTTTAAAAGTCCCAAACTTAGTTCCTAAATTTTCCCCCTACCTATTTTGATTTTTTTTTCCTGAGAGTCCTGCTACCAGCATGGGATCCCACTGTAACAGTTCCTCAGTCTCTGTTCCTGCTCACACTTCTGCTGCAGAAATCCCTGACTTCCTGACAGAGGAGGAGTGCAAGCTCATTGTCCATCTGGCAAAGCTGAAGGGACTACAGAAGAGCCAGATCCTACCAACAGAGGACTATGAGGAAGCCATGGAAATGATTGAAATCAGCCAGATGGACATTTTCAATCTGCTGGATCACAATCAGGACGGGCAGCTGCAGCTCAAAGAGGTAGAGTGTGGGCAGACTGGGGAAGGTGTTCTGGAGACCCTCTGGCACATCCCCTCATCAGATGCTCTCTTGGTTACTCATGTGCTTGGGTGGGGCCAGAGCCCAGAATGTACCAATCACAATTTGCTTCATTTTAATGCCTCAGAATTTGTGCTGGCCTTCAGAATGGAAGTTTCCGGGCAATTTGCAGCAGCTGTCATGCTATTGGGAGGCAGCAACAGTCCTTGGCAGGACATGTGTGATTTGAATATGCTGGATAAAATGTTCCTGTGCTGTGGATTGTTGCCTCTTGCTGTGTGTCCTGGGAAGTGAGTTTGTCACGCAGGCTGCTTTGTGGGGAACTCACTGTGTGAATTCACAAGCCCCAGCAAAGGCACCCCTATAGATGAGCCAAGGACAATAATAAGCCTCCTGTCCACAGCTCTTCAGCACCCTTGCCCTGTATGGCAGGATGCATCAGGGCAGGTACTGACAGTTCAAGCGTGTCCCTCCTCAGGTTCCCATTCCAGGTGAAGCTGGGAGTCTGAACCATCCAGTGCACCATGAGTGCTGTGGAGTATGGGGAGCTGTGCCGGTGCCAGCCCAGGGCAAGGCTCCTTTCTCTCAAGGTCAGAGCCTGCTGAGAGCTGTTCAGGCTTCTGCATCTCTCTGTACATGTTGAAGGGAAGAATTTTGTTCCAAGCCCTTACCTTGAACAAGTAAAAGCATTCACTCATCAGTATCAATATTATCATCAATAGCTTTACTTTCCTTTCAAGAGAAAGCTGTGCTCTCTCCACCCCAGGGCTGGTTAACCAAGTTCCAGCAGTCGTTTGCCATGACCTAAGCTGGAAATAACAGCACTCATCAGCAACACTCTGTGTGTGGCTGCCAGATGATTCTCACTGCAATCGTCTTTCTGCGGAAATGTGCTGATGCCTGTCTGGCTGATGTGCTGTGGAAGAGGTCCCACCAGGCCTCCCACAGGGAATCTGTAGGGTCTCAGGAGGGCAAGAAACCAGTGGGATTTTTGATCCATTTATGAATTTCAGGTGTTGACCCATACCCGACTTGGAAACGGCAGGTGGATGACCCCTGAGAACATCCGGGAGATGTACACAGCGGTCAAAGCTGATCCTGATGGGAATGGTAAGAGCAGCTCCATGGCAATCCCTTCACCCTCAGCACCTTGGACACTTGCACAGCCATATGGGGCAGAGCAAGACCTGTGTCCCTGCCCAGGCCTTTTTTTCTGGCTGAATTCTTTGAAGGGAAGTAGCACTGCCCTAGACACCTTCTCAGGGAAGTACATGCAGGGTAATCCCCTTACTGCACTCCTGCATCACCACTCTAGTGGCTAACTGGTCCCACTGCCTGGGCTTGGATCTTGCTGGAGCAGGACCAGACCACAACTCTGCACTCCCTTTCCCCTGTCAGACCTGCCTTGGTTCATGCCCTGCTATAACAGGATCTTAGGATCTTCTGATACAGAGCTTTTGTTACCTGGGATGCAGGTGTTCAGACACACATTGCATGCTCCCCCGTTTTCAGGGAGACTTTCACAGCAGGTCAAGAGGCCCGTGTCACTGTGAGGGGAGAGTGGAATAAGTGGAGCTGGGGGTGATCTTGTCTGTCAGCCTTTGGGGCTGACCCCCCTTTCTGCCACTGCAACCTCTCTGTATTCCATGAGGCCACTTCTGCCCCTCCTGCCTCCGCCTCCCAAGGGCTCCTGCTGGTCCGGACATACACTCTAACCTCTGCTGCTCTAATTAGAGTGGCCTCAATTAAGCAGCACTCCATTTCCTAATCAAATTAAGTGAATGCACAGTCTCTTCCAGTGACCTAGCATTGAGAGCTGCCCACGAGGAGCTGCTTTGGAGTTGAAGCAGTAGCAGTGTGAAAGCGTAAATATCCGGAGGGCACCCTGTGCAACTCTCCTCCAGGCCGGTGGCATTCTTGGCATGGGTCTGACTGAGTCCTCAGTGGCTTTTCCACCATTCTGGACATTAACAAATGAAAGGTCCTGTTAAAGGGCTATTGGCAGGACCTTGCTTCCAGAGTACTGCTTCCCTCTGTTGTTAGATTGGTACATGACACTGAGGGACCAGGTCACAACCTGGATGTGGCACTGCGTCATCAAAGACTGTGGGGAGTCAGGGGAAGTGCAGACAGAGAGACACTAGGAATAATGACAATGGATCGTTTGGTCATGACCTGAGGATGTGGCACCTGAGGAACTGTCCCTGGCTGACCCTTCCTCCTGCCAGGGGGTGCTCATGCCCAGGGAGCAGAGCTGGCACCCAGCAGCACTGGGTTTGCTGCCTGAGTGAGCTCCTCTCCCAGCCCATGGCGTGTGCAGGCCAGCCCAGGGCAGTGCACTGCATGCTGCTATCAGGGACCTGTGCAAGGCTTCCCTTCTCCAAAAGGAGGAAACAACAAATGTGAGGATTTTCCTGAAGCTGAGAAAGAGTCCACCCCTTGCTGATTCCAGCTGAGTGCAAACAAGAAATACCTGTTTCAGGAGAAGCTGCTTTATACTTCTTGCTTTTCTGTTATTTCTATTTACGCAAGACCATACTGTCATGCATTCCTCATTTATGTTTTGCAGTTACACAAATCAGGAGAATGTACTGCTTGTTTTGGGTTTGGCTTTTTCTTAATTACCCTGCAAGATCATATAGAAAATGTGGTCTGAGGTCCCACTCTGTCCTTAAACATGTTGATTTAAATACCTAAATAATAAGCCTCAAGACATTGGGTGGCACAGCTTCCTTGTGCATATCAGAACTGTAGTGTCTGTTTCTCTCTTTTGATATATTGATTTGTGGGTTTCAGGAGCTTTTTAAAGTTTAAAACAGTGTTTTGCCTGTCCCAGTTCTGACCCTGCACAGTTCAGTTTGGCAGGTTGCTCTGTGTCCCCTGCTGCAGGCGAGAGCACTGCTGGAGCCCATGATCAGGGGCAGGAGGGGGGCAGCCTGTGCTGCACAGTGAGCCTTGACTGGGTCTGTGTGAGGAAGGCAGTTTCTGCAGTGCCCTCAGCTGGTGGTTCTCCGAGTACAGGATGCAAGAACTGTTACCTGCACCAGAGTCAGGTGGCCTTTCCTGTGTTCCCATAGGTGTGCTAAGTTTGGAGGAGTTCAAGCAGTTGAATATCCGTGATTTCCACAAGTACATGGGAAGCCAGAAAGTGAAGATGAGTGACTTGGTGCGCAACAGCCAGCACACCTGGCTGTACCAGGGCGAGGGGGCACACCAGGTCATGAGAGCCATTCGGCAAAGGTAAGGGCCAGGGAGCTGAGGGGACGTTGGGTTTGGGTAGGCAAAAGCATCACCTGTGTGCTGGGAGAGGCAGTGGCACACTTCCTAATTGTGTGAAAAGTCCTTGGAGTATAAAGAGCAATGAACACAGACACAAAATGGAGAGAGGAGGTTTTCATTAGAAGAAGAATTTGCATTGTCCTGTGGAAAGGGAAAAAGAAAAAATCGAGCCTTTCAGCATCTCCATTCACTTTTGGGAACAGCCCTATAAAACCAGGAAGATTTGGCACTATATGAAATCATTCATTCTAATTAGTAACTGAGCTTACTGGGAGAAACTGCCCGGTTCCAATGCTGTCTGGGTGCCAGCAGTTACTGTCATTTGCTTTAGTTACTCATGCATTTCACTGAAATCTGTCTTTGCTGTTCAGAGCTGACTTTTTAAAAAGCACGACTTCACCTTAAATTAGTCAAGTTAGTTTAATCCTCCAAGCACACATATTGTAGGGCAGCTCATGGCAGATGGGAGAACCTCTTACCTTTCCCTTCATCTCAGATTTGGTACTGGGAAGAGCTGAAGCCCAGTACAAAAGCCAGATGATGTAGCTGTAGTGAGTTTCAGATAATTGGCTGAAGACTCGCTTGTTCTTGTGGTGCTGGTCCTCACCCAGAACGTGGGTGGGTAAAATCTGTCCTGAGGCCTGAAAAACAGCTGTTGGCCCCTCCTTTTCTTCAGTGCATTCCAGTGGGAAAATGGGGTCACATATTGCCTTGATTAGAGCAGACTGTGGCTGTCACCTTCCCTGTGCCAGCTAGCCAGCACACACAGGCATTGGCATTCTGCTCGCACGCTCTGCAGTTGGCCACTGTCAGGAGGATGTGAAGACACAGCACTGAAGGAGGCTCTTGGTCCTCCTGGGACCAGGCAGCGCCTGCAGGGGCTTTGCCACCCTGCCCAGGTGCCACATTGTCCTTGCACCTGCCCCAAGGGCTTCACCAGTCCGGATTCTCAGAGCTCTGAGTGTTCTTTGGCAGGTCTCAAGACGTACCTGCTTGCCTTGGGGATGATCTCAGATGTAGCAGTGGAAAAATCCCAGAGCAGGAGGGCTCCGGTCTCCTTGATCACTTCCAGTGCCCCTCTGCCCTGGGGGAGGCTGCTGCAAAGGCAACAGGGAAAGGTGAGTTAGGTGACAAGACTGTTCCTAGAGCTAGTCTCTGGTTCACTCTCAGCAGGGGTCCTGTGCTTTGCTAACTGTCCCTGAGGTGTGTAGGTGGTGTGCAGGAGTCCAGAGAAGTGATGAGATGGCACATGAAGGCTCCAGGGACATGCACAGAAGGGATCTTGCTGAGCAAGCAAAGTCTTCCTGAGAGCAGTCCTGCTAGAGATGCTGCCTTCAGTTTTGTTTTGGTTTTTTATTAACCTTGATGAGGGTTTTCTGAGCCGATGCTGATGGTCCAACAGATGAGTAGGACCTGGCTGTCTCTTGGCATGCTCGCTGCAGCCCATCCGTCTCTCCGGTCTTTTGGGAAGGGGGTTCTCTTTCTCTGGGTTTATTCACTGCTTGGGAGTAGTGGCTGATGAGGTGATGGTGGCTTTGCACTCAGCAGCTCTGCTCTCCCCCAGGGTAATGCGCCTCACTCGCTTGCCCCCCGAGATCGTGGAGCACAGCGAGCCCCTGCAGGTTGTGCGCTACGACCAGGGAGGGCACTACCACGCCCACATGGACAGCGGCCCCGTGTTCCCCGAGACTGCCTGCAGCCACACCAAGCTTGTTGCCAATGAAAGCGCTCCCTTTGAGACCTCCTGCCGGTAAGCTCTGCCCTGAGCACGTTAGACAAGGGCTGTGAAGAGCCATTTCACCTCACCTCATCTCGCCTGGGACTCAGTGCTCGGGTTGTGGGCTCACAAACCAGCTCAGGACATCGCAGGCATGAAGGGGTTTTAAAGGGGATGGGGGCAAATCCCACCTGGGTCCATGCAAGGAAGGTGGAGTGGGTGGTCCTGCCCCAGCAGAGCCTACAAGCACACTCATTACTCTGGGCAGGGGTTTTCTTTGTTGTCCTCGTGTTACTCTTGGAGAAAAGCTGATGGTGTAAATCATGTGCAGTGTCATGTCTTGGAGGAGCCACTTTATTTATGGTGGAGCAGCTTGGCATGGGGAGCCCCTGTGCATCTCCTCCTGCTCCAGGTGTGTCTCCTGACAGTCTCTGTCTTGCAGGTATGTCACCGTGCTCTTCTACCTGAACAATGTGACTGGGGGAGGTGAAACAGTCTTTCCTATTGCTGATAACAGGACGTACGAAGAGATGGTAAATTAACCTCCCTATGTGTTACCCCTGGGGATTCTGAGTCCCTCTTGGAATGTCTTTATTCATTGTGGCTGCAGAAGGGGTCTGGTGTGTTAGGTTGGTGTGCATTAGCATTTGCAGCTAGAGCATTGGGGAGACCATGTTCCACGTACAGTCTTTTTCCTCTGAGGACAGGGGAGGAGGCACAGAGCTTTGACAGCTCAGCTCTCCCTCCTCAGAGGTGTGAGGTGTCAGGTAAAGTGTTAAGAAATGGCAGCTGCTCAGAAACGGGTTATGAACTTCCTGGGGCCTGAAACTGGCTGCTCCAGGTGGGTTATGAAAGCTCCTGCATCAACCTTAAGCTATCCTGTGGAACACTCAGACAGGAGTGAGGGGCAGGGGTATCCCAGTGCGTGTGCCTTGTTCCAGCCCTGTTTGTGACATCTTCCCTGTGGTTTCTGTCCAGTCCTTGATCCAGAACGACATTGACCTGCGAGATACTCGGAAAAACTGTGACAAGGGCAATTTGCGAGTGAAACCTCAGCAAGGCACTGCTGTCTTCTGGTACAACTACCTGTCAGATGGAGAAGGTACAGGCTCACTTAAAACTGGGGTCCTGGGAGAGGTGGGATTGCAGTAGGTGACAGCCATCATCTTCTTGCTGCAGCTGGGAGCTCAAAGAGCAGCCAGAAAAAGGGTGGTAGCTGCCTGCTAGTGGGAACTGTAGAGTCTTTTTGTCAACAGCTGAGTAGGAGCTTCCTGACTCTGAAAGGCCTTTGTTTACAGGCAGTAGGTCAGTGGCTCCTGATGTCTTTGGGGGACAGGACTAGCTAGCAAACAAAGACCTTGGCTGCACTCGCCATCACCAGCTGCCTTCCATCCCACTGTGCAAGCTGAAACTCCTGCTGGAACTTGGTCTGCAATTCAAAATGTGTCACTGATGTGGTGTTGGCCAAAGGGATGGGGAGGGGAGGTAGACAAAGGCACGACCATCAGCTCTGCAGCATGAGGACACATGGGCCACCCCATGCCACGCTTGGGGCCAGTGCCTGCTTTGTAGCTGAGCCACAGCCCCACGATGTGTCCTTGGGCTGTTTTTGTCACAAAGCACAGTGCGGTTTTCCCTGACACGCTGGGAATGAACATGAATCTTTAGGGCTGCTGGTGAGTTTGGCACCAGAAGGTTTCCATGGCAGACTTTGAGCTTTGGTTAGAGGAAGGAGTATAATGTCCCAGGTCCCCTGAGAGCAGCCCATGTTTCCATCTCTAGAAAATCCACAGAGGAGGTCACAAGACCAGTGTTTGGCCTGTTGGGTGATAATAGCAAGAATTGTCGCTCTCCTACTAGAAGAGCCCTGTTGTGTTTTTATGAGCAATTTGTTCCTAAATGGAAAGTGGCTGCTGATGTAAGTCTGCCACAGAAAAACGATGGGATCATTGTAAACAGATCATTTAAGACTGCTGAAATGCAATCTTTAAAACGGCTGCAAGCCTCTGGCTTCCTCAGGCTTTTTAGTGGCAGAACCCATCTCTTCTGTGCCAGCCTTCCTTTTTCCAAGAGAGCTGAGAAGGACAGGCTGTGATCTGGATTGTGAGAGCCACTTGTGCTGAGTGGAGAGATGGAGGCAGCGGGCATTTTGCACTCAGGGAGCTTGCCCTGATGAACTCCTTGTAGGCGCTAGGGTGAGGTGGCGCTAAGATGGAGGGGTGCAAGGGAAAGTAACTGCTGGAAGATGTATCTGAGCTCAAATCCAAGCAGGTAGTGCAGGCAGGAGAGACAGCATCGGTGTTTGCTGGCCGTGTGTTCCTGTGTGGTCCCAGCTGTATCTGCCTTCCTGTGCCACCGTTTAACGGGGCTCTGCTCCGCAGGCTGGGTGGGAGAGCTGGACGACTTCGCTCTGCACGGGGGCTGCCTGGTCACCCAAGGCACCAAGTGGATTGCCAACAACTGGATCAACGTGGACCCCAACCGCCGGCGGCAGCAGCAGTTCCAGCAGGAGATGGAGCGCTTAGCGGGGTCCGAGGCGGGGCCCGGGGCCGGAGCCCCGGGGGAGTGGACAGTGGACAAGGCCTACAGCGGGGTGCACCTGGAGCTGTAGCGCCGGCAATGCCGCGCGTGCCCTTTTCCCGCGCAGCGCGGGGGGGCGGGGCCGGGGCCGAGTGCGCGGCGGGGCCGCGTCGCGCGCCAATAAAGCGTGAGAGACACGGGCGGCGCCTCCGCGTGCTCGGGGCGGGGGCGGGGCGGGGCCACGTGGGACTCGGCCAATGAGCGCTGAGGGGGCGGGGGCGGGGTTGGTAGGGCCAAGATGGAGTCGGTAGCTCTTGTGGCCCCGGTGACCGCGCTGGAGTTCGCGGGGGATGTGCTGCTGGCGGGTGAGCGCTGGGACCGGACCGGGGCGGGCGGCGGGGCCAGCGGCAGCGGCTGACGCGGTGTCCCGCAGGTACAGGCCCGGAGGTGGTGGCGTTTCGGCTGAGCGGCGGCGGGCCGGCGGCGGCGGCGGGCCGGCGGAGCGTGCTGCGTGAGGCCAGCGTGCAGGGGCTGCGGACCGAGCCGGGACCCGGGCCGGCGGCGCGAGTAGCGGTGTTCGGCGGGCGCTGGCTGGCGGTGCTGGCGGTGCGGCGCGGCGGAGCGGGCGCTGGGCCGCTGCTGGCGGCGTGCGGTGGCGGGGCCTCGCGCGAGCTCCGGGCGCGGGTGTGGGAGGCGCGGTGGGCGGCGGGCGGGCGGCTGGCGCTGGCGCTGGGCGGCGGGACCGTGGCGCTCTACGAGTGGTGGGGGGGCGGGCGCTGGCTGCGGCAGGCGAGCTGTGGCGGGGCCGGGGCGCTGCGCTGCGCCGTGCTGGCGGGGATGAGCTGGGGACGGCTGGCGCTGGCGGCCGGCACGGCGATGGGGAACGTGGTGGTGTGGCGGGCGGCGGCGGCCGCGGCCCCGCACCGTCAGCTGTGCGGGCACCGGGGCGCGGTGCTAGCGCTCTGCTACGCGGCGTCGCGGGGACTGCTCGTCTCCGCCTCCGAAGACCGCAGCGTGCGGCTGTGGGCCGTGGGCGAGTTGGGCGGCGGGGACGGGGCCGGCACCTGCCTGCTGGTGTGCTACGGGCACGGGGCGCGAGTGGCCGCCGTAGTGCTGCGGGGGCCGCTCCCGGTCAGCGCCGGGGAGGACGGCGCCTGCCTGGAGTGGGGCGGCGGCGGCACCGTGCGGCGGGCGCGGCGCGGGCACCGCGGGGCCCTGCGCGCCCTGGCCCTGCGCCCCGCCGGCGGCCGCCTGGCCACGGGCGGCGACGACGGCGGCGTCCGGCTCTGGCAGCCTCGGCGGGAGGCTACAGCGGCGATCCCTGCGGTTGCAGCGCTGGGGGCCCGGGAGCGGCCGCGGGCCGTGCTGCTGGTGGGGCCGCAGCGGGTGCTGGTGCTGGACGAGGCGGGCGGGCTGGCGGCATTCGAGGTGGCTCAGGGTTGCTGGACGCCGGTGCTGCACCCCGCCGCCAGCGGGCCCCGCGCCGTGCTGGCAGCCGCCCCGCTGCACGGATGGGACGAGACGCTCTGCGCCGTGGCCGGCGGCGATGGGCGCCTCCTCCTTTTCGCCTTGAGCCGCCCCGGGGCCGCCACCGAGCTCACGCTGTTCGAGGGGGCCGTGCACGGGCTGAGCTGGGCTCTCCGTCCCGGGCTGCTCCCCGACACCGCTGCTGCTCTTCTGGCCTCTGGTCCCGACGGGGAGATGCTCTGGCTGGACGTCACCCACCGCCCCGGGCAGGCTCCCTGGGTGCGGCTCATGGGTCGGTACCTGCTGCCCCCCTGCAAGCAGCGCTGGCACACCTGTGCC
This sequence comes from Ammospiza nelsoni, assembly GCF_027579445.1. NCBI lineage: Eukaryota > Metazoa > Chordata > Aves > Passeriformes > Passerellidae > Ammospiza > Ammospiza nelsoni. Next base: position 8,951,974 of record NC_080643.1, read on the forward strand.
GCCTTCTTGCCCCAGGAAGGGCTCCTGGTCTGTGGGGACCGCCGGGGCTCCCTCCTCCTCTTTCCTTGCAGCAGCTCCTCGGGGTGGGCTGCAGAAAGCACCAGCATTGTCAATGGTGGCACTAACCCCGTTGTTGAGGACTCCAGCAATGAGCTGGAGCCCTCTTGCTTTTTGCACAAAGAGGCTCTTCCTCTTGAGTCCCCACTGTCAGTGCTCTTTGGACTCCATGGGAAGACAGGAGTTACCTCGGTGACCATCCACCAGGGCTACATTTACAGCACGGGCCGGGATGGTGTCTACCGCCAGCTCCGCCTGTGGGACCAGCAGCTGGAGGTCCTGCAGAAGCACAGGCCCTGCAAAGGGCTGCAATGGATTGAGGAGCTGCACTTCACCTCGGATGGGGACCTGCTTGTGCTGGGCTTTCACGCTGACAACTTCGTGGTGTGGAGCAGCAGGACCGGCGAGAACATGCACTGCATCCCCTGCGGGGGCGGGCACCGCTCCTGGAGCTACTGCAGCAGCCCCTTGGCCGAGGTGTTCGCCTTTATCAAGTCTGGGGATGTGATGCTGTACCACCGTGAGGCCGAGCCCTGCAAGCAGCAGGTGCTGCTGGAATCCCTGCACGGGCGGGAGATCACCTGCGTGCGGCGCATGGGGGCCCTGCAGGTGCCTGGCCCTGCCACCGTTAACGTGTTTGTCACCGGCAGTGAGGACACCACGACCTGTGTCCTGGTGCTCAGTGAAAACTCTCGGGCAGCTGTGCCCCTTGCCCGCCTCAGTGACCACATTTCCAGTGTGAGGACGTTGGCATTCGCCATGGGACCTGGAGATGAGGGCCTTGGTGATGAGGGCTTGTCTGCCCTGCTCTTCTCTGCTGGTGGCCGTGCACAGATCGAGTGCTACCGGCTGCTGTGCACTGGGGACACGGCGGCTCAGAGTGCTGTGGCCTGCCAGATCATGCACGTGGCCTCCCACCGGCTGGACAAGCACTGGGAGAAGAAGAAGAACAGGCACAAGCTTGTCAAGATGGACCCAGAGACTAGGTGATGATCAGGGACTGCCCAAGGCAGGATTAGTAGTGATCACAGTGTGGGAGGGTGTTGGGAGCTGCATGGGCCTCCACTGGAATACCTGCTCTGTGCAGCTGCAGGTTCAGCTGAGGCAGACAGAACCAACGTGGCTTCATGTGTGATTCCTGGTGTACAGTGCGCTGTGGGCCTCAAGGAGCTTTTGGTGTTAGGGAAAGGCTCAGGGCTGCTCTCCTGGGCCACCCACCTCCATGGGGCCACAGAGGTGTTGGTGAATGTTGTGTCTTTGCTGCAGGTACATGTCCCTGTCAGTTGTGCCTGGGATAAGCACCAAGCAGCTGCCAACACCCTGGAAATTCCTGGCTGCTGCCTGCAGCGATGGATCAGTCCGGTGAGGAGCCATCATGGGGCTTGGCAGGGAGAATGGAGCTGGTGATGGCAGCAGAGCAGGCTCAAATCAGGAGGTTACTGCCATGGGATGTGGCCTGCTCTGAGCTGGCCTTAAGACAGGGCATGGTGGGAAATGGGGCAGTGGAGCCAGAAGCTCCTACTCTCCCACAGCCAACTGGCCTCTGCTCCATTACAGGATCTTTGGGCTGCTGGAGGCTGCTCGGAAGTTGGTGCTGGTGGCAGAGTCATTTCACCACCAGCGCTGTGTGCTGAAGGTGGAAGCATTCCTGCACACAGGGGCAGGAGGAGAGAGGTGAGCCCTGAATGCTGGGCTGCAATTGATGGGCTCTGGGGAGAAATGTCTGTCCTTGCAGAGTGCTGGCAGCTCAGCAGGTAGAGGGAAGGGAGAAGTTAATCCCTGGGGGCTGCTCTGCCACTTCCACGGATCTCAGTGGGGACCCCCAGGGCTGCAGCCAGAGACTCCCTCTACACCCCCCATTCTAGGAGGCACCTCCTGTGCAGCGCAGCCACTGATGGCAGCATTGCCTTCTGGGACATCACCGGCCCCATCACGGATGCAGCAGACGCCCTGCACCAAGCAGAGGGAGAGATGCAGCCCTTGGGTGAGTGCTGCTGCCCAGCAGCTCTTGTGCTCCCTCTGCCAAGGTGAGCACTGCTCTCCTGACCCAGCCTGTTTTCCCAGCCCTAGAGGCCCCGCTGGTCACGGTCATGGCGCACAGCTGCGGCGTCAACAGCCTCCACATCCGAGAGACGCCCGAGGGACGGTACCTCGTGGCCAGCGGCAGCGACGATGGCTCCATCCACGTCTGCCTGCTGGAGGTAGCCCTGGGCAGGGCTGAGGGCACGGCAGGGACCTGCCTGCGGGTCCTGGAGCGGGTGTGCAGGCCCTGTGCCCACGCTGCCCACGTGACGGGGATCCGCGTGCTGCGGCCAGACCTGCTGCTCTCGGCCTCAGTGGACCAGCGCCTGACGCTGTGGAACCGCTGCCCAGGAGAGCTGCTGCCCCTCAGCACCACCTTCTTCCACGTGCCTGACCTAGCTGAGCTCGACTGCTGGGAGGTGGAGGAGGCTGGGGGTGAGCTGCGCTACTACTGCGTGCTCTGTGGGCAGGGCCTGGAGATGCTGTGTGGCACAGCCTGCTCCAAACCTCCTCCACAAGAGGCTCCTCAGTAATGAGGCAGGTGTGTGACACACCCAGATCCCTGCCTGCATTCAGAGGGCACCCTGCACTTGGGCTTTGCCCATCACTGTGGTCCCTGCCTCGAGCCTGCACACTTGTGTGTCTTGTCCTGAGGGGACAGGCATACTTGGCTCCTTCAGGCACATGCCATGGTTGTGGTGCTTGAGGCCAGTGGTCTCTGAGAAGGCAGATGTGATCCCTCCAGACAAGCCTAGGGCTTCCCCATGCAGTAAGGAAGTGGGGCTGTTAGCCCCTGCTGCCCAAGGGCAGCTCTTCTCTGCAAGGTGTGAAGGACCAATGTCAGCTTTCCAGTCTTGGTCTCAGAGAGGAACCTTGCTTGGGAGGGCACTGAGGATATGGCCCGGCCCTGGGAGCTTGAGAGCAGCAGGAGGCCAGGAAGGGTCGGGTACTGGTGTGACACATGGTGGGCTGCAGCCTTGCGTGTCCACAGACAGAGCCCTGTGTGACACTCTTGACCCTGCAGAGCTGAAATCCACAGGGACACTGATCCTCCACAGCAGCACCCTTGTGGCATCAGGGGTGGCTGGGCTGCCCACAAATACCACCCCCTGCAGGCCAAGTGGGTTTTTCCTACATATCAGCAGGATCCAGGACAGTCAGACCAAAGAAAGGAAGGAAAGACAAACAACCCTGAGGTCAGACACATAGAGGGGTTGTCCAGCAACAAGTGTATTGGACCCCAATACTGGGGCCTGGCTCAGAGCCCAACAGGAGCCAGGAGCCTCAGGAGCTCCCTGCCAGCACGGAGCACCTTTCAATAAAGTTTTGAGGGAAGTGAAGTTGGCATTTGTCTGTCTTTGTGGTGACTGGTCCCTGCTGCCACCTCCCCAGTACTCCCAGCCCATCTTTCTGGGGTGGCATGGGAGCCCTTTTCACTTCTGCTGGTGTGGATGTGGAGGGGCATCCATGTCCCACACTGGGCACAGCTGCAGAGAGCACAGACCAATCCCCAAACACCATGGGAAGGGAAATGCCTCCATGGGGCTGAACTGTGCCTTGCCTGCCACTGGAGCAGCCCTTGCCCTGCCAGGACAGTGTGCCCTGTTCTCCCCCCAAGGTGTGGTGTGTAGGTGACTGTCACATCATGGTCAAGCTCTTCAGGGGTGGCTCAGATCTGGCTGAGGGGAGGGAGGTGCAGGGTTGCCAGGGCACTGTGGAACACATCTCTCACTGCTCCCAGCAGCTGGAGGCGAGCAAACATCTGGTCAAAGAGATGAGGGAACGGCTCCTGCAGGGAGAAAGGCAGCTTGGGACTGGTGGCCAAACTGCCCCTTGGCAGGCTGGCCCTGCAGGCACTGCTGCCTGTGCTCCCTTGGAGGATGGGACAGGGGACCATCACACTCCTGGCACCATTCCCCACATGGCTGCCCCCCCCCCATGAGCAGTGCAGCCCCAAAGACTGCAGGGGCACAAGGCTCAGGCTGGCACACCTAACTCACCCCCAGGATGTGCACCCGGTTGTAGTAGGAGCTGAAATCCATGCTGAGCTGGATAAGGAACTTGCACACCTACAAGGCAGAGACATTCTCATGGCACAGTGAATTCTGGCTGGTCTTGGGCCCTCACCCACCCCAAGCAAAGCAGGAACTGCCCCAGGGGCATGGCCATCTATTCTCTCAGCACTGTCCCTGTGTTGCTCACTGATGGGCAGCACCTGCTGGCCTGAAGCTTTGCCCTGGGCTGGGCCTGCTGGAGCAGCATCCACGGGTGCTGTGGCACATGGCACTTACTGTCTCTGTGCTGGCAGTGATCCGGATCCCCTTGGAGGGTGGGGGCAGCTGTGCTGCCTGCTGCAGGACTTCAGGGAAGGGCAGGAGATAGTTGAAGAGCAGGAGCCATTCACCCTGTGAAGGGATGACATGTGTAAGTGTCAGATTCTCCTGGGCCATAGCATCCATCCCCAGAGCCAAGGGTGCACAAATCCCCCCATTCCTCGTCTCAGCACTCACCTCTTCTCGGAGGCAGGAGAAGTTCAGTTCAGACACTGGTGGCAGAGGTGGGTATGTGCCTGGAAAGCAGGGAGACTGCTGTGCCCAAAGAAGCCCCTGTGGCTCCAGCAGTGGCTGTCAGAGGAGGTGCTGGGGCTGATGCTCACCCTGCTCCACAGCCCGCTGGAAGGTGCTGAAGAGCGTGGCCAGTCGGGCACAGTTGTACATCACAAAGGCACCACTCTTTGTTCCCTTTGTGGAGATGCTGTTGTTCTCCAGGTCCAGGGTGATCTGAGGGCAGGGAGAAGCCACAGTCCAGGCTGCTCAGCACAGATCTACTCTTCCCACAGCCTGCCAGCCCTGGCCCCATGCAAGCCACTGTCCTACCTGACTCCGGTGAGCAGTGCTCAGCATCTCAAACCTGATGGCAGCCACTGTCAGGGTATCAATCACCTCTGTCCAGGCCTCATCTGTGGAGAATGTAGGTGCCATCATGCACAGCTTGCTCCATTCCCATGTACTGATACCCCCAGCACCCAGGCAGGACACCCCTGGTTGAGGACCACCACGGCACCAGCCCTGGCTCCCATCAGGAGTTGCTCTCTGCCAGTGCCCTGGATGTTCACATGCCTTCCCAAAGCGAGGGCAACACCTGGCTCAGTCCTGGAGGGGAGAAGGAGCACCCTGCAGGTGCAGCCCCCCCAGCTGTGGACTCATGGGAGCAATGAAGATGGGATGGAGCAGCATCCCCATGGAGCCCAGCTGTCACCTTGTGCAAGCTCCCCATACTTGATCACGGAGGCCTCATACATCTGGTGCTTCCGGAGCCTGGGACAAACACAGACAGAGCCACCTGCTGTGGGCTGAGCTGGCCCACAGGGAGCCTTAGCAGCAGAGAAAGCAGCAGGTGCCCTGCACAGCAACTTACTGGAAGTACTGGTCTGCCCCAATGGGTGATGAGGGGTTGGTCACCTTCACTGGCCCACAGACAAGGTGTTTCTGAAACGCACAGAGGCTGAGAATGGAGTGAAATCCAGCCCTGTTCTAAGCCTAGAGCCAAGGATGGATGCTGGGGGCCACACTGAGAAGGGTTAGAGGTTGCTCTTGCTCACCTGCAAAGCTGTGTGGGCTCCCGGATCCAAAATCCTCCAGAGCACATCCAGCTGCTGCTGCTGGAATTCCTCCTCACAGTTCACCACATGCATGATGCTGCAGCAACTGCTCTGGCCTTTGGCCTGCAGGAGAGCACAACAGGGAGCTCAATCCCATTGCCTGCCAGAAGGAAGGGACACTTGGGAGGAGAGAGGTGGGCAGTGCTGTGGGATCACTCACTGGACACTGCAGAACAGCTTCCTGCAGCTCAGCCAAGGACTGCAGCATCCTCTCTGTCACTGAAAGAAGGAAGGACACACAGTGGGACACGGCATTCTCCACCCCCCAGCATCAGATCTGCCCCAGGCTCAAACCAGACTGAAGGAGAACAAGAGAGGCAAGCCATTTGTGTCCACAACCCCACCTTATTTTTGTTAAAAACAGCTGAAAGGAAACAGGTCTATTTGCACCCATTCCATCCCCACTGCCACACCTGAGCTGCTGTACATGTGAGGCTCACCGAGAAGCACATCTAGATTGGGGTCGTAGCCCAACAAGCCCTGCTGCTCCACGAAGCTCTTCAGGTGCACCTTAGAGATGACACCCTCGGCTGTGCCTGGCCCCGGCTCACAGGCTGCGGCACAGGGGCACCGGCCCAGCTCTGCCTTCAAGGCCGAGATGGCATCAGCGAGGGCCGAGCCGCCGGGGCCGGAGGGCCAGCAGACGCGGAGCTGCCGCAGGACGTCCCAGCTCCTCTCCTCGCTGAGGGCAGGGACCAGGCGCACGTCGACCCTGCGGGAGAGGGCGAGGCAGGCGCTGGGAGCGGCGGGCGCTGCGGCGGGGCCGGGAGCAGCACGGGCCGGAGCACTCACCCCTGGGCGCGCAGCAGCTGGGCCAGGTGGTCGGCCAGCAGGACGGAGCGGAGGTGGCGGGGCCGCAGGGCCGCGGGGCTGCTGCGCAGGGCCGGGCAGTGCAGCACCACGCAGCCCGTGCGCGGCCCCGCGGCGGGGGCGGCCGGGCCGGGCAGAGCCCCCAGCAGGCGCTGGAAGGCCTCGGGCCGGTGCACCTGCACCGCCAGCCCCGCCGCCGTCTGCCGGCAGACCCGCAGCGGCAGCACCGCCGGGCCCCGCAGCGACGGCACCGCCGACACGGCCTCGGGGGGCACCTGCGGGCGGAGGGCGAGGAGCGGTCCGGGCTGCACGGGCACAGGACGGCTCCAGCCCCGGCCCCATCAAACCGCTCCCGCAAATCCCGCTCCCGAGCCAGCCCTGCCCACGCCGCCGCGGCCTACCTGCCCGCCGGGAAAGGCGGCGCTCAGCGCGGCCCGCGGCGCCAGGAAGTCCCGGTGGCGCAGGTTGCGGGCGCCGCTCTCCTTCACCCAGAGCGCGGCGGGCCGCCCCAGGGCCCCGTTCAGCGCCCGCAGCGTCGCCGCCACCCCCGGGCGGCCGCCGTCCATCTCCTCGCCCATCGCGCGCTTCCGCCACCGCGGCCGGAAATGATGTCACGCCTCTCCCAGGAGGCCGCCATGTTGCGTGCGGCGCTCCCGGGCGGCCATCTTGGTGACGGGCGCCTTGGCCGGGCAGGGCGGCCATCTTGGGGGGACGGGCGCGGAGCCGCCATGGTGGGTGTGGCGGGCAGCGGGCGCCGCCATGATGGATGTGTCAGGGCAGGACCACAGGGCTGCAATAGCCCGAGAGGGTGTCAGTCCCACTCAGCCTCACCCCAGCGGGGCCATGGTGTCACTTTGAGGCGTGTAGGAGTGGCGTCCTCTCTTCTCCAAAACCGGGGAGCCCAGACGTAAAACCCTCAGGAGCTGAGCAGGAGCAGGAGCCAGAGGCTGTGCCATAGTCAGAGAGGCCTGGGCAGAAAGGGCTGCTTGGGGTAGAGAGTGCAGCACAGCCATGGGCATGGCCCAGCCCAGAGCACAGCCTGGCGGTCCCTGGGCTGCTGGGGACAACAAGGGGCCCTGGGAGCAGGTCCAGGGCCTGAACTGTGGTGGGAAAGGAGGTTTGGATGGGCTGGAGTGTGTGAGGCGGACCCCAGCTGTGGGCATGGTGCCACTGGCAGACCCTTGCTGGGCAGTCCAGCCTGTCCAGATAAGCCCCAGGGCTTGGCTGGACTCTGACACGATGGCTGAGGAACATCAGCAGCACCCATGTGCCTGCAGCATGGCTTCTGTGTGGCACAGCGATGAGCAGCTGTGTGTGCACGCCCTGCCATGTTCTCCAGGCCTGCCCCAGAGGGCTGCTCTCCTGTCCAGCACATGAGCAGTGTCCTGCTTATCAGCCCCAGGAAGAAGGAAGTGGAAGCGATTAGATCACGCCATCATGGTCTTGATTACATCTGCAGAGCTGAGCTGCTCCACAGCAATGGTTGAAGCACAGATCTGACAGAGAGCTCAGTGCTGGCCAGCTCCCTGACAAGTGTGCCAGTGGCTGCTGAACTGGGGACAGGGCAAGGGCCCAGCACAGCCCCAGCCCCGTGGCACCAAGCCTGACTGACAGGAGCAGGAAGCACCAAACCCCACCACAGCACAGTGTTAGGGACCTCCCTTTCTGTTGTGCCCTTCCTGCCCTCCCCGGTAGGCAGGTGGGGGGTGCGGGGAAAGGAAGGAGCTCTGCCCGCAGGGCCCAAACCAGTTCCTCCAGGGCTTGTGTGCATGGGGGAAAAGGGGGGGGGGAGCAGGGTGAGGGCAGATCCTGCCGCATGGGCTCTTCCAGGAATGCAACAACTGCCTTTGGGGCTCCTCAGGCAGCTCTGGATCCCCAGGGCTGCAGCCCACAGCCAGTGAGAATCTGCAGCCCCAGGGCAGGACTGAGAACACGTCCCCCAGCCGTGCCATGGTGGGGTGCTCCCTGCACCACCCACAGCCAAGAGGTGATCTGAGAATCGCTGCTCACACCAGACCAACTGCTGACTGTCCGCAGGGCAGGAGCTGCCCAGGACCCTGCGCGGCCAGGGGGACTTGCTGGACCTTGTGTCACCACTCAAGCTGGGTCCAGGCTGGATCCGTCCACATCCCCAGAGCGTCTGCAGGCCGCCCACGTGGGCCCCGGCAGCGCACTGGCCTGGGGAGGGCTCTCGGAGGCGCCGAAAGAGCTTTGGAAAGACACGACATCCCCGATGGCTCTCTGGCTGCTGGCTCAGCGGGAGTGATCGTGTCATTCCAAAGCCATCTCTCTCTCAGGGGCTGGATCCTGCCATCCCTGCAGGGACTGGGGTGCTGCGAGGGCCAGGGAGAGCCGGCATGGGCAGGAAGTTTGGCAGTGTCACAGCCTGCACCACATCCACGCTGTGGCCCAGCAGCCCTGCTCCCCACACTCTCCCAGGAAGCCAGCTGCTATTTTTAGCTGTTGGGGGCACAAGAAACAGAAGCGCCCCCCAGCCCGGTGCAGGGGCTGAGCCACGAGGCTGGGCACGGGCGATCCCCCGTCCTGACACCCCCTTCTTCCAGCGTGGCCCAGGCGCTGCCCTAGCCCCGGCAGGGTTGCAGTGGGACACGCGGCTCTTGCCCAGCACAGGCAGGTGGGCAGGGGTGCGGCGAGGCGGTGGCGGGAGCGCGGGTAACGAAACCCCAGGGCAGCTGGGCACAGCGGGAACAGCTGCTTTTGGGATTCCGTTGCCCGCGCTGGCGCCGCGGAGGGATGGGCACGGGCACCACGGCCATGCCACCCCGAGCCTGGGGCAGTCGGTGGGCCAGGAGGGGAGAGGGCGACTTACCGGCGGGGAGCGGGGCGGAGGAGGTGAGTGGGAGCCACCGCCGGGCCGTTGTGACCGGGGTTGTGCTGCCGGCTCCCCCCGCGCCGCGGGCCGGGTGCCAAGGGGAGGGCGGCACGGCCGAGCCAAAAGGAAACGGCTCCGAACAAAGCCCCGGTGGGGCTGGAGCAACTGGTGCCAGCCCATCAGCCCCCGACGGGGCCCGGAAACACGAGCCGTCCCCGAGGGAGGGCACCTGCCCCGGCACCTGCGCCTAGAGGCGGCACGGCCCGGCCCGGCCCCGCCGCTGCCAGTGCCTCCGGCCCCCGCCCCGGCGAGGGGCATGGGGGGAACTCAAACCGCGTGGGGAACCCCACCGGCCCCGTGCGGAGCTCCCGCGGTGCTGCCCGGAGATCCCGCAGACCCTGCCCTGGCCGAGGCTGCCGGCTGTGGGAATTCCTGATGCCGCCGGCACGGCACGGTGGCGGGAAATGCTCCGCCGCACTGCCAGAGAGCTTCCCGGTGGCCCCCGCAATGTCAGGCCACGGCTGGCCCCGGGGGGGTGACACAGGTGGGGACGTGGGTCCCCTGTCCCAGGGCACCTCTGAGCCCGCAGTGCCACCGGCCGCACCGAACGCGGCAAGAGGAGGGTGAGAGTGCAGAGGGAGGTGCCGGCGGCGGCTCCGGGCGTTCAGCCCCGACTGGCACCAGCCGCCCGCAGCGGGGCACACGGGGAACCGGGGCGCTGTGCCGAGCCCGGGGCAGCGCAGGGGCACCGGCAGGGCCGGGCCGGGATCGCAGCCAAGACCCGGGCCCGCTCCCTCCCGCCCGGGGAGCCGCTCGCTCCCCTCTCACCTCCGGCCCCGCAGCGTTCGGCACAGCAGCCCGGGCCGGTCCGCAGCCCCTCCTGGCGCCGGGGTCGGGGCGGCGGGGGCGGGGAGGCTCCAACGGGACACCCCGCACCCTTCTCCCGCCGTGCCGCTCCCGCCCCGCCACCAGCCGCTTTCGGTTTCGCTCCGGCGCCCACCTGGGCTCTGCAGGTCGGGGCGCGCCCGGGCCCGGAGGCAGCGGGTGTGTGAGTGTCGCCGCCCTCCCGTCCCTCAGGACCCCGGGCAGGGGGACCCCGAGGGCTCCCGGGAGCCCCGCTCCGATCCCGCTCCCCCGGTGGCGCTGTCCCGGCCCCGGCCGCCCGGGGGCGGTAGCGGCGGGGGCGGGGCCACCCGGCGGTTCCGGCGGGGTCGCGGCCATGGCGGCGCTGCGGCGGCTCGTGCCGGCGGTGGGGCGGGCGGCGGGCAGGTACCGGCACCGGCAACCGGCACCGTCGCTGCCCTGCGACCGGGGGAGGTGCCTGTGGGATGCCGCAGGGTGTCCGGGAGGTGTCCGTGGGTCCCCCGTGTCCCAGCTGCTCACTCTCCCCGCAGAGCGCCGTACCGGGGTCACCGGCTCACTCCGGCGGACGATGAGATGTACCAGCGGACGCGGGTGATGGTGCTGGAGCCGGAGTCCCCCAACATCATGTTCATCGAGGGCTACAGCACCCGCGGCTTCACCATCAGCGGAGACCTGGTGGTGGGGCCCTGCGCCGTGCTGCCCCGCAGCATCCTCCAGTGGAACGTGAGTGCCGGGCGGCGGGGCCGGGGCTGCCGGGGCCACCGCGCGCCGGGGACAGCCACCCTCAACGGGCGCCGTGTCCCCGCAGGTTGGCTCCCACCGGGACATCTCGCTCGAGAGTCTGTCGCTGTTCCGACTGCTGGAGCCCCGGATAGGTACGTGGGGCAGGAGGGGCGCGGGCTGCCCCCCTTGGGGCTCCTGTCGGGGTGGCTGTGCGGGAGCCATTGGTGCCCGCAGGAAGGGCAGTTCTGGGCCGAGGCAGCTCCAATGCTGCCCTGCCCACCGTTGTCTTGCCCTGCTTGCAGAGATCCTGGTGCTGGGCACGGGGGACAGGGTGGAGCGGCTGCACCCTGCCATGATGAAGCAGATGCGGGAGCGCGGGATTGCCGTGGAGGTGCAGGACACGGTAAGGGCGAGACCAGGCAGCACCCCATTGAAAGGGAGGGAGGGAGGGAGGGAGTCATGTGCCGTGTGGGGAAGGGCCGAGTCTCCCTTCTTTCTGAGGGCCGGAGCTTCACTCACTCCCTTTTCTATTCACAGGCGAATGCATGTGCAACCTTCAACTTCCTGATGAATGAAAGGCGCATGGTGGCTGCTGGGCTCATCCCCCCGCGAGGCACCTGAGCCTGCCGTGCCCAGGGGCTGAGTGGTTCCTCCCCTGCCCGCCTGAAGCTCCCGAGGGTCATTGCTCCATGGTGAACTGTGGAGCTGTCAGCTCAGTGATGGCTCTGCCACAGGAGAGATGTAAAATACATGGGCTTAGCTCCTCCCTGCAGTCTCTGGCTTCTTGGCCTCCCTGCCCAGGCTGGGCTGGAGACTGTGGGGCACAGCACAAGGCTTTGCTGGTGCCACTGCTCCCACAGCCCTGCCAAGGTCATGCTCCACACCTTGGCAGCAAGAAGCCTCACCTGAGGGAGGGTGGAGGCTGGTGGGGTGACCTGTACATCCCCAGGCACATCTGGAGCTCTACAAGGAAAATATATGTAAATGGGAAGTACAAGAAATTGTGTGGTGGTTAATGCACAATGCATTGAGGCTGTAACAAATTGAGGGGGCATGAGCTCACCTTGGGCACTGGGCAGCATGTGTGCTGGTGGGGTGCCATGTGCCAGCAGCTTCCTGAGAACAGCCAGCACAAGCAACTTGTGTGTCCCAGCTGGTGCTGCATCCCCTTTCATTGAAGTCTCAAGCTCCAGCAGGGGACTTGGAAAGAGTCCCTGTCCTGAACTGGATGGTTCATAGTTGGGGATGTCACCTCTGGGGAAGAGAGTACATGTACCTTGTGTACATGGAAGCCTCATGACCTGAACTCTGCCACCTTGGCAGGCAAAGGCAGGGATGCAGCTGCAAGGTTTGGGTGGCTTTGCTTAGCAAGTGTCTCACAGGTAAACCTGCCAAGCCAGGGAAGGTTGCCCTGCTCAGGCCTGCAGAAATGCAGATCAGCTCCTTTATAAACTTGTGCCCCTCAGTGCATTGCCCACCTTCCAGCAAACAACTGCTCTGCTGGAGCCTGGGCAGATACTCCACAGTGAACAGCCCAAGGGGGTGCAGCCTGGGTTTGGCAGCTGCCAGCAGGAGATAATGGCAATGTAAAACTGTTTGCTTTCTTACCCAGCACTCCAGCCCTTGTCTTCTGCTCTCAGGAAGGATTTGTAAAGAAGCGACACTGTGTTACCCACTCAGCTCTGTCTCAGGGCTCTCCCCTCCCTGTCACCCTTCACATGCACACAGTCCTTTCTGGGGTTATCAGCTGCCTCTGACAGTGTGGGAAGCAAGGGACAGAGCCAAGGATGGAGAGCAAGGGAGGTGAAGAAGGAAGAGGGGCTCTGGGCTGATACCAACCGCACATATTTTAATATTTTTATTGTAAAACATGGCCAACACGTGCAAGGCTCCAGCCCAGGCTCACGGCTCCGGGGTGGAAGGCGGGCCCCGCGGGTGGTCAGGAAGCAGCCAAGGGACAGCAGGAGCTCCAGGCAGCCCAGAATAATGGCACTTCTGCAGCAAGAGCAGCTCCCACGCAGAGCAGCGCAGGGCTGGTGGCACAGGGACAGACACAGATCTCTCAGAAGAGGCGTTTCTCATACCTGTGAGGGAAGCAGCACCAGGGAGCCCCTTTACTGACCCACCTCACTCAGGTCAGGGACAAAGGTGCAGTATGGGACAGATCCTGCCAGCCCAGGGAGGGGAACAGCCTCAGCACCCTGACAGGCCAGGGCTTGGCCCGGCTGTGGTGCCACGGCAAGCCCGTGAATGGCACACCAAGCCAAGGGCATGGCAGCTGAGGTACAGGATGGCTGTTCCTCACGCCCAATACCCCCCCAGGGTGCCAAGGCTCCTGCCAGAAGCACTTACGAGTGGAGGCCATGCACCCCTCCTTCAACCTGGGCAGATGTTGTCCTCTTCTCAAACTTCAGCTCTCCCGAGTACATCATGGCTCTGAGGGGGAAGCACACCTGTCACAAGCCAGGCAGAGTCCAGGGAGGACAGTGCTCTGGCACATGCTGAGCTGGAACATCTGGAATGAGGATCACTGGTTCCTCCAGCTGTGGCCAGAATGGTCTTTCCTGTGCTCCCAAAAGCACACTAGGTAATGTAATCCCAACATTTTGAGCCCAGCCAGCTGAATATGCCACAACAGACCATACTCCTGTGTCCCTGGGGCTGGCAGATCATTATGCACTGCCCACTGGAGATGAGGGAAGAGAGCTACAGATTATCTAGAACACACCACGGCTTGAGTACAGCTGCACAGGGACTCAGGCAGCAGCACCATGACCTAACCAGAACACAGACACGGGGAAGCACTCACCGGACTTGGGTCAGGCTCTTGGCACCGATATCCTGGCAGGAATGCTGGATCCCAGCAATAAGGTATGGAATGAATTTATGGATAGAGCCTTTGTCTTGCACTGCACCGGAGACCCCCTGGGCTACTTTAATTTTGTCTGTCTCACTGCATGAAAGCACAAATCAAGGGTATTTGTGAAGCACAGAAACCCCAAAAGCTTGATCTGCTGCCCCAAAGCACCGTCTCTGACCTGAAATACCGATTCTGGCTGCCCAAGTTCTTGTCCATGGCATCTAGGGAGCCCATGCCACGGTATTTCTTCAGCCTGATGCCATCCGAGAAGAAGTACTCGCCTGGGGCCTCCGTGGTGGCAGCCAGGAGAGAGCCCATCATCACTGGCACAAGATATCACCAGGAACAGCACATCAGCGGCAGTGGCTGCAAAACCCCTCAGGGTTCCTGGGCACAGCACTGGCTGCAGCCCCATGCCCCCAGCCACCTGCAGGTAAAGCCCTCGTGCCCAGTGTGGGCCATATGGAAACACCTCCTGGGAGATTGGCCACAGTGTGCTCACCTGTGGAGGCCCCCAGTGCCAGGGCCTTGGCGATGTGCCCGACCGTCTGGATGCCGCCGTCGGCGATGACGGGGACGCCGAACCTGCGCGCGTACTCGGACACCTTGTACACCGCCGTGGCCTGGGGACGGCCGCACGCCAGCACTGCGGGACAGACACACAGCTCAGCCCCAGCCCGCAGCACGGCCCCGTCCCAGCAGGCTCGCTCAGGCTCCCTGCACACGCATGCTCCAGCACTCAGAACGCACAAATCCCTGGGCTCCGTCCCTAGGCCGAGTCCAAGAGAAGCAGGTGCCCGGGAGGTGCCTGCTGAGACGTCCTCACAGCCCTTGGCTCCAAAAAGCTGGGAGTGACCTCGGGACTGGGGGCTTTGGTTGGATGCCTGGGATCAGACAAGACTCGTGGCTCGATCCTTGTGCACAGCAGACATGTGGGGAGCTTGGGAAGGAAATAAAGCAAATTCCAAAAGCCCCTCTCCAAAGCATCCCAGGCATGTAGCCATGTCCCACTGCTGGCTCTCTCCTGCAGCTGCCAGACCCCTTGTCCATGTACCCAGCATCTTTAAGATGTGCCTCTTGAATGGAAAGGCAGTTGGCTGGGAGAGAGCTCATATGCCTGTATATGCTACAGATATATTTATATCTATGCATAAAGGTCTGCATATACACACAAACACACATGCAGCAGTGGAAAAGGAAAGAGGCAGAATGGTTTGGTAATAATTTATCTTCCTGCCCTGCAATGTAGCAAGGGTTCCATCAAGTTTAGCTGCCCCATGAGGAGAGAGTTATTAGCTTTGGATTTACTTGTTCTTCCCAGTCATTAGCAGTTAAGCTTCCCGTTATGTGAGGAAAACCAGCACAAGGCATGTCTTGTAACATGTTTGTCAGCCACAGGCATGCAAGAACACTGAGATAAGCTTCTCTCAGGGAGACGTCCCTTCCCCACCATCAACTGGAAGCCTTTTCTTCAGTCATGGTTAGTCCCATAAACTGGGAAAGATTAAGGCCATTCAGTATTAGTACTCTGGAGTGTGAAATCCAGGTGTGGTTCAGCCTGCACGGCGGCAGTGCTGGCAGCATGTCCCTGGCAGAGACCTGCAGGGGCCAGGAGGATACAGTTTCTCTACTCCCAGCACTCAGCAGCAGCTGCTGAGGGAGGGCAGCCAGACTGCAGGCTGAGATTGTGACAGAACTAAATTTAATCAGACCCCAGCGTTCAGCTCAGGCTCAGCCAGCCAGGGAGAGGCTGCCAGCTTCATCATCAATGCCCTTAAAGAGATGGTCTTGCAGTTCTGCACTGCTGAAGGCCACAGTGCAGCTGCAAAATGCTGCTGTGGAAGAGCTCTGTGGAGAGAAACACCCATTTCTGAAGGGTTTTGAGTCCAGGGTCTATGGGAGTGTGCCACAGACAGTGCAGGGCCTGCAGAAACCTCTCAAGCACAGAGACCAGCCCTTTTAAGGCACAGCTGGGCTCAGGGCCCCTGGGAGCATCGTGCCTCTCGAGTGTCCCAGTGCCCAGTGCCACAGCCCCGCAGCGCAGGCGTCCCAAGCGGGGTTCTGAGCACACACACACATCACACGGTCAGGGAAGGGTTTGTCCCTTTCAGTGCATTGGCAAAGGGTGGCCCTACAAAATCATCTGCTGGAGAAAACCTGCCAGGATCTGCTGGAGTAAACCTCTCCCTTTGGGGTGTGTCAGAACTAGGGGCAAAGACAAAGCCTAAGGCTTCCCTTGCAGGGGCTGCTTGGTCAGAGCATCAGAGCAGAGAACACTGCACCCTGGGCTGGGCAGGCAGAAGCTCCTTCTCTCCACAGGATTTGGTGGGGAGAAGATGGAACACAGCTGCCAAGGTGGCCAGGTGCAGTGAAGTCCCTCTGTAACTCGGGGAAGCCAGCCCCATGGGAAGGGAGCACAACTTGCCCAGAATTAGAGCTACATTTTGAGCACGATCAAGAACTGCTCAGGGATCACCTCCCAGTACTGGATCAGCAGGAGCATGACTGGCTAGGGATCCAAAAGGTGCAATCAGGCTCCTAACTGGAATTTGGAGTGGAGAGAGGACAGGCCTGAGTTCCCTCAGCTTGGACAGTTCAGATTCTGCTTTATGAAATCAGAGAGGCTTCTCAGATTTAATTTTAGATTCAAAACCAGTATCCAAAGCCACAAAACCCCAAGTGCATCTACAGCTAAATTATTCTCAAACAAGCAGTAGGGCCATGTGCAGCCAAATCAGGATCCTGCTTCAAGACACATAATTAGGGTTGGGAACAGGGCAAGTGACTTACTATAGGTGCCCGTGACAGTAGAAGGGCATTTGGGGCTGTGGGACTTTAGGTCTGGAGGGATCTTTGGAGCAGCTAAACAAAAACAAACACACACATTTTAGAGACAGAAGAACAGCAGCAGAACAAAGGACCCCAGAAATGACCTGCTACTGGGCAGAGCATATGGTGGGACAGAGCTGACTTTGAGACCCTTCCTAGCCTGAGCCAAGCCAGAGGCCAGATCCAAGGCAGCCAGGCCTGGCTGTGCACAGCACATGCTTGCCCTACCCCAGCAGCCACCAGAGAGGTGACCCCGACCCCAAAAAGCCAGAGCTCTTTCCCTTAACAGCAACAAAAACCTGGGAAGCTGCAGGCAAGAGTTCTGCAACCACATCTCCTGTGAAGTGCCACATTCTGCCTCTGGTCTACACCTTCACCAAACACAGCACCCAGCCCCATTCCCAGGGCAGCTGGAGGAAGCCCAGGGACATTCACCACTGTGCAGATCAGAGCATGCCTTTGCCTCACAGCCAGGGCAGGACATGTGTGTCCTGGCTCTGCTCTGGCTATGGAAGTGTCAGCCCAAGGATACTCCTCCCTCCTCAGAAAGCTGACCTGAGACACTGCCCTGACTGGAACCCCTGCAGCCAGGCAAAGCAGGAACACAGGACAGGTCCAGGGCTGCTCACAGGCTCCATGCTGGAAAGGGCAGAGCCAATGCAGCTCCTACAGCCAAGCAGCTGCTCATTTACTGCCTCCTGTGGCACAGACCAAGGACTAAAGCAGTGAGGGGCTGTGCTGGTGGACTGCAGCACCTTGCTGCACCACCACTCTGCACCCCACCTGAGGCTCAACACACAAGGACTGAGTCTGTCATCAAGACAGACTTTCTTCAGGCCCTGGGGGATGCCTCTCTTGCCTCTTAGCTAAGGGTGGCACAGCCTCTGCCCCACACAAGCTCTGTCTAGCTGCAGAGACAAAAGCAAGAAATCCCATTTTGGCCTGGAAACTGCAAAGGCATCGAGCCCAGATCAATAGTCAAGCATCACACACACTGCTGCCAGAGGCAAGGGAGCACAGACAGCCCAGTGTGCTTCACCCATCAGCACTGGGGATCCAGTAAGCCCCTCTCCCTGCAGAGCTGCCTGTCAGCCCCATTCCACACCGAGCCAACAGCTCCCCTCAGGCAAAGCCACCATCTGCCACACCGGCTCTACTCAGTCTCAGTCAGTCCTGGGAAATGCCTTTGCTGCTGCTGCCACCCCAAGGGTTGGAAGTCCTGGACAAAGGGGGTGAAAGACGTCTTCCTGATGGACACTGCCCTCAAAACAGGAGAATTCCATCCCAGCCATGCTGCTTTTCAGCAGGGAATTTCTACTAAACACGTGTCTTCAGCCTATTTAGGAGTAGCTGATCTCTCTCACCTTCCTGTGTGATGCAGATGGAGCCACTGCCCATCCCGACCCTCAGGGCATCAACCCCGGCGTCAATCAGGTTCTTGGCCTGAGCCGCAGTCACCACTGTGGGGAGCAAAAATCGGTTTGAAAGCAGACAAGCACATTTGCAAACAACACTTCTTCCCCATGGCTGCCAACATCCCCCACCCTGGCTAACAGCCTGTGGCAGAGCCAGGCCTGTCAGGGAGGGGCAGTGAGTTTCTGCTCAAGCTGCCACAGTGGGTGAGGTGACACTGCCCCTTCAGGCTATTCTGCAACTTCTACCCAAAGGCTGAGGCAGCACAAGTCATGGCACGGTCCCAAACACTCTCCGGGCCACACGAGGTAGGGAGGGCAGAGTACAGGGTAACAGCATCAAGTAAAGACAAGGACCACTGGGCTCTGCTGTAGAGAGGCAGGGAAAATTGCCACTAGATTTCCACATCAAGCAGTATTCATTACTAAGCAAAATTTTAAACTGGTGTGTAAAATAAACTAATGCATAATGTGCCATGGAGGACTGTAACATGCTGTGCTGCAGAACAAAGGTTTTAAGTATCTGCAGCAGTAAGGTACTGCCCTGTGTCTGCAGTGGCCTTGCTCCATTCCACAAGTCAGAGGAAACCATTTTAAGCCCACAGAAATTTACCAAGATGATCATTTCATTCACATCCCTGCAGCTCCCTCTGTGTCTAAGAAACAAATGTCCTTTAAAGACAAGAGTTCTCAACACACGCCTACCGTTTCCTCCAATAACTTGTAGGTTGGGATATTTCTCCTTAATATATTTAATCATATTGATCTGGAAGATGGAATTCCCCTGAGAGGAATCCTGCAACAGAAAGAAAATCAGTTTCAACCAGAATTTCTGCAGATTACAAATGCAGCTTCAGAAAAGTTTCAGATTTTCACTCTGCTTGCTGGGGTCTCTACTAAGTTGAGTAATGGGCAAAATGACTCCCCAAATTGGGCATGGAATCCCAGCAGAAGCTGCTGCCAAGATGGGAATGCATTTCCCTGCACAAGGGAAGTACATTGTAAAGATTTCAGTATTGTAAAGACTTCAGTAATATCCTTCAGGTTTAATCCTGTAGCTTCTACAGAACGGAACAAGCAGAACATCTGGCTGTGGATAAGAACCATCTGGCTCTATCAGCAGGACACTGTCAGCCCTGTCTCAAACTACAGGTGAAATTGAGAATGTTCCTTGTGAAACCCAGCAGGGCAGGTGGGGGGATGCACCTCCTTACTGTGCAGCAGAGCAGCTCAAATACCAGATGTGGAGCACTGAGCCCTCAGTCCCTGTCAATCTCTGTGACCCAGTCAAATGATGTCTGTTAAACATTTCCCACTGCACAGCCGTGCCCTCAGAGCACAGCACACTCACAGTATCACAATCGATGAGAAAACCATGTGCAAATACAGGCAGTGACAACTGTACCTGAAAGTTTACAGGCCAGAAAGGGAGACCAGCAGAGCAGCTCTGGGCTCACTGATCACTCCTGGACATCAGTAAGAGAGTAACACAGTAACAAACACCAAAGGGACGAAGGGAAACTGATAAGCTGAATATTCAAAACTAGTCAGGAACATCAGAGAGGCTGGTGGCAGAGTGCAAGAGGTATTTGTAGAAGATTCTGTATTAACTGACAATGTTTCTCTTCACAGCCTTCAGGGCTTCAATGCACCCTAGGAACTCCTTCAGGTCACATAAATCTCCAGGGAAGAAGAATCCCTCCAATCTGAGGATTCTAACCTGAACAAGACTGAGAGGTCAACAAACTGCCATATTCTAACACAGAAAGGCCTGTGACAAAGACAGTGACATTCATCCAGCCTGGGGACTCAAGCCCCAGTGTCCCAGGCTGACACAATGCCCAGGGGTGCCCAGGGGTGCTCACCAGCACGACGGCATCCACGCCAGCCTGCACCAGCAGGTCCAGCCGGTACTTGTCATCCTCGTGGGTCCCGATAGCGGCCCCGCACAGCAGCTGCTTCTTGGCATCCTTGGAAGCCAGAGGGTAATCCCTGTTCTTCTTGAGATCAGTGCGGGCAATGATGGCCACCAGCTCGTCATCTTCATTAACAATTGGCAGCTTGCCTGGAAACACACAGAGAGAACATCACTGCAGATTTCTGCAGGACACAGGCATTAGCTCAGAGCACTGCAGCAGCGGGCAGGCAAAAACTGCTACAAGATGGAGACTCAGGTGTGTTACCATATCTTGCTTGGCCATGGATGCCAGCAGCTCTGGCTTGAGAAACAGAGAAAGGAGTTTATAGGACTGGAGAAGGACTCAGTATTTTTACATCAACCATAGAAAATGTGTGCATTTTTTAATAACTAGGCGCACAACACCCTATTAAAAATCAAACTACTAAACCCTAAGAGGGATGAACTGAGCACTGAAATGCAAAGACCAGGCCAGAAAATCAAAGACGTGGCTGGACAGCCGAACACTGGGCTGCCAAGAATCCCTCAACTCCAAACACATTTGAGATGAAGGCAGGTGAACTCTGTACCCCAGCAGAGGGGTGTGGGCACTGTGTTCACCGCTGTCTCCCATGTTTCATCCACACAGAGACTGTGTGCCCACATTCACCCAGCACTTCCACAGCTCTCCCTTGTGCCACAGACAGCCACAGGTACCTTTTTTACTCCTTTGCAGAATTTCATTTGCTTCCTTCAACATTACGCCAGCTGGGGCCACAACAAGATCTTCCCGCTTTGTCATAATCTAGTGGGTGGGAGAAGATAAAAAGTCACAAGAACTCCTTCACACTGATCTGAAAATACCAAACCCCCCTGCCCACGTGAAACACTCTGCAGTGGCCGTGCAGGAGTGCTCCACAAAGAGCCCACAGCACAGCAACACGCCTCCAGGAACACACAGGAAAAGCCTCCAGTGTGCTGTCCCCATGCAGGCTCTGGCATCAAGCCCCAAGCCCATCAGTGCACTGAAACAGGAGATGGCAGAAGGCCTCAGGAACACAAGTGAAAGCACCTGGAAACCAGGGACAACTCTCGGGTGACCCTTGTTTGGGATATCACCCTGACAGCTCTCCCTTTCATTGGAGCACATGCAAATAAGGGCTGGAGACAGCTTGGGAGTCCCATGCTGTGCTGGCAGAAACGGTGCCGCCCTCAATCTTGTGTTCAGGCAGCATCTCCCATGCACAGGCCCTGGAAGGGCTCTGCCCAGAATAACCCACTGCTACTGCTGCTAAGGACAGTGGGGCAAAGGAGGTGAATCAATCCAAATATGCTCAGCCACACTCACTCTGACAAACGAGCACCACAACACGATGGAAAGCAAAGGGCAGTGCTGGACAGTGGGGAACATCTGACCTGCTGTGGTGGCTTTCATCACAACAGTGCTCTCCCACTGGGAGGGCAGCTGAGAGAGATAATGAAATCTCCATCCTTGGAGATTTAGACACAGCCCCACAAAACCTCCTCCAGCTCAACGTGCCTTGAGCAGGTGGCTTGACAAGGGACCTCCAAGTCCCTTTCCAACCACAGCATTCTGTGATCATCAAGTCCCCATGAAAGGTTATTTGAGAAGGCTGGGCAAAGCTAAAAGGGTGCATTCTCTAACTCTTCAGGAAGGTAGGTCAGTTGCATACAAAGAAGAACATTTCAGTTATTTATACCATAACAACAGACATTTTGCATTGGAAAGAGGCTGACCATGCCTCCATCTACCGAAAATGCTGTGACAGAACCCACACCTCAAGAGAAGCCTGAGGCATCACAGACATATCACAGAACCACTAGGTTAGAAGAGACCTTCAAGATAATCGAGTCCAACCCATGCCCTAATACCTCAATTAAAACATGGCATTGAGTGCCACATCCAGCCTTTTTTAAAACACCTCCAGAGATGGTGACTCCACCACCTTCCCAGGCAGACCATTCCATGCTTTATCACTCTTTCTGTAAAAAACTTTCCTAATATCCAACCTATATTTTTCCCTTGCACAGCTTAAGACTGTGTCCTCTGGCTCTGTCAGTTGCTGCCTGGAGAAAGGGACCAACCCCACCTGACTACAACCACCTTTCAGGGAGTTGTAGAGACTGATAAGGTCACATCTGAGTCTCCTTTTCTCCAGGCTGAGCACCCCCAGCTCCCTCAGCGATTCCTCAGGGTTTGTGTTCCCAGCCCCTCACCAGCCTCGTTGCCTCCTCTGGACACACTCAAGTGTCTTAATGTCCTTCCCAAACTTTGGGGCCAGAACTGGACACAGCACTCAGGGTGTGGCCTCACCAGTGCCCAGTGCAGGGGGAGAATGACCTCCCTGCTCCTGCTGGCCACACCATTCCTGATCCAGGCCAGGAGCCCTTGGCCTCCTTGGCCACCTGGACACACTGCTGGCTCACGTTCAGCTGGCTGTCACCAGCACCCCCAGGTCCCTTTCTGCCTGGGCACTGCCCAGCCACACCATCCCCAGCCTGTAACACTGCAGGGGGTTATTGTGGCCAAATGCAGGACTGGGCACTTGGACTTATTAAACTCCATCCTACTGGACTCTGCCCATCCATACAACTGTTCCAGGTCTCCCTGCAGAGCCCTCCTGCCCTGAGGGACACCCCTGGTGCCTGGCTGCAGCATCAGTCACCACCACTCTCCAGCTAGCTCTGAGCCCAGCACAGAGTGCTCCTGTCCCAGGCCTGGGCTGCAGCTTTGCCAGGAGTGTGCTGGGGGAGACAGTGCCAAAGGCCTTGCTGGAATCCAGGCACACAACAACCACAGCTATTCCTGCATCCACCAGGAGGGTCACCTGGTCATGAAAGATCAGGTTGGTCAAACATGACCTACTCCTCCTAAACCTCTGCTGGCTGGCTCTGATACCTTGGCCATCCTGTAAGTGCTGTGTGATGACACTCAGTATGAACTGCTCCATTACCTTACTGGGTACTGAGGTCAGGCTAACTGGCCTGTAATTACCAGGATCCTCCTTCCCACCCTTGTTGTGAATAGGTGTCACATTGGCCAGCTTCCAGCCATCTGGAACAAGCACCACACACTGACAGCAGAAAGTTTCCTGCTCTGCAGTGCTGAATGACCCAAAGAAAGTATGAGGAAAGATCCTTATCTCGCTCCTCTGATAGGCAGCATTGCTTCAAAGGGCCACATGCACTTTTATAACCTGCTCCTAGTTTAAGGCTCTTGTATCATTATCTTGTATTTATAGCTGATTTCAAACCAAACAGGGATCAGCATGTGACACCACGTTTGGTCAGCAAGAGCTAAAAATATTTGTGAGCCAAGAGGAAAGCATGGCCAAGAGGCACTGGTGGTGTAACCTGACAGCACCGCAGATCTCCAGTTACAGCTTGTGTAACTGGAATCACAGAACGTTCTCCTGCACAGGGGAGTCTGGCAGCAAAGCATTATGAAGTCCAGACTGCAAGTTCAGGGGTTATTTGAAAGAACAAGTAATCCAGATGATGCACAGAGGAAAAGGCAGCCCAGAAAAGGAAGCTCAGCACTTGGAGAGTTTGCTGGGCAGAGCACAGCTGCTACAAAGCTGGCAGTGCCAGCATGTGGGACTACAGCAACAGCCACAAACACCAGCAATTAATTAGTGAAGCAGGGCTGAGGTTCCACAGCACTGAAAGATAATCCTCAT
Source organism: Ammospiza nelsoni (assembly GCF_027579445.1). Classification (NCBI taxonomy): domain Eukaryota; kingdom Metazoa; phylum Chordata; class Aves; order Passeriformes; family Passerellidae; genus Ammospiza; species Ammospiza nelsoni. The sequence goes on from NC_080643.1 coordinate 8,975,643, forward strand.
AATTCACACAAACTGCATGGTCTGCACTGCAGGAGTCGCTCAGAGAGTGCAAACGAGCAAGACACTCTCCCCTGGAAATACACTCACAGACAGATCTGCTGAGCTAAGCTGGAGCTGCTCCCTCCCAGGGGCAGAACACCCTCACAGCCACACACTCACCCTTATCCTTATCACAGGCCACACAGCTTCCTAACATAGTGTTCACAGCCCTCAGGTGTGAACACTTCTCACCTCACCGAGGGGCAGGTCATGCTCTGACTCTTTCAGGAAATCAATATCTCTGGACGAGATGATCCCAACCAGCTTGCCCCCCATCTTCCCATTGTCCGTGATGGGAATCCCACAAAATCCATGACGAGCTTTTGCTTCAAACACATCTCGCACTCGGTCATTGGGGCTCAGCACCACGGGGTCTGTGATGAATCCTTGCTCGTATTTCTGAAAGGAAGCAGATCCAGCAGCCAGGCTGAGTGGCACTGCCAGGCCAGACAGGAGCGAGGCACGTGCCTGCAGGTTACTGCAGCCACTCACACGGGTCTGCCATCACCCAGCCGAGCCACATGCTCACCAACAGGACGACTCTCAAACCAGCAACAAGGCTCACCCAAATAATGTTAACATGGAAGAGCTTCCAGGCTAACCTCCTCCCTGAAATGATGGGGAATATTCCCACACCAGGAGGACTCAACTCCCAGGCTGACCACAGACAGTGTCTGGCACACAACAAGAGGGCTGTGCCTGCAAACCCTGGCAGCACTACAGCTCTGAAACACGAAGATCGGGCACACGTCAGCAATCTCCTCACACAGCTCATTCAGCGAGGCCAGACCCGCTCCCACCTCCACAGAGCGCCCTGTGCCAGCACGGTTTGGTGCTGCCGTTACAAGCACTCACCTTCACCTTCCGCACCTCGTTGGCCTGGAACTCCGGGGTGCAGTTGTGGTGGATGAACCCGATTCCTCCGGTCAGCTGGGGACACAAAAGCGGCTGTGAGTCACCGCAGCCCCTGCCCGCGCTGCACCGGCCGGCTGCGGCAGCGGGGCCGGCACGGATCGAGCTCCGGGCCGGGCCTCGCCCCGAGGCGCTGCGGGACCCGGGGCAGCCACGCGGGCGCCTCAGGCAGCGTTTCCTGCCCCGCCAGCCCGGTGATGGCGGCACAGGGGACCCGCCCTCACGGGGCCGCACTCACCGCCATGGCGATGGCCATGCTGGCCTCGGTGACCGTGTCCATGGGCGAGGAGACCAGCGGCGTCTTCAGGGTGATTCTCTTGGTCAGCGCCGAGGTCAGGTCCTGGCGAGGAGGCAGGCGGCGGCGGCGGGTGAGCGGCGGCACCGGCGCAACCCACGGCCCGGCCCCGGCCCGCTCCCCCGCCCCGGCCACTCACCACCTGGTCGGCCGTGAAGTCGATGTACCCCGGGAGGATGAGGAAATCGCTGCGGGGGAACGAGGGGAGACGCGTCAGCGACCGCGGCGGCCCCGCGCCCCAGGTCCCGGTCCCGGTCCCACCCCCGTGCCGGCCGCACTCACTTGTAGGTGAGGCCATCGCCGCAGCTGAAGAGCTGCTGAGCCGTCAGCCCGTCGTCGGGCACGTAGCCGGTGCCGCCGCTGATCAGGTAGTCCGCCATGGCCCCGCCGCGTGCCCGCCCCGCCACACCGAGCGCACGCGCGCCCCAACGGCCGCCGGGAGAGACCCGCTGTGCCCGCCCCGCCACGGCGTGGACAGAGCGCCTCCGGTAGGGCCACAGCCGACAGCGCCCCCTGGCGTCGCGGAGGGCCCCGGAGCGGAGCAGCACAGCCGCGGCTCCCGGCCTGCGCTGCGCCGGGCGGCAGCGGGCACACACCGGGCACACACCGGGCACACACCGGGCACGGCTGTCCCTCTCAGCACCTCCTGAGCAGCTTCTCGGCAACGAGCCCGTACGTCTTCAGCCCGGTGACATCGCGTCATCGCGGCTGTCCTGTAGTCAGGCTGAGCAGCCGGGTCCATGTACCGGCAGGAAGCAACAGGAGAGAGCTGAACTCCAGTGCAGCCCAGTAGGCCCTGCGTGCCAGGCTCCGCCTAGGCTGGCACCAGCTTGTGGCATCAGTACAGTGCGATACCTGCTGTAAGACCACCTTAAAAAGCCCAGCTACAGATGACATGGTGACATGCACAGACTGCGGGTTGGGAGCTGATTCCAGCTACTCCTGCAGCTTGAGAAGACAAGAATAGGCTTGTTGGGTCGCTGGTGAATGCAGAGCTGGGACAAGCCAGCAGAATCCAAAGCAATTTTGTAAGTCAAAGGGAGCTGCACAAAAGATTAAAGTCAAGAGGCAGCAGCGAGGCCGTCTTGCACCTTAAAGGGGAATGAAAGGCAGAGAGGCAGAAGTCTCACCAGAGAGAATCCAAGGTGATCCCAGCTAGGCATCAGCCCCCTCTTCCCAAAGCCACCAGGCCAGGCTGTACAAACAAGCAGTGTGAAGAGGACAGCTGCACACTGGGGATGGGGGGTAGCACCTTCAGATCTGTGCCACAGACTGGGGCTGGACGGAGGATTTTGGAGAAGAGCAGGGGGACTGTGCCAGGAGGAGCAGAACAGGCACAAACACAGATCTGCCTCAGAGGAGCCTTACAGGACATAGCAGTTGGCTTTTTCCAGGATGAGATGTTCCCATCCCTGCAGTTCCATTTGAGCATCAGGAAAAGTTCCTGTACTGCAGGTTACTGAACAACTTCCTCCTCTTGGTTTACTTGTTGTGACATTCCAGACTCAGCCTCAGAGCACAAGGGACATGAGGACAACCACACCCCTTCTGAGCAGCTCCCCAGAACACCCTGCCCAAGGCAACCCCCTGTCTAACACTAACTAGTTCAGGGACTAAAGTACAGTGCAGTGCTCCTGTGCCTACAACTCCCTGCTGCAGAAGGTTAATTCCTTGTTCAAAGATCAGAAAGCAGCTTCAAGAAACGTGTTCCTCATGTTGCCCTGTAGGACACAGGAAGTGAACAGAGATCGGAAAGCACTGCCTGCCAAGGACACGCACCCTCGAGTCAGCATCACCTGTCACAGGATCAGCACAACAGGAGGCATCATGCCAGACCAAGATCAGCATGACAGGTCTCTCTACCCTTATTTTAAAAAAGAACAGGCTAACAAAGGTTTACTGAGCCTACCTGGGAGGGACACACAGATCTGAGCTGTTGTGCTACAGGCACGGGCACAGCAGTAAACAGGCGTGTTGGCTTCTGTTCCAACAGAAACATCAGGCAAAGTTTAATGATTCTCAAACAGACTACAACAAAGGCTGCAGGGAAAAACATTTTATTTCCAAGCAGATTACAAAGAGCAGAGAATATAAGAGTAAAATTAAATTAAAAAAATAGTTGAGTGCATCTCTTTAAAATGATTTGTAGTGTGAGTTACTCACGGGGCAAAGCTACTGGAGAGTTCTGAAGGTCACTTTGCAGGATGCCAATCACATGTGCTGTTTAGACCTGGGTCAACACAGGAGGGACAGACAAGATGTATTTTGCATATAGGCTGCACACTCATTATCAAGCGAGGTTTTGGGCTGCAACTGGACCCTGCCTTTTTGAGACATCCCCTCCACCTCATTCTCTCCTGCAGTTCCCTCGAGCTCTAGACATGGTTTATTGCTGCTGTAAGTGGGTTTAATCTGCCTTCCCATTCTGCTGAGTTCCAACGCCAAAGGAGAAGCAGGCAAACGTGTCTGCCATGCACAAGGTTACAGGGAACGTGACTGCGGCGTCAGAGCAGAGCTTCAGCCACACAGCAAAGGAAACCGACAAGTAGGGACACAGCAATCGCTTCAGAGATTTGGGGGAAGCATGGCAGCAAGACTTGTGGAAGAATTGAGATGTTCCTTAAGGTAGGAAGAGGTATAAGCAAGAAGGGCTCTTTCCTAAGCATTGGCACTAACAAAACAGAAGAGGCTGAATCATCAGGATAAGGTGCATTCCCTGTAATGTTTGAGAGGAGCAGCTCCAGCAATAGGATGTGGAGAAAAGCCCCATATAGGGTGGAAGACAGTTGATATCCCACTTTAAGAGTGATTTAGGAGTCCAAGCACTAACTCCAAGTCAGTCAGTATTAAACTTGGGTAAGAACGTGGTATGGCTGGACAGCTGCACAGCCATTCAGTGTCCAGCAGCACTCAGTCCAGCAAGAGGATGAGAAACTACAGTACCAGCAATCCTCCACCCCCTGTACACTCAGGGGGCTCTTTTCTACCATTTCTGGATCTGCTCTTATCACAGCAATATTCCAGGCCTCATCCCTTCTATGTATGCCAAGGCAGACAGTAGCCCTGATGCAGCTGAGAACAAGACTGTCTTAATTTCTGCCCTAGCAGCAACAGTGCAGAAGAGGATTCTTATTTAGAAATCAGATTAAGTCTTTTTGTATTGTCCAAGGCAGAACAGTTCAGGAACTACTTCAGATCTTGTGACCCCTCTGAAATCTAGACCTCTAGGGGAGAGGCAGCCAACAGGTGAGAGCCCTATGAAGTTCTTAGACCATTCCCTTTATACACTGCTTTAGACAGGAGTGAAGAACCACTCCCTAGTCTGCTCTCCACTGCTTCAGCCATTACCACTTAAAGAGGAAATGCTTGACCTCTTGAAAGCAAATGAAAATCTAATGGTGCTGTGGACACATGTAAGAGGCTACAAGTTCCCTAAAGAAAGCAACACTGTTAAACGTCAAGAGCTTGGACAATACATGAGTCTCACGTCAGAATGTGAGGTGCTTTACAGCAGGCAATCTCTGCTTTCTATGGTTCCTTTCATACCAAAGTGACAAGATGGGCACAGTTCAAAATCAACAGAACAGGGTCTCTAGCTTGACTTCTCAGCTCTTTTATTTAGAGATGGATGCATTTTGAGCCTGTCTCGTACAAGGCATAGGGCACAGAGAGTTCCTGTCAATATATACACGCATACAAGAGCAGTACAAGCAGTTTGGCACTCTCAGAGCCAAGGGGGAATGCCCTTTAAGCAGCAGTCAAGCTGGTTATAGGAAAGTGTTAAAAAGCTATTTTACATGTTTGACTGGGAACATTTCCCAGAATGTGGATAGCAACCCTAAGCCTCAGCACTCTTCTGTGCTACTCTGTGCACGTCTTCCTACAAGCCCCTACAAGGGAGCAGATCATGTTCTTCACTATCAAAGAACATAGTATTTATATTCTAGAAATACTGTACCTTTTAAACTAGCTCCAGAGAGACAGACTAGAAGCCAGATCCAGGAAAATAATCCTTAAGTCACAGTATATCGATTGTCTCTAAAAATAGGGAATGAAGTGAACACAGTGGACATTCTAATGAGACAGTACAGAACAGTGCAGCAGTCCACTTCTGCATCAGCAGATCCTCTCCTATGTACATGTGGACCATTAGAAAGAAATGGAAACACTCCAGTCCATCAATCATCAGGAGATCTCCACAGCTCACCATGTGCCTAGTTTCCCTGTTCTTAACCAGTATCCTCCAAGGAGAACTCTTCCCCCTACAAAGACTTGAGATCATCTTGCAGTTAAGAGTAGTAAGGAAAGTGCACAATCCAGAATTTTAAGGTAACATGGAATTCTGTTTCCCCAGAAAGCTCAGCTGAAGTTCCTGTCAATGTGTAGTGTTAAGAGGTGACTCTCAAGGCTGCCCAGTAAAGCAACTTGTGCAGTGTGGATTTGGCAGATTATTTAATATCTGCTGTATTTTGATGGAGACAGCCAAGGCAGCAGGATTTCCAACTCTGCTCTGACAATAGGACAAACTGCCCAAAAGAAAGGGAAAGCCACTCTGTGCATACCTGTTGGGCACACCCTGTGCAGCAGGCACATGCAACTGCTTGGAATAGTGGAGCCTGCCCCAACCATGTCTTCAAAGACTTAAAACAGGGCCAAAGATGGACATGCCAGTCACTGTGATACGGTGAAAGGAACAGAGGTTTCTGACAGATGAAGCAGTACTGGTGATCCCAAGAGCCACCCTACAATGGGGCAACTGCTGGCTCCCAGCAGACAAACCGAGGTCCCAGTACTTGCTGCACCCACCCTAAGCACCATCTTCCCAGCTGACCCACTGGGATCTGGGCAGTGATCCCAGGCTGTTTTCCTCTGGCCTAGTTCTGAGGGCAGACACTGAGCTAAGAGCCTAAAACAACAACAGTGCATTGCTACTTCACCTCTCTGCACACACCTACTTGAGCACAGAGTCCTGCAGAGGGAACAAACTGCTCGTACTGACACTGACTCAAGCACACCTGCTCCCTCAGAAACACCAACATCAATATGAAACATCAGGGGCTTGGGAAGTCTCTCTAAGCTGCACACCTCAACACTGCTCACAAGCACAAAGACAGGGAACATTGGCTACTCTCATGAATTTACACTCTTGCACAACCAACAGAGAGGGCAGACCTTCCTTCTCAATACAGATAGGTGCTGGACAACAGAGGCTTCAGGAAAGTTGCTTGCCTGTACACAAGTTTAAGTTCTTTTACTGTAATATATATCTAAATATTTATCTGTGTATTTTGGAACAGGGAAGGGACATGAGGTGGAGAAGCAGGGAAGACAAGTTCAAGAAGCAGAGTAACTTCTCTGCATCCAAGAAGCTGGTGGCACAAGTAACAAGCCTGGCAAGTGATCTCCCATTTCAAGCACAGTTGGCTACCTGCTGGCTTCAAAAGAGCAGACTATTTGTTAATGATATAAAATACAGCAACCATTTAAGATGCAGCAAGGCAAGGCTACAGGGCTGGGGATTATGATCATGAATGATGCCAAAAGCTACACAGCTGTGTTAAAAAATGTGAAAAGGCTGTTAAACAGCAGGAGTAAGCCATATGCTGCTCCTGGAAGGCCTTTTCCCTCCACTACCCCTCCATCATGCTGTTGTTGTGATGCATTTGAAAAGGTGGAAAGAGGGGGATTTGCCTAGGGGTAAAGCCACAGAACATTAGGACAGTCTGATGTGGTCTCACAGATCCCATGTTCCTAGCCTGGCACTGAGCTTCCATCAGCAAGCAGACATTCAGGTCCTTCAACAGAAGTGTATGCCCTTCTACCTTCACAAGTTGTAGGGGTGAAAGAAATCCAGCAGAGTTGAGCTGGAAAGCATGAACAGGGATTAAAACAACCAGTTTGCATACTGATCTTTGTATAATGACCCCCCACCCTCACAGCTCACTCTTCCCCAAATAAAGACACATTGTTCAATGGCATGTTGAAAAGACGTGCTCGTCATTCTTAATAAACAACTAGAGTAAGAATACATAAGAGAAACAGGGTGGTATCTTTATATGATACACAAGTGTATGTTACAAGAATTCCATCAGGCACAGAAGCCTCAAGCTTTAAGGCCTCAATGTTAGGCCAAAAAAGAAGAGTGTGGTAAAGTTTGTACTTTTAACATCTAAAAATGTCACTTAAAGGTCTGAATAGAAATTGTTGTTTTGTTTTTTTTGTATAAATCATAATTGCAGTTCACTCTCTCCTCTTTCTTCCAAGATAACAGCAAATTAACGTCCAAGCACAAGAAAAGAAGATGCCTGCCTCTCCTCCACTGGCTGAGCAGGTCCATCCATCATTCTGTGCCCTCTAGGCTGCACGTGCTCCAAGGAGACAGAGGCCCCAGCCAACCAGGCCAATCCTGTAGTTCATGTTTTCTACATCATAAAAAAAAAAACCCAGAGTCAACCAGCAGCTTTCCACAGCTCCCAGCTTGCAGGGGATATGCAGCCTCCAATGGTTCCAACAGTTTGGTGTGTTGGGTAGGATACACAATGGGTAGGTTTTCCTTTAGATTCTTTTAAAGAGAAGAAGCCTAAAAGGGCTTCATAACTACACCAATAAAAAACCAAAAACTTAGGCATCTCCTTTAGTGTAAAAGTCTGTACAATTTCTCTTTGCTTGTCCCTCCCCCATCACCCTGCCCCACCCCATCTGAGCCACGAAGGATGCCTTAGTGCATGGTGCTGGCATTAGCCACGGCAAGAGCTTCCTGAATCTCTCGTATCACCAGGATCCGGGTGAGCATCTGCTCCATCTGCTCTCTGCTGATCGGCTGGATGGAATACCAGATCGGGCTGTTGGGGGCCACCACTGGCTCCGGGGTCAAGTAAAAGGTGTCATTCCGGCCTTTCACACTCTGGGGGCTGTGTGAGGAACATCAGAAACAACCAGACTAACAAAATGTGCTGGAACAGAGATAGCACCGCTGTCCTCACCCCAGGCTTCACAAATCCTGACAGTGAACAGCTGGCTGATGACACACATGATGAAGGTACAGAGATACATCTAGGGGCAACATTCATTCTGAAGTTTTAGGATGTGCCAAGGTTAAAAAGCCATGGTGAGGACTACAACAAAGTAGTTTTTATTTCACACCGGTAAGCATAACACACACATGGCTTTAGGGGTCCTGCAGAGTGAAGAAAGGATGGGGCATTTTCACTTTCAGGCTACCTGCAGATCCATCTGTGCAGATGAACCATTACATTAAATTTCAGAATCATCATAATTTAGAGATTAGACCTTTAAGGCACACTCCAATCTCCATTGCAAGTCCTTATTTTTGTTCAGAAGCTAGTCTGAATAGGACCCTAATCCTACCTTCAGTAATGGATGCTTCCAGATGACTTGCAACTCACAAGCAGAAGAACAAGTTCATGTAAACACAGCAAATGTTCAAGATTAAGAGCAGCCAGTTCACAAATCAGGATTTGTCTTTTAAATACCCCAAAAATTCTATTTACATGCCATCAGAGTTAATCCCACTCTCTCACATCAGCACCCCTCTCCATTTAAGTAAACTTATGGAATACAGAAATTGTGCCAGTGGTATCACAGCAAACTCGGCCAGGCACAGGGTGCAGCTCCCCAGGCACAGAAGACAAGCACCACACACACAATGAGAGCTCTCACCATTTGAAGAGGTAGAAGTCATACAGCTTTATGGGACACCTCAGGGGGTTCTCTGGATTCTCGGTCTGCTCTGCATACATGTCATCTGTAACTACAAACCAGCCCCCCAGAAGTCTGTCAGACACTCTGTGTAAGCACAGCACACCACAGAGCCTCAACACTACAGCACCTTGTCACCATACAAGAGCTAGCAAGAGACATATGGCTGTTCCAGGGCAGAGGCACCTGGCTATAAATGCTTAAAAGCATTATGCAGAGCTTGCTATGTCCTAAGGCCATAGGAGATCACAACCCATCCTTCTTTCCATTTCTCCTCAACCAGTGCACCAAATGAGGGAAATATCACTACTGAGACTGCAAAGCCTCAGTTGCATCCTGTGCTTTTAAGAGGATAGATTGTACTTACATAGGAATTCTTATGAGTTCACATGAATCAAGGTAAGAGAAGCCCTCCCAAAGAATTTTCTCCATCTCTTCATAAGCACTTACACCCAATAGTCTCTTTGCCCATTAAAAAAAAAAAACCAAAAAACAAAAAAACAAAAGTAACAAAAAAATTATCCTTAGTTGTTGATGAGTCCTACATGCCTCAGGCAAGGTATGTCCCCAGGGTTATGATTAGAAGGTACTACCCTCTCTTGGAGAGAATGCATGGAAAACACATACTGCCAGGATCCACTGCAGAGCCTTGGATTCCCTACCTGCAAACATCTCCAAGTTCATCCACTTCTTCAAGCCCAAGTAAGTAAAATATTACCAAAGAAACCTCCTAGACACTACCTTTCTGTCCTGTCTGGTGCATGCCTGGAGCCTTCATGTAGCGAATACTCGTGCTTTTATCCTTGGGATTAGAAGGGTTCTTCTTGGTCTGCCTCAGCACCTTGGAGAAGGCCAGCTTCATGTGCTGGTCTACTGTTTTCAACAGGAAGTATCTGAGCAGCAAGAACAGAACACAGGACATTCAGAGACAAGCAAGGGACACAGTCACAACAGCAAGGTAGTTATCTTTGGTCATCATGAGCAGGCTGCAAACCAATCACTGGGCTAAGGACTCTTCCAGCAGCAAAGCATACAAAAGCCCCAGGTTCAGTCTGCCCTCTGCTGGCTCGCTTCCTTGTTATAGTGCATCTTTGTCTGATGAAGCTACAAGTGGGCTTTGTGTGCAACCACCTGAAACTTGTGATTTTGCCCCATGCGGTGCAGCAGTTTCACACCAAACCTGTTAAGGTCTCTGAAGTTCTTTTATTCCCCAAGACTCCCTAAGACCTGAGTACTTACTTTGTATTAAAAAACATCAGTGTAGTGAGCAAGGTGGAAGGGGAGTGAGCTCCAAGCTGCTTACACTCCCACAGCATCTCTTCTGTTACATGACTGGAGAGGATGTAACCTGCAATAATCAGAGGTCAGCATCATACCAGGGGACAGACACAATATGAGCAAAGGCAGCATGTTACAGTCTGTAAGTACTGGAGAGCATACAAATCTTGACAGAAGGAGAAAGAGGAGATTCTCACTAATGCCAAGATTCAGTGCTCTGCAAGTAACTTTTTAAATAGCAGGTACAGTTAGGAAACACTTGTACGTATCCATCAACCTCTAGCTGTGGAGGGTATGCTTGTGCAACATGCCTATACATCCCAGCCCATAGAGGAAAGAATATGCACTTAAAAGCTTTTAATTGTTGGCTGGACTCCAATGCAGATGCTCTTAATCCAATAATATGTGAGAGCAGGCAGGTCAGTGTAACAAATCAGTTCTTGGCCCTGTGCACAGCTTCAGTGAGCACACAGTGCCAAGTGATGTATTTGGACACATGAGTAATCCTTTGATTCTCAGATATTTTTTCCCCTTTGTGTAGAAGAAAAATACTACACTCCAAATACACAGATAAACAGAAAGACAGCAGTATGAACTGTGAGGCTTGTGGAATGTCAAAGCACTGATCAAACAGCCAGACTGAAAACAAAAGGATTCCAAAACTCATGGTGCCACTTAGCCACCTAGCCTGCAACATCAACTACTTTACTGAACATAAGAATTAACTTCTTCACTCATGTCCAAACATATCAAAGGGAATGAGGCAATGAGAAACCAGGTTTCCATGCTCTGAAAATGCAATTTTTACCTAGTTCTCATACAGTTCTCTGTCAAAATTTGTCTCCTCTGGAACTGCCTCCCCCATCCCTGTTGCCATAATCTCCTAAACATAAGGTTGAGCTGCAACTGACTGCAGCACTGGAGGCTTTATTCACTCATTGTTTTTTCCTTTCACACTCAGTTGGTTCTGCAGACAGTATACATCTGGCTGCATGGCACTATGACAGTGCTGTATTATCTCCCAAAGAAACAATACATATTAGAGGCAGGATGTATTCATATGAGGAAACCTGATTCAAATCAAGGATCAGCTCCCTGCCAAGTAAGCCAATCTTATGACACTACAAAGTCCCCACAATGTGCCTTCTGATTGGTGACAAGTGACAGACAAATAATGCTCAATGACAGTCAGGGTTAGAGCCTGACAACTGCAGTAACCCCAGCATTCACTGCAAACATCACTTTTTTCTCCCTGACCAGCATTAGCTAGCCTAGGGATGTTACATACTTAAAAAAGGTTTCCATTCAGACTACATTCATGCTATAGGTTCAGTTTAAACATTCCAAGCTCTAGGAAGTTTTAAAGTTTTTAAACAATAACCCTTACCAAGAGGTGAAACACGGGGCTGTATGTCCTTAAGAACTTCATGCAGCCATTCAGTGAAGCGAATGTAGTAGAGATCAGAGAAGATGTCATCGACTCGGCCATTTTCAAAGAGATACTGTAAGAGATCACAACAGCCCAGTACAGTGGCAGCAAGTGTGTTCCTCAGAGCTGACCTCATCCTAAGGGCCCACATCCTCAGCTGAGCATTTTACAGCACAGCACTGAAGGCTAATATAGTTTACTAAAGAGTGAGTACTCTTGCACCAAGGCGAATACAGGGTAGGCAATCTCCATTACTATCATGGCAATGCCAGGACAGAAAAAGGAAAAACTATCTTACGAAGTAAAGCTGATTGGACTTCACCTTTTATTTCAGGTGTGCTCACTTCTAGTTATTTCACAAGACTAGTGGATGCTACTTTTTCAGGTTAACAACAAGGATGCTCAATTTCCCTGTTCAAGTGCAGCTCTGTTCCTGCAGCTCTTCCAGAAAGCTCATACTTCCCACAGCACATAAAGCTAAGTTCTTGCCTGTTAAAGCTTCAACTAAATTTAAGTCTTGACATTGACAACTTCTTTAAAGTTGTCATCATCCAACCCTTCTCCTCCCTATCAAAAAAAGCAAAATGGATTTATTACTTTCACTGTGATACTGAACTCCATTATTCACAAACTTAACTCATAGACTAAAGCATTGCTTGCAGTAAGGACAGAAAAGTCATCTCATGTTTTCAAGGTTTTTAAGCAAAGAGATTTTTTTCTTATAAAATTGTTGGTAAGCTTAATAGAAGTCACAGTCTCTATTTTTATAACCAGGAGTCCCCCTACACATGCTGACAACAGGGACAGTTCTGCAGCACATGGAGCTGTCCCATCCTACCTTCTGAATACACAGGAAGATGTAGTAGAGCACATCTGGATCATAGGGTTCACCGTCACCATTCCGAGCTTCTCGTGTCATTAAGCACAGACCATAGTTCAGCTCTGCCACAGCTGAGGAGATGAGATCTTCCTGGAACCTCAGCAGCTGACGCCCTGGAAAAACAAAACAAAGCTATATTATTGAAGTGATAAAGCCATATTATTTCCTAAATTTCAGGAAGATTTACCACATCTCCATTCTATCTGGCAGGTCCAGCACTACCTCATTCTCCCAGTATACTAATGCAAGTTGAAATAAATCCAGATCTTAGGCTGTCAGAAATAATAAAAGATAAAACAGGCAAGAGTTTGATAGGGAGATCCTCTGCCCTACCAAATGTTTGACTATTGACTTCTTTCACCATGTCCCCAGTGAAATGCTGCCCTGCAGCAACAGCAAAACAGCAACTCCATGACTGTTCTACCAGCCTGGATGGACACTTTGTCCATCACCACAGCCATGCAGTGCCCTTTTCTATTGCTGTCAGCCTGGGGGCTCAAGGGGGCTCAGCACAGAGCTAATACATGTCCTGTGGCACTGGGAATACACAATAATTAGTACTGCAGAGTAAATTAAAATTTAAATTTAGGAACAATCACTGATTAAACAAAAGGATTTTCCAGAGCAGTACACACATAACATTTTAGTCACTCCTAATCCTACTTGAAAGGAAACAAAGGCCATATTGTCAACGGCACTTACTTCCAATAGGTGCTAGTCTATTTTGGGCTTCTTTTTCCAGCTCTGCATTCTTGGTCTGTGCCCAGCTTTTCCACACTTCAAGACCTTCTTCTGGCTTCAGAGAGTTTGGAAGTAGAAGTTCAGGTGAAGTCTGTGGCTGCGGCTGTGGTTCAACTTCAGCAACCTGAACGGTTTGAGCCTATGAAGGAAAACCCTCAGTTTATACACACACTTCAACATGCAACAGCTGGACAAAACCCAAGAATCCCACAAAACCTGTAGCCCCAGGATACCAACCTTCTGCAACACTCCCAACAAGAAATTAATCCAAGGAATGCAACTTTTGCTGTTTGACCTGAATTGCTGCTCACAAAAGAATATTCTACACTCCAAAAACTCTTCCAGTTTGAATGGACAGATGCATCTTTTCAGCTCACTTGTCACTCTGAATTGCCACTGAAATCCATCTCACTACAAGAGCAGCCCACAGAGACCACCAGCCCTGAACAGGAAGGTGCCACCAGCTTTACTCACCACTGCTGCTCCACACCTAGACTGCCCTAAGGAAGGTCCTGGGTACAATCACATGCCATACACCACTGCCATCCCTCCCTGTGCAGACTCTCTTCTTTAAGCAGTACATAACAGGCACACAGAATAAATGCATTCTGTTCTTAGTGTAGTGATAAATAAGATGAATTCATTTGTAAAAGGTATAAAGCAGTAAGACTAGAACACAGCATCAAAACATCGATTCAATTTCAATGCAATGTTCTCAAAATATCAAATATTATTAATGGGGACTAGCTATTATTGTGTGAAGAGTGACTGCATGACTTATTACAGACCTAAGGCATCTCCAGACCCTTTGGAAATTTACTCTGCAGTGGGACCTTAGGTCACCAAGAATTTTAATCTCAAACTGAAACTTATTTGTCAGGCAACCAACAGCACCAATCAAAAACCTGCAGCAAGCCCTTCAGCTGCACTCACTCTGCATTCATCACTACAGGTTTTCAATTCCATGCCACAGAATCTCATAACCACCTCAATTAACAGCTTTACAGACCTTAGTCAAACTCTCACTGGTACCCTGAATGTTACAGAAATAGCAATTCTTGTATCAAAGCAGTTTTGCTTTTTCCTTAAGAGCTACTCCAAAAAGCAGCTTTTCCTTTGATACTGCTAAGTATCAATATTAGTGGAAGTTGCTCTCACAGTACTAGAGCCCATGGCATAGGAAAACAGCATCAAGACTTTAAATACCTGTAGCTTAGTATAAAAAACCAACAGCTTAAGAGGCAAAGTCTGCAAGAGCCTCAGACTGGAGCCTTCCAACTCCCTCTGGCTGGCTTTTTATTCTCTGCATCAGCTCTTATTAGCTTCTTGCTTCTCAGCCCCTGCAGCTGCAGCAGAGAGACTGCCTGAGAAGGCCCAGCTTTAATCAAGGCAGATGGTGACTAAGTTGTGAAGCAAAGCCTCTCTGTGCCTTCACGAGTCCAAGGGTGACCTGACACCTTGTCTTTGCAGGAGCCAGGACTGAGCCTCTGCCCTCCTCCAGTGCTGCCACATAAATCTCCAGAGAGCTGAAAGCTTTCCAGAGCCAACTCCTTCCATCAGCCCAATCCAAGGGACAGCCTTCTGCCCTAACCTCACAGACACCTCTGTCCAGTGTGAAGGCTGGACATTGGCTGACATGAATCTGCTGAACTGGCACGTGTTTCTTAACAAACCTGCATTTTTCACAAATAAACCAAAATTGCTGCAACTTGCCCAGATCCCCTAGAAGCACAATGCCACAGGACAGCACAGGGCAGGCAGGCAAATTCTTTCTCAGTTTCACAGTTTTGAGAGGGTCAACTCCCAAAACCATGATGTTCACCTCTAGTAGCTTTACTGTCCCCCCTAGAGAGAGAGTACCTTCCCCCTGGAATTGTGTATATGTTTAGGGTATTTTATTTTAAATATCTTATGTACTCTAAAGTACATTTGATCCTGGAAGTTTGCTCACAACAAGTCAGATTTCAATACTTTACCCAGGCACGGATCTGCTGTGGATTCCCACGTGCAACACAACACAAAGTAACTGATCATGACTAGTACACATTAGCACACCTTATTTGGCTGCAATTATCCCTACCTGTCCAGTGAACAGCTCAGGAAAATACTGCAGATCTCAGAATGCCTGCTATGAAGAGTCTGGCAATCAGTATGTATCTATTAATTTTTAACACTAAGATCAAGACTGTGCTTTCTTTTGGAATGTTTTGAATCCTATAACTATGAACCAACATTATCACATGAAAGTCTTATACCCAAGTGCCCTGTGTCACATTCAGGCTTCTGGGACAGACGCATCTCTGCTTCCCAGACACCAGCTGTCTGCTGGCACACTCCCTCTCCAAAACATTTGTAAGTTGTTAATCACCAACTGAGACTAAGAGGCAGTTTTAACTTACTGAGCAAGTGACTTGTAGCTGCTGCTGCTGCCCCTGCTCTTGTGGTGTGGGCTGCTGCTGTTGCTGCTGTGGGTCCCATATGTGCACAGTCTGTGCTGTATTCTGGTATGTCCCTGCCACAGCCTGCACTGCCACTGGAATGTGGATGTTGCCATTCATAAACTGTGCTGGAAAGATCGAATTAGCAAGAGTCTGCACCACTTCCTCATGAGAGTTCTTCACTACTGAAGTACTTCCCACCATCTTATCCTTGTCATCTTCCAGCTTCACTGTAGCCAGAGTTGTGGGGGAGCCACTGACGTGGACGGCGTTGTAGGCCTCCTGAGGGATGGCAATGTGGGTTATGTTTTGCTGCTGAAGGTCACCACGTGGCTGAGCAGAGTAAACAGGGATGGTCCACGTCTCTCCAGTGGGGCTAGTAATGGTCCCAGTGGCACTGTACAGGTGGGCACTGTCCACCGTTAACAAGTCTGGCCTTAAAGAGACATAACTTTGCTGCTGGCCCTGAGGAATGGCCAGCACTGTGGCAACTGGCTGCCCTGAAATAGCATACGACACAGTAATAGGCATATCCACTTTACGCTTCTTCACCGGCTGAAGGACGCTCGCAGAGCTGATCCGCCTCTCTCCCTCGCGTGGGGAGCCTTGTTGAGAAGGTGGGGGTGACAGTGCCCCAACTGTCTGGATCTGGATCTGCTGGCCACCAGTAATGGCCTGTCCTGCCACAAGCTGGGCCTGGATCTGCTGGTGCTGTATGTGCTCCTCCTGTAGCTCTGCAGCCTGGATCTGCTGGGCAGTCTGCACATGCTGCACTTGGATCTGGGCTGCCTGCAGCTGCGATGGGCTGGGGCTCTGAAGAGACTGACTCTGTATTGTCTGGGATGCCTGCTGCTGTGCCTGGCCCTGGATCTGCACCTGCACCTGTATTGGCTGCTCTGAAGCCTGATGGACAGAGAGCTGTGGAGAGAGCTGCTGGGCGGAGACCTGCTGCGGTGACTGCTGGACCTGCACCTGAACCTGCAACGACACCAAGGCACCAGTTAGAGGTCAGCAAACACCAGTGATTCAGCAGAGATGGTCTGTCACTCAAGATCTAAGCTCCAGGCCTTTTTATGCTACCTTTTGACTCTATGTATTAATCCATTAGTAAAGATTTCAGGAAAATGAAGCCAAGTTATTCTAGAAGTGCCTGGTTGATAACAGTGATACAGTAGATGTGTTTGCTCAGCATTGCACACGACTCTCAGCACACAGAGAACAGGATGTGAGCTACATCTCCACCCTCAAAGCTCTATGGGCTCAAGCCAACAGATTCCATCCTTGGAATCCAAGAGTCTTCAAAACTATTTGCATTGCTAAGATGTTACTTTAGCACAGGTCTTGCAATACCAAGACTTAAAAGTCATTCACATTACACTCACAGGAGCTTGCCTCATTCTTACCATGCTCTAAAGATTGTTCTACTGCTGCCCACCCCAGTCCCAAGATGGCCACAGGATCACTTGCTGGTGACAGGCACTAAGAAATATGGGTAAGTCGAAACCAGCACTTGGCTCTTTCCTCATAAAGCACAGGATTATTACTCTGAAACCTATCATTAATAGTAACCCTACTCAAGTGGGTGCCAACACAGAATGTGGCAAGTTCAACGTCAATCTTTGTCATGCATTAATAGCCTATGCTGCAGCATGTTTTGTAAACTCTAGAAGAATTTCTTTGGCAATGATAATTAAAACCAACCTTTTTTCATTATTTACTTATTCCATTTAATACCAGTTATTGTCCAAACTACTCAGTTTTATTTTCTAGCTCACGCACTTAGACAATGCTGAATAACACTGACAAATCTGTTGACTTGATTCCCAACCAGTTCCTTTTATTTTAGAGGAAAAAAAAAAATCACACCCTCTCACATTAATGCTCATTTGTCCAAGGTCTGCCACAATACCTAGCAGCAGTCCAGCAGCACACTGAAAGCCAGCAGTCAAAGGTAGCCCCTAGCACAAATTTCAGGTCCCAACAGCTTCACATCCCTTGTCCAGACACTTCTCCACTTTTCCTCACATTTACAGGGGCAACTTGTTACATCTGCCTTGTCCTAGAAGCGATATCCCAGGTACTCATGACCATCTGTTTCTCTAGGCTTCATTAACACTTCATCTTCAGGGAGGCAGTTAATTACTCAGCACCTCTTTCTGAAGCCAACACGGACTTCTTTAGTTGCAAGACTAAATGTCTTCCTACTCACAGTTCTCTCACCTTTTTCTACCTCACTTCCTGGATCCAGGCAGACTAAAGCAGCATTTGCACAGAGACAGCACACTAGTCTGACAATACCAAAAGGAACTACAATGCAGGCCTGCTGTGCACAAAATCTCACTTCCCAGCATCACTGCTAAGAAGTCCTGAAAAATGTTAAGGACTCATTTACAGCCAATTAAGAGTTGCTAAGGAAAAAACTGGGGTAGCAAAATGCCCCACTGGCAGGCCAGATTTATAAGTCACCTCCTGTTAAGAATTAATTGATTTCCAGGAAGAATAGGGTATAGTTCCTTCTGGGAACTCTGGGCAGGATACTGTCATCCAGATGACGTGGTGACTCTGTAATAATTTCCTGCAAGGTAACAAGAAGCATGTGACCTTATGTCAGCATGACAGCTTAAAAAGCTCCATCAATGAGGGATTTGATCAGGCAGTCAATTGAAAAAACTGAACTCACCTATGGGATGTTTCCTCAGTTCTATTTGGTATTGTTCTGCCCTGCAGCATGAGTATTGCCTTGGGCAAACAGGCCCAAACACGGATACCAGGGAAGGGCTCAGTTTAAGAAAGCCAGTTGTAATCACACCCCTAAGGCAAGAATTCTCCAAAACACTTCACTTTAAAAATCACTAATATGGTCTTTACTATTAATTTAAATCCTTGTTCAGAAGATTACCTGCAAGGCAAAAGCCAAAGATTGAACAAATGACATGTTTTATTGCACTGATATTTTTGGTCTCACACAAGAAACATTTGCTTTATCTGCTATGATTACAGGCTTTACCCTGGTCTGAGACCAGAGGCTGCTTATATTGACCTCATTGTCTAACTTGCTATCTGAGGAAAAAAGGACAAAGAATTACACTCGGCAGCAGCAGACTTTATAAAAGACTCTGTACAAAGGGGAATGTTTTAAATTTACAGGCCAAGACCAACAGGGGACTTTAAATCTTCATTTTATGCTGGAGATTAAAGCAAAAACATGTTATGCTGGGAATTCCTGGGTTACTGCTGCAAGAAAGGAACATGCCAAGTTACCAGTACTGAAATACTATTTATTGCCAAAAGTCTGGATCCAACAGCATGAAGGAATCACCTCCCAGCAGGCTGCCATGACACAGAGAAATGCCTTTTCACCATGAAGTAGCTGGAAGCTGGACCAAGTACCAGCTGCCTAAAAAACCAAAAGTGTCAGAAATCAACTCTGTATTGTAACAGGAGAGCAGAACTAAATTCCCTTAAAGGAAATCTTCTGTCACATCAAACCCAAAAACATACTCTGTCCTGAACTGAGCAAATGCAAAGAGTAAATAAGTAACCCTAGGACCATGAGAATATCTGAAGCCTGGTTGCTAAAACTTTTTTTCCTCAGGTTGATAGAGAAACTTGCAAGTAGGAGTCATAACATGTCTGCTCTGTGTGGATTCTCTGCCCAAAAAGGAATCAGGCTCAGTTGTTTCAGATCAGCAGTTCTCAAACAACTGAGATTTTCTTTGCTTGTTAATTCTTTCATCTGCAGACTGACTGGATTATCTAATATTTCCTAAAACCTAACTCTAAACCATTATATGTAGCTTTTCCTACAGCACCTGACAGGCTCTTAAATGCATCTTTTCACAAGGAGACCTTGGTTTCTGAAGCTGTATTTAAACCTGCAAGCAGTAATACAGACCAAGAGCAGATCTCCAGAGCAAGACTGGAGATGTACCAACATGTCCACACTATGCCTTCCAGAAGACTATTTCAAATTTAGTTCTAGTTTTACATCACCAAAACACAAGACTGCATCTCACAGCTTAGATTAATCTGGAGGGAACACCAAATGACAGGCTCCAAACCTACAAGAGGTAAGAAGCCTTCAGCAGGTGGCCAACTTGCTGCAGGAATTATGCTCCAAATGCCCCCAGAAGTAATGTGGGTAGATCTCAAACTTCCCACACAAAGTCAAACATTTGGGAAAAAAGTTAATGAGAGCATGAGAAGAGTAATCTCAGTATTTTATGCCAAATTTAAGGACAGAAGACTTAAAATACACTTTCCTCAACAACAGCCCTAAGCTAAAGCAAGTGCAGCACTAAACAGTGCTAAGCTAAAGCAAGTCCAGCACTAAAAACTAACCCTGTAATAAAGAGTTCCCTCTAAAGCCACACCAGAAAGTGTACAAGCAAGTACAAAACAGACATGCAAAGTGTAAGTGAAGAGTAAGTGAAAAGACTGATCAGTGAAGTAGCAGGAAGTATCAGAACTTGTTATTTAACCACTTTACAGGAAGTCCTTTCTATCCAAGTAAACAAGGGCTACGGGAAGGGTGCGAGTCAGCTTTTCACAACAACTGCCACACTGACTCTCACTCCAGGCCTTTCCTCTGCTCATTCATCAACATCAGAGAGAGAATTCCATCAGCTAAATTGGGCCCTGGGTGTGTTTAAACAGTTACAATATCAAGATTATGCTGTCAAGCTGTACACTGAGGAGGGATTTAGGTCTACGACAGTTAAAACACAAGAACCAAGGAAAACCAGCTTACCTCTCCAACAGAAAAGTACTTCCATGTACAAACAGATGCCACCTCTAAAACACCACTCCTGCTCAGCCCTAGCAAATGCTAATTAGTACCTGCTGCTACACTAAAATCATACTGGCATGTTTTTCAAACATAACCAAATAGGAACTCTACCTTCAAGCTAAACTTCAGAACTTGTACAGAGGCAAGAGGAAGGCACAGCCATCAGAAGCAAAGATGCATTCTGTGCAGAGCCAGAGATGAGACTTTTTTCTAAGCTATTTAAGGGCATCTTTCCCTGCCTTGTGTCATTAATAATGTCCAGCCTCCTATGAAAGTCTGAAGTCTCAGAATAGAGTGAACAGTAAACACATAAGGAATTGAGCAATTAGAAAGGCCCAAGTATTAACTGAAAGATATTTTACACAGGCATTCAACCATTCCCCACACAGTTCTGTGATCTTGCTCACATGTAGCAACCTCCTCTCAAGCCCTGCCCAAGAAAATCTTGCCACCTAGACATCAGAGTGTTCATAAAAAGTTAAAACTGAGGATTTTCTCCACACACACCATAAGCAAAGATGCTTTCTGTCCTCTGATATTCCTTCAGTGAAAGCTTCTTGGGTAAGAGGCACAAAGGTTCACTGACCTCTACAAAAGTACCATATTTGGGAAGCAAGCAGCACTAAACACCTCAGTGGCATCATCAGTTCCAAGGCCTCCATGCACAGCACCAACAAGCAACAATCTCACCAAAAGCAGAGCTGATAAAACACTTCCTTGACTGGAGCAAAACACGGACCCTCCCTGCCACTCCCTGATCTACAACAAGGTATGACAACTCGACATACTCAACTCCTTCTCAAGGTCACTTATGGCACCCCTGTGATACTGGGTGTGGAAGGAGCTCCAGGACACTTAAACTGTAGCAATGACCAGTGTACATAACCCAACAGTTGCATCCACTCATCCTCTAAAATAAACATTTGCTAAGACTTTTCTGAGCCTTTCAGGCAAGAATACCTTAAGGCGACAACTTCTCCAAAGAGCAAATTTATTGTTCTAAAATAAATAAAAGCAGCAAGCAGTGACACTCTGTCTTTAGTTGTTCACAGCAAGTAAAACCCAGGATGAAACCTGAGCACTATCTCCATGATTGCAAGATCACCAGCAGCACCTTCAACTGTGAGGTCACCTGACTGGTCATAGTGTTAGTCACCCTCAGCAGCACTGTCACACTGCCAGACATAAGCACAGTCACCCACAGGGTCTTCCACTGACTTGCAATTGGATTAGCAAGAACTAAACAGATTACCAATCCAAGTGCCAGGATGACAAGTTTAATCAAAAGTATCAGGATGACAAGTTTAATCAAAAGCTAAGAGGCTTCAGCAGATGACCAAAATTCATCATAACAAAACACAAGCAGTACTTCAGCACAGGGAGCCAGCTGGAGCAGGTGCACTGCCATGGTGGAACACTGTCACTCCCCAGCCACAACAAAATCCAGCTTTACCCAGAAGATGAGCTCTGCCACTGCTGCCACAGTGAACACTAAGTCATGAGTTTAACATAAATTATGTCTCAATAAGAAATCCTGAAAAACAGAAAAAAACTCTTGCAAAGGGGTAAAGACATTCTTCTCCACCCTATTCTTGCAGAAATACTAAGATAATTCTGAGCTAGCTGCTCAAATACACCTGAGTTCTGCTGCACTGCTGACACACAAAAGCTGCAGCCACATCTAGTACCAAATGTGACACCTAAAGTGAGCAGCAGGGCAGGCAATACAAATAGTAATGATGATCTGTACAGATGGGAAAGCAGATATCTAAAAGCAAAGGCACATCAAAAAAAGGAGAAGAGAGTAGACAGCATTTTTCAGGAAAATTCTGAAATCCTAATTTTCATGAGAAGCTTTTCATATTCAGGGTGCAGGCCACTCAGTTCCAAAATCAGAAACCGGTCTCTGGCAGCAACTCTATGCTTATTTACAAGGTCAGGTTATTTTTCTCTGGAGCACAAGATATATGACCTCCCTCCCTATCTCTGTTACTAGAAGACTTGCAAGGGTCAAGCCTGAACATTGGGTAGTTCTGAAATGAGGCAGCAAGAGTGAGAGGGGAAAAAAAATTCCTTTTGACTTTTACGATTTGTCTGGGGCTTTCCACATCTTCAAGGCTGAGGCACTCAAAAGCCAACCCTCCTAGCTCTTCTGCTGAAAAAAAAAAAACCAAAAAAACACTTTTTCCAGAAAACATACTAGCTGGTAAAACCAAACACACTCTTGATCAGTTTTAATAGCCTCGTGCAGAGATCCAAGTCATGCCTGAAAGAGCTCAGGTTTTTGTTCTTTCAACACAAGTCACTGTAGGGCAACAGGTTACAGAAGTCCCAGTTAAGCATTCATTTATTCAATAGAGAGTAATTGGAGACGAGTTACCAGTGAGGGAGTTTTGTCTTTGCTGTAGGATAAAAACACACAAGTGAGCTGTTGACACAAGTCTACTGCACTGCAGCAAGTACACAGCACCTGAACTCCAGTCATTTGTGACTCCATACCCACACTTGTTGTAAAAAAAAAAAAAAGAAAAGAAAGAGCTTGCAGCTTTTCATTCTGCTACAGAAACAAGAAAGATTCATATCTCAAGTGTAGTGTATCAGAATTACAGCTATAGCCAGGGTTCAGCTGTTTAGAAACATATCATAGAAAAACTTTAGTAAATGCCCTGCCACCTATGAACTTATGAACTCTTCAAATTACAAAATGTATCTGAAGACAAAAGCAATTCCCTAAGTTATAAAATTGGGTTTTTTCCTCTAGTGGATAGTGGATTTGCTTACTTAATACTTAATAAAATACCTAATGTAATACCTACTTAAAAAAACCCAAAACAAAAAAGACAACTCCTTCCACTGTGCAAACCTATAATCTACCTTGATGCATATGCATCCTTTAGAATTTCTTTCCAGTATCTTCCCAATTCATATCCTAAAGCTGACTCTCTTGCATTTCCTCCTCACTTAAGAGTCAGTTCAAGAACAACTTTTAGAATGTTCAAGTAAAACTATTTAAAGACTATTGATTTTATTAAGAAAAATAAATCCTTAAGGCAAGCTCCATCCCACAGCCAGCCTGAACAATCAGACAGCCAGAGGGGGCTGGTATTTATAGCAGCTTCAGAGCACAAGGCTCCTGGAGCTGTGTATATGCCAGAACTGTGACTGTTTCTCCAATAGGTGACACCACTCCATTGCTATGTAAGCGGCTCCTCCTACAGCAGGGCTCCAGGGAGGCACAGGCAAGAGAGAAATTTACTACCAAATTCCTTAAAGGAAAGGGAAATATTGCTGTTCTTTTTGAAGTGAATTAGCCCTGCCCCTTAAGTACTTGTCTGAGGCTTAAGGTTACACAGCACCTCTGGACACTACTCCATCAGTTGGCAAGTCACATATACATTCAGAGATCATTTCAGATGCTTACCTGCACTTGCTGGGGTTGCTGCACCTGTATCTGCTGCTCTGGCTGAGTTTGTTGCTGGATACTGGTTGTCACAGGACAAGCAAGTTCAAGCAAAGACCCAGCCACCTCTGTGCTGTCCGTGTAAATGCAGTTGCCACCCTGCTGATACACCATTGTGGTGGTGGCTGTCTGTTGGAACTCCTGGAGAGCTTCTGGCCCCTTGGAAGCAAGGGAGTCTAGAAACTCCTTCATCCTGTGCTGGGGGATCGTTCGTGCCTTCACACGGATGTATTCTTCAAAGGAAATGGTGTTCTCCAGAGAATTATTCATATTGCAAGGTCCTCAGGGTTCCTGAAGGAAAGAGAAAGTAAAAGTCTTAAACTACAGCACTTCCTTGATGCAAGGATATTCTCAACTCCAGTAACTAATCTCTCATACCAAGTACTGTATGAAAACTGGCAAACATGCACAGCCAGATGCCCAGGACAGATGCTTTAGTTTTAAGAGGCATTTTGTGCTACTACACATTTCTCAGATTAACCCTTGGCAGCTCAGGGGAGTCTGAATGATACCCAGGTGTGACTCCTCCTCCTCCCAGAGATCACTGCCATGTAAACTCCCCCAGCTCTGTACTTCACCCAGACCAGGCAAGTCCTGTACCAGACAGATCCAGTGGTACATTCCATTTGTTTGCAGCATGCACTGTTAGTGAGAGAGGCTCAGGATCAATATGTGCAGCCCAGCTCTGCAGCCACAGAGGTGGCAAACTGAGCAGTGTGCTCTGTCAGGCCGTGCATTCTATTCTAGGCAGCTGATGGGAAGCACAACAGAGAGCAACAGATGCAGCACTCAGCTCACTGCTGTTAGGACTAGGACAGCCTCATCGATTGGAACACAGCAAGCAAAAGGAGAGCGCTGCAATCGAGATATTTCCTCAAACTGGGAACTACACACATGGAGAAACAGAGCTCTGGAAATGACAAAGGCAACTGCAGCATCAGTTCTTGATGTCCTTTTAATATAGGAAGAGGTTAACAAGAAACATGCCATGTGTGAAGACAACAGAAAGACAGAAAAAGAAGTTAAGATGATCAGGGCGGAAGTGAAAGCAAAGAAGAAAACCACCAGGACCAAAGATAACTCCACCTGAGAACAGACAGCTCTAGGGGATACTCTGACAGCATTCTTCTCTTATTGACTTCTCTTGTTTAAACCCACAAATTGTTTTTGCAGTGAGTATGCTGGTTATTTCTAAGGCAGTAATTAGCCTTGATAGAGCATAAATGCATTTGAGCTATAACATCACCAGATACTGAGACAGTTGTGAAAAGATGTGAAACACCACAAGATCAGGACTAGCAGAGGTGATTCAGCACTACTAGATCAAGCTGCATAAAGGAGGAAAAAAAGACAGACATCACTATATACATTATAACTGTAGGTCTAAAGAGAACAGGTACAAAACCAGAGCTTTAGGTATCCTTTTACCATGATTTAACAAAGTAGAACTGAGACAGGGCTATGGCTGAACTTAAGGCTGCAAAAGCCTGTGTGAAAACTGGAGTTAACTCTAGGCCTTCACTGGCACTCAAGTACACTGGAAGTCCAGTGCCAGTTTTCACCAAAACCTGACAGAGCTGAAGCAAACACTAACCCCTCTTCACTGTTATGTGGCAGCAGTACAAACACACAGCTTTTGTTTACATGGAGGTTCATGGCTAGTGCATTGGACCAGGCTCACAAGAGAAAAAGAAATATCAAAGGTAACAGGAACACATGAGGTAACTTGTGCTCTATCTATGGTTTCTGAAGTGTTTAAGACATATTTGTTGCTGTATGATATTTCTGTAGAAGATATTCTTAAAATATATAACATGTTTAGGAAAAAACACCAAATAATGGTTTTCACATAGCAAATCCAACAGCTCTGCAAATATCAGCATACAGAAGCTCCTGCAGAGCCCACATCTGGACAGAACAATCATTCTTTCTGAGACACCAATCTGACATTTTCAAGCCAGCTCTGGGTGACAGAGCCAGTAAGATTACTCACTTTTTCAGGAGCTATCCTAGAGTACTCTGTACCTCTACAGCACATATTGCTAACCCCTTCCCAGGTAACCATATGGCCAGGGTGAAACCAGGGGAGAACAACAATATTAATAAATCCACAGGGACACAGGACTCAGACAGGACCTACAGCAGGCACACTGAAATGTGTTTTGCATCTAACTGCATGATGCTGCATTATATACTGAGGCTGGAAAACAGATTTTGAGCAATTAGCTTGTCCCAGTCTTCTACTTGGAGCTTTCAAGTATTTGCCTTCAGTACCACAGTGAGGCTTTCAGAAGAGAATCATCATTCTCCATGTCCACCCTGAGGTGCACTAGCAGATACAGCTTTGAGAGGGAAGAATAAGCCTCAAGGATGCCATGCTGGGATCCCAGACATGAATGCCACAGATGCTTTTTGACAGCAGGATCCCAGACATAAGTGCCACAGATGCTCTTTGACAGCCAGCTGCTGCTAAACTGGATGGGGTCACCTCTCCCAGGTGCTCCCTTCCTGCTCCTGCATTGGATTTTAGTGTGTTATAACAACTCGGGGAATAGCTATCCACCTTCTGTTAATCTCCTCAAAGGAGGAAGTGAGGAGGTCAGCAGGACCACTGTTCCCAATGGGAGCTGTTAGCCCTCACTTCTACTTTTGAAACTCCAACCCTTCTTTCACAAGCTACATCGTTCTCCTGTGTAAGAGACCAGAAGCCACAAGACACCCAGAAGCATAAGCAGCAGAGATCCACCACCAAACAATCACCAACCTCTTCTGAGCACCAAGCAAGCACTGATTTCTTAAATACAAATCTTAAAGCAAGCACTGATTTTTTAAATACAAATCCTTGACCCTGCTCAGCTGGTCCATTTCAATTAGTTCTTGTTAGCATCAAATCAAGAGCCTACTAGGCCAGTCTTCCCCTACTAGTAAATATTCCTCTCTCACAAGCTGTCAGAAGAAATCTCTTTCCTTTCTTCTACCACGGAAAAAAAAACATTTACATTTTCTTGAAGTGACTATACTAAGAGCCACTAAGCTGAGCAGAATTCCAAGTGCCAGGCATGGACCAGAGCCCCACCATGCCATGAGGATCTGCTCCTGCCCCAGAAGAGCAGCAAGATCTTCCTTGGGTTTTCCCTACAGGTGCAGTTACAGACCCTGGAGGTAAAAGTGTCTCCCAGAGTCATTTGTATCAGTTTTAAGGCTGCTTGAGATTATTTAACTAGAAGCACTGAACCACCCAAAGCTGTACTTCCCAACACCCCGTGCAGCAGTGGAGGTACCAAGTCCATAGAAAAATTCAGAAATGTAATGCTGCACCCACCGAAATTTTACTTATTAAAACTAAACCAACCTGCACTTATGGCAGAAAACCTCTGTAAGGCTCTAGGGTGCATTCAACAGGCTTTTGTAGGGCAACACATACAGCTTGCTGCTGCAGTCACGACTTTTAGTTATTAAAACACAATAATTTGTGCATTCCATTTATCCCACAGACACACACTGGAAACAGCAAACCTCCACCCTCACTGGATTTCAGCAGCATGTTTTTAATATTGCATTTTAAAATTTAAAAAAAGAGCATCCAGGCAGTAAGTTTCTCCGATACAGGAAGATAACGCCTTGCTGTGCAGCATAACTGCATTTTTTCAATAAGTAAGTTCAAGAAATTCTTTGAAGATTATGAGCACATACGGTTAGTTGATAAAACTTAGACTGAGGTTACTGAAAACACACACACAACTTGCAGCATGTGGACAATCTGGACTCACCAGTCACCATGTTGCATGTATTTCTGCTGCTCTTGTCCTGAGCTCTTAGACTTGTAACGTTCTGGAGAAGACAGAACAAAGAAGCCCTTTCCATCCCCAGTTCCTCTTTCTTTATTAAGTCATTTTATTTTTAATATGTATTCCATTAAGAAAAAAAAGTATCAGGAAACAAAGATATGATCATCCACGCAGCTAGCAGCTCCTACTGAGGAATTGCGAGATGCCCAATTTGAAACCATCGTATCCCTCAGCCTGGTGGGACTGAGAGCGACTGTGCGAGCACATCTGTCACAGAGCGCCGTGCGGCGACAGGCGCGGCACGGCGGTAACACCGGAGTTACTGGCACACAGAACTTAGAACAAGGCAGCAGCAGCAGTGACCGCATCCAGAGGCAATCCCCCCACCCTCCCCCCGCAGGTGTTCCCGGTGATCCCCGAGAGACGGCCGGGAACGCTACGGACCGCTCGGCCACCCAGCCGAGACGAGGCGAAGCTCCGTATTTAGGCTCTGAGACACCGGCTGCGGCTCAGCCTCGGTCCTGCCCGAGCGGGGACGCGGAGCCCGTGGGGCTTCCCCCGCCCGCGGGGACCCGGCACTGCCCCAGCCGCTCCCGCCGCCTTTGTCTGTCGGCGGGGCGGCCGGGCCGGGCCCGCAGGCGGCGCCGTGACACCGCCTCCCCCGCCCCCCCGGCAGGAGCCATGTCGGGGGCTCCGCGAGGACGGGGCCGCCGAGGGCCGCGCACAGGCCGCGCCCTCCGGTGCCTCGCCGCCCGGGCGGGGGCGGTGACGGGGACGCGCCCGGTGCACGGGGGGGAAGAGCGGGGGGCGCGCCCGCGCGGGCCGGGAAAGGGCGCGCGCGCGCGCGCGCGGCAGGCGGGGCCGCCCCCTCCCCCTCCCCGCCGGGCCCGCGCCGCCCCCGGAACCGCCGCCTCCTCCTCCCGCGCCCGAAGGGGGGCCCCACCCAGCCCCGCCGCCGCCGCGCACTACCCCGGCCCGCCGGCCCGGCTGCGCCGCGGCGTGACCCGGCCCCGCCTCACCCCGGCCCTGTCGCCGCCGCCGCCTCGGCCCCGAGTCTTTTCCCCTCACAGCTCCCTGGGCGCCATCTTACATTCAACCCCCTGCAGCCAATCACCGCGCTGCCCCAGCCTCGCGAGAGCGCGGCTCCCAAGCCCCGCGAGAGCTCAGCCCCCAGGCCCGCCCCGCGCCTTAAAGGGGCCTGGCCACGGCGGGGCGCGAGGAGGGTGCGGCCGCTGGGGGGCGCCCTGCGTGGCGGGGCGTGACGCCGCGGGGACACCGGAACGCGGCGGGGACACGGAGGGACAGGGACGGGGACAGGGACAGGGACGGAGCCCGCGCAGTCGGGATACCCAGGATGCCACCAGCACCGCGTGGCCGTGGAGCGACGCCGGCCGAGAGGCTCCTCGCGGCCGCCCCTCTCCTTCGCGGCATGCGGGTGCCACCCGGCCCCCATCCCCACGCAGCTCCTGGGGCGAGGCTTCGAGTCGCGCCCGTGTGGGGCCGGACCCGGCGCACGGGCTCCTCGGGAAGGGCGCCGAGGCCTGCGAGGCCTGTAGCGGAGGAGCTGCGCCCTGCCCCGGGCGGCAGCGCGGAGCGAAGCGTCCCCATGGAGGCGGAGAACGCCCCGCGGGACCGCGCCGGGTCTGCTTTAACGGGCCCATGTGCTCGGCGCGGCCTCGCCAGCCCCGGCCCCGCTTAAGGTGGCCCGTGGGGCTGGGCAGGGTCTCCTTGCACTTGCTTCACCTGCGGGGGCACAGACGCGGGGCTCAGGGCACGGGGTGCATGCCCGTTCCGCGGGGACACCGCTCTGACCCCAGCCCGGGGCCGAGCAGGGCGCGCCCCGCTCGAGTCCACCTTAAGGGGGGAGGGCGCTCCGGCGGTGTTTGTACACAGCGTGCACACCCGCCTGCAGCCCCTGTGCCCTGCGGCACAGCCCCTGCACCCGCCCATCCTGCCTGAACCCCCGGAGACGGCTCTCCCTTCCACCCCAACAGGGCAACCTTATGGTGCTGGCTGGGGCAGCTGCAGCTCCCGTGGGGTCACAGCAGTGCTACACACCAGATAGGAGCAGACTGTGCCCCCAAAAAAAGGGACACACCCCACACGCATCAGGGGGACAAACAGGAGACCACCCCCACCCCAGCACCCCACGACTGAGCAGGAGAACAGGAGGCAGTGACAGTGCAGGGACAGGGCTGGGATCTCAGTTTATTGAGGTGATGTTGTGGGGCACCCCAGGGGACTGCACCAAGGCACGGTGGCACTGGGGGTGTGCAAGGACCCCCAAGGAAGCCACACCACGATGGTGTAGCAGCAGCAGATCCCTCAGACCTTGCCAGGGTCCTCCTTGAGCATCACTGTGCGGTTGAACACCATCTGGGGAGAAACACAGGGTGTGCTCAGAGCCCCATGGCGGGCAGGGGGTGCTTGCACACATGTGTGCAGGCTGCCTCACTGCCCCCATCCCACAGGGCTCACCTTCCCCTCCTCACTGTCGGGATCCACAGAGAAGTAGCCCAGGCGCTCAAACTGGAACTTGTCAAAGGGCCGAGCGGAGCGGACAGAGCTGTCGACCAGGGCATTGTGCACCACACGCAGGGAGTCCTGGCAGGGGGGACAGCTCAGCCAGCACCCCTACACTTCTGTCCTCTGCACAGCCCAGCTTCCCCCAGTTCCTCTTCCCCTTGAGACACAGTGAGGGCCTGCCCCAAGAGGGGTAGGGTGTACATGGAAGTGGGTGCCTCAGGACTGGGTGCAGGAGGTCCCCACTTCCCCCCAGGCCCATAACCTCAGCTGCTGCCACTACTCACAGGGTTGAGGTCACTCAGAAAGCCACCAGGTACCTCCGATGGGTCCTCAGGATTTTTGTGCAAAAACCTGCCATGAGATAAGAGTCTTGTCCCAAAGCTGCCAAATGAGGGACATGGTGCCGCTCATGGGACCCCAGAGCATCATCTTCCCCACCAAAGGTCTGGGCAGACCCCAGCAGGGCCTGCTGCTGTACAGCTGTGCTGCTGCTCCAGCACTGCTGAGTTTGTGCTGGCCTTGGCTGGCAGTGGGATACTCACAGCCGCTCGTAGAGCCGCACTTCACAGGCCAGTGGCACCGACACCCAGTGGATGAAAGCCTTGGGCTTTTCTGCCACGTCCGACTTGGTGCAGGTCACCTCCAGCTCAATGACACGCCCACTGACGTCCTGAGGGAGAGGAGATGAGCTAAGCAGTCTTATCCCATGTGGCAGGCCCAGGGCTGAGCCCCCAGCCCCACAGCTTGGGGACACCTTGTTCCCCTCTGTGAGGCACAGGGCAGGCAGAGAGCAGCCACACAGGCAGCCTGAGCCCTCCCTGTGTCCAGAGCAGCCAGCATGACATTGCACAGCCCAGCCTCATGTCACCAGTGCCCACAGCCACGCACCTTGATGACATTCTGGACGGTGATGACGTAGCCACTGTGGCGCAGCCCCACCGGCTGCCCGGGCGCCAGGCGCTTGTAGCCCTTGTCTGCCTCCTGTAAGAGAGTTCACGGCTGCAGGAGTGGTCCCAGCATGGGCAGCAGATCCCCTCTAGCATGTCTCTCTGCCATCCCAGGGATCAGTGATCCCAGGGCTGTTTGAACTCCTGTGTTGCTGTGGGATGTTCCCACAGACAGGCCAGGCCGAGAACCATTGGCTGGACATGTCCTGGCCAGGCTGAGGGCAGCATTTGCCCAGTGCCCATCAGAGCTGCCACATTTGGGAGTTACAGTCAGGTGCTCAACACCCACCCATGACCTCTGTGTGCAGCACCAACACCATTTCCAGGGCTGCCAGGCTCCTGCTGCGCAAGCTATAGCTCCAGGAGTGAGGGTAGTATAGCCCAGTGGGCCTGGCTCACCTCCCTGAAGTCTGTCTCCTCAATGTAGACGGTCTGGTGGAAGGGCACTTTGTGAAAACCGCGGCTCTCATCAGCTGGGAAGTTGGGCACAAGGACCTCCAGTGCCTGGGGAGAAAGAGAGCTTGAATGCTGCTCTCAAGAAACCCCACTCCCACAACAGCACACAGCAGTCTCACCTTTGGAGCAGGGAAGTTGGTGATGGTGACTTTGAGGGGCTCCAGGACTGCCATGGCACGGGGGGCCTGTTCATTCAGCACCTCCCGGGCACAAGCCTCCAGCAGATGCGGCTCCATTGTTGCCTGGGCCACTGTCACACCAACCTGAGGAACAGCGTGCTGCGACCATGCTGGCCAGGGGATGCAGCCATCTGCCCTGTCCCTGCCCACCCAAAGCCTACCCGTGCACAGAAGTTGTTGATGGCCTCGGGGGGGAAGCCTCGCCGGCGCAGGGCCGTCAGCGTGAAGAGACGTGGGTCATCCCAGTCCCTGAGGAAACACCAGAGTGACAACCACGCATGCTGTGGGTGAGCCCCATCATGGCAGCTGGCCCTGCTCCTACCTCACAGCACCCGTCTCCACCAGGCGGATGATCTTTCTCTTGGACACCACGGTGTAGAGCAGGTTCAGGCGCCCATATTCCCACTGCACGGGGCAGTAAACGTCCAGAGCATTGCACAGCCAGAAGTAGGAGGAGCGCCTGCAAGGGAGGTGCAGGCACAGCCCAGCTCAGCCACATGGACACACTGTCCCCCAGCACTCTGGCAGCCACCAGGTGCTGCTCCCAGGTATAGCACAGCCCTGGGCCATGCCACGCATGGTGCTCACCTGGCCTGGAACTCCTTGGTGCAGAGGGAGTGCGTGATGTGCTCGATGGAGTCGCAGAGGCAGTGTGTGTAATCATATGTGGGGTAGATGCACCTGCAAGGCAGATGCAGTCAGCTCAAGGCAGAGCATGGTGCTGCTCCACTCCTGATACCTCCTCACTACCAGGAAATCCAGACCCAGCCCCACCACATGTGCCAGGACATGGCAGGCCCTCCCTACCACTTGTTCCCAGTGCGGTGATGTGGAGTGAACTTGACACGGTAGGCAACGGGATCCATCTTCCCATCCTCCATCACCAGCTTCATCCTCAGCGTGGCTTCCCCCTCCCCAAACTTCCCCTTTCTCATATCCTGTGGAGACAGGGGAAGCTGTCAGCTGAGCCACAGATCCACAGCCCACAGGCACACAGCAGCTGCCCCAGCTAGGAGTACCTCAAAGAGCAGGAGTGACTCCTCCACAGGCCGGTCCCGCCATGGCGAGGGTGGTGGGTTGTGGCCCTTGATCTCCTCAACCTTCTGGTGGCAGACATATGCCTGACCTCTAAAGAGAGGAAATGCCATCACCAGACCTGAGTGACCCATCTCCTGAGCAAGGGGGAGCCCTGACCACAGTACAGGATATCAACACTAGCCCAGCACATTCCTACTGCCCCACACGCTCACCTGCGGATGAGTTCCAGGGCCCAGGTGTAGAGCTGGTCAAAGTAATCCGACGCATGTGTCACTGCATAAGGCTGGTAGCCTGTGGGGATGGGTGAAATTGAAGAGGTTGGAGGAACCCCAA
This sequence comes from Ammospiza nelsoni, assembly GCF_027579445.1. Taxonomy (NCBI): domain Eukaryota; kingdom Metazoa; phylum Chordata; class Aves; order Passeriformes; family Passerellidae; genus Ammospiza; species Ammospiza nelsoni. The sequence goes on from NC_080643.1 coordinate 9,008,890, forward strand.
AGGTCCAGCAGCAAGACCTGAATGCAGGGGTGTCCCTGGCACCTGGCATGATCCTGCCCTCCCCATCCTGAGCCATACCCAGCCACTCCACCATATCCCGGATGGCTGTGAAGTATTTCTCCTCCTCCTTCTCAGGGTTGGTGTCATCATAGCGCAAGAAGCACACGCCACCATTGGCCTGGGGATGAAGAGACAATGAGCAGTTGCTCCCTGAGGGACCAGCAGCCAAGCAGCAGGGAAAGGCAGGGGCCAGGGTGGCTTGGTGCTTTTTACCTTGGCATAGCCAAAGTTGAAGTTGATGGCCTTGGCATGGCCAATGTGCAGGATCCCGTTAGGCTCAGGAGGGAAGCGTGTCCGTACCTGAAGAGGCAAAGGGGACACCTCTCTCCTTCAGCAGGAGATTTTTACCTTCCCTGACAGCAGTAACACTGCCATGAGCCCCTGGCAATCCTGCAGAGCACCCTGTGCTGTGTGGGTGCTGCCTCTGCTGTGCCCCTGTGAGCTGTCTGTTCCCCACCCACCCCTGTGGGGTGTCACTGTCACATGGAACCGCTGGGCTGTGGGATATGGCCTCACCTGCCCACCCGTGATTGCCAGGTGCTGCTTCAGCAGGGCCATCGTGTTGGGTGTCACCACGTAGCCCTCAGTCTTGTAGTTCTCTCCTGCAGGTAGAGGATGGGCTGCAGCACTGACCTAACCATGCCAAGCCCAGCAGCCAGGGGGGAAGGACACAGGACCTGTCCAGTTCTCTGCAGCACGGAGAGCTGGGACCAGGCAGAGCCAGTGGAGTGGCCCCATATATGGCAGTGACACCTTGCACTCACCTGGCTTGTGGAACTTCAGGGCTTCCCCTCGCAGCTGCTCCAGCAGTGACTTTGTCTCTGTGCCCATGTCACCTGCAGGGAGATGGGGCTGAGCTCCCTGATCACAGCTCCCAGGGCCCTGCTCGGAAGCAGGTCCAGCAGGAACTAAACGACTGGGGAAGAGGATAGTCTCTTACCATTCTCCACCACAGCCACCTTCTGTTTCTCTGCTGGGGCCAGACGGGCCTTTGCCACCTGCAGAGACCAGTACAGCATGCAGAGTGCCCAGCTACAGCATACACCTTCCCCTCCTGGCCCAGCCTGCTGGCCCCACAGCTCCCTCTAGACTTGTACCCATGGTGGCAGCTCAGCCCAGAGCAGCTATTTGGGATCCTGCTGGGACACTTGGCAAGAAAATACCATCCAAGTCTGCAGCCTCCCTTTCTCCTTACCTTTGGTTTCTTTTCCAGATCAGCTTCTGTCTTTGGCCCAAGCAAATGCAGCACCTGGAGAAGAGTGACACAGTCAGGAGTCAAAAAGGCTCCTGGACTAGGTGTGTCCTAGTGTCCTGTGCAGTCATCACTCTGCTCACCCTGCCTGCACCTAGGTGGGGCAGGCTGTCCCCAGGGCTGGGCCCTCTAGGGGACTGACTGACAGGTCACAGCACACCCAGGGGACCACAGCAGCACCTGACACAGTAACCTCACACCCACCTGCAGGTCCACCTCGTTCTTGATGGTCTTCCCATCTGCCCACTGCAGCTGGCTCCGTGCCTCCCCTGCAGACAGGGCACCCCGTGGGCAAGGGGCAGGGCCCAAGCCCGGGGCAGCTTCAGCCAGGGAGCTGATGCAGAATGCCACACCCTTTGCCCCAGGGCTGTTCCTGTTGCTGGGCGCTATGGCCCTGCCTGTGTGTGGGATCTGGCAGGATGACATCTCCCCATGGCAAAGGGCTGGCTCTCAGGATTTGGGGGAGCACAGTGGCACTGGCAGTCAGGCACAGGGACGTGACGGCCACCAGCACCAGGCAGGGGCTGCCCCGGTGTCACCACTCACCCATCAGCAGCCCCATGTTGAAGTGGTAGCGCTCTGCCAGCAGCTCTGCTCGGTGCTTGCTGATCACAGCCTCCACCTGGGAGCAGCACAGGGACCCCAGGGTGAGCGAGGCAGGCAGGAGCACAGCAGGAGCCAGCCCAATGTTCCCTGTGCTGTCCCCACAGGGTCACAGCCCCACTCACCGCCTCCTCGATCTGCTCGGGGGTGACGCAGACCCCCACACCGCAAGCCCGCTCAAAGTCTGCCACGTCCAGGGGCTCCAAGGGGTGGCTCCTCACGTACTCCAGGGCAGCTGGGGACAGAGCAGGAATGAAGCACGGTGCCCGCGGGGCCGGGGCCGGGCGGGGGCCGGGGCCGGAGCCGCACGGTACCGCTGAGCTGCAGGTCGGTGAGGATCTCCCTGCGGGCGATGTAGCCGACGAGGAAGCCGAGGTGTTTCGGGTCCTTGAGGCGGGCGGCCGCGTTGTACAGAAGTGTCCCAGTGGCCTTGTCCAGCGCTGGGCCCAGCGCGCTCCGAGCCTGTCACCACCCCGGAGAGCGTCAGGACAGGACCGGGGCCCGAGCCCCGCGAACCGGCGGCACCGGGGGGCACAGCGGGACAGGGGAGTGCCAAGGGCCGGTAGGCTGGGGGGCCCTGGCAAGGCTGGGGTCGAGGGGGTGACAGCGGGACCACGGTGCCAATGTACCCGGATGACACCGGAGATCGGGTTACCGAGTGACACCGATACCGGGGTACCGAGTTCCCAGGGTGGCCGGGTCCCCAGGCGACATCGGGGTGACGGGGTACTGGAGATCGAGGACCGGGGATCAGGGTGCAGACCCGTGGCGGACGCACCTGCAGCACAGCCCGGCGCAGCAGCGCGCTGAGTGCCCCGTTGCGCAGCGTCTCCCGCGCCTTGGCCTCGCTGAGGCCGATGCCCATGAACAGCCCCAGCGCCTCCTCCGCTTCCTCCGCCGCCATCGCCGCCGCCGCCGCCGCCATGCCGCCGCCTCCGCCCGGGGGCGGGGCCATGCCCAGCCAACCGAAAGCGAGAGCGCTCCGTGCCGGCCAATGGCAGGCGGGGGACCGGCGCGGACCGGGCCAATGGGCGAGCGGGAGGCGGGCTCAGCGCGCGGGCGGTTGCATCATTTAAAGAGACCGGCGGCGGCGGCGGCCACGTGGGGGGCGGGGCTGGAGGCGGGCCCGGGGCGGGCTCCGATCGCGCCCGGCGCCCCCGCTCCCGGCGCTCGGTGCCCCGCGGCTGCTGCCCGCAGCTCCAGTGTGCCCTGTGCGTCTCTGCCTGCCCCGACGGGCGCGGACCCTGCGGCAAGCCCCTGGGGATGCCCGTGCCCAAGGTCCTAGGGTGGAGAGCGCGTCGCGGTGGCGGCTTCAGCACGGTGTACGCGGGGCCAGGCCGGCTCGATGTCCCCGGCTCCCCCGGATCGTGCGTGGTCGTTTGGCCCTGACAACCCAGTGTCCGCCCTCTTCCCATCTCCCCTGTCCCCCTCGCTGCCCTAGTACACCCCTCATCCCAGTGTTCCCAGGCTTCCCTAGACCGGTGGAACTTTGGCTGCCTCAGCCCAGTGTCCTCCTGCCCCCCCGCCCCATCTGATGTCTTGTCCAGTCTGGTGCCCCCAGCTCTCCCTTTGCCCCGCCAGCTTCCCCAGCCTGGTATTCTCCAGCTCTTCCGGCCCGGTGCCCCCGGTGTCCTCCACAACCCCACATTTTCTGCCTCAACCCGGGAGTCTCTGCCCCAACCCGATATCCCCCCCAGCTTGTGTCTCCTCTTAGCTCAGTGCCCCCCTAGCCCAGTGTCCCATCCATCCTACTCCCACCTCAGCCCGAGTAGCAGCAGACTCGAGTGGTTGTGGAAGGGGCTTTATTGGAAATACGGGGTGGGAGGAGGCACTAGCAGATCCTGCCAGCCAGAGCCACCGGACACAACCAGACAAGGCAGGTCCTGGCTCCTCCATGGGTGAGTGCTGGAGTCAACGCTGGTGTCACAGTGAGTCCCACACCATGGAGGGGACAGCCATGGCTGAGCACCGGCACATAGCTATAGTTCCATCCTGGTGCCAGGCACTGTGTCTGTCCCCATGGTGGCCGCCTGCTCCCTGCCCGTAGCTGGCAGTGGCTTTAAGCTATAGCGGGCACTGACATTGGTACCTGAGACGCTGCGGTACTCGCCCATCTCCGTGCGCACGCTCTCGTTCTGGGTGATGGTGAGCAGCACCGGCACGGAGAGCGTCACCTCCTTCCGAAGCACTTGGATGCTGAGCGCGGTGCGCGGGGGGATCTTGGCCGGCAGCTGCACCTCCACGCGCTGCCGGCGAGTGCTGCTTTCGCTGCGCCCTTTCTGCACCGTAAAGATGTTGGAGGCTTCCACGGTCAGCGTGAAGGAGAGCCCGGCTTTGAGGCTGGTGGCATTGCTGAAGTTGAAGCTCTGCCAGAGCGTGGTGCCGTACTCCCGGCTGCTGCTGGCCGCCAGCGCCTGCTCCGACTCGGTCTCGTTCACCCCCTCAATCTCATCCACCAGCACCTCCCGCTCCTCCTCCACCCGCTTCTGCTCCCAGAGGAGACGTGCCGAGACCAGGGGCCGCCCAGGCCGTAGCGGGCGCAGGTGGGACAGCCGAGACTGGAAGTTCAGCTCCAGTTTGTAGTCGGCGAGGTGCTCGCCGGGCCATGCCAGGCAGTGCCAGCCGCCCCGGCCGGGGTGCTGGTAGAGCAGCCAGACCCCTCGCTGCACCGTGTGCGAGGCCACCCGGTCATTGAAGTACCCATACGCCAAGTTGGTCTCCTCTGTCACCACCTTGCGGGCGCCTTGGAAGTTGGGGTGCTCATAGAGGGTGATCTGGGGGTCCCCCAGGTCGTGGTGCACGAGGCGCAGTGCTGAGAAGCTGTTGGGCCGATCCACAGAGGGGTACTCGCCCTCCTCGAAGGCGTACGGCTCCCCCTCGTACTTGGGGTCCGTGTAGGCAATCCATGGCTGCCCCTCCACCTTCAGGGAGGCGATGCAGTTCCCAAAATCCAGCTCGTGCAGGTCAGGCACGTCGCAGGTGAACTCTCGGCTCAGCCCCTCGAAGTTGGCACGCTCGTACACTGTGATCCGGTTCATGGTGCCCGCCTCTGCCCGGGCACAACAGGGGCCACGTCCCCTCCTCTGTGCTCACGGGGTGCTACAGGAGACCCCTGACGAAAGCCCAGCGAGCAAAGGCAAACCTCGGCACCCCTTTAATTCTTGTCCTCTGCCTTTCCTTTGCCCACCTGCTGCCTGGGCCCCGTGCTCTCACCGTCTGTGCTGGCAGCACCCTGCAGCTGTGCCTTTTAGGAAGGGGTGGTGGGACCAGGGCGTGCTGCGGCACGAAGCAAAGACGATGACAACGCTCGCCCCCGCACCCTGAGCCCAGCCCTTGTCCCCACTTGGTGCTGGGGAGTCAGCCAGGCCCCGCACACCGGGATGCCAGCCGGTCCCACAGACCAGCCCTGCCGGAAAGTCCTGCCGTGCCCCAGGCACGTGAGGCTCCTGCTGAAGAGTCACCGCCAATTATCAGTGATGCTTCCGCCCTGCCTGTGCTAATTACAGTGTGCATCGCCGGTGGGGCAGGAACTGCTGGCTCACCCCACCAGGGTGAGAGGGCATCGTGGTGGGGCAAGCCGGCACCAAAACAAGAGCCTCTGAACCCTGGTGATCCCAGCAATTGGATATGGACACCTGCCATGGTGGCACTGCTCCAGCCCAGCCTCTGAGGATGGCTGGGGCAGATGGGAACACTTCTTCCCCCTTGTCGCTTCATGGGGTGCCCAAGGCACTGCTGGGGTGGGATGCTGGGCACAGCAGGACGCTGACATCAAACCGAGGCATTGGCAGGCAGCCACTCCAAGCACAGCATGCTGGTGGTTTCCTCCAGGCTCCATGCAGGTTGCCATGGCATGAACTGGAGCTGGCCTCCCCAGGAGCTACTGCTGTGGGGCACAGGGCACGTGCACTGCCTAGCTGGCACCCTGCTGAAACAGGGCTCAGGCAGCTCACAGCTTCTGGGGCAAGGTTAAGCCTTTGACTTCTGGCTACATGCCCAGAGGCTGCCTCATCCACTTGTCCACACAGCCCTCAGCAGGCCAGGGTTTTTCCCAAGGCACAGTGCATGGAGTGGGGAGGCACAAGGCTGATACGAAAAGTTCCCAGTGGGGTACAGCTGGATCCTGACCCACCCCCTGGGGACAGTCAAAACCCTCAAAGCCTCTGGGCTAAAATCTGCCTCTTGGAGCTGATGAGCAAGGCCAGCCCTTGGCTGCATGGGGTCCCCCGGTCCCACCAGGGTTTGGTACAGCCTGCAGGCACCCACATCCTGTGGTGGAGAAGGATGGAGACCCCATTCTCCAACAGCCTGTACCCCACAAGTCACCGAGAGGAACCCAGGCATCCCTGAATTGTTGAACCCTATTCCCTTCAAACCTCTGTCCCCCAAAGGCCAGCGCCATCCCACACCTCGCCCCTCATTGTCCGCTGCTGGTGCCCCACTTCCCCTGCCTGCAGTGCCAGGACTGCCAGGGTCTCCCAGTTTATTGCCAGATGTCGGGGCGGTTGGGGTTACACCAGACAAACGCTACGGGAAGCAGTTAGTGAGTGGGGGTCCATTGGGGCCGCGGGCAGGGGCCAGGGAAGGGCTGTCCCTCTCGCTCCCCCAGCCGGTGGCCTCCCTGCCGTTCCCCCGGGCTGCCGCGCTCCCTCGCGCCGGGGACCCCTCCTGTGCCCCGTGGCTGCCCTGGCTCCGTGGCCCCCAGCACCCCCCAGCTCGCTGCGTTCTCCCCCTGAGCGAGGCCGGCGGCCGGGGCGGCGCGGGGGGCACGGGGCAGCGTGGGTGGGTGGGAGGCGGTGCTGGCATTATTGCTATGGCGGGCGGGAGCAGCGCGACCCTCCCCACGCTCAGATCACAGTCTCGAAGAGCGTCGCCTTCTCCTTGGGGGGCTCTGGGGCCAGCAGCTTGGCTTCTGCCTCTGGCGTCAGGTACTCCAGGTGGTGTTGGCCCCAGATTGGAGTGGTCAGGAGCTGCCAGCGCTGTGGGGACATCGCGTCAGCGCCCAGGGACAACAGCACTGGGACTGCCGGGACCCAGCAATGCACAGGGAGAGGAAAGGGATGGGATTTGGGTGGGGGTGGAGGTGAGACTGGGACAGGAAATGGATTGAAATGGGATTGAGAAAGGGACAGAGATTGCGCGGGGACAGGGATGGGACTGAGACTGACAGGATTACGACAGTGATGTCAGCAAGGCTGGGGTTTGGGTGAGGCTGGGAGTGAGACAGCAGTGAGGATAGGAATCTGATAGGAGTGAGAGCAATGAAGACAGGAAGAGGATTTGGATGGGGCGAGTCTAGGATGGGAAAAGGACTAAATGAGATTGAGAGAAGGACAGGAATTGTAAGGAGACAGTGATGGGGATGTGCCCAGGATCTAGCTGCAACAGGGATAGGGATAGGACTGAGACAGTGATGTAAGCATCGGTGGGAATCAGGTAAGACTGGAAATACGACAGCAATGGGGACAGGGATGGGATTTGGGTGGGAGTGAGACACTGGGGACAGGCACATGATTTGGATGGGAATAAGACAGTGATGACAACAGGGATGAGACCTGGCTATGGATGGGACTGTGATGGCAATGTGGATAGTGGTGGAATTTGAATGGGAATCAGACAATGATAAAGACAGGGATGGGATCTGGTGGTGGATGGGACTGAGACGGCGATGTGGATGATGGAATTTGACTGGGGCCAAGACTGGGCCATGGACAGCACTATGAAGGGGACAACCATGGCTGAGAATGGGGTGGGGACACAGGCAGGAGTGATCCCGCTGCACTGCCCTCACCTCGCGCAAGGAGCCTTTGCAGCGCAGGAGCTTGTAGATAACAGTGCAGGGGATGCAGAGCATGGAGGAGAGTGCCAGGACCCAGCCGATGGCTTCCCCCCACCACGGGTACACGTATGTCTTATTGTATGTCAGCGGCTTGTAGTTCACCACGTGGAACACGAAGACGCCCTGGGTGGAGAGAGGGAGGTGAGGTCCCCACCCCGACGCGGTCACGGCCGAGCCCCCGAGCCGCGCTCGCCCCACGGCAGCGACACGCGTGTGCCGGCACCGGCCGCCGGGGGGCGCTCCGTGCCCGCGGCGCAGCGCGGGGCGGCGGCACACGCGTGTCCCCACGGGCTGTGGCCTCGCTCACCACGCAGACCAGCGGTGTCACCACAGCCCAACACCACTTCATGACGGGCAAGGGCCGGTAGCCGATCATACGGGCCACATCGTCCATGAAGCGGTCGGCACCTGTGGGGAGGAGGGCGTCAGCTGGGGCACTTGTGTCCCACCTCGTGTCCTCCCTTATGTCCGCCTCCCCGTGTCCCCCTGGCCTCACCATAGACCCAGGCAATGACCACGCACTCCCAGAAAGCCTGCCACAGCAACGTGATCCCGCTGGCCGAGTAGTTGTCAAAGAGCTGGAATACGTACATGCCGCCCTGCCAGGAAGGTGCCCGTGTCACCAGCATTGTGCTGGCTGTCCCGCTCGCTGCCACACTGGCAAGTCATAGCCTTGCCAGCACCAGTACCCCACCTGGCATGAACACCCTGCATGCCATGGGCACCCTGCTCCCACAGCACCCGTATGCCACAGAGACCCCCATGCCATAGGCAGCTCCACTGACACGAGGGCAGCAGTCCCAGTGAGCTCCCGTCCCACACTGGCATCTCATGGGAGATGATGCCTCAGGAACAGCCATAGGTGGCCGGTGTGGGGCTGGCCGTCAGTGTCCCTGCTGTGTCCCCCACCTGTGTGACCATGGAGAGGTCAATGAGAAAGCAGATGATGCAGCAGAGCGCAGCAGTGAGCTCACGGCGCAGCGAGCCAGCCCCCGGCTGGGGGAACAGGTCCAGGATGCCCGTGATGAAACCCTCCACACCGACAAACTGTGGCACAAAGCAGAGCTCAGTGGGGATGGGCCACCCATCTTCTCCCTGTTCCCCATCTCCCCGGTTGCCACAGCACCTGGCTGTCCAGCCCCAGCACAAGAAGCATGATGAAAAAGAGCGTGGCCCACAGCGGGGACAAGGGCATCAGCGTCACAGCTTTGGGGTAGGCGATGAAAGCCAGCCCAGGACCTGCAGGAGAGTGGGGTCAGAGATTCCACTCAAGGGGTGACACAGAAGACACCGTTGGCACCCAGCATCCATCACTTACCAGACTCGGCCACCTTGGAGATGTCCACGCCCTGCTCAGAGGCCATGAAGCCGAGCACAGAGAAGACAACAAAGCCGGCAAAGAAGCTGGTGCAGCTGTTGATCACAGCCAGGATGTAGGCATCCCTGTGGGCACAGCATCTAAGAAAGTGCTGGGGGGCACTGGGGGACACACCAGGGGGTCACTGGGGGACACACCAGGGGGTCACTGGGGCACACCAGGGGGCCTGCCTGCAGCTGGCACAGCCCTACCTGTAGCAGTTGTTGTGGAAGCGGTTGTAGCTGCCCAGTGCAGTCAGGGCGCCCAGCCCGATGGCGTAGGAGAAGAACACCTGGGTGCCAGCATCAATCCAGACCTGGGGTGTGAGGGAGGATGTCACAGGGTGATGGGGGTGCCAGGGCATTGTTTAGCACCCAGCTCTCTGCTGCTCTCCCCAGTGCCCTCACCTGTGCCTCAACCAGCTTGGACCAGTCAGGTTTCAGGTAGTAGATGATGCCACCCAGCGCGCCAGGCAGTGTCACTCCGTGGACCAGCAGGAGGATGAGGACCACATACGGGAAGAGCGCCGTGAAGTAGACAATCTGAAGAGCAGTGGGTGGCCATGAGACACCCCCCAGGCCAGGGCTCTCTGTCACATGCCACAGGTGTCCCAGCAGGACCAGAGCTTGGGAACGTCCCCAGCAGCTGGAAGCACCTCCCGGACACATGTGGGACACGGGCCTCCCACCCCTGTGGGCTGTGGCACAGGGGGGCAGGAGCCAACAGTGCCACGTGATGCAGTCTTCTCTCATGCCAGTGGCCCTGACGCACGTTCCCCCTGCCAGCATTACCTTCCCAGTCGACTTGACACCCTTCCAGATGCAGAAGTAGACAATGACCCAGGTGGTAAGCAAGCAGAGGATCATCTCCCAGTTCATCTCCCCCGGCTCGCTGAGTCCCCCAGAGAGACGCAGCACCTTGTTCCTGCAGAGTGGGGCTGTGCTGAGCACCAGCATGACACTCCCAGCCCCAGACAACACCCTCCTGGCTTCCACACTCACTCCCAAAACTCAATGACAGGTGAGCGCTTGTTGGTCATGTTGGTGCAGCTGAAGTTGGAGGTCCAAGTGCTGACAGTGGTGTTAATGCTGACATTTTGGCACAGGTCCAGGTTGAAGAGCTCCGTGCACTGCTCCGTGTTCCAGGAATGGCCACAGGTGGCCCAGGGCAGGGTGTCCGTCAGTGAATGCACCAGGTAAAAGAGCCCCCACACCAAGATCATGATGTAGTAGGAGTTGCAGAAGAAGACGATCACCATAGAGGCCAGGCCTAAACCTGTGGCACGGGGGGATCAGAGCCCACAGGCACCTGTGGGCATCTGGCAGCCAGCATGGAGCGGGATACGGGGTGGTGTAGGGATGGGGGAGGACAGAGGAGAACTGACAGGGACAGGACAGGGAAAGCTGGCAGTCCTGGACAGGACAGGAGAGAGCTGGTGGGAATGGGACAGGGAAGCTGGCAGCCCCGGGCAGGACGGGACAGGGTGGGGACAGCTGGCAGCATGGCACAGGACCAGGGGGGAGCCGGCAAGATACCTCTGGAGCTGGGGATCCAGCAGCTGCCCGGGACCCAGCAGCATGCAGGCAGGGAGCCACAGGGGCAGGCAGGGCAGGCAGGGCAGCACGGGGCGCCACGGGGCACAGGTGCAGGCAGCTGCCATCCTTGGCCGCGGCAAAGGGCGGCAGTGGGACGCGGGCAAGGTGCAGGGGAGCAGGCAGGGCGTGGGCAGGGTGCTGCCAGGCCCAGCAGGCTGCGTGCAGCCTGGCACAGTCAGGGTGCAAACAGGGTGCCGGGGGCCCTGGCCAGGGTGCAGGGGCCGCGGAAAGGGTGCAGGCAGGGCGCGGGCAGGGCGCGGCGTTACCCTTGAAGAGAGGGGCGATGTTCCAGGCGGCGATGCCCCCCTGCTTCATGAACTGTCCCAGAGCCACCTCCAAGAAGAAGATGGGGATGCCGCCCACGAAGACGATGAGCAGGTAGGGGATGAGGAAGACGCCTGGGGCCGGGGGCAGGGGGCCGGCTCAGCCGCCGCCGTCCCCCCGGCCCCCCCTTTCGCTCCCCCCCTTCCCGCGCCGCCCGCCCGGACGCAGCGAATGGCAAAGGCGCCTCCGCGCCCTCCCCTCGCCGCGATGTAGGTCAGCACGGGCAGGTACTGGGGGGCTCCCACGACCCCCCGCCCCGTGAGTGACTCCGGAACACCGCGGGCTGGCCCGGGAGCCCCTGGAAGGCGCAGGGCGAGCTGACCCAGCGTGCGGCGAGCCCCAGGCACACACTCCGGGGCGGGAAGGGGGTGCCCCCCGCGCCGCGGGACGCACCCCCGCGGCGTGGGGCGAGCACGAGGCTCACCTCCGCCGTTCTTGTAGCACAGGTAGGGGAAGCGCCAGACGTTGCCCAGCCCCACGGCGAAGCCCACGCAGGACATGATGAAATCCATCTGCCGGGTCCATGTCTCCCGTTCGGGGGCGGCCTCTTTGGGGGGACCAGGGGGTCGCACCAGTGGTGCCGTCACTGTTCGCTCCTCGCCCGCCGTGGGGGGCTCTGTGCCCTCCGCCCCGCCGGGGCCTTCTGCCGAGACGGGGGTTGTGGGGATGCCCACGCCGCCGTCACGCGCGCCCGTGGGGGCGCCGTGGGGGGGGGGGAAGCACCTCCCCCCCCCGCGCGCCCCTCTCCGCGCGTAGGGGCGTGACGTCAGATGTCAGGCCGGCGCGTGACGTCACAATGCAGAGCGGTGACTCACCCCGCGGCGGCGGGAGGGGGCGCGCCACGGTCGCGCGTGGCCGTGGGCCCCCCTCTCCCCCTCCCCAAGCTCATCCCTCCCCGGCGCTCCCCGCTTACCGGAGCCCGCCGGGGCAGCGGCGGCCGCGGCTGTGGCGGCGGCGGCGTCGCGTCGCGGGGCGTCGGGCGGCTGCGGGGCGGCCGTGTCGGTGGGGACGGGGGGCATGTCGCGGGGGGCCGGGGAGCGGGGGCGGGTCGGGGGCGGCTCCGTGGCCGAGGGGGGCTCAGAAGCAATCCACGAAGCACTTGAAGGTGAGTCGGAAGAACCTCATTGAGGGCGGCGGGGCGCGGCGGGGCGGGCCGGGCCGGGCGGGCGGCTCAGAGCCGGGCTGCGGGGCCGGCGCCGCGCGGCCGCTCCGGGGCTCTCTGCGCCGCGGCACCGGGCGGCGGCGGAGGCAGCGACCGGCCGCACCGCCCCCCGAGCCCCATTGGCCGCGCCACCCGCCCGCGGCTTGACGGGACTTGCAGTTCCGACGCACTGGCACCGGCCGCGGGGCGAGGCGGGGGGCACGGGGGGACGAGGCACAGCCGGCGGGATTCCGGGCACTACGGACAGCGAGGGACGGCGTTGGAAACGGGGGATACCGGGCGCGAGGGACACAAGGCAGTAGGGCACGCCCGGGGACACCAGGGAGCAGAGCGCTAGGGACAGCAGGTGACAAGACAGGCAGCGGGAACGAGGCACTTCAACGCACAACAGGCACTGAAACTCCGGGACAGGAGAAGACACGGGGCACTAAAGCGGTGGGATTTGCACAGGGGACACAAGACATCAGGGAGTAACCAGCAGCAGAGCACACGAGGCAGCAGGCACCAGGGAACACTGTGTCCCCTGCTGCTGCTGCGGAGTGCACCCGGCAATGGCACCGGTCCCTGAGGGATATTAGGGGATAGCGAGCACCAAGTCACACCAGGGAACACTGGAGCATGAGGGCACCTGTGGCAGCAGAGTGCTGGGGGTCCTAACTGCACACCGGGGACATGGTGCCCTGACACACGAGGGAGCAGAGGGTCCCAAGGGATAGCAGGCAGCAGAGGCGAGTGGAGTTCAGAGAGTTTAATGAGCGCAGGACAAACCCTGATTCCCCCCATCCCCCCACCCCCCAGTGCCTGGCCTGGCCCACACCCCCAGGCCAGGCCCCCCATGACACCCTAGTCGACTTCTTCCATGCTGCTGTAGGAGGGGGCTGGGCGCTCGGCGGGGCTGGCAAAACGCTCGGGGAGGCCTTCCGCAGCCAGCGGCGGGGCTCCTTCGGGGGCCAGGCCGGATCCGAACGGCACCGGGGGCAGTCCCTGCAAGCAGAAGGTGGGCATGAGAGGGAGACTTGCACCCTGCCCACCCATCTCCCTCCCTGCTCCCGGGGGGCTGCAGAGGTGCCCGGGAGGGACACAGCCCCACACGCAGACTGCGCAGCCCCTGGGCTTGGAGAGCAGCAGCGGGTGGCAAACCCCAGGGCAGGGCAGAGGGAAGCAGCGTGCCCAGGGACAGGGCAGAGGGAAGCAGCGTGCCCAGGGCCGCTGGAGGCAGCCACTCCGGCCCGGCAGGAGGGCCAGGCCTCAGCACTCCTGCCCCAGGGCGGAGCACAGCCCTGCACCCCAGCACGGGCGGCAGTGACGGGCCACAGGCACGCTGCCAGTGCCTGCCGGAGGTCTGAGGAACAGAGCAGGGCCAGAGGGGATTTCCAGGGCTGAGAGCACTTTGTCAGGTCTCACTGCCGGCCACCCACCGCCAGTGAGGTCAGGCAGGTGCAGGCAGCGGCTTGTGGGCCCCAAGGCTGGGGTGCCAGCAGCAGTCAGAGCAGAGGTCAGCCCACCGGCGCCGGGCACTGACTCAGACCCACGAGGCCGGCACCGTGGGTGAGCGGGGGAAGCTGCTGAGACCCAGGGCTGCAGACAATGAGGCGACTGTTCCAGGACAGGCACCTCATGACCACGGCACAGCCCTGCCCGTGCTCCCCGGCTGGGACCTGCTTGGGAGGGGAGTAAACCTCAGCACGTGGAAGGAGGGGTGTGGGACAGAGGTAGGGGGAGACCAGCTCAGGCCCTGGCCTAAAACACAGAGGAACCCCTTCACTGCAAAGCATCCCTCCCAGGCCAGCTGAGGGCACTGCCGGCAGAACAGCAGTGGAGACGGAAAAGAAAGTCACAGGGCTCTGAAGTCACCTCTCACACCCAGATACGCCAGAGCCGTCTGAGCCACACGCAGCCAAGGGCAACACGTCTCAATGTCAGACACGGTTGGAGTGGCAGCCTGCGCCCCAGCCTCAGGGGACTGCCCGCTCCTGGCTCTGCCGGGCTCCCCACACCCTGCACGTGTCCCATGAGGCTACCACTGAACAGCTGGGACTGGAGCCCAGCCTGTGCCCCATAGCACGGGCAGGCGGAGCTCACTCCTGAGCCTGCTGCCACACAAGGTGCACCAGGCACCCAGCAAAGCCCAAGGGATGGTTCTGGTGCCAGCTGGGTCACATAGTGGCCTCAGGTGACCCCAGTGTGGAGTCCTCACCTCTGTGTGGGAGTCCCAGCACACAGGACAGGAATGCTGCATTTCTTTGGAAAACCTGGCTTTATTAATGCACCATGGCCATATCTGTGCTCCCTGACCCCACACCTCTCCTGCAGCATGGGCAGCTGGTACCCTCGCAAATGAGATGCTGCACCACACTGCCCTGAAGAGACCAACTCCCCCAGATGCTACCAGCACACAGCCCCACGGTGCCCACCATGGGCACCTCAGTCTGGATTGCCAGGCTCCCTGGCTGTCTGGGGCTGAGCAGGGAAGCACACAAGCCCCTGGTGACAAGCCCGTCCAGCCCCAGCACAGGAGTGTGGCACACACTCCCAGCACACAGGCAGCTGGCACCAGAAGGCTCAGCAGAAGGCTAGCAGGGCAGACTGGGCTGGCCAAGGACCGTGGGTAACCCAGCCCCAGGGGAGCTCAAGGCTCCTGCAGCAGCACAGCTGAGAGAGGTGGCCAGCCAGGGCCCGTGTCAGGGCATCCTGCCCTTGCTGCAGCCTCCCGGCAGGTCTCCATTTCCTTCTTGGGAGCCAAGCAGAGATGGTTGATGTGCCCACAGGGCTCTCAGGCCCCAGCAAGGCTGCAGCAGCAACATCCCTTCTTGAGCAGCAGGTAGCCTTGAGGCCTGCCCCACTCCCAGTGGGCAGCAAGGAAGGGCAAAGGAGCTTCTGGTTCTGGGCTGTGCCTTGGCAAAGTAGCAGGCTGGCCACACAGGCCTGCCAGCTGGCACAGGAGATGCCAGAGCAGACAGACAGGAGCCAACAGCCCCATGTTTCCCTTGGCGAGTCTTTCCCAGCGATTTCTGTCCTGCTGCCTCATGTCTTGGTCTCAGAGCGTCCTAGGACGGCGCGTGCCCTGGCGGCCCTGCTCCCGCAGCTGGCCACGCGCCTGGGCCTATCTCCAGCGGGGCTGGTAAATGAGTGGGTAGAAGACGTTCAGGAAGAGAGCCACAATTGCAGCCGTGGTGGCCAGGACAAAGTATCTGACGCAGCCTTCATCTGGGTGCTGGGGGGTGCCCGGACTTCGCTTCTGGCCACAGGGCCTCCAAGAGTTTCTTGCAGGCCTTTGGGGTGCCTCAAGCTGCAGCTCTTGTTCTTCAGCCTCCAGTTCCTGCCAGATCAGAGAAGCCTGCGATGTGGAAACCTGCGTCAGCACTTGGAGAACACAACGGGCAACACCCCTTGCCATCCCCCGGGGCAGGCGGCTGCCTGCAAGCCCAGCCCCGTGCCCAGCCAGCCCGCCTCCCCATGCAGCACCGTCGCGGTCGCGCCCACCCCCGCAGCTCTTCGGGGTCTCTGGTGAGTGGGGCTCCGCTGGGTGGCTCTGTGGGAGGCAGCACGGGCAGGGTCTTCACGGGACTGCGGGGAGTGAAGCCAGCAGCTGGATCCCGATGGAGCAGACGCGCTTGCATTGGTGGGTCCGGGAGGCAAGGGAGCAGGCAGCAGCCAATCACAGCCCAGCTTCTGTGATCCCAACAGGATCTTTCACATGACAGCCAATCCAGAGCCAGCTGGAGCAGCAGGAGCAGGAGGCACAGTGCCAGTACAGCCAGTCACAGCTCTGCTTTGGAGGGTAGGAATGCTCTGACAACCAATTGTAGCCCAGGTTCCAGGAGGATTTTCCACAGGCAGCCAACCACAGCTTGGCCCTTCATGGCGGTGATCATGCAGAGCAGCCAGTCAGGGAGCAGGTAGGTCTCTGGAGGGCGCAGGTGGTCCAGGGTGCTTGGGGACCTGCTGAGCCCCACTGGGATCCAATGCATCCCATTACTGCAGGGGAACCGGTGCTGCAAGAGGCCCAATGAGCCCCAGTGCCACAGAGCAACCTGATGAACCCCAGTGCCATGGGGCATACAGTGAGCCACAGCGCCAGTTCAGTCCCTGAAGCCTCTCACCACCAGTGTGTGAAAAGCAGCACGGCTTTCTCATTGCTCAGGGTGGCCCCAGTGAGTGGGGCTGCTCCAGAACACGCACGCAGGGCAGGAACAGCCCAAGCAGGTAGACACCAACATGCCAGACAGCCCTGCCGGCCTCAGAGACAAACAGCTTGTCCTCAGGCAAGAGAGCAGAGCTGGGATGCCTAACCAACACCAGGCCAAGGGGAGGATGAGCCAGAGGGGCAGGGAGGCCAGGCCAGAAGGGCCCCTCAGGGCACACATGTGCAGTCATGCTGGAGATGAACTGAGCATTGTCCTCAGACTCTGTGGGCCCACAGAGGTGCTGAGCATGGAGGGAACATCTGCAGCACAGTGGTGCATAGGATCTCACCAGGTGGGCACCAGCCTAGGCCTTCCTGACTTTCACAAGATCAGTGCAGCCATTCCCTACCACTGAAAGCATTCTGAAAGCACCCTGCCTTCTGGCCCACCCCCGTCCCTCCCTCCCAGGCCACCCAGCAACAGAGCTCACTCTGGCAGGTTTCTCTACAGCACCCTGTGAAGGCTGCCAGGCCTCTAGCTCAGCACTGGCATTTACCTTTTTTGCACTTGGCTTGGCCCTGAGTTGGGCCCCAGTAGAAAGTGTTCCCCACCCTGACTTGAAAGTAGCTTCGGTGGGCAAGTTCTTACTGCTCCCTGGCACGACCAGATCCTACTGCACCGCTCACAGCCCTTCCTCCAGTGCAGACCCCAGTGAGGCTGTGCCCCCTTCTTCCTCTTCCAGTGCCCTCCCATCAGCACTTCCACACTGATGATGAAACCAGCTCTCCTGTGAGCCCTCAGGACAGGGACTGTCCCAAGCCCACAGTGAGAACAAGGCAAGACAGGCTCCAATGCCCAGCTGACGCAAGCTCTCTGGTATCAAAGGGATACAGGCACTGCACCACAGCTGCACCAGGCTCTGTGAGTGCAGGTAAAGACAGGCAGGGCCCTGCACGAGGGCCCCTGAGCACATTTCAAGGCTCTGTGGCTCCAACAGCGGCGAAAGGGATGCGAGTGCTCACCTGGCTGGCAGCAGCTTCGGCAGAGGGGGTGCGCTCGGTGCGGTGGTCTGAGGGATGTCCTGGCAGGGGTCTCTCCACAGGAGAGTTCCTCCGGCGGTAGAAGAGGACATAGGCGTATCTGGTCACCACCTGGCTCTCATCCACCGTGGTGACTGTGCTGTCGTCAAAGAGCCGCCAGCCTGAGGAGGAGGCAGGGTTAAGCAAGCAGACAAGTCACGGCTGCAGGAGCAGAGGGGTGGCCAAGGGGACAGATGCTCACCCACGTCGCTGCGCTGGCTGTTCTTGTCGTTGGGCAGGCGGGCGTACGCTGTGTAGTGCCCTCCAATCATGCCTCCATAGTGGTTGATCACAGCATACAGGTCATACATAGGCAGCTGCTGCTCACCCTTCCGACCAATGCAGAACTTGCTCAGGTCCAGACTCCTGTAGAGAGACACAGTGACTGTCAAGGGTGATCAGTTTTATGCAGGCTGGGTTGCAGGTCAGCAGAGGCAGTGCCAACCCAGGCACATCATCCCCTGGGCTCTCACCGGACAGGAAAGTCCACCATGTCATTGATCTTGTCCCTCCAAATAAAGCTGCGGAAGGAGAAGCGCTTGAGCTGGATGATGAGGACGTTGGGCAGCCGCCACAGCATCAGCTGCTTGGAAGCCTCGCGGTGCTGCTTGCACTTGGGACAGTACCTGGGGGAAGAGTGTGCTCGTTACTGGCATGGAGAGAGCCTCAGTCCCTGCAGCCCAGCTCAGCCCCAGGGTCCCCACATGCAGGGCTGGCAAACGGTATGTGGGAGGGCTCAGCCTGCTCTGTCAAGGGCAGGCCAGTACAGCCCTGCAGAGCATTAGCTTTGCTCCCTGCTGGCTTAGCCCTTCCGAGTGCACAGGCAAAGCCAGCCCATTGTTCCTGGCTGCCAGCAGAAACAGCATGCAGGCCTGGGTAGCTCCTGGGAAACCCCTGCTGCTGTCTGGGCCTGTTGGCTGGAACCCACCCTGCTGCCTTCCTCACCACGCTTCCTCTGGGGCCAGGACTTCAGGCTTCGTGAAGAGATTGAGGCACTGTTCCAGGGTGAAGTGGCCAGCCCGGGCTGCTTCGCTGGCTGAGCCTGGATCCTCCACACACTCCAACTCCTTGGATTCTACCAACACAAATTCCTTGAGACGCTCATTGTTCTTCCACACCAGGGCAAGGGAGCAGTCGTCTGTCAGATCCAGGGGGATGTCACCTGTGAAGGGGCACAGACTTCAAACACCTACCTCACTAGGTTAGACCAGGCCACCTTGCTGGAGCAATCCTGCCCATCCCAGTTAGATACAGAAATCAAAAAGTGCTGCCAGAAAGAGACAGGTACCCCCCTGGCTAGGTTCATCATGCAGAGCCCCTCAGCCTGCAGGGTGCAACACTGGCACAGCCCTCTCATCAGCAGCACCCTCACAAACAGCACTTGGTGTGGACGTTCTATTCAAACAAAGAGGTGACCCAGAGATCACGGACCCTCTGAGAATACATGAGGTTGGAAGGAATTGGCCTATTTGCTGATGAGAGCAGGAATGTCATACCCAAGAGGAGCTTCTAGACAGAGGCTCTGTGCAGCAGAGCCCTTCCCTCCCTGTCATATGCAGCTTTTACTGTCCAGTGTGGACACCTGGGCTCATCTCATGCCAGGCAGATCCACTGCCCTCCCAGAGGCTGTAAGGGATGAAGGTGGTGCTTTACAGGGCTCTGGCTCACCTTTATCTTCCAGCTTGTGCTCTCGGTTGGCAGCGTCGATCTTAGTGATGTAGAACTGCGTGGTGCGGGCACTCAGTGAGTCTGGAGTGTGTTGGTACCCAGGGATGGCAGCTGTGAAGAGGCAGGGACAGATTTGTGGTGGCAATGCCTGTCTGCCCTGCGTAGGGGCCAAGAATTTGCAGCGCCCCCACCCCCACCTCACATGCTACGGCCTTGAAGGGACACAACCACGTGCCCGTGTCCTTGACTATTTTTAGCAGGCGCCTGCCCCTGGCAAGCTGTGCTCCTCTGCCTGCCTTGCCCCTTCACTGCACATTGCTGCCATCCTGAGACGAGTGTCTGGAAACGTGACAGCCAGGCAGCCGAGTGCGAGAGGCTGGTCCCATGCAGCTGAGTCAGAGCCAGCCAAGTGCTTTGCTCACAGCCCCCAGGGGCTCAGCCTGCACCAGCTCTGCCTTGCTCCCACAGGACTTCTGCCAGCCCCTGCATTCCCACCTCTCCCACAACAACACAGCACTCCAGCCTCTGCTCATCAGGTCTCTGCTCTACACCCTGGGCTTTGCCAGGGCAGGGCAGAGCGTGGGTAGACAGGCATTTCAGGTGAGGCAAGAGTGCCAAAACAAAGCTCCCATGTCCTCATCTGTGATCCCAAGAGTCTCCAGACCAAGCTCACAGGTGTAGAAGAGATGCTGTGCTGGAAGGTCACCCCAAGGAGGGAAAATTGCCCGAGGTCCTGGGACAAACACAGCCAGCGCTTCAGCACCTCTTACCTTCTGGCTTGAGGGCTCTCTCATAGGATGGCTCCTTCTCACAACAGCTGTCACCCTGTGACTCCATGTGCTCAGAGAACCCTGAATCCAAGCTCAGGAGGGAACTCCTGGCTGTCAGGACCTTGCTCCGGACAGTGGTAGTATCCCCCATCTCTGGCTGCAGCTCAGGCACAGCTGGGGAGAGCGGGGGCTCCTGAGGGAGGCTGGAAACCCTGTCCCCATCTCCCAGCTCGGGGGCAGAGGTGGCTGCTGCACAGCTGCTCTTGGCCAGGGGCTCCAGCTTGTCCGAGTGCAGAGGCTGCAGCCCCTGCTCCGGTGACATCCGGCCCAACTGGAACGGAGGCTGGAACACGCTGACTGAGTACCTGGGCATGGAGGTGGGAGTTAGAGCTGGCCAGACATGGGGCTGAGCTCAGCTCCAGGCAGAAGCACCCTCCTTCCCCAGACTCTCACCTGGCGTAGCCTTCCAGCAGCTGGGCCAAGCGGGCGTAGGTGAGGCGGGACTCGGGGACACTGATGAGGAAGGGGAAACCGATGTTCTCAGGACGGCACGAGGCCTTGTGGTCTGGCCAGTGTGTTTTCTGACATGCCCTGTAACACATACACGGCATGTCAGACATACATACAGCCCCTGCTGAACTCAGCATCCTTGAACAGCCTGGGAAGGAGCAGTGCAGGGCCAGAGGAGTGTGCTGGGGACAAGGGGAACACCAGGAATTCAACTGGCTCCATCCCAAAGGGCAGATCCATCCCACCTTCTCCCAGCAGGCAGAGCTCTCCCACCAGCCCTTCACAGCAGGAGATCCTCCATCCCTGCCAGGCACCAAGCCAACTCACACGTTGCAGTAACCAACTCGATAGCACCTCGTGCAGCGCTTGAGCTTCTCATCCTCTGGCAGCTGCTTCTTCTGGCAGGCTGCACACTTGGCGACAGGGCCACTGGGCACCTGTGGACGCTGCAGGAGAAAGGACCCGTTGGACAGGGAAGGGCACCTGGGCAGGACAAGGTGGGCATTCATGCTCGCTGTAGCTAACTGCCCTTGTGTGCAGTTCTGCCCCTCCTACTCAGGGCTCAGCCTTCCTGCATCCCTCCCAGCAATCCCGATATGCTTTCTTACCTGCTGGACCTGCAGCTCCACCACACGCTCCTTGGCCAGCTCTGGGGACAGCACCTCAAAGCACAGCAGCAGGTCCGTTGGCGAGACTGTGTCTAGTGAGTTAGAGGGCAGGAACATGCGGTGGAAGTGATTCTTGATCACCTGCCAGGAAAGCAGTGGAGCATGGCCGTGTGAGGGCTGCCCTATGTGTCCTCTCCTCAGAGAGCCACAGACCCCTGTCTCACAGTGAGCTGTGGGAAGAGCAGCAGCCCAAGGATGCTGTGCTCATCTCACCACCTCACAAGGGAAAGATGGACATCCCCAGGCCCTACTGTGGTGGCCCAACCCTCCAGAGGAGGTATCTGCCCAGCACTCTCACCTCAGCCAGGCGCAGGTTCTCTGGTTTCACACGCACACTGTGGGCAACTGAGTCAAGCACCTCCATGGCACTGGAGTTCTCCTTGCTGATACTCACAAGGAACTGCCACCGAGAAAGTGCCACATTAGTCACAGCACACTAAGGCATGAAGGCCCTTACTCAACACAGGGCTTAGCCAGTTGGCACATGACCAGCTGCCTGGGGCACCTCCAGGAGCCTTCTTCGGCTCCCTCCCCAGGGTAAAGGTATCCTTTACCTTGATGGGTTTCTTGTGTGGCTCCTTTGCAAAGTAGTAGACAGTCAGCACCTTTTGCTTCTGTGGGAGGGGCACGGGGAGGTACAGGAAGGGGTCAAAGGTAATAGACACCTGCAGAACAAAAACACACTCAGCTGTGGGAAGTGCTTGTGGCTGAGCAGCAGATCCAATGGACCCACCCTTGCCCTGTGCTCTCTGAGTGTCACGAGCCTACTTCTGCACAACCAGGACAGGGACAGAACCTTCAGGGCTGCCCTACCTTGGAGCACATCGGGCAGACGAGCTTGGATTTGTACTGGCCCTGGAAGAGGTCTACTATGAACGAGTCATTCCTCATCTTGTGTCGTTGCCAAGCCTCCTCAGCTACCACCTGCAGGAAGAAAGGGCTTAGCACCTCATTAAACCACCCAGGCTGCTCTCCCCGGTGACTTTGGGGGAGGAACACCCTCACCTCATCAGGCCTCCCATCCGAGTCAACAGTCTCTGTGTAGGGCTTGTTCTGGATGCGGTTGAGGTCCTCGTGCAGGCCATCGAGCAGGAAGGCCATGAACTCCTGAGCATCATGCTGGGCATAGCCAGTGAACTGGCTGGCCTTGCTGGCCACAATTGCCTGTGGGGAGCACAGCAGTCAGGGCTGGTCAGCAGAGCTCTGGCAGCACTGCCTGCCCCATGCACAAACCCTGGCTGCATCCACAGCTCTCTGTGGCACTTGCAGGGCAGCCAGGTGCCCACAAAGCAATGCTGGAGACCCATAGCTGCTCCTGTAAGCACCAATGCCAGGGGCCCTACCTTCAGTTTAGAGGGCTGGAAGGCATGGTGTGTGCCCTTCCAGAGTGCTCTGAGCAGCATGGCAAAGCCGATGGCCAGGCGTCCACCCGTCCCCAGCGGGTTGTTGTAGTTGATTTCTGACTCAAAGGATCGATCTGCAAGAGATGCAGGAGCTCAGGGTGGCTGCTGGCTTCATCTAAGTGGTCAAGCTCTGCTGGACTCCCCGTGTGGGCTCACCATGGAAGTAGTCACGCAGCTCCCGGGTGTTGGACAGGGACTGGATGACGCTGTTCATGAAGCAGGTGTTGCCCAAGTTCACCAGACCTGTGAAGCCAGGCAGGCAGACCTTCTTCTTCTCATCCTCATCCTCATCATCCTCCACGCTCTCCGCACTCACTGGGCTGTGTGTCATTGGTGGCACCATACATGTTGGTTTGGGCTGCCAAAGCAGAGGCAGGTGTGAGGGTGTGGCACTCAGGGAGTGTCTCTGGGAACACCAGAGGAACTCAAAAGCCCAAGAAAACCCCTAGAGAGGGTTGGAGCCATCACACCATCTCCCACTTGGACTGGGACAGACAGGCCAACAGTTGCCCCCAATCCTGCCAACTATGAGTGAGGGGCACCACCTCCTCCTCCAGGAGTACTTCAGTCTCCAGAGCGGCACTGAGGAGGTGTCTCTCTTTCCCCTATCCAGGTCAGACCCAGTGTGACCACACTCACCGAAGGAATGTGTGGCTCTTGCTTCACTGCCAAGTGCTCTGGGCCCGTACGGGCTGCCACACCATCCAGAGCCCCATCTTCCACACGTGGCTTCTCTTTGTCGCTGGTTCGGGCCTCGTCCTTGCTGGAGAGCGGGTGCTGGTTACTGCCCGGAGGGTTCTTATCCAGAGGGGTAGGGCCTGTAGGCATGGCAACCTTTGCACCACCCACTGCACCTTAAAAAGGGGGAAGGGTGGGCCTGTGGTTAGCAGCACCATACACTGCCCACAGTGGGGCTGAACTGTTCAGTCCACACTTACACAGGCTCTCTCCTACCTGTGAGCAAGGGAAACAGCAGTGCCCTTCCCCTACACTTGGCTCACACCCTGCCTCACATCCCTCCCACCTGCACCCACTCAGCCCCTCTCCTTCCCCACCATCCCGTGCCAGAGGATCCACCAGCAGCTGGCAGTGGTGAGGAGGGCCCATGGCACCCTGCAGTGCAGCAGGCAGGCAGGACAGAAGGCAGGACAGAAGGCAGGGTGCAGACCTCGTGTGGCTGGAGCCTCCAGCCCCCCCCAGCGCTGGCTCTGGCGTTTCTTCAGGCAGACATCGATGCGAGACACCGTGAAGTTGTACGTGCACTGGTCCGGCTCAATAAGGTTCCTGCAAGGCACAAAGCAAGTCAGAGATGCCCCAGACCCCACAGCAGCCTCAGACATGCCAAGGCCTTTGTATGGCAGACCCACAGCCTCCAGGCAGTAGGGACCCTGCTAGCACTAATCCTGAGGTAGCCCTGACACAGCAGGGTGGAAACCCTCGAGCCTGGCCACACTGAGCACACAGAGCATCCCTTTTCTGACAGATCCATTCTGCTTGGCTCTCTCCTGCTGCACATCCTACCCAAAGGGCACACAAGCTGGTCTAGCTCTGTCCCCAAGAGCTCTAGAACAGCCTGGGGCAAACTGCAGGCAAGGAGACACTGGAATTTCCTCCCCTGCAAGTGAGCACACAGCCAAGGCAGAGCAGGCTCACGGCATCAGTGTAGCGTGGTGTAAGTCAAACCTCCAGATGAGGAAACGAGCATTCCCCATACAGAACCTCCAGATGGGACTGGTTCCTGCTCCAGCTCTGCACTCTCACCTCCCCTGCCCTGGCGTGGGTTAGTAGGACAGGACTCATACCTGAGCTTCACCTGCCACCGGAACACCGTGTGGGGCCCACAGCCAGGATGGAGACGAAGGAAGTTCGTATCACTGCAGAGAAATTGGGAGTGAGCAGAGGTGAACAAACAAGCAGCCCAGCTGCAATCAGGAGCTCTGCAGCGGCCTGGCATCATCCCGAGGCAAGCTTGTACCTCGTCTGGAACACTAATGTGAAGTCTTGTTCCCGGAACAACACCTTGGATGTCTCCTTGTGGATCTCCTTCACATAGACATGCACCACCACCAGATCATTGCCCTTCTCATATGAGTCATTCTTGACAAAGGTCAGGCTTACAAAAGGCTCTGGCTCTGAGTAAGGAAAACCACGGAGAGAGAGGTTATCTTCCTCGCATGTTGGGGCTGCAAGCTAACCCAGGAAAGGTCCTGAGCAGATGGACCTTCCTGACCAGGCTCACCCCATGGGCTCTGGCCACTCACCATCAGCTGCTGCTTCCAGAGCCACGTCGTCCTTGGACCAGTCCCTCTTCTCACCATCCCTGCCCATGGGAGGGGTGGCCACTGGGATGGCCTTAGAGCTCTCTCCCAGGATGGGCAGGCAGTCCCGGCTCCGCAAGGCCTCAGTAGGGCTGCCTGGCTGCAGGACTCTCTTCTCAACACAGGTGGCAACACGATGGGGGAGCACCTCTGTGGTAGCTGCAAGAGGTGGCATCTCCACGGGAACACTCTCTTTGGCCAAAACCACAGCCTTTCAATGCAGAAACACACAGTGAAACACAGACACTGTCACCCCTGAGCTGCCCTGGCCCACCCACTGCGGCTCCTGCCAGCCAGTCAGGCACAGCTCCATACCACCTGCTTCCCCCACACGTCCCATGCCAGCCCAGCCCCACTAGCACCACAGCACAGCAACTGCAGGGTCCTCACTTCACCCTCTCTTCCACCACAGGTTCTCCTGTCAGCCCTCAGCATCCCGGAGCCCACCTCACCCTCATCAGCAGGGCTGGCTCCAGCATCCCCAGCACAGGGCAGAGGAAGCAGGGGCACCCTGACCAGCCAGGTGCCCAGGTACCTTCTCGAGTGGCAGCGCGAGGTCTGCCAGGGCCGCGGGTGCATCAGCCTGGCTGGCTCTGCCATTGCGGCGGCTGCCGGCTCTCGTGCCGTGCCCCTTGCTGGGCTCTGTGCTCCCGCTGACCCGGGCGTTCGGCTCCTCTTCTGTGGGAGCCACTTTGAGGTACACTGCCCGCTTGGCACTGGGGCCACTCTGTGTCCCTGGGCTGGCTGGGCTCTTCCCTCCCAGGACCTCGCTTCTTCCTGGAGCACGCTTGGGGTTGGAGGGCTCCCGCCGGGATCTCAGTGGCTCTGTGCCTTCAGCCTTCGGCTCTTCAGGGGTCAGCTCTGCAGAAGCAGCCTTCTCCTTCCCGTTCTCCCAGCACGCAGCCCCTTTGGCCACTTCTTTGGATCCATCTTTCCTTTTTTTCTGTAAAAAGCAATGCAGCACAGTGGGAAGGTTCTCAGGTAGCACCATCTTTCAGGATCCCTATCAACCCCTCACCCTCACTCTCCCTTCCCAGACTGCACCAGGACTGTACTCCAGAACCTGGGAATGCATGGCAGGCAGAAACAGGGGTATGACTCCCTGGGACAGTGGCAGATGGCTCATGCAGCACGTAGATGACTGATGTGTCCCATGTTGCTCCCTGGGCAGCTCAACAGCAGGGAGCTCGGAGCTCACCCCAGCTCCCCAGGGCTCCATGAGTTCACTTAACAGACAGATCATTCCCTCCTTACCAGAAGTGAAGACCAGTTATGGAGTGGGATCTTCTTCTGCAGCACAAGCTGGAGAAAGTTGCCCTTCTTGCACTGGATCTTGCTGCAGGAGCTCTCAATCTCCTCATAGAACTGACAGCTCCACTGGCGCCCGTCTGTAAAGCAGAGGGGAACCAGTGCCTCAGGCAGTGCTCCAGGCAGCTGTCACCTAACCCACAGCCCCCTTTCACCTGCCCCCAGGATGAAGGAAGCACTCATTCAGAGCCAAGAAGGCTGCAGGCAGGCTGCCACCATACCCCCGGAGCCTTCCAGGGCTCCAGCCAGCTTCCCTGAACTTGCTTTGTACATCTGGCTGGCCTTCTTCCCAGCGGGAAGGCCCTGGGCCTCCCCACCCTCAGAGGCACAGTCACTTTTCCAAAGGATACCCGGCACTGACTCAGCCATCCCAGCAAGCAGGGGACAGAGACGCACTGGCGCGGCCGTGCACATTTGGTCACTTGGCACAGAGGCCAGCTCCTGTCCTCCCCAGCTCTACAATGCTCTCCTATCGTCCCTGTCTGCTGCCTGACTGTGTGCCAGCTGAGAGCAGGGCATTGCCTCTGAGGGAAAAGTTTGATGTCTGCCTGCAGCAACCCCGTGCTTGGCCCAGAGCTGTGCCAAATCCCAATGGACAAATGCTTGCAGCAGTTGCTCCATTCCCATACCTGGTAGTTTGACCACACAGTCTGTGTCAGTGAAATCAGCACGTACATCCTCTGCCTTCAGAGCTCCAGTGCCCAAATTCAACTTGATAATGATCTCATCAGCATTCTGCTTCCAGTCCAGCAGCAGCTCTAGGAAAAGGGAGGGAAATGTCACCCACTTGCTGGGGAATGAGCCTGAAGTGCCCACTCCTTGGCTGGGGAACACAAGCCTGAACATACATGCAGTTAAGGAGGTCACCGCAGGGAACACAGATCAGGACAATTAAAAGGGACCTGCCCTCATCAGAGAGGCCACAAACAAGAACACAGCAGCAGGGCAGATGAATCCCAGTGGGAACCAGAGAGATCAGAAAGGCAGCGCTGTTCTTGGCAGTGCCACAAGCAGCAGTGGCAGCTGGGAAGAGAGGGTGGCTCCTGCCAACGACAAAGCAATTACTGCTTTCCCAAGGAACGAGGAAGCCACAGAATTACTCTGAGGGATTTAGGTGGACTCTGACCACAATCAGAAATTGCCACTTCCCCTTTGCATATGCAAACCAAGCAGCCCAGCTGCAACCATCAAAGCACTGTACTCCTGCCAGGTGAGCATGGCTAACAAGGATGAAAGATGTGCAGGCTGGCCAGGGGGCAAGTACGCTGTAACGGGTGAGAAAAGAGTGCAGCACTGATACTCTGGTGCAGGCAGAACTTCCATTGTGTGCCTGCCACTCTCCAGGTGTGGCCTTTGATGCCCTGAAGTCTTCAACACAAGGAAGTGATTTTGATCACCTTGACTTCAATCAGGTTTGTTCTACCCCTGGGGCACAAGGACATCCTACTCTGTCGTCAAAGCAGGCCTGGACTGAGACAGAAACCAGCCAATGCTGCCCACAAGGTGACACAGCTTGAGATGTTCCCAGCACAGCATCATGTCCTACTCAGAAACAAGTAGAGCAGGTGTCAGCAGCAAGGTGTCCCAGGCCTGTGCTCAGTGACACTGTGACACCTGAGTTGCAAGCAGCCGGCCACATACCCAGGGCCTCTTCCTTGCAGACAGCCTTTCTCTGCCCCTGGGAAGGCCACATACTGTTAAGATAAACACTGAGGCAAGGGAGTGCTCACGTTAGCTCTGCTCAATGCCAGAGCACTGGACAACAAGGTGAGAGCTTCAGATCCCTTGGCAAGGGCACTCCATGGGCATGCAGTGACAGCTGGCACACACCTCCACTTACCCTCCTCTGAGTCCTTCTCCTGGGCAGTCTCAGCCTGCTCGAGCTCAGGGCGAGACACTGGTGGGCAGAGAAGCAGAGTGCAGCCAGGTCTGCCATTCTGTCACCTCACAACATAGGCCAGCAAGCTGATGCTGAAAATTTCACACATCGCCTCTTTCTACCCTGAATCTGTGTCCAGGCCTTTCATCCTGCATGTGCTGCCCACCTCCCTCCTCTGCTTTCTCACATTTCTCCTTCTCCAGAGTCCTGCCTGCAGCACTGCAGCAAGTCAGTGCCAGGACAGCTGCTCTGGGCCACACCACCATATCCTACTCTAAACAGTACCAGAGTGGGAGCAACACAACAATTCTGCACCATGTAGGCACTGTTTTCTTGAGGCATAGCTCATTGTGAGCTTTTGGCACCCAGGCTCAGCTGTGTTGCCCAGCTCAGTTCACCAGGTCCCCGCCTCCAGCCATATAGAGGAGTCCTGTCTTGATCTGACAGAAAGAACCTGGTGTTTGGTCATGCTCAAACTAATTCTGCTGTAACCAGAGAACCACGTGGCCCAGCTGCACTTTAACATTTCCATTCCTGCACAAGCTGCCAATGTCCACATCTGAAAACCTCCTTCCAGATCAGGGTGGGGAACCAAACTGACTTGACACCTAATCCCTGCCACTCACAGAATTATCTCCAACAGCCAGAAGTGTCTCCAGGCCTGCTCTAGCCCCACAGGATAGTGAACTCTGCCAGGCAAGGAACCGAAAGCGACAGCACCTTCTCCTGAAGCAGAGAAGTAATGGCAACAGGAACTGTGGTCTCCACTCGAGAACACTCAGAGGGCTGTCACTGCCTCCCTTGACTGGCTACAAACCAGTAGGAAACTTCTGCTGACCACCACAGCCACTAGTGCAAAGGTGCTGGTGGGGCTGGCAGCGTGAGAAGCATGGCAGTAGCACTGCCTGGAGGATCTACAGCCCCTCACCACCACTCACAGAGGGGACAGGGGCAGCATGGCTGCCCTCAAGATGGCCCCCACGTCAGAGGATGCAGAGTCAAGCCCTACCAGAGGCACAGTCCTCCCACACAGAGAAAGCACAGTGCTATGCTCTGCACCGTGGGATTTCACATCAGGGACTGTGCCCAGCCGCTCTGGCAGACCTCGCCAAGCACTCAATTACCTTGGCCTATAAAACACCCTGTGATTTTGAGGTTACAATAATCATAACAGAGCAGGCACAGAAATCAAACAGCTTCCCAGAGCCACAGAAACTCTTGCAGGCATCCTGCCCACAGGCATTCCCTGCACCCGAAGCAACATTTTTGTCAAAGGATACAAGACAGTTACAGAAGGAATTACTCTACAGCTACTACTTCACCTGAGCCACACCCTGTTCTGACTCAGAAGCTAAAGCACCAGCCCCAACCGCAGACCTTGCACTCCTGGTCACTGCCTCACAACACTGGCCTCAGCAAACTGAGGGGAAAGAAGCAGCACTGCCTCCTGCTGCAAGAGCACTCACAGGTTTCAGTTCCACTCTCGCTGGATTGGGGCAGATCAAACCCAATCCAAAGCAGAGTCTAGAAACAATCACCAAGGCCAGCTCCAGATTTTAGCTAACAAGGCCACAGGCCCAACCTTCCTAACATCGCTGGGGCTAAGTAGTGCCCAAAGGAAGGAGGTTACAGGTCCAGGGAGGACACTGTGTCGAAGAAGATCCCACATCACATGGGTTACCATAAGCTGCAGGAAGTGATTAGTCAAATCTGCTTATCCTGCAGCAGATGGCTGAGAGGCTCCCAGGCTGCGGGGCTGAGACACCACAGGCCTGCTCACCAGGGATGCTGAGGGGCTCTCACCTTCCTTGCTTTCCTGATTGGCTCGATCCTTTTGCTTCTTCTTGTTGGTGGCATCATCCAAGCCCCGAGACGCTCTCCTCTGGCCAGGGGCATTTGTGCTGCTGGACATTTTCAGCCGTTTGGAGGACACAAACAGCCCGCCGGGGTCGCTAATGGAGTCTGGGTCAGGGGTGCGACGTTTTCTTCCTGGCCCAGCTATCTTGGCGACTCTCTGTGGTCAAACTCTCTGGCAAGGAAGTAATGGCCTAAAGAGAGGAAACAGCAAGCATGGCAGGAGGAGCAGGTGGAAAAGGCCCAACAGCAGCAGGATCCACTCTTTGCCTCAGGGCCAGTGCCCTTACATGACCTTCACCATGTTGTTTATGGGAAGCCCCATGCAGCACTCAGTGAGGAAACCTACCTCATCACAGCTGCTACAATGCTTACTGCCAAAAGCATGGGCTTGTCAGAGCTCCCAACATACAATCAGGGGTCTTCAGTATGTGGCACGCATTAAAAACCTGGAAAGCAAGTGTCATGCTCATGGCTCCCACTATAGCAACACCGGCCCAGAGCAGCTGCTGGCACTAACACCCCGAGACACAGCTGAGGGCAAGGACATGAGGAGGCCTGGATCTGCAAAACTGAGCCTCCAGAGTCAACGGGGGGAGCCTGTCACACAGCTTGGAGAGACAGCTATTTCAGTCAAACAGTGTCCTGTGCAACAGCACCAGAATAGGAGCCAGTAACACCCTAAGAAGGAAGCAGGTCTGGGACAGGCTCCCATGACAGATGAGAGCAGAGCTTCCTGGCAAAAGGAGAGTTCCTCCCCCTTCTCCCACTAGCTGGGAACTTAACCAGCATGACTGCACCTTGAATATTTATCTCCCAGCCAGTTTACAGACAGCGTCAGCGGGGCCTGGCCTGGAAACAGGACACCTCTGCTCCTCGTGGCCCAGGAAGAGAGTAGGTTGAGCAGGGCATGTAAGTTGTTCACCCTGCCCCCTTTGCAGACATGCCCTCTCTACAAAGCCAGCTCCCCAACAGGGTTTGGGAGCTGCTGGCCCAGGTGCACTCATCAGTGTCACCCCTCACCCCACAGTGTTCAGGGCTTTGAGAGAGCAGAGCCAAAACAACCCCTGAAAACAGTCCCACTGGAGGTGTCTCCATGGAGGCGGTGAGAGCAGAGAGCTGGGAAGGTTTCCTCCCTCGCTGCCCTGGCTGCACACCCTGACCCTGGCAGTGCCTGCCAGCCTGCAGGGGTTTGCAGCACAGAAACAGGCCCAGCCACTCGGATCCTGCCCACCCCCAGGTGCCAGCTGCCTGCCACAGCTCCCAGGGCACCGTTTCACACGCAGCCCACGGCCCAGCTCCCATGTGAGGACGTGGAGCCAAGCCAAACAACCCCTTGGCCTAGCCCAGCTCCCCTGAGCCAGTCTCTCCTCCAGTGGGAGGCAAGCTGTCCCTCGGGAACACCCTGTTCTGCCTGCACCCATGTGCAAGCACAGACCCCTCGCTGTGCATGGGCACAGCCATGGCAGGAGGCAGCTCCAAGGGAGGCACCCTGACAGAGGAAGGACACTGCCAGCTCTGTCCTGCTGGCCCCATGTTGCCAGGGCATTTGTTGCCTAGAAATGTCTGGGGCAACAAGCAGCCGCAAATGTGGAGCTGCAGCCACAAACCGAGAGGAAGCCCAATGATCAAAGCAGCCTGGGGTTGCCCTCAGCTCTGGCAAAGCCAGCCCCATGACCGGTGCTGCATCCAAACCACTCCTCTCAGGCCAACCCACCCTCACCACCAAGAACCACTGAAGCCAAGTGAAAAGCTGAGTCCAGCCCAACTGCCTGGCACAGACAACTCCTGCCACCCACAGTGGAGAGGCCCAAGTGATCTGGAGACTGAGATGCTGAGAAGGGTCCAGCATCAGTCCCAAAGAGCTTGAAAGAGTGGGAGGGCAGCAGCATCACCCCCATGCTGCTGCACTCACTGGGTCTCTCCAGGATGCAGAAGCATTTCTGGCTCCAGATGGAATGGGAAGGGCCCCCACAGCAGGGAAAGTGGCAGTGATTCACCAGGCTAGGCCTCTGATGCCAGCTGCAGGCTGTCACTCAGCTCCAGTCCCCTGGTGCTGAAGAAGCTCACCTAGGCTTGGCAAACATGGGAAAGCATTTTTTGTTGTATTTCTTCTGCCTCCAGGGTGAAAACCCCAGGAGAAATAGGACTCAAGAAACAGTGACTGCTTCATGCAGGGTCAGGAGAAGCCCTGCCCTGCACCTCCAAAGGGGTGGCAGAGGATAACTGCTGGGCAGGGCTGAAAGCAAGCTCTGAGAAGGGTCCTGGAGGGCTGAGAAAGGACAGGCCTCTGCCCAAGAAGGGGTGAGGAAGAGAGGCAGGGTTGCATGGCTGCTTGTCACTGCTCCAGGAGAAGCCTGCTGCTCTCACGCCTCGCTGAGGCTCAGCTCCCCCGGGTGCTTTGCTGCCAGCCATTCCTCACAGCAGGCAGGAACCAAGGGGGCTGGAGCTCTGCCCATTGCAGCTGCCAGACTGATGGCAGCCCGAGGCTGCTGCACACACCCCAAGGTTTTGGAGGAGTGAAGGGAAAGCACAGGTTCCTCAGAGATTAAATAGGTGAATAAGAGACTTTTTGCCACCAGGAAACGCTCACACGGGTAGCACGTTCAGCCCCTGTGTGCACAAAGGTTTTGGCACCACTCCTGTTAGCACAGCAGGAGTCACTGCAGGGGAGAGATGGCGAAAGGCTGCTCTGGCTAGATGCCAGGTGAACCTCCGGGACACACCTGATGAGCTGGGCACTCCCACAAAACCTTACTCAATCCCCAGAGCCAGGGAAGCGTGGCCATGCTGCTGCAGGGAGCAGAAGTGCTTCCCTGTCCTCTGCTCTCCCTGCCTTTGTGCTGTGGGGTGAACCAGATCCAGATCCAGCCGGGGATTTCTCCTAACCGTGTTTTGCCCCCAAGCAGTTTCCCAACCCAGCTCATGCTGAGACTGCAAATATTTTGACTGGCCAGAGGAAAGGGAGCAAGAGGCCAAGGAGAAGGGCCACTCCTCCCCAGAGCAGCACCAGACCAGGAAGGACAGCACAAAGGGCTCAATGAGATGCAATTTGTGTCCCGTGCCTGGGGCAGGTTTGGCAGGAGGAGCTCCCTGATTCTTGTCCACAGCACTCCCCATCAGTGCCCAAAGGCCTTTCCAGGGGTAGCTGCAGACAAGGTTGGCTATCCCAACAGCATCATCTTTCCAGGGACTTTTGGATCCTCCATGTCCTAAACGCAGATAACATAAACATGTCCTCCATGTACGCAAATACTTCAGTCACCTTCTGTTTCTTGCTCCCCTGAGGGACCAGAAATCCCAAGGCTCAAGCTTGACTTTTATTTTTGTTTCTGGGCATGCCTGACACACGGGTGGAGCCAGGGCAAGCACAGAGTCCCTGGGGCAGCTACTCAAGCCAGCACTGTCACACAAAATGTTTCCAACCCACGTGGAAATCACTGTGCGCCCAACGCAGTGTGACAGCAAGGAGCCTTTGCTGAGTGGGGAACCCGGCAGGCCCAGCTCCCTCGTTCTGGGGACGATCACTGAACCACAGAACGGTGTGAGCTGGAAGGAAACCTTGGAAATCACCCAGCTCCAACCCGCGGGGCACGGGCAGGGGTAGTGATGAGAGCGTTCGGACAGCAGCCGGCAGCTCCGGCCTCCCGCGCGCCGCTGCCCGGCCCCAGGCACCGAGAGAGGGCAAAGGGAGTGTGAGCGGTGTTTGTGTGAGCGGTGTTTGTGTGAGCGGTGTTTGTGCGAACGGCCCCGGCGGGCAGAGCACGAGGTCACCGGCGGCTCCTGCCCGGGGCTGCCGCGCTCGGCCCGTCCTGCCGAGCACCGCTCTCAGCCCCGCGGGCCCAGCTCTGCCGCCCCGCACGTTCTCTCCGCTCAGGCCCGGCACAGGCCGCCGCCACCGCCATCCGCTGCCTGCCTCGCTCTCCGCCGCCCCGGCTCCCGTGCCCACGGGCCGCATCCCGGCCTCCCGCCGCCCCCGGGCCCTGCCCGCCGCTGCGGCCCTCACCCCGCGCTGGCCCAGGCGCCGCTCGCCGCCCCCGGGCCCCGCCGCCGCCCCGGCCCGGCCGGCCCGGCCCTCCCCGCACTCACGGCCCCGCCCGCCGCTCCGGTCTGTTTGTGCCGCGCCGAAGTTCCGAGCGGGCCGACAACGGAGACAGGCCCGAGCCCGTGACGCACTTCCGGGAACCGCCGGGCACGCCCACGTGACACGAGAGCGAGGGAGAGAGTCACGTGACGCGGGCCGGGGGTGGTGCCGGCGCGTTCCCGCGGCACCGGGAGCGCGCGGGGGCGTCGGGCTCGTCCGCGGGCGTTCCGGGGCTGAGCCTGGCACTGCCGGGCTGCTCTGGGGTATTATCCCGGCTGTGCTGTGCCTCCCAGCCCCGCTGCCGATTCCCGCCCGCTGTGCCCCCCAGCCCCGCTGCTTATTCCCGCCCCGCTGTGCCCCACACCCGGTGGCGTCCAGCTCCCACCCGGGGGAAGCCGCTGCGGGCCCCCGTGGCGGACGGCCCACGGGGCGGAGGCGAGATTTGCTCTGCAACTTTATTCACGCGGGGTACTCTGCAGCCCCCATCCCGCCTGTCGCCGCGGGGCAGGCGGGGGCCGGGCGGCGGGAGGCTGGGTGCTCGGTGCTCGGGGGTCCAGGCCCTCGGGGATCACTGGCAGGTGTTGTAGATCTGGACCTGCTGGTTGATGGTGGCCAGCACCTCCCTCATTCTGGCCTCCAGCCCGCCCAGCTGGGCCGCTTTGGCATCCAGCACCCGCTCGTTCCGCTCGTACTCCTCCTCCAGCGCTGCAGGGAAACGGGAACATGAGTCAGCCCGGCCTCCCACCGCTGCCCCCAGCCCCGCCCCAGCATCCCCGCTCCGGCCTCACCTCGCAGCCGCTGCAGCTTGCCCTGGGCGTCCTGCAGCAGCCCCGCGGCCTCCTCCTGCAGCTGCTGTGCCCGGCTGCCCGCCTGCTGCACGCCCTGCGCCCGGTGCTCCACCAGCTCCTGCGCTGTCCGGTACCGGTCCCGAAGTGGCCCGTCCAGCACCTGCTGGGCAGCGGGGCTGGTCAGCAGCATCGCCACGGGACCCCTGTTGCCACGTTGTCCCCCTGATCACCCACCTGCTTGGCCTCGCCGGCCCGGTCCCGCGCAGTGCTGGCTGCCTCCTGGGCACGTGTGGCTGCCAGGCTGTTGTTTGCACGTTTCACCTTCAGGGCGTCAGTTTGCCTGTCCAGGAGCCCGATCTGCTCCATGGCACCTGCCAGCTGCTGCTCTGCACTTCCTGTCTGGGTCTGCATCTGGGGATGGTGGCATGGGAGTTTGGTGATTGCACAGTGCGGATGGGGTCCCCTGGTCGTAGGGATGGGGTTCTCACCGTGGCAAGGGCACTCTCGCTGTGCTGGATGTCACCAGCAGCCTGCTGCAGCGCCCGCTCAGCCATGCCCTGGGCTTGCCGTGCCTCCTCCAGCGCCTGCCGCACGGCCTCAGCCGTGCCCCGCACTGCCTCTGCCCGAGCCCTGCGGCCACATAGTAAAGCCTCAGCATGGCCTGGGCTGGGCTCCCCAGAGGGATTGAGTCCTCACATCCCTGGGCTCACCTGGCCCGCTGGGCATCCTGCAGCAGCTGCCCAGCCTGCTGCACGTCACTGGCTGTCTGCTCCAGGATGGCATCCACGCTGGCCAGGCTGCGCACCCGCATCTTGATCTCCTCGGCCAGGCGGTGGATCTGGTCCGGCGCAGCAGGGAGTGACAGCTCCAGTACCCGACTGGCTACCACCTCAATGCTCTCAGGATCAGCCCCCTCCTCTGCAGGTGGAAACAGTCAGTGTGTTCGCTACAGCACACCGGGGTGCAGGGGGCAGGCAGGCCAAAGGGAAGAGGGGAACATGGGACAGGGCAGGGGGGCCAGAGATGGCTGCAGGGTACAGGATGGCTGGGGCAGGGCAGGGACCAGGCAATGCAGCATGGGGCAGGGGTGGCACAGCCCACATGCAGTGTTGGGACAATGCAGTGCAGTGCAGGGTCAGTGCAGTGTGATGCAGGTGCAGAGCCACAGAGCCCTAGGTAGGGGTGGCCAGCCCTCCCGGCATGCTGGCACTCACGGCTCAGGAAGGCCTTGACGTGGCTGATGAGCTCCCTCAGCTCCTTGTTGGAGCTCTCCACACGGGCCCTGGTCTGGTTCGCCTTGTCCAGGGCTGCCTGCGCTCGCAGCCGGGCCTCGTCTGCCTTCCCCTTGGCCTCTGCCACCTGAGCATGGGCAGAGACCCTCGGTGCCAGCCCCAAGGGCTGCAGAGCGTGGCTGTGCCACCAGATCCCACCAGCACCCATGGGCCACACACCTTGTGGGAGAGCTGGGCCATGTCGCTGGCAGCCTGACGCAGCTCCTCCTGGGCATGGCGTGCCCGGTCCAGAGCACTGTCAGCCTTGGACACGGCTCCACCACAGCTCAGACCACCACAGCGTCGTCCCCCGTCCTCATCCTGGCACCCAGCACCCCCACAAGGGCTCTCAGCACAGGGCACATCTCCCACCACACCGCAGACCTGCAAGGCAGCACAGGATCAGGGCAGTTCTGGGTGCCATTCCCCAGCTCCCTGCCCGTGTCCCACCTTCTCGTTGAGCGGCTGCAGGCTCAGTGCCTGTGCCCTCGCTGCCAGGTCCATCAGTGCCCGCCGGCTGGCTGCGTTGTGGCGGTTGAAGCCATCCCTGTGGCTGGCCAGGAGCTGCTCAGTGTGCTGCCGAGTGCCGGCCGAGCTGCTGACAGGGCTGGGCACGGCACGGGTGGAGGCGTCCGCCCGGCGCTCGGCCTCCTGTGACTCCTGATAGGACTGACGGATACTGTCATAGGCACCTGGGGGTGAGGGACACTGTCAGACCCCCGGCCATGGCCTGACCGCCCTGGCCTGCCTCTGTGGTGTGGCTCACCAAGGAAATTGGAGGTCTTGAGGGTGTGTAGCCGCTGTTCCAAGTCCTGCAGGCTGTGGTTGAGGGCGCGGGCGCCCCGGTCCACAGTGTTCAGCACATGGCTGGCATTGAAGTTGGCATCCTGAGCGGCCGTCAGCTCCCCTTCCACCCGTGTCAGCCTCTCAGTTGCCTCCTCGATCTGGCGCCTGCAAAGCAAGGGGGTGAAAAGCTGCCCCTCGGCTACCCTGGGAGCCGTGCCCCGTGCCAGGTGCTCACCGCAGCCCCTCCATGGTGTGTGTCAGGTGGGCAGCGGTGGCAGCAGTGGTGTTGCGGGCGGCCACCACGTCACGTACAGCGGCCAGTTTCTCCTCCAGCTGCCGGAAGGTGCCCTCAAAGGCGCCGGCAGCCCCGGTGTGCTGCAGGAGCCTGGCCCGCTCTGCCAGCGCTCGGGTACGGGCAGCCAGATCCTGCACCACACGGTCCCAGTCCCCGAAGCAGGGGTGGCAGGGCTGGCAGGCAGGGAAGGTACCAGAAAAGCCCCGGGCACACTGGTCACAGCGGACTCCAGAGATGCCAGGCCGGCAGTCACAGTGGCCGCTGCTGCGGTGGCACTGGGCACTGGCTATGCCACGGGGGTCACAGTCACAGGCTGCAGGGAAAGTAGTGTCAGGGCACCAGAGGCTCCACTGTGGTCCCCCCACTGGCACCAGCTCTCACCTCGGCACTGCTGCCGCGGGTCACCCCAGTGCTGCTCCTGGCAGTCGGTGCAAGTCCGGCCGCCAAAGCCTGGCCGGCAGGAGCACTGCCCTGTGAACTGACAGACATGGCATGGCCAGGCTGGCACTGCTGCAGCACACCCCCAGCCCTATCCCATCCCCCAACCCCTGTCCCTGACGTGTCTCACCTGGTTGCAGGTGGGTGACAGAGAGTGCTGGGGGTGGCAGTCACAAGGCTGGCAGCCTTGCCCGCTGGCCAGGTTCCAGTAGTTGGGGCTGCAGCGGTCACAGCTCTGGCCCTCCACATGGGGCAGGCAGTGGCACTGCCCGCTGTGCCTGTCACAGTGGCACTGCTGCGGCCCACAGGTGCTGGCATCAGTGCCCAGGGGGTTGCAGGAGCACCCTGGAACCAAGAGGCACTGAGCAGAGATAGAGTTGAGGGAATGAGGGCAAGGATGGGAATGAGATTGGGATGGAGATGGGATGGAAGTTCTGATGGGGACAGAGCAGGAGTGGGATGATGATGGATGAGGGTGGAAGCAGAATGGACACAGAGATTGGACAAGGACGGGGTAGAGACTGGAGGAAGGGAGAATGTGTGCAGCATGAGGACCACTGGTGGGGATAGGATGGAGATGGGACCGGGGTCAGGATAGAGCTGGAATAAGGACAGGATGGGGATAGATGGATGGCAGTGGGGATGGGATGGCAATGGGGACAAGAATGGGAATGAGAATAGGATATAGATGGGAAGGAATAAGTTGGACATGGGGACAGGGACTGGGCCACAGTGCTGGGGCTGGGCAGAGGAGACAACCCTGTTACAGGGCAGGGCTGCAGGGACTCCCCAGCCCTGTGCACAAGCAGGGGCAGCCATTGGTGCACATGGGACTATTGCACACATGGTCCCCAAGGATGTGTCAGACCCTGGCGGCAAGTCTGTGTCTGTCCTGGCAGGCTGTGGGTACTCACGCCTGCAGCTGTGTCGTGTGGCATCCCCGTAGAAGCCGGGCTGGCACTCGGTGCAGTGGGGCCCTGCAGTGTTGTAGAGGCAGCGCAGGCACTGCCCTGTGCGCCGGTCACACGCCTCTGGGTCCGTCACATCGATGTTATCGTGGCACTGGCAGGGCAGGCAGCGCCCGCCCTGCAGAGGGTCCCCATAGTACCCAGGGGCACACTCATCACAGCGGGAACCTGCTGACACAGAGCGCTGGGCAGTGCCTGGGGACAGGGCACCCCAGCAGGCACTGAGTGTGCCCTGGCAGGTACCCACCTGTGTACCCAGGGCTGCAGTGGCAGATGACCTGCTGGGAGTGGCTGTCTTGGTAGCAGGAGGCAGCGAAGTGGTGGGGGGTGCTGGGCCCCTCAGGACAGGGGCAGGGCCGGCAGTGCTGCCCGGAGCCAAGCACTGGGTTCCCAAAGTGTCCGGCTGCACACCTGCAGGCAGGAGGTCAGCAGGAGCTGGGGCTGCTGGCAGCACCCTGCCCCAGTCTGGCCACGTACCCCACCTACCTCTGGCACCTTTCCCCATCCGTGTGGTCACGGCAGCGCAGGCAGCTGCCTGTGCGAGGGTCACAGCTCTCGGCGTGCCCGTTGCACTGGCAGGGCCGGCACACAGGGAAGCCCCAGTGGCCGGGCTGGCAGCGGTCACAACGTGGGCCATGGGTGCCTTCACGGCAGGGGCACTGCCCGGTGGTGCTGTCACAGATGGTGCTCACTGAACCCTCACGGCTGCACTGGCATGCTGGAAGGCACAGCACCCACAGCGTCTGCCCCCGAGCTGTAGAGAGCACCCCTTCCCCATGCCCCCAGCCCTGGGATGCCCGGGCTCCTCTCCCACTGGCACTCACATCGGCACCCGCCAGGCCCAAAGCCAAAGGTTCCTGGAGAACAGCGCTGACAGCGCCGTCCCATGACGTTGGGTTTGCACTGGCACTGCCCACCCTGGGGCTGGCACTCGGCACTGAGTGAGCCCTGGGGATCGCAGAGGCAGGCTGTGGGCAGAGAGCAGGGTCAGTGTCAGCTGCTGTGGGACAGGGGCAGGACAGGGTGTGGGGCTATACTCACGCAGCGCCCCATCATGCAGGATGGCTGAGAGGCTGTGCAGGAGGCTGGAGCAAGGCTCAGCCACAGGCGAGGGCCCTGCAGCGTGGAAAGGCTGGGCACAGTGGTACCGCTCAAAGGTTTCCCGGCGCTCCATGGAGCTGGGGTCACCCGCAATGAACATCTCCAGTGAGGAGTAACGGGGCAGGAGCACCAGCTGCGGGGCAAAGTCAGTGGGACATCACGTCCCTCTCTCCCTGTGTTCCCTATGGCTGCATCCTATCCCCCTAAAGGGTTGCTGTCCCCCATCCCAGTGGCCGTCTGCCCCTCACCGAATCAATGAGCACACTGGCAGTGGGATCCTGATGAGCAGCAGCACAGCCCAGTTCCAGGCGGAGCATGTAGGAGACACCCTGCTCCAAACAGATGGGCTGGGACAGCACCACATACCTGGATGGGGGCAAAACAGAACAAGGGCAGCCATGTGCCTCCAGTGAGCCCCAGCACAGCCCAACCCTACTGAGGTATTTACCTGGCACCAGAGGGGAGGCTGGTGGAGAGCTGGTCATCAGCAGGGATGGTGTTTCCACAAGGGCTGCTGGCGGAGACAGGGCTGGGGCGCAGCACCTTCAGCCTCACCTCCTGCCAGGCCTCTGGGTGCTGTCAGCCAAGAAGGGGTAGTGTCAAAAAGCCTGACCATCTGGAACTCCCCACCACTACCTCCCAATCTGGCAATATATCACACTGCTGGCTTCACCATCTGGTGCTCACCTGTGGCTCATAGCGGATGACCACATTGTACTCAGTGGAGAAAGGCACATCACTCACATGGAACTCCACCCAGCCGCCTTCCAACATGCGGGCAAAGCCTGTCCCTGTCCAGGAAGCTGGACGGTCTGGGGGTGGCTCACGCTCCACCACTGAGCCCTGGTGCAAGCAGGTGTTGTGAGATGGGACCCTGAAAATCACCTTGGCCAGCAGGCACTGCTCTGCCCTGAGCAGGGAGGCAGACCACTGCCTGCTGGTCTGGGCACCCTGCAAAGGGGCACCCACTGTGCTGCTCTGCCTGATGTCCTCCCCAGGGACACCTGCATTCCTTACCTGATGCAGCCGTGCATCCTCCGCCTCATAGGTGTAATGATCCAGGTTGATGCGGTAGAAACCGGTCTCCACCTGCTCACACTGTCGTCCTATCACATGGCTGCGGCACTGGCACTGCCCTGTCCCCATGACACACCTGGTACCCCAGCAGCACCATCAGCCCTGATGCCAGGAGGGATGTCCCTTGCCCTCTGCATCCCCACAAAGACTCACAGGTTGTTGCGAGCACCTCCCACATCGCAGTCACAGGGCCGGCAGCCCGGGAGGTCGTGGCTCAGTCCCCAGTGCTCGGGCTGCAGGGGGTCACAGGGTGTTAAAGAGCAGCTGTCTGTGTGCTGCAGTGCTGAGTACTGTGCAGGGGCCGTGGCACAGCCCCACTCACCAGGCACTGGTTGCAGCTGCGCCCAGTCACCAGCCGCTTGCAGAAGCACTCCCCACTGACAGGGTCACACCGGCTGCCATCAGCCACCGTGCCACGGGTGTCACAATGGCACCCTGCATGGAGAGCCAGCAGTTTCCAGCAATGCCAAACCACGTGCCCAACCCCAATAGGTGCCACCCCGGTACCTACTTCGGCAGCCTTGCGGGTTGTCGGCGCTGAGGCCGAAGAAGCCGGGTTTGCAGCGGTCACAGCGGGGACCAGCCACGTGCTCCTTGCAGCGGCACTGCCCCGCAATCAGGCTCCTGGCTGGGTCATCAGCACCGTCACACAGCCCACCATCCAGAGAACCCTCAGGGTCACAGTCACAAGCTGGGGAGACAGGCAGGGTGAGCACTGTGACCACCAAAGCACCCCCCTGCACAGCCTGCCTCGCACTAACCTCGGCACACCGCGGGGTCCCGCAGGTCCTTGGTGGGGTCCTTGTAGTAGAAGGGCTTGCAGAGGTGACAGCGACGGCCCATGGTGTTGTGCTGGCAGCCATCACACACACCCCCACTGCTGTTCCCCGTGGCCAGGAACACGGCCATGTCAAAGTGGCACCGCCGTGAGTGCTCATTGCAGTCACAGCCTGCAGGGACAGCACCGTGGCATGGCATGTGGCACCACAGCCCACACCTGGCAGGCAGCACCCCAAGTGCCAAACCTCCCCTGTCTGGGCTCTCCTTGCTGACATGCAGCAACACAATCCCAAACCTCTCCAAAGTACAGCCCTGGCACCCTAGACACCCTCAGCCAGTCTGCATGATGCCAGTCACCACCAAACCGCATCCCACTGTACAACACCCCAAAACCCCTGGCACAGCACAGCCTGGCAGCTCTGGCACTGGGATCACTGTGCCAGGAGCCGGTGCCAGCAGGGCACTCACGGCGACAGGCGTTGGTGCTGGAGCCCTCAGCCGGGCGCCAGGGCAGGTCTTGGTAGAAATCCTCACAGCGCTCGCAGTTCAGCCCCTGCGTGTGGTGTTTGCAGACACAGCGCCCGTGCACCTGCCAGGATGCCACAGTGAGGGGCTGCGGGACCAGGCGGCACAGCTACCCAGCTGCAGCAGGGCACACAAGCCTGGCCTGCCCTACCATGCCATCGGTGGTGGCAGGGGCCCCGCTGAGCGGGGCGCACTCAGAGGCGTGCCCGTAGCAGAAGCAGTTCCCGCGCATCACCAGCTCGTAGAGCGCGTAGTAGTACTTCTCCCGGATCTCCCGCCGAGAGTCCAGCAGGTTGTCCCCCAGGGTGTGCAGCTTGGTGAGGTTCACCCGCAGGTTGGTGACACGCAGCAGGTCTAGGGCAGGGAGAGACCCCTGTTGGCACAGGGTGGCTGGGCACATCTATGCACAGCTCAACTCTGCCAGGCACAGCTGGGCTGGGCTGAGCGTGGCACAGGAGGTTGTGGGTGGTTCAGAGGAGCTGGGCATGGTTGGGATGGGTTGTGCACAGCATGGGGTGTCCATGCAGGGCTGCACAGTATCAGGCTGGTCTTTTGTGGTTTTCTATATCACACAGTGTTGGCCCAGGCCCGTGCATGGTTTGGCTCACAGGCACGTGGTTGCATGTGGCGAGGCTGGGCTGCACGTAGCTGTGGGGGTTCAGCTCCCACACACATAGCTGTGCACAGTCTGGCTGTGCATGGGCAGGGCTCTGCATTCCCACAGCAGAGGCAGGCTGGGACCCCACCAGTGCAGAACAGCACTCTTGGCACAGCACCTTTCACGTGTCTCAGGGCACTCACCTTTGGGGGCTGTTCCCAGGAGATGGTTGTGCCTGGTGTGGTGGGTGCAGCCTGGGGGCCTTGGGAACAACAGGATAGCTTCCCCAGAACTGCATTTTCCCAGAAGCCCTGCCCTGCAGATTCCACCCCTCCTGCTCCCAGGCTAAATTTAGCTTGGGTGGGTGATTAACCCACTGTGTCCCATGCCCAGCCTGACTTCCCATCTCAAACCACAGCTGGTGTTGGGCTCAGCCGTGGCACAGCCATCCTCCTCCATTTAACCCAATGCAGCCTGATCTTCAGCTGCTCTCACAGGGCAGGGTGCAGAGGGGCCCAAGACCACGCAGGCTGGATCAGGTCCTGATCCCTGTGTAGGGCCCAGAGCAGGGAGAGAGCAGCCAAAATAGCTACACCCAAAATAGAGCAGCCAAGCAGGAGCCTAGATGGCCGGCGACTCACTTTGGATGGCAGGGCTGTAGGGGTCCCGGATGGGAATGGCAGGGTCCAGCACCCGGTAGATGACCTGGAAGGGACAGCAAGGTGATGAGAGCAGTGCAGGGGATCCCCTGACTCTCCTGGGACACTCGAGGGCCTCACCTCCCCCTCAGTGGAGGGTTCGATGTCAGAGTAGCGGGACTCGCAGACGACATCATCGATGCGGCGCGGGGGCCCGTGGGGCACGTGGGGAAAGGAAGCAGCGCAGTCGTAGGCGAAGTAGCGATACACCTTCCAGGTGTGCCCAAAGTCAGCTGAGCGCTCCACCAGCATGGCCGCAGGCCGGAACGTCTGCAAGACACCCG
Source organism: Ammospiza nelsoni (assembly GCF_027579445.1). Lineage (NCBI taxonomy): Eukaryota > Metazoa > Chordata > Aves > Passeriformes > Passerellidae > Ammospiza > Ammospiza nelsoni. The sequence goes on from NC_080643.1 coordinate 9,052,359, forward strand.
TGTGGGACAGGGGATAGCCCCACAGTCCCTGAGGGCGTGATCCATCCCGTCCTGTCCCAGCCTGGATACCCACATGCTGGGACCCACCTTGAAGGTCATGATGAGATGGGTGAAGTGGAACTCGGCCTCCAGGTCCAGCTGGATGCTGACATGCTCCACACCTGGGGGTGACAAGTGTGACAAGTGGAAGCACCCACTCACAGGTCCCGGGGGCTCGTCCCCCCCACCCGGCAGTGGTCCAGGGGCGCGGCCACGGCCACAGGCTGAGTCACACTTCCTCAGTGTGGGAGGAAGGGAAGGAGAGCCCCTCGGGACAGGACAGGATGCTCCACCATCCCCACCCACTACTCACCGTTCTCTGACTGCCACCAGGCTTTCTTGGGGCGGGGGGCAAAGCTGGTGACCACATTCTGGATGCGGTGGCTGTTGGTGTTGGTGCGGGCATCGTAGGGCCGCCGGGAGTCGCAGATGAAGCACTTTTTCTCCTCCTGCGAGTTGGAAGGTTCAATGACGCGTGTCCCCAACCGTGTCCCGTGCCCCTCATCCTTGTCTTGTCCCCCCAGGTCCCGTCCCACTCACCTGGAGGTGGCTGACGATGCAGTAGGGCTGGGGCCGGCGCAGCCCGCAGGTGGAGGTGGCACTCAGGCGGGCTGCTCGTCCCACCAGCAGGTCCCCGGTGGCCGGGTAGCAGCTGCCGCGGGCACAGCCCTTGGGGGAATCGGGGGCCAGGGCCACCCCCAACCCTGCGGAGCGGCGGGCGGCTGAGGGCGCTGCGGGGCCGGGGGGGCCGGGGCCGGGTTTCCCCCCGCCGCGCCCGGGGCCCCTTCCGCGACCGCCCGGAAACGGGACGGCGGGGCCGGGCCGGACCCTGGCGCCCACCGGCCCCGCCGCGGCGCGGGACGCGGACTCACCGGCCAGCAGCGGCAGCAGCAGCAGGACGGCGGGGCTCCGCTTCGCCGGGCTCCGCATCGCGGGGCGCCACGGGGCCACACGGGACGGAAAGGGGCGCAAAGGGAGCGCAAAGGGGGCGCTCGGCAGGTGCCCACCGGTCCCGTCCTGTCCCGTCCTGACTCACCGGTTCCCCTTCTCGTTCCCGTTCCCAGTCCTTTCCCCGTCCCCTTCTCGGTCCCTCCCGGCCCCTCCGAACTGGCGGCAGGCGCAGCGCTCGGGGCTGCGCGGAAAGCGCGGGGCGGATCCCGGCTGGAGCGGGGGAGCGGGCCGGCCGGGAGAGGCGGGAGGAGGCAGGAGCAGGCTGGACAGAATGCATCGGACACAGGCACACACAGTTTAGGGCTTTATTTGCAGGCGCGCCCGCACTAAAGGCACCCGCAGAGTGGACGGGACTCCCGGGCTCGGGGACCTGCGGGGCGGCGGGGCAGGACCGGCCCCCGGTCCCGCCAGTGGTCCCTAGCAGGTGGCGTAAGCGTTGGCCCTCTCCCGGATCTCCTGCAACAGCCCGGTGACCTGCTGCTCCAAAGCCTGCAGCCGTGTCACCTTTGCCGCCATCATCCGTTCATTGGCCCCAAAGCGCTGCTCCAGATCTGTGGGACACGCAACATGGTCACAGTGCAGCCTCCCACCATGTCCCATAGTCGGGACACCCGGTGGGACAGGCCCAGGGGGACGAGGGGAGATGTATGGGGAGGTAGCAGGAAATGTACCCCACCATGTGCTCCCTCTCACCTTCCAGCTTCCTTTTGCTGTTGCTGGCCTTATCCAGGAGGTCTCGGGCTTCTGCCATCAGCTGCGACACACGCTGCAGGGCCCCACCAGACACCCTGTCCAGCGTGCCCACCCGGTTCTTCAGCACCACATAACGCTGTGTTACCTGGGCCAGGTCCTGGCGGCACAAGGGCATGGTGAGGCTGAGCACCTGCAGCACCCAGTACCTGCTTGGTGGCATGCATAACCAGGCAGGGATGGAGCTCACCTGGCTAAGTGTCCCTGAGGTGGTGGTGGCACGCTGTGCCCCATCCTTGGCTTGCTGGGCCAGGTGGCGAGCGCCCCGGCTGTGCTCCTGCAGGGTGGCGATGCGCTGTGCCAGCTCCCGCAGCCGCCGCTGTGCCTGAGACTCCTTCCTGTCCAGCGCCTGCAGCCTGCGCTCCGCCTGGCAGGGACGGGCACCGGCTGCAGCAGGCGCAGCAACCACCATGCCCATGGTGCCAGCCCCACTGCCCTGGCACCTGCCCAATGCCAGCCACATTTCCCCAGCACCAGCCTCCCTACCCATAATGTGCCCAAGGCATCAGTCTTCCTCTGCACAGCACTGATCCCATTATGCCCAGCAGTACCAGCTCCACTCCCCGAGCCCGTGCTCCTCACCTCCCTGGCTCTCTTCTCAGCCACCTGGATGGCATCCCTGGCGCTCTGCAGGGTGCTCCCTGCTGTCATCACCTGTGTCCGTGCCACCTCCAGTGACTGCTGTGTCCCCGCCAGCTCATCCCTTATGCCTTCTGCTCGCTCCCTGCAGCAGCACAGGCAGCTCCAGCCCTTGCTGCTGCAGGGGGACTGACCCTATCCCCTGACTGCCCCAGCATGGTCCCACCACTTGCCTGGCCTCCTGTCCCTGTGCCAGCAGATCCCGTGCCACAGCCAGCCCCTCCGCTGTGCTGTTGAGAACCGCATCCACCCCCTCCAGCTGGCTGATGCTCTCCCGCATCTCCCACAGCAGCTCCTGGATCTGTCCAGGGCTACTGGGCAGGGAGATGTTCAGCACCTGCCGGGCCACCAGCTCGATGCTGCCTGGGTCAGCTCCCTCCTCTGCGGGGACAGGGGAGCAGGGTGGGCTCAGGGTGGGCTCACTGAGTCCTGCCATGCCCACGTGCCCACCCGGTGCTGTCACTACCTGCCAGGAAGGCCTTGATTCGGCGGATGAAGTCCCGCAGCTGGGCTGTCGCCTTCTCTGCACGGCTGCGGGTGGCCTGAGAGCGCCCCAGCACCTCCTCTGCCCTGCTGCGTGCCCCCCGTGCCAGCTCCTGCACCTCCTGCATCTGAGGGGCACCTGGCTGAGCAGGGGGCACAGGGCAGCCCCGGGAGGGGGCATTTGGGGTGAGCAAGGGGTACGAGGGGACAGGATATGAGCCTGCAAAGGAGCGTGCAAGAGGGGTGCAAGGGGACAGAGGGTACAGCAGTGGCCCAAGGGGGCACACACACAACTGGCACAAGGGACATCTCTGAATGGGCATAAGAGACACATACAGAACTAACATGCTTGAGGGCATGGAAAAGGAAAAAACAGGACACAGAAGGGGGCCATGGAAAGGGCACAAACAGGACATGCAAAGGGGACACAAGGGGACCCCAGAAAGTGCCATGAAGCAACCACCCCTACCTTCTGTGCCACAACACCCAGCTGCCCTAATGCCACCTCCAGCTGCTGAGAGGCATTATGAGCACTGCTCAGGGCTCGAGCTGAGACAGGCAGTGCCCCTGCACACCCAGTGCCACCGCAGTGCCTTGTCCCCTCACTGTCTCGGCACAAGGCTCCTCCACAAGACGCATCCTCACAGCTCCGGTCTCCGGGCGCCCCACAAATCTGTGATGATGCCAATGGTGGAAATGGCAGCTCAACGCTACATGGCGGGTGATGCCCACACTGCTTCTGCCGGTCCTGCTCTCACCTTCTCATTGATCCTGGCAATGTTGAGCCCCATCACCCGTTTTTGTGTCTCCCGTAAGGATTTCCGGGCGGCGGCTGTGCCACGGCGGAAGGTATCGCCCCGCTGCTGCAGTGCCCGCTTGGTCGCCCGCTGCGTCATCTGTGCCCTGCTGAGCTCGCCAGCCGTGCCATTGGCCAGCGCCTCCGCCTGCCGCGAGGCCTCCGCCGATGCCAGGATGCTGCGGTAGGACTCTGAGGGTGCGGGTGTCAGGCTTGGGCCGGGATGGCTGCCACCAAACCCAAACCTCGCTGGTTGCTCTTACCGCTGAATCCAGCTGCTGCTACAGTGCCGAGGAGGCTCTGAAGGTGGGAGGTGGTTCGGTTGAGACCCCCCAGCTGGCGGCTCAGCTCAGCTAGCCGGCCATGGTGCTGCATATCCGCCTGCGCCAGCTGGTCTAGATACCGCTCCAACTCTTGGAGGTGCTTCCCGAAATTGTCCAGCTCCATCCTTTGGGTAGGGAGGATGGTTTTAAACTTTCAGGCAGGGACAAGAGGGGGATCCCTCCACCCCAGCCCTACATGCACACTTGCCTGGTGCCACCCAGCTGCCTGGGCAGTCCATCGAGGAGGGGACTACCAGGGCTGTGCCCCTCTCCCAGCAGCTGTTCCACGTGTCCCAGAGCCTCCTCCAGCTCCCGCAGGCGACGGGGGCTGAGTGGGAGTGCAGAGCCCCCCTCCCTCAGTGCCTGCACGTGTGCCCCGAGGCGCTGCAGCCCTTCCCGCAGGCTGCCCACGGCCAGGTCCCAGCGCCCAAAGCAAGGGTGGCAGGGCGAGCAGCGGGGGAAGGGCTCCTGGTAGCCCCGCTGGCAGCGGTCACAGCGCAGCCCCCCGAAGCCCGGCCGGCAGCGGCACTGCCCATTGTCCTGCTCGCACTGCGGGCTCTCGGCACCCAGCGGCTCACACTCACAAGCTGCAGAGACAGTTGGCACTGTATCCCAGCCTTCCCATGGAGCCCCATGCCCCCAGACTGCCGCCCTGTCCCAGCATCCCACCATATTCCTCCAGAATCCAATCTATCCCCAGCATCTTCTATTGTCGCCACAATTCCACCAAGTACTGGGTCCCCAAAGTCCTGCATGTTCCAGAGACATGCTATGTCCTCAGTGTTCCACCACGTCCCCAGCATCCCACTGTTTCCCCAAGGTCTGTCATGCCCACAGTGTCCCACCACATTCCCAAGATCTCCTGAGTCCCTTGTGTCCCCAGTGTCCCACTGTCTCCTTAGTGTCCCATGTTCAGAGCTCCCACCATGTCCCCAGGGCCCCCATTTCCCTAGAGTCTCACTACGCACCCAGAATCCCCCCATATCGCCCATCCCCAGAGCCCCTGCTTCCCCAATCCCTGGGGTGTGCTCCCACCTTGGCACTCCTGCTCAGGATTTCCCCAGTGGTGCTCCTGGCACTGGGAACAGACACGACCCCCGAAGCCAGGCCGGCACTGGCACTGCCCTGTCACCTGCAGTGACAGTGCCATGCTCACTGAGCAGCTCACTGGGCCCCAGGAGGGCAGTGCAGCCGTACCAGGGTGCCAGGGGACTCACTGTGTCACAGGCAGGGTGCAGGGCGTGTGTGGGGTGGCAGCCACAGGGCTCACAGCCCCTTGGCCCCCCCAGGCCCCAGAAGTGGGGTGCGCAGCGATCACAGCTCTTGCCCACAACGTTGGGCCGGCAGGCACAGGCTCCTGTGCCACGGTCACAGTCACAGGTGCCATCGGTGCAGTGGGAGGCCAGTGTGCCCCGTGGGTCACAGCCACAGCCTGCAGGAGGGTGGGTGGCCACATGGGGCTCAGCCCATACCCGCTGCCCAGGCAGTGTGGTGCTGAACCCAGCACCCCAAATCTGCCTGACCCCAGTGTCCCCCTGTGTGCCTGGCCTCAAACCCCTGCACAGCCCCACCAACCCCAATCCCTGTCCCCTGCCCAGCCCCAACTCAGGCACAGCCCCCCACCCCTTCAAACAGCCCCAAACCTCTCCTGGCCCTGAACCCTAGCCCTGCAACACCCCAAAATTCTCCCTGACCCAACCCCAATCACCCACGCCCAACCACAACCCCACACCTCATCCCTGCCTTGAGCCCGTGCATCACTTCAACCTCCCCATCCCAAACCCCGGTGCAGCCCCAGCCCTGCAGCCCCGCAGCCCCACAGCCCCGCAGCCCCGCAGCCCTGCAGCCCTGCAGCCCCACAGTCCCACAGCCCCACAGCCCCGCAGCCCCGCAGCCCTGCAGCCCTGCAGCCCCACAGCCCCACAGTCCCACAGCCCCACAGCCCCGCAGCCCCGCAGCCCTGCAGCCCTGCAGCCCCACAGCCCTGCAGCCCCACAGTCCCACAGCCCCACAGCCCCGCAGCCCCGCAGCCCTGCAGCCCTGCAGCCCCACAGCCCCGCAGCCCCGCTCACGCCGGCAGCTGCGCTGCAGGGCATTGCCGTAGTAGCCCGGCTGGCAGTGGGCACAGCGGGGCCCAGCCGTGTGGTACAGGCAGCGCAGGCACTGTCCCGTGCGGGGGTCGCAGCCCTCCGGGTCGCTGGTGTCGATGTTGTTGTTGCACTGGCAGGGCCGGCACTCCCCGCCCTCCATCTCCGGAGCCCCAAAGTACCCAGGGGAGCAGCGGTCGCAGCGGGGCCCTGCAGAGAGGGGGGCTGTAGGTGCTGGGGTCCCGCAGCCCCAGGCAGGGGCTCCCTGCTGCCCCGTGCCCGCCGTGCCCCTCACCCGCGTATCCAGGGGCGCAGAGGCAGACGATGTGGTGTGTCTCATCGTCCGCATGGCAGGCGCTCCCGTGGTAGTGCCGTGTGCCAGGGTAGCCGGGGCAGGGGCAGGGCCGGCACTGCTGCCCTGAGCCCAGCACTGGGTTCCCATAGTAACCGTCCTGGCACCTGAAAGGACGAGAGGGGACCCAGTGGGTCCCTCCAATCCACCATATACCATCCCACCATCCCATCCTATTCCATCGTATCCTGTACCATCATATCTCACCCTATCCTAGCCAATCATATACCTCCCATTCCATCTCAATCTCATCCCATCCCATTCCATCCCATCCCATCCTATTCTACCCCATCCCATCATATCTATGCCAGTCCATCTCAATCCATCCCACCATTCCAACATATCTCATACCATCACATCTTATCCTGTCCTACTCCATTGTACCAACCTCATTCTATGCCACACCACCCCATGCCACGCCCTGGCCTCCTCGTGGAGCTGGCTCACCTCTCACAGTGCCGGCCGCTGGTGTGGTCGCGGCAGTGCAGGCAGGTGCCCGTGCGGGGGTCGCACTCCTCGGCGTGCCCGTTGCACTGGCAGGGCCGGCAGGCAGGGAAGCCCCAGTGGCCGGGCTGGCACTGGTCACACTGCCGGCCCACGGTGCCAGGCTGGCACCGGCACTGCCCGCTCACCTTGTCACACAGCTGGGACACCGAGCCCTCCGGGGAGCAGGTGCAGGCTGCAGGGCAGCACAACTCAGGTCAGGCACATGGGCGCGGGGACACAGGGGTGGACGGACAGACAGACAGACAGACAGACAGGCAGGGGACCAGCGCCCAGAACATGCTCACTCCATGGGCTGTGGCACAAAAGGGCTCATGTGGACACGCAGGTCCACAAGAGCATGGGTGGACAGACAGATGAGAGGGTGCAGGATAGCTCAATGCTCACAGGGGGCTCATGTGGATGGATGGATGGATGGATGGATGGATGGATGGATGGATGGATGGATGGATGGATGGATGGATGGGTGGATGGATGGATAACTGTGACTGAACCCACGGGCTGCAGGACAGCAGGGCTGAGATGGACATATGGGACAGACAGACAAGTGAAGAGGGTGCTGATGGCTGGACAGACAGACAGGAGAGACAGCAATTTCTGGCAGATGAAGATCCCAGTACTCACGGCTGCATCCCAGGGGCCCAAAGCCGAAGCTGCCAGGGGCACAGCGGTCGCAGCGTCGGCCGATGACGTGGGGCTTGCACTCACACTGCCCGCCCTGCACCTGGCACTCGCTGCTGCGGGAGCCCTGTGGGTCGCACTGGCAGGCTGCGGGAGCAGGACCAGCATGGGGCCAGGGCTGCCTTTTCTGCACCTGCCCACACCTGCCCATGCCCTGCCACTGCTCTCCTGCCCACCATGCCATGGGCATATCCTAACCCACTGCCCCAGCAGGACTCCAGCCCTGCCCACTCATGGGTCCCACCCTGCAGGCTCCCCACTCACGCAGAGCCCCGCCGTGCATCAGGGCTGAGACGCTGCAGACCAGGCGGGCACAGGCCTCGGCCAGGGGGTGAGGGGGGGCCATGTGAAACACCTCCAGGCACTGGTACCGCTCCAGCTCCTCCTGGCGCACTGCTGCCTCTGCCCCATGGAACCCTGGCAACTCTGACACCCGTGGCAGGAGCACCAGCTGGGGGAAGGGAAGAGGAGATGGGGCAGGGGGGCACAGCCAGCCTCCACTGTGGCACTGACCACTAGGCTGGATCCATGTGCTCCAGGACAGTCCCAATGCTGCTGAGGTCAACTACCCCAGCTCCATCAACAGCCCCAGCTCCACTGACACCCCCAACCCCACTGATATTCCCATAAAAAGTGCCATCCCCAGAAGCTTCCTTATTCCCTTCCACGCTGACTTCCCTATGCCAACCCTAACTCTATCTAAATCCCCAGTCTCATTGATATTCCCTTCCCTTTCAACATCTACTTCCCCATACCCATCCCCATCCTCATCTCATCCCCATCTCCATCCCACCCTATCTCATCTCATCTCATCTCATCTCATCTCATCTCATCTCATCTCATCTCATCTCATCCCCATCCCCATCCCCATCCCAACCCCAAGTACATTCCCAGAGGGGGGTCACTTCCCACTCCAGCCTCTGGTTCCCTGTCCCTGCCCATGATCCCACCCCTGCCAAGCCTCAGGTACAAGGGGCAGTGGGACTCCCCTCACCGAGTCAATGAGGATGAAGGCACCAGGGTGGCGCTGGGTGACACCAGCCCGCTGAAGCCGCATGGTCACCTCATAAGGGGTGCTGGGCTCGAAGCAGAAGGGCCGGGACAGCAGCACGTACCTGTACAGAACCAGGTGTTGCATGGGCACAACAGGGCCATGGAGACAGCAAAAGGACAGCAGCAGCAGGACCCAACCACCTCCCTCGTTCCCATCCCCAGCCCCTCCAGCCCATCCCGTCACACCTCTGGCTGTGGGGCAGACTCTGGCGGTACATCTGCTCGGAGGGCAGCAGGTTCCCACAGCGAGGGCTGGTGGGCAGCACCCGGGAGCTGACACTGACCACGGCCTCCCAGTCCTCGGCTGACTGTGGCAACAGGCAAGGCAGTGTCAGGGCTGAGCTGTGCCATACACGCCGTGGCCGTGGCTGTGGCCGTGCTCACCTCGGGCTCGTAGCGCAGCAGCAGCTCGTAGTCCATGGCGTAGGGCACGTTGTCCACGCGGAAGGTCAGGCCAGCCCCGTCCCGCACCCGGGCGAACCCCAAGCCTGTCCAGGTCACCATGCGCCCGACACTGTCCCGCACCACCTCCTCCACATCCGGCTGGGCAGGGCACCGGCACAGTTTGGCCCTGGCTCTACCCCCAGCCACTTCTGCCCTGCAGTGCCTCAATGTGCCCTCCCCTGCCCCCTCACCTTGGGGGGCTGCTGGCGGCTGCGGCGCGAGGGGACGGGGGGCTGGGGAGCACGGAGGGGGCTGTGCTGATGCCGTGAGCGTCCCTTCCGCCCCGCCGGCTCCCTGGTGTCGTACTCCAGGCAGTCCTGGGGCACCTCCACCCGAATGGCGCCCTGCAGGGATGGGGTCAGGGGACGGCGGCCATGCACAGGGACAGCCGTGCACGAGGACAGCCATGCACAGGGCATGGTATAACAGCCACATGCAGGACAGGGTGACAGCCATGCATAGAGCGCAGCGGCAGCAATGCATGGAGCATGGTGCACAGTCACAGCCATGCACAAGCACAGTGACCCCCAAGGACACTCACCGGGAGCTGAGGGTGGCTGTGGCCATGGCCGGTGGCCTGCTCGGCCTCATAGGTGTAGTAGTCGAGGGGGGCACAGAAGAAGCCGGGTTGTACCTGGTCACACTGCCGCCCCATGATGTGGGGACGGCAGGGACATGCCCCATCCTCCATGGAGCACCTGGGGGTGACCATCCTGTCCTTTCATCTGTCCTTCTGTCTGTGTCTTCATCCCTCCCTACATCCATCTCTGTCCCCATCCCTCCCTCCCCCATGTGTGACTCCCAGCCCTGTCCCCACTCTCGTCCCCATCCCTGCCCCACGGGTGCTGTGCTGGGCCCCACCGGTTGTTGTAGGCTCCCCCGAAGTCACAGGCACAGGGCCGGCAGCCCCCCAGGTCGTAGCTCAGACCCCAGAACTCGGGCTGCAGTGAGGAGGGGACATGTAGAGCAGGTGTGGGGCCAACCCAGCCGTGGGGGTTGCTATAGGGTTGGGGACAGGTTGGGGCACTCACCACGCATTGGCTGCAGGAGCGCCCAGCCACGAAGCGTTTGCAGTAGCAGTCCCCACTGATGGGGTCACACGGGGAGCTGCCTGCCACCGTACCCCGTGGGTCACACCTGCATGCTGCCCCCACACGTGCACAGGTGACGGGGTGCCAGTGGGATTACAGCCCACATGCTTCATGGCCCTCCTTCCCCGTCCCATATCCATCCATCACCATCCCTTCCATCCCCATCCCTCCATCACCATCCCTCCATCACCATCCCTCCATCCATTCTCATACAACTGTGCCATATCCCTCCATCCTACATCCTTCCATCTCCATCCCTCTGTCCCAGATCCTTCCATCCTCATCCCTCCATCACCATACCTCCATCACCATAGCCTCCATCCCTCCACCCTCATCCATCCCACCCCCATTCCTCCATCAACATCTCTTCATTCCCCATCCCTCCAATTTCATCCCTTCCTCCCTACCCCTCCATCATCCCCCTATCCCCTCTCCCATGCCATCCCTGGCTCCCAGCTCACGCTGACAGCCCTGTGGGTCGTCGTGGCTGAGGCCATAGGCGCCGTGCCGGCAGCGGTCACAACGGGGCCCGGCCACATTCTCCTTGCAGCGGCACTGCCCCGCAATCATGCCCAGCGCCACGTCCGTGTGCCCATCGCAGGCACCTCCATCCAGGGACCCTGCTGGGTCACAGTCACACGCTGCCAAGAGAGAGGATCATCAGTAGTTCTGGCTGCTGGCACCAGGAGCCGTGAGGCTGGGGCAGGTGGCACCAGGAGCCATAGGGCTGGGACAAGCCATGGGGCTGGGTCCCAGGGCACTCACGGGCACAGGCAGTGGGGGACCGGATGTCGGAGCGAGGGTGCCGGTAGTAGAAGGGCTTGCAGAGGTGGCAGTGGCGGCCCATGGTGTTGTGTTGGCAGTCATCACACACACCCCCACTGCTGTTCCCCGTGGCCAGGAACACGGCCATGTCAAAGTGGCACCGCCGTGAGTGCTCATTGCAGTCACAGCCTGCAGGGACAGCACCGTGGCATGGCATGTGGCACCACGGCCCACACCTGGCAGTGCCAAAGTGCCAAACCTCCCTTACCTGGATCCCCCTTACTCTGATATGCAGCACCACAACTGCAAAGCTCCCCAAAGTACAGCCCTGGCACCCCGAAACCCCTGGCACAGCACAGCACTGACAGCCCTGGCACTCACGGCGACAGGCGTTGGTGTTGGAGCCCTCGGCCGGGCGCCAGGGCAGGTCGTGGTAGAAATCCTCGCAGCGCTCACAGTTCAGCCCCTGCGTGTGGTGCTCGCAGACACAGCGCCCGTGGATCTGGGGGGAGCACCCAGCTCAGTGGGGCTGCCAGGTCTCGTGGGGCACTGTGCCATGCTGGTGGGTGCGTGTGCCTCACCATGCCAGGGACAGAGGGTGTCGGGGCACCCGGTGCTGGGGCACAGTGGGCAGCGTGGCCATGGCAGAAGCAGCTCCCGCGCAGCACCAGCTCATCCACAGCATAGTAGTACTTGTGCAGCACCTCCCTCCGAGAGTCCAGCAGGTTGTCCCCCAGCGTGTGCAGCTTGGTGAGGTTCACCCGCAGGTTGGTGACACGCAGCAGGTCTGGGGGTGTGTCACTGTGAGCACCTGCCCTGACACCAGCCCTGCATCCCCCACACCCCGGCAACATACCCTGGATGTCTGGGCTGTAGGGATCTGCTACGGGGATGGAGGGGTCCAGCACCTTGAAGATGACCTGTGAGAAGGAAGGAATGTGTGATCCCATTCCACCCAGACCCCTGGCCCTGCTCTGCACCACCCCATCCCCACGCACCTCCCCGTGGCTGGACGGCTCGATCTCAGAGTAGCGCTGGTCACACAGCACCTCATCCACAAGCCCCAGGGAGTGGCTGGGGATTCCAGGGAAGAGCTTGGAGCAGTTGTAGGCAAAGTAGCGATACACCTTCCAGGTGCGCCCAAAGTCTGCTGAGCGCTCCACCAGCATGGCCGCGGGGCGGAAGGTCTGCAAGACACCCAGATGGGATGGGGACCAGACCCACAGCCCCTCCAGATCCATCCTGTCCCATCCCGTCCCATCCCAGGGATCCATGTGCCAGGACCCACTTTAAACTTCATGATGAGGTGGGTGAAGTGGAACTCGCCCTCCAGGTCCAGGCGGATGCTGACATGCTCCACACCTGGAAGACAAAGAGAGACAGAGATGGCTGAGGCTGGGGAAGACCCCCATGGCCATGCAGCCCCACAGCACATGCATCTGGGGCAACCCCAGTGCCACCCTGACCTCACCGTTCTCCGACTGCCACCAGGTCCGTTTGTCATGGGGGCTGCTCAGGTAAATGACATTCTCGATGCGGTGGCTCTCGGGCAGGGACGGGTCACGTGAGTCACAGGTGAAACATTTCTCCGAGTCCTGTGCCAGGGAGTGGCACCATCAGGGATGGGTGATGGAAACTGCACCAGTACCTGGCTGTGTGGGTCTATGCTGGAGCTGTTCTGGGGCTGGGTGGGCTCACCTGGAGGTGGCTGACGATGCAGTACTCCTGGGGCCCATCCAGCCCACAGGTGGAGGTGGCACTCAGGCGGGAGGCTCGCCCCACCAGCAAGTTCCCAGTGGCTGGGTAGCAGCTGCCGCGGGCGCAGCCGTGGCTCAGGTCAGGCTCCTGCCAACCCCCTGCCACCAGTCCCCCGACTGCAGAGAGCATGAGGGCACAGGCTGGGGGCTGCACTGGGGTGCTTGGGCACCCCCTGCTTCCCCACGCACCCACCCCACCCCCAGCCGTCCCATCCTGTCCCATCCCTGCATCCCGACCCACTGATGCAGCATGAAGCTCCATGATCCGGAAAGGTGCTGGCAGCAGCGCCACAGCCTCGTGACCAGGGGCAGGGAGCGGGGTGACTGGGGGGCTGGGCTGCCCCTGCTCCTGGGGGCCTGGGCAGCCCCAGGGTGCCGAGAAGCGCCGCGGGGAGTCAGAAGCCAGGTCAGGTGCTTGCTAATCCCGGCAGGGCTTAGTGCAGCCTGGATTCCCCGCTGGATTTTGTGGCAGTCAGGCTGTGGGTGCTGCCAGGCAGGGAGCATCGCCACTGCCACCACCTCCGCTGCCCAGCACCCTCCAACCAGACTGGGGTCCCTGAACCACCGCAGCTCCCAGCAGTGTGGGCATGCAGGGTGCCCCCAAGGCCAATGCTTACCCAGGAGGAAAGCAAGCACCAAGAGGTCCATGGGCAACCACGGGATCTGCCTGGTGGAACATGGAGATGGCACTGCGATAGGGCGTATGGTACGGGGTGCAAATCAGCTGGTGCCTGTCCTCTCCTGGCTCTAGCATGACTGTGCAGTCCAGGATGCACCCCCCACACCGGCATGGTGCTTTCCAGGGACAACACGAGGAATCAGGGTCATTTGGGGCAGCTGGGTCTGAAAGCCCTCCGGAATGACATGCAGTGTCCACCTGAGCAGCTCTGCGGGACTGTCACACACGCATCCAGGCACACAGCCATGCTATGCCCCACCAGAGCTGGCACGAACTGTGCCGTGCCCCACCCTGCCTGGCTCAGAATGGATCTATCCTTTTGAGAGTCACTAGCGTCCCTAGGGGGTACCAGCACCGGGCCAGGGCCAGCTTGGGAGGGGAGCCAGGAACGCTGGAGCCGGCTGGGCAAGGGCGTCCCTGACTCTGGCCAGGGTCCCGCTGTTAAATTTAGGTTGGAGCTGTCTTTTGTGTTTCCTCCTCTCCCGGTACTTCCCGCTCCCAGCCTCACAAGTGCTGGATCAAAGCCTGGTCTCGGCTCTGCCCAAACACATCTCTCCTGTCCCCCGCACGGAGCCAGCCCAGGGCAAGGGGGCTCGGGGCGGCGGGGGGAGCCGCGGCTCCGTTCTGGCACCCGCCCCGCTCGAAGCCGTGCCAGGGCGATAGGCAAGGTAGTGCAGAGCCACGTGCTGGCACGAGGGTCCCCGAGCCCCCGAACCCCCTGTACCTGGCGTCCTGCGGCGTCCGGCGGGACCAAGGCCAGGGCCGAGGGCGGCGTGGGGACCCGCTGGCCCTGGGCTGGGAGCGCAGAAATGAGCCGGGGCAAGGGCAGCGATGGGATGGCGGCTGGTGGCCCCCCTTCCCCGTGCACGATTCTTATTCAAATGGGCTGCCCGCTGAAAGGGACGGCGGTCTCCAGGCTACGGGAATGTCACTGCCGATTCCTTCTGCCTGGAGGCCCCCGCCGCCCGCCCGCCCGCGGAGGCCAGGCCGGCCAGGCGTCGGCAGCCCGGGCACGCCCCGGCCCCCAGGCGGCACGGTGGGCCCCGCCGGCGAACAAAAGGGCGCCTCGTGGGCTGGCGGGCCAGAGGCACCGCGTTCCCCGGGCTCCCGGCAGGAACGTGCCGGCCGCCGCGGGCAGTGAGGCGTGGGGGCAGCATGGTGGGATGGGTGGGTGCTTGATGCTCCAGGGAGCGGCGGGTGCAGCCGCACAGGGGTCACTGCATCATCCTTCGCCTCAGGTGGGGATGGCCATAGCGAAGGCACCTGCACGGCTACGCTGAAGGGTGGAGTCTTGCAGGGCATCTGCTCTACCAGGAACTCACCCGGGCACGGCGGCGATGCTGCCGTACGGGAACGTCCCCTCCCTCCCAAGGTACCTGTCCCTGCCCACTGCTACAGCTCCCTGGGCAAAGTTCGGCGCACGTCAGCCACAGGAAGCGCATGGCAGGGGTGGGGGTACCCAGCCTGTCACTGCCAAGGGACCCCACAGCTCCTGCCTTGTGTGCTGCCTCTCGCCAGTAGCCAGCAGCCAGCCCGTGCCATGGGCTGCGCCGTGTGCCAAGGGCTGTGCCATGCCCCAGAGCTGTGCCGTGCCCAGGATCTCCCCTGCGGCGCACCGGCTCCTACCTGTGCCCGTGGGAGCCCGGGGCGCTGGGCAGGTGGCTGGTGGCCCGGGTGGGCTGCGGAGTCGGAGGCCCGCTGGGCTCGGGCTGGGTTCAGCTGCTGTTCCTGGAGGAGGGCGGCCGGTGCCTGTCTCCTCCTCCGGCAGCCGTGCCAGGCGAGGGGAGGGACCTGCCCGCACCGAGCTTTAGCCAAGGTGAGGCAGAGGAAGGTACACGCTGGCGGTGGCCCCGTGTGACACAGCAGTGTCCTGTGCCTAGGCGGGCCGGGAGAGCATTCCCACAGGGCGGCTGTGCCCGGCTGCGCAGCACGTGGGGCTGCTGAGACAGGCAGCCCGGCTGGGACTCGCCCCGCACTGCGCGGGCCCGTCTGTGCCTCTGCCGGGCGCGCCTCTAGCAGCGGTACCAGGAGGCCTGCACTGCACTGCCCCGGTACCCTGCCAGATGGATCCTGCTCACACCCAGTGCCGGCACTGTGGGCACTGCCATGCCCCACTCACCCTGTGCTGCTCGGTGCTCTCTGGGATCCTCTGGACCGGCCGGGCTGGGTGCTGAGCCCTGCAGGGAGCACGGCTGTGCACCAGGGCCGGGTTCCACATAGCCCTCACTGTCACGCAGGGATAGTGCCTTGCCTTTTATTAGCCAAGGCCGAGGGCAAAGGAAGGAAGAGGAGCCGTGTGCTCTCCACGCCAAGGCCATGCTCTGGCCACCCGCCGCCAAGCAAGGTCATGGGCAGACAAAGAAGCGGCTCTCGGCCATAGGGATGCCAAAACCCACACCCCCAGGGACACCCTGAGACAGCCAGGCACCTCAGCAGGACAAGAGATGCTGTGCACAGCGCACTACCAGCTCCCCATAGCCATGCACGGCACTGGGAAGGCTGGAGGAGGGGCCAGGCTGTGCCCAGCGAGGGCCCAGCATGGCAGGCTGGTGGTCAGGCACCACTACCACCTTGTGAGCTGGGAGAGCTGGCAGGAGATGAGATGACAAAGAGCCATCAGCGCTGGCCAGCGTGTCTGTGTCACGGGATCTTGCCAAGCAAACCTCATCTGCTCTGAGGAGATCCAAAGAGGCCTGATAAAGGCAACTGTAACAGGATCTCTGGCCTTGAAAAGCAAAGTAAAAGTGGGAGGGAAGGATTCTCAGTGGGATGTGAGGGACAAGAGAGGCATCCCAGTCCATTTCCAGGCACCTCCCTGAAGGCTGCTCTGACTTCCCATGCCAAGCTGCAATCCCTTCCTCTGCCCCAGAGCCGAACGCGTGGGGGTGCCCGGGTCTGCCCGGGGACAGGGCCTGTCCGGGGGCAGCTCCACCGGCGGAGATCTGCCAGCAGCTCTGCCCTCCATCACCGGCAGCTGAACGCTGCCGAGCATCCCCCGCTTCCTCGCGTGCCCACAGCCTCGCTGCCCCGCACCTTTCAGCAGTGATCACTCTTGCAGCAGCACAGAGACCCCCCCGTCCCCCCCATCCTCGGCAGAGCCCCTAGGCTCCAGGGGCAGCCTCTCACGCCTGGCCAGCCCTGCTTGGACCGACTTCCGTGCACGCAGCAGGCAGCCAGCACTTTCCCGAACATCCTTAATGAGCAGAGAATTACTTAACCACTTCCCTTCTCGAGGAATGAGCTCCAGCACGGCACCGGAGCTGCTGTCTGCCCAGGGCCACGGTCCCACCAGCATTAGTGCTGGGTCAGTGCACTGACAGCCCCGCAGCACACACTGGATCCTGATTGCAAACCGTGGAACAATGGCGCTTCTGTTGAATCAGCCGGGCAGAGGGTCCCGGCTGCCGAGTGGGCAGATCCAGAGGAGGCAGAGGATGGGCAGGCAGGCTGGGGCTGGCAGAGAACCTGCCAGCACAGTGCCACCGTGCATGTTTCTAGGAACTAACCAGGAATGTGGATTTATCCCAGTTGGGCACCAGTGACATCCACCCGGGGTATTTCCCACCCCAAACCAGGCAATCCTTAATGGAGTTTGAGTAATGCCAAACTTCCCTGGGAGATGTGGGGAGAAGAGCTGGGGGTGTGGTCTGCAGCTGAGTGTGCCCCATGCAGCAGCTGGCACACGGGAAACACCATTCCATGGAGCTGACACAGGGCTGGGAGCCGGAGCCCAGGGAGCAGCTGTCTGTCATAGCCCAAAGAAACGCTGGACACATTGGGTGGTTCTGAGCACCATTTTACTGAAGGGCTGGACACCTGCTAGGACTTCATAACAAAAAGTTCACTTCATTTAAGAAAAATGACAGTCTGTTCTTTGTCCCATTCCCTTCCAAAGAGTGGAATAATACTAACGCTGTCTTTTCACTAAGCAATGCCATTCCAAAATATACAACACTGAGCGTGGAACAGCCCAGCTTCATATTAACATTAAATATTATTAGAACTTCAGAAACATTCTACACAAACAAATGAAACAGTAAAAAGTTCACTCAAGAACAACATGGTCATTTGTAAAATCATGATACAAAGTTTGTAACTCGCCCTCCTGCGGGTTGCAGTTGCTGCTCCCCAGCGTTGCTCGGATGCCCCAACACCCAGGAGTGCCACAGCAGAGCCCCTGGTGCTGCTCTCAGCTGGAGCAGGTCGGTGCAGCTGTGTGGAGATGGCTCTCATGGAGATGCTGGTTGGCAGAGAGTGGCAGGGCAGTGCCCACCCAGAGCCCCTGTGTCACTCAGAGCAGCTGCCATGCCTGTGCTCAGGAAATGCTCCTCCTCAGCTCAGGAGAGCTGCACCAGGACCCAGGAGGAGAGAGGGCATCACACGGTGCCTTCCCCACCATGAACAAACACTGACACTCCTCTTGTCCCAGTCCTGGCCTGGGCAGGGCAGTGCAGCAGGGGCAGGAGGGGAGGTATTTCTGGGGGTAGCTTTGCAGCACCTTCTCTTTTCAAACAGCACCGTGTGCCTGTGTCTGTGGGAATCACCAGACACTCACAGGGGCTGCCTGTAGCCACAGGAACACAGGAATGGAAAGGGCTAATTAAGACAATAAGGACAGAGTCCCAGACGATAATAAGGCCTTTAAGGGACTCTCTGGGGAAGGTGTTTTGGAGGCCACGTGAGTAGTGCCAGATTGTGAGACTGATGAAGGATGGGAATGAAGGGTTGGGGGGTGCCTGCTGCAAAAGGACTCCCACTCCCCTGCAGCACCAGTGTCCATGTACTGCTGCCAGGCAGGGTAGGGGGAGCTCTGTGGCCAAGCAGGGATGGAGGGAAGACAGTGATGTGGAAAGCCACAGCCTTGGCTCCTCTTTTGCACATCTCTTGCAGCAGACACAGAAGCAGCAGGCTGCTGGCTGTCCAGGTGCTGCTGGCATTTTTAGCTTTCCCTACTCCCAACTTCTCATTTTTTCACCAGCCTTCCTTAGTGCTCCTAAGCAAAGGAAGGGGTCTGGCCTCAGCACCATGGCTTTGGAGGCAGCTGCTGGCCAACCTGCAAGTTCCAGCCGTGTCCCAACTACAGACAAGCTTCATTCCACACTCAGGGATGACCTGGTGACAAAAGCTGGCCTCTCATGTCTTCTGGGACAAGATTCCTCCACGGCACCTGGCACCTTCCTAACAGCATCCAGCTCTAGGCAGAACAAGCTGCAAGGAGAAGGAAACCCTAGCATGGTGCTCTCTAGCAGAGTCCAGAATGTGAGGGCTCAGGAGCATCCTGCCCTGCTGTGCTCTCCACAGGTTGTGCCAGCCCAGGTAGCTGGCAAAGCTGAGGGCTGCAGCATTGTCAGGAAGGTGCCAGATATCCCAAAACTGCTGTCCTCCCCGTGGGCCACCTTAACTCCTGCAAGGCCATCCCCATCTGAGCACAGGAGCAAAGAGGCCAGTGCCCTTTTGAAGACTGAAAAAGAAACTGTCACTTCCACAAAAACCAACCAGCCTGGCTGAGCAGCCGGTGCTCCAAACCTCAGCACCGACCCTGCCAACCACAGCCAAAAAAAGGATCCTCCCACCAGAACCTGCCTTCCTGCCTGGGAAGCTGCCCAGCTCGAGTCACACTGCCCAGCTGGAGCTGAGAGACAAACCTGCTCTCCATACCCAGGGATCCCTTGAGCCATGGCCAAAGGCCCAGCTTCTAGACAGGGCAGGGAACTTGGATCCAAAGGGGAAGAACTGCTGGGCTGGCTGAACCCCCCCACATGCTGGCAAGTTCTGGCCATGAACACAGCACAAGTCACAATTTAAAGGGCACAAACTCTGTGCTCAATTCCAAAACCCAGAGCCTCCCAGCCCCTCTTGCCACACCTGGAGCTGGAGAAATGCTCCTGGTGTACCAGGGGGCATGGAGAACAGGCCACAAACCATGGGCAGCTGTGGAGCAGAACCTTGGAGCCACATGTGCAGCATCACCCATCTGTGCCGTGCTGCTGCTGATTCCCCTGGCATGTTCCTAGCTGGCAACTGGCTGAACTCCATGCAAGGAAGCACCAGGCACTGGGGGGATCTCAGCCCACTAACCCCAGCCCTGGTAGTATGACCTGGTCTGAGAGCTGCCCAGTGAGGTGAGCACTCCAGGGAGCACACCTCCTCCACACACTGAAATACCACTCATGGGCTGCCAAGCAGGAGTAATAAAATAATCCCTTCTTTTTTTGCAAAAATGCGCTTAAGAAATTTTGTACAAGGATTGCTACAGCAGCTGGCTCATGGGGGTGCAAATAGTTTAGAAGCAGCAGCAGCAACATACTACGTGGCTTGCAGGGAAGAGGCTGAGGAGAAACTTCTACAACCATAAGCAGTGGCAGATGGTGAAATCTAATCACAGTGGACATGAGCTTCAGAACATTTCTACCAATTAACATTGTGATTTCAACTGGTATCTGATGTCAGCTTCCCCTTCAGCTGCCTGCCGGACAGGCTGCTCTCCCCACGGACCTTGCTGACGGACATCTGAAGCATGCAGGAAGCTCAAGGACCTTGTCTGCTGGAGAGGAAGCATAAACTGCTCCTTGGCAGTTGAACAAAAGGAGAAATTATTTCCAAAAAAATCAGTTGGAAGAAGAGCCCTTCGACCGCTAGCCGAATCATTTCTAGAAGTGACAGTGGCACAAATCCATGCATTAAAAGCATTCCTAAGAGAGTCTCCAAAGCTCTCTGCTGTCACAGTGCCCAGAACAACACAGGCCAGGTTAGGCACTTGGATGAATTCAAAGTGACTAATACAGAAACAGGTCTGGACAAGGTGCATACCACATGCTCAGCAGAGACCACAGCGCTCTGGGCAATGCATTTCTCTGTGCCTGCCAGTTACTGTTGCACAGATCCCTGCAAGTGTTACTCAGCTGCCACAGAATAACACAGGATAGAAGGGACCTGTGGAGGAGACTTCTGGCTAGATCAGGTCTTAGGTAGCTCTGGTTTGATCAAACCCTTCATCTACCCCGAACAGCAGAGAGCAACATGCACACAGAGCCCCTCTGCAGCCTCGTGCACATCAGTGTTACATGCCCAGGGCACCAGGAGCACCCACACCTGGGCATGAGCTGAAGGATGGGGGAGCCAACCTGTGCCAGACTGAGGCACCCCCTCTGCCAGTGCTGGCTGGTACCACGGCAGCATTTGCTGGCATTGGCACAGAGCTGTAAAGCCCCTCTATAACAACCTGCAACCCTTTCAGTCAAGTTCCCAAAGCACCTGCAAGAGGAGGAAGAGACAAGAGGAGGGCAGGGAATGGAGGTTCAGCACTGCCCTGTTGCTCAGGGCCCTGTGGTCTGTTAGAGATGCACAGGGGAGCTGACAGAGGGGACTGGTGATGAGCAAGTCCCTGAGCACACAGCTATGGAGTGCTCACTTCCCTGGCAGCAGCCTCAGTGACACAGAGGTGTTTCCAAAGCTTGTCTCTCCCTGTGGAGCAGAACACCTTTTGCTGGTGCCTGGAAGGACACAGGGCAAACTGTCACCACCAAGCACGCACAGAACTCAGCTCAGTGCTGGGAAAGGCACGGCAGCACAAAGGCTGGACGCTGTGCTGGATGTGTTAAGCAACAATACAAGTCAAGTCCTTGACTGGCAGAGACCCAAGCTGTGAAAGACAAGAGGTGATAGAAAAGAGTGAAGAGGCAGGCAGCAGTACAGCTGAGAGAAGACACGCAGTGATGAGGAGGGATGTGCCCTGGTAAGTTGGCCTCAGGTGCTCAGCTTCCCACTCAGGCTGGAGAAAAAGAGGCTCCGACCTGGATTCAGCCTTGTTGATGCATGTTGTTTTTCCCAGCGGAGGCCAAGGGCTCAGCTGGGACGCCTGTGCTGCATAAGGAGACTCCAAAGACAGCTCTCAGTGCCCTTATAAGGGTCTGGGAACCGGGGAAGCTGCTGAGAAGCCTGACAGCAATACCACAGGCAGGAGTTCAGAGCCCTCCTCGGGAAACAGCCCAAAAGAGAAACACCAGTGCAGGACTTCAAGACCTGGCATTTGAGAGCGTGGGAATGAGAAAGGTCTGAAGGAGTGGGAACAAAAGGAACAAAGCAATTTTTGGCCAGTTGACAGTGATGGAGAGCCCCTGTTCATCCAGCACCAGGTCAGGACAGGGAACTCTCTGGCAGGGCATTTTAAAACACAGAAGCAGAAGAAAATATTTCCTCCTCCTTGGCAGCCAAGCAGTGGCATTCACAGGTCAGTCTCAAACACTGCAAGTTATGATCTCTGACAGCAACTCAGAACCCAAGTCTGGGGTTCAGGGCTTGCAATCATTCCCTGAATCATAAAATCACAGAAGGGCTTGGGTTGGAAGGGATCTTAAAGACCATCTTGTTCCAACCAACCTGCCATGGGCAGGGACACTTTACACTAGACCAGGTTGCTTAGTGAAAGTGAACCTCCACCCTGCTCTATGTGGGTGAGAGGAGAACCCAGATGCACCTCAGAACACTCAACTTCCCTGCCTTCTCACCCTGTCATGAACCTCCTCTCTTCTCTTCACACCAGTCTTCCTTTCTATGCTGGGGATCAGACACTGACCCGTTTTATAAACCACTGAAATCCAACCAGGTGCTCAGGGGTGGGGCTCAAATATAAGGACCTGGGACTTCCCTGGGGAGCTCATCCCTTCAGCCAGTGTCCACAGAGATTATTAGGTCAGACAACTGGTATTTTGAGGTGGTGAGAGAATGAGTGGATTACACTACTGCTGCAGACATCTGAGCAGACAGCAATATACAGAGCCAGGCCCATACCCAGCCTCTTCCTTTCCCCAGGACAGCAGGCTGTCCCTTCCAGGTGACAGCAGCAGCACTAACTGCTCCAGTGAGGTGTTTCTCCTGGGATTAGTAGATCCCTCCCTGTGGAGTGCAGAGAGCACAGAGCCGTGTTCTGATCCAACAGCGTGCCCCAGTGCAGGGAGGTGACAGCAGCCGTGTGCAGCGGTTCTGCAGTGCCTCCTAGGGATGGCAGAGCCTGCACTCCTCCTTCCACACAGAGCTCTCACACCTGCCACACACCTTCTCACAACATCCCTGATGGCACAGCAAGGCTGCCACCCCCCACATGATGCCCATCTCCCCTCCTACTGCTTCATCCCCACAAACCACAGAAAGTGACTCTCTATGTTTAAGTGCTGGTGTATGTGCTCCCAAATTTTTCACTTTTCTGCTTTAACTCAGGCTCAAGTATCCCACTGAGTCTGGGACTGGCAGGATGTAGCTAAAGCATTCAAACACAGCGTGTGTCTCTGTTGTGGTTTAACTCCAGCCAAAGCCAACAGTTCTCTACCAGCACCTGGGATCTGCTCCTGGAACACCCAGCAACAGCAGAGCAGTTACATGGGGGGCAGGACACTACACAGTTCATGCTAACAATTCCAGCCCTTTGGCTCTAACAGTCACAGTTGGTGATCCATAGCTGCACCTGGGGTACAGGAGAGCAGAGTAATGCTGGGTGCTAAGGAGGAATCCTCATTGGAGGCAAATTCCTACCATGTGTTCAAAACTTCTGCTACCCACAAAGGGAGGAGGTGCCCAAAGATGTCAGACAGACTTGCAGCCCTGTGACACTCCCCCACTGTTATGCAGAGGTTATACTGAAAACAGAATTAAAACTACCAGCTGGTAATTCTCCAGATTGTTTGGCATTCTGGAGACAAACAACTGGCTACACTGCTGCTGCCTCTGAGCTGCTCAAGGGAGCCCAGGACAGATGTCACAACAATGAACCACAAAGGAATTCTGGCACCTTTCAACAAAAGGCTAGCTGAAGGGAAGGAGGAACAAAAGCTATCAAACCCAATCCCAAAGGGATGGAGGAAGTGCATCTTCCCACAGTTCCTGGGCCATATGCACATATATGGATATATAGATATATAGATAATAAAGTTATAAAATTTGATCAAAATAAAACCAGTAAATGTACAGCTTGAAAAAGAGCAATATCACAGTGCATCAATGTTATGAGAAAGTCCTGTGTTCTCCCCTGCACAAGAGCACAGCCTGCCACGTTCAGGGGAGCCTGGTGAGAAGTGAGCTCTCCGGCCTGCTCAGCTCAATGCTGGCGACAGTCACTGTCCCACACTCCCAAACAGGGGTTTGGATTTCTGCAGCCAGTTCTGCACAGCAGTGGCAGACAGGCAGGAACAGCATGAGAGTGGGCTGCTCTGTCTGCAGGTTAGTGGGCATATTGGCACCAGAGACACAGAGTCACTCCTAGGCCTCTCTGTGCTCTGGTGCCAGGCTCGTATTTACTTACTTACAAAAAAAAGTGACAAAGTGAAGAAATTCAGGGGACACTATGAGAATGGGACAAGGGCTGAATTTGGATCACAGGGGACAAGTTGACCCTAAGAATCTTCTGTGCTCTCCTCCTCACTTCATCATCAGAGGAAGAGTTGCCCACCTTGATGGTCCGGAATTTCAGCAGGTTCAAAGTGCTCTGAGCCTTTCGAGTTTTCTTTCGGACAGGAATGGTATTTGCTTTTTTCCTCTGTGGTGCTTCTTTTGCCTCTGTAGCTCTTCTCTTCTTCTGCCTAGTGCCCTCCTGGTAAGTGCTGCTGTCCTTCCACTCTGTTTTTCCCAGCAGAACTTCCTTATCTTTGATTTTCAAGGTCTTGGGCTGTGGCGCTGTGGCGCAGTCCTGGGACGAGCTGCCTGCGACTCTCCCGTTGAGAACTCCGGAGGCTTTGCAGGCGTTGCTCTCCTGCAGCACTCCACCCTTTGGTCCCTTCAGAAGCTTTAAAGCACGGGTGCCAGAATCAGGAGCTTTCTTAACCAAACGCTTGTACCCCTTGCCTTCAGTTATTTTAGTGCTCTTGCCTGAAGAAAACTGCCTTGGTGCACCTGAAGTCTTGAGGAGTTTAAGGTCTGAGGGAGAGATGCCAAGACGCCCCTGTGTGTACTTGGACTCCAAACAGGACGTGGCAGTCTTCAGTGGCACCAGGGCTTCCAGAACCACTGACAGTCTCATAGCTGGATACACGTCAGGATACATGCTTGTAGGGAAGCCCACCGTCGCCGCCTTGGATGTGCCAGATCCTGTCTGCTTCAAGGAGCTCAAGAGGAGATTTCTGGAATCCCCTTTGGAGACTTTCAAAGAGCTCACTGGCATGCTGGTGGGCAAAGGGGCCACTTTTGCCCCTGAGTTCCTGGCTGGACTCTGGGTGGGCTCAGTGGTGCTGGCACAGTTGCGCTGAGTGTTTGCTCCCGTCTGACTCGGCGTGACTGCCGTGCACGAGCTGTACCCGTACACATCCTTACTCCTCAGAATCGTGGGCTGGTAGCCCTCCTCCTTCAGGCCTTGGATGAAGGCCACCAGCTGGGTCTCTGTGTCCGAAAGATCCTTGGACATCGGGTTGAAGACTCGGAGGGCTTCCTCCAGAACTTTCTGCCCTGCAGAGGAAATTCTTGACCAGGAATGGACAGCTTTTTCTTCCTCATGGTTCACTGCAATATTCATGGCATTAGGCAAGCAGGTGCTTCAAAAAGGTCCAAATTACTGGAAAAACAACCCTTGACACCTCAAAAGGAGAAAGAAGACAGTTAGCTTACAGCAACTGAAATTATCCAAGTTTTTAATATGGGACCTGAAACCATTAAGCCCAGGCGTGGCTGGTTGCAAACCCTGGGTCAGATTCTGGGCTCAATCCAACATAGAAGCATCACCAAGAAAAACCTGTCACTCATTTATCTTTGAAATAAAACTAAAACATCTCTCACAAAAATATCCTCCAACCTAAACAAAGATTTCAGGAAATACCATCCAATCCACCCCAAGATGAAGGATTCCAATGATTAACTCAGCAAAATCTGTAGCTCATTTCCAGTTTGAGTTTGACCCACCCCAGCTTTGGACAAACAGATCTCATTTTCACGGGGAAAAACTGAACCCTCAAAAGGAACTGAACCTTTTCCCTGTGTACACATCTCAACCAGGACCATTGAGCCATCTCAACACTAAGAAATGCCTAAGTACTTCAACTGCATCCCAGCACCACCTTCAATTTCTCAGCTTCTTAACTGATGCCGCTCAAAAATTGATTCTGAGTCCCCTGCCAAAGCTGCAGCTTCCTCCTGGAGACCTGGCAGCAGGGCTGGAGGCCGTTCCAGTTGTGCTTCGTTGATGCTGAATGCTGTGGCAAGGCAGCACTGCTCCTTGCTGTTCTCTTGTCTGAACAATGGTCCACAACTTGCTGTCACAGCAAACTGGTGCTGATCCAAGGACACTTGCTGCCAAGTGAGGAGGAAGCAGGAAATTCAAGCAGGGCGGTATGAAGGAAACACACATCACCAGGGCCAAGTGTACAAAGGCCTGAGGGACAACACTGGGATCATACTCAGGGCACTGTGCAGCTGCCTGCCCAGCATAAAAGCATCAATTATTGCTTTCAATAAAAAATAGGCACTAAAGGGCAGTCCAGGCAGGACTTGAAGGGCAGCCCTTCAAGAGAACTCAGATCCTGGTGGCCTCACAGCTCCACAGCTGGATGCTAGACCAACATAAAATCTTTTGCTTTATTGATACTCTCAAAATAATAATGAAGATTCAGCTAAAAAACCTGATCAGGGAAATGCAGATGGTGTCAGAGACAGTTCTGGAGAGGGCAGTGCACAGGCAAGGAAGCTGTGATGGAGAAGTCAGTGCCTGAGCAGCCAGAACAAGGAACTGCTCATGTTCCACGTTCCCCCAGAACTCTGGTCTCACACAGCACAGGAGCAGAGCCCGTGCTGCCGCCAGCTGCACAAGCAGGGAAGAGACACAAGGCAAGAGCAGCCACAGAAGGGAAAGCACAGGTCAGTGGGGGAGTAAGAACCTCCACATGACAGACTAATCTCAGTCAAGTGCTCTGCAGACGTCACGGCCAAAGAGGGATTTGGAGGAGGATAATGCAGTTGTTCAGAGGCAGGCGGGGATCTCCCACAAAGGAGGGGAGGCAGGCAGGGAGGTGATCCCACAGAGCCCCAGGCAGCGTCACCAGCCAGCACTGAGAGTCACTACCTCCAAAGTGACCAAGCAGTGCCAGCACAGGAAAGCCAGAGAAGGTGTAATGGTAATTTTGATGTGGTGAGGCAGAGACCAATGAAGAAACACAAGTAACAACATGTGCTCAACAGGCTGCAAAATGGATCATCTTCAGGCTGCAGCAAGCCCGGGAGCAGCTGGGACATCTGAAGGGGTGTTCTGGCTGTGACATTTCATGGGAACAGGACTTTCCACCATCCAACTGCTCGGTGCTGTTTGGTGCAGTGCCAGCTGTATTGGAGGAAAGCCGGCCACGAGCAGACGCACCCCGGGACAGTCTGACCTCCTCACAGCCGGTTCCCTCCCGTGCCACACTGTTGTGGGGGGCTACGGGGGCACAGCACCGGAAGGTCGAGGCTAGCACCGCCTTAGAGGCCCGGCTGTCCGAGCACGGAAAGGGCTCTCCCGGTGCACCGCAGGGGAAAGCGGCTGCCGGCAGGGCCGAGACGCGGGGCTGGGGCAGCCTGTGGAGCCGGAGGCCGGTGCGCAGTCCCAGGGAGGGCTCGACGGGGCCGCCAGTCCTCGCTCGGCCTCTCCTTTCGGCCCACCCCTCGGCGCGGGCGATGCCCCTTCCCGAGCGCCCGTCCCTCGCTCCCGCTGCACCCTCCCACGGCTCGGCCCGCCGGCGGAGGGACCCCGGGGCGGGCAGGCCGCCTGGGCCGGCCCCTCCCGGCAGGGCTGCGGGAGATGATTGGTGCAGACAGGGGGTGCGGCACCCGCGCTCGGCCCGCGCCGGCTCCCGGGACCGGGGGGGCGGGGGCCGGGGCGGGGCCCTCAGCGCCGCGGCTCCGCCTCCAGCGCTCCGAGGCCGCCCCAGCGGGCGGCTCGGCAGCGCCCTCGCCCGGGAGCCGGCGTGGGGCCCGGGCCCGCCGGCCCCAACCTACCGGCTGCCGCCAGACCCGTGCCCGCCGCTGCGCCGCACCCGCCGCTCCAACATGGCCGCCCGCGGGGCGCCGGAAGCGGCCCTGCTTCCGTTTCCCGTCCCTTTCCGCGGGCCGCGGTCACGCCCACAGTCACGGAGCCCTTTCGGTCACGCCCCCCGCGCTCCGCCCCTCCGCCTCCGGCCTCGCCGTGACCACGGCAACGGCGGCGAGGGCCGTCCCGGGCCGGCAGGGGGCGCCGCGGGCGGAAGCGGCGCGGGCGGAAGCGGCGCCGTCACCAGGTAACGGGGCCGGTGTCGGGGCAATGAGTGGCGGGGCCGGGCGACGGCGGCGCCTGGTTCTGCACGTGGACCTGAACAACACGGTGGTGGTGGCGGACACGGTGACGGGACAGGCCCCACGAGCGGCGCTCAACACCTTTCTCAGCACCGTCACCTGGGGCCGCGCCGGGGCTGCCGGTGAGCGCCGGTGCCGGGGGTACGGGGACCCGTGTGGCGGTGCGGGGGCTGAGCACGTTCCTCTGTTCCAGGCGAGTGGGAGTGGGTGAGCGACCGCCCGTCCCTGCGCCCCCCGTGCCCCGGCGCCCTCAGCTACTACAGCCGCCACGGCCGGGACCCCGCCTTCACCGAGGCCGGCCCGGGCCGGCGCTTCCGTGACCTCCACGCCCGCCACCTGCGGCTGCTGGAGTGGCCGGGCCAGCCGCACGACGCCTTGTCGGTGCCAGGGGAGCCCGGCAAACGCTACCACCTGATCCTGCCCTCCTTCTTCCGCCTCCTGGACGCGCTGCACCGGGATGGCAGAGCCTTCGCTGTTGTCTTCAGGACCTTCGGCACCGACCTGCCCCGCGCCCTGCAGGCCGTCCGCAGCGCTCTGGACGGGCAGCACCCGCAGTTCCCTGCCCTGCGGGACGTGGCGGTGAGTGGCGCCCTGAGGGTCCGTGGTGATGGGGAAGGGCAGCCGGATGGTCCCACGGAGACCCCCCCACGTCAGACTGCTCTCCAGCTGCTTGGCCAGACTGCTTGTAAAAGCATGGAGTTCTCTGGATGAAGCCGTGAGCTGTGGGGGAGCATGTGTGTGCAGATCCTGTGTGGAATGGTCTCCTCTTGGTGTATCCCGTGTTGGACAGAGCATTCCTCCTCCCCAGGAGAGGCTGCTGCAGCAGAGCAGGGCTCCCTGGCCCAGAGCCGATCACAGCTGCACTCTCCTCCCCTGGCAGCACACTGGGCAGGAGTGCTGGGAATGAGCTCTAGAAGATGCTTTAGTTATTCCTTGGAGTGTTTTCAGATAGCAGAGATTGAAATGGGCGCAGTGTGCAGCTAGGAGGACATTCCTTTACATCCCTGGGGAAGTCGTTCCTTTCCATCCCTGGGGAGGGGATGATTTTTGGTTGGATGCATTCCATGCCTCCTCTTGTCATTTTCCCAGCACCATCCTCCCACACTGTAGTGGTGGGGAGTCTCCACCCTGCTGCTTAGTGTCTCTGCCAGTGAAACAACCTGTCTGCTTTGGAAACTTTTCCTTCCCCATTTTCTGTGGTCCTGCAGCTCCCTGTGGACCTTACCCCTGGCCAGATACGGTGCAGCAAGAAAGAGGTGGTGCTAACGCATGGAGCAGAGCGTCTGGCCACCCGGGAAGACAAAAGAAAGCTTTACAACTTCTTCAGCTCCTTTGAGGGAATTGGAGGCTTCCAAGACCACTTTGACTGGTGAGAAAGAGGGCACTGAGAAAGTGGCTTGGCCATTATGTTCTTTCCTGTGATTCTCTTTGTTTCTGGGATAGCTCCTAGTTTTGAAGCCTTTATGTTGTTGGGGTCTCTATCACTTAGGCACTTCCCATGTTGCCTGTGGGCAGCCTGAAGGGACTCTCACACCATTCCTGAGGTCCCCATCCCCTGGTGTACCTCCTGCTTTTCTCCAAAGGCCCCCTGATTTGTCACCTTGCTGCAAAATGCCTCATTTCTGGGAGGGCATGGGCAGCAGGACAGGACATTCTCCATCCTGCTTCCCTGGCTCAGAGGGTGCCCTGGGCCTGCAGTACAGTCTGCCATTTCCTGGGAGCTGTCACCCTCTTCCTGCCCTGACTGTTCCTTCTCCACTTACTGTTTCAGGTGGGCCAGAAATCAGTTCTCTTCCCAGGGTGGGAAGCCCCTGTGGATAGACCCCCATGATCCTGACATTCAGCACATCTTCATTGATGACAACATCCGGCTGGATGATGGAGACACCATTGTTCACCCCCAGGTAGGTGGCTGAAGGCGCCTCTGGCACCAGCAGCCTGCACTGGGGTATCCCTGCAGCCTGCACTGGGGTATCCCTGGCAAGGTCAGACATGTTTTGTCCCCTTTGCATGAGGCTGCAGAGGGGGTCAAGGCATAGCCTTGATGTCACTGCATCCTGTGCCACCAGTGTTGGTGCAGCGATGCACAGGGAGGGTGAGATCAGCTGTCAGCAATGCACAGCAGGTGCTGGCTGCCTCTGCTCCCCTCTGAGTCAGCCCCGTGCCTGGAGGCAGCAGCAATGATATCCGGGCTGCCAGCCTTGTCACCTGCCTGAGTGAAGGAAGGGGCAGTGTTTGTGGGGAGCACACTTGGGAAACAGAATGTTTACACAGACAGAGCCATGCCTGGCCATTGGACAGCTGTCAGTGCTCAAACAAGAGCTGCAGGTCCATGGGTGATCCTCAACCCCTGCCTGTTTC
This sequence comes from Ammospiza nelsoni, assembly GCF_027579445.1. Classification (NCBI taxonomy): domain Eukaryota; kingdom Metazoa; phylum Chordata; class Aves; order Passeriformes; family Passerellidae; genus Ammospiza; species Ammospiza nelsoni. The sequence goes on from NC_080643.1 coordinate 9,082,391, forward strand.
CATCCATATGGAGTGCAGGGGGGAAGCACGGCAGCCAGTGAATTGTCTGCAGTGTTTGGCAGGCAGCCTGGGAGTGGAAAGGGGTGGGATGCTCATTGGATGTTCCCTTCCATACAAGCTTTCTCAGTTTACACATTTGTAGCTGGTGGCAGGAATTGTTACTCCCTGGACAGACCTGTCAGGACCAAGCTTTGGTCTGTGCCATGCCTGGTTGAGGGGAGCCTCTGCAATGGCTGCTGCATGCAGATCTGCAGCTGGAGTGTGGCTCACACAGCTCCACTTGCTGCATTTCAGCATCGGGCTATCTTGTGTGATCAAGGAGTTCCTCCTTTGGCATTGGTAGCCTGCATGGCTGGTCAGTCAGGCTGCTGTGCTAATCTCATGGCAGCCATGCAGCCAGCCCTGGGGCTGCTCCCACGCTGGATCACACAGGTAGGATCCAGTTATGGCAGCAGCAGACCTCATGGGAGTCTGGGCAGCAGCCAAGCATCTTCCCAGCAGGGCTCATCGTCACTGCTGGGACCTTGCTGTCCTGCAGCCAGGATCAGTAGGTGGAAAGCCATTCTCCCTTCCTCTTGCATCACCACCAGCTCTGAAGGGCTGTCCCCATTTCAGTGATGGTGACAGAGCAGCACTAGGAGTGAAACAGGTTGCCAGGTGTCTTTAAACAGGCCATGGTGGAGATCAGAAGGTGAAGTCCCTGTTCCATCCTGTGGTAGCTGAAGGAAGAGCTGTTGGCAGAGGTTTGCCTGGAGTCAGCTGCTCCGCAGAGCCGTTGTCTTCCAGCTGCATGGTGTGGTCTGTTTCCTTAAGGGAGCACCAGGCACGTATGACATGCTGGTTCAGAGTCAAAGGCAATTTCTGGGAGAGGGGTAAATCTCAAGAAATTTCACCTGCTGTTGCAGTGGAGATAGGATCACCCTGCCCTCTGCCCTGACACACAGCATGGAGGTGCCTGGCTGAGGGGAGGGCAGAGCACACCACGGGGTGTGTGCATTGCTGCCAGGCTCTGCTCTCCCTGCAGGTATTCTCAGAGCAGGGCAGCAGCAGTCCCAGGAGTGTGCCCACCTCAGCACTGTACAACATTTGCCTGGTGCAAACCAATCTGCTGGAGGCCATTGCTGATGAGGACTATTTCCTGCACTGTGTGAGGAGGTGCGAGGAGAACTACGACCGCTACCTGGCCTGCGTGGAGAAGGACACCCCGAGCCAGCAGTGGGATGGACAGTGATTGCACCTCATGGGGCTGAGTGCCTCCAGACTGGGACACCACCCGCTTCCTGCTGCATGCAGTCAGAGTCCCAGGCGGGCTCCTGCTTCAAGCTGTTACCTCTCCAATGTGCAATGTGGGCGTTCAGTCCTATCAGGACCTTCCATGAGCAAACACAAGCATCCTGGGAGCTTGTGTGATGGGATTTTTGGAGGAAATGGTTTTCCAGTCTTTGGTAGTGTTGCCCGGGGTGCCCACTTCTGCACGAGGGCTGGGGCTTAGTGTCCCTCTGCAGTCACCAGGCAGGTCCCTTCCACCATCCTGTGATGCAGGCAGCCTCGCAGTGTTTGCACCTCACTTCCTGCTCCTGCAATGATGGCTGGTGCAGAGCAGGTGCCAGGATGAGTACAGTGTTAGCAGCAGCATCCCCAGGTGGCATTTGTGGTGTGGTGTTCTCGGCGGATGCCTTGTCACTTCTGTCTGTTTTTAAAGCAAACCTTTTTAGCTCATTTTTGTGTGAGTTTTCTGCTTGCCCTTGGCTCTGCCTGTGCTGGTGGGTGGGAAGCGCCTTTCCCAGCGTGTTCATTTGCCTGGCTCAGCCAAGTGGGGACAAAAGTGTTGGTGGAGGGTTTGAGACCCATGTGCACCTTTCGTGATGCTGCTGAGAGACCCCAGCAAGGTCGTGCTCAGAGTAGGGCTGAGCTCATGTTCTGTCCCTGCAGTGGTGACAGGATAGGGGTCATCTCTAGCGTGGGACGGTGGGTTCCCGACTCCTTGAGCCTGGCACTGCCTGGCTCTGGCATTGGCAGCGCACAGCAAGGGAGGGCAGATCCAGGGTCTCTCCAGCCCCTCTCCCTGCGATGGTTCCTTCCCGGCCAGGTGAACGCGGCAGGGGCACAGCGGGCCGGTGGCACCGGGAGGGCCGGGCGGGGGGGAGAGGGGCACGGCAGGGGGGCCGGGGCGGACGCGGCGCCGCCCCCACCGGCAGCGGGCGGGCCCGGGGCGGGCAGAGGCGCGGAGCGGCGGGGAGAGCGGCGGAGCGGGCGGAGAGGTGAGTGCGGTCCCGGTCCCGGTCCTGGTCCCTGACCCTGTCCCTCTCCCAGCGGCGGTGCGGAGAGGAGCGGAGCGGAGCGGGCAGTCCGGGCACGGCGGAGCGGCCGTCCGGGGCTGCGGGCGGGTATCCGGGGAGCGCCGGGGGCGCGAGCGTTGCAGCGGGAGCCCCGGGGACGCCGGTGCCAGCGCGCTGTGGGCGGGAGCCCTGTGGGTGCGGGCTGCGGGGCAGTGCGCCGGAGCGCCGGGGGCTGCGGGCGGGAGTGCGGGCAGCACCGGGGGTGAGGACGGTGCGCCGAGAGCAGGAACCTGCCGGGGTCCGGATTGTGAACGGGAAGCCTCTGCGGGGTACGGACCCGGGGGATGCGGGTAGAGAGCCCCGGGCGCGCGAGGGTCCCAGTGAGTGCGGGCTGTACACCAGCAGCACCGGGTAGTGGGAGCCGGGATGCGGAAACCTCGGGAAGCAAGAGCACTGGTACGTGCGGGCAGAGAGCCCCAGGGAGTGGGAGCCCGGAGGGGGCGGACAGGGAGCCGTGGGGCGCAGTCGGGAGCCCGGAGGGGGTGGGCAGGCAGCCCGGGGTGCAGTGCGGAGCCCCGCGAAGCCGGAGCTGTCGCACCGCCAAGGGGAGCTGGCTAGCTGGGGCTGGGGGAGCGATGGGTGCCTGGGCTCTGACTCGGATGCTCTCCCCGCAGGAGGCCGTGGGCCGGACCAGTGGCGAGCCGGTCCGGATGGGCGGCACGGCGGGGCCAGAGCCCGGGGACCCCCGAGGCGGCTGAGCTGGCCCATGGCGGCGGGCGCGGGCGCCTTCGCGTGGGCCACCTTCCCCGCCATGCCCACGCGGCGCGTGTACTGCAGCGCCGCGCACCGCGACGGGCAGCTCTTCGTGCTGGGCGGCTGCGGGGGCGCCGGGCGAGCCCTGGGAACTGCTGAGGTGCTCGACCTCCAAGCACAGCGCTGGACCACGCTCCCACCCCTGCCCACGCCGCGGGCTGGCGCTGCCGTCCTCGCCCTGGGCAAGCAGATCTTGGTGGTGGGCGGTGTGGATGCGGCGCAGAGCCCCCTCGCCTCCGTTGAGGTCTACCACGTGGATGAGGGCAAATGGGAGAAGAAAGCGGCATTGGCTCAGCCCTCCATGGGCATCTCAGCTGTGCAGAGAGGTGAGGATAGGAACATGTTGTGACTCTTGCCCAAAGTTTGCTAAGCATCCTTGGAGTCTTGGTAGAGTGCAGCTTGCCAGGAGCCAGGGTTGGTCCCTGTATGTGGTGCCCATGTCTGTTCCCTGGACAGGGATGCTTGGCATGGACCAGGCTGCAGTGGGCAGGGCAGAGGAAATGCCAGGACAGTGGTGGGAGCGGGCAGGGGTGCCGGCCGCGCTGGAAGCAGGATTTGGCAGTATGGCTGTGTTGCCATGGTGTCTCCAGGGAGATGATACTGCCGAGAATAATTAGAGGATAGCCCTGTGCTCTTGTCTGTGCCTGATGGATGGGATGGAGAGGGGGGCAAGAGGGTCCCAGTGCAGCCAGGGCATTGCCAGGCTCAGGCCTGGCTGTACTCACTGTCCCCAGCTGCCCTGGAGCAGTGTCTGGCTGTGGGGCTCAGCAGTAGCGCTGCTGCCTGCCCTGGAGGGCATGGGGGCACTCGCAGCCCTTCGGTGCTGCCCGCAGACCCCCCTGCCTCACTGCTGCCTCTTTTCCAGATGGGGCTGTCTACGCCCTGGGGGGAATGGGTGCGGACACCTCTCCCCAGGCTCTGGTCCGTGTCTATGAGCCGGCAAAGGATCACTGGCAGCCCCTACCCTCCATGCCCACACCATGTTATGGGGCCTCTGCCTTCCTGCAGGGAAACAAGATCTTCATCCTGGGTAGGTGCTGCTGGGGCAAACCAAGCATCCCCTGTGCCTCTACCCTCTTCTTCCTCTGTTCCCAGGTCAGAGAATGACCTGGTGCACCCCAGAGTGGCTCCATAGTGCCCAGCACTGCAGCCAGCAGGCCCCATCCTGCTCGCTGAGCACACCAATAGTGCCAGCTTGGGGCACTGGCTGCTACATCTCCTCTGTGCATAGGAGGCCGGCAAGGCAAGCTGCCTGTCACTGCCTTTGAGGCTTTTGACGTGGAGACAAGGAGCTGGACACGCTACCCCAGCGTGCCCAGCCGCCGCGCCTTCGCCGCCTGTGCCATGGCTGATGGAGTTGTCTTCAGCCTGGGGGGGCTGCAGCAGCCAGGGCCCCACAACTTCTACTCCCGTCCCCATTTTGTCAACACCGTGGAGATGTTTGATCCTGCGCAGGGTGAGCTCCATGTCTCTGGGTGAGGAGGAAGCATCTTCTGTGGGTCTGAGATGATTCTGTGGGTTGGTGGGAGGTGTTTGAGGGACATGATTATCTGGGCTCTGAACATCAGCCCCTTGTACCCATGGTGAATGAATCCTGTGCTCCCTGGTCCCAGGGAGTGATTAACCTGTGGCCTTGGTGTACAGAGGGGAAACCCCAGCGGGTGATGCTCACTCCCTCTCATACCCAGGTGTGTGGAGAAAGCCAAACCGCACCATCCGTATGAAAGAGAAGAGAGCTGACTTCGTGGCTGGATGCCTGGGAGGAAGAGTGGTGGCTGTGGGTGGCCTCGGTAATGCTGGGGGTAGGAGTGTGGCCATGTTCCCATCCCCATTCTTTGGGGCACATCAATGATCTGCATGGCAGTGGGGAGGTTGGCTGTGCCAAGCCAGGGGGTTACTGCAACACTGTCTGCAGCAGCATCTCTCTGTGCTCTCACAAGTGCTGGGGAGACCCTACTGCCCTGTCCCGCTGGCTGACCCACTGTGTCCCTTGCCCCTTTCACTCCCCAATCAGGATTTTCCCTGTTCATGTGCAGCGTTCTGGGCTCACACAGCCCAACAGTGGCTCAGCTCCGCTGTGCAGGGTTGCAGTGCTGCATCCCTCTCCCAAGAGAGCTGGGGAAAGGTTAGAGCTGTCACTCATCAGAGGGCATTCAGCAGGAAGGGCTGCCTGGGGAGCCTGGTGCCAGCCACAGCACTGCCAGCCCTGCAGGGAGGGCTGCCAGACCCCCAAGATTGCTGTGGGAATAGGGAATGGTGCTGGCTGCATTCCTGCAGTGTGGCATTGCTCCTGAGTCCTGCTGCAGCTGGAGCTGCCTTATCCCTGCAGAGTGCTGGCACGGGGAGGGGGGGAGGGCGAGGAGTGGTTGAGGGGGCAGAGCCAGCAGGTGGGGCATTAGTGCCTGCAGCCATCCCTATGGGGACTCTGCTAATCCTCTTGTGCCCCCATTAATTGCCTCTGGGATCTCAAAGCCTGTGCAGCTCAGAGCTCCTGTTCAGGCATCAAAGGGATGTGGAAGGGAAAAGGCAGAGCCTGGGGTGAGGGGCAGGGGAGCTGCACAGAGGCTGATGTGGTTCTGTCTTCCACAGGGAACCAGTCCTGCCCACTGGACTCAGTGGAAGGGTTCAGCCTCTCACAGAAAAAGTGGGAGCCGCTGCCCCCCATGCCCACTGGCCGCTGCTCCTGCTCCAGCTGCCCAGCACCCAGCCTGCTCTTCATCATCGGCGGTGTGGCCCAGGGTCCCAGTGGCGCTGTTGAGGCTCTGTGCCTGCGTGATGTGCCCTGAGTGGGACCCCGGGGACCAGCCCTGGCCAAGCACCAAGTGCCTGAAGACGGGGACAGGGTGTGTGAACGCCCATGTGTTCACCCAGGGTGACCTGGCTCCAGGAAGCCTCTGTCCCATGATGCCAGGCACCAGAGCAGCTGCAGCTGTGGGAAGTCCCAGCTCCTGCAGCGCTGTGGCAATGAAGCCCAGGGCAAACTCCTGCCTGGTGGGATGGCCATCGCCAGCAGCGTGGGGGGAGCAGCGGTGGCAGGACTGCCGCTGGCCTCACTGCCCTGTCCGGCCCCATCTGTGCCACGGCGTATCTGTGCCGTGTGTGTAGCAGTGAGTGCTGTGTCGTCGTAGACCCAGTCGATGTCTCATGTAGCACAGAGGTGCCCTGTAGCTCAGTGCCTGGGAGGTGATGTAGCACCTCAAATAAATGAAACATGTGGAGTTTTATCTTACTGGAGTCATGTCGTCTCTGGTTATCCTACTCCAGGCAGACACATGCTGCAGCCTGTCAGGAAAACCCCTCCCAGGGCAGAGTTCAGTGACCCCACACGGTGGAGCAAGGGTAACTCTTGTTCTCCCCACCTCCAGGGTGAGCAGAGCAATGTGATGTAGAGATCCAGTCCCTGTTTGGAGAGGGGGAGTTAAGCAGTGACTGTCCTGCCTTGATACAGCCTTTTCCCTGCTTGGCCTACTGTGGGTGAAGAGGCTGTGGGGGGATGAAGGCAGCAGCAGAGGAAGGACTTTTTTGAATGTACCCCGGGTTTGAGAGAGGCAGGGAATGTTGAGGGCTGCCAGGATGCTGAGAAGAAAGAAGAGATGGCTAATGTCAGGACTCATGGGCCCCACCCAGCACCACAGCCCCATCTCAAAGGATGAACCATGGCTGGTGTGGGAGAGAGCTGAGTCCAACAGTGTCCAGCTTCTGTAGGCAGGAGCACTGCAATCCTGCTTGCTGAAATGTAATGCTTACAGGAAGGGAATGTAAGCTCCAAACTGGTGGTGTCTGTGGGTGGTGTTTAGGGGTGCACTGTGAGATCAAGGGCGGTGACACTTGAGTTACCCAGTGCTATGGGGTCACCTGAGCCTTGCTGCTCTTGGCTCCATACAGAGTCTCACACCCAAAGCAGAAAGCAGGTGAGGGATTTGATCCTTCATTGGTACACTAGAAAGATCTCACAAGTCTGTGTAAATATTAAGTACAGATGCCTGACCTTTCAGAGAAGACAGCCAGCTTGAGCCTCGGGTAGGCTGCAAGGCTGTAGAGACAGGAGACTGAATCCCATCAGAGTGAGGCAGCATCCAACACACTGCTGTGGCAGGCTGTGCCATGTCTTGGGGGCATCACAGCATGGGAAAAATTGGAAATTATCCATAAAAGAGCATTCAGAAGACATTTTCATGTTGTTGCTCCATTGCCTCTGGTGCCCACCTGGCACAGTGACTGCAGGATCTGTCTTGATGCACTGCATGACTGCCTGTGATTTGGGAGGAACAACTTGGGATACCTAAGCTGGTGGTACCTCAGCTGGAAGCATCCCTGCATCTGCCTCTGGAGTTGCCATAGAAACCACAGTTGTGCCAGAGCCAGCATCAACACTGAGCCCCAAATTAGAGCTGGGAAGATGCACTGGCAGCTGGGGAGGAGGTCAGTGGTTTGTGCTGTGACTGGGGGCTGGACAGATGGACACCTCTTCTGAGTGCAGTGTGCTCCAGCCTTCTATGAGTATTTCACAGCACTCCCTCATCTGTGCTCAAACCATGGTGGCCTTGTCCTTCTCAGGGTCCTGGAGGGTGATAGACCCCTTGCTGCCACATTTGTATGTCTCCCCTCCCTCACAGCTCTTTCCAGAATCCACCAAGGCATGTAATAATTCCAATCCCACTAAACCTTTAGTCATGGGGGACCCTAAATCGTGGAGCTGCATTGAAAACACAAGCCTGATTAATAAGCTTTTCCCGCAGGAGCATTGCATGAGGGGGATAAATCAAGATGCTGAGTCACTGGCAAATTGACATCCCTATGTGCCAACTTCACAAGCTCCCTGCTGCTGATGGGGTGCCCAAGGCTACTTTTCCAAATTCAAGGCAGTGGCAGCTGCAAGAGCCAGAGGATGCTGGAGGGGGAAGCTGGAGTTTAGGAGTGCTTCACTGTTGGGGTGTTTCCAGCAGGGAGGCTGATGATCCCTGCCCCACAGGCATTTGCCCCTCTGTCAGCAGCACTTTGCCTCCTGCACACACTTTCCTGGCACATTGACCCACTGGAGTGCCTTTTGTCTTGGCTCCTCCTCCTGAGTTCAACAGGAATCTGTGACCTCTCATTAAGTGTGGAATTGTCACTCTTTCTATCTCTGCTTTTGCGCACAAGACCAGAATCCCATTTGAATGAGAGAAAAGTTACCAGGAAAATGTTCAAGGACATCTCAGGAATGGAGAGATGAGGGTCCTGGCCACTTTTGCAGACTGACATGTTATTAACTGAGGAACTCATGTGAATTTCTAATGAAATGTGCTGTGAAGTCAAAAAAGTTGAGGAATGTACCAAGTATATTGCTGTCTATCTCCTGGAAGTTTCTGCTAATTTTTACTAAAGGAAAGACTACAAGGTATCTGGCTACCCTCCCTAATGCTAGAAGCACAGACTGTTTCAGATATAAGGAGAGCTATGAGCTAGTGCCTGGCAACGTGGTTCATCTCCCCAGAGCGTGTTATGGACGGGGGAGATGGAAATGGAGGTAGCTGTCAGACCTATAATTAAAAAAATGTGTTTCCATATTGAAATTTCTTTCCGTTGTCAGGAGAGATGGAAATACAAAAATCTCATTTATCTTATTCCACAAACTTGCTAGACGTTCATACCAGAAGGCTCCAGCCACATCAGAAATAGGAACAGCTCTTTCTAAGTACCTAAAATAACATGTTGAGCCTTATCACCAGTGTGCACAGCACCAGCAATTCCTTTTCTAATGGCAGTGGAAGCACTGAAAATGGGTACAGGACTCTACAGTCTCTTCTGCAGGGAGATCTGGGCCAACTTTTCAATCATGAGCAATAAAATGCTGGAAAATCACTGTTTATGATGCAGGACCATATAGGGCCTGGATGCACAGCAAGGCTCTTGGCAGCAGTGCCATGTACTTGCCTGTATAACAGAGCTTTAGGCAGTTCAGGAGCAGAAGAAGGCTTTTATTTACTTAAAAATCGCAATAAACATTAACATTTCTATTGGCTTGGCACTCTGGAGGAAGGTTTGCTTTCTAGCCCATGCCTGCCTTGGACAGCCCAGCCACTATCCCATCCCTGAGGTAAGAACACGGCCCAAGCTGCAACTCCCTACTCTGGTCCTGGAAAATCAACACATCAGTCTCCTCATTGAGCTGGGAGGTATCAAGCTGCCTTGATTGATCCAAGCTATTTAAACCAACCCCAGTGCTGTAATGTCAAGCAAAGCAATGCAGTGAAATCACTCCAATAAGTTTTTTTATGGGTAAAAGACCAGAATTTTTTTTTTTTTTTATCTAAAGTGAAAGCTTTATCTACATGGGATTTGATTAGGAAACCAGATATATAAATCAAGAAAGCCATTATTTTGACACCCCTGAGCTCTGGGCTGCCTTTAATACTAAAGGCAGTAGAGAATAAAGGGGAATGTAAGAAATTCCCCTGATCTATCCATGAATTTATGTCAACTTTATTCCTCCAGTGGTTTAGTGCTTATGGAGTATCTTCAGAGCCAGGAGACAAACATTTTCACTAGTATTGAAATAGTTTTGAATTAAAGGAGGAAAAAATAGGCAAGCAAGCATGCCTGTTCTGCATTCCTAAACATGGGTGTTATGGAACCACAAGGCAAAAAAAAATCCAGTAAAACCATATTTGAGAATGTTTCTTTGGGGAATGTTTAGATGGTGGTTATTTTTGTCATATTTCTGATGGATGAAATTAAATCCTTCTGCATTTCTGCCAGAGGTATTTACATAAGAGACCACACAGCTCTGGAAATAAAGGAAATGGGTGCTGTGGCTGCCATGCTCACATGGGAGCAGCTCTCAGTGTGCCAGGTTCCAAGCTTTCGGCTTTCTCATCCTCCCAGTGTCCTGTGATGACCCCCTGTGCCTGGGGCTGTGCTTCCAGGTGAGGAACAAAGGCTGGCAGGCAGAGCGACTGGAGCTGGGGCTGATCCTGGGTCCATGGCCACAGGGTGAGATCCAGGGACCCTCAGCCCTGAGGTGACCACAGGGACCCTCACCTCCAGGGAAGCAGCCAGGGACACTCAGTTCCAGGGTGACCCCAGAGACCCCCAGAGGACCCTGAGGCATCTCAAGCCTCAGGGTGAGGCCCAGAGGCTTTCAGCCTTGAGGTGAAATCCAGGGACCTTCAGTCCCAAACTGATCCCAGGGACCTTTCGCCCTGGGATGAGACCCTGAGGCCCCCATAGGACCCTGAGGCCTCTCCAGCCTCAGAGTGTGATTCAGGAACTCTGAGTTTGGGGTGACCCGGAGGACCCTCAGGCCTGGATTGCCCCCAGGGACCCCCAGCCCTGGGGTGAGACCCAGGGACCCCCCAGCCCTGGGGTGACCACAGGGACCCTCACCTCCAGGGAAGGAGCCAGGGACACTCAGTTCCAGGGTGACCCAGAGACCCCCAGAGGACCCTGAGGCATCTCAAGCCTCAGGGTGAGGCCCAGAAGTCTCCAGCCTTGAGGTGAAATCCAGAGACCCTCAGTCCTGGGATGAGACCCTGAGACCGCCATAGGACCCTCAGGCCTCTCCAGCCTCAGAGTGTGATTCAGGAACTCTGAGTTTGGGGTGACCCCGAGGACCCTCAGGCCTGGATTGCCCCCAGGGCCCCCCAGCCCTGGGGTGAGACCCAGGCACTGCCCCAGGGCCCCTCAGGCCCCACAGGTGGGCAGGCCCAGTGCTTGGCTGCATCCCAGGCTTGTGGAGGGCCTCAGGCCAGGCCTGCCCTGGGCCTGCAGGGCCGTGTCCCCTGGGCTGTCCCCACAGCCACAGGACACAGGTGATGCTGCCCTGAGTGAGGCTGGCCATCTTCCATCTCCCTCCTCCCTGCAAGGCACTGTGGCACCATGGCCGCTGCTGGTGGGGAGAGGCCGTGAGGGCCGTGGTGCTGTTTGGGGGCTCCCTGCCAGGCTGCCAGCCCTGAGAACAATATGAACTTCAACGTCTGGAACATCAAGGAGATGCTGAGCACACCGACAGCCCTCGGGTGAGTGTGGGTGGGGGGAGATGGAGAAGGGATGGGGTGTAAGACCAAACACTTGGCAGGGGTGATGACAGGTGAGGTTAAACATGTCCAGAACTGATCTGTGGCTAATTAGGAAAGTCTAATGGAAATTCATTAGCCTGCCCTGGGATCCTGTTTAAGTCCCCAGCCTGCCAGCACTGCCATTGACCCACAATTGGTGGGAATCTAAAAATCAGCATTGGCTGGAAGCTGGACCCTTGTCCATTCAGGGTGTATTTGGAGAAGCCCTGTGAGCCATGCTCATTTCATTAGATAAGTCAAGTGTTCCTCTTGCCTGTGCAGAGGGCAGATAGAACGAATCGTGATGTGCAGCATTATTGCACATTATGTAACTCAAAAATTATTCCATATCCTGCATTTATACACATGGCTTGTTTCCTTCCCAGCAGAAGCCAAAGAGCAGCTAGAGCTCTGCACATCTCCAGTCTACAGTGAAATAACAAATATTCAGATATAAACGTCTGGAGGGCAAATATGTAAGACAAGCTGCAATTTGTACTTCAGAGCATCCTTTGTATCACATGGCTAAAAAAGGCAGTGGGACTCATCCCCTTTTTGACTCCAGAAAAGCTAATTGATGAATTTGGTACTCTGGCCCTCTGTTAGTTAAATAACCCACTTACATAACTAACTTGTTCAAATTCACAGTTTTAGTCATACTGTCTCTTTGGCCAGATGTTACCAAAATGATGGATGATAATGAAAACATAATAGTAATTTTCTTGCCCATTATAGAAATGCTTGTCATATAGATATTAATTAACTGAATTTTGCACAGATGCAGGGGGCAAAGGGGAGCCAATTTAGGGGAAAATTTATTTCTATCTCTCACAGTTTTGTCTTTATAATTGTGCATTGCTTAACTCTATTGTCTTCTTGGTACCTGCAGATTAATTTTGTTTGTTTTATGGGAGGTTTGTTAGTTTTCAATAAGTTGTTTCTAACTTTGAAAACCTGTGACTTTTTTCAAGTCAGAGACTGAGGAGGGGAAGTTTAGAGAATATATTTAAAAGACATAATATATTTAAAATATATAATTGCATTTTTATATTGTATACATGATATATAAGATCTATTTTTAAAATATATAAATAATTCTGTGGAGTTGTGCCATATGGAAGGAAATGAGTGGAAGAAGTACAGGTGCCTATTTGGAAAGGAATCACTTGAATTTCTTCCTCCAAAGTAGCCTATCACCTACAACATCTTCCCTTTTAACTCATTTATTAATGCAGGCAGAAAATATAGGCAAGATTTTAACACCCACTCATCAGCATTTTCCACATTTTTTACAAGTGAGTTCAAAAGGGTCAAATAGGGCATAGAATGTTACTGGAAATGCAACTGGGTTTTTAGAGGAGGTAAGAAGGGGGAGAAAATTTTCTGTGGACAATTAACTTTTTCTAAAGGAAAGAAAAGTTTCCCACAGGAACATGTGAATGTGTGTGTGTGTGTGTGTATTTGAAAAGGGGGCAGAAGTGTTGATTACTTTTCCCTGGCTGACTTCTATTACTAGAAACCTTTCCCACCACAGCAGGGTATGCTGTTTAATCCCCAGAAAACTCTGTCAGGGAGCTTTAAAAATGAAACATAAAATCAGCGTATAATCTAGGCAGAGCATGACTCACTCTGTGAGTTCTTTGCAAGTTTGAGTCAGGGTGTTACTTCTGAGAGCAGCTGCCACCAGGTCCCCAGGAAATGCAGAGCTCCAGTGATGCATTGCCCTCACAGACACAGCTCTGCACAAGCCCCAAAGTGCTCTGGGTTTTATTTGTTACTGTCAGACACACAAGTGCTTCTCTGCAACCCTAACAGCCTGACAAATAGGGAGTGAGGAATCAGAACCCCTGCTCCAGCTGGTTTTATGTATGAATATTGACATAACAGGGATTTGAGAAATGGAGCAGAGGGAATAAGATCAGGTTGGACAATAGTATCAGGGTGCCAGTTATTTTAGAGGGTGGAAGAGGGACACCTGACAGCTATACTGGGAAAGCTTAGGCTCAGTTGAAGTGTATTGACAAAGGACACAGTTTTATGGATTGAAATGCCAGCCTTCATTAGAGGAAGTGCCACGTTGAGCAGTGCTGCTGTCTGCCCAGCCTGGAGAGCTGGCAGAGGGAGATCACAGAGGATGAGGGAACAGCAGCCACAAAAGCACTGATGCTTCAACCAGCCTTTGACTGACTGGATAAGCATCACAGGGGTGTGGTGCTGAAAGTACATTTTCAGGCACCATCAACACCATCAGCCTTGGCCAGGGGCTCTCAGGGGAAGGCACACATCTTGCCTTGGCCCTGAACTGAGCACAAGATCCCTGTTCAGGCTATTTGCTCTTGTAGTGCTACCATGAGAGTGGCAGTAGGGAACTGGAGTCAGTATCTCTGCAGGAGCTGCAGAAGCCAAAAAATCCACTGCTGTTAATGAAAAGAAAAAAGACACTGGAATAGTAATAATAAACCTCAGTAAAAATTAAATTAAACTGTACAGCCCAAAGGGTTAAATGGTTGCCTGAGGGAGAAGGATTATTTAGACTTGATTGTACAGATTTGAAATTTAAGTTATGAGAAATTTCTTGTACCATGAGGAAAGAAGTAACTTGGAAAATGCATAAAAGCTACTCATATACTGACTCCCAAAGACATCAGAAGCAGAAAGCCTGCCAGAGAGTGTGTAAGGCCAAGAAATTATGAAAATATTAAAGAGGCATTCTAAACAGCTTCTTGAAGTTAAGGCCTACTTGGGCCAGTACTCTGTATGGTTTATTTCTGCTGTTGAGAATAATTTCCAAGTTTAAAAACCTCATTCAATCCATTATCCATGAAATTCCATCCCAAATCACAAGGTCACATATTTTGAAGTTATATTAAGGTTCAAGAATAAGCAGAAAATGAAGAAGACAGGCAAGACAAAGACCAGGAGAGCAGCTGTAAAATTCTAGAGCCTCACAGGAATGAGAAACCAGAGCTGGAAGTGCAGGCTGGAAGATGGCTTCAGGCTAGAGAGGGAAGTAGCAAAAAAAAATCCTTATCTCCAGATGCCTAACTTTTAATATGGTTGGGGATGAATTTTGTGGGAGCAAACAGGGCCACTCTGCAGGAGTGCCAATCTCCTCTGAAGGAAAAGGCTCTGCTGTAACTGGCAACCTGCACAGGACAAAGGGCTGCATGGATGCCAAGGTAAGGATGTCTGGGCAGTGTTGAATCACAGCTGAATGAATAATGAAGAAAGTCATAGAAAGTAAAAATGACCTTGAGAAATTAAAATAAGACCAGAGGGATTTTGAACCTGAAATCTGGAAACTGGAGGCAGTGTTTGAGCTGAATAACTGAGAGGGATTTCATCGTGGTTAATGCATTAGGGCCAGTGCCAGAATGTGTTTGTAGAAATTCCTTTTAGGATGTGGTGCAAGTTATTTGCAGCAAGCAGGTCATGCCATTCCACAGGACAGGAAGCAGAATAATAATTTTCTGCTGTGACTGTTTCCAGTGAAGAGATGGCAAATGGCTGGAGGCTGCAAGAGCAGCTAAAACTCTTTGATTTTAACTCCTCCAGCTCCCCTGTACCCAAAGCCAAGGCTGATCCTTGCTCATTTGCTGAGCACATTGGCAGGCAGCTGATAGTGAGGATGAGAGCAGAATAGCAGAGCTACAGACAGTTCCTATAGATACAGGCTAAAGGCAGGAGGGAGAGCAGGTGAATGGCAGCTCCCAGAATTTATACTGGATTTGTTGTGATTCAGCCCTGGCCCCTAAATGAGGAGGAGCAGAAAGGGCTCTGAGATTTTCTGGAGGGAAACCAGGAGAAGAGAGACTTTATGGCACTGATCCTACTCAAGATCTACTAGGAGAGAAAGATTTCTTTGGGAAAGAGGCTTCACTGCACTTTGAAGAAATGTGTCAGAAAGGTGTAAGTGAGCTTCACCCACAGTGCTTGAGAAGAAGAAGGATGTTGGCACAGGTTCAGTGGGGATGACAGAACCAGAGAAAAGCAGTGTTTATAGCAGCACTGCAGATAAATGTTACATTGCATATTGTAGAAGTCTCAGTTTACTTTTTCAAATGACTCTTAAACCTTGGTGTTGACACATTAGGACAGATCCAAACAACAGAATACAAATAGCAGTTCTTAAAAAAAGATTGATGAGGCCTATGGCAATTTACAGTTATGAAGCTTTAGTTTGTCAGTGTGCCTAGAATATCTAGGAAACTTTAGAAGAGGGTATTTGTTGCATGCCATGTTTGTTTTGAGGTAAGCCAGAACCTTTGAATGAAAAGTGAATGTTTGCATGTGATTGTGTTAAAGACTTGGAGTGGAAATCAGAAAATTAGAAAAATGAAAGAAATTCCTGAAAGTTCTAACTCCTCCTATAAAGGGGGGATTTCCACTGACAATGAGGAAACAGAGCCTGGGAAAGTCTTGGTGACCCCCCAGATATGCAGAACGCTGCAGATTTTTTAGATCATGCTCATGTCACGGGAAAGGGTTGGAGCTGCCAATATTGCAATACCTTGCATTAAGTTAGGTTGGAAAATGAAGTCATTTGACCATCAGTCAGCAGAGGATGATTTACCATTTTTTGGAGCTGTCAAGAACTTTTTTTACATATCTAAAGCTGGTTTTTCTCTGGATGAATATGCTAATGCCAGTACCAAAGGAATGTTTTGTGCACCAACACAGATGATTTGGAGCATGGCTCATGTTAGCAGAAAGCCAGAAGTTCTCCTGAGGTAAACTATTGCACTCCTCACTTAGGAGGGACTGCTAAGTGGAACTGCATACCTGGGATGTTTCCTTGCTGTTTATGGGAAAGGGTTTATATTTAGGACAGAACATGCACCCCTGAATCTCAGGCATTCTGAAGGGAATGGTCAGGTGGTTTGAAGAGCTGCAGTTGCCTGATCACGGATCTGATCCCACATCTGATCATCCTTGTCTGATCTCTCTGGCAGGGACAGGCCTGGGCCAGGCATGGCCAGGCTGGCTTGCCCAGATGGTCTTGTTAGTGAATTAATTGCCAGCAGTGTTAAGCAAGGGATAAAGAAAGCATTGCTCAGGGGAATGAGTGCATTCAAAAGAGACATCTGTTTCACCTCGCCCTTTAATTTGCAAAAGTGCCATCATTCCTAAACCAACTGCTGAGGTAGTGGACTTAAAACAGAAAAATTGGGCTCCAGAGCAGCCAACAGCTGCCTTTGGTTGTAGTGCAGGGTAAGCCTAGGAAGTCACTTGGCTCATAAAGTCCTGTCAGCTCAATACTCCTCATAAAATCTTTGTTATAAGAATCTTGTGCTTCAGGTAGTAAATAACACAAAGCATCTGAGAAAATGAGTGTACTCTGGGGTGTGATATTCACAATTTCAAAGGCGGTTCGTCAAGACCACAAAACATCTGAAGATTATAAAAACCCTTCCTCAAACTAAGAGGGAGCTTTTTTTTGTCTGGAAGACAGAAGGATTTATAAAACTGGTGCAGGAGCAGAAAGATTTATAAAACTGGTGCAGGAGATGTAATGCTTACATTGCAGGCAGGGCCCCTGCCTGTGTGAGGTCAGGGTAGCCCATGTGCTCACATCTCCCCCACATACTGCCTGTAGATTAAGAATTTTTTTTATTTTTTTTTTTTTACAAAGCTTAGTTGAGAGGGAAACAAGAAACTGTGCAAGTAAAACTGTAGTCATATTTTTTTCTTAGCAGATTTAGGGTCCAGAGAGGGATTAAGGGAGAAGGTTTGAATTCAGACAGTCTTATCAGGCTTTTTGAGAATTCAGGAACCCATACCTCATCTATTTTTGCCTGCAGCTCAGTGTAGTCAGTGAGCTTAGAGCCAAAATCATTAATATGATATTGTCAGTGACACTAGTGTATAATGGAGACCAAGCAGTTCAAGTGCTGCTGCTAAATCCCCTCCCTGTTGTGTCTGTGATGTCTGGGCTCCTTCCAAAACTGGGGATTAACCAAACACGTCACTGCTAATAAATGTTGAGGTGATCATCTCTTGTTATACACATGAGTTATTATCCTATTCCTTCTCCTTTACTTGTATCATTTGACAAGGAAGAAAAATCTTGTGTAGATTTTTCATTAATTATTTTCATTTATTTTGGTCGCTAGTCTCCAGCTCCAAAGGCAGCAACACATCTCTCCATCTTGGTAGCTCAAAAAAAGCAGGAGCTGAGAATATAAACCTGACACAGTTTTTTTGTGTTTGGTCCTAACCTAAACACTCTGCCAGACCTTGTGGATGTGGAGCAATGGAATAGTGATAATTTAAACTGAAAGATGGTAGATTTAGACTGATTGTTATGAAAAAATTCCTTTCTGTGAGGATGATGAGGCACTGGCACTGGTTACCCAGAGAAGCTTAGATGCCCCGTCTCTGAAAATGTTCAAGGCCAGAAGGGATGGCACTTTAAATAACATGGTGCAGTGGAAGGTGTCCCTGCCCATGGTGGGAGGGTTGGAACTAGGTGATCTTTAAGGTCCCTTCTAACCCAAACCCTTCTACAACTCTTTGTGAAAAATGAAAGTCTTTTATATGTACCTTTGCTAACAAAAAATTGAAGTCAGGCTCCAACACAATGAGAAGCATTGCAGCTGTGCAGGGAAGCCCTTGTCTGATGGAAGCTGCTCCTGTGCCACAAGCCTAGTCCATAAAGCAGGAGAGGAGTATGAGAGTGTTTCTGAAGAGGAGTAGAATCAGAGCAACACAGCAAAAAATCAAGGATATCTAGGAAAGATTTATTTGAGTAATGCTCAAGGGAAACAAGAGCACTTTTGAGTAGCATGTTAATATGTTTGAAATACTTCCAACAATTCATATCAGTTCACCCAGCCATATGCTACCTCTATTTATTTGTTGTTCTACTGTGTCAGACTTAAGGCATCTGGAGAATAAACGCCCAAGAAATGTCAGCAATAAGTCAGAAAGGTTTATTGTTTATTCTCTTGGAGTTGCCTTCCAATTTATCGAATCAACACCTGAGTTACAACAGAAATTGTTATCCAGAGTAGCACTTCCAGCAGGCCATGTAGGGAATTTTGTTTGGCTTTTTAATTACTCCAGACTCATTCACCTCCCTCTCTGCCCCATTTCAGGCCAAATAAGTTTTCCATGAGGAGCAGCACTGCCAGTGACTACTCGAGCCTGAGTGATTCTCAGCTGCTCTTTGGCTCCCAGTTCTGCCCGGAGAACGCGCAGTCGGCAGCGGCACCGCTGGAGCTGGGCACGCAGCTGGGACAGCAGAACTCCCAGGATGTGAGTCTCACTCCCTCAGCCCTGTGCAGGCACACAGCCACCATTCAAAGTTCATGGAAAATGCTGAAATCAGGTGGTAACATTTGCAAATGTCAGTAACTGCTGAAATCAAGTTGTCTTCTTCCTACATACACATCCTTACTGTGACAAGACAAAGTAGCAGCCTGGTCAGAGTAATGTGGTATTTATAACAGATTGCTATAAATTATTATTGAGATAGGTATGATTTTCTTCAATCACATTTTGTAAGTTACTGAAATAATATGAAATTATTCTCAAGCTAATGTCTTTAGACCACCTGCCTAGCTAAGTCAGAATATTACATCTATTTTTCTTTCAAAAATGATGTATTTCACTTCCTTAGCTTTCTGCAAGGATGACAGAGCTACTCAGTGTTTGCTTCCCTGCACTGACAATGACCTTGCTGCTCTGTTAAGGTAGATGCTTGGATGATTTTGGATAGGGGTGAAGAGTTTCTGTGCTCACAATATTCCTCCTACAGCTCATGGTTTCTGGTATTGCCAGCCTCCATTAAAATGGTTCCTGCACAGCTAACAGAGAGAATCAGATCAGAATAAACACACCTGGAGCAAAGATTAGGGAAGAGCAGTGGTGCCAGCTTGGAGGCTCCAGGCTGTCCTTCAGTTCCAGATGCTATCTGCTGTCCTATGTATTTTGCTTAGGAGCAGTTTTCATCAGACACAAAACAGGAAATTCACTTTTCACAATTGAAAAACATTGATGGAATTTGCATTTTTTTATGTTTTAAGGAAAAGGCATTGCCATTTACGTCACACAGTGTCTGGAAATTTTGTAGAATGAAGCTTTCATATTAATATTAAATTTCTGTTCTAAAATGTGTATTGAAGCATGTGAAAAACTCATCTACAGTCTGTCGATGTTGCTAGTTGGCAGCAAAATGATGTCATCCACCAGGCAATTCAATAAGATTTTTTTTTAGATTCCTGTACAGGGAGATTCTACTGACAACTTGAACTTTTCTACAATTTCAGGAACACTGAAATTCATTTATAGTCCCTGTCTTGAACATAGAAGGGAAAAAACCCAGCACACCTTATAATTGTAGCAAACTGAAAATCCTCAAGATGAGAGAAAAGCCTGTGTCTGGAGGAATTTGGGCTGGGTCTCAGTTCCACAGAGAGTTGATCTAACTAGGCACACTAAATGAGGCATAATCTCACAAAATTCTTAATCTCCTCATCCAATGTAATCTGTCATGTCCAATCACTGTGAAGTCTGTCTGCACTGGATAAACAAATGGTTTCTTCTAATTAATATTCTGATTATTTTTGTACTTCAACAGTTTTCTTTTGTTTGTGTCACAGAGTGAGCCCAGTATTTTTACCAAATACCAGACAAAACCACAGTTATTTGATGAAGAAACAAGAGAAAAGGGTTCTCTTAATTTTGGTGCAGGAAGAGCAAAAAGTGTCTTGGAAAATTTTGAAGTGAATAAGAACAAAATAAAGGACAAATACGACCGGTATGTGGACATCCACTGGAAATTCTCTCTCTTCTGGTGGTTTTCACTCTCTGCAGCTCTTTCTTCCCCTCTTACAAATCACATATGGCATATCTGCATATTTCTCCAAGAAAAGTATTTTCAGGTTTTAAATAATTTCTAATTAGAAAGAGTTGCAAGGTAAGAGAATATTGTTTATTTGCAGTTTATGTAACGCATTCAGCCATAAGCCCCACTGAACAGCAAAACTCTAACCTGAATTTACCTTTGTCTTTATCTAATCAGCATTGTTTCTTTTTTTCTGTATTGATTCTCTGTGAAAACCCTTTTTTCTCGAACTTTTATAGGCTATGTGCGGAGTGATAAAAGGGACTCTGAGGATGGCCTTCACATTTGGGCTAGATGAGGGGATTGCCAATCACACTTGTGTGCAGATTACATCTTTATAAACCTGCACATATCTCTAGAATTTTATTTCCATACGAGATTTTTATGTATTGTTTTTTTGGTAACAGACAAGTGTTATTTGCTTATGTAATTTGCATCTACTCTTTGTCAGACATCAAGAATTACAGGTACCTGTAGGTCCTGAAGGACTTCAAGGAACAAGCCAGCAATTTGAAGCTCAAAAATGAAATATGGCAAACTCCCCAGTGCACCTATAAATAATTCTTAGCACTGTACATTTTGTAATGTAACATCCAAAGTGAAGTGTGTTTTTATTGAAAGCCTTTGATCAAATCTGGCTATGTATCTCTCCTGCCTTTTTAATGGGCACTGCCTTTCTGATAAGACAAAATTTTATTCTCAATTGCCTATTAGAAGAAGATTTTTGTAATGAAATGACAAAGTATTTTTAAATGTTTAGGCATCACTCATAATTATTCCTTATTTTTTCTTTAAACGGATTATGCTTCTTCCTACACTCCAGACTTGCTCCCAGATTAGAAGCCTGTTTTTAGAAATAACTATATTATCTTTTCAAAGATAAGCATATAATTTATCAATTTATATCCCCCTCAAGTTTGACTAAGAAAATTAGTATCTTCCTTTCCACAAGGCTAGAGAGATTTCTCATAACTAGATTCTACCTGGCCTCTGCATATTTTTGGCTGTCGTAATTTAGATCACTCAAATGATTGACTTCAAATGACCCAAATCTTCAGAGAGGAAAAGGTTATCACTTTGCTTAGCAACCATCCGTGCATTTTGGTGTGGCAAGTTAATCATGAATATAGCCTGGTTCCTGATACGCTGGCTCAACTTAAAAGGGCAGATAACAGAAACCGCAGGCATAATCTCAGGAGAAAAGGATCTGCAGTATTTGTTCTTCCTGGCCTGGGCTTTGTTGATGCTGAAGCTTTCCCCGTGTTTTTCCCACAGTTATTTTAGTCCAAGCACAATAGCCGTGTATCGCAGCAACTGGCGCGTCACAGGCTGGGTCCTTCCGGAGCCGATAACACAGCGCTCACACCCCAGCAGCTAATGGACAGCTGGGCAAATGCCAACTAAAAATCTGACAGAGAGCCAAAAATCTGAGAGTAAAAACCCCATAACTTCATGTATTTGATATATATGAGCATGTGTGAATATGTATTTTTTTCTTACTTTACATTGCAGAGTCCATGTTTTCCTGAAACAACTGAGGTGACTTCAAAGGGTTATGTCCCCTGAAGTAATCATGGGTGGTTCTGTGCTAACATTTCATTCTACATTATGCCTTGCAATGTTTCATGTCTCATTTTTACAGTGATCTTTTCAATTTTTGTACACTTCAGTAATTTACATTTCTGTTCAATACTTGTTGGTTTTTTTCCATTTTAGTGAAGTCCTAAGCACCTTTATTTCCAGCATCAAAGACAAGCTTCAAGAGGTAAGTTACTTCAAATTCAGAATGTAAGATAATGAAGAGTTAGAAATACTACAGATTATTCAGTATTCACTTTCTCTCCTTTGCTATGCTGATATCTAAAATATTACATTCTGTGTCTTAAGCACTCAAATACTTTAAACCAACAACTGTAAGGGGTTTTTTTGCATATACCATTGCCTTTGTGTCCTTAGGGTCAAGGTCTTTAGGGACTTGCCTCAGAGCCAGTAGTGGAATTTCTCTGGGTCTCTAGAGCAAAACAAGCTGTAGTGGCAGCCTGCAAATATCAGTTCTTTTTCCCTTCTGCCTGAAGAAAGCAGTCTACTCTCAGGATTAGTCATTGTGGTCTGAAGGTGAAGGTCTGTGACCCAAAACTTCTAAAATTCATTTTATTAGTTATTATTAATCCTATTTTACAGATCAGTATCTCTTTTTTGAAATATGTTCGGATTTCGTGAGCCTTTTGAGCCATCCCAGATCTTCTTTGGGGTTGCAACCAACAGCTGCACAAATTGTTTCAAGTGACAGATAAACAATAATTTTCAGGCTGTTCCATTTCATGAGTTGCAGTCATTGTTCTGTGGCATCTGGGGACGTGATTTTGCAAAGAAAAGGCAATGTTTGAATTTCCCCATTTACCTTTGTTTTTACAGCTGCCAGTGTGCTTCGAGAAGTTTGAAGAAATGCTTGATTCCAAACTCAAATCCAGTTTGGTTGGCCTAGAAACCCTTTTCAAGACATGTAAGTCCTTCCTGTGTTCCTATTAACAGCAGAGGGCACAGTCAAACTGCCAAATGTCAGCATGTTGTCTGGAGGCTGGGGTGAATTGGGCAAGTCATTCTGCTCACAGCTGTTCTCCCTTAGGGAGGAGAGAAAAGAGGATTTATCCATGGTATGGACTTGTCAGGTTTTACATTCCTATTATCTCATTTTTTCCTTTTCTCCCTTCTCTTGTACTTTGGTGTGGCATGGTTAGACATGGTGCTCAAATTGATAAACACACCTCTGGTTTTGTGTTTTGTCTGGAGTATGATCATTTTTAGGCTATCTGGAGTACTAATGTAATACACAGTAAAAAATAACTTAGATATTTATATCCTGAGTATCCTCTTTCAGTTTTTAGGACTTTCTCTGATTTTCATATGTTAGTTCGAAGTCTTCCATAGCTCCTCTGTGCTTGAAGTGATTAAGTTTTGGATGTAAACAAAACTAGTATTGCTCATTTCTTGAATGAGAAGCACACAATGAAGCACACTATTGCCATGATAAAAGGGTGACCTCCAGAAAAGCCAATAATATAAAATACTTTTGAACAACTCTGTCTCTCAAGTGGCTAATCACAGAATCTTTACTGAGGGAAAATGCTTCAAGAAATCGTTTCTAATTTAGCTTAGATCTGAGCCTTTGAGAGTACATTAATTTTTAATGCTAGTGTGATGCTTTATCAACACTCTGTCAGGACTGCTCAGAGCTTGCTCTGCTCTGTGCCAGAACAAGAGGCCATTTTCAATGTACACAAGAAACGTGAAGTGAGTTGTATCTTGTGAGATGAAGGCAGCAGACCTTCACAAAAGCACAGTGGTATTTACTGTGTGTCAAAATGTGGCTTCCACAAAGCACATCTCTGACAGATAGCTTTTAAATCAACAGAGCCCTCTCAAGCAAAAAGAGTGGAGTCTGATTCATTATGCTGGAGGCCATGATAGGCTGTACATTTGAAATACCAATCTCATTGTACTAAGAACATTCCCTTGCTGTGCTTGGCAAGTGCTCTTGGTGGGACCCTAATGTAAACAAAAATCTGTCTGCTTTGGCCAGCACAGCAAATTCCCTCTTACACATTTTCCCACCTCCTAATTACTTCAGTGCCTCAACTTGTCCACTCTGCAGCAGGACTTTGCCTAATTTCACATAGCTTGTGAACAGAAATTGTTGTCATGGCACTGAAAATCAAATCTATTGTTCAGGGCTCCCCCTCTTCATTCCATACCATTTACTCAGTTGTCCTGTTTCCTCTCCATATCCATTTTCAATGAATGTGCCTTGAATGAAATGAGAAACCTCCCAGAGGTGCATGCTGCTAGATTTTCAAAGCAATTGAAAAGAAAAATTGGCAGTTTCTGTAATGCATCATGCTGCAGAATGTTGAATATATAATGAAAATCATCACATGCTGCACAATGTTGTTCTTTTTATATTTCTGGGAGGTTCATCTGTCACTGGTTAATTGCAGATAAACCCTGTCATTTGACTGATATCACAGTGATGGATAATTAGGTTCCCACGAAATAGATACCTACGCCAGTGCCTTGAAAAGAGGCAGTTCCCTTGAAAAACTGGTATAAAATTCCAAAACTCAGGTGAAAGAGCTAAATTCAGAGCTAATAAAGTTCTGAATGCCAGTGAGTGATGATACAGTACCTTGGGATGTGGGTTACATGGCAGAGATATGTTAAATCAGTGGCAGTGAAGGATTTCACATGTAGGAGAGGAATGCAGAAGATGAAGAGAACTAGTGCACCAGAACAGTCCAACAGCTCTGAAAAGCAAAGGAAGGTGGAACTTGAAATCAAGTCTATCTTCATTAAAAGCTTATAAGGAGTATCACTGGTTGCATTTTTAGCAGTGGGTAGCAAGCCTATTTGGCATAGACTGCACAGCCACCAGGCAAGAGCAAAACAGAAAATATTTTTCAAAATGTATTTCCAAAGCATTTCCAAGTGCTGTTGGGCTGCCGTGGTCTGTGCAGGAAGATTTTTTAAAATGTTCTCTTTTGAGTGTTTGTCCATATGTGCTTGCTCACAGTGGATAGAGCTGTGTGGGGCCCTGGAGATGATACAAGGTTTGGCTGAGCAGCTTCCACAGAGGCACAAGTGCTCTGTGCCTCGCTCACATCTCAGTGTGCAGTGCACAGGGAGGTAAAGAGGCAGACAGACCCTGTGGCCTCAGTTCTTCCACCTTATATACATACAGTTTCTCTGGTTGACTTGCCCATTCATTATTTTCTATTTCCTTCTGGTTTCCACTCCTGTAGCTTGTTTCTTTTCATATTTTTCACATTTTAATTTTCATATCCACACTTTTGTTAAAGACTTCTATTTTTTTATACAAATGTCAATTTTCACCACTCAGCCCTCTCTTGCTGCTTTGCTGTTCTGTATCTGGTAGTTCCAGCTGTGAAGGCTCAGAGCAGCTGAATCCTCCACAGCACCTTGTCTGCAGTGCACACGAGCAGCATCCTCCCAGCCTGAGTGCCACAGGCAATCCTCTGACACACTGCCATCAAGGGTGACAAAGTAATGTGCAATATGTCACTTGCAGAGGTATGAGGTGATGCAGTTCTCTGACAAGATGCAGGGCACAGTGAGCAGTTTTCAAACATGACTTGCTTCCAGACTCCCCAGGCCCAGCAGCTGCTGGCAAAGTTTCCAGGGGACATGCTGTGTTTAAAATGGTGAGATTTGAACTTGTTTACCTTGAACAGTATGGTCCAGACTGGGACACCCAATTCAGACTCCCTTATGTCTTGTATGGATTGAACAGTCAAAAAGTTTGAAACTTATTTTAAAAATGTTTTTTTCCATGTAGCTGCTAACTAGACATGCAGTGACTGACAAAGCTGTTGAGGGACTTAACCAGACTCCAAAACAGCTCAGTATGGATGGTGAGAGGAAGTGTGGACGTTCCAGTAGATACTGGAACCCCTCATTGTCACAATTCAGGGCTTGGAGCAGTGTGTGCTGTAGCACAGGGTGAGATCAGGGGCAGCTCATCCCACAGTCCCCTGATGCAGGTGCTCTCTGATGTCTTGTGGAACAGGACCCAGGCTTAGCCAGCACAAACCTGCCAGCTGACTGCTTGGAGTGTATCTGAGCAGGGTGCAGCCATGTCAGCCAACTCTCTCACCCTGTGGCACAGCCCCATGGCTGCCCAGGGAGAGCATGCAGAGCTCTGCTGAGCTCCAGAGCTGTCTTCCCTGCCCGTGTCTCACCAGGTTTATGGCACCTCCAATTTCCCCTACTGAATCTGGGTATGGGGGAATCAACCTCCTTCCAAAGTGTTATTTAAAGTGGCTCTGCTGCTAGTGCCAATCTCAGGATGAGCTGCATAGATGATGATAGAGAGACATCAGAAGCAGTTGCTGTTTAATACTCCTGGGCTGGGAGGCTGGTGCTCCCTCCCTTGGCTGCTCAGGCTGTAGTTTTCAGCTGCTGGGAGTGCAGCTGCACCTGGGCACAGGCTGATTTGTAGGGAACTCTCTGCAGCACAGGGTGGCAGCCCTAGCCTGAGGTCCTTCAGCCTTTTATCTCATGCCAGATTTCATATTCCAAATGTTGTTATTGTAAACAGCAGCATCAGAACACAAGGGTACAGCAAATCAAAACACAGCAATGCCTCAGATTGTAAAAACCTGCTTTGTTTAAATTACCCCGAGAGAGGCACAAGTCTGTGCATAAGTCACCCATTAACTGAGTAAAGATTTCCTGTCTGTGATCAAGTTATTCAGTAACTATCTGCTTCAGGGTTTATTTGAAGGAAACCTCTGAAGCAGCCCTTCTTGATCATATTCAAAGAAAAAAGACGTAACAGAGTCCTTGATCTGATCTAATTTGGCTGTCTCAAGGCCTATTTTTTTGGTAAGCCTTTATTAACACTTATTTTTACCTTGTTTATTAGTGCTTGACAAGTCTGAACACTTCTCTGGGTATGGAAGCAGGGAGGGAAGGAGAGTCCCCTCCTCTGTACTGAGGGTTTTTTCTGCAGAATACTCCTACATGTATAAACGAAACGTGTTCAAAAGGCTGGCTGCTGCTTGCTTGCCGGCAGCACGCTGTGCTGAGTCAAATGTGTGTGCAGATCACAAGCCCAGTGGATGCAGGACTATTTTTAGACAGAGGATAGTATGTTGAAGAATAATAGATAGATTAGGGAAACCAGAAAGTTTTAAAAATAATTCTGAGCTAAAATTAAGCATATGGGGAAGACCAGCAAGGTAAGCTTGCAGATGCTGCCCTTCTTGTATCTTCACAATGTAGACATGGAAGATGATAAAGTGACATGAAAAGAGTTTCTTCCTTCACTCAGTACTGCTTTCCTTCTCTTTGTAGGTTGGCAGGCTCCCCCAAAACCTCCTCTCAGATTGCAGGTAGCCTTTGTTTCCAATCAGGGAGATGAAATGTCTTAAAGGCCCACTCAAACATTCACTCCCCCATTACAAACCCATCCTACAAATTACAGATTTCCAGGTTTCTAAAACAGTCTAAATCTGTCAGAGCAAAACACTAAAAGATTAAAAACAGCAACCACATTGACTGCAACAGCATATTGTTAGAAATACCTGCAGATAATCCTCAGAAATCAGCCAAGCTCCTACAGAGAACAAGGCAAAGCCATGTGGTGATGTGCATCCTGATATAATGGAGAAATTCCCCTCGAGCTCCAGTCTGGGAGGTGGTTTTAATTCAGTGTGTATGAGGATGATGCACGGATAAGGCAACTGCAGGGTTCTGTCTCCCAAATGAGAGCTGTGTGCACTGTGCCCAAGCAGGGCTCCTTTGGAGGAGGCAAAGTTAACATCCCAGCAGGGCACAGGGGATTCCTGGTGCCAGGAGGTGCCATTCCCTGTGCCCATCCCTGAGTGGCACCTCAGCCCTGCGCCACCCCGCGCCTCAGCTTTGCGTGGCTGAATGGGACAAACACTTTCAATCTCCTTTCATAAGAGGAGATTACCATGTAAGCACTTAATTAACTTGCAGCTTTTCTCTGCCCATGTCTAGCCCAGTCTGTGTCTTTCCTTGCACATAGACAGCTGGGAAGGAATGTGGACTTCCAGACATCCTGGGGTGCATAGCATTCAGCCAGAGCTGGTGCACTGCCACTCACCCCACTGCCCAGTGTCACCTGTGGCCTCTGGGGCTGGCATTTACTTCCTTGTGTCACTTGCTAAATAACTGAATGACCTTTGACTTTTGCACCCAGGTGACTATAGCAGATTTTAAGCCTGTTTGGCTCATGAGAAGGCCTTGATGAGCACCTGTCAGAGCTGCCTTGTCCCTTCATGCCACTCAGCTCCAGAGCTGATGTTTTCCCTTTAGTTGAGGCTTATTTTTTAAGTTTCTCTTTATTTTTTCTCCTTTTTTAATATTACATGACAACTTCCAGTGAAAAGCTTTGTTTGAATCTACAGAAAGGCCACTGTGTTGTCTTTGACAAAGAAGCCACCTGCATTGTCTTAGAGCATTAAATCACAATCCACCTTTTATAAAATCTTGTTCTTATTCTATTTCCTTTCATATCTTTGAGTACTTTTCTCCTCAAAGTCTGTTCTAAAACCTTTCACCATAAGACAACAAATTTCTAAACCCATAATTGCTCAGATTGTTTTCCTTTCTTCCTTCCCAAAATTTCAAAACCATCCCTGTTTTTTCAGAAGCAAAGCCTGTACAATCACTTTCTGCCTGCCGCTCCCTAATAGTTATTAGCTCTTTAACCAATTCCATCTACAGTTTGACAGAAGGCCACAGCTCACTGAGATAATTAAGTCCCTGGAAGCTTAATGAAAAGAGCTGAGCAGGAGGAGAAGGGATCCCCAGTGCCCTGCAGCCTTTGAGCACAGCACTGTGGGGCAAGAGGTGCTCAGCAAGGAGCTGAGATAAACACTGGAGAGCAGGAACAGCTTCAGATGGGCTCTCAGCTCCTCTGACACCAAAGTCAATCAAACACCTTGGATCTGTAGCAAAAGAAGATTCATTAATTGCAGAGCTCTTGTAGCAGCTTGTTGAAATGTAGGCTTTATTCTGATTTCTCTCAGGTATGCAGTGCTCCAGCACTCCAGGGTTTCAGTTATCCTGGCCCATTGGTTTGGCAGTGCTTTACCTTAGCAAGAGTGCTTTGGATCCTGTTCTGTGCCAGCCAGCCAACATTCCACACCATCTGTACACACCTTCCTGCACCCTTCACAGGAAAGACCAGACATGTTTAGCTCTTTCTCTCCACTCTTTTTCAGCTCTTTCTCTCTGTCCTAATTTACAAATTTAAAGTAGACTTCCACAAGATTGCTAAAGATTTTTCATCTCCACACACAATGCAAGCTGTGTTCCTATCCCATAGTGTATTAGGCACAGCAGTGGTTCCTATAAGAGTAATTGAAGCTATATGGGGGGATTTATATAATTATACAATCATATAACACAAATCCTTGGGGTTTTATCAGTTTTTCAAAAAGACTGACTGAAGCCAAGAGCAACTTGCTTCAATTTAAAACCCTCCCAGGGAGCCTGTGCCTCCACAGGACTCTGCTGGGGCCCCCACTACTAAGTGCTGGGCACAGCTGCCTGGTTCAGGTGATTTCTGACCCCATCTCTTCCCATGACTGGCAAATGGAAATTCCAATTCTTTGCACACTCCTTCATTATTTATCTCTATTCCTTCTAGCAGTTTTCCTTCCATTTTCAGCCTCCTGTGCATTTGTGACACAATTTCTCTGGTTGCACTTCTTAGCCATTAACTTCTTACACCTCCATCCAGTTCAAGCCCCATTTCCCATCACCTGGTTGCATGAGAGTGTTGTTTATACAGGGGTGGATCAGCTATGCTGGGGTCCCCCTGCCTTGGCCATGCCTGTTGTGCACCTGGCAGACAACCAAGCCTCAGCCTTCCCTGCATTCAGCCTACCAAATTCTGCAGCTCTGCATAGCCTCTCTTCTCCAGCTGCCACATTAACAGAGGGCAGTAAATAAGGTTTGGACTATGTGCAGCATCTTATAAATGTCAAGTGTCTTCCATTAAAAATCCACCCCATTGTTCATTGCTCAGGGCTTGGGGAGATCACAGCAGGAGAATCATGTGGTGATTCATGCCAAGCCATGCAGAGAGTAGCAATAGTACTGATAGCACTTTATTCACATTTACAAATGAAAGACCAAATGTGGTTTTTATTGATTTCCCTATTTAGTGGAAGATGCTCTTCAAAGTCACTGCAGCTTGGTGCTGAAAGCTTTGACAGAAAAAAGCCAAATGGAGCAGGCACTGCTGGAGATGGAGAGGAGACTTGCAGCCGTAAGTGAAGAAATTAATCTTTTATTCTGAATCCTCAAACTGAATTTCTCCTGCTTCTTCAAAATACTGACTGAATATTAAATTGCCTTTGAATGGTGGATTATAAAGCAGACTGCTCCTGTTATAATGAAAGGGGAAAGACATATTAAAAAGCTAATTCTAGGCCAGCTACTGACAGAGGCTTACCCAGGCACTGGCTAACAGTGCTGTAAGCTCTGACAAAGCCCTGGTCGGTAAGAGAAGAAGCCAACAGTGCCTTGTTGTGGCAGGCTGTGATGGAGCACTCTCTGCTTCCTCACCTGACACATGCCTTTGCTGGAGACATGGTGCAGCGCATGCCTGTGAGGGGAGAGCAGCTCGTCCCTCAGCACCTTATCCCTTCAGCCAGGTGTGTCACAGGGAGAGGAAAAAAGACATGAAAAGGAAACAAGTGGAATGTGAGTGACACAATGAACTGTCAGAGACCTCCTGGTCAGGGCTGGTTTCTCCAAAGGCCCTGCTGCAGGAATTGCTTTTGGCAAGGATGTGTCACACCAGCACATGAGAAGGCAGTGCTCCTAGGAGAGGGGGCACACTCTGGGTTAGGGGGATGCTCCAGTCCCAAAACTCTCACCTTTGTGGGAGAGTTTGAGGATATCTATTACACAAGAAGATGCAAATTGCTAATCTTTGGCTCAATACCAAACTGACACATAGTACCTAAAATTTCCTTTTTTGTGTGTTTTTTACTGCTTCTGCTCTGCTTTCTGCTTCCCCAGAAAGATGCTGAGATTTTGGATATGAAATC
Organism: Ammospiza nelsoni; assembly: GCF_027579445.1. NCBI lineage: Eukaryota > Metazoa > Chordata > Aves > Passeriformes > Passerellidae > Ammospiza > Ammospiza nelsoni. Next base: position 9,112,977 of record NC_080643.1, read on the forward strand.
CAGTATGCAGATGCTGAAGGAGGGTCTGGAGTCCCTGCCAGCCCAGCTGAATGACCAGTTCCTGAAAGCATGTAAAGAACTTGGCTTCCTGACGCCGTGTAATGCCTCAGCTGGGCAGCACACGCTTTTGTCTAGTGCCAGCCTGGCCCCTCACACGACAGATAAATCTTTCCAGACCTCCCCTGGGCTGTGCCAGTACTGTGTCCTGAGTGAGGAGCACCTGCACAAGCCATGCTGCCCAGGCAGGGGAGTTTGCAGCTGTTCAGGCTGGTCTTATTTCCCCTGTGTGACAGTGGGACAGCAAAACAGAGCCTCCCCTGGAGGGAACCAGCTCACTGGAGATGGCACATCTAAGGGTGACCTAAACCCAGCCTCAGAGGACAAAGCCAGCCCCATTGCTACAGCAGCCTGTGGCACAGCAAACACCTTTTTGCAGGAGGTGAAATGCAGCTTGGAGACACAGAGCTGCGCTGCCCATCCTTGCCTGTGCTGGGCTGGCAGACACTTTTTGGGGAGTAGTCAGAAGAAACAGTGTCCTGTACCACTGGAAGGGCCTCTACCAACCCCCCTGAGGAAGGCATTCAGGAGAGGCACTCGAGGGTTTAAACCCCTGACACTATCACAGCAGCAGCAGCCTCAAGTTTGCCACCATTCTACACAGAAAGCTACACCTGGGCAAAGACACAGCAACCGGCTTACAAACCATGAGGTGGAGAAGGCAGCTGTAGGGAACAAAACAAAACTGAGTCCAGGAAGGATGTCCTGGAAAAGAGCAATAAGGAGAAAGACAATGTACTCCACTAAGGGAAAAGGTGAACGCTCTGGATGTGCTGACAGTGGGCTGAAGCAGAGGAAGGCAACTGGGATTATTGACTTGGAAAGCTCCAGAAAAAATACCCTTCACAGCTACTTGGTTGATCTCAATTCAGAAAACTCTGACCTGGTTTTTGCAGCTCCCCATCAGCAGATCCTCAGCAATGCTCAGATGGGGCTTACAAAGAATTTCACACCAGTGCCACACTCTGATAAAAGCCTGCAACAACCTGAAAGCAAAAGAAAGAGAAGTCTTGAAATTAAAAAAACAATGAATGTTTCCAGTATAAAAAGGTATCTCCTGGATTCCTCTCCCGAGGAGAATGTACTCTCCCTGTGTAGCACAACAGGTGTACAGCAAATGAGCTGCTTCAGCCTCCAAAGCCCCTCAAGCTCCAAGAAACCACACCCTGTCAATCCACAGGCACAGCAGAAAACAGCCTGTTGCTCTTTACTGTTAGATTGTGATTCTTCTGATTGAAGGGGTTTGTTTCATGCTCAGAGCCCTTAGAACAGGATGACCATTTCAGCTGCAGTTTATTCCTCTAGGTGTGTTACTGGCATAGTCAGAAGCAAGACTCAGGCCTGCATGCTTGAAAGTGCTATTGCCCAGTTGGAGATATTGTAAGGGACTAAGCAGGGCTCTCCCCTGGCTTGGAAAGCTGAAGGGATCTGTGCTGCTTTACTTTCCTGTTCCCAGCAGAAATGCCATGGGCTTGAGTTACACATTTACACAGCAGTGAAGTACCTGACATTTCCAGGGAGGAGAAGGCTGGCAGAGCAGACTGTCAGCTCAGTCAGATTTGGCACCGAGGTCTACTGGAAATTCCTCAGCTAGATTGATACAATGCTATCTCTGTGGCCCGAGGCTTCACTCTGTTTTTCACTCCTAGTATCTCTGTTGGTTTGCTATGTAAAAGTTCAGGTTTTTAGTAGAGTAGTATTGTTCTGGTTGATTTCAATCAGGTTCAGATTTGTCTCAGGAGTGGTTTGTGAATGTTTGGCAGGGAGAGGTTTAACTGAGGAAAACCAAACCCCACTGTCTCAGGTTCGTCCAGTACTGTATGTCTTCTCCTTACGGGCTGAAATTCCTCAGTTTCAGAGATTCCAGGAAGTTATTTTGTTTCTACTTCTTTTGTCTTTTGTATCTCTTGGCTGATTAAAGAATTCTCCAACATACCCTTTTCAAGGCCAGTGGTTCTCAGAAACCAAAGATACAACAGGCAGATCCAGCAGATGAGATGTCTGGACAGTCCCAGTTCCCACAGAGCAAGTCTCTTCAGGGTGCCCAGCTGGGACTGTGAGCAGCTCCCACTGCTTCGGGCACAGGTGTTACGTTTGATTTTTGATCTGAAATGTTACCAGCAAAAGAAACATTTTGGTGTTGACAAAACCAGAATGCCACAAATTCAAATTATCCAGCTATGCCATGGGAAATGGCTGTGATCCCTTTCTTCTGGCTTTAATAAACTCATCTTCACCAGAGGCCAGTGTCTCTATGTTGGGTTGGGGTGGTTTTTTTCCCTTTTTTTTTTTTTTTTGGGGTTGTTTTTGTTTGTTTGGTTGGTTGGTTGGTTTTTTGATTTTGTTTGGTTGGGTTTTTTTGTTTTTTGGTTTGGTTTGGTTTGGTTTTTTTGGGAGAGGTAGAGTCCTGTTCCAGCAGGTGAACAGGCAGCTGTTCTTTAGCTGTTTAACTCCCCTGCATGGTGGATTCTTAAACACCATAGTTCCTCTATGGTGTTTAAAGATGGAAACCTTCACCCTTGCAGCTTAACATTGGTCCAGTGATATTAATTAACACGGAGAAGCTGGGGTGGGGGGGATAGTTAGATATGGGGAGCCCTCAGAGCCTTGGGACCCCCTGTCAGTGAAGGGGGTTGGTGATGGCTGCCGGCAGGAGTGGCTGTTATTTACATTGCCCTTGTGTACCCGCCCCCCCAGCACGCTGGGCAAAACCTGTTTGGTGGGCTTGCCACTCCGTGTGCCTTGGAATTAGCAAGGACTGGTGCAGGTCTCTGTGCAGCCCCTGGTGCGGATGCTGGGAGCTCGGCAGCACATGGCTGAGCTTGGAGGGACCTCTGGAGGTGTCTGCTGCAAGCCCCTGTGCAGAGGCAGAGCAGGCACTGGCTCTTTGGCACGCAGAGATGGAGCATCAGTGCCATGGGGTGCAATGCAGGGCTGCCCTGGGGACCCTGCAGCTCCTTGCCACAAACACACACTGGAACACAGGGCAAAACAAAATTCCTGGAGATGGAGGAGTAACAGCAGGAGCAGCCAGCAATGCCTCCCGTTGCACAGGACAACCTCCCTGGTGAACGGGATGAAGGCCCAGCATAACACCCTGGCCCCCCACAGTCCCCCTGTCTATTCTCACTCAGGGTCTCCTCCAAGGTTTCAGCTGCCAACAAGGGCATTTGTCCCAGTATGGCTGTGAGGATGGCAGCTCCTCTCCCAGCCTTGCTGGACAAAAATGGAAGTGTGTGTGCTGCATGACAGTGGATTTCCAAGATACTCTGCTTGCACCCTGGTGGAGCTGGTCCTGCCTCCCAGCCTGTACTCCAACTCACTGTCACTGGCTCCTTGCTGGGTCAGCCATGCCCCAGGTATGCGTGGTTTCTCCTGCCCTTTGTGTCCATGGAGCTGCCAGTACCAGTGTTTGTGAGGGTCTTGTCCCATCCTTCAACCAGGGAAGGTGCCAGGGTGGTTCCTCCTGCAGCACGGCCAAGGAGAACTGTGGAGGGCACAGGGCAGAACCATAAAACACAAACAATGATCAGAAAAAAAAGCAAAGCTGGGTTCCAGTCTGTCTGAGGGCATTTAACTGAGGCCATTTTCTCTGAAACTCTGAAACTGGAGTTTGGAACCTTTCTTGGGGGAGAACAGTGATGAAAAGCCTGTGACACCAAGGTGGCCCTGGGCACAGGGGTTGAGAGAACTGGATGGTGCATCCTCCACCCAGCTGTGCAGGCAGCAGGCACGTGGCTGCTGCAGCAGCACAGAGCAGGGGCTTAGCTTTTCATCTGCCAGTGAGTCACTTGGCAGAGGAGGAAACCTCTGACAGCACCGAAGATGTGGAGGCGGCTGCTGTGCCCCTGCCTGGTGCTGAAGGTGCTCCAATGGCTGTGGCAAACAGGGCACAGCCAGCTCCCTTCCCACAGTGCCACTGCACACCCAGCACTGCAGCTGCACCTTCCTCAGGGTGAGACCATCCAGCTGCAGTGGTGCCCAGTGCTGGCAGCACTTGGTGCAGGGCAGGATCACCTGCACTCTCCCCCTGTGTGGCCTCCCCAGCACCAATCCCCAGACTAGCTGCCTGCCCTGCCTGCCTTCTGGGGCCCAGTGTGCCCAAATTGCCCAAATTCCCAGACCCTGCGCTCAGCTGGCTGCCACAGCCTCCTGACCCCACAGAGGAGGGGATCAGGGACCAGAAAATATTCATGTGCTAGTGGTGAACACAGTGTCCTGGGAATGGAGAGGTGCAGGGAGCAGGAGTGGGACACTGTGTGCTACTGCCAGCACACAGGTGCTGTCATGGGGACCTGAGGTGCCACATGTACCTGCTGGCCTGGCCAGAGAAGAGCGATGGTGATGGCAGGACTTTGCCAAGGCTTTGGTGGCTCAGGCACTGCTGAGGTGCAGGCAGGGAGGAGCAGGGGTGCAGGCTGGGAGCTGGAGTGCAGATGTCACCCTGCAGGATGGAGTCCTGAGCTGATGGGACTTTTTGACGCTGTGGCCGTACCATTGCCAGCTCAAGCCTGGGCAGGGTGGGCAGTTTTCCAGCCGGACAATTAAGCAGATTAACCAATTACCTGAACCTTGGCAGGGCCTCACATCCCAGTGGCTGCCAGGGTGCTGCATATCCGTGCTGAGCTTTTGAGAGACAAGTGTGGGGCAGGTGTGGGGCAGGGCCCCCTCAGACCTTCCTCAGGACCCTGCTAGTGGATCCGACTGCCCTCTCCCTCCGCCTACCCCCGGCGGCCGCGGGACCAGCCTCGGCCGGGCAGCCCTGCCCGTCCCAGGGGCAGCATCCCCCGTCCGCCGCCCCGCCGCGTCCTGACCCACGGAACCTGCCCCGGTGCCCCCCGGAATCCACGTCCCGGAGGAGCTGCGCCGCGGAGAACCCGTCCCCGGGAGCGCACCCGAACCTGCCCCGGACTGAGCTGAGCCCCGCGGACCCGCTCTCCCCCGTGGCCGGCTCTGCGGATCCCGTCCCGGCGGCGGCCCCGGCCGTGCCCCGCGCCCCCCCCCCTCCCGGTGCGGGCGGGCTCCCGTGCGGGTGCCCGCGGCTCGGGGCGGCGCGTGACCGGCTGCCGCTGCCGCCGCCGCCCGCTCCGCCGCAGAGCCCGGCCCGCCCGCACCGGCACCGGCACCGGCAGGTCAGCGCGGGGGGCTGCGGCTCCCGGGGCACCAGTTCTGGGGCCGCCAGTGCTGCGGCGGGCGGCGGGAGGGGGCTGGCGGCACCGCGGCCCGCGCACCGGGCACCGAGCGGTGGAGCCGGCCCGGCGCGCTGCGGGTGGGGTCGGCGGGATGCGGCGGCCGCACCGGCCCCGCTGTGGTCCCGCACCGGCCGCGGCTCGACTCCGCTGCGCAGCCCCGCCGGTAATCCGCACCGCGCCGCGGGGCCACCGCCGCAGCACCCTGGCGGTCCCGGCCCCGTTCCCGGCCCGGCGGGTCTGAGCCGTGTGCGGCGGCAGCGCGGGGCTCCGGGCCGAGCATCCCCGCCGGGATGCGGCCGGGACGCGCCAAGGTGAACGGTGCGCGGCGGAGCGGGGCCGCCGGCGGCGGGGACAGCGGGCGAGGACACTGGGGATGGAGAACCGGGGAGGGGACACCGAGAGGGACGTCAAGACTGAGCACCGGGGAGGGGACATTAAGGATGGAAAGGGACACCGGGGTCGGGGCCACTAAGCACCAAGGACCACCCACACCGGAGACACCGGGATAGGGAACACCAGGGGACACTGGGAGAGGGAAGACTGGGAATGGGGTCACTTGGGACGGGGACAGCGGGGAACAGAGCCCAGGGCTACCCGGGAAGGGACAGCCAAGGCACTGTCTCTCTCCCTGGGCAGTGGGTGGCCAAGGGCACAGCAGCATCACGGCCACTGCACGAGTTACCCGGGCGTCTGCCGCCGATCCTGGCTCACCACATCCCCATTCCCACAGGGTCGACTCGGTACTCACCATGGCTGCAGCACAGCTCGTCACCTGGGGGATGCTCCTGGCCACCGGGGTCCCCGCCAAAGCCCAGGGGATGCCGCCGGCAGGGCTGTCCTTCGGTGGGGACCCCTTGCACAGGGGACAGCAGTGGCCAGGCCCATCCCCTGCCTGGGAGGCATCGGGGGAGCCCAGCGGTGCCGGGGCCCCAAGGAGTGAGCGCTGGGGGGTCAAGCACCCCGTGCACTGGTCCCCACCTCTGCAGGCAGGTGATGGCACCAGGGCACCCCTGGAGATGGAAACCACTGTGACAGGTGCTGATAGCAAGGTCTGGAGGGACGGCAGCACAGTCCCGGCTGTGACAGAGGAGCCGCTTCTTGCCTGGCGAGGGCACGAAGCTGAAGTCCAGGACAGGCCCCTGCCCCACGGCTCTGCACTGGGTACGCCGGGCCCTGAGGTGCCTACGGACAGAGGGGCAGACTCTTCAGGGCCACCCTGGGCAGGGCAGGGCCTCTCCCTGTCCAGGCACAGCGTCTCCAAGACAGCCAGCACCCCCAGCCCTCAGCCAGCCGCACCCACCACTGCCCTGGACCCCACGCAGGTGGCAGGGATGAGGACAGCAGATGCCCAGGCAGGGGGACACACAGCAGCAGAGGGACACACAGCGGTCCCGGGCCTCTCTCAGTATGCCAAACTCACTTCAGACAGCAGCCAGTCGGTCCCGCCGGGCACAGCCCCTGTCTCTGATCCCGGAGGAACGGGGCCAGCCTGGGGTCCCCATGCCAGCCCTGGCTCTGTGCAGCTGGTGGGCAGCTGGGGGGACACGGGAGGGCCCCCCAGCCCCTCCCCGGCTCTGCCCAGCTCTGCCCCACGGCTGCGCCACACAGCCCCGTTCTGGGGGCTGGCTGAGCCCTGGACTCGGGCGCTCCCGTCCCTCCAGCGCAGCACCCGGAGGGCCCCGCTCAGCCACGCCACCACCAGCCCTGGCGATGTAGGGCCCCGGACGGACCCTGGGACTATGGGGCAGCGGGGACCTCAGCCTGTCCCAGGGTCTGTCCCCAGCACCGGCCCTGCGCCACCCCCCGCCTCCAGCACGGCCCCCGCCGGTACCCCGAGCAGAGGTAGGAGCCAGCGCGGTGCGGGGAGACCCCTCGGTATGGCGGGGACCAAGCCCTGCAGGTGTCAGCGCCCGGCTCTGCTCTCTCTCGCAGGGCTGCTGCCCGAGGAGGACGTCGACTCCCCGCAGCAGGTCCGGGGCGCCGTGGGCCCTGTGATTGTCCCAAATGCCACCCAAACGACCCCACAGCCAACGGCACATCCCACCACGGGGACGCTCGGGACAAGGCACCCAGGTGATACAGGGCTGCGTCCAAGCCCATCCGTTCTGCAGACGCTGTGGGAGCCCATCCCTGGGGCGTCGGGGCTGGCGGGGGGAAGGCAGCTATCTTGGGCTGCCCAGCCGGGACACAGTGACACCTTCAATCAGGATTGCCACCTGACAGCGGCCCTAATCTACTCCTGCCCGCAGAGATTAGCGCTAAATGCTCGGTGGGTGGGGGCTTCCCCAAGGGGGTGGGGGACGTGACCGGGGTTGTGCCACCCCTTGCACTGCGCGTCCTAAGAGAAAACCCCGGGAGGCACCGGTGGGCACAGCCCCAGCCAGCACAGGGCATCCCCCGCTGCAGTGTCGGGGTGCCACATTTGATGCAGCCCAGTGCGGGGTGCAGGTGCGGCCCGAGTGGCACCAAGCCCCCCACTTCCCCGACTGTTCTCCTCCTTCCTACCTACAGACACGCCGGGGACGCAGCCCGCAGCCTCCAGCACCGCGGCCCCCTCGGCCACGTGGCGACGGGCAGGGATGACGCCTCAGCCGGTGCCCCGAGATCCGTCATCGCCGCAGCCACAGCCCACGGTCCGTGCCCCGCCGGCGCTGGGGGCCAACGCGAGCGGGCTGCGCTGGGCCGAGCTGCAGCGCCAGCTGGGCTTCTCCTGGGAGGCCCACGTCTATGGACTGGCTGCCGTGCTCCTGCTGCTGACGCTGGGCTGCCTTGCCGGGCTGGCGGGGACAGCCATCCTGCGGCCCTCACACCTTCTCCACGTTGTGGGGGCCCACGGGCTGCTGCTGGCCGCCTGCCTGCTGCGGGCCACCTTCCTGCTGCTGGATCCCTACGGGGCACGGGGCCGCCTGCCCACCCCGGCGCTGCTGCTGCTCAACACGGCCCCTTTCCCCCTGCTGCTCGCCGCCTTCGCCCTCCTGCTCCAGCGGCTGCAGCGCCTGGCCCAGCTTCAGCTGCTGCCGTCCCGGCTGCGGGGGCTGCCGGCGCTGGGGGCTGCTGCTGCCCTGCAGGGCGCGGTGATGGGCGCCGCCGACCTGCTGCCGCCTCGGCTGGGGCTCCCGGCCGCGCTGGGGTTGCAGGCGCTGGGCTGCGGGGCGGGGGCTCTGCTGCTGCTGGGGGGGCTCTGGGGGTGCTGGCGGGCGCTGCGGGCGCCCTGCGAGGGGCCGGGGCCGCAGCCGGGGGCGCGGGCGCTGCTGGCGGCGGCGGTGGCGGGGCTGCCGGTCTGCGGGCTGCAGCTCTTCAGCGCTGTGTGGCTGCGAGCAGTGCTGGGGCCCCAGGGGCGCTTCTCCCGGCCTAGCTGGGCGGCACAGCTCTGGCTGCGGATCGGCGAGCTGGGCACGGCCCTGGCGCTGCTGGCGGCCGCCGCCGAGCCCGTGCGCTGCCGGTGCCGCCGCCGGAGCCCCGCCGGCCACTCCTGCTGGGCCAAGGCACTGCGGTACTTCTGCGCCGGCCGCAAAGCTGAGGCACCCGAATACCCCAACAACTGCTACGACTGGGCCGGCGGCGGCAGCGGCGGCAGCGGCGGGGAGCGGACACCCGCCAACGACATCTCCAAGAACCTCATCCGCAACCCGGCGGAGCAGCTGCCGCTGCGGGCTCTGAAGGACAGCAACGAGGTCTGGGCAGCTGGCACCGGGATGCCGGGGCTCAGCCCCAAGTGCCCCAACATGCTGGCCGCCCGCTCCTGCGCCGCCTTCGAGCAGGGCTCGTCGCCCTCCCTGGGGGAGCTCATCTTCCGCCCGCCGTCCCCCATCGACCTGCGCCGCAGCATCGACCAGGCGCTCTGCCGCCGCCACCTCCTGCACGACGGCCTCTTCGGCCGGGCCCGCCGCGGCTCCGGCTCCTCGCTGCACGGCTCCCCTGCCCCCGACAAGACCCCCAGCCTGGGGCGCATGGTGCGCTGCAGCTCGCTCACGGAGCTGCCCGGCTCCCGCCAGCCCCACGGCACCATCACTGTCACCGTCACCGCCTCGGCCAGCTCGCTGGAGAGCAGCTCGCTGAAGATCAGCTGGAACCCCTGGCGCCATGGGCTGTCTTCGCCCGACAGCCTGCCCCTGGACGAGGCGCCCAGCCGGGCCCCGCTCCTGGTGCCCGCCGGAGCCCCCGGCTGCGAGCGGGAGGGTCCCCGCGCCTTCCCAGCCCTCGGCAAGGCGCTGGACTCCCGCAGCCTCTCCAGCGACACCATTGAGCTCTGAGCCCGGGACAGGCAGAGACTGGGGGCGCAGAAGGACGATGTGAGGGTGAGGACACTGTGAGGGTGCGGGGTCTGATCCTGCGCCCCTGTAGGGCCGGGCAGGGGCGGTTCCATTTGTGCCAAACGAGAGAAATAAAGAGTTTATGCTGGGAGGAGAGGGTCCTGTTGGCATGTGAAAGCGGTGGTGGGCAGCAGCACCCCCAGTCCCCACCAATTCCTACCCTGAGCAGCCAAGCTGGGTGTGCAGAGCTTTATTTCCTGAGATATGGACACACAGACAGATGGGCACACCCCGACGGACAAACCACAGACAAATGCAACGGCCACACTCATGCATCCAGCAGGGCCCCCTCACCAGCACAGCACCCTGGCAGTGGCGAGGGGCCCCTGGCCCCCAGCCTGGGAGGGGAGATGGGCTCTGCCCAGGGATGGGGGGCAGCTCTCCCAGCCGCACAGCTCAGGGCATGGGGGGACCCAGCCCCCCAGTCTCCCACAGGGAATGGCCTCATGGGAGGGGAGTCCTTCAGGGCCAGGAGCCCCAGCCTGGGGGCAGACAGCAGGTTCCCTCCCTCACCTGCCCTTCCACCCCCTCACCTGTCACAATGCCCGGCCTCTCCTCCAGAGCACGAGGAGCTGGGGGCAGCATGCAGTGCCCCCCACAACGATGCTGCACTGCCTGGCATCACCCCTCCATCCAGAGGGGGCTGTGTGGGAGCCCCCAGGATCAGGTACTCCTGGCTCATTCTGCAGGGACAGGGAAAACAAGACCCTATGCTAAGGGAGGGCTGGGGGATGCATGCAGGGCACAGCATCATCTACAGGATGCAGCCTTGGCAGCCAGCCCTGCTTGGGGGAGGCCCTGCACCCCAAGCTGAGTCTGCCCCTCTGCTTGTGCCCAGCAGCTCCAGAGCTATCTGCCCTTCATGAAGCCATCGAGGACACGGTCACTGCGGTCAGAGAGCCAGTAGCCAGCCATGGCAGCCACGGCACCAATGAAGATGGCGGTGAAGACCATGTCACCCTTGGCAGCCAGCGTGGCGAGGGCACAGATCATCACACCAAAGAACATCTGCTGCAGCACCACCACCTCGTCATCAGTCACGTCATCAAAGAAGCCCTTCTCTGGGGCATCTGCATGAACAACACTCGTGGGAGGGCACAGCTGACCAGCAAAACCCACCCCCCATGTCCCACACCCCCTGCCCAATGTCCCCCTGCACTGCATTATGCCATACCAGGGGGCTTGTCCTCCACGCACTGCCCGTCTCGGCGGACGTGGCCTTGGGCACAGACGCACCGGTAGCTGCCCTCTGTGTTCTCACACACCTCCTGCACCCCTGTGCACACTGGCTCCTCGGCACTGGCACACTCATCCACGTCTGGGGGGGAGCCAGGGGTCAGGCAGGGATTGGGCAGTGAAGAGAGGGCAGTATGGCCCCCGAGTGCATGGGAGACACTCACCCAGACACTTGGCTCCGTCCCGCCAGTAGCCCTTGTTGCATTTCTTACAGCGAGCCGGCCCGGCACCCATGCAGCCGATGCAAGCCGTGGAGCAGTCTGCCTCAGAGAATGGAGCCAGGGTTGCTGCCAGAGCTCCTTCCCAGCCCAGCCAGGGTTGGCCTCAAGCAGGGAAGAGCCACCTGCACAAAAACCCCCCTTCCCCCTGACCTCGGCACTCGTAGGAGCCCTCTGTGTTGACGCAGTACTGGTTGGCTCGGCAGTGCGCCATCTCTGTGCCACACTCATCTATATCTGCAGGAGAGATGGGGACAGCCCCGCTGAGCCTCAGCTCTGGGGACACAGCCCCCATGGCCCTGAGCTCACCCCTGGCCTTCACTCACCGATGCAGCGGTGCTCATGCAGCACCCAGCCCCTCTTGCAGCGAAGGCAGCTGGAGTCCTCGGGACCCGTGCAGCGCCCGCACGCCTGGTAGCACTCTGTGGGCAGGGACAGACACGTGGACACGGGCAGGGGGGAGCTGCCTGTACCCAGGCTGTTCAGCACCTGCAGAGCCCCCACCTACCAGCACACACGAGGTGGCTCTTGTTCCGTGAGGCCTCATAGTAGCCGTCCCCGCACTCGGCGCAGAAGGGGCCGCCGTAGCCGGGGCTGCAGACGCAGAGGCCGGTGCCGCGGCGCGTGCCGTCACCATCGCAGCGCCCGTTGCCGCTGCAGGGCTGCCGGGGCCCGCCCGCACAGGCTGCACGGGGAGACATCAGCTGGCAGCTGGCACAGAGGGCAGCAGCCAGGGGAGCCCCTCTGCCCCACCAGCACCCGCTCGCCCCACAGTTACTCACACCGGCAGTCTGGGCCATAGGTACCGGGCGGGCAGCAAAGCATCAGCCTGTCCACACACAGCCACTGGAAAAAGTCAGGGTGCTGCTGCCGCCTGGGGAGGGGAAGATACAGCACTCAGCCCCCTGTCATCCACCTGTGCCCCTTGCCACCCCCCTGTCCCTGTCCCCAGACTCACTCATGGAACCACCACTGCTCCACGTGCTCCTCGCTCCGCTCCAGCAGCTGGTGACAGGCGAAGTCCGAGGGGGCACAGACACCCTCCAGCACCTCCAGCAGACGGGTCTCGCTGCAGGGACACAAGCCAGTGTGGGGTATGATGTCTGCAGCAGCTGGGCTGCCCCAGCCCCTCACTGGGGTCACTTACCTGTGCTGGTACTTGGACAGCTTCTCCTCCTCCCAGGCCGTGTTACCCCCACCGAAGCCCTCATGCTCTGTCCGCTCCAGGCCCTGGGTGCATGAGGGAGCGGCAGTGCAGGCATGGAAACCCCCCCCAATAACCTCTCCATCCGTAGGGCTCCACAGGACACATCACCTGCAGGGACCTGCCACCCTCTCCCCTCCCCAGAGCCCAGTCCTTGTGCCCCTGGGAACGCTGTAGGAGTGCCTCCACCACTGTCCCCCACAAACCACCCCTCCATCGGGCCCTGTCACCACCCTTATCCCCCCGGTCTGTGATTCCTCTGGGCCCCCCAACATCACCCCACCCAGGACCCCCCTTGACCCCGCTCACTGTCACCTCCAGGCCGTGGCTCCCACGTCTGCCACCCGTGGGCCCCTCCCGTCACTGTCCCCTGGCCCCCAGCTCCCCCCCGAAGCAGCGGCTGTGTCAGCCCACACCCCTCGGTGCCGTTGCCCCCCGTGTGCCCCCTCGCCGCGGCCTCCATCACTCCTGTGCCCCCTCGGTGCGCACCCTGATGAAGCTGTCGGCGAGGCCGCGGCAGGCTCGGCACGGCTCGGCGCCGTCTCGGTGTGGGTCGGGGTCGGCGCAAACGGCCAGCAGGACCCCCCCGAGGAGGGCGGCCCCCAGGAGGGCCCCCCCCAGCCCGGGCCCCCCGCGCCGGGGCGAGCGCGGCAGCAGCGGCAGCAGCGGCCCCATCGTGCGCCCGCCCCGCCCGCACCACGTGGGCCGCGCCCGCTGACTCAGCGCCGCCGCCCCCGCCAATGGCCGCGCGCCGCCGCCGCCCGCCCCCCGCTCCCAGCCAATCAGCGCCGCGCCCTGGGCCCGCCCACCCGCGCCTTAAAGGGGCCGCGCGCAAAGGCCCGGGACGGGGGGGCGCGGACGGGCTGCAGTCGGTGACCCCGCACGGAGCGGGGCCGGCTGCCCGGAGCGCACCATCCCGGGCCTCGCCTGGCCTGGGAGGGGCTCTCTAAATACCCCTCCCACCCCCAGCCAAACCAGGCGGGTTCACCTTTACCCCTTCCGTTCAAGCTGATCCAGTTCCCTCCCACTGTGCCCAAATTTGCCCAGTTCCCCCTCATCTCACCCTAAACTGGTCCAGTTTGTTCTCACACTTTCCCCCAAACTGTCCCAGTTACCAATCATGCCCCAATGAGCTGGCCCACTTCCCCATCATCACCCCAGATTGGTCCAGTTCCCTATCCACCCTCCAACCAAAAACCCCCTTCCCCTTCACGCCCCAAACAGCCCAGCCCCCTTCCTGCCCCTATACCTCCCCATCATCCGTCTCCGTGCCATCCGTGCCATCACCCCTTCCCAACCCATCCCAGTCCGTGCTGGGCTCAGAGCTGGACTCACACTCAGCAAAAGCACTGTCACCCTTTATTCTCCTACTGCCCGCTGCAGAGCCTCGGCCACGGCCGCCACGTGTGGCTCCAGACACCGGCCCCTGTGCCGAGCTGGGCCCGCCAGCGCCTGCAAGAACCGCTCCATGTCGGCGGGCAGGGCGAAGGCAGGAGCTGCCCGCAGCGCTGGGGGCACTGCCGGCACCAGGGCCTCCAGCCGGGCCACCACGTAGTGCCCCTGGGCCACCGCCAACACCGGCATGGCGCAGGACAGAGCCGCCGCAAACACCTCGCAGGGTGCCACAGCGGGGACATCGCCAGGGTCAGGGCTGTGCCGGGGCCCGAGGCTGCTTTCAGCGGCCCCGGACTCCGGCACAACCCCGGCCCCGGTGTCCCACTGCTGTGCAGCAGCCACGGCTGCCGGAGAGAGGAGGAGGATGATGGTGTCACTGTCACGCAGCGCCCGGTGGTGCTGGGCGTGCAGCCAGGGCAGTGGCCCCAGAGCTGCCACCCCGCTGCCACCTCCCGGTGCCGCCACCACCGTCAGCCCCAATGAGTGCAGAGCTGCCATCAAGGCACACGCTGCCCGCTCCGCCACCGGCTCTACTGCGTGCACCAGCAGGGCCCGCCGGCCCTGCAAAGGACCTGGGGGGGGAGATCATCAGTGCCCGGATCCCTCTGGGCACCCTGCACCCAGCCTGTGGTGGGAGCCATGCTGGGAGACACCCGCGATGAGGGAGACCGTCCCCTGCCTCTGTCAGCCCAGCCCTGCAGCACCCCCTGTACCCAAGCTAAAGCACAGCCACAATGGGAAGCAGCTGAGACCACCACTGATGTGAGCCCCCCAGTCCCCTTGCCAAATCCTTTACCTACCCTAAGGGACAGGCATGGTGGGAAGCAGGTTGCAATCTGCCCCCTCCCACCCCCCATAGGGTTCCCATCCTCTTCTCCCTCTTCTCGCTTCCCTACACCCCTACCTACCCTGTCAGGCAGGCAAACATGAACTAATCTGGGTGGGGGACCCTTCACTCTGTCCTCTGACCCCTCTGGGATAGGTACAGACTGCCCTCTCCCCCCGACACCTCAGGCTCAACCCACACTCACCACTGGAGCCATAGCCAGCCCTCAGGGATTTCAGCCATGCTGCAGGGAGGAGAGGCAGTGAGGTCCCAGGAGAGGTCCCAGGCCAGGCACAGCCCCCAGAAGGGCACCACTCACCTTTCATGTCCTCCTTCATCAAGAGCAGCAGCAGGAGACAGGCAGCTCCCAGCAGCACCCCCATCCACACCAGGGCCCAGTGGGTACGCAGGTCTGCAGGGCAGGATCTGCATCCACCGAGGGGCCCCAGCACCCAAAAAAGGTCTCCAGTGGCTCCACAGGGGGGGTTCCCTCCCGGGGGGGTTCCCTCCCTCAGCCCTCCCTTATCCCTCCTCTCCCCCAGCATGGCTGTCAACACTCACACTTGTGCAGGGGACAGGCCCAGAGTGTAACCCCAGTTCTGTTCGATGGGTGCCACAGCTGTGGGGGACACAGGGACACGTCAGACACTGCCCAGTCCCTGCCCACAGCCCACTGCCCACTGCCCACTCACACTGACCTGCTGGCACTGCCCCCCTGCCACGTCCCGCTGCAGATCCTGCTCCAGCAGCCCAGGGTGCCCTGCTCCCTGCAGCAACACAGCAGGTCAGACAGCAGTGCCACCACTGCTAGACACAGGGGTCCCTGTGCCACCAGTGCCGCTGCTGCCAGGACATGGGGGTCCCTTCCTCTCTTACCCTGCTGGTGAAGCTGGCCAGGGGTGTGCAGGCACCCCTCTCCACAGCACACAGTGAGGCATTCCCCCCACACTCCAGCAGCAGGAGGTCATCGGGGCGGCCGGGCAGTGCTCCTGGGAATGTGCCAGAGGGCTGGGTAGGTGTGAGGGGAGGCCAAGGAGGGGACCACCCCCGTTTTGCACCCACAGGCTGCCACTACCCTCCCACCCCAGCAACACTCACGGTCCCGCAGGCACTGGGTCAGCCGGACCTGCCCACCGCTCCACACCTGCCCAGAGAGAGGATTAACAGTGCTTGGGGCTGATGTGGGGCTGCCCATGGGGCAGCTGTGGGGCAGAGTGGTGTCCTACCTGAACGCAGAGGTTGGGGTGTGGCCACAGCCCTCCGAGCTCCTGGGGTCCCTGTGAGTGCAAGGGACGCTCTGTAACTGTCACCAGCATCCTTCCCAAAGCCCCCAGCGCCCCACAGAGCCCAACTCACCTTCCCCTCAGCAGGCTGCTGCAGGCCAGGCAGGGGTTGGCAGGGCCCAGAGGGCACTGGCTGCCAGCAGGGCACCAGCTCAGCCAGGAGGTCGCAGGGGGCTGAGAGGGAACAGGTCAGCACCTGCCCCTCGATGTGCAGGACCAGCCGGCTCCGCGCCCACAGTCGCTCCCAGGCCTCGGCATCTGCAGCAGCACCAGGACAGGAGTGTCACTCCCTGTGGTGTCCCCTCAAGTCCCATGTGTCCCAGTCCCCTAAAGCCCAGCCTCAGAGTGAAGGTACCATGTGAGAAGGGACACAGGGTGGCCCGTAGTGGGTCCTGGGTTTCCAGCCAGACCTGAGAGTGGGGAAAAAGACAAGAAAAATATTAATGCTGTGACCGTGATCTGGCTGGCCCCCTTGGGATGCCAGGGGGAGATATATGGAGCTTGGAGCCCCTCTTTAGAGGCCACTTATCCTGCCACCCCCACAGTGCCCAGTCAGATGCCCACCTGCAGGCAGAGGCAGGGCAGCACCTCATCCGCGGGCAGGACATAGTTCATGGGACTGCTCTGCTACCAGCAACCAAATGTGGGTCACCCCGTGGCAAATGGCCACCAGCAGGGTCACCCAGGGGGATCTGCTCCCAGGGGACCCTCTCCCAGCACACTACCTATAACACAGACACTGCTTCTCGGGAACGGGGAGGAGGGCAGTGACCAGAGAACAGGCAGGGTAGCGGGTCAGGGAATGGGGTGCATACTCACCATGGTCACCACACGCCCTGGCCCACTGGTGCCATGGCTATGGTTGTGGTAGAGCCGGAGTGTGTAGCTGTGCCCTACTGCAGCCCCCTCCACCTCCACAACCACCTCCTTCTGCCCTGGGGACACCCGCAGCCTGGGCACTGTGTGAGAGGCAGCTCAGGTCACCTCACTCCTGGCACTGCCACGGCATGGGGCACGGCACGGGGCACGGCACCCCCAGGGTCACTCTCACCCCTGGTGTCCACTGCCCGGCTCTCCCCAGGGGATGCAAACCGAGGCGGGGTGATGCCAGCACCTACCTTGGCACTGGGGGACAGCATCCTGTGCTGCGGGCCACGAACAGTCTGTGGGGACAGTGAATCAGTGGGCAGAGGGGCTGGGGCCACTGCAGGGGACCTGCCGGGGCTTACCTGGCACCCGCTGCTGCTGGCTCAGCCTCTGCCGGCCCCGTGAGTTCATGTATGCTGAGATGTGCAGTTCGGAGCCCAGCGGCGCCTCGAAGCACCGGAAGATCACCCAGCCCTGGGCAGGAAAACCACCACCCCACTGCGGTGAGGCACCGGCACCGCCAGCAGCCACCCCACCTCCCTGGGGCACAGGAACGGGACCCCCATGCCACAGGAACGGGACCCCCATGCCACAGATATGCACTGATCTCAGTGCCCACATTCTCAGTGCCCAGGGACTGACACTGTGGGGACACTGACCCACATCTACGTACCACGGTTCGGCGGCGCAGTATGGGGCCCAAGGGTGCCCAGACCTCCACGGCCACGCAGCGGGATGAGGCAAACGTGTGCCCAGAGAGCAGCAGCAGCCCAGTAACGTTGGGCTGGGACGGAGTGGCCCCAGTCGCTGATGACCGCTGTCCCCCATCACCACTGTCCTCTGTCCCAGCGGTGCCCGGCTGCACGGAGAGGGGGGACTCGGTGGCGGTGCCCGGTGCCAAGGCCAGGCGCACCCGTGCCTCCAGGCAGGGCGCACAGGCCGTGGGCTCGGTGCAGCGCAGCGCCGGCTCCAGCCGCAGACGGGCCAGGGCCAGCTCCTGCCTGGGTCCCGGGGGCTCTGTCCCGCACAGCACATCGGTGTCTGGGGGAACACAGAGGGCAGTGTGGGGGGGGAGTCCCCATGCCCCGGGTCGGTAGGGGCCATGGCAGGGTGATGCACTTACCCAAGAGGCGGCAGGTGAGGCCCTGGGGGAGGCAGGGGTGAGGCCGGCGGTGGTGCCAGGTGCCCGATGCCGGCGCGCTATGGACACCAACCCACCTGGGAGCAGGCCAGGGTGTCGCGGGGGTCCCCACGGCCACCCGCCGACCCCGCCACCAGCACCAGCAGGAGCTGCCCCAGTGCGTGCATGGTGGGGCCGGGGCCTCGGGGTGCCCCGGCCCCACGCCGGCTGCTCCCCGGCAGCCCTCTCCCGGCTCCACGGGCCCCACCGCCGCCGCCGGCTCCCGCTTCCTGCTCCGATCCCGGACACCCGGCTCCCGGCGTGGCGTCAGCAGCCGCCCTGGGTGGGGCCTGCTGCTCCCGCACCGGCCACGGAGGGCTCCGTGTCCCGCCACCCCTGCGGAGGGCTTGGGGCCCCACAGGGACGATCTGGCTCCATGGCACGGGCACGGTGCCAGGCTGGCCCCAGGCAGCCGCCGCGGCTGTGGGACACAGTGTGGCAGCCGTGCCGGTACAGGCTGTGCCCAGCCGGGTGCGTCCTCTTGCCCTGCCGTGCTGCAGAGAGCACTGAGCAGCCCCCGGTCCTCCAGGGCACCAAAGAATCTCCCCCGGTACACCACAGAGACAACAGGGCAGGGTGAAATGACGCCTTTATTGCTTCCACCCCAGACCAAGTCCTGCTGGCGATGTCGAGGCAAAGAGCAGGGCTGGGCTGTGCCCAGCACCCGCCCCTCCAGCCACCTGTGCGTGGGCAGGGCAGGGAGCCTCCATCTCTCAGCTTCTTCCTGCACCACCCCAACTCCTCGCTTGGCTGTGCCGTCCAAAGGTGCTTCTATGAGCTCTCCTCTGGAGCAGGTCCCTGTGTGGGAATAAAGCTGCCCCTGCTCGGGACAGCATCTCCGCTCCTGCCCAGAGATGCCATCTGGATGCTCACTCCAGCCCCAGCAGCACACTCCATGACTGAGGCCAGTCCTGCTCGAACCCCTGCAGCCCTTCCCGGGGCAACCATGGGTGCCCCTCCTGCCGTTGCAGTGGGCACACATTCACCTGAGCCCTGCCTTTTCCTGGCAGAAGCCCTGCCCTCACCGGGGGGCTGCACCCAGCCCTGCACCCCCTGCGGCCATGCCCAGCTCAGGCCCAGCCTGGGCACTCAGGTGCCAGAAGCTGCCCCGGGGGGCCGGGGCGGGGGACTGCCCTCCCTGGCACATCCAGGGAGGCGGTGCAGGAGGGCCCCAGCCCTGCCCCAGCGGCAGTGCCGAGGAGCCGGGGGGCTGCCCCGCAGCGCCCCCAGCAGCCCGGGCAGCTGTCGGGGCAGGCGGTAGGTGGGCAGGGGCCGAAGGGGTCGGGGGACATCGCGGGGGCTGCAGAGCCGGCTGAAGTAGGCCAGGACCCACCCGCCGCCGCGGCCCGCCGTGCCCAGCTCCCCGTGCAGGCAGGCCATGGCTGCCCCAAAAACGTCGTGGGCATCCCCGGGCGTGCCGTCGGCCATCCCGACCTGCCAGCGATGGAAGAGCCGGGCGCTGCCCCGGCTCCAGAGGAGCAGGACAGTGCCGCGCTGGCGGCCCACGCGGCCCCGCTGGGCGTAGAGCCAGGGCAGGGCGCCCGCCTGGCCCAGGCCACCCGCTTCCCACAGGTCCAGGCGCACGTCACAGCCCAGCCCCGTGCGCAGCCGCTCGGCCAGGGCACACACCAGCCCCAGGTGCTCCTCGGAGTCGGGCGAGTACAGCAGCAACACGGGGCGCCTGCCAGGGACACCTGCGGGGTGGAGGGGACAACAGTGACGGCTCAGCTCCATGTCCTACTGGCATCCCCTGGGATCCAACAGCATGTGCCATCCACCACCCTGGGACCCCCTGCAGCCCAGGAACTGGCACCCCTTGGCACTCCAGCCCCTCTTGCCGTCCCTCCTGCAGCCCCCTTGGGTGCTCCTCACCATCATTCGGCCTCCAGGCACCACGGCAGTTGAGGAGCAGCACAGTCACCACCAGCCCAAGTGCCAGCACCAGCCCCAGCAGCCCGAAGTGCCTGCGGGAGACTGAGAGAGGGGCAGTAAGGGGCTGTCTGCCCATTTCCACTGTCCCCTGAGTCCCCTCCAGCATCCCCTCTCACCATCGGGACAGAGCAGCTGCTTCCGAGCAAAATGCACGTCCGAGCGCCACACCTGGGGAAGGGGCTGGGTGAGAGGGGGACCATGTTGGGTCCCCCACAGCACAGATGCCTGCACAAGGGTCACCTTACCAGCACGCAGCTGCCCAGGACCTGCACTGGCAGCAGCAGCGCCAACTCGCCCGGAGCAGAGCCCTCTGGCTGCGAAGCACAAGGGCAGGGTCAGTGTGGGTCTGTCCCCACCACGTCCCCCCAGCCCTGCAGCACTCACCTGTGTGACAGTGTAGAGCGGGGCCTCAGGTTCACACTGCCCACCCCGGCGCTGGCACAGGGCTGCACTGAAGGCTGCAGGGATGCGGGAGGTGAGGTGCAGGTGCAGCTGGAGCCCCCAGACACTCACGGAGACATTCCAGGCAGTCTCTGCGGCCACCAGAGAGAGAGGGGAGGTTGCAGGATGCCCGACAGGGTGAGGGGTGCAAGGGACCCCAGAGCAGGGCAGGGCTTAGCCTAGGACTGCCTCCCACTCATAGAACTCACCTGACTGGTGGGGACACTCCACATGGCTGCTGTTCTTGTAGGAGAACTGAAGGAGGTGAGATCAGCAAAGGGCAGGGTGAGCTGCCCTCACCCACCACAGCCCCCAGCCCCTTCTGAGATGGTGCCCACCCACCCACAGGGGCTTACTCGGAAGCAGAGCTGGGGGTGCACGTCCACCTTGTCCAGCACGTACACCTGGAACAAATGGAGAGTGTCACAGTTACCATCTCTGACCCACACAGCCACAGTGCCCACCCACTGCCCTACAGGGACCCTGAGATCCAGTGGATGCCCCAGCGAGTGACATGGTCCCACATCCTGTGAAACCTCAAGATCAGGAGCCCTCACCTGCTCGTCCTCACTGGCTGTGGAGTTGGGGATGTCGTGACAGGGTGCAGCCTCATCTGCTGCCTCCCTCCAGCAGAGCGTGGCCCGTGGGTGCAGGGGGCAGCTGGCACTTAGCAGCATTGCCATCTGGTCCTTGCTGCTGGTGCTGAAGTCGTGGAAGTGCACCGAGGACCACAGCTCGGAGCCATCTGTGGGGCACCACATCAGTGGGGTTGGGAGACACCCAGGGATACCCCTGGGACTCAGCTCCCCTTCCCACAGGCACCAGGCACTCACAGGCATCTGGCCAGTCACGGAAGGGGCAGTGTTTGCTCCGTGGGCTGTCGTGGTGGGAGTAGGAGGCCTGGGGAGGCACAGCAGGATGGTCAGAGCCGGATATGCCCCATCCTCCCCCTCTCATGTGAGGGCAAAGGGGCTCTGATGGCTGTAGGGGAGGGCAACCCACCTCAATGCACAGGCAGGGCACCAGGAACTCATATGGCAGTGAGATGTGGTGACCTCCGGGCACCAGCACCTGCAACAAGGAGGGAGCATCAGCTGGCAGGGATGTGTCCCCCAGCCTGGATCGGGGGTGTCGGGGGGCAGAGCCGTTACCTGCTGGTGGAAGGGCCGGGGCAGCTCCTCACACTCCAGGGCCAGCTGGTGGCACAGCCGCACCATGAGGGCGGGACCCGCGGGCACCCGCACCTCAATGGCCCGCAGCTCAGGGAGCCAAGCATGGGTAAAGACAGGCCCTGCAGAGCAGCCAGCGGGTCAGCTGGAACCGGCGTCCCCCCGGGAAACCTCCCAAGCCCTTCAGCCTCACCGGGTGGCTCAGCGGTGACCGTATGGCTGCAGCTTAGGGCCAAGCCCCGATCCGGGATGGTGCGAAGGGAAACGAGGACTTGCCGCCCGCTCTCTGCCGGGAAGCAGTCGAACTGCACCTGCCACTGCGAGGAGCAGGGGCTCAGTGCGGGGTCCGGGCCTCGGTGTGCCCCGCTGCACCGCCCCGCAGACTCACCGCGGAGCTGCCCGACACCCGGCGTCGCTGCCACACCTGCAGCCAGCCAGCCCGGTTGGAGCCCAGCTCCAGGAAGGTGAGGTGCAGTCCCCGGACAGCGCCGAGCTCTGCGAGAAACCGGCGTGGGGTGCTGACATGGGTGGGGGCACTGGCTGTGTGTCCCCTGCCAGGGGACGCCACCCCCGGCCGTACCTGAGGCGGGGAGGGCCAGGCGCACCCGCAGGCAGGGCTGGCAGGGCTGCGCGGGCAGGCACAGCCGGGCACGGCTCAGCGACAGCGCGGGCGGCTCCAGAGGCGGCCCGGGGCGGGAACGGCGGCGGCAGCGGGGGCGGCTCAGCGTCCTGTCGGCTGCAGGGGGAGAGCAGACGGGGGGCGGCCGTGCGCCGGGGGTCCCGCGGGCAGCAGGAGCCCCGGGCGCTGGGAGTGCTTGGAAAGGGGGAGAGCCCCGGGGAGTGCCGGGGAGGTGTAGTCGGAAGGGAGGTGCCCCGGGGATCGACAGTCCTGACAAACCGGGAGCCTCGGTGATTCGGAGTCCTCGGAAGCGGGAATCTCTGGGGGTCGGGAGTGCTGGGAAACAGGGAGCCCCGGAGATCCGGAGTCTTTGGAAGGGGGGAGCCCCAGGAGCCAGGAAGTTTCGGGGATCGGGAGTCCTCGGAAGCGGGGAGCCCGGTGCCCCGGAAACCTGGAGCGCCCCACCCTCGCCCTCCCATCCTCCCGGACCCAGTAGCCGCGGGCAGGGGAAGCCCCACAGTCCCGCCGCACCCCGAGCCGGTATGGCCGGGCAGGAGCAGCCCCGCGCTGACAGCCCTGCCCCGCTGCTACTCACCGGTGGCCCGGCACTCCTGCAAGCAAAGAGACGGGGTGAGCGCGGCGCCGCCCGTTCCCCACCTTCCCCCGCCACCTCCCTTCCCCGGCGCTCACGAAGTTGGCGGAGACCCGCAGGCGGGTCACGGTGGCCCCGGTCCCGGACGGCAGCAGCAGCAGCGGCAGCAGCGCGGCGGCAGCGGCGAGCAGCACCGGGCGCCCCATGGCCGAGCGCCGCCGCTCCCCGCCCCGCCCCGGGCCGGCCCCGCCGCATTCCTGCACCGGCACGTGCGGCCCCGCCGGCCCCCCCACCCCGCCGGGCGGCGCTTCCTGCGGCGCAGACACGCGTGGGAGAGCGGACGGTGCTTTATTTCCATAGAGCAACGCGCGGAGGACGGGGCGTGCACCCCAGGGACCCTCCACGGCCCCGGCCCTGGGGGGTCTGCCCCGTGCATGCGAGCGTGGGGCCGTGGTGTGGCTCAGACCCCACCCTGTGGTCCCCGGGGATCCCCCACCCACCGGAGCTGCGCCAGCGCTGCCCCACAGGACTGAACTGCAGAGCTTCAGCACCTCACGGAGCCCACCTATCCCCACTCATTTCTTCTTCTTCTCCTGCGTGCTAGTGAACCAGGAGTCCAGCAGCTTCTTGCTGTAGTAGAGTTGCCAGCCATGCACCTGCGCGGCCACCACCACCACCAGGTACATGACAGAGACGGCCGAGAAGCCGAAGATGAAGCGGTAAGCTTTGCCGTGGCGGTACAGCTGCTGTGCCATGGGGAACATCTCCATGGCCCCGTAGATGAGGGGAGCTATGGAGAAGAGGCCGGTGCTGATCATGGAGAGTACCAGGTAGCTGATGTTGTTGCGGGGGAAGGACAGGAGGCCCAGCAGGGAGGGCAGGATGCTGAGCAGGTAGGGATACTCCCACTGATAGGGCATGGCCACCTGGTCGTGGGGCAGCAGCTTGAGGTGCCCCACGACCATCTGGGCCAGGAGCAGCAGCCAGATGACCACATGCGTGTAGATCAGCTTCTTGATCTCCGACTTGAGCGTCACGCTGGGGAGAGAGTGCGGGGCCATCAGGGCCTGCTGGGGTCGCGTGTCCCCCCGGGATCCCGGGAGAGGGGACACCTACCTCATCTGGTAGTGCGAGGCCACGCGCTCCCGGTGCTGGAAGTCGCTGCCGTCGGTGCCAGGGGCGCGGGGACCCCCGCGGGAGGCCATGGCGCTGTCCTGGGGAGACACCGGGTCAGGCGGGGCCGCCCTCTCCGCCCGCCTCCCCAGCGCAGCCCCGCCACAAGCCCCCCGGGCCTCCCTCCCACGGCGACAGCCCGGGGCTCCCTCCCCGTGCCCGCCCTGCCCTCCGGGACATCCCCGCGGTGACCCCCCCGGGGCTGACACCCCCGGCCCGCCGCTCCCCGCCGTGCCGCACCTGCGGGCGGGACCCTCTGCCCGCGCTTCCGCTGCTCTATGGCCGCGGCCGCCGGCTCCGGATGCCGGGGGCACCGCTCGGCGCAGGCGCGGCCCCGCCGCCATGGCGGGCACCGGGAGCGCCGCCGCCGCCGCCGTGCGCGGGCTGACGCGTCCGGGACCGGGAACGCGCACCGCGGGGTCAGCAGGGGGCGAGGGTGGATATATGGGGTGGATACATGGGGTGCGGGTGTGCAGAAGTGCCTGTGTACCCCCGTGGGGTGCACGCCCACGGGTGTGCTGGCGCCTGGAAATGCACACGCGTGGGTACAGAGGGGTTATGAATTGGGGTTGTGGGGAGGTTGTGGGATTGGGGACGTATCTGTGGGGTCGCAGATGTGCGAGCACAGTGGGGCCGGGGAAGCGTGAGGGTGCGGACACACGTGGAGAGGAGGGCGGACAGTGGTGGGTGAGATTTATAGACACGCAGAGTGGGGTGCAGGGTGGGTGCTGAGGGCAGTCCCACCTGTGTCCCCCCTGCCCACTCCATCCCCTGCAGGTGGAGGCGGCTGCTGGGCCCCAAGGAGACGCTGAGGCTGCTGGAGGGCTCCGTGGTGCACCGGGAAGGTACCTGCGACAGGGGAGAGTGGGGACAAGGGACACAGTAAGGGAGGTACATCCTGACCAGACTTCCCCTCACTAGGAGCCCTGCTGGCACTGAACAAGCCCCCTGGCCTCCCCATTCTGGGTGAGTACAGCACAGCAATGGGGGTCTGCAGGGCTGAGGGGGTCTGCGTGGAGGCTCAGCAGCTGCTGAGCTGCCGGCACCTCCGCAGGGCGTCCTGGGGACCTGAGCCTGGATGCGCTGCTGCCGACACTGAGACGACGCCTGGGCCTCCCTGCTGAGCTCCACGTGGTGAAGGCTCCTGCCAGGTGTGGTAGAAGGGTCCAGGCTGGAGGTCCTGGGGTGGAGCTGGGGCTGCCTTTCCCCCTGCAGGTCTCAAGCAGCTATGTCCCACAGGGAGTATTCTGGCCTTGTCCTCCTATCCAGCTGCTACCAAACCACTAAGAAGCTCCAACAGTTCTTCACCGATGCTCGTTGGAGAGGCCAGTACCCTGCCACGTATCGGTGAGTCCTTGGGACCCTGCCATGCTGGCATGGGAGCCCTGTCCCCTTCTCACCGCCTTACCCTGCAGTGCCATCACCATGGGAGTCCCAGCAGAGGTGGAGGGTGAAATCTCCACAGGGCTGAACTGGCAGCAGCAGGGGGACAGAGCCATGGTAAGGGTGTGCCGGTGGGCTGGGGGCACAGGGGATAGCCCAGGGAGTGCTGAGGGCTGTGCTCTGCAGGTGGTGCCAGTCCCAGCCCCAGGACGCCGCAGCGTGGCCAGGAAGGATGTGAAGAGCACCCTGACTCGCTACCGGGTGCTGAGTGCCGTGGGGGGCTGTGCCCTCCTCCAGCTCCAGCCCAGGACGGGTGAGTGTCTCCCAACACCTCTGCCACCCCAGGCGCCTTCCTGACCCGTGCAATCTCACCTTGTCCCTGTTCCTCCCCAGCCTTCCCAGAACAGCTCCAGGTGCACCTGACGCTGCTGCTGTGCCCGGCCCTGGGTGACCACAAGCACTCCTCCCACGTGGGCAGGGTGCTGGGAGTGCCCTTCTTCCTGAGCCCCGAGTCTGCCCCGACCCACACTCAGGTCCGTGGCCAGGCTGGGTGCTGGGTGGGACTTTCAGCACAGCCTCAGTCATCCCACTGAGCTGCCCACTCACATTGCAGGTCCTGGACGAGGAGTTGCTGTCCCGGCTGGGGCTTTCTCCACGGCAGCTCCATCGCCTCCCACTCCACATCCACCTGCAGGAGCTAGTGCTGCCCGAGGGCCCCCTCTGTGCCCCCCCACCACCGTACTTCCTGCACACTCTGCGCTGTCTGGGGCTGCCTGAGCACTAGGAGCCCTATAGCGCTGCCGTGGACACCCACTCCACCCTTCTGCTCTCTGCCACCCCATTAAAATCCCCCCCGTTGCCTGGGTGGCCCAGCACTCAGTTCTTTTCTTGGCACACAGAGGATGCATTTCTCCTGGCTGTGCCTCTGGGGGCACCAGCCCTGCCACCACTCTCTGCCTGCCCTGGTTCCAAGTGCTGGAGTGCAGCAGCGTCATCACCCAGCTCAGCTCTGTCTGGCAGGGGCGACCATAGGCAGGAGCAGAGACAGCTTTTCCTGCCTGCTCTCTGCCCTGGCAGTCCCAGTTCCCACCCACAGCCCCATCCCAGGGGCAGTCCTACCCCTCCCCACAGCTGTCACACACAGAAGGTCTGAGACAGACTCCTTATCACAGAATCATTTTAAAGCATGGGAGGAGCTGGGTACCACAACACAGCAGTGGGATCTCTTTGGGATCAGAGGCAGCCTTTGTTGGCTCAGCAAGGACAGGCAGGGTGCTGTCCACTCCGGGGGCTGTCTCAGTGTCCCAAGTCTTCTGCATCCCATTGGGAGCTGCTGTGTTCTTCTGCTCCAGGCCCGGGGTCCCGGTGCTCTGTGCAGGCTGAGGTTGTTGCAGGGGCTTGGCAGGAGGGAAGGAGCGTGCAGAACCTTGGGTTTGCCAGGAGTTTCTGAGGGCTCCCCGGGGTGGTGGCATCGGCACCCAATCCAGGGGACAGCCACTGATCCGGGGCTGCTCAGGCGGGTGACCGAGCCGTGGCAGCCCCTGGCTCCTGGTAGGGGAGGCCCGAGACTTTGTTGGTGCTGGGGGGTCAGGGCTGGCGGAAGGGCAGCGGCTCTGTTGCTCCAGAGGAGGCAGCTTCTTTGTGGCTGCTCTGGGCTGGGTCCTCTGGGTGGTTCTGCCTGCTGGGGACACAGAGCCCTTGTAGGCACTGGGCACCGTGGTAGGAGATCGATGCTGGTCTCTCTGGGTGGTTCTGCGCCCTGGGGACCGGGAGAGCTTGGGGGCACTGGGCACCGTGCTAGGAGATGGATGCCGTGCTCTCCGGAGCACCTGGGTGCTTCTGGCCCCTGGGGACAGGGAGAGCTTGGGGGCACTGGGCACAGAGTTGGAGAAATGACGCTGTGCTCGCTTGCGTGCATGGGTGGTTCTGGCCCTTGGGGACACATGGAGCCTGTGGGCACTGAGTGCAGTGGTGGAGAAATGACGCTGGGCTCGCTTGGAGACACGGGCTTCTCTGGCCCTGGAGAACACAGGGTCCTGGAGAGTCCTGGGGAGCTGGTCCCGGGCTTGCTCTTGTTCTGACTGGAGGCTCTTCAGGGAACAGCCTTTGACCAGCAGCTTCACACGTCCTGACAGAAGCCTGGGCACAGCTGCCTGCAGGGAGACAGCAGGTATTGGAGGGGTTCAGGGTGTCTGGGGGGTGTGTGGCCCCCATCCCCCCAGCCTACCTCCTTGTAGATGAGCTCAAACGCTCCAATGGAACATCTGGGGTTGTCCTTACGGTCGAGCACGAGGCGCAACGTGTCCCGCTGGACATTGGCACAGAGCTGTCGGGTCACTGCTGAGGAGGGGCTCATGGTGGGGCAGGAGTTGATCTCCAGCAGCCAGGGCTGGAGGTTCTCCCCAACAACGAAGTCGGCCCCATAGAGCTCGAAGTTGCCCTTGCGGAAGCGCACCCGGTCCCGGGCGCTGCGCAGAGCATTCAGGATCGCCGCCTTCATGCCGGGCACCAGCACCCCGTGCCAAGCATCCGCCTGCCCCACCTGTGCCAGGTATTCCTGGAACTGCTTGTTTGACCAGATCTTGTCGGGCGGCACACGGGGGTCCTGGTCTGGTGACGTCTTGTACCACTTCTGGACGGAGACGTTGCAGAGGTGCCTGGCACTGGGGCAGGGAGAGCGGGACTGGGTCAGGGGGTGCTGGGGTGTGGGGAGCCGGGGTGCTGGGGTGGGGCACTCACCGCTCCAGGTGATGCAGGGAGAAGGGCCGCGAGCAGAAGCGCAGGTAGCAGTCTTGGTAGAACCAGACGGTCAGTGGCTTCCAGTCAGTCACAACAAACCACTGCCGGATGTCAAATTTGGTGCCAAAGATGGTCATCAGCCGCTCCACGTACTTCTGTACCACCCATCTGCCCACCTGCACTGAGGGTGCTGTGCAGCTCCATGCCAGCTGCAGCATCTCCTCCAGCCGCGTCATGCAGATGATGCCTGGGAAACAGGCATCATAGTGGGACCCCTCCTAAATGGGCAACTTCTGCGTGCTCCCCACTTCCCCCAGCCTTACCTCTGCCTTGGGATTCAGCACCAGGCTTGAGGATCCAGACGTTGAGCTTGCCCTCCATGTCAAGCTGGGGCAGCTTCTCTGCCAGGCTCTGCAGCAGGTTCTGGCACTGCTTCCGCTGCTGCCTGGTCAGCACCAGCCCTGCCCCCTCACTGTGGGGGGAAGGGTGCCTCAGCAGCAGCCCTGCCGTGGTGCCCCTGTCCCCCCATCCCAGGGGGATGTCCCCCCATCAGCACTCACTGTGCCACACGGTAGTATTGCTGCAGGAAGTTGTCCCAGTTGATGCATGTCCTGCAGGGGGACGGGGTGTTCCTGTCGATGTCCTCGTGCTGCAGAACGCCCAGGTGCTGCTTACAGACCTCCAGGGCTTCCTCTACCAGCTCAGGGTACAGGGGGGAGCCTGGCTGTGCTGTGGAATGCTTGGGGTGAGAGATGTGACTCCTATGCCAGCTTTGGGGACAGAGCCTCCCTGTGGGATGGGTGGCTTTGGGTGCATGGGGATGGCACTGGGAGCAGAACACCCATGAGTTGGGCTAGTAGGAGGGAGTGGGGGATCCCAGGCCACAGCCATGAGCAGAGGCTGTGCCTCCAAGCTCAGGCCATCAGTTGTCCCTAACTCTGTACTCTCTGCCATCATCTCCAGGCCTGGCTCCAGGTACTCACCTTCCCTATTGTTAGAGTTTGGGATCTGCTCAGTCCTCACTGGCCTGTCCCCAGCCTCCTCTAGGGCCAGTTTGAGCAGGCTGCGTGCTGCTGTCAGGCGGAAATCCTCTGCAAGAGGGAGGCATCATCCCCAGCCAGTCCTGTGCAGGACTCTGGGGCAGTGGGAGCACAAGGAGGGACAGGAGGGCAACAGCCTTCAGCTCACCAATGAAAGCTTCTCGATCATCTCTGGTCCCCAGCCGGTAGCACCGGGGGAAGAAGGCGTTGGGGTCAGCTTTCTCAATCCACGGCAGGTTTTGTAGGCTGAGGCACAGCCCCTCCTGTTTAGAGGAAGTTGTCAGTCCCTACTGGACCCCATCTCCCTGCCCAAGGGCTCCAGCCTCCCACCTTGGTGGTGAATGCATCCACCCGGGCATAGTGGTTCAGCACGCTGTCCTCCTGCAGCAGCTGGCGGTCAACGGTCTCAAGGAAGTTGGTCCAGATGAAGTTTGGCAACTGGTCCCGTGCCAGGTAGGACTGGCAGAGGGAGGAAGGCAGGGTGGAACACAGAGCCCCCATCCCACCCTCGTGCCCTGTCCAAGGCTGTGCCCATGCCTGGGGCAGTGGCCGGGCTCAGCCCAGCCCTCTCTGCTAACCATGAGGCGGTGGATGCAGAGCGGGTCTTCGTCGCACTGCTCTTCCTCCTTCTCGGCAGGTAGCCATGGGTAGTGCAGGGGGTCTGTGCTCCCCACAACAGGCTGTGCCCCACCACGTGGGTTCAGCAGCACCTCCCTCTGCTTAGCACCAGCACTGCCTGGCGCCGTGTGCAGCCGCTGCCTGTTTTGGTCACTGCAGTGCTGCTCCAGCTGTCTGCCCGTCCTGGGCGCCCTCCTCTCCACCCAGCCCCGGGCTCGCAGCAGCTGGCGGATGATGGGGTAGGGGCCCTGCACCATGAAGATCTTCTTCTCCTGTGCAGAGACCAGTGGGCTCAGCCTGCCCCAGTTCTTGTTCCTCTGGCTCGGCTCTCCTGAGCCAGAAACGCAATAAATGCAAGCAGGTGGTATTTGAGGGGTGTGAACTTGGGTCCCTCACCTTAACGGCCATCTCCACATGCAGCTTTGCCTTCTTGATCTGCTCAAGGGTAAACAAGCGCTGGCAGCGACCCTGGTGGCTGCTGCTGGTGGCTGCTGAATGCCCTGTGAGGACAGCCCTGTCTGAGCCCACTGTGCCCACGTCCCCAGTCCCACGGGGCAGGCATGGGGAGGCAGAAAGCACTGACCTGCCTGCCTCTGATATGAACTTCGGGGCCTTGAAAGGGTAGTCTCCAACCTGCTGAGCTTTGTGCCACCATCCCAGCTGCAGCGCACAGACCCAGGATACCCCACTGTACCCTCGTCCCCAGCCTCCTGGGCCATGAGGGGGCTGAAGTGTGCCCTGCTCAAGTATTGTTCCTGTCTGGAGGGCTGTGTGCCTGCAATGCTGCTCTCTGGGTCACATTGTCCCATGGCAGCCTGAGGAGAGCTCTGGGTGGCTCTTCCTCCTCTGTGCCAAGCAGCTTGGCCTATTCCCCTGTCCTGCTGGGGACTGAAGTCGGAGTGCAGCACAGGACATGGCCTCTGAAGCCCAGTACCACTGGTGTTAGAATGCAGGATATGGCTCCCCAACACCAGCACCACTGTGATGTCACAGCCCCAGCTCCAGCCACCAAGATGGCTCCACTGCACACAGGGGGGGACAGAAACAGCCCCCCTATATCCACAGCCAGCCATCCCCCACTCAGACCTCACACCCTGCACAAAACCCTTTTGTGCCCCACAACCCAAGCCCCTTGCTGCCCCCAGGCCAACTTCAAGTCCTTTCATACTCTCCTGACACCCCCCACGGCCCCTCACACACCATCAGGGCTCACCCCACTGTTGGCTGCTGCTGCTGCACTGTGCCCCTCCAGTTCCATTTCTGCTCCCCTTCCATGCCCTCCCCCACCCCCCGGTGTGGCCCAGCGCGGCGGGAGGGAGGAGACAGAGGCGGTGGGTACAGCAAACAAGACCGTTTAAAAAACAAGACGAGACAGGGGCGGCGGCGGGGCCGCGCTGCCGCAAGCAGGGGCTGCTCCCGCCCAGCCCAGGAGGGGCGGGCAGGGCCCGGCCCCGCCCGGCGATCCTCGAGAAACGGGAGCAGGCACAGGCACAGTGCCCGCTGGGCACAAGCACAGGGGAGCCACGGGGTCCTGCACCACGGCCTAAAACTGCAGAGAAAACACACGGCTGTTAGTCCAGTCCCTGCCTGCAGCGCTCTGAGAACCCTCACCACCCTCCTGGCACCTGGGATGGAGGCTGAGGGTGGCCACTGCTCACAGGGATCCGTGCTCAGCTTCTCCTGCTGCCTCCCCAGGCACTGCACATCCATCTCAGCACCCACCAAAAGGGTCTCATCCCCTAAGGCTGCTGCTGCCACTGAGCAGCTCTGGGGGTCTCAAAAGCTGGCACTTCATGAGCAAAGGGGATACAAGTGCTTTTGGCATCCTTTCCTCCCTGTCCCCAAGAGAGAGGTTCCCAAAAGCCCTCCCCGCCCCCATCCTCACTAATGGGACTGGGGGGCTCTGGGCACTGGCATTGACCCCACACCCCACTCCCAAAATCACAGACCCCTCCTCCCATTTCAGAGTCTCACATTCTTAAGGAACTCCTCTGCCACGATGCGGGCCCTGGCATTGACAGAGAGTTTCATCTCGCTGATTTCCTTGTCAATCTCCTCCATGAAGTGGATGACAAAGTCCACCAGCTTGTGCTTGTACATCTGCTCCGTGTGGAAGTTTGTGATCAAGAAGCTGATATCATAACCCTGCACAAGAGAGAAACACCCTCGGGTTTAGCACCCAAACCGCTGGCCATGCAAGCTCACATCCCAGCTCTGCACTGGGCACCCTCCCAGTGCCAGGGGCAGCGGCAGGAGCTGCTCTGTCCCCTCCCTGTCACCTCACCTCCACGGGCTTCCTGCGCAGAATAAAGAAGTTCTCAGCCCTCATCATCATGAAGCGCATGAATTTGTGGCACAGGATCTTCTCGATCTCGTCAGCCTGGAGAGAGAAAAGGGAAGTGAGGCTTCCCCAGGGGCTGAGCCGTCAGCCCCTGCCCGAGCCCCCCTCACCTGCTTCACGGCGATGCTGACACGCACGGAGTTAATGGAGCCCTCGATGAGCACCTTCTCCTTCTCGTTCCTGCTGATGATCACCGGCTGCAACAGCAGCTCCTTGCTGCTCCTGCGAACAGAGGGGGGGGCAGGAGTGACTCAGAAGGAAGCATTTACTGTGGGAAACAGGGAAGGGGAGCCGCAGGGATCAGGGGATGTGGGGGCTTTGCTACAGGATGCTCCCGCGTCCCGAAGATGTTCCCCCTCAGGGCAGGCATCCCCTCGGCCCCAAGCGAGATCCCGTTCCTCCCCCCCGCCGCTCCCCGCCGGCACCGGCCGTGTGCCCAAGGGCTGGGGGTGGCCGAGGCACGGCAGGAACGGGCCAGCGACCCCCGGGGCGGGAAGCCAGGGCTCCGCGGGGTTCTCCTGCTGTTCCCTCTCGCCCCGTACCTGACTTCCACCTCGGGCTTGTTGTGCCGCTCCACCACCTGCGAGGAGAAGTTCTCCAGGCACAGCGCGGCCTGCAGCGTAGCGCGCACCGCGTTCAGGTACGGGCGCAGCGTGGCAGTCTGCGGGGACACGGCGGCGGCGTCAGACCCCCGACAGGAGCCCGGGCTCGGGTCTTTCCCCTGCCCCTGCCCCCGACCAGCAGCCCGCAGCCCCCGCAGCTCCGCTCACTCCGCCGGCCCCGGTTCCGACCCTCCCCGGGCCCCCCGGTGCCGCCGCCCCTCACGGGGCGCCCCCCGCCCTACCATGGTGGCAGCGGAGCTCCGGGCCGGCCAGGCGGAAGTGGCTGATCACCTCTTCCGGGATGC
This sequence comes from Ammospiza nelsoni, assembly GCF_027579445.1. Classification (NCBI taxonomy): domain Eukaryota; kingdom Metazoa; phylum Chordata; class Aves; order Passeriformes; family Passerellidae; genus Ammospiza; species Ammospiza nelsoni. Next base: position 9,145,702 of record NC_080643.1, read on the forward strand.
GCGGCACCTCCCACTGCGGCGGGAGGGAGGGGGGCGGCGGGAGGCTCCCGCCCTGCGGCCTGGCCCCCCCGCGGCACGGAGCCGGGTGGCGGCGGCGAGACGTCGCGCGGCTCCCCCCGCGCCGCGTCGCGCTTGGTACGGGCCTGTCAGCGTTTCCATATTAGGGAAGGGAGATGGAGGGCGGGCTGGACCAATGAGAGGCGGCGCGGGGCGCGGTGCGGCCAATGGGCGGCGAGGGGCGGGGCGCCCGCGGGGCCGGAAGGGGCGCCCGGCCCAGACCCGGCCCCGCGGCCTCCGCTGCGCCCCGGGGCCGCCCCCGCCGCGTCCCCGCCGCGCCGCGGTGATCTCCCTCCGGTTCCCCGCGGCGATCCCCCCGCCGGGTTCCTCGGCGCTTCGGTGATCCCCCCCGCCTTGTTCCCTCAGCGCCCTGGTGATTCTCCCCACGTTCTTCTCAGCGCCCCGGTGATTCCCTGCCCCGGTTCCACAGACCCCCAATGCCCCCCGGCCCTCCGTAGCCCGTCACTCCACTCCATTCCCTGCCGGCTGCCCCCGCCCCGGCTCCCCCGTGTTCCCGTCGGTCCCCCAGAGCCCACTCGGTGCCCGGCCACCATGAGCGAGCTGAAGGACTGCCCGCTGCAGTTCCATGACTTCAAGTCGGTGGACCACGTGAAAGTGTGTCCCCGCTACACGGCCGTGCTGGCCCGCTCGGAGGACGATGGCATCGGCATCGAGGAGCTGGACACGCTGCAGCTGGAGCTGGAGACGCTGCTGTCCTCGGCCAGCCGCCGCCTTCGCGTCCTGGAGGCTGAGACACAGGTGCTGGGGCCGCGCTGGGTCAGGGACGGACTCTCGGTCTGGCTCCTTCCCACCGAGGGGCTGCCTCTGGTGTGCCCTGCTCAGCGCTGGGCACGGGGCCTGATGGGACACCACTGTCTTCCAGATCCTGACGGACTGGCAGGATAAGAAGGGTGACCGGCGGTTCCTGAAGCTGAGCAAGGACCACGACGTGGGCACATCTGTAAAACATGGGAAGCCCAAGAAGCAGAAGCTGGAGGGCAAAGGGGGCCACGGGACTGGGCCTGGGCCTGGCCGGCCCAAGTCTAAGAACCTGCAGCCCAAGATCCAGGAATACGAGTTCCAGGATGATCCCATTGATGTGCCCCGCATCCCCAAAAATGATGCTCCAAACAGGTGGGTGGGTGTTGGGAGGCATTGGGATCATCTTTCTCCTTCCTTGGAGCACGTGGCACAAGGGCTGCCTCTAGCCCGAGAGGAGAGGGGCCACATGGGGAAAGGGGACATGTGTCACCTTCCACGTGCTCCCCTGCAGCTCCCTCTCACAGCTCATCCATTCTTGCAGGTTCTGGGCATCGGTGGAGCCGTACTGTGCCGACCTCACCAACGAGGAGGTCAGAGTCCTGGAGGAGCTGCTCAAGCCGCCGGAGGATGAGGCTGAGCATTACAAGGTGAAAGCTCCTAAGCCCCTTCCTTTGCTTTCTCTCCCCATCCCCTCTGGCACCTCACAGTGACTGTTCCTGCCTGGGATGCTGCCGTGGCACTGGTGAGTTGGGAGGCAAGGCAGAGGCTGCAGGAGCTGTGCTGAGCCTTGCTTTTGCAGATTCCACCTCTGGGGAAGCATTACTCCCAACGCTGGGCACAAGAGGACCTGCTGGAGGAGCAGAAGGATGGAGCCCGGGCTGCAGCTGCTGCTGACAAGAAGAAAGGTGTCCTGGGGCCACTGACTGAGCTGGACACTAAAGGTGCCCCAATCCCACCCCTGTCTTTGCCCAGAGGGGCTGGGAGTGCTTGTGCCCAATGGAGCCAGGCCTAAGAAAGGCTGAGGTTGCCCTGGCCCACTGCTCATCTCTGTGTCTTTGGGGTTGCTTTTTCCTCTCTCCCGCTTGCTCCTAGATGTCGATGCCCTCCTGAAGAAGTCAGAAGCCCAGCACGAGCAGCCAGAGGATGGGTGTCCCTTTGGTCCCCTGACACAGCGTCTCCTGCAGGCCCTTGTGGAGGTGAGGGGCTCTGATGGTGCTGTGCCATGGTGGCCTGGCACTGTAGGGCATTGCTGACAAAACCCAGCGCTGTAACCCTCCCTGGTGCTCCCTGTGCTAGGAGAACATCATCTCCCCTGTTGAGGACTCCCCCATCCCTGAGATCACCGGCAAGGACTCGGGAGCTGACGGTGCTGGCACATCTCCCCGCAGCCAGAACAAGCCCTTCAGGTGAGCAGCTGGGGCGGGCCCAGAGCTCAGCACTGCCCCTGGGTGCACCAAGCCTGCTGCTGGCTCCCTGCCGCTGCGAGGCACAGGGAGCAGAGAGTGTGTGGTGGGCAGCAGCACTCTCACCCTGGCAGTGTCCCCCACACCAAGTCACTGGAGGGGCGGATCAAGGAGGAGCTGGTGGCCCAGGGCCTGCTGGAGTCAGAGGACCGCCCGGCTGAGGACTCGGAGGATGAGGTGCTGGCTGAGCTACGCAAGAGGCAGGCAGAGCTGAAGGCGCTCAGCGCACACAACCGCACCAAGAAGCACGAGCTGCTGAGGTGAGAGCCAGCAGGCTAGGGTGGTTGCAGGGAGGGGGCTGGCTGCCTGGCAGGGCCTGATGCCCCCCTGTGCCCCCCAGGCTGGCCAAGGAGGAGCTGCACCGGCAGGAGCTGCGGCAGCGTGTCCGCATGGCTGACAATGAGGTGATGGATGCATTCCGCAAGATCATGGCTGCCCGGCAAAAGAAGCGCACGCCCACCAAAAAGGAGAAGGACCAGGCCTGGAAGACCCTGAAGGAGAGGGAGAGCATCCTCAAGCTGCTGGATGGGTAGCAGGGACCAAGGACCCACCCACTCTGTGTGGACCTCACCCGCAGGGGGCTGCCCTGCCTGAGCCCTGCCACCACGGGACAGAACTGGCACAGCCTCCCCGGCGCCCTGAGTGTGCTCAGCCTCCCTACTCGGATGAAGGAGCCCAGCTGCTGCCCCTTCCCTGTGTAGGGCTGTCATTGACCCAAGCTGGGCACTCCGTGGACTTGTGGAGGTCCCTCCCTTCCACTCCCATATCCCCCCTGCACTCCCCTGTTTCTCGGGTGACATCAGCCAGGTCACTGCAGGGGCCAGATGTGATGATGCGATTCCCACGGTCCCCTGTCCCTCTCTGTGATGCGGGGCAGGGGGAGATCCCAGCCCCATGGGTGGACTGGGGAGGGGAAGCGGCTGGAGGGGTGGGGGGCCTGGTGGGTGGGTGGCCAAGCTCTCCATGTTCCGGTGGTTTCCATTGCCGCGAACACCGGCAATAAAGGCAGCCGTGTGCAGGTGACGGTGTGGTGATATTGGGGACAGCGCTGCCCGGCTGTGGGGGGTGGGCTCGGTCTGGGGAGGGGGTCGAGGAGTGGCGGGGCCGGGTCTGTCCTGCACTCCACTCGTGTCTCCCCAGGGAATGCTCTCGCATCCCCCCAGCAGCTGCGGGGGGAGCCTGGGGGTGATGCCGCGCCGCCGTCCCCGCGCTTTTCCCGCGTGTCCACGCGCGCCCGCGGTCACGCGTGTCCCCCCCCTTCCCCTACCGCGGCCGAGCCGCCCCCTCCCATTGGCAGCGGCCGCGTCTGCCCGCCCTCACCGTGACGTCAGCGCTGTCCGGCGGCGCCGCGCCGGGAGGAGTCGCCGCTGCTCCGCCGCGGGGCCTGGGGCCGGGGCCGTCGGTAAGGGCTGGCCGGGGCGGGGGCGGCGTCCCCACGCGCGGAGGAGGTCGTCCCCACGCGGGATACTGCGTAGCGGCGGCGGAGCTGCGCATCACCCGCGCCACGCATCTCCGCTCCCACGCGTGTCCCGCCCGCCGCCGCTGTGCCGGCTGGCGGGCGCGGGGAATGGCGGTGGGGACCCCCCCGAGCACCTACGCGTGTGTCTGGAGCCCTCCCGCCGCCTGCCCGCCCCGCACCCGCCCATGGGCGGGCATCGGGAGGGTCCCAGCGCGTTCCCCCACTGGGACAATCTACGCCAAAACTCCCGCGTCGCACAGCTTGTTCCCATCACCCCGGGATGACAACCACCGCTCCGTAGCACCCTGTCATGCCCGTGTCCCCATGCCATCCCAGCAGGCTGACAGCCTGTCCCCACTCGTGTCACAGGTGGGAGTGGGTGGCCCTACAGGGCACCATGCCGCTGGGGCAGGATGGGCCCAGCTGGAAGAAGAGGATCGAGGATATTCAGCGGATCTATGATTTCCGAGATGTCCTGGGCACGTGAGTTGCAGACTGGGGTGACACGCCAGTGACAGTGACTTGTGGTGATGGGTCTGGCCTCTCAGGTTTTGCCCAACCTTCCATATGGAACCAGCTCAAATCCTTGCCCAAGGTGGGACTTGCATTTGAGGGGACGTGCTGTGGGGCACAGGTGCCACGTCCCTCTGGCACTGGCTGGTTCTTGGGCTGTGCTGAGGGTACCTGAGGGTGGTCCCCTGGCTGGCAGAGGGGTTCCTGGCAGTGCCCACGGCATGGTAAGGCTCTTAGGCTGGATTAGCAGGTTAATTATGTCAGGGCTTAGAGCCCAGCACAGTGCGGACACACTGCCTGTCCCTCCTGTCTCTTCCCCACCTGAGCACTGCCAACAGCTCTGGCTGGCTCCTGGGTGCTCCAGCAGAGGGATACGGCAGCACACATGGGGGCTCAGCCCCAGCACGGCTTGACCTCAGTAACACCAGAGCCTTACCCTGCCTGATTTGGGGATGGTGCAGCCACCCTGGGAGGGCGGAGGGTTCCAGGCATCCTATCGCTGGCAGGGCCCATGTCCGGCCATCCCAGCCAGCCGCTCCTGCTTGCTTTTCTTCTATAAATAGCTGGACTTTCTGCCTGTCGCCATGACAATCGTGGCACGGCGGCATCGGCAGCTCCGCTCCGGCTGTGGCCGCCGTGCCCTGCTCATCCCTCACCCCCCCAGGGGGGCCTTCTCCGAGGTGGTCCTGGCGGAGGAGAAGGCGACGCGGAAGCTCGTGGCCATCAAGTGCATTGCCAAGAAGGCACTGGAGGGAAAGGAGACCAGCATTGAGAACGAGATTGCCGTCCTCCACAAGTAGGGGCCGTCCCAGCACCGGGGTGGGGGTTTCACTCTGTGCCCCCCACCCGGCAGAGCCCCTCAGTGCCAGCACTCATCGCTGCGTGTTATTGCCAGTGCCCAAAATAGCCAGCGGCGCATGATGACCTGTGGCACGGAGCCTGGCTGCTCCCTGTCCCCTGGGGGCTGGCGTGGGGGCAGCCCAGTGCCCTCTCACCACCCCCTGTGCCTCCCCCTGCAGAATCAAGCACCCCAATATCGTGGCCTTGGATGACATCTACGAGAGTGGCACCCACCTCTACCTCATCATGCAGCTGTGAGTGACGTTGTGGGGCTCCTGAGGGGCGGGGGGGGGGCCGTGCTGACAGGTGCTGCCCATCCCTGCAGGGTCTCGGGGGGGGAGCTCTTTGACCGCATTGTGGAGAAGGGTTTCTACACGGAGCGCGACGCCAGCGCCCTGATCCGGCAGATCCTCGACGCCGTCAAATACCTGCACGACATGGGCATCGTCCACCGTGACCTGAAGGTGAGCAGCTGAGGGGACACACACAGCACTGTCATGGCACCAGGCAGCAGGAGACCCCAGTGTCACCCCTCCCTCTGCCCTCCTCTCCTCACAGCCCGAGAACCTGCTCTATTACAGCATGGATGAGGACTCCAAGATCATGATCAGCGACTTCGGGCTGTCCAAGATCGAGGGCTGTGGCAGTGTCCTGTCCACAGCCTGCGGCACCCCTGGCTATGTGGGTGAGCGCCTGCCACGGGCTGCCACCACCCTAGGTGTGGGGTTGGGATCCCCACACAGCCTGGGATCCCCCCTCACCGCTGCCTTCCCCCCCAGCCCCTGAGGTGCTAGCACAGAAGCCCTACAGCAAAGCAGTGGATTGCTGGTCCATCGGAGTCATCGCCTACATCCTGTATGTATCCCCCCTCCCACTCTCTCCCTTCCTGGAGGCCTGGCACCTTGGGGCTGCCTGGGACCAGCAGCCCCCTCTCCACTGCCCCTCTAGGCTCTGTGGTTACCCCCCTTTCTATGATGAGAACGATGCCAAGCTCTTTGAGCAGATCCTGCAGGCAGAGTACGAGTTTGACTCACCCTACTGGGATGATATCTCAGACTCAGGTGAGCTGAGACCACCAGGGCAGTGGGGCCTATGAGCCTGGTGTGGCTTCACAGTACCCAGAGGAATAGAGGACACTCAGAGCTGCTCCATGCTCTGTTGCAGCCAAGGACTTTATCCAGCACCTGATGGAGAAGGACCCTGCCAAGCGATTCACCTGTGAGCAAGCCCTGCAGCATCCCTGGTAATGGGGAGACCTGTTGCTGTCTGCCCCCCTCTCCAGCTCCCCCCACAGCAGCCATGGGATAGGGGTGCCCTGGCTGACTTCTCTCTTGCTCCAGGATTGCCGGGGACACAGCCCTGGACAAGAACATCCACCAGTCAGTGAGCGAGCAGATCAAGAAGAATTTTGCAAAGAGCAAGTGGAAGGTGAGTGTGGGGTGCTGGTGGGTGCCAGGGGGTGCAGCAGCCCCTCAGGCACCCCATACCAGCTGACACTGCGGTCAGTAGCAAGCTTTCAATGCCACGGCGGTGGTGAGGCACATGAGAAAGCTGCAGCTGGGAACCAGCCAGGACATCCCTGGGCAGACAACTCCCATGAGCCCTGGCGAACCGTTGGTTGGAGGGACCAGCAATGGTGAGCCCTGAACTCCCTATCCCCATCCCAGACCCCTCAAGGCTGCCACCAGGATCTCACCCTGTTCCTCCCTGCAGGGTCAGAGTGTGGGCGCCCACCCCCAAGCAGAGCTCAGCGTCTCCCACCAGACTGAGCACGGCCCCACACAGCTGCCTCCAAGGGGGCCCAAGGGGGTCCAGCCATGTGGGGTGGGGGGCTCTGCAGTGCAGGAGCAGGGGAGATATTGTGCAGGCACCCTGCTTGGCTTGTCCTGCTTATGTGGAGCTGCCCCCACTGCAGCCTCAGAGCAGAGTTCTGCGTCGGGGCAGGAGCGCACCACAGAGCTCCCCAGCTTGGGGCTTTGTCCCAGGCCCCTTCCCACACCCCTTCCCTCCCTCCACACCTGGCCTGGCACTGTCTCACATCCCCAACCCCAGCATGTTCAAGGACAATTTTCCAAATGGATGTTTCTATTTTATTGCTTGTAATAAAGACAAGAGGCCAAAGGTGCTTGGCTCAGCTCTGCACTGAGGGAGCTGGACACAGCCCTGACCCCTCCAGCTTCACTGCCCAGGGCAGCAGCTTCCCCCATGCACACAGTGGGCAAGCACCAGGCAGCTGCCCACACCCCTCCATCCCAGGCTGGCAGCAGGTGCAGTGTCCCACTCAAGTCTCTGTTCCTCCTGGGGTGTCCCTAGAGGAACCCACCCCCATGGCTGTCCCAGCCTCAGCTCTCAGGCCTGATGCTGGCTGCCAGCTGGCTTCTGGCCCTTGCGGAGGTCAGCACAGAACAGGACCTGGAATGGGGAGATGATGGGGTGGGCATGGCTTGGGGTGGAGGACAAGGGTGCCAGGAAGGGGGGGATACTCACTGCCTGTGCCCAGCCAGCACGAGCGCCCCACAGCTCCCGGAAGAAGTCGCCTGCAGAAAGAGGGTGAACACCAGAGTGAGGGTACACTTGCACCATCCACCATCCCTGAGGGTCCCACATCAGGACGCAGCCCTGCCCTCACCGATCTCCTGGTAGGCCCGGGGGGTGAGGCTCTTGCCGCCCAGCGCCACGCCATAGCGCTGCCGTGCGATTTGCCAGACGTGCGTGTCCACAGGCACCGCCTCCGCCTTGTCCAGGGACAGCAGGCACACACAGTCGGCCACCTGCCACCAGCAGCACCCAGTCAGCCCCCAGTGCAGCTCTCTGCTCCCTGTCCCACCCCCGTCCTGGCACCCACCTTGGCACCTACACCAGGCAGGGCACACAGCACCCTCCTGGCCTCGGCATAGGGCGCGGAGCGGAGCTGGCACAGCCCCTCGGGGCCGAGCCCCTCAGCGATGGCCCGCGCACTGCCGCTGACAAACTTGGCCCGGTAGCCAAAGCCCAGCGCCCGCAGACGAGCCTCGGCATCAGCACCTGGGGGGAGCACAGCACAGGGACGTGAGTGGGCGCAGGCGAGACCACGGCGATATCACAGCGGCAGCAGCGAGGTGGCGGTGGACCTGTGAGCTCCGAGAGGGACGGGAAGGCATGGAAGGGCCGGGAATCGAGGCAGCAGAGGCGGCGGCCGAAGGCCTGGCAGAGGCGGTCGATCATGGCAGTGATGCGGGAAATGTGGTTGTTGGAGGTGCAGATGAAGGAGAAGAGGCACTCGACGGGGTCCTGCCGCAGCACCCGCACCCCTGCAGGCAGGATGCGGTGAGGGGACGCCGAGCAGGTGCTATGGCCATCCCTTGTAGCTCCGTGGGGCCGCCTCACCTGGGAAGTCTTTGGCCACCTTGCGGAACAGGGGGTCGGCCGCCCCCCAGGCGTGGTACAGGGCCGACAGCCCCACGTCCAGCTGGAAGTAGTCACGCAGGATCCGCTCCGTCTCTGCGGCGTTCAGCTTCTCTGCTTTGGCGGGACACCCATCCCGCTCCTCCTCCTCGTGTTCATCCTCCTCGCCGTACACCGTGTACCAGAGCCGGTCCCCGTCCTGCCGTAGTGTCCAGACGCGGCCCCCTAGCACACCCGTCCACGCCCCCGGGCTGCTCTCCCACCACCTGCCGCACACGGGGGAGTCGGGGCCGGCTCGGACGCGCCGAGCTGGGGCGGGGCACACCCGAGACGCCCGGGCTGGCTCACCGGAAGCTCTGTCCCGAGGAGAGCACCAGGTCCAGGCGCAGCTCGGCCGGCGGGCACGGCAACCAGCGCCACAGGGACGGGCAGGCGGAGGGGGCGTCCCGCAGCTTCATGGGGGCCGGGGAGTAACTGCGCGCCGCTACCCGCGAGGGCGGCGGGTCAAGGTACCGCCCGGCGCTGCGCCTCCAGCTGCCCCACAGCCCTGGCCTGGCCCCACACCTCCCCACAGCGGCCCAGCCCGTGCCCCCGGCCCCGCACCTCCCGGCCCGGCCCCGCACTCCCCACTATAGAGACACCGGCGCGGGCGGAGCGCCCGCCGCTCCCGCGCCAGCTTCCGCTCGCGGCCGGAAGCGGGGCCGGTGCCGCCGCACATGCCCGCCCCGCCTCGCTCCCACTCCCTCCCCGCCCGCAGCGGCCGCGGCTCCGCAGTGGAGGTTTATTTTCTAAGAATCAATAGATCTTTTTTCTTCCTTCAAAATAAATACAAACAACGTCAGAGCGCGGGGCCGGCCAGGGGCTGGGCCCAGGGGTGGGGGCAGCACGGGGGTGCGGGGCGCGGGGGGCCGCCCTGGGGCACGGCGGCGGCCAGAACAGCATCCCGGGGAGCGGCGGGCTGGGGGGAGCGGGCACCGGGAATGGGAGAGTGGGGGAGGCACGGGGGACCGGCCCCACCCCTCCCGGTCCCCCGGCCCCCCGTGGGTGCAGGCCAGCTGCACGGGGTGGGGGTCACCGAGCCCCGTTTGCCCTGAGATTCGGCGGGGGAGCGGCCGGCGGAACCAGCTCAGTCGCTCTCGCTGGAGTCGCTGCTCTGCTCGCCCTGCACCTTGTTGCGGTGCTGCATGGCGCGGTGGTAGGCGATCTGCACCGACTTGCGGATGTTGGACTTGCGGCCCTCCAGCATCTTCTCTTTGTCCAGGTCCTGGTTCACCCCCAGAGGCACCAGCTTTGTCCGGGGCAACCACTGCCTGTGGAGAGCGGGGGGCCACCTCGTTTGAGGGTTACAATCGTCTCTGGGGACCCCCCCCAAAGCCCTCGGCCCCCTGGCCTTACCAAGTGCGCTTGTTGTCAAAGAAGAGGACAAGGTAGAGGTGCTCGCGTGCTTCCTGAGTCATCTGCTCCCCCAGCTTCAGCACCTCCAAGGGGGGCACGGGGATGGGGACCCCGTGGTGGAACATGCCTTCCCGCGGCATCTTGGGGTCAATGATCTGCAAAACGAGCAGGGGAGGGCTGAGAGGAGAACAGGGACCCCAGGAGCCAGTCTGCAGGGAGGGGACATGGGTTTCAGAGGCCCCGCTAACAGGCAGTACTCACCAACGCCGGGTAGGAGGGGTAGCCCCTGCACTTAGCCCACACCAGGTCCAGGGCATCCAGGGAAGAATCCTCATCCTCAGACAGCCACCCTGCGCCTCGTCCCATGCCCTTACGCACCACTGTACAGGAGGAGAGGGCAGTCAGCTGTGTCCCCCTGGGTGATGGTGCCAGCCATCAGGCACACAGCTGTGCAGCCACACTACTTACTACAGCCACACTACTTACTGCCATGCCCCACACCTCGTCCCGTGCCCACGGAGTAGGACTCGTTCTCTGTCCCTGATGTGTCCTCACTGCTGTCCTCTGGAAAGTTCACTCGGGAGAAGGAGGGTTTCCCTCTGCCCTGCTTGGAGGGTGTTGTGCTGCAGAGACAGGGAGCAGAGCTATCAGTAGGAGTCACATTAAGCTTCCAGAAACTGTTTTCCAGAGGGCCAGGCTGGTAGGACACCAGGGCTTGTGGCCTCCAAATGCCAGCCTTGGTACCGGGAAGGACTTGGCAGGCCTAGCAGGCAGAAAGGTGGGATGGTGCTTCTGCCAGGGTGCAAGCCAGACCCTCACCCAGTTCCACCTGGGAGGACCAGAAGATGTGCCCTCTTCCGAATTAGAGACACACGCAGGAGGCTGCTGGAAGGGCCAATGACAGAACAGCCACTGTGCCAACAGGAATTCCCTAGTTCATGCTTCCTGCTAGCCCTTTGCTGCACACTTTCACCTTTAGGTTTCACATTTAAAAAGGCACACACCCCAAAGACTTCTAGGGATTAGCAGCTGAGCTGCAGGATGAACAAGATGGGGACCACCAAACGGGGTGCTCATCCAGAAACTCAAGGCTGAAAGCTGCCCACTGCCACCCTGGGCAGCACTGCTGTCAGAGGCAGTACCTGGTGCGGTCTGAGGCAGCACTGCTGCTGCTGCTGCTGCTGGACTCTGAGTCGGAGCTGCTCCGGGGAAGATTGCAGTCATTGCGGTACACCAGGAAGCTCTTCTTCACGGGCTGGTTCCCGCTGCTGAAACCGTTGGCTGGCAGGTCTGAAAAACACCCCAACAAAGAGCATTACCACTGCACCAGAGCCTGCCACGTGCTGCCAGTGGGAGCACAGGTGCCCAGCTGCACTCACCCATGGTAGCATCCTCCGTGGATTTGTCACTGTCACTGTCAGAGCTGGAGCTGGGCCGCGGGCTCCGCCCTCGCTTCCTCTGCCGCTGGGAGGACCCCATTATTGGGAGCTGGGGGGGCCCAATGGGGCTGCTCCCATGCCCAGGAGGGATCTGGCTGTCTCGATTCTTTGGGGGGCGTCCTGGACGTTTTGGAGGGCCTGCAGTTTTAGGGTTCTTCTTGGAGAAGAGCACAGAGGTCCTCCTGCCAACTTCATGCGCTGGGGTAGAAGAAGAATTGGGACCCAGACCTGAAGAAGAAGAAGGTGTCAGCTGCAGCCCTGATGGCAGGGACTGCATGGCAGTGGTATCACAAAACAGCTTTGTTTCTGGGGAACATTATCTCAGAAGATCCTCCCTCACTATAGGAAGACCCTGCTTTTTCCATGATTAGATGACAGGACTGGGATGCAGAGGTGGCAAATGCCCAGTGACACATGGTAGCTCTGCCTGGTACTTTGGCTGTGCTACCCACAGAGCCCAGCTCACCATCTCCATCCAGGGAGCTGGCAGCTGGCCTGTTTGACTCTCAGCCCTGGGAGAGCATTTGGAGTTCAGCAGTCACTGCTGCTGCAACTCCCTCCCATGCCCTCTGGCAGGAAGGGACACTAAAGGCAGCCTGCTCCATAATGCCCCTAGAAACCAGGCAATGTGGCCAAGCTGGTAGGTCCTATCAGAAGGAAACAATCCACCTCATGCCCCACACCACACAGCTGGAACTGTGATCTCTGGAACAGCATCCAGTTCTTTGGCTGACAAAGAGATGAATTCACCAGGTCACTGCTGACCGCAGCTGTGAATACCAACAACCTGCCAACCCTCCCCAGGGGCAAACATATCAGGCTGTGGCTGTTCCAGACACAGAACATGGCCTCCTTCATCCAATCCCCCCTGTTTGGCTGGCACAGCTCACCACAAACTATCCAGTGAGCATGTTGGGAGGGAGCCCAGGGAGACACAGACATCACACTCAGCACTCGCCCCTATGGGAGGCACTACAGGCAAGGAAGAGTCCCCACAGGGGGATGTGGGATAAGGGACTGTCCCACAAGAGGCCACCTGCCTCATTCCCATGGAGGAGTGAAGAGCGAGGTGTGTGTGGGGAGCTGCCCACACAGTCCTCCTGCCTAAGGAGGCACCTGCCAGGGCAGCCTCTCCACAGACAGGCCTGTCCAGAGGCAGCTCTCCATGGCTCCTCAGACTGGCAGTTCTGGAGGGAGTATTACCTTTGCCAGTCTCCTGGCTGCTGCTCTCCTCTGCAGCACTGTCTGTCTGCAGGTCCTTCTCGCAGGGGTTGTGGGACTGCAGGACTCCCCTGGCAGAGGAGCTGTGCCGCTCCAGCCCCTCCCGGCCCAGGTCCCGCGGGTGAGCAAGCTTCCGCCGCAGCACTGTGATCTCCTTCTTGATCATCTTGGCCCGGCGGGACCGTCCAATGCTCTGCTTGCCGGCGTTGACCTCGTCCAGCCGCTCCAGCAGGATCTTCAGCTGCTCCTCCAACGGCAGGTGCTTCTGGTTCTCTGAGAGCAGCAGCCGCACATCTTCTGGGGAAACAAAGAGGAGCAGATGGATTAACGAAATCGGGAACTCCAGTGGAGCTCCTCTACCTGAAAGGGCATGAGGCAATCCAGGTTCTCTGCAGGGGAGAAGGAGGAAGGAGCTGGCATGGCACCAAACACCTGTGGACCCTTTAGGGAAGTTAACCTAAAAGACCAAGAGAAGGAGCCCTGTGGGAACTCAGCCAATTGGGGAAAGCTGGCTGATCAGCAGTGTGGAGAATACTGGGGTTCACATTGTCTGGAACAAGGATGCAACAGGAAAGAAAGGATGCACAGACAAACCACTGCCTAGAACCAACCCAATGGGGCTGATAAGTACCTGGCTAGCAAAACCACCCCAGGTCTCCAGGGAGTGGGGACACACAGCCCAACATGTGACAACCTCCCAGAAGAGGCAGCTCAGACTCTTGGGTGCCTTGACTCTGCCCAGGCTTTACCTTTTAGTAGCCCTCGTACCCCAGGGCAGGGACCGAATACCCACCGTCCTCAATGTCTTGGATCTGAGCCTCTTCCACTGTGACACAGTGGGGGAAGTGCATGCCTGTCTCGAAGTCAATGCCCATCTTCTCTGCCTGCCGGCGAGCCTGCCGCAGCACAGCACCTCCCTGCTCCCGCAGGCGGATGGCTGCCCTGTAGAAGATTGTGTCTTTGGCATTGTATTTCAAACAGTTGTTAATGATCAGGTTGAAATCCTCCTCAAAGTCATCGAAATTCAGATAGCGATAGGCTTCTAGATTTTGCTTCATTGTCTGAAAATCCATTGGCTTCTTGATGTGATCCAGGTAGTCTGGGACCTGCATGAGGAAAGAGCCAGAGTTAAGAGCCCAGGAGCCACAGTTAGCAGTACCTGCTCCAAGAAAACAGTTGTTAGAGGAATCAGGTATCACTCCCTGTGCTCTGCCCAAATGCACATCGGGGAATGCCGTCTGTTTTTGCAGCTTGAGGAACAGCAACGCCTCTGGACTAGGAAGCCCATGTGCTGTGCTCAACCTGTTAGAGCGGATATGCACTCCGAAGCATTTTTACAGCTCCAGCACACATGCCAGCATCCTGTCCTCAACTCCTGCCTGCAGGCAGCTGGGATCCAGTATGCTACATGTTATTCCCTGGAGAAGGTGCTGCAAGTGCAGCCCCAGGGGTGAAGGTGAGTGCAGAAAGGTAAAACAGAGCCATCCAGGTGGCAAGTGAGATGGTGCAGCCTTCTTCCCCATTTGCTAAGAAACCTCCATGCTGACCTGCTGCCAGAACCTTGCAGAGACCATGTGGACTTTTGCCATGCTCCTAGGCAGTGACAGTCTCAGGAATTCTCTCTCCTGCCTGCAGCAGTGACAGTCTAAGGGTCAAACCCATCTCTGTGCTGTGCTCAGTCATCTAGCAGAGGCTTTCACAAGAGGACAGGTAAGAGCACACACTAAGGGCTGGCACTTTGCCTTCCCCAGTGGGAATCCCCAACTGCTCACAGACCCTGGGGTGTCACCAGTAACACACACAGAGGAAGAGTCAAGTGCTGTGCCCCAGCTGTCACTAACTCAGCTGTTCTGCATTTGGCTCACCCAGGAGGGGCACTGCTGCACACTCCCTCTGGTGAGCGAGTGATGCTGCCATGAGCCAGCACCAGGCTGCTCAGGGTTCTTCTGGACCAGAACGCAACCTGGGCAGCCCTTGGCATGAGCAAGGGGCAAGTTTGAGTGAAGTAGAAATCTGGGGAGGGGGTTCTTACTTCGTAGTTTTCTGTTACCTCAGACAGAGGGACCGGCTCACTGAAGATGTTGCCCGTGTCTTTCTCCTGCAGCTGCTCAAGCGTCTTGCGGAGGAGGATGAGGAAGGGGGTCAGCTGCATTTCCAGTGCCACCTGCTGCACTTTGATCTGAAACAAAGAACAGAGCGGGGCTGAGCCCCTGGCCCTAGCCAGGCAGTGGGGACTGTCCCCAGGGAGCAGCAGTGCAGCCCTGCAGGACAGCAACCCCTCTCCTCTCCTTGCTGAGGGGTAGGGAGCGCCCCTCAGCCCCGTTTGTGGGAGCAGAGGTGAAACACCGGCTCCAGCACCTGTGCATCCCACCTGTGCCTTGCAGAGCAGCCACCTTTGCTCGGAGCCATCGGAGCAGAGCGCAGCACAGCCGAGGGGACCCCGGCACACCTGAGCACCCTAAGGAGCCCCTGCTGATGCCCACCCCAGCCGCTCCCCAAGGAGGGGCAGTCGTTACCGTCTCTCTCTTGAGCTTCTCCCGCTTGCGTATCAGCTCCACCAGCAAGCGCGCACGCTCGAGGTCATGGCGCAGGCGCTGCCATGACTTCAGCTGTTCCTTCAGGGCCCAGTTCTTATCCTCAGTGTCTCTCTGTGGGAACATCAGAGACCATGAGTGATAGAAGATGTGCTCCCATCTCCACCTTCCTGACTGTGTGCTGGGGCTCTTCTCTGACAAAGGGAACCACCTGCTGGTGCAGCAAAGGTCACAGCTCCTTTTTTGTAACCTAGGCAGGTGATTCAGTCTCACCTCTGGCAAGAGCTAAATACTTGCCCTTTGGTCATCAAGCCTTAGGATGTCAGGAGGTGAACATCCTCAGACTCTAGAAACACTCTTCCTAACATGACCGACTGACTGCCTGCAGCTGCCCAAGAGGTCTGTGCTACTGCTCACAGCTCTGACAAAGTGCAACAGCTCAAAAAGGGAACAACAGCTCTACTTGCTTTCATTTTTGGAGCACCAAAAAAATTACAGCTTTTATCCTGCCATAGCCAAAACTGAGCAGAAGCAGCCTCAACTCTTCTCCAGCAAAAATAATAAGAGCAGACAAAGATAGGAGAAAACCCTGCCCAGTCACAGTCACCAGAGGGCTCAGAAAGATTTACAGCTGAGATGGGGAGCCAGAAGAAAAAATCTTCCTCTCTGGCACCAGATTTCACATCTGTGAAATGCTGATTGTGGGCTGGAAGCAGCACCCAGAAGGAGCACTCTTGGAGCAGTATCAGAAGCTAGAAGAGAGGCCTTGGTTCAGTCCAGACTGTTTCTAGAGATCCCTGGCCATCTCTCTCAACACTGCCTGGCACAGTGGCCTGATATTAGAGCCATTTTTGACAGGTTTGCCATCACTACTGGCTAAATGCAGGCACAAGAAAGGAAATACCTTCAGCGTGGCAGCTTGAGAGGGCAGGATTCCCTTTGTGTGGCAGGCTGCCAGTGGCGTCGCTGCCTGGCAATTCTCTGAACACTGAGAGCGGAGGAGAAGGTGAAGCAGCAAAAGCAGCTGGGGTTGCCCTTCCCTCGTCTGAAAGCTCATACCCCTGACCCCCATTCTGCACCTGCAGGCATTGCATGCAGCAAAGGCTCCAAGCCCACAGCTCCAAAGGCGCAGGAAGCATGAACACAGCCAGGTTCCCTGCAGCCCCACCAAGCAGCCCTTACCTGGTCGCAGTTTCTCTGTGACTGCAGGTGTGTCTGCAGGCGGCGGAGCAGGGGGACACCATTGCGGGACTGTCTCTTCAGAGTCCAGTAACTGTGCAGCCTCTGCATGAACTGGCTCTTCCTCTGGATGGTTAAACGGTTTGTAATCTTACTGAGCCTGAGGAAAGGAGAAGAACCACAGAGTCCATCAACAAATCAAGCCTGGTTGCTGCAGGAGAAGCCCCAGCTAGGGACAAGTATCAGCAAGGCCATCCCAGCGGAGCTGAGAAGCTCCTCAGGCAGAGAACATCCTTTTATATGGCAGGACTTTCTGTTAACACCAAGTCACACAGCCTAGGCACAACAGAGGATGCCAGGAAATGTGCAGCCTTGCCTCTCCATAACACACTTTTCATTTCTACTTCCTGTCAACTTTTGGGCAAAGCCTGGGGCAGGTTGGGGTGCAAGACAGTCACACTGGGTGCTGGATCTTTAACAGCTCCCATGGTCCCTGAGACCATGAGTGTTATGGTGCTACTGCCCCAAAATCATTATTTACCTTGCTGAAGGCCACTTGCTGTGACAAGGGGGTCTGGCCAAATGCTACCAGAGAAACTCAAACCCTGGCAAAGCAAAGGAGGGAGCACGATGCATGAGTACAACAGACGTCCCATCCAAGACTATCCTGAACAGCCCAGAACACCACAAAAGGGATTGCTTACTTCCTACCACAGCAGATAGTCCGGAGGGGCTGGGACAGCCTTGTTCAGCAGAGTTGGACAGAGATGCCCTGCTAGTAGACTGACAAAGGGATGAACCCTCAGCATCTGCCCACCTCCCAGAGACAGCTTTTCCCAAAGGATGACCCAACCTGCATCAGCCTCAGCTGAAGAGACTGGGGACAGCAGCCTCATATGCCATCACTGGCCAAGCACAGCTCCCACAGGAAGACGTGGCATTCTGGCAACAGCTCCTGAAGAATAATTAATCCCAATAGGATTCTAGCTCAGTATATTTTCGCTGTGAACGCAATAGCAGCAAGACCCTACAAACTGCCAACATGTACACACATAAGAAAAAGAGGCTCCTGCTATGGAGCAAGCCCTGAATGAGCAAAAACATAAGCCTGGGACACAAACAGACCATGGTAAAAAGGCAGCAGCCTTGTGGCAGACCTGTCTCCCCAAGTGACCAGAATGCTGCCCAGAGAGCATAACCCATGGCTTCCATGTGCTCCTATCCAAGTGCACAGGAGAGAAGTCTTGAGGGTCTAAGAGTCTTGACAGTGTCCCATGGTCACAGCCCCCCACAGCTCCTGCCGCAGGAAGGAGAGCTCACCAGCTCAGGATTGGTGGCTCACTACTACAAAAGCAAATGCTCCATGCCCAACCTGTGCTCAACTGGGTGTTGCCTGCTGCAGAGTGACAATGAGGTCTAAAAACATCTTAGGATGCCCTTATGTGCTTTTACATGCTGCTGAGGACATCCAGAGTTATAAACGCTGACAAATTCTGCAAGGCTCTTAGATGCTCTTGTTTTGGGATTTGCACGCCAGCCCAACAATCTAACAAGAGCAAAGCACAAAGCAGTTGCAACTGTAACTAGAGGGTGTTTGCACCTTCCCATGAAACCGCAGGTTTGGAATGTGACAGAAACATAACCCCTCGTGAGGCCTCACACTGGGGAGTCAGCCTTAGGACCGTGGTGTTCCTTGGCAGGCAGGATCCTGGTGCTCTCCAGCCACCCCTCCTCACAGACAGCTTTCAGCACCCGTGGCTGCCCGGCCCTGCTCCAACAGGCAGTGCTGAAAGGGAGCAGCAGCTGCTGTGCCTGGCAGAGAGCACTGAGGAAGCCCAGCAAGGAGTACGTGGCTGCTGGGATGGATGAGTTCTGCTCAGCAGAGCACAGGGATCCCGACCCCAAACCTCTCTGCTCCAGAGCCAAAATAACCCCGGGATTAACCCGTTTCCCAGGCCTGAATCACTCCCACACTTCTGTCTTTTGCCTGACACAGCCTCAGGAGAAAACAGACCTCAGCAGAAAGGAGAGCAGGTCCCTCCTCCTTCCCGCCTCGTTTACTCCAGTGCCTGAGGTCAGCGCAACAGGAAAGGAGTGCTGGGAACCTCCAGCTGCTTCCTGACACATCCGGCCAAGTTCACTCTCTACTGTTAAACTAACAGCAGCTATTTCCTGCCATGCCGAGGGCCCAGACACCTTCGCAGGGCAATGCATGGCCCTGTCTCTCTGCAGGACTCCCAGAAGAAACCACCACAGCCCTCTGTGGCAACAAAGTGAGAAGTACCTGCACAAAAGCTAGGGAGGGAAATAGGATAATGCCCACATGGGAAGCAGGACAAAAAACATGAAGGAGAAATTTCTCCCCAGTCCAGAGAGGGCAGCAGGTCGTACCTGTGAGGGGGGATGCAGGGCACAGAAACCACAGGTGCTGCAGCTCGTTTTTCTGCCAGGATCTTCCGTGCCTTCTTCATCTTGATCCTAGATTTGGCCTTTGCTTTTTTGACTTTCTCAGAACTCCAGCCCTTCCCCTCCTCCTCTTCCTCCTCATCCTCCTCCTCCCCCTCACTGTGGGAGAGGGCGGGCAGCCTGCGCACGGAGCCTGGCGGCGTGTGGATGTCGCAGTAGGCGGTTTTGCGCACACTGAAGGAGGTACCGTTGGCACCCGTCTCCCTGACGGGCTCCATCTTCATGTACAGCCCGGCCTGCTGGGCACAGGTGACATGGAAGGCAGTGTAGCAATTGGCTTTGTGACACTGGATGCAAGCCCCAGAGCCACGCTGCTTGCAAATGTAACAGGTCAGCTTCCAGCGTGCGGGCGGGATGTGCTCGATGCTGTCGATGGGCTCCAGGAAGACGGTGTTGGCAAAGCACACCTCGGGGATCCAGAGGGCACAGACCACGTGTGCCCAGCGCCCATCGTCCGTCTGCTTGAAGGCCCCCCCCTTGTTTGGGCAGAGGGCGCAGTCCACGGCGCGCGAGGGTGACTGCAGGCACCGTCTGCAGAGCCACTGTCCCTCGGGGATGTAGGGCACCCCATAGCACTCCTGGTGCACAGCCAGGTTGCACATGTCGCAGAAGAGGATGACGTTGCTGTTCTGACACTCCCCGTCGTTGCAGATGCAGCAGACGGCGTCCTCATCCACCAAGGCATTTGGGTCCCCCTTGTTGTGGCTCTCGAAGTAGGACTCCTTCTCTAGGCGGTCCATCAGGTACTCAAAGATCTCCTGGGGAATAGGACTCACGCCTTCGTTCTTCCGCCTCTCGTTCATGATGTCCAGCCAGATGTAATCCTCCTCATCCATGTCATACTCCACCTCCTCGTCCAGCTCCTCTGCCGACTTCTCAATGTACCTGGAAGGACAGCATTGGAAAGTAAGGGCATGTTTGGAGCTGCTGAGCCCCAACTCCAGGATTTGTCTGTGATTGAGAGAATGTTCAAATGCTCCAGCCGAGCCATAAGCCAAAATAAAGAAACAGGGACAAGGCAGGAATGTGCAGAAGCAAAAGGTGCTACTGCACCCTGACTAGCACAGCGGCACAACAGAAACTTGGAGACAAAACAAAACTGGTCTAAGGAGCAAGGTCAGGCCTTGGAGACTCATCAGTGCAAGGAGGGGGCCTGCAGGGGCCACTCAGCAAGTGCCAGTGCTCTGGAGGCAACAGCCTCACAACCAAGACATGATAACCATGCATGGAGGTGCCATGTTTCAGTAATTCCCGTTATGGGGCTCTGTTAACTCCTGCCTGAGGTATTAACTGGGGCCACTGCATCCACCAAATCTCTCACAAAGTACTGTAAGAAAACAATTTAAAAGTATGCCCACAAACAGACAACTCCTACAGGTACACCTTGGTGCTGAAGGGCTCTGAAAATATCTCAGCATACCTCCAAAGAGAGACTGAGAGGCAAAAGGACACATTGGGTTTTGTTTTGATTTTAAGTGCTGTTCCAGCAAGGAAAGAGCACAGCAATCAAGCTGCTGGCAACCAGCTAAGCAGCAACTGAGAGCTCTGTAGATTCACAGACCTCTCCGAACTGTGATGTGACACCAGGCAGAGCCCAAGGAGCCTGAAACCACGGAACAGCCACTTCTGTGAGACCTGGAAGAGGCAGACAAAGGCCATTTCCAGGAGTCACAGGCAAGCCACTTGAAGAGAGTGGGGCCAATTCCACCTCCAAACCCTGGGCATGAACCTAGGAGTCTCCTTGCACCCAGCCACGGACAATACCTGTAGTACGAGGTGGGACGAGGAGGGGCATCAGGGGTGTCCTGCTCCAGCTCTCGGTACACCACCTCGGGCAGCTTGGGGGTAGTGCTGGCCGAGGCGTTGTGGTGATGGTGGTTGGAGTCCTTGCGCTTCTCCTTGTTCTTGTGCTTCCCAGATTTGGGCGGGACGCTCTGCGTCTCCGTGTTCTCCTTATTGCTCCCATTCTCGGGCACCTCCTCGGGAACATCCTCGTCCTCGGACACCACGTCGAGATTATCGAAGATGCTGATGCGGTGGACGCGGCCGTGCAGGTCCACCTCCACCATGCGCTGGGCCTGGGCGTAGGTCATCACCTCTCGGCCGGGCGACTGGGAGGTCTCGGAGGGGCTGGGCGACTGCTTGTTGGCGGCGCGGGCCTGGCGCCCCTTCTTCTTGTGCTTGCGCAGGGGGGTGTGCTGGGGCAGGGGCGGGTTATCGTGGTCATAGTGGTACAGGTGGTACTCGATCCCGCTGTAGCTCTTGTAGATCTTGCGGCAGGTGCCCACCGGGCACTCGTAGGGCGGCTTGGTGGCCCGCAGGTTGTGGCAGAAGGTCTTCACGTCGAAATCTACACCCATGGCGGGGCCGCGGGGGGCCGAGGCCGGGCCGGGCCCCCCGCCCCGCCGCCCCCTCCCCGGGCCCCGGCCGCCCTGGCCTGGCTCCCCGCTGCCCGCTCCTTCCCTGCGGCGGCGCTCCCCGGCGCGGGGCCGCGCTCAGCGGGCGGGCGGCTCCATGGGCGGCGGCGGCGGCGGCGGCGGGCCCGGGCCGGCCCCAACAATGGAGCTGCGGCGGCGCCTGGCGCGGGGCGGCCCTGGGTAAAGCGCCGCGCCGCCCTTAGCAACCGCACTTTCGCCACGGCACCGCCGGGCAGCAGCACCGGGCAGGACCGGAGGCACCGAGGACGGAGAGGACGGGGAAGGCGGCGGCGGCAGCGACGATAGCGCGGGGAGGCCACGTGGGAACGGCGGGAGCGGGCCGGGTCGCGCCGCGATGACGGTGACGAATCTGCCGCCTCGAATCACAGACCCCGCTGCCACCGCCCGGCCCCGCCTCAGCCCGACCCCCCGCGCCCCCCTCACCCTTTCGGTCCTCCCGGTCCCTCCGGACCCCTCCTTCCCCCAGGTCACCCCAATTTTCAAGGTCCTCCCGATTCCCCCGGCCCGGCTACACGCCGCCCGGTACCTTCGGCTCCCTAGCCACCCCCGCCCCACCGGTCCTCCCGCCCCCCTTGCTCTCCCCGCTCCCCCTGGCCCAGCACGGCAGCAGACCCGGTTGAGCAGTTTATTTACAGTCGGTAACGCAGTAGACACCCTCCTGCCCTCCGCCCCGGCACCCCCGGCGGCGGGAGCCCCGGCCGTGCGGCAGGGCGTGAGGCAGGCCGGGTTAGCAGAGCCGGAGGAGCGGGCACAGGCAGGAGCGGGGTGCAGGCAGGAATGGGGCGCAGGCAGGAGCAGGGCGAGGCCGCTGCCCCAAGGAGCAGCGGGGCTGGGCAGGCACTCAGGGTCAGCCTTCCCCTGGGGCAGAGGCCAGGCTGCTCTCAGGAACACGCACACCGCGGCACACACCGTGTTCCTCCCGGCTGGCCCTGCCCGCACTGCCACGGTCCAGGGGCAGTCCCGACTTGCTGCTGGACATCGGGCAGGAGGAACGGGCAGCAGAGGATGTCCAGCCCTGTGGTCTCACTGCCAGAACCGGGTCCCAGCCCTGTTTTGACCAACCATAACAGCTGATTATCTCCCTAAAGGGGCCACATCTCCATGGTTAAGCCCTGGTCACTGGCAGAAAAAAGGTGACATATCCTCGCCCCACCAGTCAGTCCCATGGCTCGGGGTAGAGCTACTCGGGATCTGCCCGGCGAGGCTTGATGTCACGGGTCTTCATGTAAGAGAGCAGCTGCTCAGGGATCTCAGCTAGCACGTCCTTGGCCAGGCGGGCCATGCTCAGCACCTGGTTGCCTGAGTCGTCCACGTAATCCCGAAATGGCACAAACTTTGAGGGCAAAAAGTTTGCAGTCAGTTTGGAAACTCTATTGCTGTGGGGTTCAGCAAGGGGGACTGAGCATCTCTCACCCGCAGCAGGTCTGGATTCAATGCCAGACTTACCTGTACAATGTCCCTCTCAGCATACCGTCCCCGGGAAGACAACCGTACCTCATCACCGTCCAGCTCCTCCATGGCTGGGGGTGACAGCTGGTGTCACCAAGCCTCGGTGGGATGAACACCGGGGATGGAAACACCAGCCCTTTGGATGTCTTTGGCATCCCAGAGGAAGGGACAATGTTTCCATCCGTCTTCCCTGGTGTCCCCAAGTCCCAACTCACCCTCAAACTCAGCTGGACCTACTCCCACGATGATGATGGACATGGGCAGGGAGGAAGCCTGTGGAGCAGAAGCAGGGTGTCAGCCAGGACAGTGTCCATGTGAGGTGAACTCAGAGCAACGAGGGTGCACTCACAGTGACAATGGCTTCCTTGGTCTGCAGCATGTCAGAGATGACACCATCAGTGATGATGAGGAGGACGTGGTACTGTGAGCCATCGGTCACCTGGGCGGCTATCCTATGGGGAAAAGGGATGGGGGCCCTCAAGCACCCCACTGGTGTGGGGCAGTCGACCCTGCTGTGGGACAGATGGCATTTGGGGATGGCAAAGGGGACAGCGCGCCAGTGCTCACCCAGCCACCTGGTTGATGACGGGAGCAAAGTTGGTAGGACCATAGAGCTGGACGGTGCGCAGGCTTTGGAGGTAGGACTCCAACACGCCTTCAATGCCGGCACAGCTGGGGTTATCCACATTGTTGTTCTGGGGGACAGAGATGGGGCACTTGGAGGGGGACCACAGCCCCTGCTGTCCCCCAGGCTGTGGGATGCTGGGGCAGAATGTTGCCAGGGTGCTTCCCCTCCCCACCAAGCTGCTGTGGGCACCCCCAAGACCAGCTTTGCCCCACAGCCAGGGGATCTGGGTTCACTCTCAGCCCCGTCCCACAGGGAGGACACACCAGAGGAAACTGGTGGGAGATCTTGCCGTCAGGTGGGACTTTGGCACCAAAGCCGTAGGCAGGGAAGAGCTTGTCGCTGTCGTAGTCCTGGATGATTTCCCCCACTGCCTTCAGTGCCAGGGCATAGGCGCTCAGCTGGTAGGGGCTCGCGTAGTGCAGTGAGGTGGGCTGGGATGGCAACCCTGCGGCATAGTGCCCGTCACACCCGCCCCATGGCCAGACCCAGGGTGATGGGGACCCCCCAGACACCAGGTGCACTCACCATTGGAGGCCGTGAAGTCAATGGCAACAGTGAAATTCAGCTGTGTCCTTAAGGGGGAGAGTGAAGGAGGCTGCCGGCCCCACAGCACAGGGACACCATCTTCCAGCCCCACAGTGCTGGAGTTTCCCTGCCCAGACCCATTGCCTCGGCTCCCCTTCCCCAGCCAGCACCCCACAGCCCCATGCCACCGTTCTGCATCTACCTCCCAGCCCCACCGCTCCCTTGTCACCCCCAGGCTGAACCTTCACTGTCACCACTGTCCTTGCCCCGAGACTCTCAGCCATGGGAGATCTCGAGGAGCCGGGGGGCTCCCAGCCCCCCACTCACCCGCCCCGTATGTAGTCAACGAAGGTGAACTCAGACTCAACAGAGAAGGAGAGCAGTGTCACCTGTGGGCACTGGGGATCAGATCTGGAGCCCCCTGAACCTGGCACACACAGCAGGTGGAGCCATACCAGCCCCTGGAAGGCAGGAGGCCCAGGAACTCCCCAGCCCCACTCACAGTGCCAGAATTCACATATTTCTTCTTCTTGCATTTTTTCCTGGGATTCAGCACCTGCAGACACAGGGGTGAGTCAGTCCTAGCGTGGAGTGCACCCTGCCCTCACCCTGCCCCACCACCCTACCTCATACACTGTGAACTGACTCTGTGCTCGAGAGAGCTCCCGGTAGCTGGTGGCAAATTCCCCAATGAAGTCATGGCTGCAGGAGGAACACAGGGTCAGTACAGCCAGGCACCTGGCTGAGAGGTGCCCTGGGAAGCTTCAGCAGCACCCTGGTGTGTAAGAATTTAGTGCAATACAACACTGGTGTCCCTTCCCTCACCTCCCATCGCGGTCCCAGTCGTACACATCTATCTTCACCGTCCTGAAAGTGAAGGCATGTAGGGTAAGCCATCAGCCAGGCTGGCACAGCCCCTCCAGCCCCTGATTTGGGGACACCCAGGCCCACAGCCCAACCCACAGTGAGCACCCTACCCACCACCTTCCAGCAGAGCCGCCCTGCCTGCCCAGTCTGCGGCTCTGCCAGGAGGGAGCGGGAAATTTGGGTCATGGTGGGGGCCCTGGAAAGGAGGGGGATGCCTTTATGTAATTTGGGTTGCAAAAGAGAAAAAAACCCAATCAGGAGCCAATTCTGAGCTGCCTGCCGCTGCGAGGCCAAGCCCACCAAGCACTGCTCACACCCTGCTCTGGCCCCACGGCTGCCCGTGTCCCTGTCCCGTCCCCGTTCCTGTACCGGTCGTAGTCGCCGTTGCAGAGGGCACGCACGGGGATGGTGAAGGGCTGCCACACCGGGTTCAGTGTGTTCTTCACCACCTCTGTCTTATGGCAGATAGTAAAGCTGGGGGGACAAGGCAGGGTTGGGCCATGCTGTCTGGTGACGTTGGCACCCTGTTTGCCCCAGTGGGTCCCTGTGCTCACGTGCCATCCTCATTGCTACGATAGAAGACGAGGAAAGGATCGGATTTTCCAAAGAAGTCCTTCTTATCCAGCTTGTTGGCACACAGCTGCATTGTGACGATGTCCTGGGGACAGGGACTGTCACTGCCAGCCACCTCCTCAGTCCTGGCACCAGCAGCTGCTCTGCTGAGGGACCATCAGCCCTCTCCACCCTGCAGCCTGTACACGGGTACTCACCCGGCAGTTGCTCAGTTCCTCAGCCAGCAGCAAGATAGTCCCACACCGCTTCCCTGGGACACCCCTGGAACCAGAGGCACACAGTCAGCTTGGGGACAAGGAGGACAGTTCAGGGACAAGAGAAGAGGTCAGGGTTGGGGCTTCTGTCCCACAGCTCCTGGTGCTTGGCAGTGTGATCAGAATCCCCAGCACAGGACATGCAGGGAGGGTTCCAGTGGAGCAGCTGGTGGAGATACAGGGTAGGACCCTCCCACCTCACCTCACCTCACCACAGGGTGTGACTCACGTTAGGGGTCTCTCCAGACGTCCCCGTTGGGACCCAATCACCTCGCCCAGTGCCACAAATGCCTGCCCCAGGAAGTCCTGTGCCCCAAAGGAAGCACTATGAGACCATGGAGGGCGGTTGCCCCAGTCCCCTACCACCCACACCCACCACTTTCTCTCCCAATGCACCCATGGGACCTGCCACCAACTTGACTCTGGGCCACCCCATTTCCTGAAGCTACACTGTGACCCAGGACCTATTGTTCCTCCCCAGGACTACCCCAGGTGCCCACTCCATGTGCCTTACACTCATTCTGTGCCCCTCGGGCCAACCCACATCCCTGGACCCATCCTGTGTTGCTCCCCCAAACTGCCCTCCATACCCTGACCTGTCCTGAACCCCTTGGGCCACCCTAGACCCATCTTACCCCTCAAAAGCCAACCCTATGGAGTGTCCTGGCCCCATCTTGCCCCACCAGGCACTCCCAGGTTCAGTGTTCCCAGGGCAGAGCAGGGGCAGGTGTGTGGCAGACACCTACCTTCTGCCAGTCCCCATGGGGCATGGAGAGATGGAGAGCAGGTTAGGGCCTGCCGAGGGGCACTTGTCCCCCCTGACAGCACCCACACAGGGCACAGCCTCGGGGTGTCCCCCCGGCACAGGCTGTGCTCACCTGCTTTAAAACGGAGCAGCTCTTGGAGTCCACATTGTAGCTAGTGTGAGAGAGCAGAGCCCTGAGCTGGTGCCTGCAGGGATGCTCCAGCACACAATCCCGCTTCCCCACCCACCCGTGCTATTCGACACTGTATTCTTATTTATTATCCTTATTTATTACTGACTCGGTGCTTTGTTCCACCCTCAGCGGGGCCAAGCCCTTCCCTGGTCCCCCTACTCACACATCGAAGCGCAGGTTTTGCTTCTCCTCGAAGTAGTAGTCGAGGACGAACTTGCGGACAAAGTCGGGGTTCAGGGTGTTGTCGATCACCTCGGTGCGTCCGAACTGCAGGGAGAGGGGTGAGGGCGGCCCCCCCAGGACCCGTCCCCATCGCAGCTGCCTCGGCGCTAATCCCGGTGGGGGATTAGCGCTGCTGGCGGGGCCGGATCATTAGCGTGGACGGGGAGGGATCATTAGCGCGGACACGGGTGGCCATATGGGCCCGTTTAACCCAGCCGGGGATTAGCCAGGAGAGGGGGCCACGCTCACCTCCTTCCACTCGCTGCTCCCCGAGACCTGCACAAAGAGGACGACCACTGCGGAGAGAGGAGCAGAGCCAGGCTGCCGTGCCGTGTCTGTGCCATGCCATACTCCCTGCCCGGCTCTGCCACCCACCTGGGTCGGACTTGGAGAAGGTGTCCAGGTCCAGCAGGTTCCTGGGGGAAGAGCCAGGCGTGAGCCAACCTGAGTGCCATCCACCTGGCCCAGCAACGGGTCCCCATGTCCATCCCCCTGATCACAGGTCAGCACCATGCCAGAAGGCCGTGCTGGCACCTATGGATAAGAGCATCAGCATTCCCAAGGAGACACGCTGGCTCCCTCTGCAAGGTTCGGTGGGGCAGCAGAGCAAGCGGCGAGCAGCGTCTCCAGCGCTGATGATGATTGAACATGACAGGGAACCCATTTACAGGATGAAACCTTCCCCGGTGCCGCCGGCGCCGGCTGAGTGCCCGCCGCGCCCCGGCAGCAGGAGCTGGGCTAATGGCAGGGTGCAGAAGTGAGAAGAAAGGAGACACTTGGAGCAGGGGCTGAGCAGCCAGTGGGCATCCCCCGACACACCTACCGGCAGAGCGATTGATCGTCGTCCTGTGCGCGGTGTGACACCGGGAAGTGCCGGGGGATGCTACCGGCTCTGCTGGGATACTTCCCGCACCCCCGGGGTGGCAGCACAGGGTGGGCTGGGGCACGGCGGGGGCTGCGGGGCTAAGCCAGCTGCCCTGGCCCCAGCACGCAGGGGAGAGACCCCACCCTGGTCTGGGCTGGGTCCTCGGGCTGCAAAGCCGAAGGCTGCCCTGGGTTGCGTCCAGGTGTGAGCCCCGGACCCTGCCTGGAGCTGCCCGGTCCTGTGGACCCACAGTCCCTCTGCCTGCTGTGAGGGAAGCTGGCAGCGGGGGCCAGGGCTCAGCCGCGGGGAGGCACAACAGCCCCCGGCCCGGCCCAGAGTTTGCATAGCTCGGGGATGTGCTGGAGGCACCCACCCTGGTCGGGGCACTCCGTGCCACAGGACCCACGGCACGGGGACGCTTCCCCGCGGCAGGACGCTGTGCCTGTCCCTGCGAGCGGGACCCCCGGCCGCAAGCAGCGGTGCCTCCGACGGGCTATATTTAGCCGCGGGCAGAGCGGCTCAGCCGCCGCCGCTTGATCGGCGGACCCTGGCCAGAAGCTGGGGCACGGAGCAGCCCCTCTCCTGCAGCCCCCATCCCGCTGCCACGTTCCCGGTCCCTCTGCTTTGCACCGAGCTCGCAGCCAGCGCCGGCACCCCGCGTCCCACCAGATCACCCACCTCCCACAAGCATCGCCCCGCGAGCGGCCGTCCCGTGCCCCAGCCGCGGGTGAGGGCATCGGGTCGCTTCACGCAGCCGTGCCCGGTGACAGCATCCCGTGGGACCCCAGGTAGGGGACGGGACGGGCAGCAGCAGGGCAGAGGGACGCTGAGCATACGCCCTGGCACCGAGAGCTACCCGGGGAGAGAGGAGGACGCGCAGCTCCCAACGCCTTGAGCCAGGGGCTGCGCGGCGGGCAGCGGGACGCAGCGAGCAGCCCCGCCGCGCATCCCGGTGCGTTTCGCACCCACCCGTCTCCACGGACTAGCCGCCGCCCTCCCGCTCCCTCGCCCGGCTCCCGGCTCACCGGCAGGACACGGTGAGCTCCACCTTGGTGCCCGGCACGCTGCCGGCCGCCGGTTCCAGCGCTCCCGGAGCCGCCATCCCCGCCCGGGCGCCGCCGATGCTCCGCGCCGCCTCCTCCCGCGCCGCCGAGGAGGCGCGCCCGGGGGCGGGTACGGCACGGGCACGGCTCGGCTCAGCACAGGCACGGCTCGGCCCAGCTCGGGCAGGACGGCCCTGCCGGCAGCGGTGGCACCGACCCGGGCACCAGGGGGTTCAGCTCCCGGGACTCGGCTCCACCGGAACGTCCCGCCCGCGATTCCCAGTCAGGGGCACAGCGGGCTCAGCCCCATTCCCGCCCCGCCGGGGGCTTCCTCCCGGGCTCGGTTCGGTGCTATTTCGGTGCCGACGCTCGCGAAGAGTGGGCCGGGCTATCTATAGTGAGCGGCTCCCCCGCGCCGCCCCCGCAGCCCCCGCCCGCAGCCCAGAGAGGAGGCAGGAGAGGGCACAGCTCGGGTCATTTACTGCAGAGACTCGCCGAAGACCCCGCACCCCCCAGCCCCAGGCAGGGGGGGCCGGCGGGCGCTGGGTGCAGCAGGTGCCCGCACCACGGAGAGGGTCCCAGGACTCTGCTGGGGGACGTGCCAGCCCCAGTTTTCCAGGCAGTGGTCTGGGAACGCCGTGTTCAGAGGGTGCTGCTGCCTCTCAGTCCCACGCCCCGCACAAACTGCTCGAGGAGGCCACCGATGGCCCCAGAGGGGCTGGGGGGCACGGCCTTTAGGCCGATGGTCCGGCTGTAGCTTGCCAGAAAGGCAGAGCGCACTTCCTCCAGACGACACTCACGGTCACTCGGTGACACCAGTCTAGGAGAGAGAAGGGGAGGTCAGTGACTGCAGCCATCGCTCTCCACATCCCAGCTCTCACTCCTGACACAGGGCTGTGCTGCTCCACGGGCTGCAGTGGCTAAGGCAGTGCAAGGCAAAAAGGCTCTGTCCACAGCGCTGGTGACAGCTGGTGCCACTGCCTCCTCATCCAACCCACGGAGCCAGCTGCAGCCTCAGTCTCCTGCTCCCCACGGGGTTTCCTCCTTCACACACCCCACTGTCCCCTGTTTCTCCCACCACCATAGTGTTCATAAGGCTGCAGTTCATAAACAAAGTGGCTGCTCACATCAGTCCCTATGCCAGCTCCCTCCCCTCCTCACACAGATGAAGCCTGTCCACATTTGCTGTGCCTGGACAGTTGCTTCCTACCTATCTGCAACCATCCCTCACTTCCACCAGCCCCAGCCTCGCGTGCCTGTGCCAGCAGAGACAGCTCTGTGGAAGGGGAATGAGAAGGAGCAGACAAGGTGACAAAAGCCCCAAGGAACACTTCAGCCATAGGAAGAGGAGAGTTGAGCAGCGCTTTACTTCTGCTCCCCAGCATGGCTGCTCTCGGCAAACAGGAGCAGAGTAGGGCATGACTTCCCACGGGACCTGCTCTCCTCTCCTGCTGATCCACACACCTGGTTAGGGGCAGGGGGAAAACAGCAGAAGGAAGGCAAGACTAGCCCAGGGAGCAGGGGAAAGCAAGACTGGGGCCCAGAGACAGCTGTTCCCACCTCTCCAGCCTCAAACGATCCTTGCTGTGGTGACTCTGCGACAAGCCAGTGGTTCCCAGAGAGATTAAGACATTCCTCAAAGGTCACTCCAAGGGCACAGTGCGAACCTTCCCCATAAAAAATTCTCTTTAATCTGCCAGCGCCTGGGCTGGCTATAAATTGGCACAGCTCATTTGAATGGAAGTGTTAACCACCCACAGCCAACAGCTTCGGTCCGGAAACAGCAGCAAGAGGATATGGTGGGAGGCCTATAAACAGCAAGCGATGCTGAGGCAGCCAACCAGGCCGCTGTTTACTGTGTCTGATAATAAAGAGAAGCCAGAGGGCAAAAAAAGGCAACAACATATCTAAACACATTAGCGATGCTTTTTGGCAACCTAATTAGGACGTGGAGCTCGCAAACCTGCTAGCATTTAAAATAAACTCCGTGAAGGCAGGACTTACTTGCACCCGAGTGCAGCGATCTCAGATGTCACGCGCAGAGGTAAGCGAGGGCGTGCAGCAGTGAGGTCCCGTGGCTCGTGGCTCTCGCACCTCTTTACAAGGCAGATTTTGTATTTGGGTTTTTCGGTTTGTTTCGTGGAGCGAGACACTCCAAGGCACAGGGTCAAGCAGCCAGCCACTGCTCCACACCAAGCCCTGCAGACTGGCTGCAGCATTTCACCCTGAGCTGCTCACCGCGGAGGCAGGTCGCACTTCCCTGCCAAATCCACGGCACTCTGCCCCGCTACACTTCCTACAGCCTGCCCGCTTGCCTGCAGCTTGGGGTGCGGGATGAGAGGAGGCTGTCAAAGCCCCAGCTCAAAGGAAGCCCTGACAAGCCCCACACAAGCACAAGAAGTAGGCTGTGAAAAGCATACCTTCATCGAGCTGCTGCCAGTGAAGATGCAAAGTGGGAACTTAAATGGAATTAAAAGAAAAAAAAAAAAACATACTGTGTCGGGCTGCAAAAACTGGGATAAAACCACAATGGAGTCCTGAGCAAACAAGGCTGATGCAGAACAGAGAGAGGGTAGAGGCTCTGGGTTAAGCTCGACACGACACCACTGGGAACTCTTCATCCCTTCAGTGCAGTGCCTGGTCCTGGCACCTTCAGTTGAGCAGTCCCCAGCCCTCAAGCAACCCACAGCTTTAGTGAATAGCTGAACAGGGCAGAGCACCCACAGGAGAAGCACCACTACTGTTCTCTTCCTTTTGAATCCACTTCTCCAAGCAGTCACTTTCCAAACTGCATAAGCCTAAGGCCTATCAACTTTGATTCATGTTTCTCTACTGAATTCCCTATTCTGACATTAGATACAACTCCAAGGGCAGCAACAACTTGCTGGTGATCAGCAGTGACCAAGCACAGCCAGGCTCAGGACACAGTAAAGCAGTCACTATTCAATGCCCATCCTTCAGTCCCTTCTCCCTTGCCCATCTCCAAAATACTGCAGGAACAGCTCAGTGTGTCCTCAGGAAAGGAGAAGAACAAATCCTGGCCAGGCCATGTCCAACATCTCTTGCAATGTTTTGATCTGTCAATTCATGGATCTTGTAGCTTCACTGTAACTTGAAGGCAGCTGCTCTGCTCTGTTCAGCAGCACAGCACGCAGCCACACGAGACACAGAGCCAGGGCAGGCAGCTGTCTCACAGGACACACGGGTTTTCATGTCGCCTGCCCTCAGCCTCCAAAGCACGTACTCAGATCTCAGTAAGGGACTGAGCATCTGGCAGCACAGCTCTAGCATTGCTCGCTAGCAGCAGCCCCTGATCTGCCATTTCAGTTTCTTGATGAAGAGCTTGCAGCCTGAAGGCACAAACCAAGGCTCTCCTCTAACAGCAATTAAAGCGCATCTCCAGTCTTGCAAGCTTCCAGAGGTGGATTTCTATTTGGGGAGGAACATTTGCCTCCCAGCCATTTCACATGGCAGGACACAAGGTCTCTGTGGCTCTGCACCGGCCAGGCACAGCACCTGAAAATGACACTGCACAAGCCCAGACAAAATTTGGGTTACAGAAGGAAAGTCCTTCTCTTACTCCAGCAAGGATCTGACCCCAGTGGGGAGATGTAGGTGAGCAAAATCGAAAAGCAAGAAATCTGGGTTACCAGTCCTGTCCTGACAAGCATGAATCCTCAACTGCACTCAATTATACCCAAATTCAGCATCTTCGAGGAAGAGAGAAAAACCTCTTCTTCCTACAGAAAGCAAAGAACTTCCCCATCATTAGGCAGAGAAAGTGCCATTTTCTTTCCGTGTTCAGCATAAGCAAAGAGTGCTCAGGGACTGAGTTTGTGGATAGAAACCATCGAGGCAGAGAAGGTGGAACAGTTTGTTATGGGCTCCCAGGCTTCTCCGAAAGTGCCAGAGTGATAAAGTTGCAGCGCTCGCAGGCAGCCAAGAGACCCAAGGAGAGATCCTGCATTTAAGACACTTACAGGCAAGTGTTAGAGAACTCATCCGGGAAGCTGCAAGGGAGAGAGGCGTCCGCGCTCAGGCTTGCCTGCTCCCGAATACTGCCACACCCTGTCACCATCTGCCAGCTGCCAAAGTCTGTGGAAACGGAAGATCCGGGCAGAGAATGATCGGCCGATCTGGGGCAGAGAGAGAGGGAGACGGCGCCATCAGTCAGAGCATTCAGCCACAAGCTTCTCACTGCTGCTGCTGCTGCTGCTGCCAGGGACCTGCTGGGCGCGCGGCCAGCACCGCCCGTGCCAGCGCTGTGACACGCGGGGACCAGGGCACAACATGCAGCTCGAGCTGGGCCCCAGACCAAGCCTTTCCTTTGAAAGTGAAGGGAGAGCCAAGCTGGCTGGGGCCAACAAAGCAGCAGGAGCACACCAGGAGCTGGACAGGAGAGAGCCAGCACAAAGCAGATGGCCATGCAGAACTGAGAAACCCATTAGTGAGATGGAACAGCATATCCTGCCCTGAGTCCTTCACAGCTGTGAAAGCTGTGCTGTACAAGGGACATTCCCCTGTTGCTTGTTGTAGCTGTTAGCACATCCCAGGGCAGCAGGGCAAATCAAGGTTGTGACTTGGTTAGTGCTGGGAAAGACTTAGAGATCATTGCTCTGGCAGCAGTTAGAAAGCAGATCATTCCTGAGACATTACCACCAGATCTGAACAGAGCCAAGGCTCAAGGCATACCCAGGACACCTACCCCCTTCATTTCTGTATTAAAGAACAGACTGTGCCAGAAAGCAGGTGACAAAACATCTTCAGGACAGGCTAAATAGCCAAGGAAGAATAATTGTTTGATGTATGCAATCTCCCACCAGGAAAGAAAGAAGCATGAAACACGGCAAGTGAATCTGAGGAGTCCCTCCAAAATCTCAGAGAAGAGGGCACAATCACTTGAGACAAAGCCAGAGCTCTTGGCTTCCAAGGGAGCAAGCAATTATTAAGCCTTGCTGCACAGCAGAGTATACATAGCTGGAAGCACAGCCTGTGGCAGAGCTGCTCAATTACACACTACCACGATCTTCTGGATAATTTATCTGAGTTCTGCTGGGCAGAGAGCAGTGCTCCAGCTCTGCTGGGCCAGGTACTTGCACGCTGTCTTCACAGCTAAGAATAGCAGTGGCGCACTGCAGCTGCTCCCCAAGGGACCAAGAGAACAGCCACAAAGACAGGCTCTCCCACAGCAAGAAGGACCTGAGCTAGACTGGAAAGCAAGAGTGGGAAGAGATGCACAGCAGGAAACCTATTTGCAACCTCCATCTCATTCCAGGCCTGCCATTTAATTAGTCTGATCAATACAGCCAAGTTTGAGCAGTGTGAAATGTCCTGAGCTGGCTGTACAAGTATCAGCTTCCCATCATGGCTGCAAGTCTGAGGGTAACACTCCTGTGGGGCAGCTCAGGCTCTGAAAGGACATGACAGCAGAAATCAGGGAGAGCAGAGCTTCACCTGTCTCACACAGATCTTGCTCGCTGGCTGCTCAGTGAACTGAGGAGTGAGGGTCAGAGCATTGGGAGAAGCCTGTATTGCTTTTCCTGGGGTACATAATACCTGAGTAAGAATGAGGGCACTTCACTGAAAGCAAAGCCAAGCACATACTGTTAGAAACACCTTCAGGAGATCAGACAGGGATAACCTTCCCTGGAAAGCAAGGAATTTGTAAGGGAAGGGGAGCTGCTGTTCAGTGACATCTACCTCTCTCCACGCCTTTGGAAGATAAAGTGGAGGGAGTCAGTGTGAAGGAGAGCAGGCAGAGTGTTTGAGCCCACAGCACTGTGCCACGATGGAATCACAGTGGGAACAGTGCAGGATGCCAGGGAGAAGCATGGAGGAATGCTGCTTCATTGCAGAGTGAAGAGGAAGATGTCACCTCCCTGAGAGCACAGCACAGCCAGACAGGAAAAACAGGAGTGTCACACATGGTGACACAAAATTGAGCTAAAGGAGTAAAGAGATCTGTAGGCAATAGGCTTGGGCTGAAAGTAGGCAGAGACAGAATGGCTGATAAAAGCACAGTGTATCTCCTGCAAGACTGACTTGGTGACTCTCTAGTCCTCCAGCCCTTCCTGGGGTCCCCAACCCTGTCAAGCAGCTGTGCAAACTTAGAAAGGTTTCATCTAATGCAACAACACTGGGGTCTAAGAGTTCAAGGCAGTCAATTCTGTGTCTTGCCTCCAGGCAGCAGAATAAACACTTGTCAATTCATTGAATAAACTGATTGACTCTGTAATGAGTCTAAGTAATTTCTTTCCTGGCCCAGAGAGCTGAGCCTGGCCAGCAGAGGTAAGATGCTGTGGCAGACCTTCCCCTCTATTCCCAAAGCCTTCTCAAGGGAGGCTCCTGAGGAAATGTCACAATCAATAAGCATCTTGAACAGCCTCAAGAGACAGCAGGGACTAAGCCTGGGAAGACACAGCATGGGAAATTTTGTATTCTCACTGCAATAGCAGCAGAGCTTCTTAAAAGCTGAGCTTGGCTTGACACCAAGACTAGATGTCTGGGGTGACTGCACCCCAATGCAATCCAGTCAATGCTACAGGTGAAAGTCTCCCTGTAATTTCTACCCTGAATATTTCTTGTAAAGCCTTACTGCAGAGCCCCAAAACAGCTTCAGTGAGGCCCTGGGAACAAGCTGGAACTGCCAGGACACCAGAAGCAGTTCCCAAGTCTGTAAGAACAGCATGCCTGCAATACATGACAGCCATGCCAGAGGCTGGCCAGGAGTGAGGGCAGCACAGAGTGCTGGGAAGCAGCCGGACAGCAGCAGAGCTGACATGGTTAGAGGAGATGAGATACAGCCAATCTTCAAGTTGCTGTCTCTGCCACAGACATCTAATGGCAGACAGAAAAAGAATCAAAGTGAGCTTCACACACCCACCTCTTCAGGTCCACGAGTGGGAAGAAACTCCCTCAAAAGTGCAAGATTAACTAAATTAGATTAGCAAAACAGAGATGAGCTGCAAGCTGTTCCTTCACACAAGAAGGGACCTCTCGCAGGCCATAAACTGGCAGCTCCTAACCTGGAATGGTTCCTTTAATTAGGTCAGTGCTTTCCATGCAACATGCAGCACAAGACAGTATTTCAGAGCACATGGACACTCACTTGCCTGCCAGAAAAGAGTCAATACTGGAGGCAGAGCAACAGTCAGGGATCCTTCTCTTTCTTAATACGTAACTGAGATGAGTGCCAAGTGCCAACAGCTAGGCTCCATCCTGCCCCTGCTGCTCCTGCTCACCTGACGTATTTCCACACACCTAGGACTATTTGGGAAGCAGCTCATTTGCCAGCATATGCTCTTGCCTCAATCTGAAGCATTAAGTAGGTTCTGTATGTACAGGCAGACTGTGGCAACCTGGAGTAAAGGGCAGCCCTTCCCACCTTTGCGTGGGCAATATTGGCAAGGAGTATGGCACCTTGCCAAGCACTGCAAATCCTGGCTGAATCCCAGACAGTTATCTACAGGCTGGGATAGTGCCCCAGCAGCCTGTTCTCTGTGAGCACCATTTCTGATTGCAGCACATAGTCATGTGCCAGCCAGCAAGCCCATTTTGTGGCATGGTCGTGCAGTAATTCCAGAAAACATTCCTGTAAACAATTCATCTCCTGCTGTGGTCACTACCCCAAGCTGTCACACTGCATATACACCTTCTGAGTGAGGTGACTGTAAGGAGCAAGACACACAGTGCACACACACTCTTCTCACTACCAACAAAACACCCAAAGCCAAGGGGCAGCAGCTCCTCTGTCCCACTGTGCTCCCTCCAGAGCCACAGCTCAGCCATCTGCAGCCCTTAAGTAAGGGAATTCTCTGTGACTGCTGGTCAAAGCAGATCCACTGCAATTTAACTCCTCCAGATCTCGACTCTTTAGATCATAGTACTTTGGGTTTTGTTTAATTGACTTAGCAAAAGCACGTTCAACCAAAGATTATCCAGCTGCTAATCCACATTAGTGCTATGTAGACACACGCTAAATCCCTGACACAGATACAGAATTTTTCTGCAGTGTCATGGGATGCTTAGACTGCTGGTGTCAAACGCAAATTCAGGAAAAGGTTTGCAAACTGCAACCCCACTGCATGCAGGGGGTTCAATCTGAGGCACTCTGACTGCCATACTCAGAGCTCTCTGTAGAACAAGCAGCACCTTGTTCTACTCTGCAAATAGTCTATGTAATATCTTCCTGTGTGTTTGTCTTCTGCAGATGTGATCTTACCATCATGTTGAAATAAGCCAGAAAGACTGATAGGAATTGCCTTTGTACTGCTTTGCCTAACAACAATCATCTTGGAATTTACTCAGGATCTCTGGATCAGAGCAAGATTCACAAGATGAGCTGGTAATGTGACAGCAGCAGCCTGTTGACATTGCCTGGCCAGGAGAGATGCTTGGCTCCTGATGTCTGACTGGGCATTTGTGACCCCTTCTTTTAGGGCAGTCCAGTTCCCCTTTCCCAGGCCATGCTCATGTCTCCTCCTGACTTGCCTTTTTGTTCCCTCCAGAGCCCCCCTGCCTGCCAGCACCTGGACTGGGCTGTTGACTTGAACTACCTGAAGGACACCTGCTGGCATTTTACAAGCAACCATTTCAACCACTGCAGCAGAAGTTGAGGAAAGTGTTTTGTTGCTATGGCCACGCAGAGGATTAGGAAGTCAAGTATAGTGGTTTCTTCATCTCAAGAGCCTTAGGTGTTGACCTGCCAGCAGCACTGCAGGAATAAAAGTATTTTTGGCATCCTGATCACTCTCTGTGCTCCTGCTTTTCCATCTTAGTACCACAATTTTTCAGGAGGTGAAGAGACAGAAATTACCTCTTCCTTCTGTCACAGTCCTCCACCCAAAATGGGACCTACTGTATCCTTCGGGGTAGAAAATGGTGGCTGAAGGTACTGTGCTATCTACCAGAGCAATTCAGACTATCACAGCTGAAGCAGGGAGATCAAAGGCCAAGTGGAATGACAGAACCTCTTTCAGGAGAAAACATACCATGCTTAGAATCCAGAAACTGCAACCCATGACAGTGCCTGATAAGGCAACCCTAACCCTCACTATGGTGCTCTTCCACCTACTTCTGTTTCTCTCTTTGCTCTTGCAGAGCAGTCTGGCTGAAGCATTACAAACTGCTTCTTCCTGAGCACTGCTGCAAACTTGCTACCAGCAAGCACTGAAAGCCTGCCAGACCTTGGGAATGGCATGGGACTACACACAGGAATTGTGGCACTACCATTGTGAACAAAGCAGCTCCCAAGACAAGCTGTTTTCTTTCCAGTATTTCCTTCTCTTCTCAGGAGATTCTTTCCATCTTACAGAAAATGCAGAGGTGGGCCCCAGCAACAATTCCAACCCTTCCTATTGATATCTCTCCCTGGGGAGAACAGTTACCCTCATTTATGAAAACTGTCAGACACTGGGGTTTTTCTCTGGAATCGTGAGACACTTGTTAAGAAAGTCTTATAAATTTTCAATGTTTTGCTTGTTTGTTATTTTATTTTCCATACGATGAGAGAGTACTCAGATTTAGCTGGTGGCTGATTCAGAATCACTACAAAAAGACTCATCAGAAAGCCTGCAGAGGCTACACGAGCATATGACGCTGTTAGCAACCTCTTATCTCAGGGTCTCTTTATTCCATGTTGGCCTGAACACACAGTGTTTGCTCCACGGGCTCTGCTCTTTCTTCCCCAGGCCAGCTCATGGCTCGACGCTGCCCTATTGCAGTGTCAGACTCCAGAAGGGTGCCTTTGTTATGGTGTGAGATTAGGCTCAGCTCCAGGGTCCCCATTCCCCAGCAGGAACACTCAGCCTTCAGGGCAGAACTCCTTTGTGCTGGCACAGTGCTCGAAGCTTGCTCCCAGCAGATTCCTACCTCTGCTTGTCACCAGCACCCAGCTTTTTTCAACCTGTGTCATCAGGAGGGTCAGCAGGTGAAAAGGGGGACAGGACAGATGCAGAGTGAGGTCTGCTTAGTTTGAAAAGCTTCCTTCCCCAAACACCACAGCCATTTCAAACCCTGGTGGATGTGTTAGACAGAGAAAGTGCTGTGAGCTGCAAGCATGCAGGATGCAGAGATGCCAGAGCTCAGAGTTGAGGCATGCGCTGAGGACAGGCATATGACAGCTGGCTGTTATCAGCACAGCTCCTTGCTCCTCTAGGGGCTCAGGCAGGAGTGTCTGTGTTCAAGGGCCAGCACTTCAGATAAGGTCAGACTAGAGAGGAACAGGCCTCCCGAGGTTTGTTTGTCTGTAGACACAAACACAGGTGCTCCAGTGTTTTCAGAGCCATAGAAGTGCAGCCCTGCACTCCCTTTACCAGACACTCATTTTGCTGAGAAATGCCCTGCTCCCACCTCACCTGGATCTGGGCACTTCTAGTGGGCTGCTTCCAATCCTCAGGAAGTTATCAGAATGGGCTGATGAGGAGGAGCTGGAGGACTTGACTTCACCCATCCCTGTGGAAGGCAGCCTGTCTTCAGACTGCTGTGCTCTGCTCCAGAGCACGGCTTGCGGTGACGATGCACAGCTCTTCCTCCTGAGGGATAGAGGACGTGGGTGAGAAAGCTGACTTTTCTATGTACTCCAACTAGGAAGCCTTTCCACCACAGGCTGGAGTTCAGCCCAGCAGCTACAAGCTCTTGTTTCCACTGAACCCGCCCTCCTCCCTCCCAAGGAGCCATGAGTCACGGAAAGGGCTCAGCGAGGGGGTACACTGAGCTCAGCCCATCTCAGCCCATTCTTTTATGGATCACCATCCACGTGACCTGCAAATCAGAGATGGGAGAATGCATCAGCCCACACACACACAGCAATTGCTTTGTTTAGTCTAGCAGCAAAAATGCCTTGAGCAAGGGGCCTCCCAGCGGGGAAAGACCATTTCAATCTGCTCCAACTCCTCAGTGTCAGCCCAGGTGGGCGTTCATGCGCACCGAGGGCAACAGGGACACACCACAGTGTTATTTTCCCTTTCAGCAATTCCCTTTGGACACCTCTGACCACACTTCTGACCATGTGATTACAGCTGGCACTCACTCTAGAGGTAGCTACACTTCAGTTCTTTCTCTGAAGTGTATGCTGACAGCCCAAACTGCTCTGGCTTCTTTCCTAGCCAGCACATTCAGACTCAGTCATGATTCATTGTCCATTGCTGCATCAGGCCTTAGCTCACAGTACCATCCAACTACATGCCAAACAAGTACACATCTGGGACTAATTCATATCACTGCTGCTCCACGTTCAGAAGATTATCCTTCTTACAGTTTGGTTTTTTTTTCCCTTGGAAGAGTCCCAAGAATTACTCCCCTTCCAAGAACACACTGAATTGGACAAAGACTCTCTATGTACAAAAGTAAAAAAGAAAAATTCTAAAGCTAATAAACTCTAGGGGAACTCTTCCTAAAACATGGAAGGGGATCTCAGCTTTGAGATCTCAAGCACTGTTAGCAAGTGCAGCTAAAGACAGGCTCATTGTACAGTGGAAAGTGAGATATCCTCCCTTCATTTTTTGAAGGGTGTCCACCCTCAAACATCACACCACAGCCTCTCTTAAGCTTTATTCATCTCATGTTATCATAGCTGCCAACATCTCCAAGTACAGCCTGCAGAAACAGGTCTGAACAGCTAAAAATCAAATGCCTCTCCCTGCACAGAGACTGTGAGGCCACCTGTTTTCAGGGCAACACAACAAAGTACAGCCCCTCATGCTATGCAGAGCACAGCTCATCCAGCTTGTAGCAAGCCCTATGTATTCTCCAGACTACAGAGCCACAACAGCCTGCAGTAAAACACCCATGACCAGTCTTCTCACTGAGCACTCACGGCATTGCTCACAACATTCCCCTTTCCCAAGCTCATGCCCCCCAGCATGGCCCAAACCATCCCTGCAGAGCAGCTGCTGGCCCCATCACAGCCTGAGGTCTCCCACAGAAATAAGAGCAACCCAGAGTTAGGAAGCACATTGCAAAATCAAGCCCTGCTCCACACAAGTGCATCTCCTCCAGCATGCTCTGGTCACTTCACATCTTGTAAAAAGCACACATAGGTTCTGTGCAGCAGAATCCAGCCTGTATGTCCTGAGAATTCAGAGCAACACAAATGCTTCCAGCTCACTACCCTGCAGCCCTGCAAGTGGAAAATTGTTCTCTACTCAATGCAGTCACTTCGATGTGGATAGGCAGGCTCTGTGTGTTAAGAGGACTCTGTGTTGCTCACTTAGCAAAGAGTTTGGGACACTCCATCTCCATTTTGTGATTCTGCAGGGATATTCTCCTTTCCCTTCTCAGCACTTTAGACTGAACATACAATGTGCTTTAGAAAGGCTGCTGCCACGAGCACGGCTGCAAGCTCAGTCCCAGAGGATTTCAAATGCCTCCAGCACAACCCAGATTTAATTTAAAATAATTGCAATATAAAATAGCATCTTCACATGTGCTGAGGGAGAGAAGAGAAAAATTAAACTGAGAGGGGCAACCCTACAGCAAGGCTCTGAAATCCCCAAACAGCACCAGAAACTCCACAAGCAAGTCCAAAACCTGTCCCAGAGCAGCAGAGTTGCCAGACACCTTCTCCTCTTCCAGACAGGCACCTGCATCCCCAGGCAAGTCCTCTGTGACCCTCTATCAAGAGGCAGTACTGAAAAGTCTGTGTTCTCCCCTGGAAATGTCTCTAAGCAGTGCTTCAGGCAGGAACCTCCTTTCAGCACACACACCTCATGCTGGTAGAGGGGCTAAAATGTAGAGGGAATTCTTGGCCACCCAGCCCATCTCCCACTAACTTCAGACACTCCCTGTGTATAATGTCTTTCCTAAACTCTGATTAAGCTTCATTTTAGGGCAGCTAAACCATCTCCACTTTTCCCTGGGGAGGCTGCTGTGAAATGTAATTTTTCTGCTAGTTTGGAACAATCTTTTAAAAGTAATGAAATCCTTTGTGGATGAAGTTTAACAGTGAAACTGGTGAAAATGAAACAAATGCGCTTTACTCTCATCTATGTACAAACTTTGGAGCATCCCTGCAGAACCCTGGCAGCCTTTTAACATGGGGTGGCCTCCAACTTTTGATGCAGAAGCTCTGGAGTACAAACTGCAGCAAAGCTTCTGACAGCCAAATTCCTCCCCTCACTGTAAGGAATCCATGCTAGAGAGAGCAAAGCTGGAGGGCAAGACACTTCAGAAATATGTTTTCCATCAGGCCCAGAGCCAGCCCCTTCTGTTCAGCCCAAGTGGTTTTCTCCTCACCATGCTGCTTGAGCCTGTGCTCCTGCTGGCATCAGCTCCACTGCTTCATAGGTAAAGCTCCCAGCTGCTCCAGGGGAACTTTCCATCCCCAGGGAGAAGTCACTGCTCAGGCTTGTGGTGCTGCCTCGGTCTTTCTGCTCTAGAGAGAAGTAAACAAAGCTACCTGAAGACCAACTTGGTTTCATTCACTTTCTCTCCCTTTCAGCAATACACTTCCCTCTACCCTGTGTTCTGGCAAGGCCCCACAGGCAGCACACCCATTTGGGGTCATGCTGAAGCTGAAAATCCAAGTCCACAAACAATGAACCATCAGCAGCACCCAGGGGCACTGATGCTTGACACTCACTGAGCATGCAGATCTCTTCCAGGGTGAAGCCAGGTGGCAAACTCTTCCTTCTGGGGATGGAAAGACAAAGTTACCTCAGGCACACTCCAGGGCAGGCTGGCCATAGCCAGGTCTCTGTCACACACAGCAGATCAGAGTAGTGGGGAATTAGCTATGCAGGGGTAGAGGGGAGAGGATGGGCCAGTGTGCATTGTCTGACTCCTAACAGTCCCAACCCAAACTCCCTGTGCTGTGAGAAGGTGGCAACAGGCAACACTGCACATGATGTGCTTATTCAGAGCATCCAGGGTGGGCTTTGCTTCTTTCTGTCCCTCCTGAAATACGGAGGTTTGATGCTGGGCAGTCTGTTACAAACCAGCCACCCCTCTGTGCCCACCAGTGCCTGATGGAGCTTGCTGTGCAGCCTGCTTGAGCCAGAGCACACACCTCTGGGCTCACCTGTGCTAAAGCAGCCATGGATAGTCATTAGGCAGAGAGCACATTTCAGCATGGACAGTTTTTCAGAGCACAACGTGGCATCTCACCAGCCTCGGCCCCGTTTTGCAGCCTTCAGAGTGCAGAATAAATTAAAGAAAACTGGGCCAGGACACCAGGGCTTCCATCTCCCCAAAGAAGCAGCACTAACAAGCTCCCTGGCTCTGTAGCCCATGCAGCAGCAAGCACAGGCTCCTTACCTCTGTGACTTCAGAGCAGAGAACTCCTCCGAGGTGATGTGCTTCAGAAAATTGAAGCAGAAAAAGAAAATCTGAGCAAAGGGAAAGAGAAAAGCGGTTCAGGAATGAACCCGAGGCTCCATGCAGCCTCTTATCTTGATGAGGAGGTGCTGGCAGGAAGGAGATAGCAAAAAATCTGCAGCTACCAGCCTCCAGTGTGCCACGGGCTGCCACCATCCCATCCTGGGCCTTCTCTTCCATGTAAACTGCCCCTCTGCTTCCTGACACAGGGAGGCCCAGAAAGGAAAGGGAACAAGAAGTCTCCTTATCAGTGCCTTGCACACATGCTGCAAGCCCACAGCAGGTACTTATGCCATCAGTGCAGAATGGACAGAGATGGCAGCAGCTGCTTATACACCCAGGTGAGCAGCAAACCCAGCAGGACTTGCACAGTTAGAGCCACATGCTCCACCTCAGCAGCAGACCAGTACCACCTCTGGAAGCATGAGGTACCACAGCATTTGTGGCCCCAAGCTCCTGCCCTGCCACACCCCAGTGTGCTCTGCATCACTCACCCCACTGTGCCTCTGCCACCTCACCCACCCCTGCAGAGCTGTGCCCTTCTCCTGGGAGAAGTGGGGAGCAGGCAGTGTCAGAGGCAGCCAGGCACCCCCTCTCCTGCTGCAGATACTGACTCCACCCATGACCAAGCAGGCACCAGAGCAGAGCTCTCAGGCTTGAGCCAGCAGAACTCCAGGAAAGGAACGAATAGGAGGAATGATACTGACTCTTTCAGGGGATTCTGTAGCCCTGAAAGATGGAAAATAGGCCAAAGTTGCGTCTCTGCTGTTTGAAGGCAGAAGATTCCTTAGTAAGGTGAGAGTTCAAGGAGCAAGCGAATAGCAACAGGGTTAGACAAACACCCCATTTCTTTTCTACTCAGAAATGATAGCGCACTATACTGCAACGATAGTCAGAACAATCTGTTCTTGTTGTTCAACAGCAAAAGATTTTGAAGAGAATTCCTTCCACTAATTTTTAGTGTCCTCCAGGCCCACATGTGCACCCACAGACACATCCCACCAAACTCACACACCAGAACCAGCACAAGCT
The DNA here is from genome assembly GCF_027579445.1 of Ammospiza nelsoni. NCBI lineage: Eukaryota > Metazoa > Chordata > Aves > Passeriformes > Passerellidae > Ammospiza > Ammospiza nelsoni. The sequence goes on from NC_080643.1 coordinate 9,189,561, forward strand.
GCTCCATGAGCCTGTGATGACATGCAAGCCACATGCAGCTGCAGCACCCAGGCAGGAGGGCTGGCACTCAGGAAAAGCACACAAGACTATCCAGCTTTATTTTCAAGGAGTCACACACCTTAAGCATCCTTCTCACTGCTGAGCTGAACAGCAAGTCCTAGCACTCTCTGATGTGGGGCCTGAACACTAATGGCACAGGAGAGAAACTGGCAGGAGTGACACCCCCCAACAAAACTGCAGCCTGAGAGAGAAGTAACCCCACAACTTATGCATCACAAAGTGACAGGGCGAGGCTCTTACCTTGTATTTCCAGCACCTGAAAAATCTTTTTAGAGCCCAGCCACACCACTGATACTACCAGGAGCAGGCAGTGAATGCTGCTACCATAAACAGCTATCCTGAGAACACAAAGCAGTGCTCAGCCACTGCCCCAGACCAACACTCACCTCTTCTCCTTTACTGAGTCGATCAACTAGCATGTGCCTGAAAGAGAGCAAGGGAAGCTCAGTCACAGGCCAGAATCAGCACAAGAGCACAAGCTGTCAAGAACAGCCAGATGCCTGAGCTCAGGTAAAAAAAAAGGCATCAGCCCTTCTTGTCCCAGCTCATTGGGACTGCTCAAACATCAACTTTTGGCTGTGAAAAAACATAAAATGACCTCTCAAGGTTTCTCCCCCATTGCACAGCGATGCACACATGAGTAAAACTTATCATGCCTACCCAAAGAGAAACCAGTCATAGGCCACTGTCAGGTAGAGAATCTCAGATGGATCAAGGGACGTGTGGATCAGCCCATCCTGCAAAGCAAACAAAGCCTTCAGGCAGCAGCCCTGGGGACCAGAACTTGGGAATTCATGATCTGCTGAAAACTGTCACGGTGATCCAGGGTGCCCATCTTCCTCTACCTGCCTGTGACAGCACGTCTGAAGGAACATTAACAGCTCCACCACCACTGCCTGGTGACAGTCACTCACCCTCCAAGCAATCAGGCCCAGAATCAGAGGAGGCAACCAGGTACTCACGGCCCACAAGGAGAGGCGCAGTAAGGAGATGAAGAGAGGCGTTCGGTCCCAGCCGGATATACAGTGCACCAGGAGCCCGCTGTCATCTGCTCCAGAGGCAGGAAGGAGAAGGGAAAAAAAGGATGTTGCAACGAAAGGAATGATTTCTTTACAGCAAATCTATAGAGACAAGCTACTCTCTGTACCCACAGACCAGGCTCAAGAGCAGAGCTCAGCCAGAACATTGTGTCTTAAATCCAGCAGCCAGCCAATTGCTCAGAGTGTCCTGGGCTGTCAGCGGCACCAGCTGATGTGCTGTCCTGGTCCTGACAGCTGCTCAGGACACAAAGTCATTAGGTATGAACATAACTTTACTACCCTGAACATACACCTCCCCAGCTGTAACCCACTATCACAATCTATTCCTACACTGGTGAGAAAACAGCTTCAACTGAACATTTTTTTCAGTCTCACTACTCTTCCTACTGCACACTGAGCAGAGGCACACACAAGGCACAAATCCTACACCCTACAGAAAATCTGCAGTGTGTCCCAACACAGCTACTGCAGGAGACTATAGCTGGCCATGCTGTCAGAGCCAGCCATGGCTCCATCCATCATTGCTAGGTCACAGTGCCCAGAGGGAATGGGATGCCACACAGGGCAAGAGATACTCCTCAAAGAGGTGGAGTGTCCATGGTGAAAGGGGGTGGAAGGGGCTCTTAAACAGGCACCAAATGAGATCCTGTGTTGGTGAGACAAAACACAGGTAACCAGCAAAACAAGAATCAAAAAGCAAAGACACGAGGTTCCTTCTCTTCAGGTTTAAAGTACTAAAACAATAGGCAAAGTTTTCAGATATCCCTTCATATTCAGGAGGAAAGGGTTTTCAAGGAATCAGCAAGTCCCTCTCTAAGAGGGCAGTTGGAGTTCTGAGATGGTAGGACCATCACCCTGTTTTGAATTAAAAGTGACTTCTGTACTGGGGGTTGATCCACAGTGGCACTGATACCATCAGCTGTTCTTCAGGGACAGTGGCTGCTCCAGTTCCACTGCAGAGAGCAAGGAGTTTGCCTTACCATCACTATTGATAATGGAGATCAGCAGCTTCAGGTAGTTCTGTGTCTGCTGTACGAGGTCCCAGCTCTGCAGGAAGAGGAATGTTGATGGTGAGGGTCACAGCCAAAGGCTGCTCTGCAGTTCAGAGCTGCTCTATCCAGAACAGCAGCAAAGCAGAAATAACCACATGGCCATTCCTCAAAGTGACAGACTTCCCCTTTGTATCAATCTCCCTATTCTCTGCAAAAGGCACTCTGGGACAAGATAACAGGTAGACAAACAAAACAATAAAAGGGCATCTCTCCTGTCTTCCTGGCTGGCAGAGGAGCTGCTTTGCCTGCAGCCCCAAAGCTGCAAGCAGCCCCTGCTCAGAGAGGCAGCAAACACCTGCAGAGCACCGGCCCAGTTCTGCACACGTGCACTTTTCCAAGTGGCTGAGCCACATTCCAGCCACGTGTGCAACACCAGCAGCACAATGGGATGAGCAGGCCAAGGCCAGAGGGCTGTTCCCACAACCCAAGCACTTTGTTCAAAACTCTGTGGTCCTTGAAAATGTCCCCAGCTGGCTGCTGACCCTCACCCACCCTCCAGACAGGCACCAGACTTCTTCAGTAACCCTCAAGCAGCAGCAGAACTACAGAAGGGCTCTGAACTCAAGAGAACTCCAGTATTACAGGACAGGCAGGTGAAGAACATCAGAACAAACCCAAGCTTGTCACTTGACCATCATGTCACGAGCAGATGCAGGGGAATTCAGTGGTTTGATCAGAATCAGGACTAGCTCAAGGGAAATAAGATAGCACTGGCAAGGAAAAAAGCAGAGTGGGACACATTTCATGGCAGAAGTGTTAGTGGTGCAAGTGACATGAGACCACAAGCAACAGAACCCTTGCTGTGTGCCTGCATGTGTGCACATCTGTGTGTAACCACACTGAAGACTAGAGTCAGACACAGAGCATATTGCTCAGCCATGGAGCCTGCAGAGCCACAAAACATTAGGGAAACGGGGAACACAGTCAGCCTGCAGCAGAAAAACACATAATTACAAAATCTTTTATCTGCCCAATTCAATCCATCTTCTGCTTATTTTAGAAGGCATCATCCAATTATCCAGTCTGATCTCTCTGTATCATGAACCAAAAAGTTTTCTTCAGTTGCCCCACGTAAAGCCTGAGGCTTGCACTTGGCAACATCTTTGCCCAGAGAAACATCTCAAATAGGGGTGACAGCTCATTACTCCTTTGGCAGCATGTTCCAGCAGATTATCCTCAAAAGTAATATGCAAGACTGCTTGTCCTTATCTGAAGGCTTGATTTCAGATGCAGATATTGCTTCCTGTGCAGCTCCTCTTCCCCAGATTGAAGAGTGCTTTAGAATTACTATTTTCTCCCTAAAAATGCACTTACACATTAATCACCTTAGTGATTAGCGCTAAACAGACTGAGAACTTCAGTTTTGAGTGAAGCATGTTCTCCAGGCCTCAAATAATTTCTGCATCTATTTATTACACCCTCTTCAATTTTTAATATCCTTTTTAAAATACGGGCTGCTCAGTATTCTAGTGAACAAGTTTCTAGCCATACACGAGCTCTACTTCTATTAGTTCTGCTTCAACTTTTCTGTGATTCTGCTTATGCTGGCACTTAAACAATATTTACATCACTGACAACAAACAGTGGCCCAGCACAGGGAGCTCTGCTGGTTCGCTGGTGCTTCCAGCCACAGGGCACAATAATGTGACATGCTCCAGCACAGTCAATCCCCACAAAACCCAGCAGATCCACTGACGTGTGAAATTGAGCATACTAATCAGTACTATAAGGTGATACTCCCTGTTGTGAATAAAGGTAGACTTTGAAGCTTGAGCAAACAGAAGAGTTCAATTACTGTTTGCCACGCTGTCCATAGTACAGAGTGAGACCTGCCATGGCCAGTTATGATTATCTGCTCCTCTCCCATAGGAAGGCACCTTGCATGCCCATGAAGAAGGTGCCCTTGGCTCTGCCCACAGAGGAGTCTCTCTCAAGACTTCCCACAGCCAAGGCAGTCTGCCCAGGGCAGGCCCATGTTGAGCTGAGACTGAGAACAGGTAATACTGCTTTGTTTCCTGTCTTGTTCCTTACCTTTGTTAACAACCTATCTCCCTAATGGATTGCAAATTTTTGAAAGCTACAAAAAAGGTTTGACTTTACAGTCAGCTGCCTTGGGGCACAGCAAGCCCCAGAGCTTTTGGGTACAGGATTTCCACTGCTCTGAACTGTCAAGCAGCCTTGCCCCCACTGGGATGCTATGAAGTGAGCCAGATTACAGCAATAGGAGCAAGTCAGATTTCAAACCTCTCCTGATCCTTCCTGAATGCATCCCTGACCTCCCACAGAGACATCCACTTTGCTCACCTGGTACTCGCTCCAATCAATATTCAGAGACTGGGTCAGAGAGACTGGGATATTTAATGGAGCATCTACATAGTCCTGTAAAAAACCCAGACACAGCTGGTCAGAGAAAAGTCACGACTCAAAGGGACTGAGTTCCAGAAAAAAAAAACCCAAGACAACAAATGCCAAATGGTGCATGAGAAGAAAACATCTCAGCAAAGCATCTTTGGATGCAAAGTCCTGAAGAGGTAAGAATAAACTCAGACTCTTGGAACGACTAATGGACCAGAGGAGCTTTTATGTGCTCCCAACAGTGAAAGCTGGGCATATTAGTCTCTGAATTTCTATAAGACTGCCCCACTCAACCATCCTCTCAGGAGGAGACAAAAAGTGAACTGTCTGAAGGCAGTTCAGAACTGAGAACCAAGGCTATCAATAAGGTCAGAATTCAAAACTGGGAGCAATCCGTATCTTCCATGAGAGGTCGAGCATCCTAGACTTCAGGATAATGATTAATTTATCTTACATATTAATTTTACAATCAATAATTTAGTACATTCCGTATCTGTTTTGTTTGTCCTGCTGATTTCCTCCTTGTGACTAGAAATAGGCACATGACATACAGACCATCACTGAGGAACTGGGAGGCAAGACTTAAACCCAGTAAAACACACAGCTCTCCATTTTGTAACATCCATGTACCTGTTTCCAGTTAAATATGAGACCTTCAGCTGTATAATCCCGGTCTTTGTAGTCCTTAAAAAATTCACAGCCTGCAAGAAAAGGAGATAATGAACAACGATTCAGCTAACTGGTATCTAACTAGTGAAGTGCCTGTGGGACTAGGAGTGCTGGCAGCCCCAGGCTCCAGAAATCCAAACCAATCAAAACTGCTGCCTGTGGGAAGAGAAGAGCAGTAATCCTCAGTACACTGTGCAGCACGGCCTCCAGCAACAACAGCCCAGGGCACTCAGCAGTACAGACACTCACACAGCAAAGGGCAAACTCCAGCTACAGCAAACGGGGAGCTTGAGGGACTGATTTAATTTTTTCCTGAACAAAAGGTTTCAGCAAGGTGCTTTGTTTTGCAGGGCCTTGGACTTTTGCACAGATCTAAGGCATCAGCTTGACATGCTGAGTGAGAAGGAGCCACCAAAAGAAGGTGCTGGCAGAGCCCCAGGGAAAGCCAATTTTCACAGGGCATCTGCTGCAGGCAACAAGAAAGGGCTCTGTCAGAGGGGGCTTGATTTCTCTCACATTTAAGTCTTCTCTTTCCAACATGGGATTTACCCTATCTGAAGGAAGGAGGTACATAACCACTTCCAAGCTGTCCCTCAAGCCCTCCTCTACTGAAGTGTGTCCTTTGGCTCAGCTCTTCTCAAACAACCATTTGAAGTCTCTGCTGCAAGCCGCAGTCACTTAGTCACAGCTGAGCAGCACCATTAGCACTGCAGCTGCCTGCAGGCGACAGAAAACACCTCTGCCAGCGTGCTGTGCACACCTCAGCAGTGCCACAGCACCCAGACACCCCTGTGGCAGGCACAGATATGGAGAGAGATTCCCACCCTGCAAGTCACAAGTAACTTCAATGGAAAAAAAATTAAGGGAAGAATCTGTGCAAGGATAGGACTAATCCTCAAATATGCAGTCAGGACACAGTCTGTCAGTTGAGATTTAACTCCAATTAGACAATGACTTCGTGCAAAGAATGGGGGATTATGGCATAAGTGTTGGCATCCACAAATACCAAAAGCTTCTACAGACACCCAATTTTAACTCAAGTCTTTCACTCCAGACAGTTCTCACTCTTCACTTGGTAAAATCTGTCTGGATGGCTGAGCCCAAAGAGTGGTGGTGAACAGAGTTAAATCCAGTTGCTATCTGATCCCCAGGTTTTGTGGTGTTCCCCAGGGTTCAGTATTGGGGCCTGTTTAATATATTAACTGATGACCTGGATGAGGGGATCAAGTGCACCCTCTGCAAGGAGTGGAGTCACCAGCCCTGGAGGTATTTAAAAGACAGGTAGATGTGGCACTCAGGGACATGGCTTACTAGGGGACTGGGCAGCACTGAGTTAACAACTGGACTCAATTATCTTAAAGGTCTTTTCCAACCACAACAATTCTATGACTCTGTTTGGACACTGCCTTGCTCACCTAAGGCAAAAGGATCTCAGAATAACTTCAGAAACAAATTACAAAACATAAATTCTTTCAGTGCAACCCTGGAAACATCAATAAGAATGTATCACAGCATTTGGCCAGTCACTAGAGGGGTTGCTGATCCTTAGATGTGTATGCCTTAGATTTAACAGAATGACAACATTCCCCCATGGACCAGCTCTGCTGAAATCAGGCAACATCTGCAGGGAGTATTTGCAGTTTTATAAGGTTTATCTCTAGTGTGGCAGTGAAGAGCTGCTAAAAGAAATCAGCTGTCCCAGAGGGCAGAAGGGGAAGGACCACCACTGAATAATATTGCTTACCATATGCAGATCCCCACACAGAAACAACTCTGCAGTTTAACCCTATAGAGTCACTTCTTCATTCCTTACAGCCCTACATAAGACCTGTGTACACAGTCTTTGTCATGTTCCAAGTCTGCTGATGAGGGCAGCAGCAACACGTATCTGTGTTATGTACTACAGAAAGCAGTAATACTCTTATTTCTGTATACCTGGCAACCTGCATGGCAAACTCGATAAAAATCTTCACGCGGCTTCTATGAATTGTCACTAATTTCTGTATAAAAGGAAATATACCTTCAAAAAAATCTTTAAGAGCAATAACTAGCAATCATGGAAGTCTGGGTCTGGATCAGCCACCAGAGTTTTGCTGGTTTTTTTCTCCTCTCCCTTTCTTTGTGCATTAGGGAGAAAGGAGAGTCTGCAGACAGACCTCAGCACAGCAGCCTCCCATCTGATCCTGTCGCCAAGCCTGACATCAGCAGGCAGCAGGAATATTCAGTTCATCAGTAAGAGTGAGTGACCCAGCAGTGGTTGCTAGGCACAGGGATGGATATAGCCAAGGAGACAGGCTGCAAAGGGCTGCCTCTGTTGAACACTGCAGGCTCAGGTGAACTCTTCTGCAAGCACTGAGGATTTCTTACAGTGGAGCTCTGGAACACCAGACTAGAAATTACCCTTAAGAATTGGGTCTTTACATAACAAAGAACAAGATATGTATTTTGCATCAAGTAGTAGTTTAGAGTTGCAGAGGTGTCAAAGGCCATCTTAACCAGCTCCACCTCTGGGACTTTTCCTCTGTGCTTGAATTAATAAGGACTGCTGGGAAATTATTTTGCCACCTCAAAGAGTGCCTAATGCTGACTCACTGCCAGAGCATCCAGTTCATTGCACTGTTCTCAACTTAAAGGAGTTTTTCTCCAGAAGGAACACAGGAAACATTCAGCAAGTCATGGTCATTTACATATACACACCCAGAGTTATTTCCCAGTGCCCAGAAACAGACTGTCACCTGTCCCTTGTGAATCCCTCTGGACATCATTCCTGTACCTGGATATGGGATGGAGAGAAGTGTGAAATCAGCATAACGTTGAGCTTTGTCCACCTTCTCAGAAGACGTCACACTGCACAGGACAAAAGGAGAACAGCAGATATTTACAGAGTGTTTTTTGCACAGACACCAGCACCCAAAAATCTACCTGTTGCATCTCCCTGGGTTATGACTTGACTCAGCTGCGAGCAGGGGCAGAACTTACTCAACACATCCACATAAATAGGTACAGCCCAAAATCACTAAGGCTTTTCTCTAAGATAAGTGGAAGAAACAGCTCTCTCTGTTCCTATGCACAGAGGGCTCCGTTGCTGTCTCCCTTCTGAAGGGGTGACTGTCTCATTACTATAAGATCTACAGGGAAAAAGCCACTCAGACTGCAGAAGACAGATGAAAGCAGCTATGTTGCCCATTGATACAGTTTTCCGTGCCCTAAAACCTTGTGGTTTTCTTTACAGCATCAACTGTATTCTGCTGTAGAATTCTTCCAAGGACTGCTCCCAGGATGCTGAGTCCACACCTGACAGCAAATTCACAGGTAAGGGCTACACTAGCTGCAAACCAAAGCCTGCACAAAAGCAAAAGAACCCAGACTCACTTCAAGCCAAATTTCACCTTCTTGTTTTCCACCATCAGGTCACAGATGTATCGGACAGACAGGTATCGAAGCAGCTTGATGTCGTGCCCTCTGACCTTGTCAAACAGCTGGGAGTCTGCATTTCTGCAAGACAGAATGAGGCAAGCAAGGTGAGCATGGAAGACTGACCAAGGTGAGTCTGATTCTTCCCAGATGAGCCACAGTTCTTCCCTGAACCACTTCCAGCCATAAGCAGCAGAGCATGAGCCAAGTCAGACTCTGCAAACTGACACTGCAAGCTTTGTGCTCATGGTCCCTTCCCACATCTCACTCTGTTCTGCAACAAACACATAAGATACAACACAATTTCTACAGCCTGAAGATGTACTTTTAGGTGAAGTAAACACAGCCACACCCTTCAAATGCATTTTTAATGGCTCTACATATTCCTGTGTCCGGCCCTTTCTCTGAAAATAAATTAGCAAGCTTCAGCCAGCCATTAATACTCAAGACTCTTTTCCAAAAGCAAGGAATGTAAGACCCTGAGCCTGCTGATGGGTCTCAAGCCTGTGCCCAAAACCCAAACTAGGAAAGAGCAGAAATGAATGGCTGAGCCAGTCAGCAAACTCCCTTTTCCTCACCCCAATCATTCATACAAACCTAAACACAGAGTCTTCTTCAGAAATGTCTTCTGCATCTGCCCAAGCATCATCAGAACCTCCTGCAACAAAGGCATTAAGAAGTGAAGCTTTTGTGAACCAACTTGATCCTCAACCCGACAAGATACATATACAAACAAAAAGGTCATGGCTTAATGCCTTCTCTTCACACCTAAGTGTGGTTCCCCATAATTCCTCTTCCTGAAAATCTTGTTTTCTAATGTAGCCCACACTCCTCGTCATTGCAAAGTACCTGGGCAGGTCAAACCCATAACTGAAAGCCAGAGGACTCCTCAAAAATGGTATGCAGTGCTTTTTTAAGCCAAGCTTCAGCTCCCACACCATAGACACCCACTACTCCCTGAAGAGCTTTCCCTGGAGGAGTCCAGTATATCTCACCATTAGCAGCACTGATTCCCAATGATTAGTCAAGCAACAGCAAGTTCTAATCCTCTTTCCTTCATTATTCCCATCCCCAGTGTTTGGGAATTGCTACCCTGAATCCTTTGGGATGCCTTTATTTGCCTATATATTTCCTGTAACTCACTCTTCAACCTCAAGCTCTTTCCTCACTGAGGCTCTTTTGAGGTGTGGCACTGTCCTGTATACAGTGCTTGGAAATGGACATAAGGTTTCATTCTTTGCTCTGTTATGCTAAGCCTGATACAAGCAGCCCATGCTAGAGCTCCCACTGGTTTTGGGAAGAGCTTGCTCTCATGTGTAGCTCTGTCCCAGCACTGACCAGCCTCACCATGCAGACAGTGACAAATGGCTCCTCACTCACCAGAGAAGATGTAGTTGTAGCCAGTGCGCCCATAGAGCTCTCCCCAGCCAGCCAGTGTTGCTGATCTGCAAATATGCTGGAGGAAGATTTTTTTATTAATCACACAGGCTCCAGGAGTCCTTCCCTTATCATGCCTATTTGCTGTCAGGTTACATAGAAAGGTTGGTATCTACAGCTATCACCTCTCAGCTGTCTGCCCTTCAACCCTGGTCCAGGATTGAGTTCTCCAAACACAGCAAACTCCCAAGTGCCTTTATCTGTAGCTAGTTTTTAAATTATATTTTCATCTCCAGTTCTCCAGTGCATTAATACAGTCAGTTCCTGCCAAGTTAGCAACACATGCTCTGTGAATACCCTGCTTGAGCCTTATTTCCACATTCCTCTGGATGAGATTATGGATGGTCCCAAGATGACTCTGGGCAGTTCACCCCTGCAAAAAAGGTCAGCAGATGCAGCCCACAATGGCTTCAGTCAAGCCAGATTAAAATTGTCACAGGTATGATTTTGCTATTCATACAGTGTTTCTAAATTCAACTGAGAAAACTGAATTAAGCTACTTAAATTCTAAATTAGACTATTCCTAAATGGCTTCAACACAGTTTAAGTAATTCACATAAAAATGAATCTAATTTCACTTTCTTACAGATCCCCATGCAGACAAGCCCACACATTCATAAGACCATTTATGCAATCTTGCTTCCCAAGGGAATAGACAAAGGAAACTTCTCTGGAGAGAGGAAAGTTACTCAAAGAGAGCTGCTGGGAAGAGTAAGGGACAAACAGGGACAATAATTATCTTTCCCCTCTGAAATGCCAAATATCATAAGGATTTCAGAAGGGATGTACATAGGAGAAAAGAAAAAGCTAGCCCTTTGGTGCAAGGCTCATGATTTGGTTGGGGAGAAGAGCCTGAAATGCCTACAGACAACCTATGCAGCCTAGACAGCAAACGCTACCTGCTACTACAGGCTGCCTGCTTGCACCTAAGCACAGATTTTTACACCATTTGGAAAAGTGACAAGTGACTGAAGGCATGGCTGCACAGTTCAAATGGCAGAGAGAAAGGTCATTTTCTCAGCAAACACAAGTAACCCATGAAACTTTACCTTTCCCTTGTACAGAATGACTGGGCAGACAAAGCGTCCTCTACACCTGGCCATCTTACTCCGGTTGATGAGGTCCTGCAGTTTGCCCACCTGCACAGTGCTCTCATACCTAGGGGGCAGAGACTCAGGTCAGTACAGAGCATCTTCTCACACACCTTTCAGCAGAGCCACCACAGAAACCCTGGGCTGCAATCCCATCCCTTCCCCTAGAAGTCAGCTCTGAAGTTAGTAAGCATGAAAACACTTTGAGAATTGCTTCTGCTGCTGTCCAAAACATTTGGACACTTTTCTGTCTCCTTTTCTTTATTTTGAAAGACCAATGCACAGTACATGATGGCACCATCAGGAACTGGCAAACATGAGCACCACCAGTAGGGTCTGCCACAGACTAACATGTGGATTACTAGGGAAGGACACTCAGTGCCTACAAAAATATATGTTCTGTTTTCCCTGCTATCACCTTTCCATTCAAAACCAGCTCAGCACTACCATCACAGTGAATTCACTATCAGAGGGATAGTTATGCAAGAAAAAAAGAAATATAATGGAAAATCAAATCTTGAACACTCTGTGATCCTCAAGCATTTGTGTTGCCAGGTAATTAAGCAACTAAATCATCTAGTGGGTTGAGCAGGGTACTTAAGATTAATGTCAGCTGCATCTGCAGAGATACATTTTGTTTGGTTTTCTTGTTGAAGTTAAAATAGAATTGTGTTTCATATTGGGAGACATTTTGGAAACATGTTAAAATTGCTCCAGTTTGTCTAAGTATCATCCTACATTGACAGGAATCCACACTCACTTCTGAGCTACACAGACCTCAAGGAGGAACTGTCAATGCAAAGACGACTAGAGCTGGAATTGAAGAAGCATCCAGAGTGATATATTAGAAACCAGGTTAAGTCTGGACATACAAAACTGCATGGCTATGCACCTGGAGATGGTTAACAAGAATTTCCAGGCAGCCTTCCCAGTAATGGAGCACAGTGTAAGAGGCAGATGAACTGCCTGATCTCTGGATGTTAATACATTATCCACATGGTAAATCTGAAAAAGGGGAAAAATAAGATCATGGGAAATTCCCTAGAGATGCAGAAGTACCAGCATTGCTGAGCAAAGCACAGGCTCTCAGCTGAGATAAAGCATCTGATTCTGGTGACCCACCCCTGCCTGAAGAGGCACAGGAAGATGAGTAGGAGAGTCTATGCTGCAAGGGAAACCACCAGGGTCAGATGGAAAGGGCAGATGAAGATGAGCAGATGCACAGCAATATGTGCATCAGGGTGAAGGAGAGCACAACAGAGGAGGAGAACTCAAACACAAAGGACAACACTGGCCTAAGAACAAATTAATACCTTTACAATGGAGTTAATGAAAGTTGCTAAACTTCAGAATCACTGAGAGTGTGGAGCAATGTACCAGCAGCTGCCATTCTGGGAAGGATTACAAAAATAACCTATTATTAAAATGGAAATCAACCTGTTTATGGAAAATATTATACAAGGTGGTGCCAGTAGAAGCAGTGAAACAGAACACAAGACTTCCAAGTACTTTTTTTTTTTTTTAATAGAAGGATTTGGTTCTCAGAATTCATAGTGGTGGTTTAAGTTTTTTCATGTTTTCCTGCATATACAATTATTTTGCTGTTCAGCTCCAAAGACCTTTGACACATACCAGAATTTAAAGAACAAAAACCTAAGCTAATCTTCTTTAAACAATGTGAACACGAGGGTGCTAATTGGAAAGGCAGGAAAATGTGAGCAAGAGTGAGAAGAGATGACTTCACGTATAATTCCCAAGACCAAACTATTTTGAAACTCAAAAGATTCTGATGCACAGATTTGGCTGTGGGGCTGTTTTAAAATGAATGCATGCAATTAGAGAGATATATCCTGCCCTCTGCTCCAGTTTGTTTCCTTTACAAAAGCAAATATAGAGGAAAACAAAAACTTAAATGCAGTGTTACCAAAATAGCTCCACGGCACTGCTTCCAAGACGATGAGAGTTAGAAAAACTGAAATACCCGAAAGACCAGAAATTATAAGAGAAGCACCTCTCTGGGACTTGAGACAAGACAAAAGGTGTCACTCACTGCACTTCCCTGGAGAGGTTTCTGCAGCACCTGCAGATGAGTGTGAGCAGCTTGGCAGGAGCCCAGGACAGAGTGAGCAGGAAGCCCTGCACCCTGCTGGGGACATGCAAGGATGAGCCCCTCTCCCAGGCACACCAGCCCTGCTCCTTGGGAAGCCTGCAGACACACTGGAGAGACCCATCTGCCAGCAGCCATGGCTGTGCTACAAATAAGGCTCTAAGATCTTCTAATTTCAATAACCACCCTCAGTAATGCAAGAGATGAACATGGTAAAACAAACACAGTTGTATCAAGACTCCTGTAACAAGGGGGAAGCTGCTCTGAAGAACAGGTGTAATGCTTTTACAGGATTAGTGATTAAATGCAGCATAAATGGGAGTAAAATCTAAAGCAAAAGGTTCAAAACACACAGAATTCCTCCTGCACCTGCCTGGATTTCAGAGTACTGTTAGCAAACTTTGATCAAGCAAAGTCCTTTCTTCCCCTAGCTGCCCAGCTACAGAATGAACTGATTTGGGTTAAAAAATATAAATTTTTTGCTGTTTCCTCACATGGCTCCAGAAGCAGCTGTACGGACAGAAATGATGGTACAGCAAAGAGTTTGTACATGTGAAAACTGCTTCCAAAGCACCTCGGTATTCTCGGAGTTGTGACGCTTCAAGTAGATCTTACCAGCTGATTAAAAACACTACAAAGATAAAAACAGGAGCATTCAAGGCCAGGTTGGATGGGGCCTACAGAAACCTGATCTAGTGGAAGTTATCCCTGCCCATGGCAGTAGGGGTTGGAAGTGGATGATCTTTAAGATCCCTTCCAACTCAAACCATTCTGTGGTTCCACAAGAGGCAGCCAAAGAGACTCAGTCCTGGATGGAGTGCTCTGCTCACTGGAAGAGGTTCTTTCCTTCCATAACACAAGAAGTGCAATGGTCTCTACTTCTTAATTATTCCACAGGAGTAAAATGATTAAACTTAAACCCAAATTTGTCTAAAAATGACTTGGCAGCTTTTACAAAAATCATCATGCTGCAATCAGGAAGTGTAGTCTGTTTTTGTGACTCTCAGACAGTAAATCAAAACTTGCCAAGAATCAGTATAAATACAGTTAATTGTCACTGCTGGCTTGCAAAGGTCACAGAAGAAAATGGGGCACCAAGTGTAAGTACTCTTGTTTTGAATACTTGTCAGAAAAATTAAGCATCCTTTCCTCTTGCAAGAGCAGGAAAAGCAGAAGCATTCAGTTTCTCTTTCCTAAAGCTTCCCCTAGTTACACTTAACAGCTTCAAACTTCAGTTTCCTGTTTTTTGCAGCAAGGGGTTTAATCTTTTCTAGTCTCATCAACTGTCAGGCAGAAGCTCTCCCACCTGGCAGTCAGTTGTGGCTGGTTTCCAAAGACCCCCTCCTACAGCACCCAGCCTACGTGTCAACACGGCAGCTGATGGTTTTCCTTCCTCAGGCAAAGCAGCTGGACATGTGAGAAGGACTTGTTGACCCTCCTTTTGAACACATCACTCTTGTGATGGACACACAGTCCAGACTGCAAAACTGCATTATGTTTTGCTGAAGGAAAAGGTAAAAATGAGAGGCTGTGGTTGGAGCTGGAAGCAGGAGCTCATACTCAGCCAGAAGCGAGACCAACGTGATCCTGAATTTGTGGGTCAAAGTCCAGAGATGTGTTGGCTCAGATGTGCACCAAACTGAACAAGTGTTTCCCATTAGCTCACTAAACCTCAGTGCCCACTGACCCCTTCACCATGGTGGAGAGAGACAAAATAATCTGGAACCTGGTCTGGAATGACAGAAATATCTGTCTAGGCAGTCTTGTCTGCCTAGCCCCTATCAGACCCCCTGCCCCGAGATGATTTGCAGACTAAAATTTCCCACATCAGAGGCCCTGCTGCAAGACCACAGGTACTTCATCAAGGCGGGGAGAGCATCACACAGGCTCGCTCACAACCCTGAGCCTTCGGGCAAGCTGCAACACAACAATCACCAGGAGCCAAGGCTGTGCTCAGGTTTGCTCCAGGGCCACATGCATGGGAACTGGTGCTGCCCTGGAGCACCCCCGTTTCCTCCACAGCCCCCGAGTAGCAGGTTCAGCTTGGCAGCTTTCCCCAGGGCGGCCCAAGAGCCCTGGGAGGAGCCCCACGGGAGCCCCGGCAGGCAGCGAGGGGAGTCCCGGGAGCGGTGACACCACCGGCTATAATTAGCGCAGCGCAGCCCGCAGGGCTTCCCCGGCCGGCGGGAGCCTCGGAGCGCCGGGCGCGGCAGCTCCCCGGGACAACAACTCCGCCGGGCGCCACTGCCCGGGACGGGACACGGGAACCGGGGGCCTTACGGGTCACGGCTGGCGCCGGCGTCGCGCTCCAGGAGGACGATGTGCCGCGGATAGTGGGCGCAGACCTCGCCGTGCACGTTGGGGATCACGCTGTAGCGATAATCGCGGCCGAAGAGCTCCAGGCACCGCCGCTCGATCCGCTCCACCTGCGCAGAGCCACCTCTCAATGCCCGCCGCGCCGCTCCCCGCTCCCCGCGCCCCCGAGCCCCGCTGCCTTTACCTTGGCAGCGGCGACACCGCCGCCGTCCTTGGCGCGGTACTGTGCCCGGGAGAACTCCAGCAGCAGCTCGGCCAGGGAGCGGTCCCCGGAGCCCGCCGGGGGGCAGCCGCGGGCCGCCGCCGCCGCCATGCCCGCGCCGCTCACCGCCGCCTCGGGCCCATCGTCCCGCCCGCCGCTTCCGCCCGCCCGCGACGCGCCCCTTCCGCCCGCTCCCGGCGTCATCGGGGCGCGCCGCGCTCCGCCCCGGGGTACCGAGCCCGCTCCGGGGGTACCGGGCTCTGCTGCGGCCCCGCGTTTACACCCGCAGCGAGACGCGGCAAACGCTGTCAGGCCTCGCTGAGTGGGTCCGACCGTGGCGTTGGCGGGCGTGCCCACGGCGCTGCCCTAAAAAAGGATCCCTAAACGGGTTTTAGTTAAAGAAGCCCCTCCCGCAGTGTGGTCGCACGCACTGAGCCGTGGCAGAGAAGCTGCGGGGTGAGCGGTATTGCTGCCCGGACACGGCTGAGGACGGCACTGGCTCGTGTGCCCGGGCAGTGCCACGGAGCCAGCCCGGGCTGCGCGTGCCGAGGGTGACGGGCAGTGCCCGTGCCCAGCCGGAGGCACACGGCTCCTTGGCTCTTGCAGGGGAGCACAATGTGGTTGTCATCTGCATTTGTCTGATTTGCAAATCAGCTGCGAATCTTCACAAACATTTAATGACAGCCGAGTTCAACTGCAGCCAACGCGGTGCATCTCGTTGCCTGAGAATGAAACTGGCCCGACACGGTTTGGTCTCTGCTGGGTTTGGGACGGCTGTGATGCTGACGGGGCGGTGGCAGGATTTCTCACGGGCACCTGCCGGCATACAAATGCTGACAGCCTGTGTGACACTTCTGGCATAGCCGTTTACCCCAGCCCTGCCATCCACCACACCTAGCCTGGTGCACGCTGTGCACCCCAGCCCTGTCACCACATCTGAGCTGGCACAGCCGTGTACCTGGCCTTGCTGTCAGAGATTTTGGGTCGACTCCTGCTGCCCCAGAGGGGGCGCAGCCACAGTGGTGACTTGCTCCGTCCCCGCCAGGAGGGTGGGGAAGGTTTGCTACCCGTCCCGGGGCTACGCCGGCACCCCGCGGGCCTCCCCCGGCCTCGTGAAGGGTGCGGGGGGATGGACGCGCTCCCTGCGGGCGCACTCCGGCCAAAGGCAGCCCCGCGAGGACCTTCCAGCACTTATCGGAGCCAAGCCCCGGCGCTACCCCGGGCGGGGTCGGTCGGGGGAAGGGTCCTGTCGGACCGGGGGAGAGGAATGGGCCCGGCGACCCGAGCCGAGCCAAGCCGAGTGGATGCGAGCCGAACCGAGACGAGCGCAGCAGAAGGCGGCGGAGCGGTCCGATCCCCGGGGGGCGGGCTCGGGGGGTCTCGGTTCGGCTCGGGCTGGGCTGGGCTGGCCGGGGCTGGCGGGGTTCTAGCCCGGGCTCGGCTGGGCTCGGCTCCGCAGTGGCGGGGGGGCGCGCGGCCGCGCGCGCGCGGCGGGAGCGCGCGGGGCGCAGAGGCGGCAGCCAAGATGGCGGCGCGGGTGTCGCAGGGCCCGGCAGCCCGCGGGCGCTCTTAGGCCGCGGCCCCCCCGCCCCGCCGACCCCGGGCGGGCTCCCCGCCGCCCCGGCCCCTCCCGCCCTCCGGCAGCGGCGGCCGGCAGGATGCTGCCCTCGCAGGAAGCCTCCAAGCTGTACCATGACAACTACGTGCGGAACTCGCGCGCCATCGGCGTGCTCTGGGCCATCTTCACCATCTGCTTCGCCATCATCAACGTGGTGGTCTTCATCCAGCCCTACTGGGTGGGCGACAGCGTTAACACGCCCAAGCCCGGGTACTTCGGGCTGTTCCACTACTGCGTGGGCAGCGGGCTGGCGGGCCGGGAGCTGTCGTGCCGCGGCTCCTTCACCGACTTCAGCACCATCCCCTCGGGCGCCTTCCAGGCGGCCGCGTTCTTCGTGCTGCTCTCCATGGTGCTGACGCTGGGCTGCATCACCTGCTTCGCCCTGTTCTTCTTCTGCAACACCGCCACCGTCTACAAGATCTGCGCCTGGATGCAGCTGCTGGCAGGTACACACCGGCACCGGGAACACCGGCACCGGGAACACCGGCCTGCCCCGGGCCTGGCGGCGGGGACGGGTGGGGAGAATGGGCAGCGCTGAGCGTGCGGCACCCGGGGAATCCCCGTCAGTGGGAGTGGGGTCCCTCGCTACGGGGAGCAGCAAGGTTGCTCAAGGAAGCTGGGCTGAGTCCAAGGGCCGTGGATCCAGGAGCCAGCCCCACAGTTTCTTGGGACACCCAGGCCGGTGCTAGTGCTGACAGATGGGCAGGAATGGGCACCCGTTTGGGACACTGGCACCGAGGGCTCTCTGGTATCTCCTGGCCACAAGGAACACAAGGGCTACTCTGGAAAGCTGGGCTGGTGGTGGTGTATTCCTGTGTACTGTGTATCCATAGGTAATCCCAGCCAGGAGCTGGCCCCAGGACGTCACAGGCCTTCCTGGGACAAGCAGGCCGGGCACTGGCACTGACAGAGCACCACAAACAGGTGCTGGCTCTAGGCACTGGCTCCTGGGTCTCCCCAGGCAGAGGTTGGCCACAGGGAACTTTGAGATCACTCAAGGAAGCTGGACAGGTACAAGTGTTGTAGGGCCATGGGTCTTCTCAGCCAAGAAATGTCCTCAGGACACTCTGGAGCCTCCTGGGACATCCAGACCAGGCACTGGCACCAGGAATGGTCGCACCTGCTCGGGGCACTGGAGCCTGGGATTCCCCAGGCAAAGTCTGACCCCAGGGAAATATAAGCTCCCTGGGACACAGCCAGAGAGCTGGATCAGTGACCCACCTCAGGTGACCACAGAACAGGCACCGACCCTGAGACACCTGGACAGACTGAACAGTCTGGACCCTCAGGACATCCTGGGTTAGGGACTCACCTTGGGGCACTTCAGTACACACCATCAAGGACCAGCATTGGGACACCCTACAACATGGCCTAGGACACACTAGATCAGCCCCCTGAATCCCTGGTGATTCAGACACCCAGCACACTTCACATCAGGGACTAGCCTCCCGTCATCCCCAGAGATGTGGGGTGTCCCTGAGAGATTCTCACTTTAAGGGAACACTCAACTCCTAAAGGGACCCCACTATGGGAAGAAGCCCATGCGTGGATCCCCCATCCCTGTAAAAGCACCCTTCAGCTCCCCCTTACAGACGTGTTGTACCCAGGGCCCCTCTCTCCTGCATCATGAAAGGGCTGTGAGGACAGGCCTCTCCTAGCTCTCTCCAGTGCTTCCCAGAGGTACACCATACATTTCCCTTGATGTCTCCCCAGACATGACCACTCAAACCCAGTAATTAACCCCCACCAAAAGTAACCCTGTGTATAGATCCTCCTTAGGTCCCTCCACAAATGAAACCCCACTGTAGATGTACCCCAAGACCGTCACAGACTCACTCCTCAAAGTGGCACTGTCAATAACTCAGACCTTTCCCCAGAAGGGGACCTAATGTCTGTATTGAAAGGGATCCCAAGTATCCCCTTATGCACAGACTTGCAAGGTGTCCTCACACAGGGTCTGTCCTTTTGGGAGAAAGATCCTTAAGAATGATGTTGAACTTCCCTTGGTAGCAAGACCCTTCACTTCCTTCCCTGCACAGTTTTACCAGGTGTGGACAAGCACTCACTCTCCCTAAGTGAGTGTGTGAATAGACCTAGAGCTTCCACTAAGTGTGGATAGACCTAGAGCTTCCACTGGAAGGACCTACAGCGCCCCTTATTCCTAATGGAAGGACCCCATTCATCCCCTCTGTGAGAAGGGCCCCAGTCATTGATGTGGAAGGATGCAGCCCCTCTGTGTGAGAAGCTTCCAGCTAGCCCAGCTCTTTCCCTTGCAGCTGGCTTGGGCTGGAGAGCCTGACCTCCCCTCACCCAGATCAGGACCACAGCCAGACCTGGAGCTGCCTTGGCTTATCAGGAAATTCCCTCATCTTTAATTTTCCCCATCCTGAAGATTTATCAGTTTAAAGCAAGCTCAGAGCCCAAATCCTACCGATTGTCGGCAGCTTAATCAAGTGGCGTGGAGTGCCCAGCTGCTGCTGCTGCACAGGGAGCTGTGTGGCAGAGGGCACTGCCCTGGAGGCAGCCCTGGGTCTGCTCCCCAGTGCCTCCTGTCCTGTCCTGGCTCAGGTTTGGGTGGCCATGACAGCACTTTGCTGTTGTCACCTCTGGGCTTGTCCTTGTCACACTTTGCACCTTGTAATTACACGTGGGGTGCTGACAATGGCACTTGTGAGAGCCCTGAGTGCTCAGCTCAGTGGGGCCATGGGCTGCCTCTTCTGGCCCAGCCAGCCCAGGTTGGCTTGCAGTTCTCCCAGAGCAGCATGGCTCCATGGCTTCTCTGCTGGGGAAAGTCCAAGGCACCATTAACAGACTGGCCCTCCACCCTACCCTGAGACAGGACAGCCTGAGAGAGCTGCTGTCCTACAGGACAGGCTGATGTTCCTGTCAGAGAGGGCCTGGATGCAGAGGTGGGGGTGTGGTGTGTCCCAGCAAGAGAGGCTTGTCTGCCAGGGGTCAGGCAGAACTTCCCTGGGAATGTCTGAGGCAGCCACAGGTGGATGTGTTACCCTGAGCATGGAGAAGGAGCTGCCATGACCTATGGAGAGAGTGCCATAGGCCACATTTACTGCAGGGACATAGCCTGATACAGGCTCTGGCACACCATGGTGGCAAACTTCAGAGATTGACCTGGCTGGGAGGTTGGAGGATTCTGTCAGAGCAGAGAGTTTGTAGGAGCAGAGAAGGAAAGGAAATTCCTCCTGCCTCAGTGAGGGTTTAGCTGAAGAAGGACTTGCACTACCACAGCAGAAGCAACTGTGGGGCCCAAAGTCTCTTGGGCTCACTGGTGAAAGCCAGGTGAGGCAGGTGATGGGCAGAGAGATGGAGCAGAGGTGTCCCCACCCCATCCCTGTGGGATGGCTGGTGCAAAGTAAAGGGCTGCTGATTGTGGGCATGGATGGGCTCTTCAGAGGAGAAAAACCAAGTGCAGGGATGTGGGGGAGGAGGATGAGGAATTCAGGATCTCTTTCAAAAAAAATCAAAAAACCAACAAACTTAAAATCATCGATGTCTAATTAGTGGATAACAATCAAGGCAGGGTTTAATTAGAACTTGACAGAAAGCTCTAGCTCAAAAGCCACTGCCCCCCTAGGAGGAAACTGGATCTAATTAAGAGGAAAGACTCTGCTTTATCGCAAATTGAAATGTGGCCATCTGCCCTGTTCAAAATCCCAGTAACGCAAAACTGGAGATTTTGCTAAATCCTTCTGTTATAAAACCAGAGATGGGCCCTTCACATGAGCATGTCAACAACTGTATGACTGACAGCACCTGATGCCACCCCAGTACTCCAAATTACAGAGGAGCACCTTCAGAAAGTTCCATGGGATGGGGCTTGAAGAGAAATGGGCTGTGAGGCTGGCAAATCCCCTTGGGATTTGTCTGCAGGAAATCAGAGCAGAGGAATACACCACCACCAGACCACCCAGGAGTCTGAGCATTTCCTCTGATTCCCCAATACTCTGCTGTAGCATAAGACACACACACTCACCCTGTGAGTTAACTCCAAGCTTTGAACAAAGTTGTCCTGGTGCCCAGCAGTGATGCCCCTCTGACAGCCCAGCCAGTTCTGTGTGACACTGCATCCATGTGCCTCCATCAGGATGATTACCCTCAGTGGTACCCAGGGCTGCTTGCAGAGGGTCTTTGGTTTTGTACTTAAAGTCCATTGAGGGTCAAAAGAGGCAGCCAGCTGAGCACACCATCCTGCTTGCATGGAAGAATTGGCTGGCCACATTTCAAGGTGTTTCCCTGCATTCCAGGTCCAGCAGTCAGTGTGATGAGACCTTCACACTCCCTCCCCTAGGGATACACAACATACGGGGTGCCTTCCCACCTGGGTCATGCTCTTGGCCTTAGGGCTGAGCTTTTTCCTTATCAGTGGCATTTTGGCATTGCTTGTGCCATGTCCACCCCCCTTTCCTGATGGAGAATTTGGTGATACATATCCATCTGAGCTCTCTTCTGCTTTGGGGGACTCCCTTCAGAGCTACACTCACCTCTTGGATGGGCCCTTCTAAGGCCTGAGAGCAGAGGCAGGTGCCTAAGCAGGGCTTCATCTTCTGCACCTCAGCTGTGTTTGCCACTGCCTCAGTGGGATCCCTTGCAGGGCATGATTTTGGTATATCAATGGAGAGGAGTAATGAGGGAATTGTTGGCAGCTGCTGGGCTGAGCATGGTGGGGCTCTGTGGTGGTGTGGCCTCAGCCCCAAGGGAAGGCAGGATCTGGCCTGGGTGAGTGCTACAGCCCCAAAACCCTCCCTGGTTCTGGCAGCAATGTAGTGGCTCTGCTGAACCACATCAGGACAGGCTCATCTTCCTGACTGTCCTCCAGCAGAGGACTTGCTGGAGATCCAAGTCCTTTGAGAGACTTAGAGGTTTCAAAATACTGTTTTCACAGATATAAAAGTCATTCATTGAAATTCTTGATGAAAAAATATGAGGCAGATCCCACTGCTGCAAACCAGCTCGGAGTGCAATGGGACAGCTGCTGAGCATGAGACTGCCCAGGGAGTTTGTGGGGTCTCCGTCTCTGGAGTCATTCAAATCCCATCTGGACACGTTCCTGTATCACCTGCTCTAGGTCACCCTTGGCAAGAGGGTTGGACTAAATGATCTCCAAAGGTTCCTTCCAACCTTAACTATCCTGTGACTCTGCAGTTTATGCTCAGGCCCTTTCTCTGTCAAAAGGAGGAATATTGCCCGTATTCCTATACGGGAACCACTTCCACCTGCTGACCTTGCAGCAAAAATAACCACACTGCTAAACCCCTCAGCATTTGCTGAATTACCGCCTTCTGAACCGCCAAAAAAGCTTTCCTGAAGATTCCCCTCTCCCTCCCCTACCGCTCAGGTGGTGCAGGGGGGACAGGAGCGGGGCTGCAGCCCATCCACCCCTGCATCCGTGCAGCGCCGTGTGCTCCGCGGCCGCCCCGCGGGGTTTGCGCGGCCCTCCCGTGGCCGCTCCCGGTGTGCCCGGCTACGCGGGGAGGGGCTGAGCCCGTGTCCTGGAGCTTACATCCCTGAACTGTTGTTCCAGATAAAGCAACTGTCAGTTCTGATTCATACAAACTCATAACTCTATTCTGAATCCCGCTGATTTTTTGGCACAAAAGCAGCCTGTGGAGCAAAACGCCGGAAGGGAGCTCATGTCTGTGTAAATGGCCGGTGCTCGCCGTCCAGAGCACGCTGCCTTAAGTGTTGATTTATTTTTGAGGGATTTCATTTTTTAGGGGGTGGAGGGGGGACTGTGTTTGTCCCCTTTCCTTTTGGTGCTCAGCTCTCAGAAGGTTTTCTGGTGAGAAGCAGTCATTCTAGACCCCAACAACACAGTCCAGCCCCTGTTCCCTGAGGTTTTTGGATGTGCTGTCCCCATGCCAGTTTAAAAAGCTCTTTTTGGACCCAGTGATTGCTGGTTTCCCCCCATTACCTCACATCTCCCCGTTTGTGTGTTCTGTGGTGGTGTGATGCTCTGGGGGAGGTCACATCTCAGCTGCAGGGCATGTCCTGAGCTCCTTCCACCCATGGCAAGCAGAAGCAGTAAAAGCCAGTTTTCATTCACCCCTGCAGACTAAACTAGACAGAAAAAGTAATATAAAAAACAGGTTTTAATCCTGCAGGCACAGCTGCTCAGGACAGGGGAGGTGGTACTCAGCAAACATGGGAGTTACTCAGACAGTCCAAATTAGCTAAATGCACCTTGTACCAGGAGATGTTGTCCTGCCAGGAGGAACCTCCTCTTTCTGCTCATATCTTGCTCCAGTGTTGCAGCCTGAGTCATAATATTGCATTCCCTTTGATTAATTTATTTTGTGAGGATATCAAAAGCCCTTGAGATGCCAATGTTGTTGCTAGTCGACCTTGACAAGGGAGCACTGAGGAGTGAGAAGCCATGAACCAGCTGTAAAGCCAAGAAATGCCAGCTTTATGGGGTCAGAGCCCCAGCCCCAGCAGGATCTCCTCCCTCTGCATGCACCCTGTCCCACTGATCACTGAAATGCCTGCTCTCAAAATTGTTTTTACAATTGGAAAAACTCTAGGAAAGGGCCCAGGGGCAGGATGGCAGCTATAGGGTGTGACAGACCAGCCAGCCACTCTTGGTGCCACTGACAGTGACGACTGGCACCACACGCTCAGAAGAACAGGAATTAAAAGCAAAATGGACAGGAGTTGGGTTCTTTTTTCCTCTTTAATAGTGGCTCATCAGAGGAGTCATCACCTGGTGTTTTTCGTGTGGTTGCAAGGCATAGAAATTTGGTATTTTAAACAAAACCCAAGGTTTTCCTGCAGGTCTGCAAGGGGGCTTGGGGCATTTGGAGGTAGGTGCTGGCAGAACAGTGCCAGAGGGATGGGCAGGAAGAGCCCTGACCCCACATCCCTCAGACCTGTTGGAGAGGCACCAAGGACTGTGTGAGGATCCCCTCCCTGTTTCTGCTCTGCTTTTCAAAGTCACTCCTTGCTGCAGGCACGGGAAGGTGTTTCCAGGACACTGGGTGGCCTGGGGAGTGCAGGAAAGGGAATTGTTTGTGACAGAGCAGAGGACTCAGCTTGCTGCTGGGGACACGTGTGGCAGATGGGAAGAGGAGAGCACTGAGCTGCTCTTCAGCAGGAGAGCACCTGCCTTGAGCAGCACAGCCACTTCCAGGGAGCTGCAGAGCAGTGAGGGGTTTCTGGGAAGAGGCCAGTCACCCTCTGGCAGAGGCATTTGGGTATGTGGGGTGACTTGGGCACACACCTCTGCCCAGTGGTAAATTTGTTGTTTAATTCTGTCAAATGGACTGTGAGGGCATGGGCAGAGATCCTGCAACTGCTCAGTGGGACAGGGCACAGACTCCCTTTGCCCTGGTGCAGTACAGAGCAGGCACATGGGGATGAGAGGGATCAGAACAAGCAGACTCAGGCTGGAGCCAGGCAGTGTCCTGGCAGTGGCCATCACTGCATGTCCTCTGTGACTGTGCTGTGACAATTCATCACACAAGTGTCTCCCTTACCTTTTTGAGCCACCCTAGTTTTGCCTTAAACCCTCTCTCTCCTGTCCTCCATGAGTGCCGTGGCATTGCTGCCTGTCCTGCCATGTTTGGGACCTGCAGATGTCCTGGGAAACCCTTTCACCTGTGTTGTTTTCAGAGCAATGAGCTCTTGGCAGGCTTCTGCTTTACCTGGGCAGCTGGGCCCACCTTTACCCTGAATAATAGCTGAGGAATGCAGAGGATGTGGCACTGCCTGCAGAGTCCAGGGACAGACCCAGGGGCTGCTGTTCTGCTCCTGTGAAGGACTGGCTGAGGGCTGTGCACAAAGGCTGGGAGCCTGCCCAAGCCCTTGCTGGTGTAGGTAAAATTGGTGCCTGACTTTTAAACTCATAATTGCCTACTGTCTTGGGCACAGCCACTGTTCTCCTTTGGGCCCAGAGTGGCTGTTGCTGAGGTGTGCTGCCCACCCAGGCAGCTGGAGCTGCTGCTTTCTGTGCTTTCCCCCAGCCTCACTGTGTACCTGTAGTCCTTTCCTCCTCCTCTATGATTTCAGCAGATTTCTTACAACTGTGCCCATTTCCAGGCTGGGTTGTGCCAGCCTGAGCAGTGCTGTGGGGGTAAACCCACCCCTTGGTGGGGATTGTCACAGAGCACCTTAGCTTGTTTCACAGCTGCACTGCACTGGGAGCTCAGGGGATCCTAAAATCCTCTTAGCATCTCTGCTTTCACAGGAACAATCCCTGGCACAGGTTTGCTGCACCTGATCCCCTTTAATTCAGGCCCTCAGCTGAATTAATGCCATCCTGTTCCAAGGTGCCCAGGTCAGCAGCAGGCCAGGCTGCTCCTCACCATTTCCCATGCAGTGCATGGTGC
Organism: Ammospiza nelsoni; assembly: GCF_027579445.1. NCBI lineage: Eukaryota > Metazoa > Chordata > Aves > Passeriformes > Passerellidae > Ammospiza > Ammospiza nelsoni. The sequence goes on from NC_080643.1 coordinate 9,215,264, forward strand.
TGGTGCTGACTGGGTTTCCTTCAGAGGGATAGTTTTGGGTTGGCCCAGTCCCAGACAGGCTGTGCTTGGCTGGGAGTCCCTGGTGATGATGTTCTGGAGACACAGCTTGGCTCTGTGTGGTGCTGGGGTGGCACGAGGGCTGTGCACTGCAGTAAATCAGCATGCAGGGCTTGCCACTGTCCACAGACACTTGTACCAAAGGGGTTTATGTGTGTGGAGGAGTCAGAGACCAGGCAGCAGCTGCTGCATGACATTATGTGCCAGCGTCCCTGTCCTTTCCTGGGTGCAGTGTGATGCCCTGCAGGCATTTGCCTCCCTCCTGGGATTTCCCTTCCCATAGAAAGGAGTGCAAAACACATGCCAGCACCCAGAAAGCTCATGCCAGACCGCCAGCTGCCTGCCTGCAGGGTGTTTGCTGAAAGGGATGGAGAGAGAACTTCTTACTGGTGTGGGCACAAACCTCTTGTTTCTTCCTTAACTCAGGGTAAAAGTGCCTGCAGGGCACTGCAACCAACATCATTACTATTTTTAGCTTTTCCAGCTGATATGGGGTGAGGAGCTTTTGTACTTGCTGTAGTCAGAAAAAGTCACTTCCTTACCTTGATAGTCACAGGCTTTGTCTTGGCATTTCCATCCCCGTGTTCCCTGATGTCTCCTTGCTCAGCACAGAGTGTGCTGGGTGGAGGCCTGCTGGGAAGGTGACCCCTCTGGGAGTGGTGCTTGCAGATGTGGGGTGCTCAGGTGTGGGGGCTCCTGGGGATGCCAGTCCTCTCCACAGGCAGCATCCCTGCCCACAGTGCACCGGTAGCTCCTGCCCACGTGCAGGGAGCTTGTAGTGATGAGGAAAGCCCGTGGGCAGCCGCCGATCCTGTGGCTGATGCTGGTAGAAACCAAGAGCCTGAAGTCCTATTTGTGCGTGGGCCAGGTTTGGGACAGCCAAAATCCCTGGGGCTCCTGAGGTAGTGGTGGCTGTCACCTGCCACATTGCTGGGCTGTCGTGGGGCCAAGGTGGGCTCTCTGCCAGACATGGGCTGCACTCACATACCGATTGGGGGGCTCAGCACCAGCACTGGGGGGCTCATGCATGGGCTGCACTCACATACTGACTGGGGGGCTCAGCACCAGCACTGCCACTCCATTGTCTCTGATGCTTCCCCCTCCTCTCCCTCTTGCAGCGCTCTGCCTGGTGCTGGGCTGCATGATCTTTCCCGATGGCTGGGATGCAGAGACCATACGGGACATGTGTGGGGAGAAGACAGGGAAGTACTCCCTGGGCGACTGCTCTGTACGCTGGGCTTACATCCTGGCCATCATCGGCATCCTCAACGCCCTCATCCTCTCCTTCCTGGCCTTTGTTCTCGGCAACCGGCAGAACGACCTGCTGCACGAGGAGCTCAAGACAGAGAGCAAAGGTCAGCACTGTGGGTGGGAGCAGCCTGGGGGGGGATTGGCCCCTCTGGCAGCCTGGCAAGGGTCCTGTGGGCTTAACTGGCACCTACAAGGCAAGCCAGGCTGGGCAGGGTGGGAGGGAGCTGCTGAGCCTCTGCCCTGCCTGACCTCTCTCTCTTCTGTTTCCACAGATTTTGTTGGCACTGCGGTAAGCCATGAGTGTCACTGTCTTGTCCCCTGTCCCTCTGTGGTGTCTCTGGGTGTGACTGTGTTTGGTGTCTGTGTGATGTGGGATGGGATGGGATGGGATGGGATGGGATGGGATGGGATGGGATGGGATGGGGGACCCTGGCTGTGCAGGCAGCAGGGCTGGGGGCAATGGGGAAGGGAGGCAGCAGAGACAGGGTGGCAGCAATGGGGACAGGCATATGCCTGGCACATGCAAGTAGCACGATGGTGCAGTAAGAGCAGCCCAAGTCCATCCCCAACCTGCTGTGCTTTCCCTGCAGAGGATATAAGGCCGACCATCCGCAGCAGGACCCTCTTCCCATGGCCGGCAGCCTGGGCGCTCCCTCCCTGTCCTGCCCTTCATTTGCTGCCAGCGGCCACACCGCGTCCCGCGCCGCCCTCCGGGCCCCGGTGCCCGTGCCAGGGATGCGCCAGCCGCCCGCCGCATCCATGGCCACCTCCATGTCCACGCCGGCACCGCCATCCCACGCACCCTGCCAGCTCCGTACCCACCGCTGCCTGCGGGCCGCCGCCGGGGGAGGATGCCTCAAACCCGCTTTGTTCAAGAACAGAATCCAGCTGCGGTTTTGTTTCAAGGAAAAAACAGTCTTGGAGTTTTTAACAGATTTCTACATCCCCAGGACTCCTGACCTGCTGCCTCCCACCCGAACGTGCACCCAGTGACGCCCCGTGCCGGCTGCTCCGGGTCCCGGACCCCTCCCCACTCCCATTTTGTACAGCTCCGTGATCCTGTCTCCACAGCCAGGGGACCCGGTGGCCGAGATGGGGCCCAACCCCTACTTTTACATGTAAATTCATATTCTCTAAACAGGGTAAAGTGACTCGAGCCCCCTCTCCCCCCGCCCCGGGAGTCCAGCCCAGGACACGGTGTTTCCTGGTGCGTGGCTGGGGCCGCAGGCTGCTGCTCGCTCCCCTCAGCACGGGGACCGCAGGGGCCTCGCTGCTGCCGGCCGTGGGACACCCGACTCGCGCCGCCGTTGAATGTAAGCCCTGGTAAGTGGGAGCAGCTGAACATGCAAAACCCCCGGGCGGGCACAGGAGGACCCTCCCGCCAAGACCCCTCCCCGAGCCGGCCGCGGGCTGTTGCCAAACGCCTTCCCTCCCCATCCCCATACGGTGCTTTATCTCCACTGGTGACAGCAAGGCTTTCCCTGCCGCACGGCACGGCCGGGTGTACCCGAGCGCTCCTGTACCCACCCGGCCTCCTGGCTGTACCTCGCCGGCCCGCGGTGATGGCGTGCGGGGAGCCCGTGGCTGCTGCCCCGGGCAGCGCCGGCGGCCTCCGAGGCCCGCACACGGCACCCGAGAGCCGACACCGGCACGGGTGGCTGCAGCCCGGCTGTGGCTCTGCTGGCCAGGCCAGCGTGTGTGCGGGCTTCCCCTGGCCACAGGGGCTTGGGTCACCACCGCCCTCGCAATGCAATAAAGTCCTCGGCACTGGCCGTGTCTCAGTGCGAGCAGCTGGGGCTCCTTGCAGGGCCCAGGGCAGGGCCAGGGGCTTGTTGGAGCCCTGGCAGGGCTGGACCGAGACACTGAGCAAGGCCAGGGAGCAGGCGAGTGGGAGCAGGGAGCAGAGTGGGACCGCGGTCCTGGGATGGGGCCACGCAGCGTGGAGGCTCTGGGGGATGGCAGGAAGGGCTCTGCGGGACCCAGCGCCTCACACGCACCAGGGGCGGGCTGGAGCAGGTAAGTGGTGCCCTAAGGCCCTGCGGGTGGCGGTGGGGGATGGAGCTGTGCCGAAACACCATCTGGGAGCCCAAGCCACCCGGGATGGAGTGCGTGCCAGCACTCCTGCCAGTGCCCTCCGCCACCATGAGCCCAGCGGTGCCCACGTCCCTCTGACAGCTGCCCCCCAGAACCAGGTCAACAGGAACTCGCAGCGCCCGGGTCTTGCCAGCTTGAGAGTGCTGTTGCCAGATGAATTGGAAAAACAAACCAAGAAAATCAGTGGAGAAAGGAATACAGTAGCTGTAATATATCTGTATTTTAGTACAAAGTTTGATACAGTGTTTCACAAAACCTTATTGAAAAATATAATTCAAACCAGACGAGCTCGGAGCCCTGTGTTGTGGGGAGGGTTGGGATGGGTTCTTCCTGGCCATCACCAAAGGAGGTGGGAGGCCAGAGAAGCCCCTGTGAGGGTCTTGAGGTGTGGTGGGGGGCTGACCCTGCAGCCTGTGGAGCTGAGCCTCTGCCCACATGGGCTGGCACACGAGGAGGGGCTCTGGCCAGAGGGAGTCCCCAAAAAGGGTCTGTCCCACAGACAAAGCAGCGGGTGGAGCAGGATCCCATCCATCCCAAGGAGCCTTTGAACCTGTCCCTTCTGTCTGTCTACAGTGCACGATGAGTGGTTTGTCAGCTCACTGACTAACACAGACTGATAGGAAAATCCATGAAATTAATCAAAAAACTCCTGAAATTCATAAAATTCCAGTGTCTGGATGGAAAAAAACTACATGGCCAGTCAGTTTAATGGCATGCTCTGGTAGAAGAGTGGGGAGAGCATTCCAGGCTGTGTGAGGGCAACATGGGGAGCTTTGGGACTTGCAGAGAGCTTTGGCCAGGTCTGGCTCCCATGGTGTGGGACACACTCACAGCCCAGGTGAGCCCTGCACATGGCAGAAGAGCAGGGTTGGTGCTACTCACAGCTGCTTTTAGAGAAAGAGTCCTGGATATGGAGCCACTCTTTTGGGGGACACAAAGGGACACGAACCATGATAGATGCTGTCCCACAGTGTCAGGGGCAACATTCTCACAAGTGAGGGCAGTTGAAGACCAGAAGCCGTGGGCACCTCAAACCAGCACTTGCAGACACACCTGGAAGGCCCCACACCAGGCTCAGCCCTTGTCAGGCTTCCTAAGGAAAAGGCAAGCAGTATGAAAACCCTGGAAACCAGAAAACAGGTTTTAAAGCAGGTGCAGTGGGTGCAGGAGACATCCTCCAAATCCATCTCCTCCCCAAATGAGCTTGGGCAAGAAGAACAGCAGCAGCAGAGCCAAAAATCCCACAACCCCAGCCAGAAGCTCAGGGAATTTCCTAAGGAACAGCAGCTCCCAGCTTCACCTGGCAGAAGGCAGCAGGGAGATCTGCAAGGCTGCTCCTGCAAGGATTTGCTCACCCTGCAGGAGACAGGGAAGAGACTTACATGCCCTCACCCTCTTGCCGTACATCCTGGGCACCAGTGCTCAAGGTGGTAAGAAATGCAGCAATACTAGCTTTCAAGTTAAGTATTTTTATTATCAAAATTATTACATCTCTTGTGAAAGTTCAAATGTTACAGCATGGTGTAAAAACTCCACTAGAGTAAGAAGCTACAGCCCCCACCTTTCCTAGAGCTTTCCAGGGTCCCTCCCTCCTGCCCCCCTGCTGCGCCCGAAGGTGCTGGAGCCTCTGGGCAGGGCCCCCCGGCCCCCTCCCGCCGCCTGGCAGGGCAGAGCCCGTCTGCCCCGTGCTGCTCAGAGCACGAAAGGGGAGGCTGCACCTCCAGGGCTAAGCCGAGTGAAGTTTACACCTATGTTATACAGTATACAGACACCCAACTGCGGGGTGACAAGTTCCATCCCAACACGCTCACAGCCAGACAGTGTGAGAAAGCTACTCTTTGTTTCAATATTTTAAAAGTCTCCCCTAGGCTGAACAAACACCTGATTTCAATTGTGATTAGAGAAATCTGTAACAGTCCTAAAAAAAGAGGAAGAAGACTGTGCATCTGCAAGGAGAGGGGAGACAGACTCACAGCATTGTTATCCAAGAGAAGGAGAAGTTCCACTGCAGCACCAGGGATGACACCTGTCATATATTAGCTAACCTACTATGGTTATAACTGAATATAAAATTAGATAAATAAAAACACGCCCGATATTACAGTAAACAAGTGAGAAAGAAGCTGGCAATCGTATGGAATTGAACACACAGCGCACTGTGTCTGGGCTGGCTCTCCTGCCACGCTCGGCGGGTGACAGCGGCTGGCAAAGACCCACATGGCACTGCCTGGAGAGCCTCTGGCTCAGCACAGACCGGGGTGCCCGCCCTCCACCCCACCACTGCCCCTTGCAGCCCCCCGTGTGCCGCAGCATCACTTGACTGCTCAGGCCCCCGGCCATCCCCTGTGCGTCGCACACCACAGCCAGAGAGCCCCGGCGCGGCAGCACAGCCCCGGCCGCGCTCCTGTTCACAGACTCCTTAAGCGACCTCAAAAACACTCGTTCACCACAGACCTGCAATGAAGCAGTGCAGGACAGCGCACCCCGGATCCTCTGCAGCCACAGGCACACGCTCCAACCCCCCCGTGCTGTTTGCATTTGCGGAGACTCTCCCGTCCTGGAAAAGCCCCGGCGGCGGCAGTGGCGACCCAAGCCCAAAGGCAGCCGTGTGCGCTCGTCTGCTTGTGACTGGAATGATCGTAACGGATTAAAGCCCTCCCCAGAACGCACTGAGAACCTGACCTATAAAGAGATTGGAGTTAACTTCCCCCAACGTTTCCTTTAAACTGCTTTTGAATTCAGAACTGTGTCCGTGCTGCATGTGTGACTGTGGCCATGGGCACGGACCAGAGACAGAGGCTGTGCCACAGTCATTGCACTTGAACCATTTTCTTTTTTTTTTCTTTTTTTTTTTTTCTTTTCTGTTTGTTTCTTTTTGTTTTTGCAATGTACCCACATGTCAGGGAACTGCTTTGCTACAGTCTCTGCCTCAGAGAAATCTGTGTTCTCCTACCAGGCCAGAGGCCAATACTGCTCACAAATCTCACCCGTGCATTTTCGACCTCAGCCTCTTGACCCCTGGCACCCCAGCATCAGGTGCAAGCTTTCAACACCAGCCCAGGAGCCACTTCCAGGGGTGACTGGAAGGAGCTATGGGCAGTTTTGTCCTCCTGAAGTCCAGGCAGCCCTAGGAAAGTCCTGTTTGAGTCTTTACTCCAGAACCTTGAAGCTGCTGCAGTCTGTACTGATGGACACTGCCTCCCCCGCGGTGCGGATAGTGTTGTGCACTGGAAATGACTGCGCCCCGGGAGCCCTGGTAGAGCACAGACTGGCCCGAGCTCGGCAGGCTGATAGTCCGCAAGTCTGACTGTAGTGAGCGAGCACTTTGGGGAGCGGAGGAAGAGCCCGACACGCCTGGGCAGGGCTGGGAGCCCGACTCCGAGCACAGAGAGTCCACAGCTGGCTGCTGTGCCGGGCTGGCAGCCGCAGGGCAGCTCTTCCTCAGGAGGCTGCTGCTGACGCTGCCAGAGTGCTGCTGGCTGCTGAAATACCCCGAATTCCCTGCAAACAGGGCAGAGGAGTCTGTGGAGACCGAGTGGGCAGGGCTGGAATATGAGGTGGAGGAGAGGGATGTTTCCGAGGAAGCGTGGGACAGGCTGTGTCCTGTCCTCTGTGCTGCTGCCCGGTAGCTGTATCCAGGAGACGCGAGGTGCCCTCTGTACGGGGAGGAGTTCTGCTGGAGCAGGGTCTGGGATTCTGCCTGGGGACTGTCAGACTGCAGCAGCTGAACGAGGCATGCGGGAAAAAAGGAAAATGCACATCAGGCTGACTTCTCCGTTTCCTACCTGCTTCTCATCCTAAGGTGCTTAGTGCAGCACTGTGAACAATGGCAGCTAAGCACTGTTTCCCTCCTTATAAAAGCTTTATTTCAGAATGGCAGGTAAGATATGAAAGCATTTACCTGGTAGCTGTATCGAGAAGGACTGTAAACTGCTGGTCCTTTGTGGGCTTCTGGAGTGTCTCCTTCTGCTGCATCTGCAATGTACAGGCAGATGTTAAACCTCACCCCACTGAGGCCACAGCAGCTCCCTTCACATGACACTGCACAGTCCAGCCCTTGTGTTCCAGCCTCCCCAGCCACCACCATTTCAGAAACTGAAGAAACCCAGCATAAGACAACTGGGAAACCTTAACATGTGGGAAGAGCCACATGTGTAAGGGTGGCCACTCCCCTCACACCAGTGTGCTCTGGTTTATCACAAAGCCAAGCTGCCTTGGACCAGCCTGTCTGAATGACCACACCTGGAGATAATGCACAGATACAGCCAGGGCTCCCCTGGCTGGCTCTTCAGTGTATGAGAGGCAGAAGATGGTTTCTAGGGACTCGCTAATTTTTCACTCAGTCTTGGTTACAGGAATCCACACTGGATACAGTTACATCTCAGGAGACAAAACTGCCCCATTCAGAGGGCTGTCAGCAGGATCCTGTGGTGGCCTTTCCTCAAAGGCAGATCCAGATGCTTCCAAAGACAGACATCCCATGCTGCCATTTTGGGGACTATGGTTTATAAGCCAACTGAGCTGCTACAAACAGAGATACTCCTGGAACTCAGAAATGAAATGCCTGTTTTTCTAACAGGCCAAGATGATGGAAATGCTTTGAGGTTTGGAGGGCACTGGCAGCATACAGCACACTCTGATCCATCTCAGATATGTGAGAGACCAAGAGGAATAAAATGCTTCCTGACAGAGTAAGCCTTTCTTGCACTTCAAGGGTGGGTGAGCTTGTCCTACCATACCACTGAACTTGACCTGGGGTAGGCAAGATGCACTTACTGCAGTGGCACAGCCACTGTGCCAACTGTGTGCTTCAGCTGCTACCCCTGTAACCATGGCTGGTGATCCTGCTTTCTGCAGGAGGGTGAAGCTGCTGGGACTAGATGATTTCACATCAGAATTCTCCTGCAGACTAATGAGACAGAACTGTTTATCTGCAGCATCTCAGGGATTCTCAGCAGCCGTGTTTGAAATGCCTTGGTGGAACATGCTGGGATTAGTAACAAATTTATATGACAGATGTGTCTCAGTCATGAAACAGGACACACTGCCTCAGTCTGCTCTGTACTTCTGCCAGACAAGTCTGGCTTTGCCCCAGCTGCACTGACACAAGCATCAGTGCCAGGAGGGCCCGTGGTTCTGCTGCCATTGTCCTCTCAGTGCTACACCACAGCGCAGGCTTAGCTAACACAGGTCTGGATGTAGCCCTTGCCTGTTCCTGAGGCTCAGAAATTCCGTCAGGGCACAGGCCTGCACAGAGACTGGGGCGTGAAGCTTCCAGCATGTGTCCTGTGCCACCTTCCATTTCTGAAATGTCATCGATGCAGCAAGGGCCTGTTTGGTGACATTCCAAGTGATGCCTTAAGTTTTAGCTTTTATATTTTTCAGATTCTGTGCTGCTTTAGTGTGTAACTCTGAGCTTCATATTATGTGTTAGCAAGTTCTCTTCACAAGGTAAGTAGACAATCCTTTTCCAGCTTGTCCAAGGACAAGCTCCAGGCCCAAAAAGTATATACAACAGTGAATTGAAAAGAGAAAAACAAGGAGGATGGAACTTCATAAGCTAAAGCCATAATTGCACATTTAACTCCAATATGGAAATGGACCAAAATTTGTAGAAGTGTGAGACCTTGTGACTGGTCATCCATTTTGTGACCATTTTCAGTTCATCTTGGGTGTAGCCTGGCCAAGCTCTTGTGCTGCCCAAGGTGTATCCACCATTAAGGCCTTTTAATAAATCCCTACTTTATTTTTGAACTCTGTCTAGCCTCTGTTCTAGGTCAGCTTTCTCAAAGCATCACAAGTAATGCAGAATGGCAAAATTCAGAAGTTTAGGGCATGTTTTGTTAAAAAGTCATGCACAGAAGAGCTGCTCAATTCAGAGATTGCTGTGATTAACACAAGTCAAATACAAGAATCACAAGAAATCTAAAGATTTCTGGAAGAAACTGTTCCTTAAAAGGCTGGGCACACCAGTAGGGCTATGCAATTTACTGGCAGTGCCTGTTCCCAGAAAGAAACCTTGACAAGTTAAAGACTACTGAAAGACTAAATTACCAATGGTAAATAAACTATGACCTTTCTGAATTTGCTTTATGTAAACTTAAAAGCTAGAGCCAACATCTTCCTCCCCTATTCTCAATACCTGCACAAGGGAAGGACACGAGTAACTGCTTTTCTTGGCTGTGCTGGCCTGTGTCACCCTAAAGCATATATGAAGTGACAGGTTTTGCTGAGAGCAGCTGCAGTTCTCAGAAGCGTGCAATGCACACAAATTACACAAATTCCATTTCATTGCTACATGCTTCATCAGCAAACCCTCCAACTTTGGGATTTTTTAGTTCCTGTTAATATTATCTGTTACAGCAGCAGCATGTGAAAATGTGCATCTTCATAACTTCTCCAGGTGCTACCAGGAACAGCAGGGACTCAGCCACCCATTTGTTTCACTAAGAAGCAGAGCAGCAACTGGGGGAGGGGAGGTGGCTCAAAGAATCTAAACAAGAATCTAAACAAGCTGCTGAAGAAATTGCCAGAGCAAGCAAAAAAAGAAAAAAAGTACTTTGCTGTGCTAGGATGAAGGAAACAAGATGACTTTTGTCAGCTGCAGCATTAGGTTTTCACAACACAGAATGGGATGGGGTTTATGTAACAAGAAAGAATTTATCACTGCAGATGAAAGTTTAACTCCATCCTAAGTCTTGGGTGACACTGAAGAGCCAGAGCTGTACAAGTAACATTGGGCAAAGACCTGTTCCAAAAGCCTGAATTTTGCCTACCCCTCCAAAAATTAACCAGGAAAACCACTTCCACTGGTATGGGAAAGACAGGGAAAAGACTCCCAATTGGGTCTCATGAAAATGTGACATACTAGATAGAGAAGAGGACTTCCTCTCAAGACTAGATGACAAAAAAGCACTGAAAGAATGTGCTTAGGTGTACAAAACCAGGAGAACTCCAAATGGGAAGCCAATTTTCAAAGCTTGTCTCAAACACACCTTACTGCAGCCTGATTTGCAATGAAGGAAATACATACTTGCCCTAAACTGCTCAGAAACAAGCCAATACTCTTGTCTGAATGTTCACCCAATGTCCACTGAATGAAGCTCTTTCAGAGCATAGGAGGTGCTAACCCATCTGTCCAAGGACAAAGAAGCTGTCCTGTCAGAGTCAAGGTGCAGACAGTCTTGGATTCAATCCCTAGAAAAAAAATCTAGAAGTCTTCTAGGTCCAACACGAGAGGGATACAGGCTCAAGCAATATCTGAATAACAGTAAAGTTTGGTTTGCAGAAGGCAGCTTTGATAATGTTAAAGATGAAGGTACAACTAACCAGCTTCACAGACAAGTTGGCAAAGTTACCCAAGCACATCATGTCCCTCCAAGCAAACATGCCCAAGTTTCCCCACCCTACCTGCATCTCTCTCAGGAGCACAGTCCTGGGTAGGGGAGGATTCGTGTCTCTGGGCCACCTTGGCCCCGCTCCTCAGCACCTTCTCCAGCATCCCCCGGCCCTCCCGCAGCCGCTCCACCGACGTCGGCACCATCCTGCAACCAAACCAGGCACAGCTGAGGGGGAGCAACATCCCCAGTGCACAGGGAATCAGAGACCACCAGCTCCTTTAGATGGATGAGGAACAAACTTCTGAACTGGTTCTGCCATGTAAAACCTCCAGTGGGATTTCAGGTCCCTGCTATCATGATGCCACTGCCCTCAGAACACCAAGTCTTTAATCAAAAACATGGTATGAGCATCCAGTTCAGTAAATCACCTGGTTACAGAAATATTATTTTGAGATTCAAACCTTTTTTTGAAAATCCTGATATTGGCTTAAGATTAACTGCAGTTATTTTGCATAATTACATTCATTCAAACTAAGCAGAGGCAAACTCAATACCTTTATGATAATACAGTGCCAAGACAATATAGTTGGATACTGCAATATTCCAGAGCAGAGCTTGCTGGGCCATTTTGCCCACTAATGCCACTTTGTCCTGTTAATTTTGTAGTGTGAAAACTCTCCACTCAAGATTAATGCTAGATATTGTTCCATTTTCAAGTGTCTTGTCTAAGGGTGACAAAGAGCTGAAGTGGCTTTCCTAAAGCCAAACTGTTGAAGAAAAACAAGAGCTACAGACAAACCTCAGGCCCCTGGGTCAACATTCCATCTACCATGCACAGAAACATCCAAATCTCTTTGGAAATGTGTCTTTTAACCTAGAGACAGCATCACCATGAGTAGGGATTTTACAATGCCTTTACTCTGGACACTGGTGAATTTGTGCCTTAAACATGCCTGAATTTAAATATTTAGGTTATATTAAATGCATATGATGGAAGCATGCATATTAGCTGGATATTGACTGATTTCTGTATTTTATCTTTGTTAAGATGTATTGAAAACTGTGCTTTCCATTAGGGTTTTTTTAATATTTTGTTTGCTTGGAGACTTCTTTTCTGCAAGGCTGGCTTTACTGTGCAGCAGCACATCTGTTTACATTGTGATGGCTTTATCCTGGCAACTGAAATAGACAAACCATTGTGGTTTTCTTTTTATTTTAATGAAAGCTATTCTCAATCATTGCAGAATTCAGCAAAAATCTGGAAGACTCTACACATTAAGGCATGGAATTTTAGTTCCCACCAATTTCTTCTGTTCCTAATATTATTGTGAATGTCTGGAAATGTATCTGATATATAAGAATAGGGAGTGAAAGACGAAACTGGGTCACTTTACCTCAGTAACAGGTTCTAATATATTTTTAAAAGTAGAAAGTGAGTGTACGTTTGTCAGCCATGCCCATTAAAACACAGAAACCCAAGGATTTTAAAGGCAGCAAATCTGCTTAATCCCACTTCAAAACCTATCAGCATGGTTTCAACTTTATATCCAGTGTGCCATAACAATGGGATCTTTATACCCACACAATACTTACTCCTGAAACCATGTGGGAAACTGAAGCCAGAGCAGGACCTGCTGAGGGAGCAGCAGATGAAGCTCAGAGAAGACAAAAGATGGTACTAAAGCAAGGATGCCACACTGACACCTCACCCTGAACTATTTTAGTTCATTCAGCTGGCTGGCTTTTTTCCTACTCTTTTATAGGCAGAAGGAAGTAGCACAGGAGGAGAACAACATGGGCTACTGCCACTTTTACAGAATATCTGAAAATAAAATAATGATGATAAGCTAATCATTAGCAGACTGCCTCAGCTGTGGCCAGTCCCAATATCTGGCAGAAGGTCCTCTGGTAGACAAAAAACTGTCAGAGAGGTAAAGACAAATTGTTTCCATTAAACTCTGCTTGAAAAGTGATGGAAAAGGGAAGGAAACAGATCTATTACTCCTCCAAATTCACCCAAGTGCTTTCAACACAAACTTCATACTTCTCATTGCCCTCAGCACTGCTTTGAATTTCTCCTCATGCCAACCCCCTGCCATTACCCGAGCAGTGACCCAGCCATGTATGTGGAAATCAGCATCAGAAAAGGGGCTGTGTGTCTGTGTGTGCCTTTCTGCTGGTGGTGTGCACAACCAGAACCTCACTCCAGGGCAGCAGAGCCAGTGCCCTACACAGATCCAGTCAGCAGAACCTCCCAGCCATCACTAGCACCATAATGCACACTGGCAATTCAGTGCACTACTTCATGTTTTGGACCAGGTTCAAAATATTTGAAGACTTTCCCTTTATCAAACCTTCTCAGGGTAACCATGATAAAGGTGGTTTGTCCATGCCTTTGGCATGCCAGTGACCAGAGTCTGGTAAATTAGCAAAGCTGGAGCTGTTGCACAGTCCCTGCTTCTCAAGTACAAAGCTACAGAGGCCTGTGAGCTTTCCTTCAGAACAGGAATGGACTTAGTATCACTCATGTCCAAGAAGAGTGAAGGTTCAGCCAAAAAAGACCTGCATTAGACTTTCATTACCTGGACAAGACCTTACAACCCAAGACCTCAAAATGGAACTTGTGGAAGAGAACAGCTGCTTAAGTTTGTACCTTTCAATACAGCTTTTTGATACCTAAACGAAGAACTGAAAGACAGGCTGAGAAGAGTGCTGGTATCCTTCACAGCTGTTTAGCAATTATGAAAGAGAACAATACTAAGAGACCCAAATGAATCCATCTCACTGCACATATGGTTATGGAAATGCCCCCTGGGGACTTTGGTCCTTCCCTTAGGGAATCTCAGGCTTGCTTGGAAGGGTAACACTCACCACCTACTGCTGATGCTGTCCTGGGATTTACTGAGCGATGATGAGGAACTACAGCCCCTCGAGTCTGGTGGGCTGACATCCTCAATGTGAGGCAGGGAGGGATGAGAAGGGGAGAAGCCACTTTGTGGGGAGGACGGAGTTCGTGCTGCGGAGCCCGAGGGGCCGTTCCCGTCCGCGTCAGCCCCGGAGGCGCCGCTGCCCTGCCGGGTGGGGGTCCCTGCGCCGCGGCCATCGCCGCCCTCCTTGGCCTCCTGCTTCCGCTTGCGGTACTCGAGCAGCGACACCTGGGGAGGAAACACCGCCATGGGCCAGGGAACAGAGCACCAGGACAGGGAGGAAACACAGCCATGGGCCAGGGAACAGAGCACCAGGACAGGGAGGAAACACAGCCATGGGCCAGGGAACAGAGCACCAGGGCACGGGGAGGAACAGGCCCACACACTGTCCAAAAACATCTTCTGGGACTGCAGGTAAAACTTGAAAAGGCATACTGGGATTATCAACTCAGTGGATGTGGAGGCACTCCAGAAAAGAGCTAAGTGGTGCAAATTCAGAGTGCCATGATCACCCTCCTTTTACTTTTTATGACCAATATATCAGTAGAAACATCCAGCTCGTTTGCTTCTCTAACCACCTGGATTTTCCCATTACTTCAGGAGATGTAATTCAAGCAACAAGCTTCTATAACCTCCCTCCTCTCAAAACCCTCCACACAGTCTCTCTGGTTCAGGACATTATGTAATTCTTTTCAATATCTGTATTGAAATATATTTTTTTTTCAATATCACCAAAAGAGGTAATAAGTCTTCTTCACAAAACTGATATCTTCAGTGCCCAGTTCATCTGCACTAGTTCAGCCACACTAACACTAAAAGCTTGGTGAAGCCTTGCACAGAATTTTAACTTGCTTACAGCAGGCTCCTGCTATGGAGGCATTGCAAACTTCAGCCCTACCACCAAAACAAACTGCTTGTAGCCAAGGCAGAATGTGTTTTGGGCAAAGCAGTCTCAGATTTATCAAAGACACCAGCCAAAGATAAAGCAGCCTTGGAAGACAAGGTCAGCAGAACCAAAAAGAAACAAATATTTCCACCTGGGCATTTACCTTTCAGCCTGCCTATCCTCAAAGTTATTATAAGGAAAGGAGCCATGAAGGACTCACAGAAGGCAGTTCTGCTGAAGAATTTATCAGCTATGACTCAATGCCCACACAGAAGGCTTTATGATGCTAAAATATTGAACAAGTTATTTCTAAAAGTAATTCAACATATGAAGGTTTTAAGTTAAATGTAATTTTAAAAGAAAAACAAAGAAAAAAATAAAGAGACTCCAGAAATGGAAAAGAAATAAGATATTCCATCCAGCTGGACCCTTATACAAGTTATCTCAGTTACACTTGCCATAAAAAAAATTCCAAGCACAGGAAAAGGCACTGATAATTTGTCCCATGAGTACCCAATTTTATCACAGCACTACCTTGACTTAACATTTTACCTCAGTTTTAGTCTCATGAGGGTCACTAGGCTGCTGTAAGAAACCAGTATGTATTTGGTTTTGTTAAACTATATTCCTGTGTTTTTAGTTTCAAAGAGCTAAAATTTAAATAACCTTCATCTTACTTTTGTTGCAATGTTATGGAAATGTTCTAA
This sequence comes from Ammospiza nelsoni, assembly GCF_027579445.1. NCBI lineage: Eukaryota > Metazoa > Chordata > Aves > Passeriformes > Passerellidae > Ammospiza > Ammospiza nelsoni. Next base: position 9,230,526 of record NC_080643.1, read on the forward strand.
TATGTTCTAGTAAACAGCCCATGTTTTCTTTTGAAACATTAGACTCTCTTTCCCAGTAAGAACCCTTTTCATCCTGATAAATAACACCTTCACCAGCTGTACAGCTGCACTATGTTATTGCTTTGGGTCTTGTCTCAGTTTAACAACTGCTAATGAAAGCTGCCAGCATTCTGCTCTTTTTTCTGTGATCCCAGAAGAGGTATTTGCACCGTGGTGTCTTTTTTTCCACTTCTCACATCAAAATCTTGCCTTAAGGGTAGCTCTCCCTCTTGTAACTGTTTTCACCCAGGCATTGGATGCCTGGATAACTTGCCCAGACTCTCTGTTCTGCCTGTCTTTGCAGTAATCTGAGTGGGAACAGTAAACCCCACGGCAATGTAAGGATTTCTTTCACAGGAGTACTTGCCTTCTTCCTTTGTGGTGGATTCTGGGGAGCAGCTCTGGTGCCTTCAGCAGCCCTCTCGCTGCAGGGGGACATGGACCCATGTGCTGTCTCTTTGAGCAGCCCTGACTCGTGTCTGCTGAAATACCCTTCTGCAGGAGAGCTGCAGCACCCTGCATCCGAATTCATGGGCTTCCTGTCTGCCAAAGGAGGAGAGCCCTGCAGCAGCCCATCCACGCGGGGCATAGCGTTCAGTGGGGAGAAGGCATACATTAAATTAAACTCTGTCCGAAAAGCCTGATCAGAGCTTCGTAGCAGCATCTGTGCTTCCCCACTTTTCCCTGGGAAGTTCATCTCTGAAGTAGAGTTTACGGAGGATTGTGGAGCCACGTCAGAGGATGCAAAGCTGAGCAGCGACGGCCGTTCCTGGCAGGTGTTTGCACTGGAATCCAGGTAGCCACCCTTGGAATCCAGCTCGGATCGGAGGCAGACCTGGGAAATCCAAGAAGGATATAGGAGGGGGGTGGGCAGTCAGGAAAAAGGTCAGGCAAGGGTAGGGAGAGAAATTTAAGTCAGAAAACCTTCTGTACAGTGCTAGCTTCCCTTTTCCCTGTTCCTTTCTAAATACCCCTTTGGTTCTTTCCTGCACTGTTCTCCTCATTCCTCAGGGGAGTGACTGAGACTAAACAATGATCAGTTCAGCTGTCCAATACAGGATGCCCCTTCCCCTTCAGCAGTCTTTCTGCAGCAAGAGGATAAAGCTCAACACTATCCCCAGGCAGTTAATGAATTAAACTTAGCATTTTCAATTGCCTCATACATCAGAGGCATACTGCTCATACAGAGCAGTAGCCAGGAGAGAACAGAACAGATCTGCTGTTCTGCTGTTTTATTAGCCAAGTCCTTGCCTGTCCCAAGTCAGCCACTACTAACTTCCTAACAATAAAATATCCAGGACCTCCAAGCCATTTGTTTTCACTTATTGTGAACTTTGGAAATCTCTAACAATAGTACATTCATTTAATTTTTACTGCATTTTTACGTTTCACAGTTTTCAACAAAACCACAATGGCATCATCTTTGTGCTGTCAGAGTTTGTGGAGCACTAGGCAATAACACAACAGTATATTCATTTATCTACTTAAAGTGCCAAAAACCCTCCAGGGCAGCAGAACAATCATCTCCTTCACCACATTAATATGTCAGGATCTCAAACAATGAGTACAACTGACAAGATTTCATCCTCTTTGCAGGACTACAGTGCAGAGGAAAAAACACAACAGCACCAGGCACCAGTTCTGCCCTCCTGCTGTTGCTGAGAACATCTCCCTGCTGTATTACAGCTCCCAGTAATCCACCACCTTGGAGATGAGCACGAATTTTCTACTATGAAACAGTCACTGAGCAAGGCAGTTCATCTCATCTTTCACAACAGGTCAGGCTAAGCAAAATACTACATTTTACCATCTCCTCAACAATTTCAGTCTGCAAGTGAGTGGGTGTTAAGTCAAGGCTGAAGAGAACAAGTCAGGTGTACCACTATGTGCTTGTAAGTCAAAAATAGTGGTGAATACTTTCCCTTCCCCAGCAGTCATTTGGCCACTACTCAGTAAATTTTACAGACCACTCATGGGCTGGGCTGAGTCTGAAATTGGTGATGGCAATTCCAGGGTCCCCAAATCTCTTGTGTGCACCTCAGTAGCTGAGACACACTGAGTCTTTGCACTGTCTGATTCCCACCAGGGTCAACAAATGAATTGAATTCCAGTCTTCAATTAGTTGTGATAACCCTGAAAATTCTCCTCAGCCTTACTGTGACTAAAGCTCCACCCTTATTCCCAGTGCCTGCACACTCCTCCCTCCCCTCCCAGCAGGCTCCCAGAACTACCTCAGGTGACATGGACTCGGGCCTATGCGCAGGGGAGCTCTCGGGGGAGGACACGTTCTAGAGGAGGGAAAAGCATCTAGTTATTCATCTACTTCAAAAGTCAGGAGGCAATTACAATGTACAAAAGCAGACAGGTTAGCAATGGCTATTCTAAACAACTGGCCCCAGCCTGGACAGCATCATGGCTGGCTAAGTAGTTGCTAAAGCTTCCTGGAAGCACAGACAGGGCTGGGTTACTGCATCTCATGATGCAACTTAGTACCCAAACCAGAGCACATGAATGTTAAGAAAAGCAGCAGCTACCTCTATATTTCTGGTTCTGTCAGATAGACTTTGCACCATGAAGTATAGAGAAAGACTCTTATGGTTTTAGTCTGAGAATATGGGAGAGAATAAAAGCCTGGTTTAGCCCAGAAAGTAAACTAAAGACCCCAAAGACTAAGATGACATTTCATAGACATATACTATAAAATAAACATGTCTCTTTCAATCCACCGTGGGCCACCTTTCAGCTCAAGTCAAGAGAAGAGGTGTGAGCAGCCAGCTTTATGAAATGTTGTATTATCTGGGCACCTGTATGAGTGAAGGCAGTGTATGCATGAGACAGCACTGTTAAGGGCTCTTCCCAAGCACCTCCCTTTCCATGCTACTGAACAGGCCTAAAATAGAATCAGAGAGGCAGGATTCCCAGAGCTGTGCTGCTATCAGAGAAATATAGCAGGAGTCACTGTTTTCTGCAAAGCAGAAAACTGAGGAATCTCAGAAATTTCTTAACAAAAAGTTCTGACAAATTCCACAAAAAAAGCAGAAGCATCATGCTTTTGGCCACTCTTACGAATATGGAGGGGACAAGCATTCTCTAAATTGGTTCCACTCTAAAAACATCACAAAATTGAGTCTGAAAAATCTCAGTCTGTAAAACCAAAGAATATAGTGGAAGACGATGTGAAGTAACGCTACCATACTCTGGGTTACTGAAAGCTGTTTGAGGAAAGAGGAGCCAAGGATGCTTTACAGCCTCTGAGAAATGGAATACTCGTACTCTTTGGAAGTGGCAGGGTGAAAACCCCATTGGCACAGAGATCTGAAGTGGGGGAGATGATTAAAGGTCACTGAAAAACCTGAGAAATTAAGAGCTACTCTGCAGAAATAGAAAAAAAAATATAAGATTAATGTTACTGATAGCTACAGAGTGAGGGGAGGCGGGGCTGTAGCAAAGTTTGACATTTCACAGAGCAGGAGATCTGTCCAGAAATGAAGTAGAAGAGGAAGGCAGCGGTGCTCTTGAAGCTGAAACTGTGATGCTGCTCAGGAATACACACTCAAAAGGGAAGGTCCTAGTGCCAGCTCTGCTGCAGATATTGCTGTTTGGTTTTTAGCACCCCCAGCCCCGGGTGGATTTACCTCGAACTGTAGTGGAGTATTGCAGCGGCTGGCAGCCAGAGAGGGGATGGGGGAGAACACGACGCCGTAGCCATTGCGAGTCTCCTCCTCGCCGGGCAGCGACGAGCAGGGCGTGGCCAGCTGAGGGCTCGCTGTGCCGGGGACCGGAGGGACCGGAGGGACGGGAGGCGGGGGCGTGACAGGGGACAGCGGCCGCAGCAGCTTCTTCACGTTCTGCTCCATCAAGTAGCGAGACTTCCATTTCTTCAGGGGACTCAGCAAGTCTGAAACACAAACTGAGCTGAGGACACGGCTGACCCACTGAACACGAGCACATCACATGCTCCTCTTCCTCCTACTCCCAGCCCAAACGAAGTCTTCAATGCAACTACAAAAGACTCCCAAAAATGAAGTACCTCTGAGTTACTTCTACTTCAATGTCTAGAGACTGGTAACAGAACAATACATCATCAGGAACATGCACTGAACAAGGAAAGCAAATATTTCAACTAGAAGCAAGCACAAGAGGGAGCTAGGGGAAATGAAGACATGAAAGGTTAAAAAGAGCAGAGAATAGAGGAGAGAGGTCACAGGACATATTGTGATTCTTACAAACAAATCAGAGACAGCTCAGTTTTCATTACCTGAACCTAACAGTTCTCTATATGCTACATGAATACAGCCCAAGCACATTTCCACTTCCACTAAGGATTAAAGCCTTTCCCTCAGGCCTACCTCACTTCAAAATAATAATATTTTTTGATGCTTAGTTTAAAAAAAACACCAAAACAAAATCACCAGTAAATTCTATAAGTTAGGTCTTGCTCGAGAAGTACATTTATTGGTTCTGGCATTCTGTTTATTTCCTATTCATCTCACCTTTCAATAATCAAATTTGTATTATTTGTGTGATGTGTAGCTTCCTGTCTGTCATCCTTGGAAAACTGATCCCTGACTGGGCTGAGCTGCACTCTCTTTCTCTGTAAATTCAGACACAATATTTAACCATTCTGTTGCTTTACTCAGAGATTTTAGCTTCTCCATCCTTGAGACTTACTTAGTGATTTGTTTATTGCACACATACCTGTAAGACTTTGCTACACCTTCCCACAGTCAGCAAGTATTTAGTTGACCTTCTTAACAGCACCTTGCTGAAAAGAAATGATCCTGGGCTCTCTTCCCTCTAACCCCTCCCTTCCATTGTACAAGACATCCCAGAGCACTGAGATTGATAATGCAATGTTAAGTGATTATCTTTTGACAAGGAAATACTGAGAAACAGTATTTCCATCACAAATGCTCAAGCTAGAATGAGTCTGCAGAAATTTGAATGAACAGCAAAGCAACATTCTCACCTACCCATAAGCTGTGCCATGGGGCAGCAGGACACGTTAAATGTCACTTGTACAGTTCCCTTTGGTGTTCAGCACCTTCCCCAGTCTGACTCCAGTGCCCATGCTGCCCTGATGGTGCTGAGCACTTACCTGTGTCATCCTTGCAGATGCTGGAGGAGCTGCTGTTGTCATTGCTTTGGTATAGACACTGGGTCCTGTTCTCTTGCGGAGCTGCTGAGGTCTGAGTCATCCCCTCTTCCAGGGCCTGTTTGATCCAGCGCTGAAACAGAACGAGACTGCATAAACGTGAAACTCCTCGGGTACTTTCTCTGCAGTCCTGCAGGATGCACTCCAACTCCCACACTGCTGTGGAGCAGGGCAGGCTGCTCAGAAGCCTGGAGTTACCTCGCTGGTGTGTGCTTGGGTGGGAGCACTGAGCCCACCACTGCTGTGCTGGGGCTGTGCCCTTCCTGACACAGGCTCTGCGAGTAGCAATCATCACCAGTAACAGAGATAACTAAAGAGCAAATTATAAATATAAAAATGCTGGATGGTGGCACCTAAATCTATTAAAACAATAGTCATTTAAAAGAAAAGGGACACAAATATAATGAACTATGTAAAACCACTGATTTTTGCAAAAAAGCTGTTTCCTGCCAAGGAGAGCAAATTTGAGTAAAAAAAAATCTGACTAAAATGCAAGCAGCAGTTTTCAAGGAGCGTAAACCAAGAAAAGAACGATAAAAGCAAATAGTTTCTTCAGCTACTAATAAAAAAGGTAAGTCACAGTAGTCTTCTGAACATGGACAATTAAGAATGTTTCTCACACAAGTGAACATGAACTGAAGCCTCAGCAAATCAGCTGCTGCAGTGGGTATGGTAGCCCTGTATCTTGATACAAACTGACTCCTGATGGCAGGCAGGAATCTTTGCTTATTCTACTGTAAAGGTATCTGCCACAACATAGGGGAAAACACTCGGGTGATCCAGTGAAATGACAGCAAACTGCAGAAAAAAATCAAACAGCAATTTTCATTTGTGTAGTTTACCCAGGGGGCTCACTGTATCCAGACTCCTCTTGTCCTAGAGAGGTTTAAAATTGTACTTTTACCTTTCAGGAATCCACAGTTCATCTGCATGCCAGCAATGTGTATCCTATTAGAGATACACGCGTGTCTTATGACTCCTCAAAGCTATGGTGAAAGTACATCACACACTCAGTGGCCACAATCCTCAAAGTGAAAACTTCAAAGCGAGGATGAAGAGCAGGTGACAGGATCTATTCTGATGGCCTTCACTACCGTACAGCAGACACTTCTTCTCTGTTCAAATGGAGCTCAAGGCTTTCCACTGTGGCCGCCAGCAAAAGGGAGAAGTGGCAGCCAGTCTGGAGCACCTCTACCTCAAAGGTGGCATCTGATCTGCCAGCCAAGTCACTGCACAGGGTGTGATTAACGTGAGAGCAGCTTACAGTTCAGTTTCCTTGCGAGGTTCAGACACTGCCATGCTTTGGATGCAAACTGACATCATCAGCTGAGCTTTTTGGCACAGTTCTCAGTAGTTTAAGGATGAGGCCTGCTGACAATCCAAGAAAATATGTGATCTATTTCAACAGCCTTAATAAATCAACCTCCCTGGCTGAGTAGTCAAAAGTAGACAAGACACAGATCAGGTCTTGAGAGAGCATATCATCAAGTTCTGGACCATTTCTAGACCTCAGCTGGCTGAAAAGAAGGTATTCCCTAAGAGTTTTCTAAGCATTCCTGAACATAAGAAGCAGATTTCTAGATCTACAGACCATTAAATCATAAAACCACCAAATGCTAAAAATAATTTTCCAAGAAAAAGCCAGGGATCTCCTACGAAATGGATGAAACCTCTCACTAGAACAGCTAACAATTATTTACATTCAAAAAGCAGAAATCTTACAAATTATTTCTGCAACCTCTGTTCTGGACACAGCAACTTTCAATGCTTTAATAACTATTAAATTGAATAGGTACCGTATTTAAGTTTTCAGATTATGAAACAAGAATGCTGGATTACACCATTAATAATTTCCCTACTAAATTGGGAAATGGATAGGGAAAACCATGACACAGCTTAGCAGAGTCTAGAAAAATCACTTTACAATTACAGGCTACCAAAGCAGTGGGTTGTTCTAACAACATACAAAATCACAAACTGAACATGAGTTTAAATTAACCTGTCAAAGAAAACTCAGTCATACTGGGATGCACAAATTGGGTACAGGTCAGAAGATACAAAGCAACTTTTCTGCTTTGAAAAGAGTCAAATGCAGCAACAGATTGGAAGATTTGTTCCATGACAGTAGTTTTCCCTCAATTTTGAACTTGCTGGCCAGTTGTACAGCAACTGCACTGAGCACAGAACTCCAAATAACTCTGTCAACTTTGCTCTGGATATTTCTCTCTTCCCTGGGGCTCAAAGACACTGTTAAGGTTCAAAAGAAGCTCAAACCTTGCAGTTCTCAGCTTAAAGATGCATGAGGAGGTTGCCCAGGCACACAGAAACAGACAAGGTGTTGTCATACCTCTACACACAAACCGTGAAGAGCTTTACCTATGAAGGAAATACTGAAGAAACTGTTAGGGCATGACAACAAATTGGCTGAAGGTGGAAAACAGTAAAGTCCAAAGATTCTCTCTGGAAAAATACCCTCAAACAAAGGAAGGCAAAGAAACCAGGACATGGTACCTGAAAGCCACCAAGACAGGGAGAGAAGAAAAGATTTCTGTATAATTGTCCTCAGGTAATCACACAGGAACTGGAAAGTCCATGAGCAAAACCAGCAGGCAACAGGAAAGATGGATTCCAATACAAATCTGACTGAGTGAACTACCCTGCCTTCCCTGCAGATGAGTAAATATTGGCATTTACTGGTCATCTCTGGAGGAACTAGATCCTTAGCTGGGCCTGGTTCAGGCTTCCTGCAGGGCCTCAAGTATCTGCTGTAGACAGGCAGTCTGTGATGCCAAACAAAGAGCTGTGGACTTGTTCTTGTGAACAGGCAAACTCAAAGCTTTTAAACCACAAAGGCTCTCCAAAGAAAATGAATCTTAACTGAGGCACGGGATTCTTGAGCTCCTCTGCAACACTGTCCTATCCCCACAATGCCAACCATCCTCTGACTGTGAAAGTAGTAATATTAAACTTTCTAAGGGAAGCAATCAACACTCTTTGAATTGTGTATGCTGGATAATAAACAGCCACTGCAGATCTGAAAGTACATGTTTCTAAAAGGGCAGAACAGTTGTTCTACCACGGCAAAAGGCAAGGATGAAAACTGAACTCTGGCAAGGAGGTCATCAGTCATAGCCTGGACACTGCATCAACACATCAGCTCAGTGGGAATACACAGAAATAAACTCCAAAAGGACACAACAACTTTCCAAGAGGGCCAATAAGATGAGCACACACCGTGTAAAGGTAAGACACGAGCAAACATACCTTCTTACAGGAGCTGTAAATGCCATCCAGCAGGAAGGGCCTTCGACGTCTCTCAGGGTTGAAAGGTGAACCAAAGCGAATGTAGTGTTTGGGTGTGGTACAAATCAGTGGGGAGTGCACGAGACCTGGCAACATATTTAGGGTGGTTGCCAAAACTGTTGGGTCTGTAGTAATGCGCAGAGGACACTCAATTGGACACTCCTGCTTTTCTGCCTTGTCGTTCAGCCATTCAGTAACCAGGTACTGAAGGAGGAAACACACAGGTCAGTGCAATCAGCACAGGTGTAGAAGAAAGGCAACATGGCACAATGGTGTATGGGAAGCAATGCTCAGGTCAGCCCACTGCTAAAACCCCCCTCCTTCTCAAAAGAAGGACTTCCTGTGTCAAACCCGATTCTCACCTGTTGGAGACACAACCCAATGTTGCTGTTGGCAGATTATATACAACCACGAACAGGATGGGACATTCACAATCAGTCTCTAGAGCTTTCCTTACTGTCTTTTGGAGCCTGTCTTTTTCACAACTTTCTCAAAACCCTCTAATTTTAGAGATTCCAACAAATGTCACAGAAGTAGTTTGACTTTATGCCCCATTCATCTCATTAGAAGATTCTCCAAAAACTTGATCACCCTGTTCAAAACTAGTTTCTAAACACAAACAGCTAATTTATGCCCAGTATGTGGCAGCTGCCTGTTAGCTTCTGCAATTTTTCATCCCTTCCAACTTTATTCTAGCTTGTACATGACAGCTGCAGTCACATTCCTTCTTGGTCTTCAATTCTAAGCTGAAAGTTAACCTCTTTGCTGCACCCTAAATGAACACCTGCCATCCTGACATCCCAACTTTGAGCACTTGATCATAGTTACCTTTTTTGTTTTGGGGTACTTTACTGCAGCTTTAGACTGGGATCCTGTAGCCAGGATAGCAGTTGGGTCAGATCCTGTCAACTGTCTGCCTTCTCCTGGCCCTTCCACATTGCTGACATCTGTTGTGGTTACCAAGCTGGCAGTGCTTCCTTCCTCTGGGACAGCCTGTGTGAGTTCAGCTTGCTGGGAACTGGCTTGTTTCTGCCTTCTCAGTCTTTGTGCTGAACTGGTCCGGTATCGGGAGAAGCGACTTTTTGGTCGGGGCCTGGAGGGTTTTGCTGGAGCTGGCTTAGCCACTGTTTTTTCAGGGACAGCATCCTACAAAATAAACTGTCATTAGTCTGAGCCCCTCTAAGAGTATTCCTTTTCTCTGCATACAGGATCAAGAATTGAGATTTATTTATTGACACTACCTGACTCTCAAAATCTTGTTGGACTCTGTGTTGGTTCATAAGATGGCCTTGGGGACCCTTCAACACTGGCACATTATCGTTTTGTCTTCTGCATTCTTAAAGGACAGAACATGGGTCTTTAGGAAGAAAGCAGCAATAGGGAACTTGCTGCTTGTCTCAAGATAACTGCTCTTATTCCTGACCTGAGCTGACATGGAGCACTCCAGGCAAGTGTCTGAGCCCTGCCATAAAATGGGAACACATGCATCCAAAGTAGACTGGATCAAAAAAAACCCAAACACAAAGAAAAGAACTTTTCGTCACTGCACTTACGCATCCAACTTAAGCTCACTCCAGTTCTCTTCCCTGGAGAAGGAGCTGGGCTTGTTCAGCCCAGAGAGGACTGAGGGGGATGTAACAGCAGTCTTCCTACAAACAGCCTGAAGCCACTAAGAAGATGCAGTGGTGCATCAATGGACATACACTGAAATGAGAGGTTCAGACTGGATACACGGAAAATTTTTTTCAACCTAACAGTCACAAACTGGAAGAGGCGCAATCTTCATCCCTGGAGGTTTTCAAGAGAAGACTGGGAAAAACACAGGCCAGCCTGGTCTAGCTTCAGAGCTGTCCCTGCCTAACTCAGAATGGGCTAGAAAGCCCACAAAGCTCCTCCCCACCTGAATGATCTTATGATCAGAAATGCTGCACCTGAGCTTTGTACAAGATAGCAAACAGTTCTATCTTCATCTTACCGCTACTTGTGAGGAGCGCCGTGTGTTCACCCCAGTACTGCTGGTACTGTTAGCAACAGGAGGAGCAGGAGGAGGAGGAGGAGGTGGAGGAGGAGCAGGAGGAGCAGGAGGAGTACTCAGCGCTGAACTTCCATCTTCAGTTTCAGGAGTCTCTGTTTTCACTTCTTCCAGCTCAGGAGCTTCAGAATTGACATTGATTTCAGCATCAGTGCTGTTACGGTCTGATGGTTGCTCTCGTCTCCTCTTTCTCTTTTCTAAGTTCTCAAACATGTGCATGATGGCTTCCACCTTCCTGTCTTCCCGGGACTACAACACAAGGGAAATTGAAGTAAGCATGGTGAATTATGCATATAAACAAGGCAAGAACAGATATGGGAAGCAGCACAAAGAGAACAACTGCCAAATAGCAATGACAAAAGCCAGACAGAGGACAGAGAGAAGCAGTTCTTATCAGTTATTTGCATTTTTCAATATGGCAAATTTCCCAGAATAACAACATAATCATCTGTTTGTAGCGCAAGTAGAAGAACTTGACTTTGTTCTTAAATAGGACCACTTAGATACTACTGAGTTATATTAATAAAACAGCCACAAGGAAATGCATCATTTTGAAGAATTAAAAACCGTAAGAAAGCATAAGTAAAGTGGAGAGATGACTTGGAAACAAATACAGCTATTTGCCAATGACCAACCAAACAGAAGCCAGGGGCAATAGATGTACATGATTAAGTAATTTGCAGCAAGTGTAATACACCACACAAACTGATTAAAATGTTCCAGATTCATTCTTTTCCCAGCAAGAATGTCAGAAGATGACCCAGCTCAAAAATAAAAGCTCTGGTCTAAGCAGCTTACATAGTGGATAAGAAAAACAGAACATGAGAGAATAGAGAGGCAAAACAAGTAAATATATTAGGTAAACACAAAGGACAGGAAATCTTATCACCAGGATGTGTCAGGAATAATTGGTACCTATGCATATAAAAAGCTCAGTACAATAATGTTGCAGTGACTGGCAAGAATCAAGTGGGTTTAAAGAAGTGGGGTCAATTGTCTTCTGAGATTTATCATGAAGGAAGTATCTTGGAGTCCATGGCTGGCCTTTACAGTTTTCTATTAAAAAATACTACACACACACAAAGAGAGAGACTGGGGAAACTACAGACATGGGTATTTACCTGATGCCAAGTATAGAAAACTGAATCGCATTAAAGCAGATTAACTGGTGCAACCTACAGGAACAGGGCTTACAGGCTGACAGGAAACTAACACTTCACTTAGGTTTACTGAACTATTCTGTCCCAAAAAGAGATCAGCCTCCCTGCATTAAAATGAAATCTTCCCTCCAAAGCTTTAAGGCCAATCTGATGGATGACTGCTCTCATGCAAATTTCAGTGCAAACTGACTGCTTTATCTCATCTGTTCTAAAAAAATCCATCAGTTAATCCAAGCATCTCTCCACTGGATGGCCCTTGGCTCTCCAGGTTGCTGCACTATCTTAACATTTAAAGCATTCTCAGGAAATTTACACTTGGCAGATTCGTATTCCTGATTAGAGGAAGACAGGTGATTATGATACTGGTGAGCAAAAAAGAACAGGGAATTCCTAGCTTCAATACATTTGTTGGCTGGTAAAAGGATGGGAGCAATTTTTCTGTTTTTCTTCCTTGGGTTTCTGGTTGGTTGGTTATTTTATTTGTGTATTTGCATTTTTGTTTGGATTTTTCTCTTGTTTATTTAAATTAACGAATTAAGAGCCAGAATGGCTCCATTCACATGCATAAAACATTCTAATCCAGGCAGCAATCCCAGGAGCCATAAGCAACACAAGAAAAAAACACCAGCTCTACTCAGTAAAGATGAAGGCTAAAATAAGACTGTATTATCAAAGATCCCAGAGCACTAAGATATAAGTAAGTAATATATTAAGTAAGTGCCAATACCGCTGTTGGTGGTCTACTCCTCTTACTGCCTTTTGTTACTTGATCCCACTCTTTTCCCCACATGGCAACATGTTTATGAAACCATACACTGAACAGATACCTGTTTACAAATCTAACCCAGCAAAAATGACCAAGTTTTAAGAAAAATCAGGTTCTGGTTCATGGTATGATCGAATTGAAGATATCCCTGCTCACTGAGGTGGGGTAGGACTAAGTGACCTTTGATAGTCCTTTCCAACTCAAACTATGCTATGGTTCTATATAGTGCTATAAATTCTTGCACTGGCAATAAGGAAGGGCAGCAGGAACATAAAAAAGGTCCAACTGCCTTTTTGGAATCTAGTGCTGATGGTTCTGCTAAAGGTGTGTTTTAGACTATAGAACAGCCCTGAAAGTAACAGTTAAACCTTCCAATGAGGAAACAAATCTATAGTGTATCTCCTAATCTGCAGCACCCTAACATAAATCCTGTGACTTGAAGTCAACCAAACCTCGGTGGTTTTTTGCTCCCTCCTTTTTTTCTTTTGCTGTTGCTGATCAAATTACTGAAGACCACTAACAGATGGGATTTGTGTTCAAACAAGTGAAATATCCAACTGGACCTGTGGGTCACTGCATGAGTAAGTCCTACAGAGGGTGATACCCAGACAGAAAGAGCTACTTGCCCGTCTGCTGTGGACCAAGGCTCCCTGTTCATCTACAGGCTCCTCTTTCTCCCCTTCTTGTTTCTCCTCCTTCTCTGGCACCTGAGATAGAAACCCAGATTAAGTAACCCAGTACTGTTCCAAAGTTACCAAAATTTCTATGGTAATTTAAGGCGCTAAAGGTTTAAAAAAAAGGCTTCCTTGCAGTTTCTGTTCTGCAGATTCCAATGCTATTGGATCAGACTCCTGCAGCACTGAATGCTGACATATATGTTACAAGGGGGCAAAGATTTTACCTCATTGTCACTGACTGCTGCAGGTCCCTCAGGAACCTCCTCAGTTTGCTGAGTGCCGTTCTCATCGGACGCAAGGCTCTGCTGTTCCATTTCCAGCTCCTTTCGTCGGGCCTTTCGCCGGCGTGTTTCTGCCCCAATGAGTGTGCCTAAAACAGGTGGAGGTAGGTGTTCTGCAGCATTTGGGCTACGTTTCTGCACAGGGCAATTCCGGTTCCCTTTGTGACACGCACAGTCCACTTTATAATTGCTGCTCCAAAACACAAACATAATTCGTGTCACTCTTCATTTCTCAACCCCTGCACAGAGACATTCAATACATCTCCTACTAAACATCTCACCACGTGCCAAAGCAAGGACAGCAGGCTACCTTATGGCCTCTATTGGAGAATATGCCAGCAGAACTGGACAGAATAGCCGGGAAATGCAATTCAGTAGAAAACGGAGCAATATGTAGAATGCGAGGAAAGGGCTGGAGGAAGATGTCCAGTCCAGGAGGGCAGTGGAGAGCTCCTGGGCGAGGTGAAGGACTCACCAGATGTTGTACTCATAGTCAAAGGCGATGGTAACCTCTGTGTCCTTGGCAATGGTGGCAACAGCATAGATGCACAGGTGGATCATCCCATCAGCAATCACATGACGAACCTTGTTAAACGAAGTAGAAAGAAGCTGACGTCTCCACAGGTTACAGTTCCTACTTCCAAGACGGAAGTCTTCTTTTGCAAAGTAGCTCTTATTCTACTCTATGAGTAATTATCCCAAATTCTCCAATGCGAAAAGCCTGCTTCACTGCTCTTGTCTCATACTGTGCTTTTCCACTTACAACTACTACCACCTGCTTACCCTCAGTATCACTGTGCAGCCAAAGGAAAGACTTGAGAGAAATCTTTCTCTTCCAAAAAAACCTCCCTCATGTTCCCAAATTGTCTCATATTCCAAGTATAAACCATCAAACACGCAAGTGACACAGAGAATTTACTGTACTTAGTGCATTTTGAGTTAGGGAAAGCACTAAGCTTATATAAACATGTATTTGCAGTAACAGTGATGATGAAAAGAGAATTTACCTCTGCATTTGGAGTGCAGGACCTCCTGATGAACCTGGCATCATTACCAAAGGTGCGGGCATCAACACACATCTCAACGCCATTGAACTTGGAGTAGAACAGCACAAAAGGATATGGCCTGCAGAAACAACAGAACATCTCAGTCCCAAAATACCCAATTCCCAAAGCACTGTTGTTAACAGGTACCTCACTTCACTGGAAGCAGAACTTCCATCAGCACTACTGCTCTGGGGTTAGGTACTTCCAGCTGTTTAAAAGATCTATTTCAGAGGGTTTGGTCCATAAGCAGAGCATCAAGCTGAGGTGATATATCTGATTTCCCACTTCTATGGAAGGCACAGCTGACAGGACCCTCTAAGTGAGCACTATCCCATAGAGACACCAGTCTGTCTGTGCCACGATGCTCTCATACCCATCATTTCATAGTACTCTTACTTTTTGAAGAAATGCCCATTGACCTCGAATTGCTGCCGTAACATAACTTTCCCTCGATACTCAATTATGAGGGTATCTAGTGCCAAGTCTCTCGCTGCCCTCAGGATCTTCCGGTGCTTCTGAACCCGAGTCACCCTTCCCAGCTGCAGCTGTAACAAAAACCAGAGCAAAAGAGGAACATTTGAACCAAAGGCCTCTAACTCATGAAGAATATTTTACCTATATAAAAAGAAAATATATTCTAATAGCAACACACAGAAACTCTGTCAGGTGAATATGTTGTTTATTTTATAATAATTTAGTAATGACCAATAACCTTGATAATATTTATCAAAAGCAAACAGTATTTATTCCTTTCCTTCAACAATAGTCTGACAAATCTATTAGACTGAGTATTTCAGTCTTGCATCTAGGAGGCATAACCAGACCTGTCACTTGCTACTAACTGGGAATTGCTTTGCAATTATGGCCACTTTCACAGCCAGAATAATTGAGATATTCCCTAAATTGTGGGTTGTCACACATTCAGAGGGAAAAAATGCAAGCTTTTCCTTCTGCAGAGGATGGTAAATTCCAGCAAACAGGCCAAAGACTTAAGCTGGCAATTTCCATCTCCATCCAGAAACTTCTCTACTTATCTCTTCTCAGCTAGTGCTGTTGATTTAAGTTTTTTTTTTTAACATGAGGAACAAAATTTTTAATGAAGTAGTGACAGTTCGTTAAAGCATACGTTAAAGTCTTCAGCTCTACTACAATTGATTTTCACAACAATGTGTCTGACACCATGAAACCACAACATTCTTTAAGTACAGACATCGAAATATGACATATTTTATGGAATAATGGAAGGGATATTATAAGCACTAGGGTATAGGAAAGACTTATTCCATAAAAACTAAGTACTTTCCTTACTTAACAGATGAAACCTCTCTGTAAGTGAAGATTATCTGAAGATGACTGGCTGCCTCACCACCACTGCTGTGCCTGCTCCTTCCTCAGCATTCTATTCACTGCTCATAAGGGCCCAGTTTTGATACTTTTCCAAAGTGAACTGAAGCATAAGTGCTCTGACTTTGGTAATAATGACAATTATGTATCTAAATTAGGAGTAAACCACAAAATTTTACTGAAAGCACATTCTCAACTTTTCCTGAGAGAACCTTCATTAGAAACAGCTACTGAGCACTCTGCTGAAATGGATAAAAATTAGTTTAAGGGGCTCAGCCTGAATAATGACAGAACACATGACATTCCTGCACTCAGCACTGGGAACCCAGCAAAACCCTTGTACTGAGCACATGAAAATACTAAACCACAGGTCTTTTAAACCCTTTTTTCTGACTGGGATCTTCTATCTCCTCTGTTTAAAACCCCCTCAAGAAAATGACTTTTGTTGTTTCTATAAAACATTATATTGCAGATCTTGGATGAGCTAGTAAAGTAAGATCTATCTGTTGACTTCTCTCACTCAGATCCAGGATAAAGACAGCTTTATAAAAATATTCATTTGAAACCTATTCAGATGGGAGTAATGGTCCAGAGCTCCTCTTGAGATACAATCCAGTGCCACATTTGTCATGGGGTTTATCTCTCTTATACCACTCTGTCTGCCAGCAACTGGGAAAACCTGGATATATGTACTGGAGACTCTGAAGAGCCTTGCAGGGTGTTCATCTCTTCAGGTCTTGGTCCTGACAGAAGCTCACAGAGGATTCCCTAAGTCCACAGAAACATGTTATTTCCAGTCCAAGAAAACACACTGTTGGTCCTGATTTCTGATCAACAAACCCATGATATGAGTGAGCTGTAGGATGAGACTCTTTACACTACACAGAGTAGTGGCTAAATTACTTTCAGCACTCTGTACTATTCAACTATGGCAACAAATAAATAAATGGGACCAGATTTCCTAGTGTAGGACAGGAGATCAGTATCTGAAGCTACTAGATGAATTAGGACCCAGTGTGTTTCCAGTTGAATAATTCTGTTTCTATACTATCACTGATTTGTTTTTATACCTTCTCACCTAAGCTGGCCCTACACAGGAGGGTTGGACCAGATGACCTTCAGTGGTTCCTCCCAACCTAAACTGTTCTACTACTCTAAGAGCATAAAAAGATATTATCTTTCAGAAGTTAATGTCTGGTAGCCTTCACTCTCACCTTTGTCCCATGACTGACTTGGGGAATACAGGTGGTATAAGGTGGGGTGGTCAAAGGACGAGAAAGTCCATGCAGGAAAGAGAAACTCTGCATCTGTGTAACTTATTTATCTGAGTTTGGTGAAAGAGGAATGATCTCACAGCTCTTCTGGTAAGACACAGCTCAGCTTGTTTTCATTTTCTGAATTTAGAAATATGAAGTGGATTAGCTGCCATGCTTTCATGTGTGAAAAGAACAAATGATTTTATTCATGTCACAGGCTAGGGACTGCTGACTGCTAATCAGCCAAAACTGTTCTGATATGTTTGCAGAGCAACATCTGCATAATACTCAGTGGCTTTATTTTATAAAGGCCCTTTTGCTCTTCACTTCAGAATGTGAAATCAGTCAGGGGTTTGAGCTCAAGTCAGCAATTATCAGAGGCAGCAAAGGGCAAACACTAACCCTGGGTTTGGCTTGGCAACAACAGTCAGGAAAGTGATTCACAGCTTTCAGTTTGTCGAGCAACTGGCAGTAGCCAGGACTAAGATGATTTTATTCACAACACTAAACAGCTTCATATTTTCACAACTTTCCCCTTGCATCATGAGGACAGCTGAAAACTGGTTTATCATAAAATCACAGAATAATTTAGGAAAAGCCCTCTGAGTTCAACTGTTAACCTGACACTGTCCAGTCCATTACTAACCCATATCCCACAGTGCCACATCCACAAGTCTTTTAAATATCTCCAGGAATACTGACTCCACCACTCCCCCAGGCAGCTATTCCAGTTTGGTAAACCTTCTGGTAAAAAAACCATAATCCTAATATCTAATGTAAACCTCTGCTGGTGCAACTTGAGACCATTTCCTCTTGTCTTACACAAAATATTCCAATGAACAAAATCCCATATCCTCCATGCATAACTCTTAACCCATCTTTTCCTACTCTTCCTGGTTTGAGGAAGCTTTCAGGTCACATCTCAATCTCTTTTAAGTAAATACCTGCATCACTGTTGACTGAAGTCAAATGACTCTGTGAACTACTAAGAGTATGCAGGGCATAATAAAACATTATTTTTATTCCTTTCTCCTCTCTCCAGTCTTCATGGCCTAAGGGAGCAGCAACAATATTTCTACACAGCTGGCAAATGTATATTTGCACAGCCTCCTGATTTTTTTCTAGCTCAAAGTACCTATTTTCCCTTATCTCACAGAAAAGCTATTTTTGTGTTCAATAATGATACCTAGTTAATAGACAACTGATGCAAACCAAGAAGCCTTCTCAGTTTGCCTACCAAAGGTGAGATGAGTGAAACAAAAATAGAACACAGTGCATGAGAGCACGTGCTCCACACCTATGCAGGTGCCCTCCTCACAACACTCCACAGCCACCTCCTGAGCAGAGACAGCAGGACACAGAAGTGACAAGCAAAAACCCAGGACAGGCACCTGTTTTTTTCTCAGTGTCCAACAGAAACTATAAAGTCCCCTGACACCTTCCCAGCATGTGCAATGACAAGTACCTACCAACAGCTTGTTTACAGTAACTACAGCTCACTAACAAGTAATGCAAGTTTCAACTTTTTTGTTTCTTTGGCATGTATCACATTTGGAGTCTTCTGATTTGGAATATTGGCCACATTTTCCTATGGGAAAACCTAAGCCTGTACTGGGAAGGGAGAGGCTGAAAGAGCATGGCAAGAACAAGCACATTATGTATGGTATATTTTATAGTCTTGTGTCGTGCTGTACACATATCAAGAAACACAGCATGTGTTTTATTACTTATTTCAGGACTTTTCCTAAAACTCATGTGAGGCAGACAGAATTAGTTACATTTAGTCTCAAAAAATATTACGATTTCTAGAGAAGTAGAACTTTTTCTTATCTGCTTTCTGTAGAAAGGCTATCATGAAATGTTTCTCCCCGCCCCCCCCCCCCCCCCCCCCCCCCCGAAATCTTATTTATTGCAGAACCAGAGGAAAGAATGGAAGAAAGTTTGGTCCAAAGTCCTCTTTCTGCACTTTCCCTTACTGGCACTATCTGTGCTCTGCCTGAAGTGGTTCACCTGCATGAAGGTAGAGGGAAAGGAAGGAGGGAGCACATGAACTTCACTGAGTCAGCTGATATAAACAAGAAAGATTCAAGCACAAACATATACCTGATATTCAGGTTTCTGACTTTGCTCCCTTTACACAGAAGAAATGCCTCACTTCTCTTTTGGAGCCCACCCTTTCAGATGCAACTATCTCCATTCTCCTGGACAAGGAAGGCCCAGGAAAGCCTAAACTGGGTAGGAAGGCTGTACTTTGTTCAGTAAAGCACAGATAAGATGACAAAACAGCTAACAAGAGTATGAATGGGGAAGACATACACCACACAAACACATTGTTTTCCTGTTTCTGCTTGTTTACATGCACTCCATAGAGATGGCAAGACACCAACCACTGCTCATGGTTGGCAAGTTAGGGAGAGACCAGCTTCCTGAAGTCAGTTGTAGCTGTGCAGTATTTCAAAGTTACAAGAGTCCAAATAATCCAAAATACTGAAATAATGCTGAAAGGTTCTTTAAAATAGCCTTTCACAAACCATGAGTCAAGAAATAAAATAAAAAAATAAATAAAGGGGACTGGAAAACTCAGGTGGAAAGCAGGAAATTTCCTATCTCCAGCAAGTGACAGATCTGGTTTTGTCTCAGGCCATTCAGTGACCAAAGTATTTATGGCAAAATACCTGTTAACCACATTACAGAAATGTGCAAAATGTCCCCAACTTTGCATCACTAATTTAGTTTAATGCAAATATTTGTTAATCTCTCTCTGACTGTATGACTTCTGATTCACTGTGTATCAAATCTCTGCCTGTTGGCCTGAGCTACAATACTGCTCACCCATGCCCTGACCTACTCCCCCTCTGTCCTGCTTGTTCTTACCTGCATCTGGGACCCAATAACAGTATTATTGCAGGCCAGCTCAGTTTTGTTGATTGTGTCCAGCATAGCAGTTTTGCCCACATAGTCTTTATTAGAGTTGAGGTGACGCTCCAGCAGGTTCTGCACATCAGCACTGTACTGGTTGGTGAAGGCCTCCTCGTACTGGTCCGTCCAGAGGCGGATCCGATTCTCCCACCCTTCAGCTGTGTTTTCATCCAAGGCATGTGCTTCAGAAGGGGAATTCTGCACCAAACAGCAAAGAATGAATGGATGGTACACAGCAGGAAAACCTATCCACAGTGCTCCAAGCACATGAATAAGCTACAAGCTATGTAAGTGTTGGTTATGAGGACACATTTTTCAGCATCTGCACCCTCCAGAACATTGTACAACAGTGTCACTCAGAAATCTACTGAGATTTCTGTGCAGAACTAAGACCTCTTGAAAGTTGGTACTTGGCACTGCTACATAAAATAAAATCAGGCTAGCACATGGCCAGAAAAAAAAAATCTAAGCCACTTTGGAAAAATAATTAAGTACATTAAAAAAGCAAAGGCACAGACACACAAAGGCAAATAAATTTCATGTAGGCTTGTCCTGCAGTCAACCCACTCACAACTAACACAATGCTCAATGACGCTGACTGCATCTCAATCTTTGCAGTGAATGATCCAAAAATAGTCCTGAACCTTCTAGCTAAATGGTCACCAGAGTTTCAAGAAACTGAATGTAGAGCATAAGCTAATACCCACAGGGTTAAAACTGCAAGTCCTAAGCAGAGTAAAGAAGAGAGGGCAAAATCAGGTAATCCATTTAGACTGTCTTGTAAAGGAGGGGAAAACAGAAGCTGGTAGAAAGAAAAATACTTAAGCTTCACTCTTTACTTGGCAGTAGTTGAAGTAGTTTAACAAATACTCCAGAGCTCAGCAACTCAACTGACTTCATAAAGCACTGAGACACATATGACACTGAGGTCTTTGTAACAAGGACAAGTGAAGAGCAATCATTATTTTAATCATATATATTAAAAACAGTAGGAGTTGCCATGCATTTTTACCCTCTCAATTCACTTGCATGCTATGGAGATGGTGCATAGGGACACCACAGTACTGTCGTCTTTCCTCTCAGCCACCTGCCAGAAGCCACTGCCAGCTGCAGGACTGGGGTCAGGCGGAACTGAGCAAACCTTAAGGCACCTCTTGTGTCTAGAAATAAATGCAGCTTACAGTTCAAGTCTACTTTTTTTGTCAAATAACCTTCCTATTCAGTGGCCACACCTACTACTACTGCAGGAAGTCAGAGATAAATATATTGTCCCATCCATTCCTAGTAAGAGGATGTGGAGACAAACAAGGCAGCACTCCTAGGGACTCCCAATATTAAACTTGTGAACTACTTTGATGTCCAAGCTTGAAATAGCTTTGATGCAATCAAACAATAACTGCCCTCAGAGAAGAGCAGCCACAACCAGTTCTACATCCCTTACATCAAACAGCCCACTCCCAAGTGCCATGAATCAATCACCTCTCAGAACTGGATTGCATTATCTGACTGGAAGCTATCAGAAGCAAATGGAAAGTTCAAGGGGCAATTCCTGTGATAGCCTTTTGAATAGGCCTCCTTGTGGTGCACTGTAAGGTTGGAGTTATTACAAGGCTGGTCCCATAATCAGAAACTTCCCAGGGAAACCAAAAGAGGGACAAAATAAAGGGGGAAAACCCCACCACCAACACAGAGGGTTGTCATTTCTACTCACCTTCATCCTCAGAGACTTTCGTGAGCCCTCTCGAAAAGCCTGTCCCCCAGACAAGGAGAGAGAGAAAAAAACAAAGTATTATAAATTTCCTCAGAACTAGAATCTCACACTTACTTCAATCCTTAATAAAAGATGGCAAGAATTACAGGAAAACCTACACAAGAAACAATGAACCTGAACAAAAAGAGACTCTGCAATGCAAATCCAGTGGAAACTGCTGAAAAGCTTGATGGCCAGGATTTCTGAACTAAAAAAGCCTGCCTCACACGTAGTAAAAATGTCAAGATCAAAACCAAAACTTTCCCAACTAACCTCACTTGCTTAGACAAAAGAAAGGTCCAGCAACAGAATTAAGGTGGTTCACAACAACAAAATAACCCCTCCAGACCACATATAGCTCCTGCCCCCAGCGTTTTATTTAATCAGTGCCTACCAGAAGAACTTCAAGGGAAACCTAGCCTGTGGAAAATCATGGTAAAGCTGGCAGATGATGGGAAAGAACCAGCTGCTCACACACTTGCATTCCAATATAAGCAATTCAAAATTATTTCAGTCCCCAGATCCTCATAAACAAGACAGTAAAGTCATCCCTCAACAAATGTTCATCACTACCTACATAGTTTTCCACACAGGCACTATCTCTGTCCCTGAAGAACAGTGCCAAGAAGCTCTGCAGCCCAAATTCCTCAACAAAGCCTGCTAAAAAATACCATGCTCCCTTCATTTTTCATTCTATTCACAGACTGACCCTTTCCCACAAACAGCCAGACTCCAAAAGCCACTTCCCCAAATCCTAATACAGCAAAAGGAAAAAATATGTAATTGAGTCCAAGCACTGAGCATGAATGGACAGCATTGGGAAATAAGGGTGGAGCTCCAGCAAGGTAATTTTTAAACCAACAGCCACGTACTCCAGCAAGTCACAAATACAAGGCGTCCCATTATTACACCCAAAAGAGCAATTCTTGACAGAACAAAAATATCTTGTCTGCTGTCCACTTGTCAACCTGCTCATAACAACATTCTGCACAGCATTTGGTAGGAACTGCAGCAACCTTGTCTCCCTCCACATACCTTGATCTTTTTGGCCTTTGGAGCAGCACGAGCCTTTTCTGTACTCCTCTTCCTCTTCTTGGGTTTGCTCCTGCGGACGCGGTTGACGGTCAGCGTGATGCTGGTGGGCGTGTGCTGCGTGGCCGTGTACAGCACTGTGGAGGGAGAGAGTTCTTCATCCCAGCTCTCAGTGGCACTGCTGTCCCCGCCTAGAGAGACAAGTGCTTCATGAGAACAGCTTCTCATCCCTGAGAGCACAGATTACCCTTATGTCTGTTTTCATCAAGACAACTTGCTGCCCCTGCATAGCTCTTCCCTGAGAGAATTATACCACTTCAGTTTTCCCACCCAAACTGGGAACAGGTGTTCCAAACTTCTGATATGTCACAGAATGGCACTGATGAAAATTCTCCTTTTCTGTTCACAAGATAATCTGATTTTCCCTAGAGCTAACTGAGGTGAAGCGTAAGGAGAGGAGAAAATCCCAGTGGTTGGGAGGCAAAGAACATTAGCTGGCACTGATCACAGTTAAATGATTACAGCATCCAAAAGACAAAGGTCTTGAAGAAGGAAAATAAAAGTCACTGTTATCAGAATTATAACCTCAAACTCACCTGACACGTTGTCCTGCTTCCGGTGGCGGAGTCTGATCACCTTCCCCCTGCTCATTCCTCTGCCAAAGGAGAATGCACAATTGAAGCTGGTTTGTAGGAGTAAAGTCACTTGAAATTCAACAGGATGTCACAAGATGCGTGCCCTCAGTGGGGCCCAGGATGATAAGAACATCGATTTAACATCCTCATCTCCACTCCTGGTGCCACCAACACTTGTCAGGCTGACAACGCAAAGGAGGAGGGTCAATACTGGGTAAAGCACTGGAAAGAACGCTCCAGTTAGCAAAAGGAAGTCTGTCCCACAGCCCAAAGGTGACACGGTTCAGTATGAGCAGTCAAGACAAGAAGCAGCCCAGATCTGCACTGCACCAAAGCTTACCTGCACTTTTCACACTTGAGGAGGAAACCATCTTGAGAGACACTGCAGTGGCACCAAGTGGGAATTGATTCTCCTTCTGAGGAGCTCTCACTATCCCCGGAGTTCTCCTCATCAGGTGAGTGCAGGCCATTCAGTTCTGCACGAGGTATAATGGTCTGGACAGGAGGAGAGGCTGGCGGCGTTGGAGGAGGAGGGGCTCCGTAATTATGATCCTGAAAATGAGTATTTGCAGTACTACTTTTAATGTGAAGATATGATGCCTAGAAACTGAAGTGCCAAATCCACAGTTCCCAGGTTAATATTTAACTGGTGTAAAACAATAGCCTGAATTCCTCAACCTATCAAGAAGGTACAGTAATAGCTCTGAAACATGTAAATTATTTCCTTCAGCACCAATGAATTAAACTCAAAACTTATGAAAACAACCAGGCTATTTCGACATTAACTGCTTTACTGCTAATAATCTGAGATGACATAAGTGTTTAAACAGTGAAACCAGCTTCCCTGAGATGTAGTGTTTCTGTCTGTTGAGATATTCAAAACTCAACTGGACATGGTCTTGAGCAACCTGTTCAGGCAGAGCTTGAACAGGGAAGTTGGATTATGTGATCTCAAGAGGCCCCTTCCAACCTCAATGATTCTGTGACACCCTGTTCATCCCACAGCTTCAAGCCATGTTCCCCCTCCCATGCTCCTGACTGCTCCTTGATCCTCATTCTTTTAAGTTACCACTGTGAAAATCTATGCAGTTGAAACAAGTATAAATAGTGCACAATAAACCAAATGGGGCATAAAATTACCACCAGGAAAATATTATATATTCATATATATTCACACTTCATTCATTTATTTCATTCAGTTAAAAATCTATCACCTAGAACACTAAAAAAGTTTGCTGTAGAGTATGCGAGACTTCACAAACAATAAACACAGAAATGAAAAACGTATGGCAGAACTCAGCTCTAACTTAGTGCTCCCTAAGAAATAAGCCAAAATTCCTAAGGCTTAATAGACAAAGAACTATGGAACAAGCAGAAAATAGTAAAATAGACAGTAAAGAGCTGATTCACTGCAGAGAGAGTACTCACTGCGTAAGGCAGCCCGCGATAGCTGTGTTTCTGGGTGGCCCCATAGCCGTGGCTGGAGTACACATTCTTCTCACTGACAGCTGGACTAGCTTCCACAGACTCTGGGCTGCAGAAAGGGCCAGAAGTAAAACCCATCAATACAACATCATTTTTTTTAGTGCCAGTATTTCACTGCTCTTTTCTATTGAACACATGAGCTCAAAATGAAGAAACTTCATGAAATCGAGGTGGTGTCATGCGTTTCACCAAGCATCATGTGTGCAGAAGCTGTACAGGATGAACCTGCTCTCAGAGGGAAGGAACTGAGTAAGGGCCACCCTATATAGCTCATTAAAACTAGGTCTCAGTCTGGGAACTTAAAAAGGTAATTAGCATGTAAGAAGCTCAGTTTCCTTATTGTTGAGGAAATTGGGTCTAGTTCAGCATTCGCATCTGAACCCAGCTAGCCTAATCTCAAAGCCACTGAACAGTACTGCCATTTTATCTCTGCAACAGCTTATTTCAACTGCAGCTAAGCAGCTTTCCTGCACCTGCACTTGCTTCTCTCTCCCTCAGATACCAATTGTTCCTGAGTCCAACATCCTGTGATAAAGCCTGCATGAATACTGCAGCTATCCTGACAGCAACTACCAGGAACTGGAGATTCCTGTTACAAAGAGACAACAAAATCCATGTCCTGGACAGACAGTGGCCACAGACAGATCAGATTCACCCTGTGCTTTCTATACAGCAGCCTGCAATGAGCAGAACAGGAAATCTGCTGCTAAGGTACAATGCACTCTTCCACCACAGGGTGGTGAAAAAAAACAGCTAAAAATCAAAGGTATATCCTCAGCAGAAAGCTGCAGAAAACCTACTCAGAGAAGGGACAGCTGCAATTCAATGCAGGGGATATTAGATAATGAGGCTACAGACAGAACACCAGCAAGGAAACATGCTGTCTTCTGTTACAAGGAGAAGATACAAGTCAGATAACCTGCACAGATCAGAAGTAGGGCCTGTATCAGAGTATTGCAGAATATTTCTGAATCATGTCTGCAGATGGAATCTTCATCAAAATTACAGCATGGAGCTGAGCAAGCAGGGAAGAAAAATATAGAAAAGAAAAACTTCACCTCAGACCTCTGCTGCTCTGGTGAGATCTCACAGGATTCTCAGTGGGTCCTACACAGTCAGCATGAATCAGGCACCATCAAACAATGGCCAGCAATCACACGTGGGGCAGGGCTTAGGCACCCAAGAAGAGTAACCCCTTGCCCTTTGGACTTCCTATTAGCTCTTGAAATCTCTGCTGCACTGAAGTTTGCCCCACCCTGCCACTCAACCTCATCTATTCTCCAAGGCACCAACCTCTGAGCTTCTGGCTTATTCTGGAGTAAGGTGGGTCTGTCTTTGCAACATAAAGGAGCAATAATTTATTGTACAAAGAACTGCAGAAAGTAGAAGACATTACACCTATGCAAAAAAACATCTCTGTAGCTCAGGATTTAGGTGCATGACATGATAAATTCGGTCAGTTTTCAATGTGACTACAGCCAGCTAAACTGTCAGAAGCAGGAGATATAGATGTTCTCTCTCAAAGGA
The DNA here is from genome assembly GCF_027579445.1 of Ammospiza nelsoni. Lineage (NCBI taxonomy): Eukaryota > Metazoa > Chordata > Aves > Passeriformes > Passerellidae > Ammospiza > Ammospiza nelsoni. Next base: position 9,256,933 of record NC_080643.1, read on the forward strand.
TGTATTTCTTAATAAAAGGTACCATGTAGAGCTTGCCACATAATCCAGCCTTTGCAACAATCATTTAGGACTTTCAGATTGGTACAGTGTCAAATCCATTCAGGTTTAATAACCCTTTCAGAAATATTTCAGTATTAGAAGGAAAAGAGCCTAAACAGTCTAAACAGCAGATATGTCCTCTGTCCAAGTCACCCACACTCCTAAGCACAGTCAGACTGGAATACCAGCAATGCTCCGCAAGCATTAGCAATAAAACTTCAGAATTGTTGGTGCAACGGTGTCCAGGGGCAACAACGCTGGGGCCCGTGCTTCCTCAGCAGCAGCATGCCAAGGAGCTTCCACACCTTCCAATATGCAGTCAGAGTAACACAGAAAACTACTCTGCAGCCTCCATATCACCCTCAGATGAACAGCAACACCCTACACCATTTTCACCTCCTCTCTATATCAGAGGCTGGGGAAGATGCTAAAGCTCAGCTCGTTTTCCTCGTTTTCCTTTTACCTTCCCCACTGCCTTCGTGATGCACATCTCGGAATCAATTCCTTTTAAGAGGTACAAAGCTCAGGTACCCCAGACTTCCTGTATCAAACCAAAGAGTTTCAAAGGCAAAGTGAAGGACAGCCTTAACTTTGAACAGACCCATGAAGGACACTTCAGCAGTAACAGTGCATTGATGCAAAGCCTGGAGAATGAAGTCCTGGCATTCCCAATTTTTAGAAAACAGGCAGAGAAACCAATTCAGAAATCTTCAAACAGCTTTTTTCGAAGCACTCCAGCCTAGCCTCAAGTTGGACCCACAAATTTCTGACAAGGGAGAAAGAAAATGCTTTGCAGAAGGTTTACAGTCAGTCTTTTTGATACTTAAATGCTACAAGGGACACATGCGCAGACACATCTGGCTCTTCTCCCTATCACGCTCAGCTTCGAAAGCAAAGTACATGAGCAAACTATTTAGCACTCTTCCTCCTGCCATAAACAGTTTAAAATTCCTGCATGTTGAGTCTTCAAAGTGCTGCTGTGGGAGAAGCAGGGTGACAAGCAGTACTAAATTATAGATCTTGAAAAGTGAAGGATCATGTAACCAGCGCAGATGAGTGACTTACTAGATTCTGATTCTCTGTTTAAAAACAACATGTAAAAATGTGGGCTTTAGGATGGAATGAAGCATCACAAAGCAGAATGGCTAGAATGGGGCCAGTGCCAAGACAGACAAAAAAGAGCATTAGCAGTCTTGCAGAGAGTACAACCATGTAGTCAAACTCTATGCAGAGTCGAATCAGGGTGAGATGGAAGGGAAAAACAGTGATTCAAAACTTAGCCCACTGCTCTTAGAGATCAAAATCAATAGTCTGGAGCAATTTCTGTTCTACACTGATCCAGCTGACATGCAGGTATTTGCATAGTAGATACCTCTAGATAATACATGGGAGAAATCTATCTCCAAAACGTCATTTGTAGATTTTTTTAAAGAGATACTACTGTCTGTGTTTCAAAGAAGGATGCAGGCAAGCAGGAGGCAGAAGCACACAGAAATAAACTTCAGTCCTCGGTCTCATCCCTGACAAAAACATACTCTAATCCTAGCTGACATCATTCAAACAAGGGTTTTAAGAAGAGATCACAATGCAGTATTTCCTGATTTTGAAATGCTCCTGACTCTGCAAAAGCAGTGCGTTTTCAAAGAAAGATAAGTCCTCTCCAACAGGCCTCAGAGATACAGCTGCAGTGAGAGCCCTGCACATGGTCCTGTGGTGGGGACTCCAAAGGATGCTCTCTGAGGTGAGCTCCTTGGAGTCTGCTCAGAGGCAGAAACAAAATAAAGGTGCCTACCTAGGCTGATGCTGTCTCACATCTCTGTCAAACTCCAAAGGTCTCCACAAATCAGTCACACAAGACTGGTACCAAGTCTGAGCTAATAGGCTCTACTGAGAGGAAGGTTCAGCACGCTGATCCCTCACACTGCAGCTGTTGGAAAAGGAGCTGGCTTGTACCATGCCAACGTCAAGCTTGGGTACAGCAAATGCACGACAGCCTGCACTTGAGTATAGATTTACTAGCCAAGCTGATAAAAAACCCATGGCTGAGTGCCTCATACTGCTGGAATTCTCCTTTTCCCCATATCCTCTGTTAAACTTACCAATTTCCGTAACACTGCATTTGTTAATACCCATCTCTCAGCAGCCCCTTTCTCCCAAGTGGAGAAAGCACAGGCACCAATCCTACAGCCCGACTCCAGGTGAGCCCTCTGGCACCCTCCCGCTCTCCTTTCTCCTCATCCCTGGGGTAACACTCACTCCGATCCTGCAGCCATGTCGGAGTAGGACGTATCTGGTGTGGTGACTCCCAGAGGGATTGCAATGCTCATGACGCCCGTCGGGGATCACGGAGTCCAGAGGGCAGCGACTGGCCGCTCCGAGGGCGGAGAGGAGCCGCAGAGCCTCGGCCAACACGTCACGGACATGGGGAAACCTACCGGGGTAGAAACAAAGCATTGCATCTCCGTTATGGGGTCAGGTCTCCCTGGATGCCTCTAAAGAAGGCTTTCATAGCAAAGAAAAGCAGAAATAGATTTCCATCAATGACATGCCACATCATTTTTACTTAATTTTCATATGTAGGGCCAGGGAAGAGGTAGATGGCAGAAGTTTGGTGGGGAGGTTGGGGGCTTTTTACAGTGTTGGACTGACATGCAATGAGCTGCTTTGCCTTAAAGCTGATAATGACAGTTCCCTCCTCCCCCAAGTAAACTTAGGACTAATTATCAGATAAGTAATCTATTAGCTCCTTCTGCATATAAGCAGCAGCTGTCACCTATCACCCACAGCCCTCCATCAGCATTTCCTAACTCTTTCCCCAAACGAGCTGCAGGCAAAATCCCATCTCTGTGGACAACTAGACAATGCCAGGGTGGACCAAGCTGAGACCTCTCCCCGGAGATCAGTTTGTAGGTGCATTTGCCAGGCCTACAGCACAGGGGAGCGGGAGCGGCAGAGCAGCCGCTCCCACAGCACCGAGGGCTCCCCAGGGCCACGAGGCCCATCCCGGACTGCGCGGCGCTGGCTCGGCGAGCCCTGACACAGCGGCCTCGGCTGTCCCCGACACCTCCCCGCGGCACAGCCACGTCAGACGCCTGGGGAATGCGGCGGGACCATTGGCTGTGTGCGGGGAGCCGGGTGAGTCACGGCGGCACCGGGGCGCAGCCGCCGGCCGTAAGGGGAAGCCCGGGCTCCACCTTCCCTGCTGACCACAGCGCTTTGTACGGCCGCGAGAGAAATCGCCGATAAACGCGGACTTCCTCGGGTCGGATGGCGGCCGGAGGTGAAATGGGATCAGCTCCTCGTTATGTAAATCGCCTCAGTAACACAGATGAGCATAAAGGAGCTATTATTCTACACAGCTCGAGAGAAACCCCCACAACACAGAGAGAAGCTGCATTTCTGCATGCAGCAAAGGTAGCTCCAAAACCAAAGAAAATGGTGACAACCACCCTCTCTGCACGTTAAACTTTAAGGGCAGCCTTGAATACTTTCCACTGCCTTTCCCTGGCTCCGGCAGCGCAGACAAGCCAGCCCGCTGTCACATGCTCCCCGGCATCTCGGGGCTCTGCCAGCGAACCCTCCTGGGCTACAGAGAGGCCGTGAGCCAACTTTTCCTGTGGGTAGTGAATTTCTCACAGGGAACTGCCTTAGGACACCACAGTCCAGCCATTGTTTAATACACAAAACCCCCAGAAAGACAAAAACACACACTCACTATAAGGGCAAATGAAGAGTGAGAGTCAGAAAGTTTAAATGCTACGTGCTATGTTGCCTTTTCCTGTCTTAAAAGGCAGGCCACTTCTCTTGGCACAAGGAAATACTTTCCTTCTGCGGCATACATCCCTATGGAAAATCTTTCAGAGAGTATGACAGACATACAGTGAATTACAGATGTAGCACATAAAGATTTCTAAGTGGTCTATGGCATATCCCTGTTATGCCCCAAAGCAATGGTCTCACAGGGAGGTGGGAGATGAAAAAGTAAACAGGCAGGACTAAGCTCACAAGCAGTTCCAACCCAAGACAGTCCAGTGTCCTTGAGTGTGTTTTCTGAGGAAAAAAATAAAAGGACCTTCCAGAAGTGTTTTATTTACCCTTTCTTGTGCTTGTGACAAGAGTTGTGATTTCTACACTGCCACAAGATGAGACAAACTGCTCCTAAAATACAGCTAAAAGCTACAGACATCAATCCCTGCTTCAACCAAGTCACGTAAAACTCTAGCACAAGGTTAAAAGCAATACAACAAGTTTCTCAGTGTCTGAAGCATCCTTCCCTTTAAGGAACATGGAAAACTCTTCCTCTCCCCACACCCAGTAATCTTTCTAAATACTTGTTTAGATGTATTTTTCCCTCTATTGATCTCATGCCTTTGCCAATGACTGTACCCAGCTGGCAGCAGCCTGACAGTTCAGGATGAATTCCAGCCTCCCGCCTGCCTGTGACTCAGCAGAACTGAAGGATTTCAGGTGCAGCTTCTGGACTAGAGTCACAGGATACCTGGGCAGTCCAGGGGTAACTGGGACGAGTTTTCACCCACTTGTCATAGGAAACCCTCTTTCTATCAGTACTGTACAAATGCTGCTGCACTGATATGGTCTGAACTCCCATTTTTGGGAAGGAGATTACTGGAGAAACGTGAAATAGCAAATCTAAAGGTTAAACAAGGCAAATTCCACTTCAATTTTATGTTGACCCAGCAATACTTGTCCAACTATCACCCATGTTCAGATTTTACTGTTTGGTGCTATTTTATGTGTACTTTCAACTGTGACAATGTGACAATTCAAAACGAATTGCTGAGACCAGCTTCAAGTGCTGTCCAAGACCACATCACCTTCAGGCTACATTACAGTCTAGGCTCCATGACACTTGGCCTGCTAACATGCAGAACATCAGCCTGACAGAAAACTCCGGGGTTGAGATCTATGTGTTCACCTACCAAACTGGCCAATTTCCTGTACATTCAATCCCCAAGGTCCTTCCTACCTCTACCTCCAAAAATATAGCTGAAGGAGAAAAAAAACAAAGTCACACCCAGTTCTCTCTGCTGCCACTGGAAGAAGTTTTACTAAATTCAGTGTCTTAATTCAAATCTAATGAGCTTCAGACCACAGCACAAATCTGTCTGCCTTACAACACAATTCTTCTTCAAATCAAATGGAGATGGGAATTTTGATGGCCTAACAGGTAGATAATATTTAGCTGGTTTTGAAAGTGCAGCATTTAAAGATATATTTTTTCCTCCACATTTGGCACCTACACAGCAGCCTCCTTAACCAGTCATACTGGTATAAGGATACTTGGTCTTCCCCAACATCATCAGAACAGCCCAGATGAGCATCCACCCACACAGCCAGCCCAGCTGGGATCCCCAGTTCTCTCTCAGCACAGGTCACATGCCAAGGGGACTGAGCCACTGTGAGTGCTGCCTTGGCTACACTGTGAATATGTGCTATTCAGTTACTTCAGGTAACATCCTGTATTGACAGAAAGGACTGTAATAAATCTAAGCTGGCCAAGGGAAGGTTAAGCAACACCTGCTGCTGTAACAGTGAACTGAATTTTCAGAATGCTGTTTAGGATGCAATGGCTGCAGCGCTGCATTGGCTCACTTCCACAGCCAGTGCCATCCATGTACAAATAAAGCAGATGCAGGAAATTTGCTGCTGGAAACTCACTTTATTACTTGTGGTGTTAAAAGTCTGTACTAACAGGGACAATCAAGCATGGTGAGTCAAAGAGCTCACCGGAGATTCCTCCTTCAAGATGTGGCTGTACCTGTTTTCACTCATGTCCCAGTCATACAGACACCTCTGGGCACCCATGGTGTGCAACATCTGCTGACAGACTCTACAAAGTATTTGTGAGCATCATGAAAATTTCACCTGCAGAGAAAAAACCCCGGGCACAGCCTCACAGATTGCACGTGCTACCTAAATTCACATTCCATCACCCTTTGGTGCTGCTCAGGTGATGCTGTACAATGTCAGGGGGGACAGAATGTGTCCCTTGCACCCTCCCACAGTCACAGATTCAAGGCCAAAGCAGTTACTAAGCAGGGGGAGGACAGAGATTCATCCGGTTCCTCTGCAGGGTCAGTGCACATCTGTGAGTCTGTGGCCACAGAGAGCCTGAAATACTTTACCATTGTGCCACCAGTGTCTTATGCATGGCCAAGAAAGATAAAAAGGTAACACTGGTACAACCATATCGTGGACAAACTGAGAAGAGCATTTTCTGATTATGCAAAACTTCAACATGTGAGCCAGGGCAGGGAGAACAGGGAAATCACCTCTATGTGCAGTGACAGCAACCACTTCTTGTTTGCAGGCAGTAAAGAACAGACAAGCGCTTCCTTTACCTCTCCCCACACTTCCCAGCAACTCCAGTTATTGAAGTCCCAAACTGGAAACAGATTCCAGACTTTTTACAACCCAGAATTACTAACGTCTGAACAATAACCACCATCATCTTCTCTATGCTCAGCAATGGGCCTCTAAGTCACCTACAAAGGATGAGCTCTGTGTATAATGAGTTGCACATTTCTTAAGCTCCCATGCCACTACCAGTCATATAAAATTCAAAGCACTTTCTTCTCCTGCACCTCATACTGCCACAGGCCAGTCCAGAGCTGGTGGAAAACTGGTAGTAGCAGCTCTGCCATGCAGCCTTCTTTGGCATCCTCTCAGGCAGCCTCATTTGGGACAGAAACAGCAAGGTCTGTTGAGCTCATACTTACACTGTCATCTGCACCAGTGGCAAATCACTTGGCATGTGGAGCAGTGTAACAAGTGTTAGCATCTTGAATCTTCTTCATTTATCTTTTCCCCTGGAAATTTCAGAATAATCAAAATCTATGGGACATCTCATGTAAACAGGAACAGCTTCCATTACGATGCTGACATAGTCCTCTCATCAGCCAGTGCCACTCAAATATGTGCACAGTCCACCTGAGTCCAACCAAGCACTCCCTGTTCATGCACAAACCTCATGTCAAGGTCAGATCCTTGACAGAAGGGAAAGCACCTTTAAAGCAAACAGAAACAGATCAAGGTTTTCTGTATTTAACAGTTAGGTAAAAAAAATGCATCAAATTCCCTGAATTTCAGACATGTTGTTCTATAAGGACATCTACACAGACACAGGGGCAGAGCAGATAAATCCTTAAATCATAAATCCTTCTGCTCTGAAAACAAGCTGGGTTCACTAAGCAGCAAGGAAACAATGTGCCAGTTTTAAAGAATGAAATATTGATATAAGTATTCACTATTATCATTACACCCATACATCATCTGCTAGTGGGCTGACAAAGCCAGCAATTCTGTCCCAAGGGGTCTGGGAGAACTCAGTCCTGGTCTGCTACAGGAAGGATCAAAGTAACAGGCAACACTGGAATTCATTACTAGCTATGCATACCATGATAACCAAATTATTGACAAGTATAGCACAATGGTTAAAGATTTGTCTTAGGCCTTTCTCAAAACTGTCCCCTGGTTTATAGGTATCCAACCATATGCAAAAAGAAATGCTTATATGTACATATTTGGTTCAGAGTTCACTTTGGTCTCTGGGATCTAGAAAACCTTGAAAAAACACTGACAAGCTCTTAGAACAAGAATAACAGCATTTTAAAATTGTAAAATGTCAAAAAGCAAGAACCCAGTGAGAGCTGTTCCTGCTCATCACACTCACAAGAGCTGGAGTCAAAGATCAGGGAATAGCAAGACTACTGCTTTTAGAATATGGATGATTAAAAATGCTTTTGGTATCCATGGGCCTATGCATCAGTAAAGTTGTTCCCTACAAGATATGAAATCATATTAACAATTCCCATTATTCTTGGGCCTGTGAAAGCACTACACACTACCTCAACACATGTTTATGCATACACCTACTTAGCCAATGCCAGCATGATAAAGTTGTTCAGTGAAGACTATGTAAGCCATTATTAAAACTGAGGTACAAGCAAGTTAAACTGATTTTGATAAAATTTGGAAACAGATGGAAAGTAAGTAAATTTAATAAAAAAAAAATAACTAGGTTTAAGCCATTTTAAGGCAATTTTCACAATATCCATCCACACAATTCCATCATTTTATCTCATGAAGAAAACATCAATTTTAGTTAAACTCCTCTGTGAACTACACCTTAAGGGACTACAAATAATGAGAGAGCAACTGACAGAAATTAAACCAAGCAGAGAAAATACAAAATGCATAGTCAAGTACTCTTAGCAACTGACCCAAGACTGCAGAAATTACTTTGAAAAGCAAAAAGAATAACCTCAAAACTTTGCTGCTGCTTTGGCAGTCAAGATATTAAGCAAACCAAAACAAAATCCTGTTTTTCTTTTGAAATCATTAAAGATTTCAGATACTATGATAAAAAATAGAAGAGAAACTTAGTAAGAGATAAAAAAAAAAGGGCAGGTAAGACTTTGCCTCCAGAAATACTTTCTCCTGGACAATTCAATCACATCCTTGACTGTTCAATATGCTCCAGAAGTAAAGATCCAAACAAGGGTTTGTTTGGACTTCCTTAAAACATCCAATTTGCATCACAGAACCTTACTGTAAAGTTTAATTTCTATTGCTTGTAAATTGGTTGAAGAGTCATTAATAAGGATAATTCCGTAAAAATGCCATATTAGAAAGCAGAAGCAAATTACAGAGTAGCAGTGATCCATGGCAGACCAAATTATTCTAAGGTGTGTTTATACAGAGGTGGCAGGCACATGCCAGGGACCTTTGCCTGCACCCCACACTGACGAGAAGGGACCTGGCAGCACCTGCATGGTCTGCACACACAGTGTGCTGAGCAGGTGACACAGACAGTGTTTTAAAGGAATGACAACAATGCAGTGCAAAAAGGATTATCCCAACCAAGAACGTCACATTAAAGTCCACATAACTTTAAGGGTCATAAACAGAGGAAGTCTTCAAGAAAACATCACTATGAAAATCTAAAATCATAAAAATAAAACTAAATTAATAACAGAAATATTGGAGAAATTCAGAAAAATACCACAGACTCAAAAAGAACCCCTTTCTATGCTAAAAACATTGCTTTACAGTGACTCTATCTCACAGCATTCCAAGTTGCTGGTGAAAGTGACAAATTCTTCTAATAATGAAGCATTTAAAATTATATTTTTTAATTTAGTATATTTTATTCTATTTATTACATTTTACTGTTGCAAATACAGTTCTCTACTATTTTCTGGAAAATATATAGTAATACAAGAGAAAAAAAGGATTACACATAAGGCAGCAAAGTTGAGACAAAAAATTACTAAAGTACATGGAATAGGAGAGAGGAAAAATATCCCTTTTCTCTTCCAGTTCCACAAACTTTTGATTTTGTAACAGTCATGGGGCAAAACTATTCTGCAGTGCAGGAAACACATCCTAATCGCTATGCTGGTCCTATACTGTGAGGTTGCTGCTCTCTTTTCCCATGAGGTGAAGGAGAACAGTCAAATGACTGTATGTCACAAAAATGCAAACAAAAAGGTTCAGAACAGATACTCTGAGATTAAGAGTTTGACAACCAACCTCCAGTGAATCCAGCTGTGGCAGCTGACGGTACTGCTGCGACCATCTCCTCTAAGTCTTTGCCAAAACAGGTGGCAGGAAGGAAACACTGCCATGTCTCATCAATTGCAGCTGATGCCAAGAAGACTGGACTAAAAGCAGAAACAGGTAAAATACATATTCCCATTTAGACACTGTTCTAGGGGCAATAAATTTCTTCAATGGGGCTGATAACTAGGAAAAGCAATATTGGAAGTACCACTGCTCAGTCCACCACACCCTGTCCATATATATCCCTATGTTTTCAGGTTTTAAGAGACCTCCCTACACCAGAAAACAGCCACAGATCAAGTAAGATTCAAGATTAATTTAAATAATGTAAATAACATTGGTTCAATCTTAACAGACCAAAATGGTTCCTTGTTCTAAATTTTGTTGCTTGTGGATGCAATAGTATTCACATGAATGGTTTCGTCCATGCAACCATTAAACTTTCCTAAGCAGACAAACATTAAATTTAAAAGCTTGTCAGACAACCCCCCCACAGAAAGAAAAAAACCTTTAGACCTTGAAATTGCGTTTTGAAGGTATTTCAGAAAGAAAAGCCTGTACCACATGCAAGGTCAGAGGGAAACTCGGCAATAAAGGGCAATAACTAGGATCAAATCCAAAGCCAGAGAATTACAGTTCCCATGAGAATTCAGACAGTCCAGAGTCACGGGAAGTCGCTGAATATAGAAGGGGAATCAGCAGGATTTACTGGCACAGAGCAGTATCCCGAACTTACAACCAGTGGAAGCCTAACCACTAACAAGTTGCCAGGAGTAGGACTGCAACCTCCAGTCCCAGTATCGGAAAAAAAGATTTCTGCATAATCCCACTAAATACTCTCTGCCTGTGCCTCGAGATCTCGCTGTACGTCCTTTATACATCTATTTAGGGCCTCCACGTGACAGGGCCGCCTGCCCGGCCACTCCCATCGGGGCAAACAACCCGGCTTCAGAGGAGGCTCCGGCCGCGCTTCCCAGGCAGACGTTGCATCAGCCAGGTGTGCAGGAAGCGGCGGAGAAAAAGCAGCTGTTGAGAGGGGGCTGTCGGACGGAGGCCGCTTCAGGAATCTCATGGAAAGGACGACAGGAAGGAGAGAGACGCTCCGCACACAGAACAAGCTTCATCGGCTTCAGAAAGCCTTTGTGCTGGGGCTCCGGACCTGGCCTTTCTCCCAGAGATGATGCAACACTAAGGAACAAGGTCTGTGCCAGAGAAAACTATTCACAGGCTATGCAGATGGCAAGGCAGCCAAAGGCTCTGCGATCAAAACATGCCAGAGTCCCCCAGGCCCGGCAAGCCCCCCCAGGCCTTCCTCCGTGTCCCCAGGATTCTCCATTTCACACTGCAGCCTCGCTCCTAGCACGACCCCGGCTTAAGGCAGAATGAAGAACTTTGCAATGGAGAGAAAGAAGTAAAAAAAAAAAAAAAAAAAAAAAAAAAAAAGGTGTTTAAAGTCCTGCAAAAATCACAGCCCGTTCTCTGATCTGTTGGGAGGGAAGAGATGGGGAAGAGACTGAGCTCAAAGCCTCCAATCTCCCACACAGGGATCCTCCCATCACCGCGGCTTGCCAGCGCACGCCTGAGCTCCCCAAACACGTAGGGCAGCTCTGCGCTCGCCGGCAGCCTCGGCCTGCTCTCACACATCAGGAAACCACGCAGGGACTGCCCGGGCAGCCATGGCAACATCACACAGTGTGGCAATTATGGAGCCGCAGCTCCCACGCGAAGGTTCAGCCCTGCTTTCCATTACAGGACTGGTTTTGACCCTTCGCCCCTGCCCAAACCATCACCGAGTGCCACTCCAGCTCCAACCGGGCCTCTGTGGTTTGTGACTGGCAAGTTTTGCAGCCTTGCACCTGGGCTCCAGATCATGCAAATACATTTTTCTCCAGGTTGTAAGGAAGTTACTCCAGGCTTGTGTAACGCTTTTGAGCCGCGTTCCACAAACATCGGTCTGTCCGATGGGCCTCGAGTGAGAAACCAGGTGACAAAATCTGCAACCTGTGCTGCACGTGGCAAGAGTCAGATCCATCACCGAGCTACATAATCACTGTTAGGCATTAAAATCCAATGAATTGTACAGGATTTTGGCAATATTGCCATTTTGTGACAAGTTTCAAGGCTCAGCCCACTGCACTGTCCCACTGTCCCAGGGACATCTTTCTAGGAGACATCTCCAACTGTAGCACTTGCCCAGGACCTGCTGCCCAGCTGCACTCATGGTCATGTAAGATGGTTCTGGGACCCCTAGCAAATCCACACATTTCTGGCAGATGTGCTTTTCCCAGCACAAAACCTGTTGGAGAGCAGACTGAGTCAGTAGGACAGTGGTGGAGAGCACTCATGAGGCCTTAAAGGCAGCATCAGCCAAAAATCCTCAACTCCCCTTCTGGGGCTTCCAACCACTCAATGATGCTGAACAATGTCCAAGAGATGTTCTTTATCGCGTTTCACTTTTCTGGATGAGCTGCATCTCACATTATATGGTATTTTGGCACTGGTAAGATATGCACTGGTCCCAAAATGCAGGTACTACTGACTTGGCATGCCCCAGCTCTGCATGTTGGATCCTCCATGCAGAGAGGATGTTCACCCAGTAGTCAGATTTAGAGAATAAGACAGCAGCCAGCAATACATTGGCCCAACCAGATTTGAGGAATATAAATTTTTAAAAGTTATTTTGGTACATTTTTTTGTAAAACAGTATAATCACAGACTTGCTCTTACAGTCACAGAGAAAAAGGTGTAATGCTTACTCAGGAAACTCCCAAATACCAAGTTCCTAACTGCTGGCAAGAAATGCAAAGCTTGGCCAGACAGTGCCGAGAGCCATGATCACTTTTTTGAATAGTCCATTTTTTTATGAACAAGATAAAAAGCAGATAATCCAGTTGAACACATTTTCAAAGTAAATGCAGATGACCAGAAATTAGCAAACACCTGCAACCAGTGACTGAAAAAAGACAAAAATCACTTAAACCTGATTTATTTCTGATGACTTGCACATAAATTAGTAATTTCTTCCTTTGACAAGAGCACAGCACACCATTAACCACCTTAACTGCTTGTGGGTGGTAACACAGGAGCACTGACATCAAACAGTTGGCCAAGAGTGCTCACCTAGAGCTCACACAAAAGCCATGCTGAGTGAGTGGTTCTGTAACACATCTTTGTAATGATGTCTGTACCTCCATATTTTTTGAATGTTATATTACGAGCAGAGTGATACATTCAGGGTATTTTTCGTAATTATCATAAATGCAACTAAGCACATGTATGTACAACCACAGGATGAAATAAAGAGGTTGAAATGTGAAAAGCTGCTCAGGCTGAAAAGACTGAGAGCCCTTCTCCAGCAAGTCCTCTCCATCAGCCTCGTGATGCTGTGGAGAGGGGGACAGTGACACATCCGAGAGGGAAGACAAGGAAGAGGGAGATTTCCCTACTCTTAAACTGAGCCCTCACTACCTCTTTTGTGTGCAGCTGTGACTTCTTCCTGCAAGCTGCTCCTGCAGGTTAAGGCAGACAGGGCTGTCTGGACAAGGTGAGTAGCAGGGGTTGCTGCACTTGATTTCGAAGCTGGAGGTCTTTGCTTTGTGCTGTGTAGTGCCCCAACACGTTCCTGCAGTTTGCTATCCCTCTAGCCCTAAGCAAGGAAACTTCCAGCTGCCAGACAACTTCTTTCCCACCTCAGAAACAGCACAATTTATGTGACAAATTGATAGAAAATGTTCAGAAAATGTTCTGCTGCCTTTTCTTCCATAGGACATAGAAGCATTTTCTTACTGCACAGCTGCAGAGGTGACAGCAATGGGGCTCCTCCCTGACTGGACCTGGAGGAGGAAGAGAGGAGAGGCAGGAATGCAGGCACACAGGAGAAAAGAGCAGCCCAGGTAGCTCAAGGTCCTCCTCTGCACAGGCAAGGACGAGCATGCACTCAGGCAGAACCAACCGGGAGAGCTCCACCTGCACAAAGCAGCAGATTATGAGAGCTACCAGAAGGGAATTTAAGAGCTCTGCATGTCTGCAAAGGCATCTGGAACAAGGTAATCTATGGAAATACAGAAACTTGGCAGCCTTCAAGGGAGTGGTGGAATGCACAACTGCAAATAAAAAGTAGAAGCATGATCTGGAGCCATTACCAAACTGAGTCACTCGGTTCCCCAAGGTGAATTTACAATGTGATGGACAAGTAGAATTGCTAAAGTACTCTCATTTGGACAGCATGAAAACCAGCAAACAAGTGCCATCAGAACACCACTTCTTACAATTATTTCAAACACAAATAAACTTTCTGAACAAGTCCAGTTAACTTGAGAGATAGAGAATATCCTACATTCATTTAAGAATGAAACCTACCAGGAGAGTTTGTGCTTACTCTCAGAAGAATTACAATCATATTGCCATTGTGCAATTTTTTTCATACTGTTTCTAAAAAAGGATGAAAAAGATTTACAGACTTCTGCTGCAGCAACTGGAATGCAGGAATGCTCATCTGAATACCGTGAGTGTACACAGTTACATCAGGGCTTCTCTGCAGGGGCTTTCAGAAAGCCTTAACCATATCTTACACATCTGAAGAAACACAGTATGGGAAAGAGCTGCGTTCCAGTGATGCAGACCACAAAGCATTAAATTTCAGAGTTCCCTTCACATCTTATGTGTGTTATGCAAGGCAGTATTCTAGCACCAGCTTAATTATTTCTCCTCTAAATTCATCTTAATTTCATGATCTTGGTTGTGACTGCAAGTTCACGTACCTGAACTTGCACCAACTGATCATGGCACAAAATCTCCAAAGATTCTTAAACTCCAGTGTCAGGAAAGGCATATTATCATAATTTAAAAAAATAAATTGCAATGTATTTTCTCCAAAAATAACTAAGTTGGGCCTTTCGTAAAAGACTAAGATGAATGTCCTTTCCCCTTGTCTGTAAACAAATCCCATGTTTAATTACTATCATTGCTAAGAAACTGTACTTCAAAATTGAATTTGTCTAACCTCAGTTGATACTGCTATGTCTTTGTCAGCAAATCTCACAAGTCCTTTTACAGAAAGATCAAGTCCTCTCTCAATTGTCTTTTCAATAAGCTGAGTAAGTTGAGCTCCTTTAAACCTCACATCATGAGGCTTATTTTCCAGTCCCTGGATCATTTCTGCAGCTGTCCTTTGAATTCTCTCCAAATACACTGGCATTCTTCTTGAAGCATGGAAACCAAAATTCAATTCCAGTATCAGTCTCAACACTGCTGTGTTTATAAGATTACTTATTTTGCTTCACATTCCTTTCCCCCACTTTTTTCCCCCCTCCTCTTCAATATGTCCAGGAATCACATTAACACTTTTAAATAAAATAATGGCCCAAGTACAATGTAGAGGCAACAAGCTGTAAAGACCTTAAAGCCCTTTGAGCTACTGCTTTCCAAGACTCTGTTTCACAATTTATAGGTGGGTCTGCTGTTTTGATAACAAATGCATCACCTTGCATCTGGATGGATTCACATCTTTTGTTGAAATGTGGCAAAACAATTCAGAGATCCCTAAATATACTTTATTACCCACTAGCACCTCTCTAGTGATGAAGAATCATCAAATATTTTATGCCATGCAGATAAAAAGTATTTAAAGAACAGTGAATTAAAATCTGATTTCATCTCACAAACATCTATAAAGCTAGGTGTGTCCTTGCCAAGTTCCAGTCTCAGATATTTCAGGTCTCCACTGTTAATGCAATTTCTCCAGCACAAACATTTCCAGTATCAGAATACAGCCTTCTTCCTCCCACCTTTTGCCCTCTCCACCCAAAACAGGCATGACCTCCCAGACCTCCTACACCCAGTCTTGCACTCAACCACTGAATAATCCACATTTGAAGGGACCACTGAAAGTTAAACTGACTGGAACACTGTCTCCCTACCCCCAAAGCAGGGGCCAGCTTGGATCAGTTGCTCAGGGCACTGCTCATTTCTTCTCCAGGGCCACTAAGTCTTTGTGTAACTATGTATTTTAAGGCCAAAAATAACCTTCTGATGATCTGACTTTCCACCTAACAGAGAATGGAAAATCTCACCTAGTCATTTTTACACTTGGCATTGCAGCTTACATGGAGAGCTAGGCCATGTCAAGTACAGCCTCAAAAACAGTATATGGATTTACCACAAAAATCATGCAATGCACTGCAGCCTTGGGGTCCCCAAGCAGCATCAACCCAAGCCATTAAGTCTTCACAGTGAGCACAGTGTACTTCTAGTTCTAATGAAAAAACTGCAGAACTTTTTTTTTAGAACTAAAACTACATCAAACACTTTCTCAGAAGCCTTTGAAGAATGGCTCCAACTACCCAAGTGAAGCACAGCTCCAAGTACCCCTCCTAAGGAGACCTTCCTTTGCATACATATGTGACTGAAGATGCCAGCTTCCCCAGTTTCATGAAATGTGTATTAATGGGAAACGTATTGACAGAATTTTAAGTCATCTTCCATGTCCACAGTCATAAGATTTATCAACACCTCTCTTTATCAATACATTTATTTAACAACACACTCAGCAGTGTTGTTGTTGCTGTACAACATCAGTTTTCTTGACTACCTAAACAAGGCCGTCCATCATCCCATAACTAGCACAGAATATCTCTCAACTCACACATGCCAGTTCCTACAAAGCTTACAAGTTCCTGCTTGTCACTAAGAAAAATCTCCCCCAACCCTCCAAAACCTCCATAATTATATAAACAAAGGACCTGTGTGGAAATACATTTATCCATATAAAAGGATTTCATAATAGTCAAGTTATCCCCCTTTCCTTGAAGAACAGCTATGTGAAATCCAAGTGACTAAGAGCAGGGCTGCATGTAATGTAACAGCAGGAACTACTACACTGAAATTAGTAACATTAGCCAAGAGTAGTGATCTCCTCACTTTACATTCTTCCTCAAACATCAATTTTTGGCCCTGTCAGAGATGAACAAAACCTTCAGTCTGAGTCAAGAGTCACCCCTGTTCTCACGTTACGTTCTCTGCTCTCCTGTCTGGAATTATTAGTGCTGTATTCTCTGCCAACAGCAAGGAATTTCTTTAAGCTTGAAAAAAATGTGGAACAGAATAAAATAAAAAAAAACCCATCACATGAGTAAATGAGGCCTGACAGTATGATGGATGCTGCAGGTTCTCAAGTATGAAGGTACTCCTAAGATGATGCCTTGTGCCTGCTACAGCTTCACATCTTCACATAAGCATGAAAGGTTTGCTGCATTCAGGAGGGAGATGCTCAACTATTTAGACTGGATGCATTTTATATAAGACTGAAGATGACTAAGTCACAGCTGGACAGATTATGTTCTAGAAACAAGTTACTTGTTCCTCCCTGTACCTTAAACAACAGCATTTCCTCATCTGCATCTTTTCTCCTTTCTCTTCCAAACACAAGATATTGAATTTTCACAAGAAAAAAAAGAAAAAAACCAGCCTGGAAATATTCAGGGCAATGTGCTTTAACCAAAAGGAATTTCACATGCACCACTCATAGGGCTAATTTGTCATTATGGAAAAACTGAGAACTATTGAGACCTCAGCTGGGTAAGAGTTGGATAGGAGAATGATCTAAACACAGAAGGAAAACAACACAGACAGGAATTATCTTCCTGAGTAATGCAGATAGATTTTGTGCACACCACATATCCAAACACAGTCTGCCAAAGTACTCTGAAGGCCCCTTTACACAGCTTATCAGTCCTGTGGCTACAAATCAGTAGCAGCATTGTTCATAACCCAAACTACCTTGGAGCATTACAAAGCTAGTGAAAACAGGCAGGGAAAACAGCCTGGCTCATACTACCATGCTTTCCCATCATCAACTCACACAGATGTTTTCACCTGTATCCACCACCTAATGCACTCCCCACCACACCTACTAACAGCAGTATTAAAACCACTGACAGCTTCTCTGAAAGAAAGAGAAGGTACATAGAGAAGGAACACAACACTACAGACATGGACATGTAGGCAGAGGTGATGACTTGTGTGGGTGAGACAGCCACCTAAAACTGCAATTTGCACCACTAGACCAAAAGCCAAAAACACCCCCAAACCAAATATGTTGTACCTCCACACCGCTTATAAGATGTCCTATGCAAGTCCTTTTTTGTGCCTTAATATTTTTATCAGTAAAATCAAAATACCACCCTTGAGATGTCACATACAGTGTTTCTGACATGAAAGCCAGGGCTGTATCTAGCTCTAAGCAGAACAGGAGTGGGGGCCCTTCATCTTACCAGCATTTCATCTTACCAGCATTTCATCTTGAACTTTCAGGGGGAAAAAGCACCTGAAAAACATTTCAGCCACTGGCCATTTCACACATTTCATTCCTGATCACTAGAAGCTAAGGACCCACACACATATCCTGGGAGGGAAGCAGCAGACTCCAAAAATCAGCAATGATCAGTGTAACTGCAGAGATTTTGAGCAAAGCTAAATGACACCTTTTCAGTACTAACAGAATTTCATAGAAAGTCCAATTGTTTAAGACAAATTTCTACATTTTAAAATCATGTACCATTTCAGTAACAACCATCTCTCAACAACTTCAGCAAAAAGTTTCCAACATTTTTGAAATATGTGTCAAAGCTACTTTTTTCCTCCTTCACAACCTTCTCTTCATGTGAAACTGAAAATTTTAGAATTCCTTTCAAGTATTGCCTCAGCTCAGTGACTCTCATGGGAACAGACTGCTTCACTATTACTCAGAAAAAGGAATGATGCCTCAACTCTGACACTGGAAGAGCAACAGAAAGCTACAAACTTTGCTTACAAGAACAGCCTGCTCCCCATCCATCTCTGCTGTGCCACACTGTTTAAAATTTTTTTTCAAGTGAAGGATTTCACGGAGAGGAACCTGGTTACACTTTCATACAGTTCTGCAAAAACCACAGAACTTACATGAACATTTGGATATCCCATTTCATTCTCCCTGGGATTCTCATTCCATGTGTGATTTAACAAATTTCTGCTGACCAGTTTCAAGCTGACAGTCCCAAACTGCACCCAAGAGAGGCTTAACTAGTGGCTGCAGGTTTCAGTGCATAGTCTCACTTTTAGAACATGCTAGTGCTTTATTCTTTATTAATTTATTACTGCTGTTTGCATATGTAAGACTTAGAAATGGAGGAGCAGGAAACAGGAACTGTGACACATCAATTTCAACTCTTGTGTTGTTCCATGGCAGCCTGTGAGGAAAGTCCTTCCTCAGTTTGGGAGTTCTTAATCTTCTTACAAATTCTGTACCTGAACATTTCATAAAAGATACTTTGAACCTGCAGTGGCCAAAAAGAGTCCACCAGAGATCAAACCTGTGTTGTCAGATGCAAACACTTCTGTGCTCAGCTTCTGCACTTTGAGTGACCCACACCACGCTCCAAGTGTTTCAGGAGCTAAGCTGAAAGGTAACAAGCACCACTCTTAGCAGCACTAATGGTGATTTCCACAGGTGTGAAAAGAATGCCAACAGCCTTGGGACTTGGGCATCCAAGTGCCTCCCACCTCAGGCAGAGCAGGCGAGAAACAGCCCCTCCAAACAGCACCACTGCAGGGCAGAGTTAAAGTATTTCCTTTGCCTATCTCACAAGTCACAGCTTTAACCTCAGCAGAGATCTTCCTACTGATAAGGGACATATCTAAAGAGACAGATTTGGGATGGCATACCCCAAAAGGCAACGTCCTAGTATAGCTTTCCACCTCCTGCCCAGCCTCTGTCACAGATGAATGATGTGTTCCGAGCCTGAGTCCTTAGCCTGGGGCATGGGTGGGGAGCAGACACAGGCACTCAGATGGAGTCCCCAGAGCTCTCCTTACACATCACCCAGAGCTCACCTGGGCGTTCAGCTCCTCACTGCAAAAACTCACAGCTGATGTCGGCTATAAAGACAAGGCAGCACACACTCTGCTTGGTTCCCTTATGGCAAAGTGATTGATTTGGGCCTATTTGCAAATGTTTTCATTAAATAAAAGATTAGCCTTGCAACAGATGAGATTTCTTGCTTATGAGACATACTGCTCACACCCATCATGAATTTTTTTTGCACAGCAATACACGTTTGGAGATGTCATGACATGCTAACATTTAAATACCTTTATTCAAACACAAACAGCCAAAATGCTGCCTCAAGTTGTGTTAGGCCAAGTAGTCTCACCAAGTATGAGACAAAGCCTCAGCTCGCAGTGAGCAGACAGAGCAGCACCCAACAGGATCTGTAGTGCACAGACAATTGCTTTATTTCAAATTTGCTATAACCAAGTTTTCCATATTAAAGAAATAGGATTGAAGTTTCTGCTGCAACTGGCCTTGGCTGAATTACATTTTTGTGTTGTTCCAGTCATACTTTATATATTTTCAGTGAAGTTATATGGAATTCACACCATGATCTTTTTTTATACTGTTGACAGTGTATCTTCAGTAATTTATAATTTTCTGCACACCTTGGTATTTCATTACCTGTAACAACTGGCAAGAAAATACAAAACAAAGACTTTCTAATTCCTAGGTAACAAAAAAAAGGAAATATTGTGTGGTATATTGTGTATAAAAAAGAAATATTGTGTATCTGTGCATTAACTTACACCGATTAGTAATATTTTTATACCAATTAACTTTTTTCCATCTTCCAAAATGAGCCATCACTCCAGCTTTCAGCTGTATTGACTTTCTGCAAAAGTATACCTACAATATTTTGCTGGCTTGAAACAGTTAAGCCCCAAGCTTAGGCTGTAACACTTCTCCACCATCACAGATCAAGCCTACATTAAACTCACATCTGACCAGCTTCTCAAACAAACAAGATGAAGGCAAGACTACATCACAAATTTTCAAGCAGGGAGCTAAGGGTTTGTCTAAATAAAGCGCTCCACACACAGTGATCAAGGGCACAAACTCAGGGACTGGCACAGGTTTGTCAGCATGCAGGGATGGTGGCTCAGTCTCCTTTCAGAGAGTGAACTTCCAGGGGACAGCCTGAGCTGGCCGTGCTGGGTGCGGCACCAGAAGGCGGAGACCCTGTTCCCCTTCTCCGCTCCCCACCACATCCTCTGCACTTCCACCCATATGCTCTCCCCTATTTATTTTGTGAGGGCTCTGGATGCCTGACAAGTCTCTCAGTGAGCCAGTTCAGTTCACTATCTTGGCAAAAAAATAATCCAGCAAAACCCAAAACATAAAATAACCCTAACACAGCTTTCTGCTGGGTTAGCAAGCTGGAGGAGTTCAGAAAAGGAATCCAGCAGGAACCAGAGCTGGCAGGCAAAAAAGGCAGAACTCCCCGTTGGGTGAGACAGCAAGGGGGAACAAAACTTCCCCCATTCAGCAGCAGAGCAGTTGGATATGCTCAGCTGTCTCGTGTAACTTCACCCGGAGTAACCTCGCTCGCAAGGGTGCAGTTCTGCAATAGTTTCAAGCTGACTTCAGCTGGCACGGCTTCAGTGCAGCCTCCCCATCCCTCCCTGCACTGGTGCTAACCTGACCCCACAGTCAAGCAGTTCAGGCAGATGCCAGCAGAAAACTCTTCCTTTCAAAAATGAAATGCACTTGTTTTCTGAATTGTAATCTTCCTGAATAGCTCGCTACTGGGGCAGGCATGGGCCAGAAGAGAGGCAAAAGTGACATTGGGAAGAACAGGGCTGTCAGCCTGAACTGCCATGGAACACTGCTGTGCACCAAAAACCTGCACAAAGCTGTGCAGTGAATATACTGTGCGTCACGAACACCCATTCCAGTTTAACACACAAATTTCCATATACAAGCAAAGCCTGAGGTGGAAATTAGAAGAACTGCACAACAAAGCGAGTTTGTGACAAGCTCAGAACCTGACTTTCACCCTGCAAATATCCTTGTTCCCTCTTAACTTCCAGGCCATCTTGAACCCCAGCATCCTTAAGTTCATAAAATTGCAAGAGAACTCGGAACCAGCAAGCCAGTCTCCTCTCCAGTCAAACAGAGCCTACTTAACTCCATCAAGCAGTCATCTTTTCTTCAAAGGTTCACTTCAGATGAATTTATACAGGAAGCTTCCAGATCTTAGCTGTAGTGAAAGTTAATCTACAGCCATGTTACCAAAAGCATTCTTGTAACATTATAAGCTATTCCAATTCAATGCCACTGAAACACAGCAAATAATGCTTTCGTGTCTTTAGTTAAAGGCCACACAAATGCAAAAGGCTTGTGCACTCTTCCAAGTAAGTATCTATAAATTGATAGTGCAGCTCAGGTTGAGGCATGCTATTTTAAGGGCTACATGTTGAACCCCCAGGGCACTTCAGTTTCCCAAATCACTGGTTCTCAAACTTCTCCCAGTGTACTCCTTCCTGCCTACAAGCAAGGATACGTTCTCACCTCCTCACTCTCTCCCATAAACTCCTTGGCAGCAGTTTCCACACCAGCATCCTGCAGGGGTTCCAGTCCTAAAATCTGACTTAAAGCATTCCTAGAAAGATGTAATTTGGGCAGAGGCAGCTCTGGGAAACATGACCACACTGAAAAATATGCCTCTGTTCCCATTCTCTGCACTACCTAGAGCTGTGATGAGAAGTTTCAGTCTTTCAGGTCTTGCACTTCCACCAGCTATAACTTCGGCACCTCCCATATTCTGCTTCCAGAAGCAAGAAGTGACTTTCTGTCCTGCAGTGTGAGCAACACTGGGCTTCCTTATCCAAGTATGACCATCAACATAATCCTCAAAAATTCTCTGCCACTTATTTTCGTGATTCAAAGTCATGCAAAACCAAGAGGCCACATAATCTGATGCCAATGAACTAAAACTCCAAGCTGCATCCTCTTTTTTTCTTTTTTTTTTTCCTTTACTGAATCAGTAGCAGCAGACATGTTCTGTTAAAAAGTTCCGTGGCAGGGTCTCACACGCCTTCCCTATCAACAAGTTGCATTTCAAATTGCTTGCTTTAAAGTCAAGAAAGAAAGAAAGTATCAGAAAGAACTTCAAACTGTTTTCCAGGTTGCTGGCACGGTCACTGAAAACATTTTGTCCTGTAAATCAGCAAGGCTGCGGAAGAAAACCCTGGTATGAGTTCTGTGAGGACAACAGGAATAGGCCTGAGTCACTAAATGAGCAGCTACCAAATCCAGACAATATCTTCTTGTCAATGTGTATGATTGCAATTGTAATCATGTTCTAAATATGAACACATCAAAAGCACCGTGACCTTTCTACTATGAAATTACTTTGAAATATTTTAGGGCATTTTGGTTTTAAAGCTAACTCACATTCTGCCTCAAAAGGCTGCTTGTAAGTGAAAAAAAACAAACCCAAAAAACAAACCCTAGGCTTGTTTAGAACAGGATGAAAACAGAAAAGTTTCCTGCCTTGAAAACTAGATAGATCTGAGTGTTTGGGATACCTCCCTTTTGCTAAACTTAGCCCTTCTGTGACCCTCAGGGAGGAATGCAAGACCTGTCTACGTTATCAAGTTTATAAGGATTACACTTTAGCATAAACAACAGATCATTTCTGAACTTCACTCTAAAAGTCAAATTCCTGACCATTTCTCAATGCCACTCTTCTACGTTCCTCTCTCTCAGTCCCCCCTTTTTTCTTCATGTTTGGTGAATGTGAGACTATTAGATTCCTGACCACAAAAGAAATTATTTCTCCCGCTCACTAAAAGCTTGCCACTCAAACCGCTGACAAATCCTCCCACATTTTTCCACCTTCAAGTCTGAGTACATCAGTACACTTTGCTGAATATTTCCCATATTGCTCATTAAAATAATTGGGGTTTGTGCATGTCTGGCAGGAGGGAAATAAAACTCACCAAGAAATACTTTATTTCTCAAATATATTATTTAAAATATAGTTTGTTTGTTCTACTTGTTTCAGCATTTAAATTAGATTTAAGGATCAGAATTATGCAGATTTACAATTTAAAGAACCATATTGATGCTCCTATAGGACTTGTGGCAACAGAAACTAGCATTAAGACTATTATTTGCTGAAAGTTTCTTTTTTGGGGCTATGGCTTTTCAAGTTCAGACTCATCAGTTGAAGTGAGGGAAAAATCTCTTCAGCTATTTTTGTTACAGGAAAATACTACTTCACCACTGGCTCGGGAGGGGGAAGGGGCACGATGAACCAGAACCTCCTGATTTGTCCCATAGATCATCCTTCGAGACAAAGAGCATCTTTGCTAATTATAGAAAAAAAATTTAAACTAGGAGCAGTTGAAAAACTGTTTCTCAGCATGCTCAGTGGGCATTAGCTGCGATTTCAGCAGCTTAGCAAGTCCCACCCCTGTGTGAGCTCAGCAGGGAGGCCTGGAGCACTGCACATTCTCCCTGCTCAGCAGGGACAGGGGCTGCAGCTCGGCTGATTTGCTACAGGAATACTGGAAAATTGCCACCAAAATAGCAAGTCCTGTGGAAAAAAAACCAACCCTACCCAAGATCCCCCAAGCAACTTCAATAAGGAATTAAAAAGAAAAAGTGAAAAAAAATTCTCAGCTCCCACAGTTTCAAAATGCTGAACTCTTGCTGCATTATGGTCTGGGGCTTTTTCCATGATCAAAACAAGCAAAAGGTTTAGGTTAAGCCAGATTTATACAAACCCGTCCCTAACAATGCAAGTGCAAACTTACTGTGCTAACTCTTGCCACAAGTTGGTCATGGGAGCCAAAGACTGGCTGTAGAATCTGTAACAGCTGTAATACCCATAGCTATTTTTCTATTAATTTGGAAGAGGGGAAAAAACTAAATAGACAAGTAAAACACAACAGAATTTTTATTTTAAAATCAAATAGCAGCTGAAGTTTCATAGGGGCAACTGAGACTTAACAGCTTACACACTGTACACTTAAGCACGTTTAACATTTCAACCCAAGCACTGCTACTACATCTTGTACACATAAAGAACAATTTGCCTATTGCAATCTTTCTCATACACTGCACACAACACAGCATTTCATTGGCAAAATTTCAGAGTTACACACACAAGCAGCACCAGAGTAAAAACACAAATGTGCTTTTGTAATACAGCAATAATGTCATGAGAACAATGATTTTTGAATTTTCAAACCTCTGAACAGTCATTATGTTTGTTTTAATATTGCCAGAATAGATAGAAACATTTTTATCTCATCACATTATTCAACACAAGTTTGTAAAAGTCTGATCATCCAAAATGGGAGAAAGCACAGACTGGACAGATTAATAAATTACATGTCTGGGACATCACACTTTTAGTTCTCCCTTGCACATTCTGCACCTGGAACTTTGAATTAAAAATGTTTTTGTTTTTTTTTTTTTACTTCAAGGAACATTTGGAAAATTTAAATCCATGACTGCTGGTTGGGTTTTCTCCCTCCAGAAAAAAAGAGCATAACTTTTGCATGTTCTGAGATTCCTGTTCAATGCCATCCCTTTCCTGTGTTTTTTCAACTTAGACCTGTTAGTTTTAAAATAAAATCTTGCAGTAACTGAGGCTCTTTTAAAAAAGTGATTCAAATGTACATGGGATTTCATCACCCCACCTTGCAGTAGAGAAATATCAGACAACATTAGCTAAGGAATATTACTTTCAGGTCACTTGGGATTTGACAGTAAAATGAAGAGCCAGGGCCTTGTCAAAGCGGTGCCAGTTATCCAACAGAATGTGAGGCAATGGACCAATTCCCATTATAACCTACAGAGAGACTGTAAACAACCTACAGAGAGACTGTAAACAAAGACTAAAGGGCCATGAAGATCACTTTCTGTATTTCATTAAAACAAGGAGCAGTTTTCATACTCACAAAATTCAGAGTTCAGTACAGGTATTATGTCACTCCAGGTTAGGGAGCAGATGACACCTCCAGCCCCAGAGATTGATGTGTTTCAGGGGGTTAGAAGTTGCTCACCCCACCTTGTGAGGCAATTTGTGTGCTACAGATCCTCAAATATAAAAGCTACTCAGAGTTTGGCATCTACCACATGATTGCTGCCAGTCAAGCGGATTTAAGGGCATATTTTAATCTCTCACATTATTCTGGTCCTGGAATTTTTTGCTTCGAGCTCACAGTAATTCTGAGTTGAATAACTCAGGCCAGGGCAAGGGGCTCCCCATGATAGGTGTTAGTTTACAAAGATGGCAGTGTTTTCTAATGCTAATGTATTCCCATGCTGCATACCTCAACTAACAGTTTCATCTCTAACAAACGAACTGGAATATGCTGATAGCTCTAACTCGACAGCACAATATCATACAGACAGGGGCCAGTGCCAAATGGTTAGTTAAGCAGATAAGAAAGGCACTCATTCTTCCTTTAAAAAAAAAAAAAAGGAAGCTATTGAAGTCAGGCAGACAGAGTGTGGATGGGAGCTGGCAGATTCCACAATACAGAGTCACGTCAAAAATGGCCTCCTGCAAACTGTTCCTTCAAGCATTTGAGTCAACCGAAAGGGAGGAATCTTTCCCATTATCCACAGGAGTTTTACCTCCCTATTCCACAGCAGAGCAACATTTCCTGTACATTTTGACATAAAAGCACGTAAGAAGCTCAGAGAATAAATTGTACTCTGCAGCAGAGGAAAACTCCTCTCCCCACTTTCTGTTTCCAGTCCTAAAGTTGAGTCGGGACTTTATTTTGACAGTTCCCTGGTCTGTGAATGGAAAATCCCTCCTCAGCACTAGCAGGCTGGTGTCTGCTGCACACACCCACTGCACACAGCAGAAATTCCAGTCAATAAGGCAAGTGGGGCCCAGGCGCTGGGAGGGGAGGAAGGAGACATACAAACAATAAGAAAAGCATCTGGCTCTGTTACTGGCTGGGAAGGAGACTGGAGTTCAAAAAAGACACAACTGCAGCCTTCACTTCACAGGAAGATCATATCAATTCTTGCTGCCCTACTTTTCACACAGACCAAAATATGTGGAAAGGGTAACCTGGGGCTTCCAACCCACACTTTAATGCAATTCCATTAACTCAAGAGCGGTGATGAAACCCACCTTGGACATTTTTGTCCCGCAGGACCAAAACATATCCCTGCTCCTGCTTTAGGCCTGTGAAAACAGCCCAAAAAGTAAAGGCCTTTGCTGAACATGAGTGAGCCATCCCTCTACCACCACACTAATTGAGGCTGCTCTGCTGTCCTTCCCTGGAGATAGCAGCCAAGTCTAGTGAAGCTCTTCTCATAGCAACCAGAGCTCCAGAGCCAACAGCAGCTGCTGTCACTGCCTTCAACGCTTACCCACAGGATCCAGAGCACAGCAACACCCTCCTCCCTGCACCTCTACAGCAAAAAAAACCCCTGAATGCTGGCAACAAGATGACTTCCTGGGTCAACCACAAGAAGAAGAAAAAAAGAAATCCTAATATTTCCTATACAAGTTAAAAGAGGAATCTCTGATTATTGAAAAAAATAAGAAATTCCTTTTTTGGATTTAGATTCCGGCAGCAACACCCAGCCAGGGTGGGGGCAACTGCCTGAAATCCATAATGTACCAGCACATCATCAGACACCAACATCAAGTTCTTCCCTCACCCAAGGAGAGAGACTCGCCCCCGCCGTACCCCCAACGCTCTCATTACATCATGGCCCGAGCCCGCAGCGGCCCCAGGAGCCGTGCAGCACCCCGTGACCTCTCCAGCCCCGCAGAACGCGCTCTGCCCCCCAGCAGCGCAGCCAGGATCTCAGCCGGTGTCAGAGGAACACGAGGACACGGCCGGGAAGGGGCTGCGAACCCCCCCTCGCTGCTACACCCATTTCCCCCGCCTGCACAGGGCCACACGCGGCCTCGCCTCTCTCCCTCCCCCGGGACGGCGAGACGCTGCCCGGCGCCGCTTCCCCACCCGGCCCGGCGGTGAACTCCGGTCACCGGCACCCAAGGACGAGCCGCCGGTCGACAGTGACCTTGCCGGTGCCGTCGGGGGTCGGAGCGGGGCCGGAGCGCGGGCACCGCGGCGGGGAACCCCCCCTGCGCCGGCGGCGGCCGCGGTGACGGGCGAGGAAATGCGGGAGGATCCGCGCTGCAGCCGCCGGCGTCGGGAGCGGGGTTACGGAGGAAGGCGCCGCGCGGGCACCATGAGAAAGCAGAAAATGCAGGTCAAACACCGCCTCCACCGAGGCCTGGAGGGGCCGGCGGTTCGGGGCGGGCGGCCACAGCCCGAAGGCTGCCCCGAGCCGGACAACGACCCCCGCGGCCCCTCGGGACAATGCGAGGACACGGGGGCGCGGAGAAGGCTGGACTGCAGAGGGGCTTCCCCGGCGCTCGCCTTCACCGACAAAGCCCCGCGGCCGCTCCAGCCCCAACTCGGCCCTGGCACTGCACCGGCCGCCAGTGTCCCGAGCCCGCGCACCGCCGGGCCCGCCATGATGCCCGCACACCGGGCCGGACCGGGTCAGCTCAGGCCGGGCCTCCGGGGGCACGGCGGGGCGCTGCCGACCGGGCTGCCAAGGCAGCGCAGAGCAGAGCGTCAGGCCGCGGGCCGCGCAGGAGCCCCCGCGGCCGTCCGCCCAGCCGCCCGCCCCAGCGTTCCCTCCCGCCGCCGGGTACGGCCGGTTCCCGCCTGCCCGCGCCTACCTGGCCGGCCCGTTCCCCGGGCCCCTGCGCGGCACCAGGCCCGGCTCGGCGCCACGGCGTGTCCCGGGCAGCCGGCGAGAGCGAGCGCTCAGCCGCGGCAGCGGCGGCCCCTCCCCCGGCGGCAGCGGCGGCTTCTCCCCGGGCCGGGCGGAAACGGCACTGGGTACACGGGGATCCCCGGCGCCGGCGCCAGGGGCGCCCCGGGCACGCCCACCCCACTCCCCGTTGGCTGTCACGCCGCCGCGTCCCGCCCCGCCGGGGCGCCCGCCGCCGCCACGGCCCCGCCCTCCCGCCTTCGCCATTGGCGACTTCGCCTCGCATCCCCGCCTTTGCTGCCGCCTCATTGGGCTCCACGCGTCCGCCCCGCCGGGCGCCCCACGGTCCCGGCGCCACATTGGCGCGCGGCGCTGCCACTCGGCGCGGGGAGCAGGGGGGCGGCCGCCGGCAGAGCCGACGCGATGCGGGGCGGGCGGGCGGGCTGCGGCAGCGCCCGCCGGGCGAGCCGCGCTACGTGCCGAGGGGCGGGGCCGGCGGGGCGCGATCGCTCGGCGCGGGGCGACTCCCGCGTCGGGACACGTGGCAGAACGAAGGGGCGGTGCGGGGGGCGGCCGGAGCTCTGGGCGGAGGGGGGCGCAGGGCGCCTGCGCGGCGCCGGCGCGCGGGGCCTGCCGCGCGGCACGTCCGCGCGCGCGGGTTTGAGTGGGAGGGGGGCCGGGCCGGGGGTCCCGTCACGGGGTCCCGGCGGGGCCGCCTGGGGCTGAGACCGCCCCTGCTCGGGCCGGGCCGGCGGGGCCAGCGCTTCCACAGCTGGCCGGTCGCCGTCCCTGGAGCCCCGAACAAAGGCCGCGGGGCAGTGAGGCGGAGGGACGGCCCCTCCGCGGTAGGAGGGGCCCCGCGGCGCTCGGTGCCCGAGCTCGGCCCAGGGGCTCCGCCCGGTTCCGGGGCCCGCGTACCGCGGCTGCGGCTGCCCGCAGTGAGCGATGCGTGCGGCCCGCAGCGCTGCAGGCCGCGGGAGGAAGAGAGTGGAGCCCGGGCGCGGAGGGAGCCGCGGGATCACGCCGGGGTGCGCAGCCGCCGCCCCGCTCCAGGGTCGCTCGGCTGAGGCGGCGCTCGGGGGTTGCGGGCGGGCAGCCGCCCCCGCCGCGACAGCCCGGCTCCGCCGCCCCCGCGGGAGGGCGGTGCGGTGGCTGCGGCGGGTCCCGCGGTGCCGCGAGGCGGGGACAGCCGGCTCGGGTCACGGTGCGGCGATCCAGGCGTGCCGCAGGCTCTGCGCGGCGCTGGCGCGGCGCTCGGGCGCGTAGTGCAGCGCGGGCAGCAGGAAGGCCGCGAAGGCGGCCGCGTCCTGCGGTGTCCAGCCGTGCCGGTCCGCCAGGATGCCGGGGAGGCTGCGGGGAAAGAGCCGGGAGAGCCGCAGGAGCGCGCCTGGCAGAAACAGCGTGGGCACAGCGCCTCAGTTACACCTGCACGGCTGAGGCTGCCGCGCCTCGCCTCAGAATTAACCCAAAGCATCTCGAAAGATCTTTGCCTTCTTCTTGGAATTATCTCTGTAAGCTCCACCTGCGCTGCCCCTTGCAGGTTTGGCTCTCGGGTGCTTCTCAGGAACCCCCTTTTCAAGCTAGTATTTGGAGTCTCCCTGTTGTTGAGTACTTTTCTTAGGTGAGAGTGTGCCAAGAGTGCACAAAGTGATCCCAGAATAACCATGCCAGAGCCATTGCTGCTTGTACCCTGTGCCTGCCCACAGGCACCCGCATGCATCATGCTATTTCAGTGTCAGAGCCTGCAAGGCTCTTGTTGAGTTTGTTATATGCCAGCCAGCTCTGTGGGGCCCAGCAGAGTGTATGACTGAGCAAGAAGCAACCCTCATCCTGGGGAGTGCATGGTGTAAATACAGTGATTCAGGTTAGGCATGTGTGGTCAGGCCTGGTTGGTTCACAGGGAGAGTGAATGTAGAACTAGCTTTGACTCATTTCTTTTGAGCACCATAGAAGACATAAGTGTGAGCAAAGGATATGGATGTGCAGGGAGGTGCTTGTTAAATTCCAGCCTGGGACCAGCTCTAAGCACTGAATGAACTGTGGGTAGGCTGGTAAGCATGAAAGCAGAGAAGGATGATAGGCCAAATTGTAGAAGGGTGGAGTCATGTGATGCCTTGTGGTCAAAGAAGGGTTTCAAGACTCATGAGTCAAAGAGAAAGGAACTGGGGAGAATAAAGCAGAAGAGATGTTGCAGTTGGGTCAGAAGACTAAATATAGCAGCCACATTGGAAGGATATGAGTGTCCCATTCCTGGTCATCATTGTTCTCTGTCAGTGAATGGGTGAAGTGCAGCCTGTTATACACTCTCCAGCCTTCTTGGCATGGAGCTGTTTCCTATCTGTATTTCCATTTTCTCCAGATCCAAAGGAGAAAGAATGGAATTGCTTTCCCCGTTCGGTTTTTGCTATGACCATTTTTCAGGATTTTGCATTCATCCCTGGAATGCTCATGGATTGCAAAGAGGGCAGGGCAGGGGGTGTAACTGCTCTTTATGAAATTTCCATTTATGTTCCATCCCTGCTTGTAGCCTGCATTGTGTGAGTAACTTTTGGGGGAGTTCAGCATGAGCTGAGTAGGAGTGTGTCAGAGATCTGCAGTGATTTTTAAAATAAACTTCCTTATGCCAGTTCTTACCTGGCCTGCTGAAAAATTTTGTTGACTTGTTCCATGAGAAAACAATTTGAGGAGGAATTCTTCCCAAGAGTTCAATAATACGAGCAACATGATCTAGATGGAGGGAGGGAAGACAAATTTAGATACAGACTGTGACACTTCTGTCAGTGAAATGAATAAAACTCATGGAGTCCTACCATCATCTCTGGAGAAGTATTTCCCAGGTTGAGGATCAAATAGACACTCTCCAGTTGCCATTTCAAAAGCCTAGAAATGGAGTAGCACTGTTAATTCCCTAATTGTATTGGAGTTTTCCTTGCCCACTAACTGATATTGCCATCTTTATCACACAGAACTGATTGGAAATACACTGGCTTGATCTGTACCACAGTCAAACAACACCTTTAGCTCCATCAGGATGAAAAGCAGCCTGTGCCTGATGCAGGCAAGCCTCTGAGCTTATCTACATGGAGTGTGAATTGCCTTAGAGCTTAAACTAAATTAGGAGTGGGTTGTGCCAGCAGCAGACTTTTGCCCTAAAGTGAATGAGTGCCAACAGCCCCTTTTGCCTTCTCAGAAAGGAAGGATAAATGGACAGGTGGATGCTAAGGACACGCTGCCCTGGCCAGGTGAGGTCTGTCCCCTCCCCTGCAGGCAGTGTTGTCCCAGTCCTACCAGGCAGGCTGTGCTCCAGATGTCCGCAGGGGTGCCGTAGTCTAACCCAAGGAGCACTTCCAGGGCCCGGTACGGCTGCGTCTGTATCTCCTTGGAAAAAGGCTTGTACTGAAACAGAAACAAACTCCTTAAACCAGTCACAGCAACACTGGGGACACAAGCTTCTTGTGCAGTGACAGGACATTGGGGACACAAATGAATGTGTGTTCTCAGCTCTGCACAGGGCACAGCCAGCACATTCCTGGCCCCACTGACACCAGTGGGAATCTGCCTCCCACCATTTCACACTGAACATAATTATACATTTCTAATTGTAGGGACTAACTGCAAGCTGGAGAAACATCCAAAACTGACAGTGGCTCAGGAAGACTGTGCACAGCTTGGAGCTGAGAGTGGCAAACACAACACCCCCCAATATCAGCATCTCTGAAATAGCTGTTCAGCTGTAAAAGGGACAGACAGACACACACACACAGTGTGGGATGGAAAGAAGCACACAGCATCCCACATTGTCATGGGATTGAGACTTGGAGCAGACTCACTGTCCAGCATGCGCTTCCTAGATCTGCAATTTTCACGTCTATGCTCATTAAATCAGATTCTTCCAACTGATTGCCAAGATCACCTCCTAGATGGAAAGGACAAAGAGAAATCAGGTCTTTCTGAACCAGCAAGTACACACCACTTACCACAGGAGAGGTATGTCTTCCTTCCCTTAAAGTTTCTCGGCCTAAAAGCTCCTAAATACTTTGTATCATAAATCAAATGCCACCCCTCTTTTTTGAAGGACCCCCAAAAAAAAACCTGGTATCCAGTAAAAACATAAGAGAATGTTTGGGAGAACAGTAGCTTGGAGTGGAGCAGTGTGACCATATGCTCCTGTCCTGCTGCAGGGTTCCTCTAGCACCAAGGTTAAATTACTGTGGGCCCAGAGGAGAGCACCAGTCAGAACCAAAACATCTGTAATTCCTCCTCAGCCTTCAGCAACCCTGGCTGTCACAGGCCTTGGATACAGCCTGCTTGGCAAGCAATGTGGAGGTTACACTTCCATATGATCCCAGAAAAAGGTAATTCCTGGTTTAGTGTCTTACAGTGAGCTGTCAGCCTATGCTTAACATTGTGCTTTTCTGCTCCAAGCAAAAGACTTGGTCACTAATTTAGCATTCCCTGATTGCCCCAGAGTTTGAGAGACAAAACAACACTGTCATGGGAGAAATGCTCACAGGAGAACACAGTGCAAGGATAATATGAAAGGTCTCATTGCTGGGAGATGAGATAATCTCTCGTGAAACTCTCCAGCTCTACATCTTATTCAATATTCACACCATTCTGTGCACATAAATTATGTCTCAGAAGGCCTTGAAGATTAGCAGCACATACAAGTCTCCCACAAACCTCAGAAATGAGGGAAATAAAGAGCAGGAGTGTCATACAACTTTCTGATCACACCTTTTTGTATGTAAACCTTTCAGCAGCTGAAAACATCAGACACGTGGAATTGTCCTGTACCTAAAGCCTTGAGAGTGAACTCTGAGGTCGTGGTGGGGTTGTCAACAGATATCTGTGACCTGTAGGTGTCCTTCACACAAATCCACCACACTTCTGTAGGCGCCTTGAGCCCAGCCTGGTGTTTGTATTAAGCAGAGAGAGACCTTTCAGCAGCATCAGCTGCCTATAATGTTTTATACTGGCTGTCATGTTTTGTACTGGCTGTTGTAGGAGATGTGAACCTTTCCTAAGGCATCTGTACCTGCTGCCTCTCATTTCTCTCCTGCCAATAAACACCTAAGTCTGTTTTTTTTTGTTAAAAAAGCCCCGGAGTGCTCACCTGCTCCCTTTAGCCTCCCTCCTGTTCCCTGGTCGCAGTGGAGTGTGGCCATGAGAAGCCTCTGGAGCCTTTTGCTGCGCCCACAGAGCAGGATGTTCTCCGGTTTGATGTCTGCGTGGATGATGCGGCAGCACTTGTGCAGGAAGTGCAGCCCTGCCAGCACCTGGCCAAGGAGGCAGCACTGTCACACCAGGCCTGGCAGGGTCCCCACTGCCTCTCCTGCCCCAGCTCTCTCTCCCCAGAGCGGGCAGGCACGGTGGGAGTAACTCCTGGCAATAAATGGTTCCTGTTGGGGGGGCCTATGGGAGCAGGCACAAAGGTTTCATCACCCCACTCGACAGCAGAGCCCCAGGAGCAGGTGGAGGCCTGGACAGCCCAGTGAGGAAAGGGCTGTTTGGGGTGACACACAGCAAGAGGCAGTGTGACAATCCACAGATGGGCAAGCCCAGGGAGGTGGGAGG
The DNA here is from genome assembly GCF_027579445.1 of Ammospiza nelsoni. Taxonomy (NCBI): domain Eukaryota; kingdom Metazoa; phylum Chordata; class Aves; order Passeriformes; family Passerellidae; genus Ammospiza; species Ammospiza nelsoni. Next base: position 9,290,720 of record NC_080643.1, read on the forward strand.
AGGGAGGGGGCTATGAGGAGGCTATTATGATTACAAAGCTGAACTTTCTCGTGAAAAAAGATTCTTGTTTGTATGGCTGTTGTGTCCTGAGACCTCTGTGCCTTGCCACTGATTATAACCAGCCCCCAACTTCCATTTGAATGACAGTGACATGTAAAGGGACTGGTGTCAATGACAGGCATGAGAGGGTGTCCCATCATACAAGGAAAAAAGAAGACACAGGATAACACAGACAGGAGGGGGAGAGACCATGAGTGAGTGCAGAGAGAGGATTTCAGGGCCCTGCAGGAGAGCCATGTAGGGAAAGAACAGCTTGTCATGCAGCAGGGAGAGCCTGGTCTGTCATAGGGGAGAGATAAACAACACCTACCAGAGATGAACACTCATTATCAGAAATCAATAACAGAGAAAAGACTATGGGGAGATTTAGGTTTGTTTTTTAACACTCTGGTCAGTCATAAAGGACTGGTAAATATTCTCTGTATTATCAAATTCTATTCTGGGATGAACACCAGCCCCAGGGAAATATCAGCCTTAAATGGTAACTGTGAAATGTGGGGAAAGATTTAAATAACTAAACTGGAATGAATCAGAAGTAAATACTGCCCTGGTGCTGATCTGAAGGGGGAAAACAGAACTGAGATTTTACAATTAAAGCAGACAATGTATTAAGCAAAAGCCTGAGTATGAAATGGAGCATAGAGGTAATGCTACTACATTTTTGTGTAACTTACTCAGGTGTTAGTGGAGCTTCTTTAGAGAAAGGAGTGGCTACTACAGAAAATAGGATGAAGGAGAAAGCAATTTTCTTTCTTAGTATCCCTAGAAGGGCACAGGAATCAGGGTAGCAAATCTTCATCTTGGCAAGTGTGCAGACTTCTGATGAATCTCAGCACGAGGCAAAAAGTAATTTTAACTGTTCTGAGGCCTCACTCAGGTTTCCCATTCCTTAAGCAGACCCAGCCCTGAAGAAACTAATTTTTCACCATCTTTTGAATAGGCAGAACACATCCTTACAGGGATGAAAGAAAAGTTGGCTCTGCACAGGGAAACCTCAACATGGAAAGAGAACCAGCTGACCAAATCATCCATTTAGAAATTCATGTAAAGATGGAAGGGAGACCTTGAGTGCCTTCAGTGGTACCATGCAGAAAGCTGCTGGAGCTGACAGTGCTACCCCATGGCTGGATGCCAAGGCAAATGGCAGCAGCCTGGCTTTACTGCCAGAGGGGACTTCTCTGGGCAACAGGAGGGCAGAGATGGTTTGCCCACAAGAAGCAGAACTATGGCAGCCTGTTTGTCCCCTGCTACTTCTACAAGCAGCAGAGAACCCAATGATTACTGAGCTGATGGGAACAGAAGTGCCAGCCCTGAGTCCCTGGTGTACATCTGCAGGCTTTTGGCACTTTGTGGCCCTGACTGCTTCCCAAACCTGAGGAGGCTGCAGGCTTAGGCAGTAACTCCCAAGTCCTTCCCCTTGGGAGGAACTCTGTGGCATGTCCCACAGCAAACAGCCCCTTGGCACCCTTGCCTGATTGCAGCTGAGTTCTCACCTGCTGTAAAGACTTTTTCACAAAAGGCAAGGGCAGTCCCTGGGCTGTGTAGTTTCCCATCAGACATCGAATGGAAGGACCCAGCGCCTCAAATACCAGGCAAGCATGTGGGAAAGAGTTAGGGATTCACTAACAAGGAAAGGTGTTACCACCACCCCTTTGCCTTTCACCAAAGCAACCAAATACCTACTGGTTCAGCCTCTCCCCTCCAGCCATGCCCATGTGCCCTGGTCCAGCTGCAGCCCTGCTCATCCTCCTCATGGCAGCACAGCACTCAGGCTTACACCATCCTATGGCTCTCCAAGGCAAGCCCAGGCTTTGCTGGCCCAGAAAAGCACTCTCTGCAGAAGGATATGGAAACCATTCTCTCCAATCATTCTGAAGTCATCTAACAAACAGACGATGTTTTCTCCTGCCAGGTCCTTCTTCTTCATGCAGCTTACCTGAGGGGGAGGATTCCAAGAAAGCTGCAATCAGAGACATATATGTGCACAAGGACACTTTGCACCTGTTTTATCCTGTCTGACAGACTTTCTCTTCTGGCACTTTGTGACAAATCCCATGAAAACAACATCAGGAAAACCAGGAATGAGTTTCTGCATGTTTTGTCTTGCTCTTGACCAGGTGGGACCATCACAAGGTCGCAAGGAGGTGCTCTCCCAGGGGGCTTGTGCTCCCAGAGCACTTACCCTGGTACAGCAATTCATGCTGGTTTTTCTCTCTTCATGGCCACAACTGCCAGGGTTTTGGTTTGGTTCATTTTGCAGATGCCAGATCCACCTGCACCAGTGCCAGAAGGTTTGTTCTGGCACAACAAAAGTGAGCAGCCCTGGAAGCAGAGACCAGATCATCTCTTCTGGCAGCTCTGCAGGCAGTAAGCCCCAGTGCTGATGGGAACAAGCCTTGGGAAACAGCTGTGTGCTGCTGAATAGGCAGACATGTCTCAGAATTAATAATAAATCAGGGGTAAGGCTCACTCTCTACACAGGGTTGTGCTGATGTGTGGAAAAGCAGCCCTCTGATTGCATTAAATTAGTGCCACTTGGTACTTCATCTTGCATCACTGCATCTGGCTCATCTCCTTTTAGATAGGGCCTACAGATTTACAGGTGTTAACTAAACCTTTCTCAAACCTGTTGGAGAAAGGCCACAGAGTAATTTAAAATGAAGAGTTTAATAGCTTTTTCTCATCTGAAGCTGATGTAACTTTGTATATGAACAAACTTGAAGAATTGTAACCACAAGCTTTCAAGAACTAGCAGTTCAAGCCAACTTCAAAGGCAACTTGCTACAACCCAGATGTAGGCACCTAATTATCACCTCCATTAGCAGAGGCCAGAAGAAGCTTTCTGACTTCAGATGTTTATTATGTTTTGGTACATCGTATCTTTTTCTATCGCAGATATTTCCTTTTACTTCAGTATCAGTGTTGTGGTACAGCAATGTCCCCTGAGTGATGTTCCTCTGTGAATGATACAGGTACAGAAGACATGCTCCCATCTCCTGCTTAAGATCATGACCACCTTCTTCTGTTGATTATCCACCTTATCATTCTGCAGATTCCTCCTTTTTGCTGGATTTCAGTCTCAGCTAAAAGAAATGGGCTGACAGGGCAAGTGAGACATGTCCCAGTATGATGCAGGAAGGAGAAAATTCCTGTTTCAGAGGCCAGTGATTTCTATTAATTCCCCAGCTTTTTTAGGTGGGGAATAGGAAAAAAAAATAGGGTTTTTTCCTATTCCCCACCTAGCTCCTTGGACTGAGACCTGCAGGCAGAGGGGATGCTGATGCTGATACTCAAACCTGAACTCAGTGGCCACCCAGGAGCACAGCACAGAGCCACAGAATTCACTTACACAGCGGAGGAAAGCAACCTCATCCTGGGCACTCTCAGCAAAGCCTTCCCTGCTTTTCAGAACCTTCACAGCTACCTGCTTCTTCCTCCTGGGAAATGAACCACAGCTGTCAGCCAGTGCATGTCAGTGGCCCTGACCAGCAGCACTTCCTTTTCTCTCAGCCAGCCCTGGGCTCCCCAGGGAAGGTGCTGCCCTTCTGCAGGCACCCTTGGCCTCTGTTTGCAGCACGCCAGGTCCATGGGCATCCCTCCCTCTGGCACCTGGCAGCACAACTGCCCCACGGACCAGCAAGGGACTGGAGAGAAAAAGAACATGGATACTGCAGGGTCTAAACAAAAAAAGAAAATGTAGAGCAAGGACTGATCCCATCTTATTTACATTCTTTGATTTCTGGGGACCAGCTCTGCTCGTTGCACCCCACTGATCTTGCTGTCAGGTTTCCCCTGTGCTCAGGCATGCCTGGCATGCTCCCAGACTGTGCTCTGCTGTTTCTGCAAGAGGGGCCAGCCCCACCCAGGACATCAGCCACCCCTTCCCACCTCCCTGGATGGCATTCAGCCCCTCACCTCATGTCCTGGCACAGCCAGACAGTGGCAAAGGTGCCACATCCCAGCTTGTGCAGCACCTGGTATCGTGTGTTGAACACCTCTCCCTCCTGCATGGGGTAGTGGCCTCCTGCGGAAAACCATCACCAAGGGACATTAATGACACCTCTAAATGCTCTTAGAGTGAAGGAGCAGCTGAGAGGTCCCAGGGGCCTCCTCTAGCCTGCCATGATCTCATCTCTAGAGCCTCATGGCCAAGGACTGACCTGTGTGCTGGACTGATGGCACCTCCTGCTGCACCTGCTCCTCCACGGCCCTGGAGCACGGCAGGTCCTGGCACAAGGGGATGGAGGCAGTGGGACACCAAGCTGTGGGACACAGGCAGTGTGAGCTTCAGCACTTTATTCCTTTCAAGAGAGCTGCAGAGTGGCCATACCTCTGCTGTACCCTCACCCCTTTCTTTCCCAATCCCTTCAGCAGCTCTTGGAGTCAGGCTGTTAGAAACACTTTTGGCACTTCAGGGAGATAGGGATTATTTTAAGAGTTCAGAAGAGGAAAGCTGGCAGGCTGGTCCCAGGCCAGGGCCAGGTGGGAGTCTCAGGTTTCCTAGTGTGTGTTTTCAGGGGCTTAGAGGGGTCTGCGGGATCCCCTCCCACAGCAGGGAAAGCACCTCCTCCCTACCCCCACCCTGGCTGAGGAGGGAATTTGGGATTTGGCTGGCAGGAGAAGGCTCCTGCTCCAGAGGGGTGTGAAACAGATCTTGCATTCTAAACACTACAGAGTTGCTCCTCTGCCCACAGTCCAGCCCTGGGGCTGCAGCAGGGTTTGTCACTGACCATCCTGTGACATCCCAGCAAGGCCACAGGACATCCTGGCAAGGGGCTGCTCCTGGGGTTTGTTACTATGACAGTCCAAAGCATAAACACCAAGACAGCACAGACAGACTGACCCAACTGCTGTCCCCCAGTGCTGCAGCACTGAGGTAGGGCTGCATTCAGTACTGGTCACCTGAAATAGCAGCCCAGAGCCCTTGTTGCTAATGAAATACAGATTTAAGCCACAGTAGCTGGGGCACTCCCAACCCAGCCTTTCATAATTTGGAAATGTCACTGGCTGTACAGCTGAAGCTTCGGGCTAACACACTGTCAGAGCTAGGGACAGGTGATAGTAATGCCCACAGTGCATTAGCACAGGTAGAAATATTGAACTTTAAATCCTCCAAGTCAGGTCGCTAAAGCTAAGAACTCATCTGAACCAGGAGATTTTCAGAAATAGTTATAGAGGGCTGGCAGTGCTGGTGGCAGGGAGTTGTTCTGGAGCTGTAACATCTTCCAGCTGCTGAGACAGAGCACCTGTTTTGACTCAATGTTTTGACTTTTCAAAACACTGAAGTTTCTTTCCATGTGCTGATGTTCCTCTCCCAGCACAGCAGCCAGAGGAACAGCCTGCCTTTGGCACCCAGCAAGCTCTGGGTTACTCTGTTTACCCATGCCTGCACAGAAGTCTGAAAGGAGCTCAAAATGCCTCCCCCTCCTCACATTTCTACACCTCTTACCCTTGCATTTATGCTGCTCAGAATCAGTCTCTGGGTATAAACCCCCCTGGATGCTGCATGTCAGGCTACTCTTTACAGTAAATGCTCCCTGACATCTCTATGAAACAGAACTGAAGTCAAAATTTTCCTTATTTGTTCACAGACTAAGCTGATCAGTACCCTCACACACTCCTGCACCACCAGCATCTGCCTGGGCTTTCTTCACTCACGTCATGAGGACAGCAGGGCCTGAGCTGAGAGCAAGCAAGCTTTAATCATGCAGCTTACCATTCACCTGCCAAAGGAAAACTCATGGGTGTGTGGAGATGGGAGTTCAACAGCTTCTTCCCTTGGTGGAGTGTTCTGGTGACAGGAGACTTCAGTCAGAAAATAGGACCCAGAGGCAGACCCAAAGTGCAAGACTCAGCCCTAGGGCAGATGGAGCTTTTGGGCAGTTCAGGCCCTGGTGGCCCTGTTGCTGCAGAGGCAAGCCAAGTGTGTCCTCAGGCATGCAAGATTTACCTCCATCCACCCTCTTGGATGGAAGCACTGGCAAAAGATGAAGAGTGTTGCTATGCAACTTGGTACAGAAAAGTGAAATGCACTTTTCTAAGCTTTGTGATAAAGGACAATTGGTGCTTTTAATCCTTCATTTCTCGACACTTTCACATTAAATACAACTTATTTTGCTTTTGTCATTCCAACTGTTTTGTGCAGAACTCACTGAATTGCTGCAGGCCTGGACTAGCTCAGAGAACTTCAGCCCAAGAACTGCTGCTGCCTGGTTTGTGAGAGCCATGGACAAGGAACGATGCTTCACATCTGGCCTGGATTCCTCCACCCAACCTGCATGGAACAGTGTACAGACCTGCCCAACACCAGTCATGCCTTATGACACCTGGACCTTTGGAGTGGCAGAACTCACCAGAGCAATACACACTTTCAGCTCCTGCACCACCACAGAGCTACAAGCCCTGGCTGAGCACAGCACCCCTGCAAGTCACAGCATGCAGCACCGAAGCAGCCCCAGCAGGGCTCTGAGCCCCAGGGCCCAGCACAGACTCACCCTGCAGCAGCTCACGGGTAGGACACACCATTCCCTTTGTCATCTGGCTCGCTCTGGAGCTCCCCAAAGTGAGATACCAGCTGGTCCTGCTCTGATTTTAGTCTGCACTGCCCCAGGAGGGATGGCCTTGAGGCCACCAAACTTCTTTATCACTGGATGGACGTGGTGAGGAGTGGGGCAGGGTATCAGATCACAGCACCACTTCTGGGAACAACCTTGGCTTTGGGAGAGCAGGGGACCTCAGACAGCTGCCGTGGATTCACTTTACTGCTGGCCTCTCCCTGCCTCCCTGGCAGCAGGCCTGTCAGCCTGCAGGAGATTCACAGTCTCCACAGCAACTATTTATAGCGGGAAATTCACAGCTCTACCGAGATGGAAACAGAGAAATCCTCCCCCTCTGCTCTGCCTTCTCCAGACCCAGAACCAGTGGGGCAGCCTGATTCTGCCCCCTGCTCCCAGCAGTGTGTCAGCAGGACGTGCTCTGCAGCACCATCTTCTGCCTGGCAGAGCCATCCCTGCTCCCCAGACCAGCCCCTGTGCCACACTGCCAGGCCTGAGGAACCTCAGCCGCTCCAGCAGTGCCTGCACACAGTCCAACACCATCACAGCTTGGTGCTGGTGGCCACAGAGCCCCTGCTTCCCCTGTTCCTGTCTCTTAGAGAGCAAACACAGCAGCATCCTCCCCACAGCCCTGGGGGGACACGAGCATCCCAGCACCACCCAACACAGGGGAGGAAAAGGCCACACACAGTAAGAATCACATTTTTTTTCCCCCACTGCCACAAGCTGCGGCCTCTCACCGGAGCTGGGCACGGCCTGGCCTCCCCCTCACGGGGGCCCTGGGCTCGCACAGCTCGGGTTTCCTGGCTGAGGCTGCCGACAGCAGGCCCCAGCCCTGCAGCAAAGGGTTAACCCTGCCTGCAGTAGCTCTGCTGCAGCTCCAGGCTGCCAAACCCAGGCCAGGGCCTCCCAGAGTGGTTCTCCCCCTGCCTGTGCCCCTCTGCTCTCACCTGCCTTCCCTGCACTAAAAATACCGAGGGAGGGGGCAGAGGCTGCGCCAGGCCGGGCGCTGAGGCCTGCGGGGCAGCGGGCAGGGGACAAGTGGCTTGTGACCCCTAAAAGGGCAACAAGAACACACAGGGTACAGAGAGCAGGGACTAAAAGAGGGGGAGAAGCAGACTGTACAAAACTTTGCTAGCAAAGGAAGGGGAAGGAAGAAAAGAGGACAGATGGGCCAGGAGCCAGATTGCTGTCTGGGAAGAACTGTGAAATTCATTTAAGAATTAAGTTGTTTTGGTAAATTAGGGGCACCGGTTTCTGCCTCATGCTGGTGACCAACAGTGACAACAGTGAAGGCTCAGAAACGCTTACCCACAGTGAGAGACCACAGCCAGGGCACCATGCGGCCCCAGGGCCAGCCCAAACTGTCTGTGGAGGGAGGCTGCCTGCTCCCCTGGGCAGGGATGGTATTTGAGCTCTGGAAACTGCAGAGGGATGCAGGTGGAAGGAGGCACAAGGTTATCTTGAAGAAACATAGCCTAGGGAGGAGGGAAAAGCCTCACTCCTCACACAGCTTCCAGGTCCTGGTGCTTCAGAGTACAGTTTCCACTTAGGAAGAAAAAGAGGCAAATACATTCTGTGTAATTTGCAATTGCATTATCATGCAATACCAGCACGACACAGAGGTTGTATATTAAAATTTATTGAATTATTGTGTAAGAATTCTCTTTATTAAAATCATTTTGACTCTAAACTGATTATTTACAGACAAAACCTCTTATATCACCAATAGATTCCTACATCTCAGAACAGTATCTACAAACAGTTATTACACTATGTAACAAAATTCAGATTTTTTTTTTCAAGCTTTTTATATTAATTATTAATTCAAACTTGAGAAAGACAGTACCTTGGGCGCTCTGAGCAGAACCTAAGGTGTGGCAGGGCATAAATGCAGGTCAGGCCATACCATAACAGACAGACAGACACCAAGTCACAAGGCTGGGACAGAGCAGAGTCACCACGACACAGACCAGAAAAAAGACTACAAGACCAAATGCCCTGGGTGTTCTGGAAACCAAAATAACCATCCCCACAAGAAAGGCACACATTAAAAAAAAAAAAAAAAAAAAAAAAAAAAAAAAAAAAAAAAAAAAAAAAAAAAAAAGGAGAAAAAAAAATACAACAACAACAACAACAAAAAGCATCTTGCTGCAACCAGGGCACACCCTGAAAAAGATGGCATTCCACCAAAGCAGCAGCATTCAAGAACCCTCTATTTTCATTTAAAAAAATCAGCCATCATTTCTACAAAAATAAAAAAGCTTTCAGGTACAGCCTAAATTTGCCATTAGACAGATGAAAGGAGGAGCTCTCACATCTACATCACGTGGGCACCAGCTGTGCTTCATCGAGCCAAAGGCAGAGACATTCAAATACACGAACGAGATTTATCTTAACACTGATCAGTTCTCAGCCTTTCACCCAGACCATGGCAAAAGCAAGTCCCTCCCTCTGACCACAGCACTAAATAAAGCTGGGTGCCTGCCACGGGGAACATCGAGGTCCTGGGAGTCCCAGTGGAGCAGTGACACCCCTGTGTCCCACAGCAGGCTGTGGTAGCAGGGCTCTCTCTGCTGGTGCCCACTGAACTTGCTTCCTGTGAGCAAACAGGAACATCCAGACAGGATTCTCTGTCCTTGCCAAGGAATGTCTGGTTGGTTGTGGAATCAGGCAGAGACTGGAAAAAACTTGGAAGGATCAGGAGGAATAAATAAATAAGTTTTTCCCTGCAATAGGGAATTTCATAATAAAACCTGTTTTGTGCAAATTTAAATGCAACAGAACCCTGCCACAGAAATGGATTTTGCCACAGGAGAAGGGCACGGACGGAGATAAGAGCGGCCATGCCTAAACACCCAAGCTGATCCCAGTGAGGGCCTTCAGTGTGTGTCCTCAGGGAGCAGGATGCTGTATCTACAACACCAAGGACAGATGGATGGGAGGAGCTGAGCACTACCAGCTGTCCACCCTCACTGCACCTGCACTGGGCAGTGTGTCCTGCCCAGCCATGCAAGGACAAGCTGAACATGTTAAGTAAGTCAATCACCTATGTTTAGCTCTATTTTTAAGTCTTGATTTTCAATCTAATAAAAGCAGACTTTCACAGATACACTTGGAGAAAGGAGATGATTTCCAACATCCAGGAACACAGAAGCAGGGAGAATGTGGATACCAGTGGGAGGTGGAATGAGAATTAAGCCTCAAACCACTCTGTTCTGGGAAAGTGCAGAGATAATTCTGCAAAAATAGGGGCAGACACTGACAGTCTGTAGAGCCAGAAATCCAGCAGAGATTCTGTGGTGTCTGGCAGACACTGAGCAAGTTGGAGAGGCCACAAACCAGGCCTTTTTTCCTAGGGCAGAAAGTCCATCCACCAACACACAAAGGGACAATGCTACTCCACCACTATACCTGCACCTGCCTCAAACCAAGGAATCTCCTGCAGTCCCTAAAGGAATGGGCTTTATTAACATGCATTGTATTGGCTTTTTCCCATCCAGCAGTCCTTTCCTCAGCTTTCTGGGGTGACCAATTCAATCAGATTTAGTCAAGACAAAGGTTTCAGAGATGCTAAGTTCCCATGAGTTTTGTGGAAATGGATGGTCAGGCAGGAGTGAGATCCTAACTGGTCCTCACCTGGGCAAAGAGGCAAACTCTGCAGCCCCATTTTTGCCTGGCAGCAGCCAGCTAGCCACCCTGCTGCTCTGTACAGCAGGATAGGAGCAGAAGGTTGCACAGGGATGCTCATACTCTGGGCACACCATGTACCTGGGAACCCTGCTATACTGCTGAGAGAGGCTCACAGAAGAGGAACAGAGGCCAGCATTAGCCTGCTCCAAGAACAATTCTGCAACTGCACAGAACTCGCACAAAGCCACAGGGCTGATGGAGCACGCCTAGAATTACTGCTATTTGCAATGTAAAGAGAGGTAGGGATGTGATCCTGCTCTGTTCTAGCTCTGCTCCCTCCTGGCCCACACAATCACCACCTCAGAGTAGCGGCAGAGGAGTCAGACCTGGACCTGCCCCAGGCACACAGGACATCAGTGTGGAATTAGCAGCTGGGGGGGCAGGGGTGGGGTGAGCAGGAGAGAGAACAAGTAAATCACCCTTATAAATTAGCTCCTAGAAGAGCAGAGGACTGTTCACAAAGTGGAGGAACTAAGGAGGGAGCAATGAGGAGCTGCCCAGTGACAGTTGCCAGCTAACTGTGCTTGTGCCTGCTCCAACCCTCTCCTCAGTGCACAAATCATTCCTTTTTGCAGGACACCCAACCCTCCTTGGGAACATCATGGTTGTGCTTGACAGCTCCTTTGAGTTCACAGCTCACCAAATAACCCTTCTATGTGCCACAAGAGGAGAGTTTGAGCAGTGGAGCTGAGAGTTAGGTACACCTAACTTAGGCAAGCCCTAAGAGAAGAGCACAAAGAGAGCCTGGGGCTGAGCAATGAGGAAAGGTGAGCTGCTGGTACGACAAGGGAGACACCTACAAGTTATCCCTGCAGACAAAGCAGTGGAGAAAACTGCTCCAGTGCTGACAGACGTTTGTCAGTAGAAGTGCACAGAGATACTTCTCCAAGAAAAGCTTTGTCTCAAAGCCACAAAGTTAAACATTCTCCTTTAGCATTTAAATACATTAACTTTGAGGGTATTTACAAGTCCAGTTCAGAGCAGCAGAACAGCTGGACACTGGAGGAAGGGGGAGTGGCACAAGGCATTTGTTGTGCTTTTCCAAAGAGCAGGGCAACCTCTGACCACAAGGAACCAGGAAGACAGATCCAAGCTGAGTCAGTGGAGACCGAAGCGAGCCAGGTAGCGACTCTCAGACACTGCAATTGTCCTGAGGGAAAGGGTGAGGGGTGCTGTTCATTTACAGTGGGCCCTGTGGCAAACGCCCATGCTGGTGAGCACATTCCAGCCAAGCAGGTGCCATACACGAGCTGTCAGAGACCAGGACACTGGGGAACAAGAGACCTTCACCACTGGACATTCTCCTTTCCACATCCAACATCTGGGACCAGCAGGGACATTGCTGCGAGGAGTTTCTCAGGAGTACTTGCTAGCTGGAAACAGAGGTTAGCACAGCAATCAACCCAGGAAAAGCTTCCTGATCCCCAAGGAAGTGAGTGGTTGCAGCAGGGAGTGTTCCAGCACTGGAAAGGGCATCCATGCAAGGCTGAAGACTCCACAGACAGTGCTCGGTGTTGACACCTGGCTCTTCAATAACATGGTTTGCAAACTTGGCACATTCACATCTGTAGGAAGGACCTGTGTGGTCCCTCAGCAGTCTGCCAGGGAAAAACCAGAGTTTGTCCTTGTTTTTTGTTTCATTTTGCTTTTAAAAAGAAAAAAAAAAAAAAACTGTAAAAAAATATTCTCTGAGATGCAAGGACGCTTGTACTTTGTACTGCCTTGGCCATCCCCTTGCTCACGTCACCCGCAGGTTCCTTGGAGAGTCTGGTTCCAATGGCAGCAGGACACCCTGTTTATCAACTGGGATGAGCACTGTCCCCATTCAGCCAGGGGAGAGCAGTCTGTCTGTGCCTGTCACAAATCTGTGACTTTATTCTCCACAGCTGCTGCAATCTGTTGCAGTCTATATCCAAGCTGCATCTTCTGTGCCGTTGGGTCTTCTTCCAAGGCAGTAATGATCTGCAACCAGACAGAGCTCACTGGCAGCCTTTCTCCAGCACACAACACCCAACCAGCTGAACACCATGCATTATGGAGAACCTCAGCTGCAATTCAGCATGCTCTAGTCTAGACTGGGTATGCAGTAATTAATCTCAAATTAACCACAAAAGAAGTATTCTAGATTCATTGTACTAACTTACAGACTTCACATGGCAAAAAAAAAAAGCTAAACTTCTCACCCGAAAATTAAGTCTTTACTAAATTAATCTGAACTAACTGCATTTCTTCTTTAAGTAGAATATTTGGATATTGAAGTAAAAATAAAGAAGCACACATGAAAGCCCAAGAGGCTCCAAGTTAGAGATAAGTTCTTTTTGCTGATCTCCTCCCTTGCTCTTTAATAAGAATGAAACAAACTCATGACATGAGTTATGCATACCAATGAAACAATACACAGTGTTGGAATAGTCTGGCTGCTCTCAATTGTTAATTTTTTTAGTTTTTTTTGTTTGGGTGGTAGAACAAAGGTATATTCATACCTGCTGGAAACACACACTCACCTGGTCATAGTACTTATTGATGTATTTGTACAATTCATGTAGAGCCACCAGGGAATTGAGGTCACCTGAGTAGTTCTGTTTATAAGAAAAGAAATTAGATAAAACTGTGAGACATCTAACAATTGTCCTGTCAAATTCTTTGTCCTCACAACTCATTAAGAAAGCAACAGGAATTCTTGTATTTCTTGCCCTGAATCCTTGACTACCCCTTCTTCTCTCCAGTGCATGGTGGGCAGACCCTCACCCTAGCTGTGGTGCAGGGTAGCCACTAGGCACAGTCAGTGTGTCTGAGCAGAACTGCACACTCAGCTGGAATATCCCATGTCTGCATTAATAACTCTCTCCTGGATGCACAGGTGAGGGGCCAGGTAACTTCTGAAATACTTTTATTTACCCGTGACAGCTCAGCCAGGGCAGAGTTCATCTCCTGGTCACTGGCAGAGATGGTCTGACGAATGTCTGCGTAGTACCTGGACAGGGGCACACAGGAATTAGTGCATTGTCCCCGCTCCCCCCTGCTGGAACTACAGCTCCTCACACCCATCACTTACCTTTCCACCATCTGCTTGTAGCGAGGAATGTCCCGGGCATAAAGCAGCTTATTGATTGGAGAGTCCTTGAACATCCAAAACCAGAATGGGTTATGAAAAGCTCCTTTATTGCGCTGTGGACTAACCTCAGCAGGTAACACACTTCTATTTTCTGCCATTTGTTCAGGATCAGGAATTTTTTGTCCTCTGCATGGAGAGGCACTTCAAATAACAGGCTCTCTTCTAGTAATGCAGTCTGAGGTACCTTGAGATGAGCTGATGAAGGCACCCCAGGATCCCTAGTCCAGCCTTCCCCCTGGAGCTGGGTGATCACCAGTATGAGATCACACTGGCTATGGCTTTGCACAGCTGATGCCTGATGTGCTCCAGAGATCCACCCATCCCATCTGTGGTGACCTGTGCAGGACTGTTCCACCCTCAGCACAGGGTGAGTAGTGATGGTGGAAAGCCTTTCTAATGGCTAATGTGAATGTCCCAAGTTACATCCTGTGACTCCCACTGTCTGCCACAGCCAACTGAATTCAGCTCTGTCCCCCAAATAACTGCAAGCTGTAAATAAAGAGCATTCCTCAACAATTTCTTGTTGCTAAACAAAATCTGATCCTCCCTCCTCTCTTCCCAAGAGTCCCCATTCCTCTCCAGCTGCACATGGGAGCCAGGGGGAGCCTGGCTTGCTGTCCCCATGGTGCTATGTAAACATTTTTGCCTTCCTAAAGCAGCACTCAACTCTCTGTGCCAGCCATGGTCCTTTCTCCTCTGTACTCACCCGCCCTAACTTATGGTCAGCTATTGTGCAGGAGTCCATGAAGGTCTGTGCAATGACCAGCAGCACAGCATCCACGTTATCCGACGTCTGAACATCAAAAACAAACTGGGGGTTCTTGATGATGTTGATCCAGAACCGCAGGGGGAGGCTGTAGAGAGGACAGAAGTGCAAAAGGGCATCAGCAGAGGTGGCAGCTACAGTGCTGAAAGATATTCTACATGTTACTGCATCTCTCTGCTTTGCTCTCCCAGCAAAACCAACTCTTCACCCTATGGTCTGCTGCCCTGCACTTGAATTTTGCTCCTCCTCAGTAGGCAGAGGTAGCTGTCACTTTGCAAGCTCGAAGCAAGTCAGCAGTGCCTCCTCCAGGGCCCTCAGGAACACCCTACCTGTTTGTCTTCCAGATATGGATGGTCTCAGGGTCTGCAATGCCATAGTGCATGGCCTGCTCATCTAACAGGTCAAAGAAGTACTTGACTGCCAGAGGAACAGGGCGGTTGGTACTGAGGATCACCTGGAACAAGTCATCCACAAACTTCTGCAGAGTGCCCTGTGGAAAATCAAGCAGGACAGGGTCAGCACAGGCAGAGGGGAATAGAGAGCCTAGGCCTCAAAGATCAGAGGTCACCCTCTTCTTCTCAGTGACAGCCCCTCATCCATCCAAGGGCACTCCACCCCCACTGAAGGGAGCAGCAACAAAGGAGAAAGGAGGCCCTTATGGTGTGTGGAACAGAGGTCAGGGAGAACCTTGTGAACAAAGCAAAATGTAGAGGAGATTCAAATATTCCCAAAGCCACTGCAGGTAAAGGGTATTGCTTTATCTTCAAACACACCCCAGCAATCTGCTGGGGATATGAAGGAAGGCAAGATCCCAAGCACAACACAATCTGTGCTCCTTCTCACCTTCATTGAGAGCAGACGTGTCAGATAGATCTCTGGGATTGCCTTGGCCCGCTCCCGATCCCTTAAGCTCCCACGCCGATGCTTGGGAAGCTCTGGCTCTTCTGTTGGTTTTACCAGGTGCCAAAGTTTGATCCCACCTTCATCTGCATCCTCCAGCATTGGTGTTTCTAAACCAAGCAATTGTTTACAGATGAGTGTTGGCTCTCTCACAGTAGACGTGGCCAGTGAGGCCCAAGAAAGCAAGATTTCCCCGTATAACAGAAACACAGATGGGAAGGAATCTCTGGAGGCCTCTATCCAACTTTCTGCCAACTATACAGCAGGTTGTCTTTGTTCACCCAAAACCTTCAAGGTCTTGGAAACTTCCCCACACAGAGATCCCCCACCACCCCCGTGGTTTGTTTCAGGGTTGAACCACCCTTTTGCTGAAGAAGTTTTGCTCCATATCCAATTTCAATCTCTTAAACTGCAGCCTGTGGCTACTATCCCTCATGCCACAGGAATATCCATGGGGTTGTCCACTCTGCCAGGCAGTAAGGAAACTGCTTGACATCCCATCATCCCTCTCAGGCCATGCTCAGCACCTGAAGGCACAAAGATTGCTGCAAGTAGCAGACTGTGGTCAGCCCTAGAGAGTCAGACAACTGTGCTTGTTCTGCATTTTCACACCCAGCCCAGCCTTCCTCTGCTCTCACACTTTTGCTTTTCTCTGACCTCACCTGATCAAACTTTCACATTTCCTGACAATCCTATGAGGGTCCAAAGCATGTGTCAGCCTTCTATATCAGCATAAAGCTGGGGCTACATCAAGAGACTTGTTCCACTAACTGGCAAGTGCTCTGAAGTAATTTTATGAGAACAAGTCATCAAACTCACTTTCTCCTGGGATGTAATCCTGATTTTCCCTGTGGATGTGCTTGGTCAGGCGTGGGACAAGTGCTACTGTTGCTCCATCAGGCACCTGCACACAAGGAAAACAACAATATTCAAAGCAAATGGCAGGTTTCTCATCAGCATAATAGGCAAGTGCTTGTAGAGCATAACAGGCTGTACTATCACTAGAAATAGGGACAGAAATAGGGATTTAGAGGCACCATCACTGTCTTTCCTGAGGGTGAGAAAATCTTGTCTGTACCAATTAAAGAGCAAATGTTCAAAGCACAACGAAGATAATACTCAGGGATTGAGGTCATTCAGATCTAGAACATGTTGCAGCAAGGTACTAACATACTGCAAGATACAACACACTGGTGCAAGGTAATTAAAAAAATCCCTCTTTCCATTGTTAGAAGGTACTTGGCAGCTCAGTGTGTCATCACCTCCTGACTGATCTGGCCTGGAACAGGAACAGATCCAGTACATCACCTTCACTGCAGTATGAACTTGTGCCTATCCTTCCAAGCCCTACACATGCCCACATCTCAGGTATGGGGTAAGGACAGGGTTGTGTTTGAGGAAGTCAGGCTGCAGCCACAGTACTGACTTAACTTGAATTATGCTCTGCAAGAAAGGTTCAACCTTCTGACAGTGGTTCACCAGGAGCCAGAGCTACAAACAGAGTCTGACAGTGTGTACAAGGATGAGAGGAGAGATATGGCAATGGCAGACTGAGTTCTGACCTTGTAATGCTGAAGAGTGTTCAGACGTTTCCAAGTTCCTTGAACAACAGATGTCACATCCTCATCGGACAGTATCAGATGACCTGCCAGCCCTGATCTCCACTCTACAGCCATTGAAACACAGAAAAGGAAAGGATTAACTGCTCATTCGAGCCATCATCTGCGTCAACCTGGCTGACCTCATTAAACACCCTTTGCTCCTTGTCAGCTTTTACCTGTGCTATTTCACAGACAACATAACCTGAGCAAGTGTCTGTCATGATGCTGACTCCCGCAGTCCCAGGACAGACCCCTCTGAGCACAGGGACAGGTGGCCTCATGGCCTCCCATGTTCCACCTGTCGTGTTCCTACAAATTCTGTCAGATTGTGACTCTCCAAGGAGGTGGCTCAAACCACAAACATGCACCCATAGTTCTTATCAGCTACTATTTCCTCAGTACCTTCTCATCCCTAAATCAACAGAATTAAGAAGATGGAAAACTGAGTGTTTTCTCTCCCAATGTAAGTTCTATCATTCATTAGCTACCACGGACAAAATCCTCCCTGACATATATTATTAAAAGGCTGCCAGGAAGTGCCAGTCTATGCCCACAGCATCTTTTCACTGCACTCAAATCCTCCTCCCCTCCCACACTTTTTCCATATCCCTTGGACCAAGCCATTGCTGTGGTCTGAGTCTGGCAAAGAACACCATGAAGTGAAAGAGGGTGACCCCAATTGCTTTTTTCCCACCCCTACCTCTTTCTGTTACAGCCTCCTCCCTGTTGTGCTCAGCCAGGCTGGTCAGTGATTCTGCACACTCAGCACAGAACGACAAATGTCACACATGCAAGGCTGCTGTGCACAGACACTGAATCACCATTCCTTCACTTCCTCACTGAGTTTTGTCACCAAAGAGCTCTGCTCACCGAGGTCCAGGGTGTCTGGGTCTGGCCGGTGACAGTATGGCGTCCCTTTATAGATCTGATCTAGGATTTTCTCCTTCACCTGCGTTATGGTGTCACAGTCCAGCACTTTCGCAGAAATCCCTTGAGATTCTTCTGCCCCTCCTGCACCAACTCCTGCTTGTGTCAAAGCATTTAAGGTCTGGGGAAGAAAAGGTCACAGCTACTCAGCTGATAAGATTACATCTGACATCTGACACATTTACACCTTTGATGGCTGGCATTCAGGCAAGTTAACAGCTAGTCCTCTCACTGGGAGATTCAGAAGATAATACATCACAGATGTTAAACACCTCATCTTGTATTCTTAGCCCTGTGTCAAGAGCTGGAAGCCGGTTCAAGAGCATTGGGCAGGAGCTTCGAGGTGCCATCAGCAATGTCACCCCCTTATTTCTAGACACAGCACAGCACGTACACCAGATGAGTGTGGTGAAGGCTCCCATCAGCCTGGGGCAAAAGTGCCTGATTTAGCAGAGCTCTTCATCATTTACGAACCTGTGCTGCTGGAACAAACCTGGCTCCTAGGAGACAGTGGCAGGATGTGCTTTGGTTATGGGAGCAGAGACATCCAGCCCTGGTGTACAAGAGGACAGAAGATTTGGCACTTACCAGAGTGCGGTACTCGAGGTCCTCTCTCAGAAGGCGGTTGTCATTCAGGGTATATTTGGCTTTCCCCGTCACCCAGTCAACTGGCCCTTTATCCACCTGGTGTTTGATTCCTCGAAACAGCATGTAAAGGGGCTCCCCAACAGAATCCTGGCATGGAAAGGAAGGAGAGAAATTCAGCTTGCTCCTCCCAGCAGAACCTCAGGCGTGGAAACATGGATATCAAGCAGGACTGAGGATATAGCAGCTGAGCCACAGCAGGCAAAGACAGAGCCTGTGTCAACAGCTCCTGCTCCATGCACAGGAAAAGTGCTCTGTCCAGCTACCAGAGAAATGCACATCACCAAGGCATTGTTCTGCCTCTGTGTCACTAATCTGAGAGAATCCTTGCTGCCTCCCCAGCCCTCTAGAAAAGGAATTAGACCAGCATCTGTCCTCCCATGCACAGACCAGCCTGTGTCCTGTGTGTTTCAAGATAAAGGAGCTACACTGAGGCCTCCATGACCTGGTGACACATCCTGGAAACAAGTGGTATTGATGCTGATTTAAGAATCCCCATTCCCAGTGAGCAGTCCAGCCCTTAATCCTTCACCCTGAAATACAAGGTGACCCTGGCACTATTTCAGCTATGAGTGAGGCACAAAGCAAAGCTGTGCCTGTCTCCCCTCTTTTGGCCCCTCTACATTACAATGGGACAAAGAGCTCACCCTCACAAAGGCGTACAGGCAGATGGACATCCAGTTGGTCAACAGCTTCTCTACCACTGTTTCTGTCCTGAAAAAGAGCATCAGGTTGGTCACAGAAATGTGGTGCAGAACTGGGGGAGATTTGGAGGTAAAGATTTGTGCCCTTTGGAAGAAAGGCAGACTAAGTCACAATACAGAATGGAGAGGAAAGAAAATCCTTTCAAGACCAGCACAGTTAATGCTTTTTACACTGCTTACTGGAAGCACTTGTCAGCCTGAAGGAGGCACCAAATCACAGAACTGGAGAGACAAGAAGCAGGAACAGTGGCAAGCCTCTGGCAGGTCTCAAACAATGGAAATGTGTTCAGATCAGAAGGATGACCAGATAGGAGAC